>NC_039362.1:199696451-201081033 GCF_003573695.1 Papaver somniferum | reverse complement strand
AAAAAAAAAAGACCATACCAATTAGACCAATCGGAATAAACATTAACACTTGGATAGCAATATGTGTGTGTTCTCCCTGTCTCCGTCGCCTAAGCAAGCGTGGAATGCAGGACCCGTGGGAACTATCATGTAATCTGCTGACAAGAAGCATGCGCTTGGATCCAAAAGATCTATTCATGCCGTTAATCAAAAAAAAAAATTTGTTCTATGTAGTCAATCACTGGTTCCCTTGTATATGCCAGTGTGTTGATATTAGTCAAACCGATATCTCAGTTCATTAGGATAGGTTCATCCTAGTAGTGGCCTTTAGACAGATATGGAAAACACCGTTCACCTAGTAAACATCAAAACCATCTATGTTTTTCTATATCCATCTCATTATCTATCTATGTGATTAGTTTTGACTCTGGTTATGATGTCCATAGTGAAACTATCTGAGTAGATCTCTGTCACTTATATATGAATTTTGGAATTTCGCATCAGGGTACTTCCTCCAATAGTAAATGTTTGTATGCCAACCAAGGAGATTCTTTAGTGCCTTCCAAGGTTCTGCGTAGATAGCTAGGTTTGGGAGTAAATGGTTTTTTGTGGGTACACCTCTGATAAACCCACCCGAGATTAACTCGGTCACTTTTCAAAAATAAATTTTGCTCGAGGACTAGCAAATAATAAGTTTGGGGGTATTTGATAGACTCATTTATGTGTCTATTTTGTTCTCAATGTTCTGTATTGTTAGACTCGATTAAATACTTATTGTGTTATTTTATATTTTTGTAGATGTTTTTGGAAAAATAAGCTCTTGCGGCGAAATTGGCTCGAAAAGTGGTGTTTTACACCCTAGAAAAAGTGTTGGAAACACCCCAGAAATGCACCGGAGGAACCCAGAAAAATTACTAAAGGCACCCCAAGGGACATGTGTTATTCGGACTCCATCAACGGATAAGGGGGAGACCACTGGATAAGGGGTGACCTTCTTCACAAATTCAAAAAAATATTTTGGCGGGAAAATATTTGCTCTTCACTGGCAGATTTTCTCGATTGCATTTGGACGTGATTTTGTGCGATTCAATCGCTGAAACTTTGTGGAAAGATGTAATATATCATAACAGAGCTGGTATGGGTGATTGTTTCGACTGAATTTGGCTGGATAATCACGTGGAAGAAATCACGGCAACACGGGTTTGAAAATGATATTCACGGATTTTCAGCAAGTTTGATGTGTGCTGCTCGTGTTTGGATGACACTTAGTCATTGAAGATGTGTGTAGAATCTAAATAAGGGAGTATCAGAAGCTGTTTACGCGTGGAGAATCATTTCAGGGAAGAAAATATTCGGAAAATATTTTCTTTTAACACCGAGTAATGGAGGATCATGGAGAGTTAATGAGCGTGATTTCTTATCATTGTTGGGTATAAATAGGTTCCCTGGGTGTCCTAGAAGGGGTGTCGAGAGTCTGGGGGGATGAGGAGAGCCAGAGAAGAAGAAATTCGAGTTTTCCCAAACTCGGTTTCTGCTGCTGCTGCTGATGATGAACATGAAGAACACGAAGAACGGACCTGCACCAGCAGTCGTTGTGCTACATTAATAACGACTCACACCTGTGGGTCGTACATCAGGCAGACTTATTTGCTACAGCGTTTGCGACACAGCTTCAGCAGTCTTATTTTGTCACTGAGGGTCGTAGTTCTCTGGTTTGTAACAAATATAATTGTTACAAACCCGGTTTTATTGTATTTCTCACATTCTCATCATTTGTAAACCATTTTTGAGCCATAATAAATTATTTTGAGAGCATTTTTACTATGATGAGCTAATTCCCTCGTAACCAAGGCAATGGAGGAAGCTATTCACACAACATAAATGGGTAACTATTTCATTTAATTATATAATTCACCTAATCGCTGCTTTTGCAGAGTTTTAAATTATTTGAATGATTGTCTTAATTATTTGTTATTCAGTTTGATAGGTTATGCTTGGTTTAATCTCTTGATAATCTATGCTTAAGGTTTACAAATAATGTTTGAGAATCTGTATGATTGATGGTGAATTAAAGATAAAAGAGGACTTAAGAATTGAATAGAGTTTTGAAATATTTATCATTCAATTTTGCATAATAGTGGAATCTAGTGTCTTGGTTACCTCTCGCACCCATTGTTAATATTTTTGTATATATAATTTTATTAAATCTAAAATTCCATTTCCTTCACAAGTCTGAAACAAATCCTATTTACTACAATCACAATCAAAAATCTTAATCAGGGACCGGTCATGCTATAGATCGCAAGTATGGATCGGTTCAACAATAGATCCCTGGGACTGTCCTAGTATTGATCATCGTTTAATGGAGTTGTCCTAGAATAGATCCTTTGATTCCTTTCAACTACGAAACAAGCTTTCAAAGTCTAATTCCTTACACTCATGTAGTTCAATATAGTTTTGTAGGCATGGAATCAACCCAAAGTTCAAAACATAATCTAGTAACGAATTACAAAGATAGTGTTATGTCGCATATACGAATTTCAAAAGATAAACGTTATGCTTCATATTTCAATATACCAAATTTGTAACACAATTTGTATATTCTTCCCTGATACTTTGATCATACTATAATGATCAAGTCAACACTACTATATATATATATATATAACCTTGTATATTATGTTTCTAATAAAACAACTTTAAAGCAATATAGATAGAAATGGAAATAAGCCAAGTTTGTATTACTAACCTCGAACAAAAGGATGATGTGTTCAGGTTCTTCAGATTAAAGTTATCTCAATATTTATAGACTTAGTCTAACCTAACGAAAGCATCCTCGAGTTTTAAAGCTGAAATATGAACCAAACTTGACATACCTACGCTTGGTGGGTTCAACCGGCGATACTCTAATAATCTCCTAATTTTTCAATTTTAGTGACAAAACTCTTTACATATGGAGAATACAATAATCAAAGGACAAAACATTACATTACATAACAATCTCTTAACTACATCTTTATACGATTGATTCAAATTTCAACAACACAAAATCCTGCAAATATCCGAACAATATTAAATTCCATTGTTGAAGCATTTGAAAAACAAAAATATTTACTTCCACAAAAAGAGAACTAGGTGTTTGTTCAATCCTAACATATTTGCTATTCACTTTTGTAGTGTGTAATACTACACACCAAGGACAAGAGTGAAATTATTTGATGGGGTGGTGTGAGAACCCGATCCAGAAAATTACCAACTCTAATATAGAAGGTTCCACTAATGTATTCACATATTCTGAATCAAGTCTTCATAGTCTTTGTAGCCTATAATGTTGTGCTGATTTAGCTTTTTAGAATATGACTCCTGTTTTCATATAATGTTGGTAAGAGCCCACATAAATTAACTAGAGTTCTGCATGGAATTTATAGGAACTAAAAATGTATCTGTCATGATATGTTTCTTATTATCTAA
The DNA here is from genome assembly GCF_003573695.1 of Papaver somniferum. Lineage (NCBI taxonomy): Eukaryota > Viridiplantae > Streptophyta > Magnoliopsida > Ranunculales > Papaveraceae > Papaver > Papaver somniferum. The sequence goes on along the minus strand of NC_039362.1, from coordinate 201,077,583 downwards.
AATGTTAAAGATTTTGCTTATAAAAGATCGACAAGAGAATGCAAAGCTATCACTATCTCTTAAGATCGTTTATTTGGCATCATATGTCTCTGAAATACTTCTACAATATATTATACAAATGGATTTATCGGATTCTTATGCATTAAGTTTGGCTAAAAAAAATTAATGGTGTTGTTCTTTTTATGATGTTGTATATGTTAATATATGGTATGACAGAGACCAGAAAGAAGATATCAACGGTGGGTGTACTGATCCAACCTATATTTATTAGAAACCCATTAGCACTGAACATTCGAAATCTTAAATCATGTTAGTATACAATATGTATATAACATATAATTATGTATTCAAAATTATAAAGTCATTAGTACTATACAACATACAATATGCAAAAGGCGATCCAAGAAGGACGAATGAGTACTAACATAATTATATTTTTTTTTTTATATTTATGAATTTATACACATATTGTGTACTAACATGATTTAAGATTTTGAATGTGCACTACTAATGACTTTTTCATAAATATAGTATGGATCTTTTTTTTTTGTAGTCTAAATTTGAATTCCATAACAAAATAAAGATATCAAACTAATACAACCTGAGGAAATAGTTCAGATGACTAATTAGCAATAGAGGAACACGGGAAATTTACTAAGATAGTATGCGCAGTTAAAATTCTATAACAAAATCTCCATCTCCAACTTTCTCAAAGGTCTGGGGGATTAACATTTTGAGATGGAGGACCACCCAGAATTAGCTTAACAACAGAACATGGTACTACCGTGTAATGCATAACATTAAGATGATCATGCATCGGAACTTGGCCGATAGTCAAGTGGAAACCCATTTCTAGAAACCCATCAGTGCTGCTACATGTTGATGCAGGTCAAGCACAAGTGCTTGTAAGATGACATACACCATGAATTGATTATTGTTAAGATGGGGCATAAACACCAAGACGGATGAAATCCTAACGGTATGTGATGGCCTTAAGAAAGAAAGTCGTACAATAGTTCCTTGAGGTGTTATATTGGTTATGTTAGGTTGAACAATGTGTTGTTGAGACGGTTGATCTCCCATACTAAAATTTCAGAAATGGTCCGGTGTAGTTCAAGGTTCTTCAACACCAGAGATCAAGCGCAATGTAGTATGGATCAGTATACCCACTATCGATGTCTTCTTTTTGATCTCCATCGCACCATATTAATATAAAAAATTACTAAAAGTACAACACCACTAGTTTTCTTAGCCATATTTGATGCATATGAACCCGATATATCCAGTAGTACCATGCAGAATAGTCATACCTTGGAGATGTTGTGCTCGTGTGATGGTGTTATTTTGCTTATAGATGCCTTAGAGATGCCCACTGTAAATATTGCTTGTATGCTGGATTGGGCACCCTCCCTCTGAAAGAACAACAAGAAATAAATTCATCAAAAAAAAAACACAAAAAAACACAAATTTAATCGATTGATAAAAAAAAATATAATGATCAAATACCATATTATCTCAAAACCAGGTTTCATATCCTTTGCAGCAGCTTCTCTTTGCGTTGTAAGATTCCTACACTTATCCGGTATGAGGAATAATATAGAACAGAGAGAACCGAATCTCCTAAAAATAATAAGATTTTAAGTCTGTTTGACGATTCTTGAATAGATTCACAGAAAACTTGGTTTTAATTTGCAAACTTTTCTTGTAGAAAACAAAGAGAGCACTGGTTTTCAACCTTGAGATCCACAACTTTCTTCCTTACACTCTAAACCACCGAGCCATTTTGAATTCTTTAACGTATGATATATCCCACATTTTGTATAATAAGTTTAATTACAAAATCGTCTTATGCTCATCATTACTTGTGTTTAAATGTATATTATCATCCTAAAATATATTACATTAACTAAATCTTATTTAAAATTTGTATATAAAAACCGATTATGAATCTACGTTTCACGATTCGATATACGAATCAATTCTTAAAAACGAAAAACGCTTCGATTCACAATTTAAAAAGCTTGCTTCAATCAATTAAAAATAAGAATAATAAAATTATGTTGTAGAAGTTGAAATTAGTTATTGAACCGATTGGATAAGAAAAATACAAATCATCAATAAATCTTGTAAAAGAAATCAAAAAAGAAAAACAAATCAAAATAAGTCAAAAAACTGAAAGAATCAAAATGAATCAGATTAAGGAACATGACATAATAAATTATTGGTATCGAGACGGATCATCGACTAAGATTGAAATAAAATTGAACAAAAAGTTAAAGTGGTACAGTATTAATGGCATACATCCACTGAGAAACCCCTTGGAGTGAATTATATTACTCATCTCGGGAGTTTGGTGATTCTGAGATAAGTTACAATTACATAATGAATCATATTTATAGAATTAGTATTATTGAATAAGAAGTAAATTTATAGTAACAAACTATCTTGACTAGGTAAACTAAACTTATCTAGCTAGATTACGTAATCTTCTACATGACTTGATCTTGTAAATGTCTTCTTCACACGTCCGTTAAATGCATGTAAGTTAACTGACCACCTCGATCATCTTTGTGGCTAATATATGTGCCATATATTCCAACATGACAATGAACAAATCTTCAAGATAGAATCACATCAAAAGAAAAACTGAAATTAAGAATTTGAAGGAAACTAGTAGAAAAATAATCACTGAAATGTGACGAGTCCTATCAAATTAAAAGAAAATCAAAGATATTTCCACATAATCGAAATTGGTAACGAAGATAGAGGATCACGAAATTTTTCCTAGCTAACATATTAGATTTGCAATATGATGTAGATTAGCTTTATATAGCCCGCTAACCTGAATTTAAAGACATCGTAGTAATGATCCAAAATCCCCTCCCAATTACCATCTCCAAACTTCTCACTGCCATATAATATAGAACAACCTTTTCCCATTCCCTCAACCTTTTCACAATGTAACGTTTACCAGTAGACGATGTTGGCCTTTCAACTTGTGTGGTCTTCTTCTTACACTTTCTGGTCATTTACTTACCCTCTCCGATATTTTTCTTACTCTCTTTGACATTCTTCATCTCCCTCTCTTTTAAGTTGCGCAAGCCAAAACTGAATAGCTTACCCAAATTGAAACAGGATTCGATATGAACCGTTAGATTTGATGGCTTTAAAATTCAGCCGTCGGATCTCAAATATTTCTGATTTCTTTTTTGGTTTATAGTATTTTAGAATTAAATATCAGTCGTTACTCGTTATTGTAGATCAATGAATGGTTTGGTTAATAAATAATATTTGTAAGGACTTATCTCAGTAATTAGTATTTACACAACTGTCATTTTGTCTTCTTAAGGAATATCTCTGGAATATAATAAGTGGTTTTGGTGCTTCTTCTTCTTCTGCCATTACAAAGATGATTTTGTGATTTTCAACTAAAACCATCTCTCCTCGATTCTTCTGATGAGCAATATAATATGTGGAAGAAGAATAAAGAGATTTTTCTTAAGGAGGTGTCCTGATGAACAGTAGTATGCCCGGATAACGTAGTCTGGGGCGTTTGGTACATGCCAAACCAAGGGATTAGGATTAGCAGGTAGCAGTTGCTGATGCTTCTGGTATATTTCATCTTGAGAATTCGGTTTTGCAAATGCTGCCAGCACATCTCAAATGCCTGTAGCGAGGTGATTTAAGTGTTGGGAATTCTGATACATGTGGTAGGGGAAAAAAATTTCAAGCAAATCCAATTGGTTGAGTTGAGAACATGGAGTTTCCATAGAGATTTCTAGGATTAGCTTCATATATATATAATACTCTTCATAATTCATTGTATAGTTTGACGACGTTTTAATATTATCTCTGTTTTTAGAAAAGTTGTTAAAATAAAAAAAGAATAATATCTCTTTTCTAGAAACAAAGGGATTAGTAGTTGATAATTCCTGCTGAACAAATATGTCTCTTCTTAAGTGTCAAAGTCGACGGAACTCGGTCCTAATAGGTAAACAAACTTAGGCCAAAATTCATTTATGTAGATAGGTATGGTTTACTCAGGTGGGTTCCTATGCATGTGGCATTTGGTATAGTTTGCCACTTTTGCACCCGCTATGGGCATGGAAAAGTGGCAAACATATATAGCTAAGTGGTATATTTACCACTTAGTAAGGTTTGATAGAGAATCTAACGAGCGATAGAAACTCCATCTCTCGGTGGTTTTTATATCGCTCGCTGGTCTGCATATCTCTAGAGATAAAAAGACTACTACTCGGCGCTATGTCATCGCTCAGTGGTTCATCATCCAACGGTAAAAAATCCATCTCGTACAAAAACTCAACTTCAATTTCATTTCAACTCACACCAGAATCTCTAAATCTCTCTAGAATTTCTCGATCTCTCGCTCTTTCATACCGTTCAAAATTCTTCTAATTTTTTGTAATATGAATTCTACGATAGCCGAGTTCATAGAAAACCAACATGCCGACGAAAATCAAAGATGTGTTAACCGAGCCAATGTGCAAATTCCAACAAGAAATTGTCCTGCAAAATTTCATATCGCCGAAGATGAATGTATTTGCCGGAGTTATATATATTTTAGCCAAGATTGTATGACATGTGCACTACAACAAGGCGGGCCATTATGGGAAACATGTTTCAGAAATTTCAAGGAGAAACAATGAAACTCAATAATCGTGATGCAAGCGGGTTAAGTGATCATTTCATTTTAATCAATAAGGATGTAAATTTGTTTGTTGCCCTGGTAATGCGAGCCGGTCGAAACATAAGGAATTAGACTGATGAACATTGAACCAAGTTGTTCGGGGAAGTGGATCCACAAGAACGGAAAATAAATATGGAAGTTGTTATGAGATCTTAAAAATGTTGCCCACATATAATCTCGTCTTGTTATTCTAAGTAATGTTTCAATTAATTTTTAAGCTAAATTTAAGTTCTAATTAAATATAAATCTAATTAAATGTAAGTTTTAACTAAGTATCGATTAATTAAAAATGGGTTTTGTTATCCTGTGCATCCATGCACAAGATAACACCCGATCATTGCATCGGGAAAGTGCAAAACCATTTATTAGGAGTGAAGTTTTACAATCTTCAATGCAAGAAAAAATTATGTCTCTAATTTTTTTAATTGGTTTTGCACTTTACCGATGCAATGATCGGGTGTTAACTTGTGCATGGATGCATAAGATAACAAAACCCATGAAAAATATAAGGCTAATTTTCAAAAATACTTCTTTTTTCGAATCAAATTTTCGAATATATTAACAATTGTGCCTTTTTACATTATATATGAACTTCGAATTAACTAATAATACTGCGTCATTTTACAAGATATAAACTTGGACAAAAAACTTCAATAAAAATCTTTGACAATTTTTGACCTCCTGGTTTTCTTCATTTGAATAAACTTCAATTCGGTGCGCTTATGAGGACATTTTCATTTGTTCTTTTGACCCGTATAGTTAACTTCTATATTTACTTTGTCTTTGCCTTAATTTTCCTTGCCTTGAACTCTTCTTTGCCTTTTAGCTGCAGGTTTGACTTGGTTAATATCCGGAACTTGAACTTTTTTGCTTTTTAGGCCTATACCATTTCAAAGAAATTAATTTTCCATGGCAAAAAAGTTGCGGTACTGTGGTAAAAAGTTAAGCGATTGAGTCCCTATCGAGCGATATTGTCTATTTCGTCAGCGATAGAGAATCTATCGGTGGCTATTTTCAGAATATCGCTAAATATTATTAATATTGCCAACGTTCGACTCAATATCGCTAATGGTGGACTCTATAACACCTATATATACCACGCCTCCCCTCTCATTCCTCTTGACACCTTCTTTGCTGCCTCCTAAACAAAATTGTTTAGTTATCCTTCCAAATATGAGTAAGAAAAGAAAAAGAAACAGAAAAGTCAAAGAATATATTATCACACCACTCATTGGATTAAATTATATATGTGCAGGATAAAGAATACGAGTTTCAACGTGTTAGACAACTAGCTGGTGATGGTGTACTTTTGTGCATATATTTGGCCATCCAGGGCAAGTTAATCCAGTCGCTCTAAGAGGTGGGTAGTTTGAGTTCCATACGATGTTCAAGTTACTTCTCTCTTATGCTCAAGAAAGAGTCTGAAGATATCCTTGGTGGCGTTTATATGATATAAAACCTAGAAATCATAGGACTCAGATAGTTCAAGTTATATATAGGAACGATGGTGGAAGACTACACATACGTTCTTTTTCAAGGATTTTGAATGTGGTAAGTTTGTTTTTTGCGTAACTAAATTTTGTTTTTAGTTTTATAAAACTCGACAAACTCTAATAAAGAATATGTTGTTAAATAGGAGTTACACCACTAGATTGTACATCTTAACGAGAATTTCATGTGAGGAAAATTTACTTCCATTTAACAAATTAAAATGGGAGTCCGAAGATAGATGAAAAGACCGACTTCGTTTATACTCAAATGATCTAGAAGAAAATCCAAAATATAGACAAATACAAGCATATAAATTAAAAGTGATTGGGTTGGAAAGTATTTTACAACGTTATGCTAACAAAATACACAACATTTGTACCCTAAACATTATGAGGAACTCGAACATGTATTTGTGTTTTGGACAATATAACCAATGTCTATTTCCAAATGCTAGCTTAGTGGTATTAATTGGTTTTTTCGAATCATTAGAATATTTAGAACAAGCACCAACATATGATACCAAGATATGACTAGGTCTCCAATAACTCTCCTATCACTCCTCTCACCTCTCTCTCACTCATTCTTCTTCTCCAACAAAACCATCAAAAACAACCCTCCTCTGCTCAGATCTAGTCTTTTGAGGTTTATCTTCGCTTCAATGACGATTCTAGGTTATTGGGTTGGGTTTTAAGATCAATAGTGATGCTCTCCAATGACGAAATCTCCATCTTTGTTGTCTCCGGCGACAAACTCTTCATCGGAATCTTCATCATCAACTTTTTCGGCGACGAAATCTTCATCGGTGGTCTTTTTGATGACGGAAGTTTCATCACTAATTACAAGAGATTTGAGAAAATCACTCCTACTTTGGGAGCATTTCTTTCTAAAGAAGAAAAACAAACTAAATGGTTGGAATTTAATTCCGCGAAAAACCATCCTTCTTCCGATTTAATCGGATCTTATTCATACTTGTATTTGTCTTACTTCGGTAATCCTTCTCTTTCTCTTGTGAATTTCTCGGTATTGTACTCTTACGGTATGTTCTTGTTACTTTGTATTCTCTTATTTTCGATCTTAAACTCATCGTAACCTTGAAATCCCATTAATGAAAAGGTTCCTTATTTATTAAAAAAAAAAAAAAAATTAGGGTCTCCAATTTTATCAGAACTTTACACAGCCCTCGCTATATGCTCGACGTGTGCTTTAACGGTTTTTGGGAAGTGTTGGAGATAAGAACCAATATTTTTCACACATTTTATTTATTATTTTGACATGGTAAATGTATCAACCAACAATGTTATTACTTTCGATATGGTGGTATACATATTTTCGTGTTTGTGAATCTTTTCTTCGAAATCACACCAATGTTTTTCAATCATACAAAATACAATGCCAATAATTGGATAAAAGATTGGATTGAAGATGGTCAATATGTAGTCGTTGTTCAAAGGACTCAACATTTACGTAGAACCGTAACTTTGTTTTCATTGGATACAACTCCGGGAGATTTGTTTAACCAATTGCCAACTGGTACTATGACTCCCGAAGGTGGCTTGAACATTGAAGAAGTTAGGCAATCCACCCTCTTTACCCCAATTGCCTCAACCACATCAGTATTTCACACATTTCAACCCCAATTGTGAGCCATCAGATAGCGCTTCAGACCCACCACTTTTAAATAGCTAGACTGCAAGGAAAATCCGAAGTCCAAACCATGAAAGCGAACATTGGCAATTTCAAATTGCTGTGTGGATGTTGGCCATAGTTGTTAAACTAATATCCAAACTCCAAATCTTCCTCTAACCTTTCCATCTTTAGCAAGCTCAGCTCAGTCATAATTTGCCAACTCCTTGGATGCATTCTCAGCAACCGCCTTTCGTCTTTTTGAAGCCTTTGTCGTTGCAGAAAGGGCGTCAGATTCCTTCTGATCATGGTTTTCACCATGCGCGGAAACCTTGAATTCCTGAAGAGCATTAACGATTCCCGGTCTGCAATGGATAAATTAGATTGATCATCTATAGAATTATAGCCTTCAACTTAATTTACTGTTCTCACTAGAATACACAATATTGGAAGTAACAAAAAATGTTAACATTGTTGTGCAGTCTAAAATTGGAGATGTCAATCTAAAGGTAGAGCTTCTTTTACCTTGACATGCCTTGCTCATCTACTAGAGTTTCACCATTCACCTCCGGCATCTCATCTTCGTCAAAACCCAAGGCTTGGAATATAGCATAATGTCTCTGCAAGGCTGCAGAAAAACCTCGTTTCAGAAACAGGATACTTTACCTTGACATGCCTTGCTCATCTGGTAGAGTTTCATCGTTTACCTCCAGCATATCATCTTCGTCAAAAGCCAAGGCTTGCAATATAGCATAATGTCTCTGCAAGGCTGCAGAAAAGCCACGTTTCAAAAACAGGATAATTTATCTGAAAGAAAATTACTATTCTATGCAACTTAGAATCTACTCCCCTTGAACTTCAAATGTGGCAATGCACAAGTACCGTTAAGTGTGATGTTAAAGAGGGGTTTGACTGACCATGATACGCAAGAGAAACTGATCGGTAAAACACATTTGGTAGCCATTTTCGAACTGTTGGCTTTCTATGGTTTACGCAACAAATCATGTTTAGTGCAAGTTGATCTCTGACTAATTTAATCTAAGCCAGACAATAATAAGTTTAGCTTTTAGTTAAGTGTATAACATGAACATAAGGTAAGCTTAAGGTTAATGCTAAATTAAGGTTAAGTAATAACTTAGGGTCGAATGACTCAGCTAAAGATGTGTATATCCAACTCATGGCGCAAAGGTTAGAAGATACATGGCCGTTAACTAAGACTTCCTCTAGCCGCCTCTTGCAATAAATAAATTTTCCGAGTTTCCATCATTCAAGCAAGAGGAAACAGAAGTAGGAGTCCCAAGTCAAAAACCATAAGTGAAACTAGATATTTTTTCTATGTCTTCTTGCTAATTTCACAAAGCTTATCAGACACTCTGTTTAATACCGGCTACCATGGTGTTTATGCTGTTTACCCTGGATTTTATAATAGTGTCTTTTATCTCTACAGAATTCTGAAAGGGTAATATCTAATGTTAACATGTACATTGTTATGACATGTATGAAATGAAATATTACAGCTGTAGAATATCCAACATGAAAACTTTGTAATCATGTTCAGACTTAAGTAAAATGATCATGAGCTGAATTTCCAACATGAAAAACTCCCTAGTCGAGTTAAACCCCTCTCTAAGTAAAGGTTCAAACTGGAACTTTAAGAAGAAGAACATTTTACCTGGATTTGCAAACTGCCAAACCGAAAAATCTTTCAAGTCCACAGGTTTTACTAGAGCAGTAGCTTTCTTTATTTGATCATCAGTTGCTCGAGGTGTCACAGAATTTGCATCCATAAATTGCTACATAGAACATCACAACTTTCTTCAGCATAACCACAAATAAGAACTTAACTTCAACCCAGAGAAAATGATTTTTACCAACTTGCCTCATCAAACATATCATGTACGATTCCAGGAGGCTCAACCTAACCACTGGGACTAGTTATCTCCTCCTGTGAAACTCAACTAAGATGAGCAACATTTATGCAATGTAAAAAGCATTTTTATAAAATATGAGATGGAGGTGTGAGTGTGTGACATCTACAAATGCGAATTCAAAATATCTTACTTGTTCAACAAGAGCAACCAATTGGGGATGACTTGAACCACCCTAAAAAGCAATTGCAAATCTGAAAAAGGCCAAAATGTGTGTTTAATCAAGGGGTGGAATATTTAAGATGCAGGGAATTACTATGATGATTACAACTTACCTTTCCAACCGTAACATTGATCTGTGTAATGCAATAAATGTAGACGTACTTCCTATTCTCTCCTGCAGTAAGTAACCATCAATTAGTAGAGAGTTAGTTAAAATCACCCCAACATCATGTCTTGCTACTGTTTTCATCTTTGGGTTCTTTTCTCTCTGAAATCAAGAGCACTAAATACTTATTCTAGTCTTAGTTAGTGTTCATCAAATGAACCATTACTATTCCTTCGGGAGATAATCATTATTGCATGACTCTGAGATGACTTGATTGATCCGCCAGTCATTGACAATCAACAGTATCAAAGGCTTGGCAATTATAAGAGGCTATGAATCTTAGCTGAGAAATGAGCTTAAGGAAAGACATGTGAAAGAGATTCTTCTCACCCCATCACAGGGACACAGAACTCAAGGGCTTGAACCAAGAAGTCGAAGATGACCAGTTGAAACTCTTTTCATCTCTGGTAGCTCATCCGTGGAGAATTGAATGTCCTCGCTGAAACAATTACACAAAAGAAAAGTTAGTAGAAATGAATTAAAATGACAAACAAAACAAAAATTACACATTATCTGAGAAAAACATTTCTCAATGCAATTAAGTTCACAATTATAAACTACTCGTACAAATCTAGATTTGCAAATGACTGGCTAGTTTCTGCAATGCATATCCTTTTTCTATTTTTATTTACCTTCTTTTTAATCGATCAAAAGAGAAAACCAGTACCAGTAAAGGTCTATGAAACAAAAATAGGCACTACAGCTACCAAAGCCCTATCGCATAAAACATTCCGACCTTTCATATGGTTGAAAGCGTTTGGCAGGTTCCTCCACTAGCGCACCAGTATCCGCACAGATAAAAGACCTTTCAGTCAGCCTACAGCAAAACATACAAAAATATGAGATAAGAAACTACTGATGACTTTTGATTCTTGAGAAAACATTAAATGACAATATAAGCTGCAGGGTGATACTGCATACCTTTAGAGGTTTGCTGGTAACATAATTAAGCCATGTAATTGTCCCTACAGAAAGAAAAAAAGAAGAAAAGAGATTATACAGAATAGGGGAAAAGAAGATAGATCTTACATAGGATATTAAAATTGGGTGAACCATATACCAGGAACAGTTGGGCGAATCAAAGCATATGTATTCACTTCAATAAAAAAACCACCAGCTATGGATAAAGTGATTCTTTTGATTCTGTGTTTCTAGCACATTCTCTTTCTCAACTGATCCTTCATATCTTGCAATACAGAAATTTAAATACATGAGTACCATGCTTCGATTGAAGACCAAGATTTGCTACTCAAGTATCAAATTTTTAGACGAGTTAATCTCCAAACAAAGGGAACATGATCAACACCGTTTGGCTTATCCATGACCAAAGTATTCTCTCACACATGCTACATTTATCAATCTTTTCTTCATAAAAAGTGCAGGCACAGGAAGATGACAGCTCCTAAGATTACTTTCAAAGTATGGATCAGATATCAGAGATAGCCATTGGTTTGATACGGTTTGAATACACACAAAGATTTGACTTGTAAACAACATAGAATGCCTATTAAAAGACCACTACTGCTGCCTATAGTTGATGCTGATGATAAATTTTTGTTGCACATGTTGTTACCGGAAACTGAAAGCATCTCTTAATGAAAAAAAAGAAAAGGTTCTTTTACCTGATATTGAGGCTCATGTCTAGCTAAACTCCTCACCTGACAATGTCTTCCTCCCAGATCATCATTGAACTTCACTTGGAAGAATTTAGTGGAACATCAAGACACAGATAGAGTGATACACACAGATACATGTGCGCCTGTGTGGTTGTAAATCTCAGCAAGAAGAGAGATTTTGATGAACAAATTTCAACTGAAATAAAATGTTTCTCTTCACAACTGATGATTTCAATGTGCAGCCCTCAATTGACTCCACATATAACTTCTAGCTAGATTCCTTTGAAGATTGTTAAAACCTAATTTGACAATTCTCAGCAATAGATCTAAACAGTCTAGTGAAATTGATCTTATTCTTTAGGTTTCATTTGCACTCTAATATGAAATACGAAATTAAGGCACTATAAAGAACATCAACAACGAGCTCAAATCAAAAAACTGGTAAATCAAATTAACCAAGAAACTGAAATTTCTCATTCATTCATTTAGAAAACAGTACAAATCAAAAGAAAGCTCATATAACAGCTTCGATTACTTCATTAACATACTACTTAAAACTCATAAATCAACGAAACCCTCTACAGAAAAACCCCAATTTCAATAAAACCAAACCCTAACCTCCAAATCCATAAAGAGTTCTTCCTTGTCGCTTCAAAGCATAGACAACATCCATAGCAGTGACAGTCTTCCTCCTAGCATGTTCAGTGTAAGTAACAGCATCACGAATCACATTCTCAAGAAAGATCTTAAGAACACCACGAGTTTCTTCATAAATCAATCCACTGATACGTTTCACTCCACCTCTTCTTGCTAATCTTCGGATAGCTGGTTTAGTGATACCTTGGATGTTATCTCTCAGAACTTTTCTGTGCCTCTTTGCTCCTCCTTTGCCTAATCCCTTCCCTCCTTTTCCTCTTCCTGACATTTTTTTTCTCACTCTGAAATTTCTTTTTCTCTGGTTTTCTTTTCTTTGTTTATTTGATTTGTGAGAGATGAGAGTGGGTAGTGGGGGTTATTTATATGGAGTATTTTATTAGGAATTTGTTGAACTTCTGAAATGGTGATTTGTACCGTTAGATAGGATAGCGATCTGTATGAGTGGTTTTTGCTTGTAAATGAACCGTTAGATTGGGAACATTAATTTTCTATTGGCTGAATAAGAAGTACTCGGATTGCGGTTTGTTTTTCTTAGTTTGTACTACTTCTTTTGACCATTATGAACAGTGGTGCTCGATGTATGCGATGTACCGCGCCGAGTCTATTGATGAAAGCGCCTAAAACCGTGATGTAATTTTTCAATCCTTTTCTCTCTTCTTGAAAGCAGGAAGGTTAGAGGAAAGATTGACACAAGCGAAGGTGAGCAATAAGTGAAAAGGTAAAAAAACGAGTTTAAATTCTCGTTCATCCACTTTTTACAACAAATAAAATATATTTTTCTTGAGTTATATGGGCTCGTCTTTAGTTTTTATATAAATAAAATATTTTTGGGTGATGGTACAATCCTCGCCTATCAAGGAGATGCTCGTACAACATCGGCTGCGCTGGTTTGGGCACTTTCAGCGAAGACCGTCTGATGCCCCGGTGTGAGTAGGTCACATCAGACGCGCTAAAGGAAGGATGCAACGCAGAGGCCGATCGAAGCTAACTTGGGACGAGTGTGTAAAGAACGACTTGAGCAACTGGAATCTTCTACCAGAGCAAGCGTTGGACAGACAGATTTGGAGGGCGGCAATACGCGTGGAAGAGGTGGGTTTCAGGTATGTAGACTAACAACCCCTCTCCTTTATTTCCCCTTTTCCTTATAATTTTCTTTTCAACCCAATCAGCGAACATGTAAACGCAACCCTGCAGTTGTGAAGGTGGGGAATCCCCTTATAGCGCTGCAGTTGGCAGGATTGTGAAGGGGAAACACCTCGTAGCTTCTGCAACCGGGACATGGTGTAAGTATATCCGTGTTAATGGTCGAGAATTCGTAATCCCATTAACACGGTGATTATTGTCCATCTAGTCCAAAAACAAAATTAATCGCGACGCGGGTAGCGTCAAGTATTTTTGCTTGTTGTAGTGCAGGTTGTACAAGGCTCGAACAGGCCGGCGTAAAAACCTATGTTCGACTCTTAGGAGATACTCTCTAGTCGACCCGGTACTTGCTACTGGAAAAGACTTTAGATTTGGTGCAATCCTCGCCTATATCGAAGTTCCGTCTCTCACTATTATATTCAGGCGTTCTCCATATCCTACACTAATTTTCTTTTGTTTAAAACTCTATGAACGGTATGTCTAGAATTTTCTTTTGTTTAAAACTCGCCGGACTGAGTTATCTGAACTAATTTGAGGCTAGGAAATAAGATAAATAACGTCATTTGAGAGTTATGTCCAAAGCCTTTTATCCATATATCATTAAGAATACATAATATGTTCCCATATTAATTAGCAGTAATCTATTAAATTAATTAAGTTAAGTTAATAATGTTAGATTAAATTTTTCTAAGTAAACATTTTGATTATTGTTTTTGTTAGATTTAATTTATGAATCATGTTAGGAAAAAAAAATTGGAAAAAAAAATTGGTTTTAACAAAATGAATAACTCTAGTTGACCACTTATCAAGAAGAATTGAACAAGATTTTGTTGGTTTAATTCTTCAAATTATATAAGGAATTCATAAATCATGTAATAAAATGTCATCATGCTCGACTTAACAAAAAACATGTTGACCAGGCTTGGTCGACATGATCGTATAATAGCAAAATGGGCTTTTAAATGTCATCATGTAATATTTATTCCAACCATGCCGACTAACTATGACCAAACTTCGACATGCTATGGAATTTTATAGCATGATCAGTATTCGAGATTTTGCATACATAAAGTAGTGTGATAAACATCGTATTGGTCAGCAAGGTAGAAAATTAGTAACATGCCGACTAATTCAGGGTCGTCAGGATTTGTATATTTCAGTTATTTGTTTTGTCAGAGTCCTCACTTTGAAAAATAAAAACATTGATGACCATGTTTAGTCAACACGTTATGTGGTGGTGAAACATGATGGCCTTTTACGTACCTAGTAAAGATGAGACTTAAAAGATATAATCTACTTTATTTGAGTAACATTGGTTGGTACATTGATTCAAATTCTAAAATCTAACTCACTTTTGTAGGCATCACAGATGCACTTAGCACATACACTAAGCCTTTTAACCCCTAAGCGACCCTAATGGACGAATTATAATCTCATGACGATTTATATAGATATCTACCATCAAAATCTAATCAAAAATTAATAAAGGTCTCAATCTTCACCGGAGGAAACTTCATCCCCATCAAAGAAACTAGACATATTGTCTAGCACATACTCCAGAATTTTCTCATTCGTGAATTTATAGCTTTCATCAAATGTGAAAGCTTCTCTCTTTTCCTTCAAACAGTGCGTTTTTCGTGACTTCCTCCTACACAAACACAACCAAACTTTATAAGTGTATACGTGGAAGATCAAACAACTTAGTTTATGTAAAAAAAAAACTCAAAATATAGTTACAAATTATTGGATCGACAAGCCAAAATGTCTACCGTTAAATATCCATACTTGTATGCCTACATAATCAGCTATCTCATTTTGGATAAGTTGGTACCTATTGTTTATTTGTCGCAGAGATTCTCCCTTTGTATTTTCACAATCTATCAGATAATGGATATACACCCTTCCCCATAAGGTTTTGGGTGCAAACCCTTTCGTATTGGCCATCTTCACGTCGGGTTTCATTGAATAATGTTTTGATTATTTCCAAATCTTCGGTTGCATCATTTTGTAATGACCCGACTCTCCACCGATATTGTCCCCACTTAGCAATTGTGGTTATCCGGCAGTATGGATTTTTCAACGGGCATCATTGCGGTAATCTAGCAGAAACTTCCCAGAAGGTCACACATCCCTGGATTACTCCTGCCCAAGCACGCTTAACTGCAGAGTTTTCTATTAACTCTGGAGTGAATTGTACTGCAAATGCCTCGGTGTTAGGAAAGGAAAAACCATTACATACATTCCATTCGGCCAACCACTGTCGAATATCGGGGTATTACAACTCCTGGAATATATTCAAGCAACCCAAATCTTCGGCGTTCCCTTCCCCTCATGAGATCAGTATCTGGCACAACCCCTGCAGCGTACTCTCTCACCCTACGCAGGTGACCCATCGTCGGCTCTGATAAAATTTATAATGACCTGATTCTCCACCGATATTGTCCCCACTTAGCCATTGCGGTTATGTGACAGTGTGGAATTTTTAACGGGCATCGCTGCGATATTCCAACAGAAACTTCTCGGAAGGTCACCCATCCCTGGATTACTCCCGCCCGAGCACGCTTGACTGCAAAGTTTTCTGCTAACTCTGGAGCAAATTGTGTTGGAAATGCCTCGGTGTTAGGAAAGGACAAACCATTAAATACATTCCATTCGGCCAACCACTGCCGAATATCGGGGTATTACATATGATGCCATTCCTGCATGTAGAGGGTATGAGATGAACTAGAAAGAGTAGATGATGAAACGATTTTTTATATTACATGAAACTAAGTGTATATAGTTTGGTAGAGAAAACAAGTATATTTATAGGATAGTTTCAAAAACTAATCGTTGGGAAAGTAAATCGGCGCAGTAGTAGTTGCACGATTTTGAATTTTGAACTCATCATTATGGTTTATTTTTTCTTACAATGACGACTTGGATTAGTCATCGTGCTCGTAATGTTTCCGATTAATAGGATGTTTTCATCAAGTTAAAATTCAAATTTAAGCAACATTAGTCGTCCCTATTAAAGTTTCATCAAATGATGACTACAAAATTTTTGTCAAGGTCGTAATTTTGTTACTAAGACGACTAATAACATATTTTATTATAGAAAAAGTCATATGCATCTATCTATGGTCGACATGACAGTTTCTTTATAACATGACGACTACATATTGGTCGCCACGGTCGTAGTGTTATCACCTTGACAACTTATAGGATGTTTTCATTCAGAAAAGTGTCAAGTTTAAGCAACTTTGGTCGTCATGATCTAAATTTTTGTAATATGATGACGACTAACTCAGGGTCAGGTTCGTATTCTAAATACCATGACGACCCCGGTAACTACACAAATTATATTTTCAGGGTCGTCAATTTACACATAAAAAAGAAGACTATCCTAGTTCGGTCGCTATTTTACAAGTGTTAAAACCTTTGATGACTTTGTTCTTGGAATAACACAAATGTTAGCATAATTTAACTACGCTTCATATAACAACTAGAAATAAAACATAATAGGTGTTTTGATTACAAGAAAACATTAAGAAATTGTTGTTCAAACGTAAATAACCTTAGTATAATTGTCTAAAAAGTAAAACACAATATTTTCGCATTCACGACCACGACCACAACCACCATGACCTCGACCTCGACCTCATTTAGTACCATTGCATCGTCGGCTTCCTTGGGGTCCACGTCCACGACTACGATAACTATTTAGTGCAAAACTTGCTCGATGAAATATTTAGGCGACATCGTTATTAGTAACATTGATAACAAAGTCAGTATGTTTAGACAAAGGGTGTCCTTTATCTCTCGCGCAACATATCATCTTCACAAGAGTCTTTAAGTTGCCCTTTTCTTTTTAGCTAAACAACAATGATCAATAAACTTATTCAATAATTTACATAAATCTTAAAACAATAAGAGAAACACAATACTTTAAAAATTATTAAGACCCGTTGTTGGGTCTTTCACGATATTTTTCTTCTTCCGGGATGGTTAAACAATTTCTTCCCGAGTTACACAAGGATGGGGAAAATGAGAGTACCACTGCATGTAATTATCATGAGCTTTATGAATGTCGATTACGAGTTCCAAAAGACTCACATCAACTCGACAATCACGCCTCTCGTCCCAATGAGAAGTTTCTGGCTTTAAAGAGTAAACTACCTCAATAGTTTTTTGGGACGTGTTGCACTCCTGCCTTTCCACTTTAAATAATGGTTCATCACCGACATTGGGTTCTTCTTGAACATAACCAAGTTCTCGAATTACACGAGAAGGATCGTACATTGAAGATCCATGGGGGGAAAACAAGGGACCATTTTAAAATGCAACCTTATCTCCCCTTACAAGTATATGCATTGTTTTCTATTCTTAATATTAATCAAAGATTACCTCATCCGCAGTCATGTTGTCTAGAGAAACTGGCATGTTGATCATCTGTGGAGGTATACGCTTCTTCTGAAAAACATTTAAATTTGTACTTGCTCCTTTAGGCTTGTGATATGGCAAACCATCTTTGATTTCGATATTGGGATTGGCTTTCACTAAGGAATTGAAGTACTCATATATCAAAATCTAAAGGTGTGATAGAATGTATCAAACAAAAAACAAACTTCAAAATTTGGCGAATATGAATAACAAAGTCAATTGAGGGAATGGACTTAGATTCTCACTAACTTGCTTAGTAAGTGGCTTTGAAGACTTTTTCCGCTCTCCATTAATTTGGGAAACCACCATAGTACCCCATGAATAATTACACACCTCATATAGAGGATGCAATAGTTGGAGATGCTTTTCGTCAATCATGTGTGTTAGAGAATTGCTCAGTCGAACTCATAAGTGTTATCTTAAGCTTTTTGTCAAACTTTGTTGATCAAAGTTATATCTTGATTTCTAGTCTAGATTTAGTCATTCTCAGATTAGGATAGAAGTGTGTAGAGATTCGGATATCACTCCGTTCTACCGTTTGAAGGCGAAGATCAACCGGAGCTTTGGAGAACTTCAACATCAAAAGGTAAGTGAAGATTAAACCACTTGTATCTCAAGTTTTCACCTTTCTATCTATGATACTAAGTCGCATGACTAAGTTGACTTTAAAGTGTTGCATAATAGAAATTTCGAGTCAAGTTTATCTTGTTAATTATTCTCGAAATATGAATGACTAAGTTTAAGAACATTTGTTCAAAACTTTATGAATTTGGTTAAAAATAATTTATCGTTTATGACCTAAATATGAATCAAGTTAATCATTTGAAAATAGCCTGGAATAATGATATGTGTCATTGATGTTATACGAGAATGTTTCAAATCGATTATTAGAGAGATATATAACTACTGAAAATCTGGATACATGACAGTACACATACTAGCTCACGTACTGGCGTAAATGTTATAGGTCCAGAGCCATAGTACATGTACCGACGTAGCTATAGTTTGGAAATGACCTTTGGTACACATACCCATATGGATACCAAAAAGTTACGTTGACTCGTGACTCAGGAAGGTACACATACCAAGTATGGGTACCAAAAGTTCCTGAACTATTTTTGTATTAAGGGTACACATACCCGGTATACGTACTATGACAAAAATAACTCACGAACTGGGAGCAAGTACACGTACCAGTACACATACTTACCCAGTCGAATATTTTCAGATGTATCCGAATTATTTCTACGAGATAATCAACATTTGAGTTACTCTCTAAAACTCCTCTAGACATAATTGATCACATTATAACCTATGGTTGTGACTCAAGATTAAAGTCTAAAGTGTTATACGAAATTAAATGGTTAAACTTGTAGTTCGTATGGCTAGTTTCGTCTAAAGGTTCATCCTAACCAAAGTGTATATTTTTTGTGTTTATCTCAGGTCAATTTTTCATCTAACGGTGGAAAAAGATTGCTTGATTCCAAAACTACCTTCGAACTTAAAAGTATATAAAAACAAAACCTCAAGCAACTGGGATTTTTGAATCCCTGACACCCTTCTTACGTGTCCTAGTTGTAAACTAGAGTTATTCTCTCCTTTAAACCTTTTTAGGTTTAGCGACTAAAAAGATTTTGCTTAGGGATTCCTGAAGCCAGGTTCGACTATCTTTATCTAGATAGTTCGTGTATCCTGATCGTGAGACTGATTGTTGATTCTCACTCCGATCAGGTAAGATTGATAAAAATCATAAATTTCTTCATCTCGGACTTTGTGATTACACAAGTTAATTACTCTATAATGATTTTTTATTGAAATTAGATTAGATTTTACTAGTGAGGTGATTAATAATACGGACTGCTCTTTGGGAGTCATAAGTACCGGATTTTGAGGTTTGATAGATCTAGCTAGTGTACCGCAAACGATTTCCTATCTTACCTTGATCTAACGATCAAAACGGAAATCACATATAGGAGTTTATGTGGGAGGAAGATTGGTTTTAAAGTCTTCACTTAGGTTTAAGCAACCCATACGCTGTAAAGGAATTTAGCTAAGGGAATCAATTCCTTTGATGTAAGGAGTGCGACTTTAACTGAATTACTGTGATGATGGATTCGGTCTCGACTATATTCCAGTCTAAAGTATTGATAGTAGGCTAGAGTTTATAGCGACTTAATACAATTTGGTATTCAGGTCTGGACTAAATCCCTGATTTTTTCTGCACTTGCGGTTTCCTCGTTAGCACAATTTATGGTGTCTTTGTTATTTATTTTACGTATTATATTGTTTATTTATATAATTGAAATATCACATGTTGTACATAAAATCAATCAAAGTAGATACCTCAATTTTAATTGTTGGATACAGCTTGATTAATCTTGGATATCGTCCAAGTACTCTCACTGTATAATCACGTTCACAGATTTCTTACCTTTTACATGTTGATTGTGATATATACTCTTGATATAATTCCTGATTGAGATTCATTAAGTTGTAACTCTCGGAACTGTATTTTGGTTTGGTCCATGCAGGTTTCCTACGAAAAAGTTGGTGGTGTATTTTGGTACCCCCGCGTTTTCAATGTATAGCAAGGATGTGTTGCAAATAAGCGTCGCAATTGCTCTGACTCGCACTTCGTTCACACTTCCTTCCCTTTCAAAAATATCAGAGGTCCCATTGTACGAGTCCCTCAACATCTTTCTTCTATAGCCTCCTTTAAGAATAAAAATAGATTGCGACTTATTTTCATACAGATCGTACAAGATTTTGGTCAGTTTGTGAGGATCCTCCAGGGAAGATCATCATCATACCCTTTTTGGGTAGATTTTCTATAAAATATCGAGGTTTAAAAATTGTTGAAAATCGTTATGAGTCATATCCATCTCACCGAATGGGAAGAGCATTGTATCCGTATCCCCATAAAACCTCTCGCATAATGTAAACATGCTAACTTGATTATACTAAACAATTGAATTCTTCACCGCCTGCCACAACCTGGAGTTTTTGACAAGATCTTTCATAGCCTGACATTCCTTATTTAATGGCCATTACTTCACAAGATTACTTGAAGCTTGATGCCTTAAAAAATGGACCGCATTCTTATGATCCTATGTTTAGTTCCATATAAATACACTAAAGAAAATTATACTAATAGTTAAACCGAATTATAGATAGATTGACTCTAATAACAAAAGGTAAGGTTGAGATTACTTATAATCGTAGAGTAGATTACATAAGCCCACAAGTCTTTGTATCCGGAAAGCACATGGCCACCATCTTTGGGTAACCCAAGGAGTGGGACATAGGACAATGAATAGGTTTATTTGGTTTCTTATCCTTCTTTGGCGTTGCACCTTCTGGTACTTGTTCAACCTGAACCCTTTTTTCTTGAACATTACCTTCTTAAATAAATTCATCTTCTTCAAGAACTTCACCTTCTCTATTATCATGAATCCCATCATCATCATCATAACCACCTATAGCAGCCAGAATTCCATGATGATCATCATCCTTAGCACCTATAGCATCCAGAATTCCTTAATCATCATCATCATTACCTCCTCTGCCAGGTGGAATTGATTGGTCTTGATCAGTTTTATCAGACGCACTTGGTTCAGATGGTGGCGATGGATAAGTATATTTCCATTCACGGATTTTAAGCGTTTTAGGCTTCACAAATTCGCTTTTAAGTGCTGCAGTCAAGAGTTTGTCGCCTTCGCGAGGAGGT
Organism: Papaver somniferum; assembly: GCF_003573695.1. Classification (NCBI taxonomy): domain Eukaryota; kingdom Viridiplantae; phylum Streptophyta; class Magnoliopsida; order Ranunculales; family Papaveraceae; genus Papaver; species Papaver somniferum. The sequence continues at coordinate 201,055,940 of NC_039362.1, read as the reverse complement.
TTTGAAGGAGTAGTAGCATGTGTATTTCCTTGCTTGACCTTTGGAGCCTAAAGAGTAACACTACACACAAGTAATCAATTTAAGTTTGCATATACAAACTACAATTCATAAACAATGACAAAATATAACAATATGTCGCCAAGGTCCGTAACCAAACATAATGACGACTAACTATCTTATAGAGTTGGTCGTCACAGTTATAGTTTTCCAAGCATGACGATTAATAGCAAAAATCAACACATTAACATTGGATTTTGGCGGTTGTTGGTCGTCAGGGTAAAAAATGTATCAAAATGACGACAGTTACCTAGTCGAAAAGTTAGATTTCAAAACCTTGGCGACTAATTACAAGATTGAACACATGAAAACAAGTTTTTGCTAGTTATTATCATGATTTAGATTTTTATTACCCGGCTGTAGATGGGGAAAAACGATTTGCTGGTGTTTAAGGAATTGAAGAGACGACCGTACAGAGGAGACTCCTCGAACCGAGCGAAATGTTAAACCTCACACAGATGCACCGCTGCAAAGGGGGTGCTTTAGATTCGAGTGATCAATATGTAGTACTCCGGCCTAAATCAAAACAATGACCGTTCCAGAGTAAATTCGGTCACAAGAGAGGGTGGGTTGATCTGTAGGAGGGAGGCTGAGAAATGTGTAGAATAAATGGTAATCAAAGATTGTGGGTGTGTGAATTTCGAATACGATAAGCTCTGAGTGATTGAAATTTCTCAATTGAGAGTAGTTTCTCAATTGATGAGTTGATGATCTCGTGTTGTCGATGAGACGTGAGATTGATGATATTGTTGATGCCGATTCAATCATGATTCAAAGACTTATTTATATTGCTGGAATTGTAGACACCATGATTCCATAAAGTGTGACAGTTGATGGAATCAAGGAGTGGGGAAGTGGAGATCGTGTTTGAAACCAGTTGCTCAACGTGTGGAGACTTGGTCGATTTTCCACCCACTACCTCGTGAATTCCCTCAACTAATTACACGACTTGCTCACATTCCATCGTGTGTTTGAACACACGTGCCGTAGACCGCCAGACCAAAACCCTAAGTGATATCCCCCAAGTGACACGATTGACATCTCGTGGTTTGTTAGTCAATTGATGACTTCGTGGTTTGATGGAATGATGAGTCCATGTAGTCGTTGAGTTGAACATGATGTTCTAAAACTCGTGAATTGAACATGTCATGAGATAGAGGTATAGTTCTTACGATGAAGTAAGCAAGTATTGCTCATTCGGTGGATCGTTGAATATTGATTGTTGAACCAATATTCCTTGGTTTGAACAAATATTTATCATCTGAGCAAGTGTTGCTCATGTGATGAATTGTTGAATATTTGATCGTCTGAGCATGTGTTGCTTGGCAGCGTACCAAAAATATTAATTAGAATACTGGTCGTTGAACCAAGCAAAATTAATAAAATTAATGACCATGAGGTCGTCATAAAATTATTAGGGTTAGAATCTGGAATGATGATCCTTGGATTCAGAAACCCAAATTTGATCAATTGATGATCAATTCATGGTTCGATAGAATTTCAACCATGGGACGAAGGAGGGAGCGACTACATGGGACCGCGGATCAACCATGTAGTGTCCATATGATCATGTGAGCGAATACGAAGAACTCCTGAAGAGTTGACGATTTGTTGGTGAAAGAATGATTAAATGCTGGTTTAATCATTTATTCGAAAATGCTCGTCTGAGCCTTAGGTGAGAAAACTTAATTAATTATGACGAGGCGAGGGATCGACCATGGAGTCATGAAACCGGTTGTCCTGTGACCGCCTGACAATTACTTCATGAAAATCCAAAGTGTTTGGGAGAGTTTTGGACCTAATACGAGCAATTGTGCAAATTAGGTCAAAACTGTGAAAATTGATGGGACCGGCTTCCGTGAGCCAAAGAGCCAATCTTGGTCGGTCAAGATAGCAAGCTCGTGTCCCCAAGGCGTCCACGTCTCAGTCCTGAGAATTTTGATATTTTCTGGCGTGCAATTGAGCATCCCTTCGAGAAAATATGCCAAAATTAGGGTTTCGACGAAACTGAAGAAAACACCATGAGATGATGAAAAATAATTATAAAATAAGGAATGAGGAGGTGTGGGACCGCCGTGGTCAAGGCATGGTCGGTCGGTCGTGACCACGGTCCCGTGGTGCCTTTTTCTTAATTTTATAATATTTTGATGATTTTATGAAAAATTCATGAATTTTGAGAAATTTGATGAATTTTGGGAGTTTCCATGAATTGAAGGAGTTTTCATGAGTTCAAGGAAGCAAAAAATATTAAAATAATAAAAATAAGGGCGTGTGGGACCGTGGAAGGCATGGCCGGCTGGCTAGGGCCCGGTCTCACGAGTTTCCCTAATTTTATAATATTTTGATGATTTTATGAAAAATTCATGAATTTTGAGAAATTTGATGAATTTTGGGAGTTTCCATGAATTGAAGGAGTTTTCATGAGTTCAAGGAAGCAAAAAATATTAAAATAATAAAAACAAGGGCGTGTGGGACCGTGGAAGGCATGGCCGGCCGGCTAGGGCCCTGTCCCACGAGTTTTCCTAATTTTATAATATTTTTAGGTATTTTGATGATTTGAGGGAATTTTTCCTAATTTGAGAGAAATACCATGAAATCAAGGAATTTGATGAATTCAAGGAAAAATAATAATAAAATAATAAAACAAAGGGGCGTCTGGGACCGGCTACGGCATGGCCGGCCGGCCAAGGCTCGGTCCCACAAGTTTTCATAATTTATTTTATTTTATTATTATTTGATGATTTGTGCAAAAATACCATGAAATCAAGGAATTTTCATGAAATTAGAGAAATAATAATAATAATAAAATAATAAGGAACCGTGGGGTGTGGGTCCGGTTGGGACCAAGGCATGGCCGGTTGGCCAATGGTCACGCCCCACACTCCTTTCCTTAATTTTATATTATTTTTATGGATTTATGGAAGTACCATGAAACCGAGGAGTTTCCTCGAGACGAAGGAGATTTGATAAAATGAGAGAATTTTCATCAAATCATGGAAAATAATAAAAATGCATTAAAAATATAAAACGGACGTGGAATTGACCACGACACGGTCGGTCGGTCGTGTGTCCGTGCTCCCAGCGCCCTGGTCAATATTTTTAATTATTTATTATTTTCTTCTCTATTTTGCATAGGTTCATCGTTTCGTTGTATTTTTGAAATACTCGTACGTGTGGTGACTGTTAGTGTATCATCGTTGAATACACCTTCACCATTTGAATCGGGGCTTACTTAGAGGTAGCTCAGACGTCCGGTTGTTGATTGTTTATTACTAATTGTGGAATTCAGTGGAGAATAATTCACAAAACTGAGTAATAAGATGTTTATTATTAATTCATAGGATCAGCTGAGGATTCAACTACGAATTCATAATAATAAAGTGAGCATTACCATTCCATGGGATCGTAGATTCGACCATAGAATCAGAGTAATTAAGATCTATCTATTACCATTTATGAGACCAGTTGTGTATTCGATCATGAAATCGAAGTAATGGGATAATATAGTTATTTCTATTCTATGAGATCAAGTCGTGGATGCGATCATAGAATCAGAACAATCGTTATTGCCATTCCATGGGACCAGTCGTGGATTCGACCATGGAATAGGAGCAATTGTAATCAGGAATAATTAACTTTATGACTCTATACTAGCAGAGCAAGCTGTCTAGGAGCATTAATTATCCCGATATGAGCTTGCCGGTAAGTCATATCCTTTATATAGTCAGGGTAAACTTGTTATTTGTTCCTGAAGACGTTATCGTTCTATACTAGCAGAGCAAGTTGTCTAGGAGCCGTCCATCTCGTGATGCTATATAGAAATAATCACTGAAAGTATTCAGTATTCATGAGATATGCCGTTGTCCAGTCGTGAGACTACATATCTACATGTACTCTGAGAGAAGGTACTCTCCGTTGAGAATTCGATGAGAGACCCGTGTCTCGATACTCGCGTATGATTGTTGAATCAGAGCTTTGTATAATTATGAGTTTACGAATTTATCCTTTGTCGAAAATCCACCATCTACATTAAGTCCCCTGCTTACTGAGGAAAGATGTGTTCCTCAGTCAGCATTAAATGGTGATTTTCCGGCCATAAATAATAATACTAGTAATTGAACTTTGTCGTAAGTTGAGACGTTACCGGATTTAAAGAGCATGAGCAAGCCACAACTTGATGAAGGCTTCAATGTCATGATAGAAACGTCGTTTGACGAGCATCAATTGGTGTTGAACCGCTGGTTTGGACGACGAGTCCGTGGTCGGTTAGGATTCGCGAGTCGGGACCAATAAGGAAATCCTTAAAAAATTAGGTTTTGGAAATAAAAATTGATATAAAAGGGATTAATCCTTTTTTTTTATTCCTCCCTCACACGACCAGCACCTTGATCAACTCTTCATCTTAATCACGCCAGCAGTAGGAAGTCGCCGAGTTCCAGCGCCGCCGCCGCCGCTTGTCGCCGTTGCCGCCGGCCAATTTCCGGCCGAACTTTCCAGGTGCGTTTTTTTTTTGATGTTTGCTGATCCTATGACCTTCATGAATTGTTCATGCTTTGACCATGATGAAATTATATACATGTGTGTATATTAGTGTGAGTTTTATGAAAAAACCCTCGTTTTTTGAAAACGTTCGTTCGATTGTTAGCTTTGAAAACTAACTATAATCCCTGATTTAGGAGAGCTTTTTTTTTAGTATATGAACCTAGGTTCAGTGATAAAACTTAGTTTATGAGCTTTCATGTGTACCAAGGTTCTATCATAAAAAAAGTGAATTTTCATGAAATCGGAATAATCCTTCGTTTTAAAGACAAATAACGATGACACGAAGGAAAATATGTATGATGAACTTGTGTCCAGTGATAAAATTTTGCCTATGAGCTTTCATGTAGATACAAAACTTTATCATATGTATGAGATGTGAGCTTTCACAATATTTTTTGAAATAAACCTTCGTTTTAAAGACAAATAATGACGATACGAAGGAAAAATAGTTTTTTTTTTTTATATATATATGAATCCGTGACATATATTGTGTAAAATATGATGGTATATTTTATTTGCATGAATTTGTTTTCATTAGATAAAATTCTTGAGAATTCATGTAAGCAATGTTGCATTAATTGTTGTTTTTTCGAAAAATCAGAAACGTGGGTTTTGAGGAACCTTCGAAGATAGACAATATATTTATGATGATATATTTTATTGTTATGAACTTCATAGGTCAGTTGTGTGAATTTTCATATTATGAAAATTGTGTCCGTGATTTTATGAAAAATCAGTTTCGAAATTAATAAAGCTTTGTTCGTTTTTTGCAGTTTACGAAGAGACGAACGATTTTGAGGTGTTAACTCTAGCATTACTATCACTATTGTTAGTGGAAGTATAAAAGGTAAGAGTTAAGAGTTACCATTTTTTGCCGATGTTGATTTGTTTACATAGTAGTAATCTTTGATCTTCCGGTTCCAGGAAATGTCGACCAACAATAACAGCAATTACGATTACTGGTATTCCTCTTCTTCCTCTGGCTCTTCTGATGAGGATTCCGATGCTCCTGTAGCGAAATCAAAGTCTAGGGTTACCCAGGAATGGGCGAAGCCTAATGTTCCTTTAGGTGAGCGAAGAGTCTCTTTTGCTGAACTCGAAAAGAAAGGAGCTGAAGACAAAAAGGAGGATGCCCGTCAACGTGAAAAGGATCGCACCCGGCGTAAAAGACAGAGGGTTGAGGAGAAGCGTCAATTCTTGGATGGGGTGCCTTCTAATTCTGATGCTGATGCTTCCGAAGGAGAGATCACATGGGAACCATCCGAGCGTTACACTAAGCCTGATTGATATGAAAGAGAGCATCGGAGGACGATGAAGAAAATTGAAGCTGAAGCTGCAGCATAAGATAATTCGAATTCAGATGATGATGTTATCTTCCGTCCACCGGACTTCACCAATGATCCTGACAGTGACGATGAAGCTGACAATTCGGATGAGTCCGACGAGTAGTTTTACTTCCATCTTTTTGTAGGTGGTATATCATTCCCTTTTTAGTCTTCATAGTGGATATCTTTCTTTTGACTGTTTAAACGACTTTACTTCAATTAGACTTTTCTTCTGAATGATGAACATTTTGTTAGCGTCGATTTCTTCTAATCCATGACATGTACCAATGTCCATGTATCCAAATTTATCATGACTCGTCGATTTTCATGAGAAGTAACATAACACACGGCTGAGAATTCATGACGTGTACAAGGCCGCGTGGCCTATCCTCTGACCCGTGACGTTCAGTCCCCAGTGTGTTATTTTCCTCCGCGTCTTCGGTATCGATCTTTGAAGCCTAGGGTTTCAGTGAAACTCGTAACTGAGTTGACTATATGACTATCTCCTGATATATATATCTTCAAGACTCCAATCTATGATCCACGCAAATATTTCTTCCATTCCTGAGTCAGTTTCATCGTGCAGAGAAGTTTTGATCCTACCCTTTTGCCGTCATGTCGAGTAATAGCATTTCTTCTCAAGATGATCTTCAGTCGAAGCGTCAAATAGCAACGTCTATCTCAGTAAGTTGTACACTTCTTCTTCTTCTCCTTTCTTGTCTCTGTTCAATCGAGATTGTTGATCACAAGAGAATGACTTGTCGTAGGACTGTAAGAAGAATGCTACTCCTCATAATGCAAGGACTAAGCGGACTGTTAGAGCTCCTGCCCGATATGGATCGGCTCGTGATGAAGTTGGATCGTCTGTAAGTAAACCTATGACTCTTGAGATTGTACCGAGTCCCGGGATTAACACTTCTTCGTTTCATCGTAGGCGGATGTTCGTGTCGTCGTCGATGCTAGACGAAGAAAGAGTGGAAAGTCCGTGACCGTGGTTGAGGTTGAGGAAAGCAGTAACCAGGCATGTGAAGATTCTGTAGGATCCGTGGAGACTGGAGACGGTGTCCATGCTCGTGAATACCCAACCGCTGAACTTTTATTCGAAGCCCCATTGACTAATACCTTCCCAGACAATGAAATGGTCGGCGGATTCGTGATTCCCAAATGTCATGCGTCTTTGTACACCAAGATCTGGAAGAAGTATGGTCACATTTCTACCACAGAAGTGTGGAAAGTTTTTCTTCCAACCCTTTTAACCACGGTAGCGGGGCTATTGCCGATCGTCGAGGAAATGAATCAGATGCACTTGTGAGACGTCAAAAACCATGAACTGCACCAATGGGATGAAATGATCTCGAATTGTGAGGTATTGCGATTCAATGTAAGCTGGCTCCGTCGTCGTCTTGAGATAATCAAGGTTCATAAGGTGGCAGAGGCTGCTGATGCAATTTTCATGAATGCAACTTTACTGGATGAGGAGAGGATACTGGCTCTGGAGTCGGCAAGGGTTGAGAAAGCGGTCGAAGACTTGAAGGCAAAGACCAAGATTTTTCAGAAGAAGCTTGACGAGGCTTCTTACAGGGATTATCCGTTGCTGGATGGTTTGCTCTGAGTGAGCATTTGTGGTTGTTTTTTGAGTAAATCTGAGTTTCTAGTTAGGTGAAACAGTTGATCATGGTATGAACGAATTTTGCTCATTTTTGAAATGTTTAATGAACAAAGGAGCATTTGCATGCTCTTTGGAGGAATGAAATTACATTTTTGAAAATGCTTGAAATGATAAAGAGGTAGTTTGTTTCATGGATCAGGCATAATAAGCTTTGAGCAATTTGCCATTGATGATGTTTCCTTCCTTTCCTCCATTGATTGCTAAAATTTTGTAGTATCCGCTAGACACTGCTTTGATAACAACATATGGCCCTTCCCATTTAGGAGAGAACTTAGGAGAAAACATGTCTTGTTGAATGTGATTTGCCGTCTTTAATACCAAATCTCCTACTTGAAATGTTCGAGGTCTTACCATTTTGTTGTAGGCTCTGGAGATCCTCTGTTTGTAAGCTTCCACATATTTTTCCATCTTGGCTCTCCTTGATTCAAGCATATCCAATTCAGCGATTCTTGATTTGGAGATTTCAGCCTCATCCCATTGTATGCCACTGGATGCTGCAATCCTGGCTGAGGGAATTTTGATTTCTGTTGGAAGTATGGCGTCAGCTCCATAGACGAGGGAATATGGTGAAGTACTGATCGAGCTCCTTGGTGCAGTTCTGTAAGCCCACAGAGCCATGGGTAATTTCTCATGCCACGATCGAGGATTGTCATGAATTTTCCGACTGATAATCCTGATCAAAGTCTTGTTGGTACTTTCTGCTTGACCATTTCCTTGTGGATAGTAAGGCGTAGAGAAGATTTGTTTGATCCCATATTTATTGAGCAGCTTCTCAACATCTTGATTGGCAAAAGGAGTTCCCTTATCTGTGATGATGTGCTTAAGAACTCCGAATCTGCATATTATGTGCTCTTTGATGAAGGAAGCAATCGTAACTCCAGTGGTGCTTCGAAGAGGAATAGATTCGACCCACTTGGTGAAGTACTCTGTTGCAGTGATGATGTATTCATGTTGTTTTGAAGATGCTGGATTGATCTTCCCAATGATATTTAGTCCCCAGCTGTAGAAAGGCCACAGACTATTCACTGAATTCAACGGGAGACAAGGAGTGTGGATGAGATTACCATGGGTTTAGCATTGGTGACACTTCTGAACGTGCGGCTGTATCATCTTCCATGGTCGGACAATAATACTTCTCATGAATTTGAAGAAATAGTTTCCTCTTTCCTTGATGTTCTCCATCATGTACTTCCTTCAGGATTGTAGGGATTTCATGTTCGGCTAAGCACCTCAGTAAATTTCCACCAAAGCTTTTGCGGTATAAGATCCGATCGAGATAGACGGATCTCTTAGCTTTATGAATGAGTTTGACTGCTTGCTTCTTTTCCGGTGGTAGTTCGTTGTCTCGGAGATATTTGATGTAAGGATCCCTCCAGTCCCCAATGTGGTGGACCGTCAAAACCTCTAAGTGATGAGGAGGTGTTTGGAAATCAGGACAAGATCCTTGTAAAGATCTTGACTGAGTCTCCATGGATGGCCAGTAGTACCCCATTCTTTGAAGCTTTCTGTAAAGTGTTACCACTAACGTTTGCCCACAGACTTCCTCATGTATGCGCTTGAGATGTTCTTCCGCTTCGTCGCTCCCAAGACATCGTGATAAAGATCCATTAGGGTTTCGATAGTATAGACCTCCATGAAGCAAGAAGTAGTTCTTCAATTCCTTGAGGCTGACTTGGCCTTCTGAAATAGAGCTGCTCAATTCATGAATGATTGGTGCTCGCCAATCGTTCGCTGGAATGTATTCGATCTGAGTGAGCCAAGTCGAAGATATTGTATGCCTCCGTACAGTGATCGTTTTCTGTGCTCCTTCGAATTGCAGCTTGGAGGTGAGATTTGCTAGGCAATCAGCATGCCTATTGTTAGTCCGTCCAGTATGGACTATCGTTGTGTCAGCAAAATAGGTCAACAGTCGCTGATCTTCGGTTCTGAATGGAGCAAGTGTGATTTCTTTGAGAGAATATGTTCCATTCATCTGGTTGACCAATAATTTTGAATCTCCCCTTATCTCGAGGTGTGTTGCTCCTGCTTGCTTGGCCAAAGATAATCCTAATAGGAAGGCTTCATATTCCGCTGAGTTGTTGGTGCAGTGGAAATCCAACTTGAACGAATGTGAAAAAACTTCACCGGATGGAGACACCAGCACTACGCCCGCTCCTCCGGTGTCACTACTAGGGGTGGCAGACCCATCAAAGTATAAAAGCCATGTTTCTTCCTTGATGACCAAGATGTCTGGGAATTCGTCAGGCACTTCTTCATGTAGTGTTGTTGTGTCTTCCCCTGGAAAAGCAGCTAGCAAGTCTGCTACTGCTTGACCTTTGATGGCTTTAGATGGCGTGCAAGCTATGTCAAATTCTGACATCTGGAGTAGCCACTTCGCTGGTCTCCCTATCAAGGCTGGCTTTGATAGCAAGAATTTTATGGGATCAACTTTGGAGATGAGTACGACCATGTTAGATAGTAAGTAATGTCTGAACTTATGGATTGCATGTACCAATGCCAGGCATGCCCTTTCGGCCTTTGGATATCGGAGTTGAGCATCTCTCATTGTGCGGCTGAAGTAGTAAATCGGTCGTTCGACGCTTTCGTCGTCTTTCTGAGCGAGGAGTGCACCGATGGCAACGTCACTGGAGGCTGTGTAAAGAATCATAGCTCGTCCTTGCACTGGAGACCTCATGACGGCCGGTGACAATAATATTTGTTGTATTTTATGAAAATCTTCTTGTTGAACAGTTGTCCAGGTGAAGCTTGCTCCTTTCTTCAGCAGAGGTGTGAACGAAGAAATAAGTCGAGCTAATCCAGGAATGAAGCGTCGAATATAATTTACCTTGCCCATAAAGCTCTGTAGTTCTTTCACGGTACGTGGAGGAGGCATGGTGGTAATAGCTTTTGCCTTGTCTGGGTCGACTTTGATCCCTTCAGCCGTGACCAGGAATCCTAAGAATTTTCCGGAAGAAACTCCCAATGCACACTTTAAAGGATTCATTTTAAATTTGTATTCTCTGCACCTTTCAAACACCTGCCTTAGATTTTCGAGATGAGATGCTCGAGTCTTCGATTTTACCACCACATCATCAACATAGTCTTCTACTTGCTTGTGCATCATGTCGTGGAATATGGTAGTCATGGCTCGTTGATAGGTGGCACCAGCATTCTTTAATCCAAAGGGCATCACAATGTAGTGAAAATTCCCAATAGGAGTACGGAACGCAGTCTTGTTGGCGTCATGTTCATACATCTTGACCTGGTTGTACCCACTATAGTCGTCCATGAATGAGAACATACCGTGACCACTGGTTGCATCGACGAGCATGTCAATGTTGGGTAGAGGAAAATCATCCTTTGGACAACATTTATTCAAGTTCCTGAAGTCGACACAACATCTGATTTGACCATTTTTCTTCTTAACAGGTACCACATTTGCTAGCCACGTTGGATGAAGAATAGGTTTGATGAAACCTGCTGCCAACAGTTTCTGGATTTCGACCTTGATTTGCTCCTCGACTTTGTGTCTAAATTGTTTGGGCGGTTATTTGACAGCTTTGGAACCAGGGACGATGTGCAGGTGATGGGTGACGAGTTTTTCATCCAGACCCGGCATTTCTTCGTACGTCCAGGCGAAGACATCTTGATATTCTTTCAATAATTTTACCAGCTTGGTCCGCTCCTCTGGTGATAGCGCTGAACTGATCAGGATTGGCCTTGGATCGTCTTCAGTCCCAATGTTGATTGTTTCAAGATCGTCAGTGGTAGAGTCGGTGTCGTCCTGTAGTTGTCATGGGGCATCTTGGACTTCTTATTCAAGTGATTGCTCACTCTGACACGATTCTTCATGGTGGGGAGAATTTTCATCGTTCTCCCCGATTAATTGCTAATATTTCCGTCGGCGATAAATGACTCTCCCTTCCACGTATCGATCGGTTGTGAAGTTTTTCCCTGGAGTTGAGACTTGATCATTATGGCGTTTAGTCGATGTAGTAGGTGACTTGATCATTTTAGCAGCTGAGGATGACGGATCGTTATCAGCCTTCTCGATAGTCTTCCAGCTTGGAAGTGGAATACTGTGAATCCTGCTTGGAGGTTCCGGGACGCCTTTCTGAGATTCAAGGAACTCAGTATCATAGATGGGAGCATAAGGAGATGATGAAGCCGGAATGCGAACGATCTTGTTGTCGAGCAGGGCCTTCATGCATTGATGGTATGTTGAAGGAACCACCTTGTTATCATGGAGCCATGGGCGTCCCAGTATTATGTGGTAGTCAGGTTCTTGCTCGATCACATGAAACTTTGCTTTCGATCGAATCGGCCCCACCCTCAAATCTATGTATGCATATCCATATGTATGGCTTTGACTTCCTTCAAATCCTGTCATTAGGATGGGATAGCGAACGATTTTACCTTGTGGGAATATGGCCATCCTGAGAGTCTTCATAGTGACTATGTTGGTGGAATCACCAGTGTCAACAAGAGCTCTTCTAAATTTGGTGCCTTTGATGAAACCAGTGACATATAATGCTCGGTTGTGTCCTTCATCCGTCATGCGATCTTCTTATCCAAACGAGATGTTGTCGATCGAATGCCCAGGCACTAGGGATACTTCTTCAACTGATGATGTTGGGGGCGTTATTTGCACGCTGGATGATATCTGGTTGAGTGCTGAAAATGTGTCTGTACGCTGATACCTGGAGAAGTGCAGGAATTCAAATAGATTTTCGATCAAATGTGTGACCTCTTGTTCCACCATCTTCTCGTATGTGGTGAAGTTGTTAATTTGAGGGTCAGATGACGCTTCAGTCCCCGGTATTGAGGCTTCTGGAGCGGAGATACCGCCTAACTCGGACGTTAATCTGATGAGAAAGTCGAGGATGTGGTTTACGTCTTCTTCATCAGGTCCATGTTCCTGGTATGGACCTCTAGGATTTGAGACAACTCTGCCAAAGTCGGGATCCCTCTGCCCTCCATGCCGCCAGGTGTAACATGAGGAATGTTGCCGTTTGAAATATTCTGATCTGAATTAGTTGAATTAGTCCTAAGACCAACCATCTTGTGAGATTGTTAGATTGAAACCAAGAGATTAATCTCCCACTGTGGTCGCCAATCTGTAGATGGGGAAAAACGATTTGCTGGTCTTTAAGGAATTGAGGAGACGACCGTACGGAGGAGACTCCTCGAACCGAGCGAAATGTTAAACCTCACACAGATGCACCGCTGCAAAGGGGGTGCTTTATATTTGAGAGATCAATTTGTAGTACTCCAGCCTAAATCAAGACAATGACCGTTCCAGAGTAAATTCGGTCACAAGAGAGGGTGGGTTGATCTGTAGGAGGGAGGCTGAGAAATGTGTAGAATAAATGGTAATCAAAGATTGTGGGTGTGTGAATTTCGAATACGATAAGCTCTGAGTGATTGAAATTTCTCAATTGAGAGTAGTTTCTCAATTGATGAGTTGATGATCTCGTGTTGTCGATGAGACGTGAGATTGATGATATTGTTGATGCCGATTCAATCATGATTCAGAGACTTATTTATATTGCTGGAATTGTAGACACCATGATTCCATAAAGTGTGACAGTTGATGGAATCAAAGAGTGGGGAAGTGGAGATCGTGTTTGAAACCAGTTGCTCAACGTGTGGAGACTTGGTCGATTTTCCACCCACTACCTCGTGAATTCCCTCAACTAATTGCACGACTTGCTCACATTCCATCGTGTGTTTGAACACACGTGCCGTAGACCGCCAGACCAAAACCCTAAGTGATATCCCCCAAGTGACACGATTGACGTCTCGTGGTTTGTTAGTGAATTGATGACTTCGTGGTTTGATGGGACGATGAGTCCATGTAGTCGTTGAGTTGAACATGATGTTCTGAAACTCGTGAATTGAACATGTCATGAGACAGAGGTATAGTTCTTACGATGAAGTAAGCAAGTATTGCTCATTCGGTGGATCGTTGAATATTGATTGTTGAACCAATATTCCTTGGTTTGAACAAATATTTATCATCCGAGCAAGTGTTGCTCATGTGATGAATTGTTGAATATTTGATCGTCTGAACATGTGTTGCTTGGCAACGTACCAAAAATATTAATTAGAATACTGGTCGTTGAACCGAGCATAATTAATAAAATTAATGACCATGAGGTCGTCGTAAAATTATTAAGGTTAGAATCTGGAATGATGATCCTTGGATTCAGAAACCCTAATTTGATTAATTGATGATCAATTCATGGTTCGTCAGAATTTCAATCATGGGACAAAGGAGGGAGCGACTACATGGGACTGTGGATCAACTATGTAGTGTCCATATGCTCACGTGAGCGAATACGAAGAACTCCTGAAGAGTTGACGATTTGTTGGTGAAAGAATGATTAAATGCTGGTTTAATCATTTATTCGAAAATGCTCGTCTGAGCCTTAGGTGAGAAAACCTAATTAATTATGACGAGGCGAGGGATCGACCATGGAGTCATGAAACCGGCCCTGGGTTGTCCCGTGACCGCCTGACGATCACATCATGAAAATCCAAAGTGTTTGGGAGAGTTTTGGACCTAATACGAGCAATTGTGCAAATTAGGTCAAAACTGTGAAAATTGATGGGACCGGTATCCGTGAGCCAAAGAGCCAATCTTGGTCGGTCAAGACAGCAAGCTTGTGTCCCCAAGGCGTCCACGTCTCAGTCCTGAGAATTTTGATATTTTCTGGCGTGCAATTGAGCATCCCTTCGAGAAAATATGCCAAAATTAGGGTTTCGACAGAACTGAGGAAAACACCATGAGATGATGAAAAATAATTATAAAATAAGGAATGAGGAGGCGTGGGACCGCCGTGGTCAAGGCATGGTTGGCCGGTCGTGACCACGATCCCGTGGTGCCTTTTTCTTAATTTTATAATATTTTGATGATTTTATGAAAAATTCATGAATTTTGAGAAATTTGATGAATTTTGGGAGTTTCCATGAATTGAAGGAGTTTTCATGAGTTCAAGGAAGCAAAAAATATTAAAATAATAAAAACAAGGGCGTGTGGGACCGTGGAAGGCATGGCCGGCTGGCTAGGGCCCGGTCCCACGAGTTTCCCTAATTTTATAATATTTTGATGATTTTATGAAAAATTCATGAATTTTGAGAAATTTGATGAATTTTGGGAGTTTCCATGAAATGAAGGAGTTTTCATGAGTTCAAGGAAGCAAAAAATATTAAAATAATAAAAACAAGGGCGTGTGGGACCGTGGAAGGCATGGCCGGCCGGCTAGGGCCCGGTCCCACGAGTTTCCCTAATTTTATAATATTTTTAGGTATTTTGATGATTTGAGGGAATTTTTCCTAATTTGAGAGAAATGCCATGAAATCAAGGAATTTGATGAATTCAAGGAAAACTAATAATAAAATAATAAAACAAAGGGGCGTGTGGGACCGGCTAGGGCAGTGCCGGCCGGCCAAGGCTCGGTTCCGCAAGTTTTCATAATTTATTTTATTTTATTATTATTTGATGATTTGTGCAAAAATACCATGAAATCAAGGAGTTTTTTCATGAAATTAGAGAAATAATAATAATAATAAAATAATAAGGAACCGTGGGGTATGGGGCCGGTTGGGACCAAGGCATGGCCGGTTGGCCAATGGTCATGCCCCACACTCCTTTTCTTAATTTTATATTATTTTTTATGAATTTATGGAAGTACCATGAAACCGAGGAGTTTCCTCGAGACGAAGGAGATTTGATAAAATGAGAGAATTTTCATCAAATCATGGAAAATAATAAAAATGCATTAAAAATATAAAACTGACGTGGGATTGACCACGACACGGTCGGTCGGTCGTGTGTCCGTGCTCCCAGCGCCCTGGTCAATATTTTTAATTATTTATTATTTTCTTCTCTATTTTGCATAGGTTCATCGTTTCGTCGTATTTTTGAAATACTCGTTCGTGTGGTGACTGTTAGTGTATCATCGTTGAATACACCTTCACCATTTGAATCGGGGCTTACTTAGAGGTAGCTTAGACGCCCGATTGTTGATTGTTTATTACTAATTGTGGAATTCAGTGGAGAATAATTCACAAAACTGAGTAATAAGATGTTTATTATTAATTCATAGGATCAGCTGAGGATTCAACTACGAATTCATAATAATAAAGTGAGCATTACCATTCCATGGGATCGTAGATTCGACCATAGAATCAGAGTAATTAAGATCTATCTATTACCATTTATGAGACCAGTTGTGTATTCGATCATGAAATCGAAGTAATGGGATAATATAGTTATTTCTATTCTATGAGATCAAGTCGTGGATGCGATCATAGAATCAGAACAATCGTTATTGCCATTCCATGGGACTAGTCGTGGATTCGACCATGGAATATGAGCAATTGTAATCAAGAATAATTAACTTTGTGACTATATACTAGCAGAGCAAGTTGTCTAGGAGCATTAATTATCCCGATATGAGCTTGCCGGTAAGTCATATCCTTTATATAGTCAGGGTAAACTTGTTGTTTGTTCCTGAAGACGTTATCGCTCTATACTAGCAGAGCAAGCTGTCTAGGAGCCGTCCATCTCGTGATGCTATATAGAAATAATCACTGAAAGTATTCAGTATTCATGAGATATGTCATTGTCCAGTCGTGAGACTACATATCTACATGTACTCTGAGAGAAGGTACTCTCCGTTGAGAATTCTATGAGAGACCCGTGTCTCGATACTCGCGTCTGATTGTTGAATCAGAGCTTTGTATAATTATGAGTTTACGAATTTATCCTTTGTCGAAAATCCACCATCTACACCGGCGACTAATCATAACCATCAACTAGTCATCAAAGTTTAGGGATGAATACCATGACGACCCCGTGAATGTTACTTTCAGAAATGAAAAGTCGCCATGATATTCATCCCACGAAGATGACGCCTAAAAGTAAACATAAAAGGTCGTCAGCGTAGATGAAGAGATACCCTGACGAACACATACTGCAATTCAACTATTCCAATTTTATGACCTAATTTAACATTCAAGCAACAAATAAAGTACTAGATTGAGTTTATGTAATCACTTACTTTCTCAATATCATTTGTGATGCTAATGAAACTTTAGAACATCTCTTTTTCCATTTGGTCTTCAGCACTTCATCTAGTTCAATTCAATTTCAGTAGCTCAGTCACCTTTTTAGAGATATGTAAATCTTGGATAGAGAAACCGAGTAACCTTATTCCCTTAGAGGCAGTTTTGACGAAATATGATTCATTTGGAAGGAAAGATGCAATAAAGCTTTCCAAAGGAAAAAAACCACGCACTCAACTAGCTTTTGAAATTCAGAGACATACATCTTTCTGGCATAGAAAGAAAATCAAGAAACCTCACAATATTCCAAGAACACAATCTCATTCAAAGGAGCAATGGAAGTTACCGGACATAACTACTCATAAAATCAGTGCAGATATAGCATGGAAATCAAAGATTGAACCATCTGGTTTTCCCCAATCCTTAGAGATGATGCAGGTGAATTTGAGCAAGGGAGAGCAAGACCTTCCACAACAAAATCGCCAGAAGAAGCAAAAGCACTAGGACTACTACACGCAGCTCAGTGGGCAAAGGAGATGAATTTATCCTTTTTCAGGAATGATTTTTTAGGGACCATGGTTTTTTTGAGGGGACCATGGTTTTATTAGGCCACCTTCCCTATAGTGATAAGGGGTGTCCTAAAACGTTGAAATGACTAACCTACCCTTAACCTAATGTAATTTAAAACCAACCTAATAACCACCTATATATATAACCACCACCTCCTCCCACCACCACCGCCGATTACCACCACCACCATGATGAGTGCCAAATATTGTATATATTTATCCCTTTTTGTTGGCATTTTAACTCATCTTTTGTGCAGTAATTCTACATTTTATCCCATATTCTGTATTTTCATTGTTTTCAAGAATAAATATTTTTATTAATTAATTTTTGCATTTTTAGGTAGTAAATAAAGTTCCGATGAGTCGCGGAACGAAAAGAGCAGAAAAGTAGTGAAAAGCCGGGAGAAATTACGCAAGGAAGCCGCGAAGAATGGTGCGCACAACCTCATTTTCTACACACAAAAGCGCCTCCGTTCTTAGCCATCCGATCATTTCTCAGAAGCATCCGACGGTCGCTCCCTCATAGAGCATCAAAATCTGATGTCTCTGCCGAGCACCACAGCGCTGAAATTCCAAGCCTTCAGATTAGATGGTAGTTGAATCCAACGGTCGCTCCCTTGCTGTGCATCAAAGTTTGATATCTCCGCCTAACACTACAACACCTAACTCCATCAAGTACCGTTCATTTTGTTGTATCATATAATCCAACGGTCGCTCATCGCTTGCCGCCGAATCACCGTCCGATCTACCTACCATCTTCGCATCTCGCAGCTCAGAGTCACAGAACATCAAAACTAGATACACCTGCCTCACACCCTATCACCCGAACCCATACCACCTACCCAAACACCCCCTTCTCCCAAACAGTCGAGCCATCTCTTCCATCTTCCCCTTCTGCAGAGCCACCTCCTGCAACTGCCGCACCACCATCATCACCACCACTCCCTGACGCCACCAAACACCACCAGCTCTCCACAACAACCCTAACCCACATCATTATTTCCACTATCACCAACTCTATGTCCTCCTAATCACTCAATTTCACGCCTCTCCCATGTCAGGAACCCTAGAGGTGAAATTGACAAATTAGGTGAAATAGAGTTGAAATTGAAGGCATGGAGTGATACAGGAGAGTCAGAGAATGGATGGGTCGACAACAATTTCAGAGAATTAGGTGAGATTTCTCCAATTTCTAAAAGCCCTAATTTCACTGACTTTGGAGAAAAATTTGGGGAAGAACCCTAATTGTATAATTTAGGTATCTGTGACTATAAATAGCACTGTGGGTGTGTTGTAATAGTTATGTTGGGATTAGCCTGCATCCAGAACTGCTAAGTTCTGTTAATTCTCAATGTCCTGTTATGTTAAGCTTTTTGCAATTCTATTTTTCACTGTTATGTTCATGTTCTTGTGTATGCTAATGTCTATGTGATTCATCATGTTTGTTAAGTTCTGATTCACCACTAGGGTGAGAAGTCAACTGCACTTTGTTGGTTAGCCATTTGGGTTAGACCCTGTTGAGCTCAAAACATTTAGGTTAGTAACATTCCAAAGGTTCACTGGCTTGTGATTAGTGGTGCTTTAAACAGACCATTAATGCTAGGAGTTAGTCATAATCTAAGGGATTCACAAAGCCATATTAGTTAGAGACCTAGACCCTAAATGACCTGTGATTGCCTATGCTTTAATCAGATAGACAATGCTAGGGGTTATCCAAGGACTTTAGGTGGTTAACTAACCACATGACAGGGATGTAACCAAGGTGAACTGGCTAGGTAAAGGAAACTCTCATTCATCCCCTGGACTTCCCATCTACAATTTATTTTCTATGTTTGCTCTGTTAGCTTCACATTATCCTTGCCCTTGGCCTTAGGCCTTGGTTCATCTTGTGTTGTTTTCTGTTATGCTTATGTCCTGTCATGTTACCTGTACTGTTTACTTCATTTTCTTGACTGCTTGAGCAGCTGCAGCTGCTGCTGCAACTCTGTTGCTGCTGCACTGCTGTGCAGCTCTTCCTCTGCTGCCCTGCAGCACTGCTGCTGCTTCTCCTGTGCAGTGCTGCTGTTTTCCTTCCCCTTGCAGCTGCTGCTGCTCCTGCATCAGACCACCACTGCTGCTCCTGCACTTCCCTGCTGCAGCTCCTGCATCAGACCACCACTGCTGCATTGCTCACTTCTCCTGCCAAGGTTGCTGCCTGGCTGTTGCTGCTGTCACTTCTTCTCCTGTGCAGTCTTGCCACTGCTGCTGCCTTCCAAGGCCAAGCCAAAGACTGCTGCATCCAACTAAGCCAAAGTCCAATTCAGTGAAAGCCAAAAGGCCTAGTTCAATAGCTAAGCCAAATACATTTCATGCCCAAGGCTCACTTCAAACTGAAGCCCAATTCAGTCAACTGTGGGCTTAACCAAAGCCCAGTTGTTTAAGACCAAAGCCCAAATTCATTAAGGCCCAATCCAATTCAGGCTTAATCAAAAGCCTAAGTTTAAGGCCTAAGCCCATTTGCACTCCAAAAACCAAACTGAGCACAAGCTCAGTTCCTTTTATTGTGAACAAACCCAATAGTACATTAAGCCCAACACTTCCAAAGGGCTTCTAAGCCCAAAGCAAACTTAGGAACCCAATTAGCTAGAAACATTCCAGAAACACACCCGATCTCTGTGGATCGACCCGTACTTGCACGAGCTACAACCGACGACCGTGCACTTGCGGTATTACTGTAGGCCCGTTTTCATCGCATCATTTCTAGACACCTTTCCGGACACAACAAGTTTTTGGCGCCGCTACCGGGGATTGGTGCTGTGTTTTATCTGTGTTTTATTAGCTATTTTGTATTTCATTTCATAGCATTTGCAGCTGCATCTGCTTCATTTCATTTGCTGTTGGACCTGCTGATTCTGAACCTGTTTTTCCTCTGCTGGGACGCCACCAAGGAAAAGAACCAAAACCCAACTGGGTTTTTGCAACAATATCAGAGCAGCTGGGCTGTGCTAGAAAGGTAAGCCTAAACCCATTCATTTGAGAGAACCCAACCTGTGGGCTTCCAATTTTTAATTGTGGGCTTGTAATAATTAACCCAATTTTTTTGGGATTTTTATTTTCCTATTTTGGGTTTGTAATAATTTATTTTTGGGCTTGTTGTTTAATTTGTGGGCTTGTATTTATTTTGTGTGGGCTTGTTTAAATTTTTCCATTGGACTTATATTTTGGACTCTGGGTTTAAACCCAGCTGAGCTTATAACTGATTGTGGACTTGCTTCCACTCAAGAGTGGACCTCGAAACCAAAGTTTTAAAACAAACGTCGGGCCTTAACCAACTGGGCCAAATTAAACTTTCAAAATTTAAAACTTGGATTTTCGTAGGCCGCAGCCTTCATTTCATTAGAGGCTTGCACAGTGGGCTTGCTCCCATTTCAAAAACCAAATTTTATTTTCTTAATTTTATTTTATTAAAAAAAAAAAAAAAAAAAAAAAAAATTTAAATTTTCTTTTGCTCCCATTTTAAACCAAATTTTTTACTCCCATTTTAAACCAAATTTTCTTTTTCAAAAATTTTCCCATCAAAACCAAAATTTTCCCATAAACCAAATTTTTAAAAATTTTCCCATTTAAAACCAAAATTTGGGCTTTGTAACATAGTTGCTTAGCTTTTTGAGCCAATCATGTCTGGATTTTGGTCTGCTCCTGGAGATGGAAATAAAACTCTTAGAGAACTTGCTTATGGACAAACTTCACGTTATAAACCTCCCATAGACCATGATGTCAATAGTCATAGGAATTATTATGGACATTTTCAAAGTCCCGAGCCGCAATACATGAACCCTAATGACTATTCATACATGCATCATTCATCGCAACGTGAAAATGAACATTTTGCTAGTGCCTCACTCACCCAATCATCACTTATGGATCAATTAGAAGCTCGAATCACAGCTCTAGAAATGCAAGCACATGAGGAATCTGTCACATCTAATTTTCTTAGGCAACCTGAAATCTATGCATGTCCCGCATGTGGTAGTTTAGACCACCCTGTTGAGAATTGTCATATTTTGCATAATTTTAGGCCATCTGGAGAAAATCCAATGTATGAAATGCCCATGAATTGTGAGAATGGTAGTCATTGGGACCATAATCAATCCTTTGAGGGTTGCAATCAATATTTTGAAAACCCTAATGACCATGCACACATGTATCATTCACCACAATTTGAACATGAAGAATTTTGTGCTCCCATGAATTTAGACTCCACCACAGAAGCTTTAAGACTCTGTAAGCAAGACTATGATAGATCTACAGCACGAATTCATGCACATTTAGATCAGATTTTGCTTCACCGACAAAAGGAGGAAATTCATGAGGAAATGTATGTTGTCCCTAATGAAGTGTCTAGTCCCATTCACGTAAATGATGTTGAATATGAACCTAATTTAGAGGAACATGAATTGACTAACGACACCACCACTTATAATGAGGACCAATATGCATGCTACCATGATGATGATTATGATGATTACGATGATATGTTAGAAGAACATGAAAATATTGTGGAACCTGTTGGTTCAATAACATATGGCTTCTCGCCCTCGACCTTCATGAATGTTGTTCTTTCTAATACTCATTGTAATTCATATGATTTTGATATTGACATGGGATTCGTACAATTATTCTGTGAAGATGAGCATGACATAGGAATAGTTGAATCTTCTGTAGACACTAATATGCATGAAAATATATTTGATGTGTCTGATTCTCTACCTAGGTCACATTGTGATATTTCTCCTGATTTGCCAATACATGAGAATGAATTTATTGATGATGTTAATGATTCTGAGTGTGAACTTGCTAAATTGATTGATGATTGTGAGCATGATGTAACATGTGAAGATGATTTAGGAGATTTTGATTTGATTAATAATGATGAGCCTATTCTCCTACATGAGTCACAGTCTGTTGGCCTTCCACCCAACCTAGATTTGGTTTGTACCAATATTGTAAAACCAATTTTTCTGAAAATTCCTAACCTAGGTTTGGAACTGTGTGCTTCCCAAGTCCTCTTGGACTATTTTTCATCCAAATATAATACATTTGAGGAACCACAGTTGGAATTAGCATGTTTGCCCGTCCCTAGCACAGTTCATTTCGAGCTAGACCTTTTGCATGATGAACCCCCGAAACTGCGCGATTTTGTTTTCAAAACTATATCTTCTGTAAAATCCAGGTTTGGGGGTAGCTCATTTTGTTTCACAGTTTCACTTGCATTTCTTTCCTGTTATTATTGTGTGAAACTGTTGAAATGTCTACACTTCGTCTTTTGGGTTGATCCTCAACTCTTTAGATTGTTAGTGTATGGTGAATATTTTTGTATATAATCCAGTAGATAAAATTTTAAAAACCCCTTTTGTTCCTTTTGTATATATTTTGCTAATCCAATATGATCTCGGCTGAAATATGTTGGATTTTTTTGCCTTGAATAAACGGAGTTTTAATTCTGCTTTCGCCGAAATCGGGTATTCTCTCTCCTTTTACTCTACTCAGCATGTCCCTTTCCATATGTTGTTTTATAATTCTTTCCATATTTTGAAACATTGAGGACAATGTTTAGTTTAGGTTTGGGGGTATAGAGTAGATACCACGATAATTTGCTATAATTAAAAACGAACTCCTTCTTCTTTTTGAAAAAATTCCAAAAAAAATAAAAATTAAAAATTCTCAAAAAAAAAAAAATTGAAAAATTGAAAAAAATCATAAAAATGGAGCTCATTTACCTTGAAATGTTGACTCTTGTGCAAATATGTATTATTATTAGGAGTCTTAGTCTAGATATTTAGGCACCCTGATTCTAGCACAATTCACAGAGTGATAAGAAATTTGCACGCGCACGATCTACCAATACATGTATGGCCTCGATCTTCAAGGTGTTGGATAGGAAGTTACGATTGCCAATCACTTTAGAATACTGAACGAAACTTGACTAGCTTGTTCTTTGGTTGGTTGGGATAGAAGATGGAGGTTACATTAAGAAAAACAACCATTGAATTTAACTGGGTGCATCAAAAAGGGCTACCTCTTGCAAAGTGTCATGTAATCTTTTGTTTCTTTTTGTTATAAAGCCGGGAGAAATTACGCAAGGAAGCCGCGAAGAATGGTGCGCACAACCTCATTTCTACACACAAAGCGCCTCCGTTCTTAGCCATCCGATCATTTCTCAGAAGCATCCGACGGTCGCTCCCTCATAGAGCATCAAAATCTGATGTCTCTGCCGAGCACCCACAGCGCTGAATTCCAAGCCTTCAGATTAGATGGTAGTTGAATCCAACGGTCGCTCCCTTGCTGTGCATCAAAGTTTGATATCTCCGCCTAACACTACAACACCTAACTCCATCAAGTACCGTTCATTTTGTTGTATCATATAATCCAACGGTCGCTCATCGCTTGCCGCCGAATCACCGTCCGATCTACCTACCATCTTCGCATCTCGCAGCTCAGAGTCACAGAACATCAAAACTAGATACACCTGCCTCACACCCTATCACCCGAACCCATACCACCTACCCAAACACCCCCCTTCTCCCAAACAGTCGAGCCATCTCTTCCATCTTCCCCTTCTGCAGAGCCACCTCCTGCAACTGCCGCACACCATCATCACCACCACTCCCTGACGCCACCACACCACCAGCTCTCCACAAACACCTAACCCACATCATTATTTCCACTATCACCAACTCTATGTCCTCCTAATCACTCAATTTCACGCCTCTCCCATGTCAGGAAACCCTAGAGGTGAAATTGACAAATTAGGTTGAAATAGAGTTGAAATTGAAGGCATGGAGTGATACATGAGAGTCGAGAATGGATGGTCGACAACAATTTCAGAGAATTAGGTGAGATTTCTCCAATTTCTAAAAGCCCTAATTTCACTGACTTTGGAGAAAAATTTGGGGAAGAACCCTAATTGTATAATTTAGGTATCTGTGACTATAATAGCACTGTGGTGTTGTAACAGTTATGTTGGGATTAGCCTGCATCCAGAACTGCTAAGTTCTGTTAATTCTCAATGTCCTGTTATGTTAAGCTTTTTGCAATTCTATTTTTCACTGTTATGTTCATGTTCTTGTGTATGCTAATGTCTATGTGATTCATCATGTTTGTTAAGTTCTGATTCACCACTAGGGTGAGAAGTCAACTGCACTTTGTTGGTTAGCCATTTGGGTTAGACCCTGTTGAGCTCAAAACATTTAGGTTAGTAACATTCCAAAGGTTCACTGGCTTGTGATTAGTGGTGCTTTAAACAGACCATTAATGCTAGGAGTTAGTCATAATCTAAGGGATTCACAAAGCCATATTAGTTAGAGACCTAGACCCTAAATGACCTGTGATTGCCTATGCTTTAATCAGATAGACAATGCTAGGGGTTATCCAAGGACTTTAGGTGGTTAACTAACCACATGACAGGGATGTAACCAAGGTGAACTGGCTAGGTAAAGGAAACTCTCATTCATCCCCTGCACTTCCCATCTACAATTTATTTTTTATGTTTGCTCTGTTAGCTTCACATTATCCTTGCCCTTGGCCTTAGGCCTTGGTTCATCTTGTGTTGTTTTCTGTTATGCTTATGTCCTGTCATGTTACCTGTACTGTTTACTTCATTTTCTTGACTGCTTGAGCAGCTGCAGCTGCTGCTGCAACTCTGTTGCTGCTGCACTGCTGTGCAGCTCTTCCTCTGCTGCCCTGCAGCACTGCTGCTGCTTCTCCTGTGCAGTGCTGCTGTTTTCCTTCCCCTTGCAGCTGCTGCTGCTGCCTTCCTGCAGTTCCTGCTGCATCACTATCTGCCAAGCTGCTGCAGCTGCTGTTGCTTTGGCTCTGCAGTTGCTGTTGCTGTTACCTTTGTCTAGCTGCTGTTGCTGCTGCCACTTCCCTGCTGCAGCTCCTGCATCAGACCACCACTGCTGCATTGCTCACTTCTCCTGCCAAGGTTGCTGCCTGGCTGTTGCTGCTGTCACTTCTTCTCCTGTGCAGTCTTGCCACTGCTGCTGCCTTCCAAGGCCAAGCCAAAGACTGCTGCATCCAACTAAGCCAAAGTCCAATTCAGTGAAAGCCAAAAGGCCTAGTTCAATAGCTAAGCCAAATACATTTCATCCCAAAAGGCCCATCTGACTGAAACCCAATTCAGTCAACTGTGGGCTTAACCAAAGCCCAGTTGTTTAAGACCAAAGCCCAAATTCATTAAGGCCCAATCCAATTCAGGCTTAATCAAAAGCCTAAGTTTAAGGCCTAAGCCCATTTGCACTCCAAAAACCAAACTGAGCTTGGGCTGCTGCTGCTGCAACTCTGTTGCTGCTGCACTGCTGTGCAGCTCTTCCTCTGCTGCCCTGCAGCACTGCTGCTGCTTCTCCTGTGCACTGCTGCTGCAACTCTGTTGCTGCTGCACTGCTGTGCAGCTCTTCCTCTGCTGCCTTGCAGCACTGCTGCTGCTTCTCCTGTGCACTGCTGCTGTTTTCCTTCCCCTTGCAGCTGCTGCTGCTGCTGCTTTTCCTGCAGCTGCTGCACTGCCTCCCCTCTTGCTTCTGCTGCATCACTATCTTCCACTGCTGCATTGCTCACTTCTCCTGCCAAGGTTGCTGCCAGGCTGTTGCTGCTGCCACTTCTTCTCCTGCCAAGCCAAGCTCAGTTCTTGCTACTCCTGCAGCCAAGCAAAGGCCTAGTTCAACAACTGAGTCCAAAGCCCAAAAAGGCCTAGTTCAATAGCTAAGCCCAATACATCTCAAGCCCAAGGCTCACTTCAAACTGAAGCCCAATTCAGTCAACTGTGGGCTTAACCAAAGCCCAGTTGTTTAAGACCAAAGCCCAAATTCATTAAGGCCCAATCCAATTCAGGCTTAATCAAAAGCCTAAGTTTAAGGCCTAAGCCCATTTGCACTCCAAAAACCAAACTGAGCCCAAGCTCAGTTCCTTTTATTGTGAACAAACCCAATAGTACATTAAGCCCAACACTTCCAAAGGGCTTCTAAGCCCAAAGCAAACTTAGGAACCCAATTTGCTAGAAACATTCCAGAAACACACCCGATCTCTGTGGATCGACCCGTACTTGCACGAGCTACAACCGACGACCGTGCACTTGCGGTATTACTGTAGGCCCGTTTTCATCGCATCATTTCTAGACACCTTTCCGGACACAACACACCACCTCCGATTATCACCACCGATTACCACCACCACCAACCACCGATTACCACCACCACCTCCTCCCTCCACCACCACCACCGCCTATTTAAGAAATGTAACAACATCAATGCAATCACAATTAAGTTCGGTTACATAATAATTTTATCGAGTATAAAAGACGCCAGCCGCAACCTGATTCTGCATGGGACCACTCCGGAGGTATTTTCCAACAAACCCTTCGCTTTAATTTGATTTTGATTGCTTCAATCAAATAGAAATCATCAAAATAGGGTTTTAATAGGAGTTACAGAGCCATGTTCGGTTAGGTCGATTTTCCAAAAAACCCTAGTTTACTAACCGAACTTCTTGAAAATGTAGAACACGAAGAACAGTTCGGTTCTATTGGATTTAAAACTAAGTCACCGAACTCTCTGTTCGGTTGTTTCGCAAAAAAATTTAAAAATTTAAAACTAGTTTACTAACCGAACTCCACCCTTAGAGCCGAAAAAAAAAAATCCAGTCTAACCGAACTGTGTTGTTGTGGCCACTATGTTGAGTTCCAAAATAACCGAACTTAGCCAATAGAGTTCGGTTTGTTCGCAAAAAAATTTAAAACTACAAAGTAACCGAACTTAGCCAATAGACGCTGGAACTTCACATTTTTTTGTTTGTTAAGTTCGGTAACTTCACAATTTTATCGCAGAAGTTCGGTTGGTTAGCTGTTAGGTTCAAGTTTGCGAAAGAACCGAACTTTGTAAACTTATATACTCTTATATTACGTAAAGTTCGGCTAGATCAAAAGTGCATGCAGTTTGCGAACCAACCGAACTTTGTACACCAATGTTCGGTTAGTTGAGAACCAACCAAACATAACGCTGTAACTCCTAGAAATTATTAGAGAGTTCGGTAACATGCGTGTTTGGAACAAGTAACCGAACTACACTTTCAGATGAGTTCGGTTACTTGTTCATTTCACGGGGCAACCGAACTACAGCTTCAGATGAGTTCGGTTACTTGTTCTTCATATAAAGTAACCGAACTGTTCAAAATCCAGTTCAAATCCGGATCATTTTGAAGATTAACAAATATTCTAGGAGAGGATGGAGATGAAGAATCAGATGAGTTTTCATCATTTGAATACTCAAACTTAGTGAATTGGAAAAAAAATTATTTTCCATGTTTTTCTCCTTCATCTTCTCTAACTCTACTCTCTCAATAATTCTACTCAACTAATAATAAACCCATCTTTTAATTTAATCTCACTAATTATTTTTAACTAAATCATTCACTAATCATAACCTAAAATTAATTAAGAGGATAGATTAGGTATTAAATAAATAACTAGATATGGGATGACCTAGAATTACTTCTAATGCCTTTCCCCAAAATAAAATCATGGTCCCCAAAAATCATGTTTCCAAAAAATAGTTCCTTTTCGGAATAGAAGGTGACTGTAAGAATTTTTTTGGCTACCTACATGGGCCTCAAACTCCCATCTCTTGGAATCAAACTATTTTGGAGAAAGTGAGACAAGAAATCAGTTTTTGACTTTTTGCTCTAATTTTCTTGGTTTCTCTTTAGTACAATTTTTTTTTGGGATGTCACTCCCCCATCTTGTATTTTTCATGCTCTAGTAGTAGAAGAGATCCAATATTTCCACATTAGGTAGCTCTACTTCATATGTACCACGGGTTTCTAACACGGAAAGTTAGCTTTTTATGGATTTACCAATTTGCAAAAAAAAGAAGAAGAAGAAAGCTGCTCAGCCTTCCGTGAATCAGGCAACACTGAGTCAATTCAGCTGTGGAATTTTCTGTGACTTAGATTGTTGATCTTTCATTTTCTTCTTCATTTTAATGAATGATCCTTGCAAAAATCATTAAAAACTTCCAGATCTTTATCGGAATTTAGAGATACATTCTTGCAAAAGAAAATATTCCTACATATTTTTTTCTTCTGGATTTCGTAACACTGGAACTGACTTCCACCTAGTCATTTACAGAGAGGGTGTTAACAATAATAATAATTGTTATTGAAAAGAATGACTCATGGAAAGTTCACCGCTTGATGCGTCAAATGATGCCTCAAACTCAACCCAACCACGACGATCACCATGAGCATTTGTATCGCTACACGATTCTAGGTTGCCAACCGCAATAGGCTTACTTAGAAGCTTCACTCCTTGCTTCCAGTATCTGTGATCTGAAATCATAATTCAACAGAGTGGAAGGAGCTAAGTACGCCGTGCTTAGTCAGGGAAAAAAATGTAGAATAACTGATGAAAGGTTAGATTCTGACTGGGCATTTAAACAAAAGCCCATAAACTATTAGAAACACCAGATTTTGGAAACTGTAAGATAATACTGGAACAGACACAATCATTGAAGTTGGAAGTTGTGATACCTGGTCCTGTAGATAACACAACAGAGTTCTCCCTATCCAGTACCCAGTCAATCCAAAGCACAAATCCATGGCATATACCAGTCTTACTGAACTCCACCTGCATCATTTTAAGTGCCAAAACTCAAAAACAATATTCACTTGACAGACTAAACAGCAAAAATAAACACTTCTGAACATAGACACCCCATTGAGACCACATATAAATGATCCAAAGGCCATTTCACTGTCAAGGAGACTCACCATCAAACCTGGAACTTGATATATATATATATATGAATGACAAATACCCTATACATTACAAGACTTGTGGGTTCGGCATGTGAACTGTATAATTATGTAGTATCATGAAGTTGTCAATTTTGAACTATAAAAATAAGGTGTACTTTTTATCTTCTGTTCGAAAGACATGGTAACCTAGTAGTATGAACACTAAAAAGAAATAAATACATTAAGCAAACAAGTAAATACCAATATAACATTCCATAAGAAAGACAATATTCTGCTAGCAGAAAAGTACAGTACCCTTTTTCTCCCAAAACATGAACTAATCGGTTTAAGGAAATCAAATTCCAGGACTGTAAACACCTCGCTTAATTCCTGAAACAAAGAAAGCATGTCTGTATCAATTTATGGATAAAATTAAAATCTATGTAAACATTGTAAAGTAATACTGGATGGTTCAGTTTAAATACTTGATTTGTTTAACATTTTAAGTCACTTTGTTTAGATTAGTTACCTTGATCTCCCCACATTGCCAAATGAAATATGGCAGGCAGGGACCTTCCTTTGATGCAGACATATCACCGCAGGCTCCTAAGGATGTATTTACAACTGAATGCTCAAAACCTTCAATGTTTTTGAGGGTACAACGACTTCTCCACAAATCCTGCATTTGAAGATTTGAGATATCATATAAACAAACAAAGCATTTGGTTGATAAATTTACAAGCCAAAAGAGAGAAGAAGAATGAACTTACTGGAAGAGACATAGCGCATGCCTTTAAGATGCCTTTACAAGGCATGATTAATACATCTTTGGATAAGACTGGATCGAGCATAGTCCTTTCCTTCCTGCACCGTATTAAAAATGCCAAACAGTAACATAAGACAAGATACTTATTTGAATGTACATGATTGGCTAAAAAATACAAGCATATTGTTGAAGTACATAAAACAAGCAATCAAGGTCATTAAACATTTTAAAAGCTATAAAAAGATCCATAAATTTAACACACAGAGGTACGCAAAAGACGCAGGTCTTACCCTACACCCCACCTGCTTATATAGACAGCTCAAATCATAGTGGTAAAATTTGTAATATACAAACACTAAAGAATTACAATGCTGCCATAATAACTGTAGTAATTTGTAAACTCGTTTTTAGAGTAGGTATATAAGAAAAAGGAGATCGCAAGTATGACCATGCCAAAGAGAGAAACAGATGAACATGACAGTCTTTACTTCTTTTGGCGTTCTTTGTTTTTCATTTATGTTATAAATGTAACAGTTTACTGCATGAAAATAAGCGCAGAAAAAATAGAAAAAGTTATGTGCGCTACATACCAAAACCGCAGATTTTGCCATGGAAGCATTCCTTCATTTCCATAATAGAAGGGTTCTCCAACTAATATGTCAACCTGAAAGTAACACAGTCATAGTCATCCAACTAAGGCAGCATTAATGGCTCATTGTGTAGAATAGGTTCTGGTGCATGTTGACATTTCATATGAAAACAAATCACTGGTCAGCTCGTTTTGTGAAAAGAAAACAACTCCCAAAAACTGGGGAAATAGCACCATGACAGACAAAGAGAAGGCGTGGGTACTGGTTAGGAATTAGGTTACGTACAATAAACCTTAAATATATCCCTTTTGATTGCATCCAAGAAAGAATACAATTGAAATTATTTCCATGGATTGCTTTATTTAATGCCGAAGTTATATGAACAATTCCATTCGTATCAAATAAATGGCTGGCATCTATATCCTCGACTCACAACAAAAATCAACAAAATTGATTTCAACGTTGGTATCTTTGAGAAAATTATAATTTGAACCTCAGAGCTTACAAGTTACCTTTTTTTGATTGGTATCATCCATTGTCAAGCATCTTTTTTTCCCAATAACTTTCACACGGTCCATTGAGAAACAATTTGCACCAGCAACAGCTTGCAAATACCGGAAACCTTTTTCTTGTATCCCCGGAAACATCGAGATTACTTGTGAGTTTGTTGAAACAGATGCAATAAGAATTGTCAAGAAGATACTATCGTCAGCAACTACACACAAAGAACAATCTTTTCCCTGCAACTGGAAGGAAGTAGCTGTTCTTATTTGACAAATTAACAAAAGTTCAACAAGTATGTAATATGGATACACTGACGCACACATAAAAAATTTAAGCAAATGAGATGCTAATATGCCATTGAAGTCAATTGAAGAAATTAGTCCAACTCCCATTATGGAGGCCCTCAAAAGTGGCAATTCATTGTAAACCTATACTAAGGGAACTTAAACCCGGTTAATCAGATACCTTCGTAAACACTTCAATTCAAGTAACTATAGACAACACTTCACGTAGAGGTTAAGCCAGTCTTTCTGGAGGTGAAGCACCATCTTAGGTTTTAGTTAACCAGTAAACCAAGACGGATGCTTAACCAGTATATAAGAACCTGGTATCCAGTCATTACCTTGCATGTTTTCATCTTCTTAAATTACTATAATTAAAACATGAATCCTACATTTAAAGCAAGATTGATGCAGGTAAAAAATGTAATGAAATATAATCACACACCGGAAGAGAGTTCTTACAGCATCTTTTACAGTTGTTAAGATGGATGATCTCCAATTCCTATCTCCATAAATTGCAATTCTTTCTGGAGAGAATGTGAGTTGACAGTCTTTAGAGTCAGCATCACAATTACCTGGATTTGCTTTATAATCATGATGCTTGAAACTATATGATACACTAGTTTCATCATGAGCAGCTTCAATATGTACCTGCTCATCCTTGATTAAAGATACTCCAGTACCCGGGAAAAACCACACACACTGTTTCCAATGATCACACCAACCTGCAATACCAAGTGAAAAATTAATTAAAATAAGAACTCTTCTATCATTTTCCAGTACACTCAACTGAACAAATAGAAACTGAAAAGACCAAACCCATCCACCTGCCAGGCTTCCAAAGCAGGGTCGGGTCCCCAGTTGAAAAACCACAGTCTGGGCATCCCAGCGGAGCAGATTAACTATATATAGTAATATTAAAGGCGCTTCCACTTACTAGGACGGAAAATCTGCAGCTCTTTATCTTTGAAAGGAGAATTTATCCATTTGGGAGCAGTTGAATAAAAGATTGTCCCTTCGCGATCAAGCTGGAGCACCCACCTAAAACAGACACCTCATTAATGAGATGGTGCTTCCATGACAGAATAATGACTACTACACTATGCTTATCAAAACAATACAAAAACAAATACACTAAAATCATCATCAGACAGATTTCTTTACCATGAAATTAAGGCATGAACTCTACCATCACTAGTTGCATTTACACATAATTCGGTTACTCCATGGCTGTCTGGCCGTTTTCCAAAGTCAAACTCAAAAATTTTGAAGGGTTCTGATAGCTGGATGAGTACTAAAGGAGTAGTAATTAGACAATTTGTAGTCGTTCCAGAGAATTTATCACTTCAAGTAAAAAAAAATAATGCCCATACCAATCTTATATCGTTTGATATTGAATTACAGTGCATGGCATATTGTCGCTGCTTTACACCTACTATCGTCTCCAATCCAACTGGAGCAAGGTGTGTTCCGTCTGATACTTTGACTTCACAATTGTGTAAGTCATGCATTTTCCAGAGAAATTCACATTCAACCAGCTGACACAGCAAACATAAAGTACATGCATGAGCCTCGAAATGAATTAAGAAATTTCGTTCAGCACTATTGGAGGGAATCTACCAGATACACAGATTATAGCTTGTAAAATCTTATGCAATATGATGGGAAATAGACTGCAATGCGTGTTTTTTTATGAATTAGGTGTAATTCATTCATGCCCAAGGTCACGAGCAACACTGTTGAGACCTCATCACTGAGTGGTAGCGAAGCTAATTTACAATCTTAAATTTTCCCTAAGGTCCACGCAGAAACTCTATAAAGCTTCAGTTCAATTTGCTATTACACTCAAATATAAAGGCTGCTCAGCGCTCACTATCTGCTCAATGAATTTGAGCTTGACGTGCAAAAATGTTCAAGTTTTTATGATGTCCCTGTTACAAATGTCATTTCGAACATTAACAATGGGGGAAGGAACTTGTCAATAAGGACTTCTGAAGGAGAAACAAGAACTAATGTAAAAACTAGACCTACTCAAACCAGCATAGGTTCCACTTGAATTAACATCCACATGTCTATCCAGCTTGAAAATCAATGTGATATTTTCGAAAATAGTGAACAGTAGGTTAAATAAGTTAAAAACAAAAACCAATTCAATATCTCAGAATGACACTTTAACTGTTATCCGGTCTCAAAACAGAAAATAAAAAAAGAAGAGATTAAGCCTTCAGGGTTATTTGAAAAAAAACCAAGCATATAAGCGAAATAAAGCATTTTTGAGCACCTGTCCATATGTAATTGCTCGGTGCGGAACAGTCCGTGGATTTTGAACCAACAGCTCATCATGTGCATGCTGCAGAGTTGGAATTAATCCTTCACCCAGTAACTCTGAATCCAGTATCTCACTTACCTGCAAGTGGAATTAGAAAAGCTTGAACACGATGCGACAAAATGTTCCAAAATGGCTTCAATAACAGTCATTCAACAAACAACCATTAACTGCAGATTGCACACGGGACTTGCTAAACAGATTATTATTTAGTTAGATGTCAACTCTTAGTTTTCAAAGGGAGATTGATCCCCATGGTCATCAGTTAGATTTTTCCAGCACCTTATTTTTTTTAATTTTAACTTTCCTTTTCTTTAAAACCTCCAGAGTGTAATCCTAATTCACGATCACTGTCTCATACTCGCTATCGATATGGTGAAAATCACCAATAGATGCTTACTTGAAAAATGGATGGGATTTCCGAATTATAAAACTTGCTTTCACCAATACGATTTGAAACTTACAAGTAGCTATAAACTCAACAAAGGCTTCTATTATAAATCCAAGCTAAGTTGGAGGTACAGATATTGGCTCGCTAAGCCATGTTCGAAGGCTATCCTGTTAATCCTACGAGTAGATCAGCATGATCCTTCAGGAATTTTAGGCTCTCTATGGAAGCCCAAATCCTGTTTGGGACCCATCTAAACCACATTCATTCAATGATGCCTCATGCCTGTGACATCAAGAGTACAAGTTTTAACTTAGAGTAGAAGGAAGCAACCAACACAACTAGATATGTCACCAATTGTTGCTCGTATATCTTTAGAAAACGAATTGAATCATAAAACTTCATAATTTAGGTTCTAAGCTATGCAGTGGTTTTAGTGAATTTACATAATTTGTAACTTTCTGTTAAATTCAATCTGGGAGCAAGCAAAACCAGATGCTTGGCTGGTCATTGCCAATCCTATTTACCCAGCATTCAGTAACAAACCTATGAGCATGTGATCCCATTAATAACGTTTACTCCTCTAGACTCACTCAACAACACCAATTTGCAATCTCATAAATTCATTCTAAAGATTAATAAACAAGTATAGAGTTCCAAATACATAATACTTACTAGAACATCAGCTCGACGAGCAATACAATCGCCAACTTTAACTTCATCAGACCGCTTAGGTACAATACATATCTTGTTATCCATACCATTGAGATGCAAGACTTTCCGCAACAGCTTAATCATAGGCAAGTAAGATTCACATGCTGAAACCATTCCCACAGTATCATCAACACTTGCAGCACAACTCGAATTCATAGCCCGAGCAGCCATCATCGACAGCAATCCAGTTCCAGCACTATCCAATAAAAAATTTAAATACACTGTTTAGAATGTAACAATGTAGACATAAATGGTATAAATTACTTAAAATTCAAGAGAGTTTAAGCGAATTGCAATTACCCAATATCAAGAACATGGCAAGGTTTAGTTACAGTCTTATCAATGGCGGCACGATAAGCTTGATTTCTAGGTGAATCATTAAGCATATCGAGATAAGATGTCGATGATAAAAAAACTTCATCTTTTACTTCTTCTTCTGAGACAACAATCCATTCTGAGTTTCCAGTTAATGGATCAATTTTGAGCTGGAATATACACTGCTGCTGCTGATTTGATGATTTCGTTGAGCTGCTCATGGTTCTCGTGATGAATCTTTTTGGTGATTTCTTTGGACGGAATGATGAAGAAGAGATTAACGGGAAGTGGTGGCGGAGGGGGAAATAATGGTTAGTAGCTCTGGAAATTAGGTTAGTCATGGAGCCCGTTTCCATTATTTTCTTTTTAGTACGAAGGAACCTATTTCCAAGAGTGAGTGACCACCGATTCTGGTCCCGGTCGACACTAGCATCAGGATCAGACCGCGTGACCACCGGTTTAAAGATTCACTAGTACAGACTGCGTGACCACCGATTTAACGATTTTGATTTTGATTTTGGAGGGACCGTGATTCTACTCTATAGAGTCTAGACTCTGGATAGATGGGTGTTATAGAATGTTCTAGCGGCTGACCCGCCGTTTAAATTTACATCATTTTATTTTATTTTGGGTGCGGACTCATTTAAGAGTGTGGTTGTTTTTTTGCTGACTCGGCCCCTGCCCTGATTCGTTTCGAGTCAGACTATCTGTTTTTTTTTCTATTTTAAATCAGATATGACTCGCGATCTGACTCAAACCTAATTTCTGACTCAGGCCTATTTGAATCAGGGAATAAAATGCCTCTGATTCATGATACCAAGCCACTGACTCACATATTTTTGAGTTAGATGAGTTAGACCTGACTCAAAAACAAATATATTAAGTCAGATCCAGATGAGTCAGTAGATAGTCAGATCCAGACGAGTCAAATTTAGAAGACTCATTTGAGTTAGGAAAAAACAAACAAGGTGTAAAAATATTTGGTTTTTGAGAAACGATATGACTCAATATATTTGGTTTTTGAGTTAGATCTGATTTAGCCGATTCGATTAGTGTCTTCTTATCGTGAGTCAAAAATATTTTACTACTGACTCAAACGAGTCAGAAATTAGATTTGAATCAGGTCGCGAGTCAAATCCGACTCAAAATGAAAAACAAAAGATCTAATCGAGTCAGACACCGAGTTAGACCGTAACATAATTACAACAAAAGGAAAAAAAGTCGACTCCTTTTGTGGATTTTGCCCGATAAATTTCAATACTCGGGTTTTCTTTAGGACCCGACTTTGCAAGTCACACAAAATATTTAAGTGAAGAAAATTCAAGTGGTCTGGTGGTTGGCATGCTCCCTTCCATTGCCGAGGTAGGGGTTCGAATCCTGTAATTGCCAAAATACGCTCCAATTTAAGGAGTTTGGATTTAGTCTAGAGACCACTAGTCTAGGATATCAAAAAAAGAAAAGAAAAATGGAAGCTGCCACGTGGAAAAGATGCGTCTTAAGAGGGATAATATATACGAGAAGATGCATCCGGTGGTTTACCGAACATAATGTATCGGAAGCGTTACAGATGAGCTTTTGGCCTTTTAAGCTCATTTTCCATTTCAATAAGTTGCTCAGTGATTTCAACAACTGACCAAGTGTCGAAAAACTCTTGACATCTGGAACAGATGGTTCATTAGGTTTGGGAATACAAAAGATTGGCTGAGGATCTATCAGATTTAGACCAAATTCGAGAAAGTGAAAATTGTTTCTCATTTGCGTAAAACCTCCTGAAATTTCTGTTACAACTCCAGGCAGAGGCATATGGCTGGTTGGCTCATAATCGTTTCTCATTTGCGTAAAACCTCATGAAATTCCTGTAAGTGTATGTTTACAGGAAATGTATGAATACAAAACTAAAGACATTTCTCACCAATTGGAAAAACCATTTGATATGGTACATGAATCATGAATGGACACGACCAGTTATTTGGACACTGAAAGAGAAAACAATCAACACAGGTACTTTATTCCCCAATCCATTGATCATGTTAGAGCGCGTCACTGCACACTCTCATAGAAAAAATGGATAGAGACATATAGGTATAAAAGATAAAATATAAGTGTTGATTTGCAGACAAAGTAATCTCAAGCATGCAACCAGACCAAAAAAAAAAACAACAGGAAATTAAACAATAAGAATTCACAAGCCATAGACCATTATACGAGGCACTAATAAGTGATAATTGGAGGAATCTAAAATTTATATCAATACCTTACAAAGTTAATAAAAAAATTTTACTCGGTCTCATGAAAGGGAAAACTAGTGTCTTATCAAACTTAGATGGTATGACACATTAGCTGAATACAATGACAGTTTTCGAGTCATTACGAATATATAGATATACTGTTTATATACAAGCAGAATTCTCATAGAAGTGTAAAAACTAACTCAGCAGCAAAAATTCATGCATCTCAACCATAAGAACAACAAGTTGTTTATATCTAAACATAACAAATCTTAAAAATAAGATGAAACCTAAGTGAAATGTGATTTTTCCCACTTCATATTGATTTCGTTTTCTGAGGCTACTAATAAGTACATAATTTACCTAATAGAAAGCATGATGTTGTACTGATTCTCTTGCGGTGATTACCCATCCTGCAGGTAAACTATTGTTGTTTGATCCATAAAACCGTTTAAAATCCTCTTTATTATCAAATTTAATAATTTCTCCTGCAGGAATAAAGGTTTTCAGAGACCGGATGTTTTCAACATGAGTGTGCAGCTGATATTCCATGTACGGGCAATAAAATTCATCATCACCACCAGCACCACGTTCCGGAGGGAAACCTTTCGTCTTAGCTTAAAAATTGAAACGACCAATCCAATTAGAAGAGCTCGAGGACTTCACCACCTCGAGGAGTTCCGTCTACAAATTGTAGAACTTAAGAGATTCCCCATCAAACCAATACAATAACACCTGACCGGAGAAACTCATTATGCGCGTAAGGAGGGTAGTAGGTGCAGCAGTAGTGGCGTCAAAGTAACAACAGAAGGGATCTGGTGCTAATCCTAGCTGTTGCACTTGAACACCAAAAGTCTCCCCCTTCACCCATATTTGCTTAACCTTGTCCTGATCGAAGAAACTCATTATGCGCGTAGGGAGGGTAGTAGGTGCAGCAGTAGTGGCGTCAAAGTAACAACAGAAGGGAGCTGGTGCTAATCCTAGCTGCCACACTTGAACAGCAAAAGTCTGTCCCTTCACCCACACTTGCTTAACCTTGTCCTGACCGGAGAAACTCATTATGCGCGTAGGGAGGGTAGTAGGTGCAACAGTAGTGGCGTCAAAGTAACAACAGAAGGGAGCCGGTGCTAATCCTAGCTGCCACACTTGAACAGCAAAAGTCTGTCCCTTCACCCACACTTGCTTAACCTTGTCCTTCAATATATACAGCTGAACCGTAAAACTACAACCACAAACAAAACTACCCTGACGGCTTTGATCTAAGTTGTTTCTCGTCGTCTTTTCAGACTGTGCAATACATAAATATGCTTTATGCTCCAGAAGATGATGTTCAACGACTAAAGTAGTTGTCGGGGTTGGGGTCAAATTACATTTCCGAATGAATTTAATCTTCTCGTTGTGAATGTCAAATGAGAGCAGCATATGACTCTCATTACTATTGTTATTATTATTTACGTCTTCATTTTCAACTACCATCCTCCAGAACAGATCACCCGCGCAAAGGGTGGCTGGTGTACGTATATTTCCCGAAGCTCTTGTTACCGTTCACTTAGGAAAAGAAGAAGAACCTGGTGGAGGTGAGATGTCAGCAACGCTGGTAACTATCTTTCTCCATGTTTTAGTTCCCAAAGTTAAGACCAGAGATATAAACTCGTCATTGGCTCTTGAAGTAAAAACAACTACAACCTTATATTCTTGTGTCAATAAATCAAAACCAAAACCATGACACAGATACTTGCATCCCATCTCAGTGCTAGGATGTAAATAGAGGAGAGAAAGCAATTCACGCCTGGTCATATTAACGACCATCATTCCCCTCATACCATCATAAGCCTCGTTATATACTTTTGTAATACAATGGGTAAAATGCAGGCCTCCAAGCTCTAACTTTGGCTACGACGCCAAATCCTAACCTTGGCCACGCTGCCAAGCCCTAACTTTGGCCACGAAGCCAAATCCTAGCCTTGTCCACGCCGCCAATACCTAACTTTGGCCACGACGCCAAATCCTAGCGTTGTCCACGCCGCCAATCCCTAACTATGGCCAAGGCGCCAAATCCTAGCCTTGGCCACGCTGCCAAGACCTAACTTTGGCCACGACGCCATGTCGCAGTCATGCCGCACGTGCTAAATAGAGTTGCGATGCGCCAAACCCCAATTTAGCTAAAAGTTGCCATGCCAACTGAGTCCAGTGACTCTCCTAAGGCCTCAAGATTAACTTAGAAAAAAGGCCAATGTTGCTAAAGCCATATTCGGATCTAACACCAATGTGCCAAAATAGCTGCCACGGCTACGCCACTAGCATGCCGATATGCCATGGCTCCGCCAGGCACCACTTCGCTATACAAACAAGATGCGGCCATAATCAATGGCCATCGTTCCTCATGAGCGGCCATCCAAGTTCGCCACCGAACTGACAGACTTGTGGCAAGTTTCAGGCGACCAACTGCCTAAATCTAGTGGGCCATAGATACGCCAGGCGCCACTTACACCACCGTGCCACTGGCATGCACGATCCATGCCAGTCATGCCACATTGCCATTGGCGTACACCAAAACGCCACTGCGCCATTATCAGGCGCCAACACAAGGTAGCCATAATCAACGGCTACCCTCCTTCATGAGATGCGATCTCAGCCATAGAAGTTCGCCACTGAACTGACAAACCTGTGGAAAGTCTTAGGCAACCAGCAAAAACGAGCCTAATAGCATTACATGTTATTTTCCTGCAGTAAGTCCCTTGACTTTGACTTGCCACACGTAGCAAAGTGCTACATGTTTTCCACGAAAACACTCGAGACATCAAACATGTCACAAACTTGGGGATGCTCATCAGGGTTTTGGTATGGCGGTTTACAGCGTGCGGCGTGCAATGCGCCCGTTACGAGAAAGTGTCATGAAGTGGGACAATTAGTGGTGGTGAAAAGTAACGGTGAACAAATTCACTTCCTTCATCATGGAAGCATAATGTCTGACGGTTACACGAATTCACTTCCTTCATCATGGAAGCATAATGTCTGACGGTTACACGTTACTCTATTTTTCTAACACTCAATCATTTCTACTTCCTACGAGACCAGGGTACGATTCAATACGACTTGTATAAATAGGCTTCACCTATTTCCACCAAAAAATAGGGTTTTTGGTTGGCAACAACATAGTATCGAGAAATCACCAAGAACTGATAGCTTTTCACTCTGCAAGCCAGTTCCACTTTCTGATACAAGTCATAAAACAAGCCACATCTTCAGAATTAACCATTCTGGTCTCAACACTCTCTTTGCTTCCCTCCATAAGGACAACCCTTCTCCTTCACTTTGTGACCGAAGCAAGCCTGGAACGGCCATTTCTTGGTTTAATCCAGGATTGTACATATTGATCTCTCAAATCAAAAGTACTCCCGTGCAGTGCATTATTTATGGTTTAGATTTGTTTCTCATCCACACACCCAAATTTACCAAAGCCGACAGAAACAATTTTCACCCACAAACAGTAGCGTATTAATATTGTATGGTGTTCAATCTGGACGAGGTCCCGAAATCTTTCAGCTATTGCGGTTTTTCGTTAACAAAATTTTTGGTGTCTTGTGTTTTTCCTTTTCCTCACTATATTGTTTATCCTTATAATTGGATTTACATAGGTTCGTACGTATTCAATCTACGTAGATAAGTCCTATTAATTATAATCGATTACGAGACTAGTTTCTTATAGAATTCGTATCTTGAAAGATAGATAACAAGTTTAACAAATTGGCAGAATTCCGACTGATTTATTTGGATACGACTAGATTGATTTTGGATATTGATTGTTGAGATCGTCCAAGTACTCTGCTTAATAATCAGGTTGACGGACCTTGTGTCTATATATATACAAATTGATTAGAGGTTGAGATATTAACTTATACATATTGTCAAGGATTATTAAGTTGGTGTTCTTGCAATTGTGTTAAGTTTTGTCTATACATGTTGTAGAACAATTTTTTTTTTGTATTTGGTATCCTTTGTGTTTTGAAAAGTGCTTCCTAAGTTTAAGTTGTAGAAATGTCCTAAAGACCTATATAAAGAGAGGTAGTTGGTTGAAGGTGCATATGTGGACTATGCACAAGTAAGCTCCATAGCTTAGCCGAAAGAGTATAAATGATGCTTATGCCTTATTTACGTATAAGGCATAAGCATATTGCCAATGGAGCATATTATGCATGGGAATTACTGAGCCATGTCACCGACTAAAGTATGCATCACCATGATGCATTTTGACGGAACAACCTATACGGACTAGGCATTGCTTGGCCATATCCTCGCAAAACGAGTTGGC
Organism: Papaver somniferum; assembly: GCF_003573695.1. Classification (NCBI taxonomy): domain Eukaryota; kingdom Viridiplantae; phylum Streptophyta; class Magnoliopsida; order Ranunculales; family Papaveraceae; genus Papaver; species Papaver somniferum. The sequence goes on along the minus strand of NC_039362.1, from coordinate 201,014,537 downwards.
TTAAGTTGCTTGTCCCTTTGATGATGAACTACGGTCAGTGGTTGATCCCTTTGGAGTAGGGAAGGATACGTAGGCAGCCACAATGAGTTGCAGCACTACCGGTCCAGTACGTTGTCACTCATATCATCTAATTGCGAGATGAATGCGGCATATTGGCCTATCATATCTTCTGGCTCGGTGATGCGATGCAAGAGATGATTATGGCCACATTTGACGTGGTAAGTTTCATACCATTACTGGGATGCTCATATTTCCTATCAAGGTGTTCAATGTGGGCATGCACCAATGGCGCATTGGATGTGGTGAAAAGAGTAAGGTAATCGGTAAGCGAAGTAAGATAATAGCCAACGGGCTCAGAATGGCCTATGTGAAAGTTCAAGGAATGTCTTATACCTGGACTGTGTCTGGAATCCAGTGATGCATGCAAGAGGCATTGACCTTAGCTTTCAAGTCTTTATACCCTTGTTTTGTGGTAAGTTGGAACGATATAGAATTATGCATATTCATGCTTGTTAAGCATACTTGCAAGGGCAAATGATGTGGATTTTCCTAGCGCGAAGAGAATCTTTAAGGCCCGGTTACTAGCATCAGAATGACGCATCGGAGAGTTATGGCCTGCATGTCCTGGCACATTCATGTGTAATTTTCCGGTTTGTCACACATATGTTTCTTAAATAGCTTTGTATACGCTGCTTAATTTAATTAAAGCAATGAGTAACTTACTTTAAGAAACTAATATATTTGTTTCAAAACATGTAGAAAAATATATTAAAAAATTCATACTCTATAATTACGATTTCAGAATTCCCAGTATTACAAAATCCTGCACCTTCTGCCTCCAACCTAAAATTGATCTTACAAAGAATGCAGGTTACAAAGAATCATGGCAAATTTTAGCCCATACCTTTCTCCTGACTTGTCGAGTAGTTAGTCTGAATGCAGGTTCATTAGTAGATCGCAAACTTCTATTGTAGCATCACCTGAAAAGACGCGAGTACTACTGGTCACCATTCTGGTTATCCCGGCTCCATCAACACCACTCTCAGAAAATCCTTTTAATGCCCCTTCCAAATCATTTTCGAATGAATGTCCAATAATAAATAAAGATCCATCTTTTGTAATTTTAATTTTTTGAAAATCACATCGACGAAAATAAATAAAAACTAGATTATATAAGTAGTTATTGTGATGCAATGATCATACAGGAAATCCTTACTAGGTTTGTACTCTTATGTGATAATTTGAGCTTGCTTCTTTGCAATTAAATCTACTAGTTATATGTCCCCAGCCGCTTGCTCATCTATATTCTAATACTGTGGGAAAAATATAATAAAACTCAGATCAAAATTTGTTTAAATTCTTGAAAACTCATCGCAAGTTTGTTCACTTTAATTTCTAAATTTAGGACTACATTATACTAAAAATTCACCTAGTCTGAAGCAGATATAAAAAAATGGAAAGTTCAATGGTATATCTTGATAATTATTGTGGAACCAACCAAGATACATTAACACCAGAGATATGAATATCAAGAAAGTCATCATGCTATTGGTTTTCTAGCGACTCTATCAGTGGAAGGTATCAATATCATTATAATCTTAGATTGTTCACTTATTTATTTGAGAAACAAATCCATCACAGGATAACTGCACCTTCTTATTAACAAAAGACAATCCCCAAAGTGAATAGGGCTTAATGCAAATAGGTTGTTTATGGTTAATCGTGAATCAGATAAATTAGGCGTGAATATGTTAGAGCATAGCTCGGTCAACCTCGCATGCGTTTCTATCTCAAGCATGTTTGTCAATGTTAGTGACCAAAACTATGAGTCTTGATTTCTAGCCTACATAGCTAAGTCTTGTACTAGGATAGAAAAGTATAGTTGAGCTCAAGGACTTCATGGCGATTCATCATACAACGACGAAGATCTATACAAGGAACCGTGGAACTTCATCAACAAAAAGGTATCTGGAGACTTGAACTTATCTATCACTCAAAAGTCTATGTATTCTATCTCCTACTTCTTATGAGACAAAAGTCGTATGTTATATAGACTAGATCATACACACTTAACATTTCAAGCTGAGCATTCATTGCTTATCTTTTATCTCGAAATTTTGTGTTGCTAAAGCATTTCACTTTGATCAAGTTTATCTTCACCTAGTGAAGAAAGTCATGAAAAGTTTCAATCACTTTGAGAATTGCTCTGACATGAATTGGTATGTGAATAACGGCTACATAGCGTCCTTTGTGAATGTCTCAATGATTGAAATGAGAGTTTAGATTACATAACCATGTATTCCTTGAACCGAAGTTTTCAAACTTTGTTGATCAAGATAAATCAGGAGGATTGTGGAATTGGCTTGCAAGTCCGCGAACCCAGTCCACAGACTCAGTCCGCGAACTGTCGGAAGTTCTCGACCAAGAATTTCTGCTGGATTTTCCAAAACTCGTTTGTGTGCTTAGTCCGCGAACTGGCGGAAGTTCTCTTTCCGAGAATTTCTGTTGAGTTTGGAAAACTCAACCGATTAACTTAAGTCCGCGAACTTGTTTGTGAACTTAAGAGTTTATGATCTAAAGATGTGCTCTGAACAAGAAACATTAAATTATTAAGTAATGCTTTATACAAACCATGGATATAATGTTCATGAGACGATTCAATCGAATCGAATCATCTTTGTTTCAATTGTGTCTTGTGTAGTTACATAAGTTTTCATAGTAATTGAACAACTCTTTAACTAGTTCACTTGAGTCAATTGAATTAGTTATGGTGAAGAAGAACAAGGTTAATATGAAATGATCATATGGTTAACCTTTTGGGTTACTATGTTGAACCAACATACACGTACACGTTTGGGCATGGTTTTCACGAACCCAGTAAACATATACCCAAGTGTGTGTGACAAGCTAAGTTTTCGTTCTAACGGTTGAGAAATATTAGCTTGAATCTAAATTAGGTTTCATCTAACGGTGAATAAGGATTGCTTTGTAACTAAGGCAAAACCCTGATTTGAAGGCTATATAAAGGAGCCTTATAGCATTGAGCAAACCTAATCCCCACACGTCTGTGTGCTACTAGTGCGCTCGGTAGAGTCGATCTCCATTAACCTTTGATTTTCTTCTCTAGAGTCAGGTTAACGACTTAAAGACTTTATTGGGATTGTGAAGCCAGACCGATACTACTTTATCGTAGTTGTGTGATTTGATCTTGCATCTTCTATCGTACGAGTACAATCGATTGATTGGCTTGAGATCGTGAGAGTTCTCCGATAGGCAAGATAAAGAAGTCACAAACATCTTCGTCTCACTGTTTGTGATTCCTCGACAATCCGCTGGTGTAGTCAGGAAGGATTGTAGAGAGGTAATTGATTAATCTAGGCTGTTCTTCGGGAATATAAGACCGGATTATCAATTGGTTCATGTTCACCTTGATTTTATATCTTAAGACGGAACAAAACCTAGGGTTTATCTGTGGGAGACAGATTTATCCTTTGATAGACTTTTCTTTGTGAGATAGATCTGTTTATTATCAAGTTTGTGATTTTGGGTTACAACAACTCTTGGTTGTGGGTGAGATCAGCTAAGGGAATCAAATGCGCAGTATCCTGCTGGGATCAGAGGCGTAGGAGTACAACTGTACCTTGTATCAATGAGAGATTTATAGGGGTTCAACTATAGTCCAGTCCGAAGTTAGTTTTCAGTAGGCTAGTGTCTGTAGCGGCTTAATACATTGTGTATTCAATCTGGACTAGGTCCCGGGGTTTTTTGCATTTGCGGTTTCCTCGTTAACAAAATTTCTGGTGTCTGTGTTATTTCTTTTCCGCATTATATTTTATATAATTGAAATAATACAGGTTGTGCGTTCGTGATTATCAATTGGAAATCCAACCTTTGGTTGTTGATTGATATTGATTGATCCTTGGACATTGGTCTTTGGTACCGTCCAAGTATTCCTTGTGTTTTGATTAGGACTCACTGATTTGGTTTAGCTTGAGTAATATCAAAATCAAGAGAGAGAGAGATATTAACTCCTTGAGATACTTTTATCTAGATTGAGTCTGACTGTCTAGTTGATTCTCTAGCAAAGTGTTTCGGAGTTAGTCCATACAGATTGCTAAGCGAAATATTGGGTGTTGTTGTTAGACCCCCGCTTTTTCAATTGGTATCAGAGCTGGCAAACACGTTAAAGACCTCATAAGTCTGTGTTTGTGGCAATCTGAGTCTGTGGACAAAATCTCATACGCATACCAAAATGCCTCCTAAAGCTGTCAACTTTGTCAAATGTCTCGGAAATACCTCAAAGGGTCACTCCTTAGATGATTCTTCCGAATGCCGAGGTAGGAAGACTGTTCCATCATGTGTTGGTCATTCTTCCCCCAATGTGACTTTGGACATAATGGCAAAAGCTGAAATGGAGCTCACCAGAATTTCAAAAAATTCTACAGAGTTTGTTGATCTCAAGGATCATGTATAGCTCATGGATGAATTCGAAAAGTCTATTGATCGTGAACAAGTACTCTACAACATTATAGGGTCATTCTCTAAGGAAATTGAGAAACTTCTTCAAGAAAACAATATACAACGTGAAAAGATTTGTGATCTTTAAAAGCTGGTCAAAGAAGGCTCAATTAGAGAAAATTGTTTGATCAAGACGCATTCATCCGATCTAGACACACTTCATGTTGAGAAGGAGAAACTTGAAGCATCACTTGTCTTAGCCCATGGAAAGTGCAAATTCTTGGAAAAGGAAAACTCTGTTTTAAAGAAAAATTCTTCTGCACATACTAATTCTCATGAGTTACCGTATAGAATGAAATTTTCTCCAAGAAAAGATTGTGTCAAGAAAAGTTTTCATAACTTACAATCTTCTCCGGTGGCTATGAAGTTTAAACAAGTACCCGTTGTTACTTCTCCTCCACGAATATGTACCTTCTGCGAAAAAGGAAATCACTATGCTATCCATTGATTTATTAGAAATAAACGTGTTTCTGAACTCCACAAGTTGCTTCTTTCTACTGTGAATGGAGTAAATACTCAATCGACTACCGCGGTGAACCAAATGCCCACAGAAAACCAAAAGTCTTATAAACATGGATCTCTTCCTAGAAGTCGTCACAGATCACAGGTACATTTTAACCATTTAAACTCTTATGTTTTTAATGAATGTATTCTCCATGTTTATGCTTTTGGTAAATCTAAATCTAGAAAAAGGATTTCCATCTATTCTGATCCTCTTGAACCAATTTTAAGAAGTTCTAGATTTAGTCCTCAGAAAAAGCCTTCAGAAGGATATGCAGAACAAGCTATGCCGTATTCTTCTAAACTGAGGGATAATCAAAGAAGGAAGGCTAAACAAAAGCAATGGTCATTTAATGAGCTAAATGCTCATACTTGTGCGAATTAATCACAAGGTTGATATCTCACTCACCAAAAATCCTAGCTGTGTGAGAATTGAATAGGTATACTCTGTGCAAAGTAAATGTGATTATCTAGTTATTCTCTTATCGTTCTTAGATGGATAATCAGTCACATACTTTTACATGAGTATTTTATCATCTTTTTGTATTGCTTCTATTAGTTTTGTCTTGTCTTTCAAAAGCTTCATGCTTTGTGTTGGGTCCTCATAAGGGTACATATACGGTTTTGGATTTAGTCTCTTATTCCTACCGTTAAACCCTAATTCCCTCAAATTCATTGATATACCCTTCCTATTGTGTTAAAACTTTCACTCTAGGCTTCTTATCAATGGCTTCTTCTTCATGGGACTTGCCTGAAGACTTTGTTGATAATGGTATATACTTTGAGTTTGATAAAGAGAAGGGAACTCGTGTTGAAGTTGAAGGATCTTTTCCTCAATCTCCCGTTTCTTACTCAGATATTGGGGAGAAGATTCAATCTAAGGTGATCATTGATTCTCAGCAACTTTTTGGAACTATTAAGTGTCTTGATGTTGTAAGAGCTGAGTTGAAAAAGGTTAACTGTAACCTTGCTATGATGAAGAACCACGTGAAAGAACCTCTCAAAAAGGATGTTTCCTTAAGGGTTGATGATGTTGCTGTCTCTCATAAGGTCGATGATCACAAGACTCATGCGTTTCCAGAATAGTCCTTTTGATCCTTAGTGTCTGGGTTTTGGTCTAAGAGTCTGTTTTTGAGTTTAGATGCCTGGGATGTCTTCTTTTTGGATTAGTTGGAAGAATAACTAGTGATTTGAATAACGATGATTGTGACTACACATAACTATTTTTGTTTTCATCTTCTTATGTTATTTTTTAGGTTTATTGGTTACTAAATTCTAAAAATATTTGGAGGATGACGTTATTGCAATATTGATCTTTATGATTTTGTGATATTGCAATATTTTTATGGGATATGTATTGTTTGCGTCCGTGAATTCGAAGGTCCCATATTGCGGTCAAAAGTAAGTCGTTCATGAATTAGTATTCGTATTGATGAAAGGACGAATGGACTTTTGACAAATACAAAAGTTATGCCTATGCAATCATGTATTTGATGGAAAATAGGATAAAATCTTTTGATTCGACAAGGATAAAGTCTATTATATCGTTATGATGGAAAATATAATAGATCCTTGTATGTTATCCACGGTATTGATCTTCATTGATCCATTTTGTTATGTATTATTGTGAAGGCTCCATTGTGTATCTTATGTTGAGCACGATACAACTAAGTCGATTTTTCTTATTGGCTTGTTGGTTGTTCCATAAGATGCTATATGTCGAGCATTAGGAACTAAATTAATCAACCAGTTTGGTTATTTAGTTTGTACTCCATAAGCTTTCTTTCTTATATCGAGTACATGTACGGTTAAGGTTGTCATATTCTATGATGAACTTAGTCGGGGTTACATAAGTTCTCTTATGTTGAGCCCAAAAATAATTAAATTGATTATTTCGGTGATTAGTCTGGTTGTTTGTTTTTCAATTAGATTAATTATAGGTTCTCTTGTAATTAATCTAGTTGAGTTTTCATATATTCCACAATTGTTATGAGTATATGAACGGCTATACTAATCATGTTCTATTGGTTGATGTAGTCGTGTATTCCGTAAGGTTTTCCTTATGTTGAGTATGTGAACGATTAAGTTAGTCATCTCCGTATGATTACATTAGTCGTAGCTCCGTAAGTTTACTTATGTTGAGCACTTTCAATTAAATTGATCACTTTTGTGGTTTAATTTAGTTGCGTATTCCAATTGAATTAATCATGGGTTTACTTGTGATTAATTTGGTTGAGTTTTTGGATATAGAAAATCATTCCTATGATTTTTGGTGTCCAATTAAAAATCCTTCTTTTCTTTCGAAATTAAGGTCGCTCTTGTTGTTCTCTCGGGAATGACATCAAATGGGGGAGAGTTCTTTTGAACTTGTGATTAATGGTAATATCTTGCGGGGTGTGCGGCTGTGGAATTTTATAGGAGTTATCTTGTATCTTAAAACTCCTTGATGAATTCATTTAGCTTCGACTTTATGGTTGCATCTAAATTAAGTTGGTATGTATTTTTCTTTTAGTCTATGAAATGTCTCTTGTGGAAATTTCATTATGATCCCGTTCTTGTACCTTTGCCAATTTTATTGACAAAAAGGGGGAGAAATATTGTAGTTCACACTACAAATACATATGGTTTTCGGATCATTATGTAAGGGGGAGTGGTTTCCATGATCGATATGGAGTATTGAAAAAGGCGGAGTGATACATATCACCGTAGTACTATTGTTAAAGTCGTGATACAATTGGGCTTTGATGTTTCATAATAATACTATGACACTGTTTAATAATGATCGAGAATCTCGATTTCTCTCATTGTTATAGGTATAGATCTTCAACAACGGTGATCCTAAACTTACAACCTTTGGGATCATTGGAGTACTTGGAAGGACGAAGATTTCAGGGAACGTTGAAGATTAGACTATGGAATAGGAGCCACTTAAGTTTATCTTTTTTGTATTCCATATGTATTAATAGTTTTGTCACTAAAATTGACAAAGGGGGAGATTGTTAGAGCATAGCTCGGTCAACCTCGCATGCGTTGCTATCTCAAGCATATTTGTCAATGTTAGTGATCAAAACTATGAGTCTTGATTTCTAGCCTACATAGCTAAGTCTCGGACTAGGATAGAGAAGTGTAGTTGAGCTCAAGGACTTCATGGCGATTCATCATACAACGGCGAAGATCTATACAAGGAACCGTGGAACTTAATCAACAAAAAGGTATGTGGAGACTTGAACTTATCTGTCACTCAAAAGTCTATCTATTCTATCTCCTACTTCTTATGAGACAAAAGTCGTATGCTATATAGACTAGATTATACACACTTAACATTTCGAGATGAGCATTCATTGCTTATCTTTTATCTCAAAATCGTGTGTTGGTAAAGCGTTTCACTTTGATCAAGTTTATCTTCACCTAGTGACGAAAGGTATGAAAAGTTTCAATCACTTTGAGAATTGCTCTGACGTGAATCGGTTTGTGAATAACAGCTACATAACGTCCTTTGAGAATGTCTCAATGATTGAAATGAGAGTTTAGATTACATAACCATGTATTCCTTGAACCAAAGTTTTCGAACTTTTTTGATCAAGAGAAATCGGGAGGATTGTGGAATTGGCTTGCCAAGTCCGCAAACCCGGTCCGCAGACTCAGTCCGCGAACTGTCGGAAGTTCTCGACCGAGAATTTATGCTGGATTTTCCAAAACTCGTTTGTGTGCTTAGTCCGCGAACTCAGTCCGCGAACTGGCGGAAGTTCTCTTTCCGAGAATTTCTACTGAGTTTGGAAAACTCAACCGATTAACTTAAGTCTGCGAACTTGTTTGTGAACTTAAGAGGTTATGATCTAAAGATGTGTTCTGAACAAGAAACATTAAATTACTAAGGAATGCTTTATGCAAACCGTGGTTATAATGTTCATGAGACGATTCAATCGAATCGAATCATCTTTGTTTCAATTGTGTCTTGTGTAGTTAAGTAAGATCTCATGGCAATTGAACAACTCTTTAACTAGTTCACTTGATTCAATTGAACTAGTTATGGTGAAGAAGAACAAGGTTAATATGAAATGCTCATATGGTTAACCTTTTGGGTTACTACGTTGAACCAACATACACGTACACGTTTGGGCATGGTTTTCACGAACCCAGTAAACGTGTACCCAAGTGTGTGTGACAAGCTAAGTTTTCGATCTAACGGTTGAGAAATATTAGCTTGAATCTAAATCAGGTTTTCATCTAACGGTGAATAAGGATTGCTTTGTAACTAAGGCAAAACCCTGATTTGAAGGCTATATAAAGGAGACATCTAGCATTGAGCAAACCTAATCCCCACATGTTTGTGTGCTACTAGTGCGCTTGCTAGAGTCGATCTCCATTAACCTTTGATTTTCTTCTCTAAAATCAGGTTAACGACTTAAAGACTTCATTGGGATTGTGAAGCCAGACCGATACTACTTTATCGTAGTTGTGTGATCTGATCTTGCATCTTCTATTGTACGATTACAATCGATTGATTGGCTTGAGATCGTGAGAGTTCTCCGACAGGCAAGATAAAGAAGTCACAAACATCTTCGTCTCACTATTTGTGATTCCTCAACAATCCGCTTGTGTAGTCAGGAAGGATTGTGGAGAGGTGATTGATTAATCTAGTCTGTTCTTCGGGAATATAAGACCAAATCATCAATTGGTTCCTGTTCACCTTGATTTTATATCTTAAGATGGAACAAAACCTAGGATTTATCTGTGGGAGACAGATTTATCCTTTGATAGACTTTTCTGTGTGAGATAGATCTGTTTATTTCCAAGTTTGTGATTTTGGGTTACAATAACTCTTGATTGTGGGTGAGATCAGCTAAGGGAATCAAGTGCGCAATATCCTGCTGGGATCAGAGACGTAGGAGTTACAACTGTACCTTGTATCAGTAGGAGATTGATAGGGGTTCAACTATAGTCCAGTCCGAAGTTAGTTTGCAGTAGGCTAATGTCCGTAGCGGCTTAATACATTGTGTATTCAATCTGGCCTAGGTCCCGTGGTTTTTCTGCATTTGCGGTTTCCTTGTTAACAAATTTTCTGGTGTCTGTGTTATTTCTTTTCCGCATTATATTTTATATAATTGAAATAATACAAGTTGTGCGTTCGTGATCATCAATTGGAAATCCAACCTTTGGTTGTTGATTGATATTGATTGATCCTTGGACATTGGTCTTTGGTACCGTCCAAGTATTCCTTGTGTTTTGATTAGGACTCGCCGATTTCTTTTAGCTTGAGTAATATCAAATTCAAGAGAGAGATATTAACTCCTTGATATACTTTTATCTAGATTGAGTCTGACTGTCTAGTTGATTCTCTAGCAAAATATTTCGGAATTAGTCCATACAGATTGCTAAGCGAAATATTGGGTGGTGTTGTTAGACCCCGCTTTTTTAGAATCCACCACACCTACTGATTATTGTAGCATAACAGAAAAAGCAAAGGAACATGAAAAAATGAATTTGTGAATACAAATAAGACTAAACTTCCCAAAAAATGAAGGTAAAAGAAGAGGCTTTTTTTGTGCACCTTGTAACGCATCGTCCGACGCAGTCAAATCTCCTTCCATACTGCAATAAAACAAAGTTAACCTAAGACCATTGATAGGGAGATAAAAATAACTATGCATAAGGATAATGGATAAACCTACATGACGAGACTCCTTGCCACTTTGTTAAAACCTACAAAAGGAAGAAAGATATCTACAACCCTGAGTGAAGGTCCAATAATTGAAGATAAGATGAAAAAACACATTGGAGTTTAGCTGAGAAAAGCCATGAATCCGAGTATGTGGGTATTAGGGGTTTAATTAGTGTATTTTTGTAAGAATTCAACCGATGAATACTGGGTTCAGTTAATTAGTTGCCTATATTAATAACAATCTGTCTAGGATCATTTAATTGATTCAGATATGATTCGACAATCATCATAATATTCTGGGGAAATTTTCAGACACCAAAGAAATCTTTCGAATGATTTTTCGATATATTTTTCTAGAAATTCATCCAATGAACATACAACACTAGACTCATTTAATTAGTTGCTTTATATTAGCAGAAAATATGCATATGAGCGTTTAATTTATTGATAAGATATGAGTTAACAATCATCATATTTGTTTTATTATTTTATTTATTATAATAAGGGTTTATAATAAATTAGGGGTTTATTTTTATTATTTAATATTAATAAAGAATTTTATGAATATGGTTTGCTTAATAATATTATTATTTTAATAAAACTAATTATTTATTGGATAACAAATATTCTTTATTTTAATTATTACTATATTATTGGATAACGATTATTTCATGAAACTAGTTGGAAGCCTAATAAGCTAAGCTCCAACGACGTACTACCACATCAATCAAACAGGTTGCCGTGCTAGCCTACTAGCGAGCCTCATGAGAAACTAGCCAAGGGAGCGGAAGCGGATATGGGGCTGATTATGTCGCAAAGGGGACAAGCTAACTCTATCTTCCATGTCAAATCCTGCAAAACAAAAAATAGAAAATGAAAAATAAAAAATAATAGAAAAAAAAAGTTAGAAATATAATGTTAAGTGTTCAATATTTTAGGGTATACTTGTCTTTACAATAAAATAACAAAATTAAAATAGAAAATCATTTAAATCAAATTATATGGGTGCGTAGCTTCTGCTTTTTCAATTTTTAAAAGCAGTCATAAAATGAAAGTGAAAGCACTTTGAAATTTCTTTATCAAATACAATTTTTCGTAAAAAATTGTTACAAAGTGTTTATAGTTGAAAAAAACAAGCAAATCCCAAACGTGCACCAGATAAACACACTCACACAATACTTATGATATAGTGTAAACATAGTGTAAACATAGTGTAAACAAAGTGTAAACAGAGTGTAAACAAAGATGAAGGACCAAATGATCTCCTATAAATCACGGTCTCTCACTTCCCTCTTCACCAAACTCCAGTGATGAAGAAATCCGGGGAGGAAAGAGGAAATGGAAAGAAGAAAGTTGGCTCTACTACTGGTAAACTCGGGAATAAGGCTTGGACGTCGGAAGAGGGAAAAGCTCTTTCTGAAGGTATTGAAAAGTATGGGAAGGGAAAATGGAAGGAGATTAAACAGCTTTACTCGGATGCATTAAAAGACAGGACAGTCGTTGATATTAAAGTGAGAAACCCTAGATTTCTTGATGATTGATCTAACTTTCGATTTCGATTATGTTGAATATGTTTGATTTTGTATTAGTTGCATCAGAATCCTCGTCAATTTCTTGATTTCAGTTTTTGATTTAATCTGGTTTGTCATCTTCTCGTTCCTCCTCAGGATAAATATAGAAACATGACTACGCGAAGTGTGCTCCTGGGAAGGAACGAAAACGTGGAGCTAACATGGTATTTTGTGTTTTTTATTGTCGGTTCTTCTGATTGATCTATGAGTAACAATTTAACTTCCTGCTTAGGTATTATTTTGTAAGTTCAGTGAATACATTTGAAAACCGATTAGGAATCTTAATTATTTTAGGAATTAGTTTGTGTTTCCTTATTTGCTGTTTGCTTAAGATTCAAGTTAAGTTCTCTATATATGTTCACATAGTTAAGTTATCTTTTCATCGTTTTGGCCTTGAGATGAGAACAAAACACTTTAGAACAAATGGGATAGATGCTATCTGTGTGTGTGGATAGATCTGAAAACCTATAGGAACTAAAAGAATTGGTTGAGAGATTTTAATGGAATAACTTCACTATTTCCATGGTATGTAACATGAAGTCCTGTAATGAAAGCCAACAATAAGGTACAAAAAGTTCAACATTCAGATAAGAAAAACTAGGTAGATCATATATCTGATGAGAAATGTGGGGATGGTAGTTAGAGCTATATGATGTTACTGCATTAAGGAGCTCTGTGTTTACCATCATTTCACTGAAGATTGGTGTTGACAGCTACTCCGTGACAAGCAACTCGAGCCTTCGGTTGCCAGTCACTAGGTTTTGCTGCCCATTTCTTCAAATCTAACACTTCTGCTCCATCAAATTCAAAAGCCTGTAATAAATGACTTAAAAAAGTGCTCTAGGTTTGGTTAGTGAAGTTTTCTGACTATGCTCAAGTTTTAGTTTCCTTAGGAATTAAGGTTTTAAAGCTGGAACTGATTTGATAAAATTGCCCATGTTGCTCCATCAGAGTGTGTCCTGATTCGATAAAATTCAATCTCTTTGTAGTCTCAGCTCCCACTTTCTTATCCCTCAAAACAATGATGAGTATTTTTCTTTTTGATTGGTTGACTGTATGTGTAGTGTTCTAATTTTCTTTTACTTTCTTGTTATTATTCCTTCAGAGGAAGGGTCCCCTACCTAGAAGGGGTGATGGGAGAGACATACCAATACCACTGCCAGTTCTAGCAGATAAGGTAACAAGAAATTGCAGTTTGAACTCAGAGTAAAATTGCAAATTTTTTTCAGTTTGCATGCATGGTTGAAGAAGGCTAATTTATAGTTTCAGTTAGCCGGTAATAACAGGTTATATGTTACCTGCATAATGTTGAAAATGGCCCATGTTGCTCCATCAGAGTGTGTCCTGATTCGATAAAATTCAATCTCTTTGTAGTCCCAGCTCCCACTTGTGTATCCCTCAGTTAAAAACAGCTCTATGTGCCTTGCATCTAGTGTCTGCATTGTCCCTGTAAAAACATCAAAACAATGATGATTTTTCGTTTCGATCGGTTGACTGAATGTGAAGTGTTCTGATTTTCTTTTACTTCGTCGTTATTCCTTCAGAGGGAGGCTCCCCTACTTAGATGGGGTGGTGGGAGAGCAAGATCAATACCTGCACCAGGTCCAACAGATAAGGTAACAAATTTAGATATTCTATGCCTTAGTTTCATAACGAATTATAGTTCCTGCTTTTTGTTTTTTTTAATTTGTTGATTGAAGTTACTGCATAAGTAGGTAGTGCTTAAGGAGCCGTGTTTACTGTCATTAGGTTACTGCAAAGTAGATATTGCTTAAGAAGCTCTGTGTTTACTGTCATTTTGCTGAAGATTGCTGTTGACAGCTACTCCATGACTAGCAACTCGAGACTTTGAATAGTTTTGCTCCCCATTTCTTCAAATCTAACGCTTCTGCTCCATCAAATATAAACGATTTTGTCAAGTAAATGATTGAAAACGTACTTCCTCACTTGAGGGGTAAAACAACAGTGCTCCCTTTTTTCTTTTGCATACTATATAGAAGCGAAATGCTGATTATGGCCTACTGCTGTCAATAGGGTACTCTAGGTTTCGTTACTGAAGTTTTCTGGAGTTAGAAATCACTCCAGCGTAGTTTCAGTTCTGTTTTTCAGACGGAAGGATAACTGGTTTACATTCTGTTATTTTTTATGGAATTTTGATGTTTCTTTCTTAGATAATGGATTAGTATATGCATGTAAATTTGAAACCTTTTATGATATAAATAGATATGGTTCCAGTTTTTAAACCATACCAATATGTGCTCACAGGATCGTCTTCCCAGAACAGCTAGCCGTACTGACAATGGTAGAAGTATCCCTGGAATGAGTAGCCTAACCAGGTTATCAATTTTCGAGCTGCCAAGCTCATCTGAAGGCACTAATCCAGATCTTCGCCCTAGGAGTCTTCGTCATCATGCTACTCTTAATGCTAAAATTGATGCTGCCAGAGTTTCTGCCGCCAGGAAAGCTGCTGCTGCTGGTTCTAGCAGCATGTAAGTATTCTGTCCGTTGTTTAATAACACGTAGAGATGCTGGGATTAAGTCAGCTGATGTTAATTTTGCGCAGGGATGGGAATGATGAGAGTGTGCCTCCTGGTGCCGCTCCAACTGCTATTGTTTCTAGGTATGTGATTTAGAAATTCTGGGTACGATGTTTATGCATGTTATTAGAGTGGTCTTGACTTCTCTTATCTGACTATATTTGTGCAGCATCGGACCTCATGCTGCGGTTAATGCTAGAACTGATGAGAATGAGCAGAATAGAGAAAGTGTGCCTCTTGGTGCCATTCCAACTGCTATTGTTTCTAGGTATGTGATTTAGAAATTCTTAATACGATGTTTATGTATGTTATTAGAGTGGTCTTGACTTGTCTTAGAGCGTCCACAATGCTACGACCATACCAAAACCAAAAACCAGACCAAAAACTATAAATATTTGGGTTTGGGGGTGCTTGAACACAATGTTGCAGACTAAAATTATAATCAGGCGCACCTTAAATGTACGCCCATCACCTTCGTGCAACTTAAATGTACGCCTGAAACAGGCGCACCTTAAATGTACGCCCCATCACCACCCAATGATACAATTTGCGCCCAAGGGGGCGAACCTTTAAGTTACGCTTGATGGAAACGTACATTGCATCTACGCCTGTCTTCATACCACCTCCAAGCGTACATTTAATCTACGCCTGTCTTCATACCACCTCCAAGCGTACATTTAATCTACGCCTGTCTTCATACGCACTTTGAAATTCCGCCCCACTATATTTAGTTTTACTCCAGCTTCTCGCCCAAATTTACTCCTGTTTACACTCTCTCTCCAACTAAATATGGTTATACTCCAGCCCACTGTGATTGGATTTTCGACCAAATGTGGGTTTACTCCACTTTTTACTCGTCCACTGTGGACGCTCTTATCTGACTATATTTGTGCAGCATCGGACCTCATGCTGCGGTTAATGCTAGAACTGATGAGAATGAGCAGAATAGAGAAAGTGTGCCGTGCAATTCCAACTGCTATTGTTTCTAGGTATGTGATTTAGAAATTCTAAATACGATGTTTATGTATGTTATTAGAGTGGTCTTGACTTCTCTTATCTGACTATATTTGTGCAGCATCGGACCTCATGCTGCGGTTAATGCTAGAACTGATGCTGCTGCTGATGCTAGAACTGCTGGTTCTGGCAGCATGTAAGTATTCAGTCTGCTGTTTACTTAACATATACAAATGACTTGATCAAATCAAGTGACACTATTTATATTAATTTTGCGCAGGGATGTGCCTGAGCAGAATGGAGAAAGTGTGCCTGCCGCTCCAACTGTTACCTCTAGGTATGGTATATGAAATAATTCAATATTTATATGCAGGTTACTAGAATATAAGCTTGACGTTTGTCATATATGGCTATGTTTGTGCAGCACGTTTGTCTAACAAAGCAAAGACAGGACATGAGAAAATCGATCGTGGAGGTTCTTTCTGCTAGAAGGGCCGAGTAGGTTGGATTCCGATTGGTGATAATTACTAACTAGAGAGAACATAGTTACAATGTGTATACTTAGGTAGTTCGGTTGGTCAATCTAAATGTGTATACTTAGGCAGTTCGGTTGGTCAATCTAAAGTATCTTTCTTCCCAATATGGTCAAATCTAAATAGAGTGAATTTCACTATTTGGGTTATCCAAGATTCTTTTTATAAATCATATCCTTTTTTGCATTCATCATATCAGTGGATTGTACTTGTTGGGTTTTTGGGAAGTGAAGTCAGGACAAAAGAACTACACTGCTAATTCGTTAATCAGCCATCTAGTCTACAGTGGGAACTGACACTGGAAGCAAAAATGAGCACTTTTAATGACGCGTGGCCTTGCGATACAGAAAGGAGAAACATGTAGATTACTTAGATTGGGTACATCATTGCCTGCTTATTACCAAGTGCACAGTTGCTTTTTTGAATTAAGATACAGTGGCATATTTACAGAAACCCCATTTAAGTGCGCACACACAGCAACTTAAGCAAAAGTTTTCTGCAAACCCACACTTGAAGTTGCACAAACAGCAATGAGAACCAGGATAAAAGTTGCACAAACAGCAATAGACATGGTATCTTTTTCTATACCAATTAAAACTTGTTCTTGATGAATAAAGTAAAGACACAACGCGAATACATGTTTATGATGTTTTACAGGATGCTAAGCACATCAACCTCCTGTCATAGGAACTTAAACACGACTACTCAAACATGCCAGATTTCTTAGCACAAGATAATCAACAGATGAGAATAGCTTGTGGCTTCGAGTGGACACAAGGAAGCTAGTTTTGAGCACCAAGAAAAAAAGAAAAGAAAAAAGAACACGATTGGTAAGCAGACCGTAAGCAGACCCCCAAACTCGAAATTCGTCATCATCACCTACAGCACCTACTAATCTTACTTTATCACTGAGGTGGTCCACAGATCATCACGGAAGGTTGGAAGAAATCCACGACCAGCATAACGAAAAACCAGGTATGGGTAACTGAACCAAACGATAATGTTCCTTGCACTGCATCACAACTCCTCGCCTTTCAAACCGTCTGTCAAGGCACATGTCAATATGAAACCTGAATTCCAGATATATACAGACCACATGGTCCACATTGAAGTATTACACTTAAAAGAGAGAAGCACAAAGTAGGACTCAAAACAATGAAATAGCTTCTGGTATCTGCTACAATAACAAACCATTGGTTTCCCCGCATAATATAGAAGTGTAAAAACTAACTCAGCAGCCAAAATTCATGCATCTCAACCACAAGAACAGCAAGTTGTCCATATCTAAACATAACAAACCTTAGAAGTACGATCAAACCTAATTGACATGTGATTTCTCCACTTCAAATTTTGACTGAATTGTTTCCGGTTTCTGAGGCAACTAATAAGTTTTTAACAAACACATTCCATATATATATATTAGAAAGACAAGAATTCTACGAGATATCTCAAAAGGCAAAACTCTGTGATCGCTACCATCCTTTAACTAATCGATCTGAATAGACTCATAACCTGCTGCAGCATACTAGTAATTGCATTATCTATTCATCCTAAGCAAAAGTCTCCAAGAAGAAAACAAAATAGTTTCCATAGAAAGAAATACCTCAGATAACAGAATTTAAATAATAGTACAGAAGTTACCTAATAGAAAGCATGATGCTGTATTGATTCTCTTGCGGTAATCACCCATCCTGTAGGTAACGTATTCTTGTTTGATTCAAAAAACCGTTGAAACTCCTCAGTACCATCAAATTTAATTATTTCGCCCGCAGGAATAAAGGTTTTCAGAGAACGGATGTTTTCAACTTGAGTGTGCAGTTGATATTCCATGTACGGGCAATAAGATTTATCATCGCCACCAACACCACGTTCTGGAGGGAATCGTTTCATCTTAGCTTCAAAATTGAAACGACCTATCCAATTAGAGGAGCATGAGGATCTTACCACCTCGAGCCGTTCTGTTTGCAAATTGTAGAACTTAAGACATTTCCTATCGAACCAATACAGTAACACCTGATCAGAGAAACTCATTATGCGCGTAGGGAGGGTAGTAGGTGTAGCAGTAGCGGCGTCAAAGTAACAACAGAAGGGAGCTGGTGCCAAACCTAGCTGCTGAACTTGTACACCAAAAGTCTCCCCCTTGGCCCACACTTGCTTAACCTTGTCCTTCAATATATACAGCTGAACCGTAAAACTACAACGACAAACAAAACTATCCTGACGGCTTTGATCTATGTTGTTTCTCGTTGCCTTTTCAGACTGTGCAATACATAGATATCCTTTATGCTCCAGAAGATGATGTTCAACGACTAAAGTAGTTGTCGGGGTTTGGGTCAAATTACATTCGGCTGGGAGCCGAATGAATCGAATCTTCTCATTGTGAATGTCAAATGAGAGCAGCATATGACTCTTATTATTATTGTTATTATAATTATTTACCTCTTCATTTTCTACTACCATCCTCCAGAAAAGATCACCCCCGCAAAGGGTGGCTGGTGTACGGATATTTCCCGAAGCTCTTGTTACCATCCTCTTAGGAAAATAAGAAGAACCTGGCGGAGGTGAGATATCAGCAACACTGGTAACTATCTTTCTCCATGTTTTAGTTCCCAAAGTTAAGACGACAGATATAAACTCGTCATTGGCTCTTGAAGTAAAAACAATTACAACCTTATATTCTTGTGTTAATAAATCAAAACCAAAGCCATGGCACAGATACTTGCATCCCATTTCAGTGCAAGGATGTAAATAGGGGAGACTGAGTATTTCGCGCCTGGTCGGGTTAACAACAATCATTCCCCTCACAACAGCGAAATCCTCGTTGTACACTTTTGTAATACAGGCGAAACCATTGCAACAACCTACAAATTCAGACTTGTCTGGGGCAACTAAGTTCATTAAGAATCTATGTTGACAGTCTTCATCTAAAGTGAAAAAGCAAGTTTTTGCCCGATCGGAAAACTTTACATTAAGGAGACATATGAATAGTTTTAATTTGGTTTGATTTCGAATAAGGTGAAGCTCAGCAAACTTTTTATCATTATAAGTTTAAGTGTACCATAACTTACAAATGCAACTCCACTTGGCTAGAATCCGACCTGGTATTCTGGTGAGAATGTTATCGATTATTAAATCCTGGGGAAGATATGGAGGAAGCTGAGCATCATCATCACCGTCAATTTTCATCTTCTTCTGCTTAATCTTTTTCGAAATCATCACCACATAACTTACAAAATGTGAAATAAAAACCTCAACTTTATCTCGTTCGGATGGATGAGAGGTGGAGATTAGAAATTCGACTGATAATGAAATTTGGATTTGATGTATAAACTAATGGTTGGGTTATAATTAGATCACCAATTAAACTGGGGAAGAGGCTGCAGAAGAAGTGTGAAATAAAAACCTCAACTTTATCTCGTTCGAATGGATTGGAGGTGGAGATTGAAAAATCGACTGATCAATCTCATCATGAAATTTGGATTTGGAGCTATAAATTAATGATTTGATATCACCAACTGATTTGAGGAAGAAGCTGAAGCTGCAGAAGAAGTGTGAAATAAAAACCTCAACTTTATCTCGTTCGAATGGATTGGAGGTGGAGGTTGAAAATTCGATTGATCAACAGATCAATTTAATCACGAAATTTGGATTTGGAGCTATAAATTAATGGTTTGATAATAATTAGATCACCAATTAAGTTGGGGAAGAAGCTGAACTGAGGAAGAAGAAGAAACGAGTAACTAACCAAGTAAAATAACCTTTATATCCTTTTGCCCAATAACTTGCGGCTTATAACCAGTTACCAGAACACTCGCCAGTAACCCTCCAGAGTCTTCAGCAATCGGTCTACTTGCGTGGTTGTAGAATCTTAATTACTGAAATCAAAATACAATAGCACACCAAAACAAGAATTCAGAGCACCCATGGCCTAATACCCTTTATATACAACTGCTACTGACAATCAATTTCCTGACACAGTTCTGCCAAAGTCTAAATATAGAATTCCGCACTAATATAGGCAAACTTCTTACTGTAAGTTAATCCCAAGAATAAGCTAAATTCCTCATTCAGTTAGGAAACAACCATGCCCATCTTTCTTTGGGAATATTGTGCAGAATAATTCTAGTTCCTTTATGATTAAGCATGTCAAGAGAATTGAGCTTACCGCGCACAGCACACCACATTTAGAAATTAATCTTTGGGGGAACTTCCGGCTTCCAGATGAAAGAACTAGGAAACTTATAAACACCCCTCTTAGGCCACCAACTTTCAATACAAAGACTTGACTGGAAAAGTGCCTGTATTTCCATCTTCGTGTATCTGGTAGTGCATCTGGAGCTGGAGTAGAACCAATGACCAACAATAATTCAGCAAATTTTTTCAGATGCACTAGAGAAGGTAACTGACAAAGATTTTCTGCATTGCACCAACTGTCGTACCTGAGATGAATGTGCGCACATGAATGTAATATATAAGAGAAGAATTTTCACAAATCAATATTTAGTTTGTGCAATTGTTTTCCAGCATCAAACACCATGAGGAGAAGAAATTTTTCCCGGAACCCATTGAGAAGTGTTTGAACCATATGTATCAGCAATAATTCTGCGCCAAAGCTGAGATATTTTAACACCAAATCTCCAACACCACTTAGCCAACATGGCCAGATTCATTAACTTTAAATTCACAACTCCAAGAGCTTCCCTTTCTTTGGTTGCGCACGCCATTTTCCAATTGATAAGTTGTGAACTCTTACTTCCATGGTCCCAAAGGAAATTCCGCATTGTTTTTTCTTCTTCCAATTGCTCGATAACAGAAGAAGGAGCTTTTTAAACAACGAAAATTAGTACATAGGCAATGAGCTTAGAATACATTTCAGGAGAGCCAACTTACCACCCTTTGAAAGAGAAATTTGCTTCCAATAAGAGAAGTAGGCATCAAATCTTTCAATGACAGGAGTCCAAATATACTTAGAACTTTTTCTTCCTTGTATTGTTTTGATGCTATGGATGTTGACATTAGCTATGCAATAGTGCAGTTCGTAGTGTTAAGTTAACTATATTTATGATTATATAGCTTAAACATCGATTACGGAGACGTTTAAGGCACACTTACAAAATGCTATTGGAGAGGGAATGTTACATTAATTGATGTTAGTTATGTGACAGTGCAGTAGCTTTTTGGCTTCACAATAGAGGGGTTTTCCTATGAATCTCAAATGCTAGTGCCTCTTCATCATGCCCCCTATCCGGTTCATTTTGGGGTATGGTGTTTTGTCTTTTAACTGTTATATTTTTCATGTAAATATTAACATCAAATTTTGTCTGTATTCAATCAAACTATGCACCTGGTTAATGGAGTTCCCTTGACTTATATTTGGCTAAAGTGAATAACTGATGAGTATCCTGCCTGAAACAGTATATGTGCTTCTTGGATATTGCAACAAGTTTTCTGCAATATTAGGCTCGTCGAAAAACCCCTGCAAAGAAAACTAAATAGAAGGCATGCTGTTTGGGTGTTTTCTATTTCTCCTTGTTTGTTCCATATTTTGGCCTTGAACTTTGTTTTTTACTTGTGTTCGGGTTGCTACTGCAACCCCTCTCGTATGCGCTTCGGCGCTCCTTTTCTTGCATCTCTTTTTCATTTTCAATAAGATCAAAACCTTTTATTTCAAAAAAATAATATTAGGCTCGTCACACTGCTAATGATGCAATTTCTCCAGAGCTGTTTTGAGAGGAATGACCATCAGAAGAAGTGCATTTCCATCACTGAATGGATATCCTCTTGGTTTCTAGCTCCAGGGGTCAATAATTGTACCATGAATAATAAGTGGATATCAAAATTAATGGTTGGTTGCTGGCATAGCTAAATTGAATGCTTGTTATGATTATAAAACCAGTAATTTGGGTATTGCTTTCGTTTCAAGTGATTTTGCAGTTGATTGTGGAGGGATCAAAGGATCATTCTCAAATGGAGCATTGAATCCTGAAGAAGGAGAAAGTCTGGAGACAGGGAAGCTTTGAAGTGGGCAAAGTCTATGAACCTAAGTAAGGCGGAAAAGTTTATGTACCTCCAGATTCATCTCTGAACATAGTAGGGTGTAAATGGGTGTCCAGAGTCTACTTCTTTTCTCCCACACGAAATGCAAAACACAATTAAAAGCGCCACACTAACACTTTGAAACCAAAGGTTTGTTAAAATGAGAGGTTATTCCTTTACACATCACACCAAGATTACTCGCAATATATGCCCAAAAGCAAACACAACATAGAGAGAAACATTCACAGGCTGGGTGAATTTTAACAGATCAATGGAGAATCGGGGTGCTCGTCAGAACAGTAGAGTCCAGGCCGCTAAGTAAACCCCTGAGGTTTAAGAATCTGTCTTGCTTTTGACATTAATTCGTGATTAGTAACTCTACAATCACTCTCTGCTATAATGGTTTGAATAAAATTCCTAACTAATATAGGCAACAAGGCAAACTTCTTAAACTAAACCGAAATATAACTCAGATGCCAAAACAGTTGCCGGTATGAGATCCCAAATTATCTTGGCAGACCTTGTTAGCTGAGAAGAATTCCAAGAATCAGCTAAATTCCTCATTGAGTTAGGATACAACCATGACCATCTTTCTCTGCTATCTCATACAGGCCAATTCTTGATGTTTGGACTTAGGAACAAATTTCTTTTTTGAGTCTTAAAAAAGAGTGTCACATGTTATCTTTGCAAGGTTTATCTTTGCAAGATTTCTAGGCTTCCAACTCAAAACCAATTGTTTTTTTATTTTTATTCAACATATGACAAATTTTCCTAAATACCAGTTTTCGCAGATTGCAAAAGACGTGGTGCAAAAATCACTATGTAGTGTCCACATCTAATCAACGAAATGTCATAAAGTAAAAACATATTACACATTGATAGATCATCCCAGCTTTGCGCGTGCACAGTGAAGAGAGTACCTCATCCTCGTGCACCAAGAACTCCGCATCAACTGATTACTTCTTCCGGCGCTTTGCCTCAGCTTTAGTTTCGGCTGATGGTGAAACTGGTAATTTGTTCAGAGATCTTTGGACCTCATCTTTGGAGGAACAATCAGCACAGAGAAAGCGTCCTAAATTCTTCGCTTGAACAATGGTCATGCCAATACACGAAGGATGAAACCAATCCCTGCAATATCCCTCGCACTGCACCATGAGGTCATCCAGATTATAAGGCATCTCACATTTGAAATACACTGCAACTCTATCAGGAGCGAATTCACCAGTAGCAGCTTTATACTCAAATCTGCAGAAATAATCCTCAGTGCCAACATCCTTAATCTTACTATAGTTCTTGAATGAGTGAACATGCAGTACATTTTCCATCAATAGTAAGAGCACCTTTCAAAATGATCTGACAGAAACAACTCTTTTGATCCATGAAACGGCCTTCTTCCACCGATGGATTCTTCGGGTCGATAATACCATCGTACTTTAACCTTAACATTGTTGCGATTATCGGCTTCCATTTTCTCCACTTTTGCTACATATGGTGCTTTATTAGTTTCTGGAGGTCTCATCAGCACACAGTCTCCAGCTTTGATAACTTTGTTAGTTCCTTTAATGGTATAAGAATCCAAATCTCTCTTGCCTGGTCTAGTCTTTGCCATAGTTAGATTTTTCTCAAAGGTCTTTTTTTTTAGGGTTTGAGAGAAAGAGAGAGTAGATTTACTGAGTATCTGAAACCCTAGCTCGCTCTTTCCAACTTATGGGCGAGTTAGGGTCTAGTCAGCTCTGGTTGCCAAGTCAGCTCCTACTTATACATCTCACCCATAAGTTGTTTCATTCTGATAGGTCCAGAAATTGCATACTATCCCCATTAACAGTTTGAAACGTTTGTTATTACTATCCATTAAAATGAAAGCTTATTCCTTTACACACCACACCAAGATTACTCGCAATATATGCCCAAATGAAAGCAAACACAACACACAGAGAAACATTCACAAGCTGGGTGAATTTTAACAGATAAACGGAGAATCGACATGCTCGTCAGAACAGTAGAGTCCAGGCCGCTGAGTAAACCCCTGACGTTTAAGAATTTTTCTTGCTTTTGACACTAATTCATGATTAGTTACTCTACCATCACTCTCTGCTATTATGATTTGAATAGCATTACTGAGAGCTCCATAAGCATCATCAGCATTTCCAGATGGGTTTGCATCCGCCGAAGTTTGATCACTCTGGCATCCACTTACAAGGATCCCGCCATCAGGTAGTGTTTTCTTATTCGATCCAGCATAAGCTTCTTGTTTGCTGCCAATGTCTGTTTCCATTGCAGGTTTGGCGTAGTTGTCATCATTTTCGTCTAGTTTGTGCTTTAAAAATTCTTGAGCTAACAATCCAACCATTCCCATGAGTCCACCCTGGTCACCACTTTGGAGTTTTTCCAATATAACCTTCATGAATTTCTTCACCTTTGGGCTCGAATCTTCTCCGAATACATCGAACAATGTAGGACGAATCTTTCCAACATCAATGTCATCTTTGCCTGTTTTCTGTTTCAGGATTTCAATCAAAATTGATATAGGAAGTGATTTGTTCTTTACGGATTCATCCTCTTCTTCTTGCTCCTCTTCTCCTTCTTCTTCGTCTTCATCCCTATGGTGGCGTCTCCTAGGTAAATGAATGCCACGAGATTCCAAAGCATCGTTGACTTTCCGGTGCAAGAAATGCTTGAACCCAAATCCAGAACACTGTTCTTGATCACCTTTAGTACTTTCTCCAATCTGTTCTTTAGCTTCATCAATCAAACCTCCGCTGTGACACGAATCTGATACAATTGTTATCTTACAACCTTCTGGGACTTGATCCACATACTCCCTGAAATCATCATCTGTGAACAACATATAAAATGATCAAACAAATTAAAAGACTATAAAAAAACGGGTTGTATTTTTGATTGATTACCAGTGATAAGATTCATATCAGTAGGGACAATACATTCATCATAACCAGTATCATCATCTTCACCAGTTTCAGCAGGGAGACGAGTTCCATGACCACTGTAATGGAAGAACAAAACATCACCAGGTTCAGCAGATGTTATTAAATCCAATATTGCCTTTCTGATGTTCTTACCTGTTGGTTGAATGTAAGAATCATCAGTATCAATCAAAACGGTTATATCTTCTTCTGCAAATCCATATCTTTCTACAAGTGATTTATACATCCTTTTCACATCATTGATACATCCTTTGAGTTCTGCTTTTGTTCCTTGGTAATTGCATCCTACAAGAACTGCTCTTTTAGCCATGTCTAATGAATCTGATGATGATCTTGATTGTTTTTCCTTCTTTCTCTCAACAGTCAACTCAACGACCCTTTATCTCCTCCTCTAACTGGCAGTCTTCTTCTTCTTAGTAGCTTCTTCTTGGTGGAAGAGAAATAGTCCGAAGATTCTTTTTATTTTTACTTTTAAATTAAACAAAGAGGCACGCCTTCCACATTTCATTAAATTTTTTCGTACAATGTTCTTCATATTTGTGTCACATTTTACATTTAGGAATCAGAGGGTACTGGTCATTCTCATTTTCTGACAAAACAAAATCTCTGCTGTGATTCAGTAAGATGAAAATGGACCCATAAAAATAGTGCACAAGTTGAATATGTCAAGAATCTTGTATATTTGTCAGAGAATGAGTAATGCTGTCATGGAGAATGGAATTTTAAGCAATCGCATAATGCATCCTGAAATTTCTGTTCCATATATTTCTTAGAAAATGATGATGATTATCAAGAATTACATTTACGATACTAGAAATGCTAAACTTCATCAATTTTCCACTAGAAAATTTCCTCGATTCTGGGGTGCAAGTTAAACGGTATTCAAATGCGTCTGACTTGATCTGGAGCACCTCTGACTTTCCACAACAGCTTAATCATAGGCAAGTAAGATTCACATGCAGAAATCATTCCCACAGTATTATCAACACTTGCACCACAACTCGAATTCATAGCCCGAGCAGCCATCATCGACAGCAATCCAGTTCCAGCACTAAACAATAAAAAATATTAAGTACACTGTTTAGAATGTAACAATGTAGGCATAAATGGTATATTGTTATATGACGTGTCAAATAACAAAGTGGCTGACTCACCATGTAAACCAGGTGTATGAATATGTCAAGGACACCAGGTCATGTACATGTCTTTTAATTAAGATTAGTTTTCATGCATGTACGCCTATAAATAGGCCTATTGAGCTGATTGTGGAGATAGAAATAATAAGAAGAGTAGCCCCTTTTTCCCTCCACTAAGTAATACTATGACCTTTCGTATTCCTCTTGTACTACACGGTACAAAGTACATATAGTATAACTAACTAATTAATACACCTAGTTTAATTAGTGTTTAATATTCATACCTTGAGTTGGTATAGTCGAACGTATCAGTACACTGTTAGCAGTAGCTGTTTGGTATACGCGATTATAACACGTTATCAGCACGAATAGCTCGATGTCGTCAATTGATAAACCATTGTTCGACGATGTTTATGCCGAGCTGACGGGATGATACCCACAAAGCCATATAATCAACTTCACAATTTATATTTGTGTTTTGAGTTAAATTTGTGTTTTTGATTATATATGTGAATAGTAGTACTGACTCTGTTGGTTCTATTGATCAAGGTAGTAACACTATTAATGGAGGCAAGTTGTTCTACAAGTATTGCAAACTTGTACGAATGTTTTTGGGTAAGTGCGGGAAGGTGAGAACCGCGCCTCCGTAAACTTTAATAATTTTCCGCTATATTATTTTTGTTATGGTACTTGCGGTTTTAATACCGGCAAAGCGAGGAATTGTTGTATCCCTAGAGGATAACATAAATTTAATTTCTCTTTCTCTAAATAATCTCCAGAGATTTTGAAACAATTCCACCAGAAACTGGAATTTCGTCTAGCATAGTATGGATGCGAAACGCACGGTCCGCTAGCCGTTCGGTCCCAGAAGTGACCCGTTATAAAAGTTCTAGTCGTTCCTATTTGCGGTCCCTGAAGTGACCAAGTAGGAGACTTTTCCATAAAAGAGTGTATCCATTTGTACACTTGTAAATTAATATTTCGTTGAAGGTGACAAAATTGGAGATTTGTTGATATTGTATTAGTGCCATATTTGTTTGGATGTTTATCCTTTGTTTTAAGTTTTGTTTATTTTCTTTACTTATTTTTTGTAAATAATGGATTCTAGAAGCAATCCATGAGATGTTGTCGACTCCAGAAGCAGTCCAACATACATTTCGTGCATTCCTGTAATAATCCATAAAATAGACTCCAGAAGTGGTCTATAGAAATAGTTGGATTCCAGGAATCAACCACGAATTTTTGGGTTCCCGAAGTAGCCCATGGTTATGTAATGATTTTGTTAATGACTTATTAATGAATGTCTCTCGTCCAAATGTGACATCGGATATGGATTCCTGAAGTAATCTATCCATTTTAAATAGACGATAGAGATATTTGTCTCTAAACAAGGGAACAACAAACACAAATTTTTTTCGAACCATTTCTGTAACCTTGTAGAGGTTTTGGAAATGTGAAATGCCATTTCGGGTTCAAATAATATGATAGACGACTCCGGAAGAGCGTGTATCATATTGGAGGTATAACAGTCATCTTTATTAACGTCTTATAATAATCCGGATTCCTGAAGAATCTATTGAGTTTTTGAGAATATTTGGCGTTACCACCTTGAAACGACAAACGAGCATTTTTATGGAGTATTTTTTTTACTTCATTTGTTTTTGTGCCAGAAGCACATCGTAAAGAAACGTAAGGCTTTCTTTTATGGGGTGTGCTATAGGAGAATTCGAACAGTCGAATTCCACATTGTCATTAGCCAGAAGTTTAATGACCCTTGAATTATTCATGCTTAGGCATGATCAGTATGGACACCCAAGTTCTACCAAGATGAGTAGACGATTCAAAATGCTCATGGACATCCTTTACAGAACCTGAAGCTTCTATTAGATAAGGATGTAAATTGTGTTATTGGTCCCTGAGACAATTAGCTATTAAATTGCATCTAACATTAACATTATGGTAACCTGTTACTGAATCACCAACATTAACTCCTAGAAAGGATTCAAGGTGGAAATTGCAGGACTTATTTACCCTGCAATATGGACAATTATTTCAGTACTTTAATGTATTGATAGACACATCTACTAGATGGTCTCTTGTTATATTAACACGTAATATTAGACTTTGCCGAACTGTTTGTGCAAATCTTGTGGTTGCAGAGACCCTCCATTTAAGTATTTATGTTGGTGGTAAATTGATAGGCTTTGATGCTTTGCCTCCAAGTTGGTGTTATATCGAGCATATAGTTAGCACATGTGCGCACTCGACATGGTCTAGTTGAGTTCTTTATTTAAAGCATCTTTAGTTTATTGCTCGACCAACTATTTACCATCAATTATATCTTGGGAAGCAACCTTACAACTTACGTATTTGTTCCATAACGTCACCTAGCTATATATGTTGGTTTCGATTCATAAGACATTTAAAACCATGTGCTGATAATGTCTTATTGAAGATGGGACTGTATTCCCGCCGTTAGGGGGAGGAAGTAAGCCGTTACAAGGACCGGCGTGAAATGGATCATCTTTTGTCGAGCTCGCAATTGTTTTTGGGATACCTATTGTGTAGTTAAATTAAAACCCAAAAACTATCATGAGCAGAATTGCCTTTGAAAATAAGCAATTATGGAACCAAAGGCTTCCAGAAATGAGATAGTAATGTCTCCGCCATGATCAGGAAAATTAAAATGCCACCAGAAGTTGGCATGACAACCCGCCACCAGAAGTTTAGCAAGATTAGGGTTGATAACCTTTAAGGTTCTCCCACTTTAGTCAGGGGGAGAAACGTCACCATAAAAGGATGGTGCAAATTATGATAACTTAAAAGGGTTTTTACCGCCTAAACCAGGGGGAGAAAGACTGCTACCTAAAGATGGCACGAATTATGTCGACAAATTTAAGGACTTTTCCCTTGAAGTCATAAAGATGACATACACCACCTAAAGGTTGTAGTAAGCAATGTCGACAATTCAACAGATTATCTGATTAAGTATTTATCCTGATCAAACGAAGTTTGGCTACCGCTAGAACTGGCATGAGACATCTTCTTTGTTTTCTCACACCAAGATATTGTATGTAATTGAGATGTTGGATATTACTCAAGATCAAAACAAATAACTGCAGTATCTCTGGGAAAATATTGCTCGTCACTTGCTTGAGGATGCAGACACAGGAAGTTGTCTCAGCAGGTTAAATCATGCATCTCGCAGTGACGAAGTCGTGTGTTAAAACACGCTTGAGGCCTGAATAATTGCCTCATATATGCCCCTTAAAATAAATTCCAATCACTTTTCTAATATGCAGTGCTCTTGAAGAGAGACACATATAGTGCTCGTGGAGACTATCAAAATATGATCCACATTCTCTAAGTTTGAAACTCCTTATTGAAGATGAGGATATGATAAAGCCCCTGAAGTGGAGCTGGTACCAGTTTGTAAAATTTTCTTGAATGTGCATGCACCAGAGAATGTGCTAAATCATATATGATTGTCGATTACTGTTTACAATAATGGTTGTGTACCCCTCTGCAGAGGAACATCGACATTGTGATTGGTAGGCATATGACATGTTACCTCAAACTAAGGTAGAAGATGGAATCTCTCGAAAAAGCGCAATGTTCGGATCCGACTCACACCGTAAAATTGTGAGGCCTGAAAATTA
This sequence comes from Papaver somniferum, assembly GCF_003573695.1. Classification (NCBI taxonomy): domain Eukaryota; kingdom Viridiplantae; phylum Streptophyta; class Magnoliopsida; order Ranunculales; family Papaveraceae; genus Papaver; species Papaver somniferum. The sequence goes on along the minus strand of NC_039362.1, from coordinate 200,984,485 downwards.
CAGGTTGGTGTTTGAAATTAAGGGCAGAGAGAATAGTATTATCGTTTTAAGTGCGATTGGGGGTTTCCTGCTGAACCCCAAGATTGGTTCTGTAAAACGAAAAATATTCTCCTAATATAGATACAATTTATCTTGGTAGTCACTGAAGGACTCATATTGCATCTTGTTATGACTAGTAATTGTAATGAATCCCTGAAGGATTCGAGGTTCTCTGACTCAGGCAGCCAGCCACCCGACGTTATGAATTATGTCAGGCTTGAAATTTAGTCATAATCACCATTTTGAATAGGAGAATCTTATGGACAATCCTTTGTGTATTTTATGTTCTTGGTATAAGGTTAAAATCCGGATGAAATGATGATATCATTTTTGACTTCTGAAAGAACCCTTCGTAGCGCTAAAATCCACGCTTGAACTAGATTTTTGAGATCTCGCTGAAATCAAAATATTTGCTCGACCTGAAGTTCGAGGACATGCTAGCATAATAAAACTCGCCTGTGTATACCAGAGTATCTAGTTTTGATACTCGTAATACTTATCGTGCTTCAAAATTAGCATCATTACTGAGAAGTGATCGATCTATCTGATACGTACGTTAAATTTATGGTCCAGAAGTACCATACATGGATATAATGCATGCATTATCTTGTGTTTTCTAACTTTTATTTTGCAGGTTATACTTTTAGATGCTGAAGTTGATTCTACAGTATTTATGAGTTTACAAAAGACCTTTCATTGTTATGCCTGAAGTTAAAGCGGGAAATAAATTGGTACGCAATGGACTGAGGATTTAAATGCAAGGTGAACAATGGAGATTGTGCACCCGGCACAAGACCTGCAGTCAGTCCTCCATAAACTGCAAATGGTAAAATGGTTTTCCGAAGACTATATAATGTTTGCACCACCAGCCGCTTTAAGAAGTCATGCTTCAGGAGGAGTAAACTCGTAGAATCTTTGGCTGGACTAAAACGCGTTGTACTCTTTTTCCTTCCCTAAGGTTTTGTCCCGTTGGGTTTTCCTTGTCAAGGTTTTAACGAGGCAGCATATGCGTATGCAGCACTGTTATTGGGCGACGTCCGTTGTACTCTTTTCCTTTGGTCTGGTTTTGTCCCACGTGGTTTTCCATACGAGGTTTTTAACGAGGCAACATTAGCATCGACGTCAACATCATCATGAACTTTGGGCTTTCAGGTTTTGTCACAAGTGGTTTTCCTGACGCAGGCGTGTAGGTTTTTATCCCTAGCGGTTTTCCTTGCGTAAATCTTGTCAAAGAAAATATTTTTTTGTGGCGGCGACCACCCTCTTTCTAAGCTCGGGTTTTGTCCTAAATGGTTTTCCTGACGCAACTTTGACAGAGGAAGCATTTCATGGCGGTGATCAAGCCCACTCCAAGTTCAGGTTTTTCCTAAATGGTTTTCCTGACACGGTTTCGGCGACGAGAGAAAATTCGTGACGACCATCATCACTTTAAAGCTACCAGTGTTGTACTCTTTTTCCCTCGTCCGGATTTTGTCCCATTGGGTTTTACCGGTAAGGTTTTAACGAGGCAACATACTTAGAATGGTGGTCATCCAAGGGGGAGTGTTATATGACGTGTCAAATAACAAAGTGGCTGACTCACCATGTAAACCAGGTGTATGAATATGTCAAGGACACCAGGTCATGTACATGTCTTTTAATTAAGATTAGTTTTCATGCATGTACGCCTATAAATAGGCCTATTGAGCTGATTGTGGAGATAGAAATAATAAGAAGAGTAGCCCCTTTTTCTCTCCACTAAGTAATACTATGACCTTTCGTATTCCTCTTGTACTACACAGTACAAAGTACATATAGTATAACTAACTAATTAATACACCTAGTTTAATTAGTGTTTAATATTCATACCTTGAGTTGGTATAGTCCAACGTATCAGTACACTGTTAGCAGTAGCTGTTTGGTATACGCGATTATAACATATATTTTTTTCTGCTTAATAACAAATTTTATTGATAACCACAAATCTGAACTTACAAATAGTTACAAAGCAGCTCAAGCAGAAACAATTTTTTTTTTTTACAATTTACTCTAATCTGGTCTAACCAAATCTATAGTATGTTTTCAATTCATTTTCTAAGTTCACAAGGAAAGGGGGTTTACTGTTGTATATTTTTTGTTCACCACTCTGTAGATTTGCACCTCTTTTAGCCAAGTCATCAGCTGAAATTTTTTAATTTACCTCCCTGTAACTGTGAATGAATTCCCATTCTCTGGCACTATGACAAATTTTCTCTCATTTGGATATTGCAAACCACGGAATTTTGGAATTTTTAGAAGATGCTATTGCTGCCTTTGAATCTGACCTGAAGAGAAGTCTTCTAAAACCATTTTGAATTGCCCATTCACCTGCACACAAGATTGCTATGATCTCTGCAAAGAAATTTGTTGCTATCCCCAGTCCTCCTGCAATGGCTATTACACAATCTCCTACATTATTAATCCGAGATAACTATAACATTTATCTTTAGCAGCAAGAGAAAAATTATTCAGGTGAAAGTTAATTCTAGAGACAGCAGATAACAGATTAAGAGGCTTGTTCAGAAAGACACATTCACATCTTTCTTTCCAGATGATTCAACATCCCACCATCAATGTCATCCTCCAATTGTTATAATTCTCCATCCTATTTGTGAACTGATTATCAAACCAAGAATCATCCATTCCTTTATGCTGTTACAATTAACAACAACCTGATCCACATTAATACTGAGGCATCTCCTACTGATCTGACATGTCGACAAACTAACAAAAGATGGAAGAAACATTCCTCATGTTGATTGCAGATATTGCAGTGAATGTCTATGCTACTGTTAAAACGAGCAGTCTTATCTTTTATTTGCACTATTTCTTTTAAGCACTTCCATATGAGTTTCACCCTGTGAAGAGCCTTCATTTTCCAAAGGGACTTCCAAACTTCTTTAGGAACAAAATTAATAGATTCTTGTTGGTGAAAACTGTTTTCAACCAATTTATTATATACACTCTTGACTGTGAACAATCCATCTCTTGTATTTCTCCATCTGACAATGTCTTCTTCATCTAAGTTGATCTGCATTCTTGAAATCTTATCCACCACATCATTCGAGAAAATAGTATGAATGAAGTAAACTGATGTTCCATTCAGAAGAATTTGGAGATATGAGTTCATAAACGTACTCATAATTTAGATGACTTGGACAAGAAGGAATTGGCTTACTACCAAATTGATAATCTAGTTATCAAGCCAAATACGTGTTTTTCCCATTATTAACCTCCATACAAACATTCTGTTAAAGAAACTTGAGACCAACTTCAACACCTCTCCAAATCCAGCTCAGGTTATTCTTATGTTTTTGAATATGCACGAATTCTTCATTCTTCAAATACTTTGCCTTCGGAAGTTTAACACACAACAGATAAGGTTGCATGCAAATCCTCCAAGCAACTTTAGTGAGAAGTGCATGATTGAGTTTCTTTATATCTCTAAAAGCTAACACCCCCCATTTCTTTTGGAGTACATAAGTTACTTCAGGAAGTTGGATTATTACCTCTATTAGCTTCATACACCCCAAAAAAAATTCTTTGCAGAGTATCTAACTTCTTGATTGTCTTCCTTGGTATCTTGAATGTGCTCATTTGATATATATGCACTGCATTAAAAACAACTTTAATCATAGTACTTCTTCCTGCTTGACACATAGTTTCACCTTGCCAATTTGCAAGTCTTCTTTCTAAAGTTGTGTTGATATCTTCTAAGGACTTGACTTTAGATTTACCAATAAGCAACGGTGAACCTAGATACTTCTCCTTATTGTCCATATTCTTTACTCCAAGTATATGGATAACAGTGTCACACTTAGAAGGATCCATATTGTTGCTAAATAAAATGGAAGTTTTTTCAAAATCAATGACCTGACCAGATTGTGAACTGAAATCTTCGATAACTTGTAGAAAATTAGTCACACTGGTTATATTAGCATGAGTAAAGATTAAACAATCATCTGCAAAAAGAAGATGATTATACCTGGAATTTCTTTAGAATAATGAGCTGCTGTAGGAGTTCTTGAGAACCATTCCATTTCCAAAGTAAAAATATAAGGAGACAGGGGGTCTCCTTGTCTAATTCCCTAGAAGTCTTGAAATCTTCACATGGTGAACCATTAAGAAGAGCTGACAGAGTAGTAGTACTAATGCATTTCTCAATAAACTGAGTTCATGCTTCATAGAAGCCAAAACTTCTCATAACCTTTAAAATGAAGCACCACTCAAGTCTGTCAAAAGCTTTTGACATATCAACTTTTAAAGCCAACCAGCCACCTTCACCTTCTTTTCTCTTCATGAAATGAATGAGTTCATGAGCAATTATAGTATTGTCATTAATGAGTCTTCCTGAGAAATAAGCTGCTTGATAAGGAGACACAATTTTATCCATAAGTGGCTTCATTCTAGCTACTAGAATCTTAGAAACAATTTTGTAAGAAGTATTATATAAGCTGATTGGCTTGAATTCAGATGGAGTAGTAGGTTTTTTTGTCGTTGGGATTAATGAGAAGTAAGTTTTGTTAAGAGAATGGAGAATATGTTTAGTAGAGAAGAAACTCTTAATCATGTCACACACATCATCACCAACTATACTCCATTGAGTTTTATAATTAAAATCCATCTTGGAAACCCTCAGGGCATGGTGCGGACCAATTTTCCATACTTTTAAGAGCAGAGAAGATTTCCTCATTTCAAGGAACATCAACAAGTAATTTGTTTTCCTCTTCGGTAATGATAGTAGGGTGATGATTATAGCTCATGATTAAGTTAACAAATTTTTTATATACTTGGTGAATTTGGGAGTAAGATTTGGTAAAAAGATAAACTAGAGAGAAGATAAAAAAGAAAATTTTTGGAGATTTCTTTTCAAAACCTAGATTTTGATATACTCAACCAAAATGAGTGAATCCAGTTGCCAATTCGAGGTGGGTGAATCTCTATATGATAGAGAAAACAAGTTTTACATATCTCTTGATGATGGACACCCAGAGATAGCTGATGTGACAAATGATAGAGAGGTTTTAACCCAAATTGTTGGTCAATCTCAACAAATTGAAGAAATAAATCGACAAAGTAAAGAAAAAATGGTTGAAAATGAATGGGTATACCTTTAAACTATCTCTTATGAGTTTAATTTCGCTCAGAATTGGCTAAAGTACGTAAAAAAAATATAGTTTTCGCCTTACAGACCAGATTACGGTTGGGTTATCCCGTCGTCACCAACCGTAACCCTTATTTACGGTTAGGTTTGGATGAACTCCAAACCGTAACTGGTACAAAACTGGAAAAACCCAGTCGTAGAAACATTACGGTTTGGTTTCCGGCATTCCGAACCCAACCGTGAGCTATTATGTGCATGGGTATTTATTGCACTTTCTATGGTTGGGGTTTTCCACGAATCCAAACGTAATTCATTTTATGGTTAGTTCCATTTGTGAACATTTTCAACCGTAAATAATCTTGTGTTTTGGATTTGTTCCTATGAATGGAAACATAAAGTTTACGACTGGAAATCTGACCTACGGTTGGGTTCGTGGCTCTTAAAACCTGGACGTAAGTGTAGTTTTCCTGTCTTCATTTGGACTAATGTTGTGACATTTTGGTTGATAGATCGTGATTCCACCTAGTCCAATGCATGCTCAACCTGATGCAAACGAAATTCTAAATGAAGATTCTTCCCATCACTATTTGAATGACTTGGTAGGTTTTTTTTTTTTGAAACTAATGGAAAGATATGTTGCTCATTCATTTGGACCATATTACTATATTTTTTTGACTAACTTTGAGTTCATGGACCATGTAGACATGGGGATCGAAAGAGGATGCAAAGAAATGGGCTAGAGAACATGGCAAGTTAATTATGTGTGTCATAGTTTGTAATGGATCAACAAATAAACACCACTTTCAAATGGTTTTCCAGTGTAGTGGAAAGCATAAAAGTCATGCAAAAAAGGGTACCGAATATAAAGCAAAGACAAAGAGGAAGAATACTACTTTCACTAAGACGACTAAATGTTTCTACTTTGCCAACCATCCACGTACACAACTCCAAAGCGAAATTGAAAAATGAGCAATGGTAAAATAAGAATCAAATGCAACCATTAAGGCATTTGGGGGAGAAGTATAATTACTCGGTTTTCCATGATGAAAATGAGGATAAACAAGTAAAGCATCTCATATTGTCTCATCCCGAGTTTAAAGTTGGCGCATTGCTTCAATCAAGTACTTCTAATGGATTGGACGTACAAGACCAACAAGTATGAGATGTCGGTGTTGATCATTGTTGGACAAACTTCCACTAACTTTTCTTTTTTGCGTTTTGCTTCTTGTAAGACGATCTCAAAGAGAGTAATACATGGTCTCTAGAACAAGCGAAGTTATTCTACGTGGAGGGATATACTCCAAATGTGATTGTTACTGAAAAGGAACAAGCATTGTTGAATGCAATAGCGAGGGTTTTCCCGGATGCTCATAACCTTCTTTGCACATTACACCTAAGGAATAACATTGAAAATAAATGTAAGACCATTATTCGTCCAACAAAGAAAAGTAAAATGGAGAGAATAAAGAAACTAAAGCTAATTCTAACTTTTCTAAACTTAGAAAAGGGTTTTCCCAGATGCTGATAACTGGAGCAGTTTTTCTTTGAGTTAAAATTAGAAAAGTTTAGGTTTTAAGTGTTTGTTTTAGGTAAAGAGTAATTTAGATATTTTATATTTATATCAGGATATCTCATAACCACTTTTTTGGTCAATAGGAATCCAAGTGAAGTCCCTCCATTGGAATGTGACTCCCCTATATTAGGTTTCTTTGATAAGGTTCCTTCTTTTTCGGTTCTACAAGCTTCTTTCATACCCACTTTTGCACCATGTTTGGATTGTGATTCTTGATGATTTCATGTCTTTTGTGAGAAACAACCCTTCAATTCTTCATCGAAATGTATTCTGTACAGTTTGGAATATCATATCTATCTGGATCAGAGTTATTAACGATCTTGCTCACAAAAGGTCTATCGTAAAAACATTGACGGGATGTTGTTTTCTTAGAGTTTGAAAAAATAAAAAAATTCTTAGTTAGTTGTGTTTACATTTTTTTAGAGTATGACTTTTAATTTCACAAAGAAAACATCTTTTGTGATAATGTTGTGGAACACTCCGATGTCTAGAAGTGTTGTAGTTTTTCTTGATATGAGTAAGTTGAACTCGAGCTTCACTGAAGGTAAAAATATTTTTCTTGGTGTGTTTATGTCAATATATTTCCTTTTTGAGAATAAAATCATATTATCAGATTTTGTTTCTCTTAGATTTATCCCGAAGGGATGATACCAGATGAATTTGACATAATATACGACTTTCATCTTCCAACCTTTTGACATGCTCGGAAACAGTCTTAATATCTTATTCAAATGATATTTTTAAGATGTTGTATTTATCAATTACTACGATTCTCAAAAGATCGGTCTTTTTCCTCATGAATATTTTTCTAAGTTTCTCTTCTAGAGATTGTATCATCAAAGAAGGAACATTCTTGTGAGAAAAGAGCTTTGCTTTTAAGGAGGCTAAATCAAGAATGATTTGATAACTTTCCACTTGCTTTAAATGTAAGCATTTTGAAGTTTTCCTTCTCTTTCTAGTGCAAGATTAAGTTCTTTCGCACAAAAGAGAAATTGTTCGCTTAATCTTTTAAGTCAGATGTTTTTATATTCATATGATCAATAAATCTTTATCTCATAGAAAAGGATTTTCAAAATCAGAATCATTGATCATGAATCACTACACCATTTTGTCATTTTTGCAACATTTATAAACGTCTCACTGATTTTAAGCAACGTTTACATTCATTGCAATAATAGCGTAGAAAATATTTGTTATGTACTCTAAAACGTATATATACACTGCTAGATTTAGTTAAAATAACATATACATACTGTAACACCCACACTCTTCGCATGCGGAAATGTGCTCCACGGTATGAGATGAAGCTTCATATCAAACTTCAGTTGCAGGTTAAGAGGAACATTGGCCAATATCGCGCCAAGTATGACACGTTACGTATGCGTATTGTCCAAGAGACAATATCTCACCAAAGTGGCGCATTATGTTGGGCATATTGGCCAATGGACAATATCGCACCAAAAGGGTACAAGTTATCAGTTATATTATCCAAGAGCCAATATTGCATTACTATATGGCGCATTACGGAAGTTATATTGGCCGATGGCTAGTCTCACATCAAAATGATGCACTAGGCAATTTGGGTAGACGGCCTTGAGAAAAGTTTCGCGGTTCATTAGGCCGACTATCGGCCAAGAGCCAATAGCGCGCTGTCATGGCGCATTATCCTATAGCAGGATGACGAAGGAATATATCGCTACCATAGCGTAATACTAAAGTTGGCATATGGGCCATAACGGAAACACAACCATAATATCCGGTTATTTAGAATTACATGCCAACGACCATGAATAGTGAAGCAAGCACGTCGAAGTTGTTAGAGAATTGCTCGGTTGAACCTTTAAGTTTTGCTATTTCAGTCTTGTTGTCAATATTAGGTAATCAACACTAGTCTACGAAGTCAAGTTTCAGATATGATAGAATTGTAGTTGAGTATTAGAGATCACCTTTGAAGACAGAAGATCGACAGAAACATTTTGGAGAACTTCTGTATCAAGTATGCGAAGACTGAATCATTCTATTTTACTCACTATACCATCATTCTATCTATGGAGACTATGTCGTATGACTTATAGCATATTAACAAACAAGATGTTTCGAGTCAAGCGTGTCTTATGAAAAATATCGAAATATGATTTAGCGATTGGATGTTCAAAGGTCCTTAAAATATTAGTTCTATAAATTAATTTGTGGATCAATTATAAATTTCCATGCAAATGATAATTAATATCACTTGAGAATATTTCAATCATCAAAACAGAGATAACAACTTACTGAATTTCTACTCAGGGTAGGTTGATGAACTTAGTTTGCAAACCATAGATATCTGATATTCAGAAATACAAGAAGGTTGGTGAACCAATTCGCAAACCATTCGAGAACAGTTCACGAACCTGGTTGGCGAACCTTGGGTAACTGAATTTTAGGTTGGATTAATGGGCTAGCAGTTGGAAAACCCAGTTCAGGAATTATGGTCAACTGAGTTCCGGAGTCCAGTAGGGTTGGCGAACTTGGTTCACGAACCGTTGTACCAACTGTCCTGACAATGTTTAGCAGCTTCTCAAAGACTTATTATTTTAATATGTTTGGCATTGATATAACTCTCTCAAACACTTCTAAGACTTCATTGATTTATTAAAAAACTTAGGTGTTTGAATCATGATTAATTTCTTAGGTGTTTATATGAGCATCAAGTAGCTTTTAGTTCTTTGGTTAACTTGCCAAACCAAACAGTCATTATACACGGTTACTGAACTCATTCTAACCGAACTTACGTGTATAATCTTCTATTGTAGTTTTAAGACCTGTTTTGTTTACTTGATTCTCAAGTTATCTTAGCTTGAATTCTAATTTAACCATGGTCTTTGAAAACTATAAATAAAGTATCTCCATCATCAGGGAAAATCAATCCCTACACTTTATGTCCTGGTTGATTCTAGAGTCTCCTCTATTGACCTTCAGGTCTACGACTAAAAAGTCGTTTGGGGATTCGTGAAGCCAGGTCCGACTACCTTTACCTTTATAGTTCGTGAATCATGATCTTGCTTTTCAGTTATCAAGGTTTTCGTAATCTCTTTAAGGCAAGATAGGCAATAGTCACAAAGTTTCTTCGTCTCTGACTTTGTGATTCCTCAAGATAGATATCTAAAGACTGATCTTAGTTGATCTTTCGACGATTGTTCTTGAGAGGTGTTTAAGAATCTAGGATGCTCTTCAGGAGTCATAAGATCCGGATTCGTGAGGTTTTCTAGCTTGCTATTTCAAACGGATTTCCACACCTTGATCTTTGATCTAAACGAGAATCAAATAGGTTTATCTGTTAGAGGCAGATTGGTATCAAAAGTCTTCAATTCAGCTGAGAAACTCTTCGGCTGTAAAGGGCGTCATCTAAGGGAATCAAGTGCGTAAAACCGTGCGAGGTTCAAGAGACGTAAGAAGCGCGAATTAACTGGATTGCTTGGAGGATGGATTCGGTCTCAACTATATTTCAGTCCGAAGTCTTATAGTAGGATAGTGTCTGTAGCGGCTTAATTAATAAAGTGTGGTGTTCAATTTGGACGAGGTCTGGGCTTTTTCTGCTATTGTGGTTTCCTCGTTAACAAAATTTCTGGTGTCTTGTGTTTTTCCTTTTCCGCATTATATTGTTTATATTTTATAATTGGATTTACATAGGTTTGTACGTATTCAATCTACGTAGATAAGTTCTTTTAATTATAATCGATTACGAGACTAGTTTCTTGTAGAATTCATATCTTGAAATATAGATAACAAGTTTAACAACTTGGCAGAATTTCGATTGAATTATTTGGATACTGCTAGATTGATCTGGGATATTTTTTTCTTAGATCGTCCAAGTACTCTGCTTAACAATCAGGTTCACAGACCTTGTGTCTATATATATACACTAATTGAGTAGAGGTTGAGATATTAACTTTATACATGTTGTCAAGGATTATTAAGTTGGTGTTCTTGAAATTGTGTTAAGTTTTGTCTATACAGGTTGTCAAACGAAAAAGTTAGGTGTATTTGGTATCCCCTACATTTTCAATTGGTACCAGAGCATACAAATACTGTTGACCTCATAAGTCTGTGTTTGTGTTGATCCTATAAAAAGCATATCCTATATGGAACGACTTTAGAAGGTTTCCTTTTTATATTTGTAACTTACACCAGAGAGTGTTTGAATTTCTTCAGAAACTCATTTGTAGAAAATCGTCCTCGATTTTTCTAGAAAGTCATAATTTCACTGAGACCTCCAATCTCGAAACTGTTCTGAAGAATTCAAAGAAAAAAATATTGGTCCCCAGCTGGTATGAGTCAAAATCAAGGATACGTTCATCAAGAGTGTCAGGTTTCACAGTCTTAAAAAATTGTTTGTATATCAAACTTTTTAAGGAATGCAACAGAAGAAGATCTATAGACGAAGATCTCTTCTTGGATATAAGAAACACTCTTGAATTCTTGCACTATCTTGCTGTGATCTTGAACAAATATGATGTCTCTCATTGTTTGTACTCTAACAATTTATGTTTCAATTGTGGACAGACTGGACAGTCAAAAAATCTTGTGTTTTTCTTAAAAGGAAAATCGTCAAAACGATAACAACTTCCACTTGTCAAGAGACCAAATTTGTTGATCACTTCAAAAGGAGGACTTGTTTTAATAACAACTGGATGAACAAGAAATCTAACTCTTTTGATTATGTCGTAGGTACAAGAGATAACAACTATCATTTTGAGAAGATTTGTGAGCATCATGTTTCTCACAAAACTTCTTTATACTAAGAAGTAGAATCACCCCTTTTGTATATAGCTTGAGTTGGGGCAAGCATCAGATAAGTAATTTTTTGTGTGTTTGGTTTTATGTGTGATCTCTCCTATTGTCTCTTCACTGATCTATGTTATTTTCTAATATCTTTTGGATAATTAAGAAAAAAAGAGATTTATTTTTATGTCGAGTTTTACCCCATAATAATATTATTCATACATGAGTAAATCCATGGGTATCATGAGTTATCTGATTGAGATATTTTTAATACACATATCACTTGATTAGAGGGTCGAATATGTATTGGATTTCAAATCTGTCATGTTTTTTACTTTATAATGTTTCAGAAACGGTTCAATCCCTTTTAGGATTTTTAAGGTTCGGTTCGCGGACTTCCTTATCTTCTCCAACTGTTAACGAACAACTAGAGATAAAAGCTAGGGTTACGGAACCATATTTCCATTCTTGTATATATCTTGGTTAAAGAATCTCTATAATTTCATGGTTCAAGGAAGTTAAAGATTCAATTGAGGAAGGGTTTTCATCCTAGTTGTTGTTAAGTATGTTTTCTTTCTCATCCTCTTCAAGTTTTTTCTTATCATGGTTAGGATTAGAGATAAGGAGAAATACAAGAGAACTCCGAAGGATTTGTCTCAAGTTATTAATAAGCATAATCGCAAGGAGATTTGTGAATCTAGTAATCAATTTTCTTTTAGAATAGTCTTCGTGGATAATAATTGTTCTAACACTTATGACAAAATTCTTTCAAGAGGTTTCCTTCTTGAACAGAAATTGGTCAAGGATCAATTTCATGCTAGAGAACTATCTTGTTTTGAGAAGTATAATCTTGGTGACATGTTTGATGGTTATGGTGAAGGATTTTATGTTCTTACAAGAGTATTCTATGCAAATGTTCATGATTTTAATTTTGAGAAATTCTCTTTTAAAACCATGATTGGAAGAGATGTGATAGAAGTGAATAGATAAGTCTTGGCTAGCATTATTCATCTTCCTATGAGAGATTTCGCCCTTCCTAGACCTAAGGAAGAAAGGCCATCGTGTGAGACTATCTCTAATCAACTTAGTGGAAGAAGTCTTTGTTGGAAAATTTGGAAATTTCCTACCAAGGATCTTTCTATTGGTTAGAAAGTTTTTGGAAAGATTGGTATTCCAAATCTTTGTCCTTGAAAAAGCGGGGGTCTAACAACACCACCCAATATTATTCTTAGCAATTTGTATGGACTAACTCCGAAATACTTTGCTAGACAATCAACTAGATAGTCAGACTCAATCTAGATAAAAAGCATCTCAAGGAGTTATTATCCCAATCTCTCGATTTGATCTTTACTCAAGCAAATAGAAACCTGCGAGTCTTTATCAAAGAGAGATAACATGGACGGTACCAAAGACCAATGTCCAAGGATCAATCAATATCAATCAACAACCAAAGGTTGGATTTCCAATTGATGATCACGAACGCACAACCTGTATTATTTCAATTATATAAAATATAATGCGGAAAATAAATAATACAAACACCAGAAATTTTTGTTAACGAGGAAACCGCAAATGCAGAAAAACCCCGGGACCTAGTCCAGATTGAATACACACTGTATTAAGCCGCTACAGACACTAGCCTACTCCAAGCTAACTTCGGACTGGACTATAGTTGAACCCATATCAATCTCCCACTGATACAAGGTACAGTTGTACTCCTACGCCTCTGGTCCCAGCAAGATACTGCACACTTGATTCCCTTAGCTGATCTCACCCACAACCAAGAGTTGTTGTAACCCAAAATCACAGACTTGATAATAAACAGATCTGTCTCACACATAAAAGTCTATCAAAGGATAAATTTGTCTCCCACAGATAAACCCTAGGTTTTGTTCCGTCTTAAGATATAAAATCAAGGTGAACATGAACCAATTGATAATCCGGTCTTATATTCCCGAAGAACAACCTAGATTAATCAATAACCTCTCTACAATCCTTACTGACTACATAAGCGGATTGTCGAGGAATCACAAACAGTGAGACGAAGATGTTTGTGACTTCTTTATTTTGCCTATCGGAGAACTCTCACGATCTCAAGCCAATCAATCGATTGTACTCATACGATAGAAGATGGAAGATCAGATCAGACAACTACAATAAAGTAGTATCAGTCTGGCTTCACAATCACAATGAAGTCTTTAAGTCGTTAACCTGATTTTAGAGAAGAAAATCAAAGGTTAATGGAGATCGACTCTAGCGAGCGCACTAGTAGCACACAGATGTGTGGGGATTAGGTTTGCTCAATGCTAGATGTCTCCTTTATATAGCCTTCAAATCAGGGTTTTGCCTTAGGTACAAAGCAATCCTAATTCACCGTTAGATGAAAACCTGATTTAGATTCAAGCTAATATTTCTCAACCGTTATATCGAAAACTTAGCTTGTCACACACACTTGGGTAAATGTTTACTGGGTTCGAGAAAACCATGCCCAAACGTGTACGTTCATGTTGGTTCAACATAGTAACCTAAAAGGTCAACCATAGGAGCATTTCATATTAACCTTGTTCTTCTTAACCATAACTAGTTCAATAGACTCAAATGAACTAGTTAGAGAGTTGTTCAATTGCTATGAGATCTTATGTAACTACACAAGACACAATTGAAACAAGGATGATTTGATTTGATTGAATCAGCTCATGAACATTATAGCAACGGTTTGCATAAAGCATTCCTTAGTAATTTAATGTTTCTTGTTCAGAGCACATCTTTAGATCATAACCTCTTAAGTTCACAAACAAGTTCGCGGATTTAAGTTAATCGGTTGAGTTTTCCAAACTCAACAGAAATTCTCGGTTCGAGAACTTCCGCCAGTTCGCGGACTAAGCACACAAACGAGTTTTGAAAATCCAGCAGAAATTCTCGGTCGAGAACTTCCAACTGTTCGCGGACTAAATCTGCGGACTGGGTTCGCGGACTTGGCAAGCCAATTCCACAATCCTCCCGATTTCTATTGATCAACAAAGTTCGAAAACTTCGTTTCAAGGAATACATGGTTATGTAATCTAAACTCTCATTTCAATCATTGAGACATTCTCAGAGGACGCTATGTAGCCGTTATTCACAGACCGATTCACGTCAGAGCAATTCTCAAAGTGATTGAAACTTTCATGACTTTCGTCACTAGGTGAAAATAAATTTGATCAAAGCGAAACGCTTTACCGACAAACGATTTCGAGATAAAAGATAAGCAATGAATGCTCATCTCGAAATTTGAAGTGTGTATGATCTAGTCTATATAGCATACGACTTTTGTCTCATAAGAAGTATGAGATAGAATAGATAGACTTTTGAGTGATTGATAAGTTCAAGTCTCCACATACCTTTTGTTGATGAAGTTCCACGTTTCCTTGTATAGATATTCATCATTGTATGATGAATCGCCATGAAGTCCTTGAGATTAACTATACTTTTCCTATCCTAGTCCGAGACTTAGCTATGTAGGCTAGAAATCAAGACTCATAGTTTTCATCACTAACATTGACAAACATGCTTGAGATATCAACACATGCGAGGTTGACCGAGCCATGCTCTAATAATCTTCCCCTTTGTCAATTTTAGTGTTAAAACTATTAATACATATGGAATACAAAAAAAATAAAATTTAGTGGCTCCTATTCATTATTATACAGTGTCATAGTACTATTATGTAATATCAAAGTCCAATTGTATCACGACTTCAAAAATAATACTATGGTGATATGTATCACTCCCCCTTATTCAGTACTCCATCTCGATCATGGAAACCACTCCCCCTTATACAATAATCCGAAAACCATATGTATTTGTAGTGTGAACTATAATATTTCTCCCCCTTTTTGTCAATAGAATTGGCAAAGGTACAAGAACGGGATCATAATGAAATTTCCACAAGAGACATTTCATAGACTAAAAGAAAAAATACATACCAACTTAATTTAGATGCAATCATAAAGCCGAAGCTAAATGCATTCATCAAGGAGTTTTAAGATACAAGATAACCCCTATAAAATTCCACAGCCGCACTCCCCGCAAGATATTACCATTAAGCACAAGTTCAAAAGAACTCTTCCCCATTTGATGTCATTCCCGAGAGAACAACAAGAGCGACCTTAATTTCGAAAAAAAAGAAGGATTTTTTATTGGATACCAAAAACCATGAGAATGATTTTCTATATCCAAAAATCAACCAAATTAACCACAAGTAAACCCATGATTAATCTAATTGGAATACGCAACTAAATCAAACCACAAAAGTGATCAATTTAATTTAAGGTGGTCAACATAAGTAAACTTACAGAGCTACGACTAAGGTAATCATACGGAGACGACTAACTTAATCGTTCACATACTCAATATAAGGAAAACCTTACGGAATATGCGACTATATTAACCGATAGAACATGATTAGTATAGCCGTTCATATACTCAACACAAGAATTTGTGGAATATATGAAAACTCAACTAGACTAATTACAAGAGAACCTATAATTAATCCAATTGGAATACCAATAACCAAACTAATCACCGAAGTAATCAATTCAATTATTTTGGGCTCAACATAAGAGAACTTATGGAACCCCGACTAAGTTCATCATAGAAAATGACAACCTTAACCGTACATGTACTCAACATAACAAAGAAAATTTATGGAGTACAAACTAAATAACCAAACTAGTTGATTAATTTAGTTCCTAATGCTCAACATATAGCATCTTATGGAACAACCAACAAGCCAATAAGAAAAATCGACTTAGTCATATCGTGCTCAACATAAGACACACAATGGAGCCTTCACGGTAGAACATAATAAAATGGATCAATGAAGATCAATACCGTGGATAACATACAAGGATCTATTCTATTTTCCATCATAACGATATAATAGACTTTATCCCTGTCAAACAAAAGATTTTATCCTATTTTCCATCAAATACATGATTGTATATGCATAACTTTTGTAATTGTCAAAAGTCCATTCGTCCTTTCATCAATACAAATACTAATTCATGAACGACTTTACTTTTGACCGCAATATGGGACCTTCAAGTTCACGGACGCAAACAATACATATCTCATAAAAATATTGCAATATATCAAACCATTAAAATACTGCAATAACATCATCCTCCAAATATTTTTAGAATTTAATACCAATAAACCTAAAAAATAACATAAGAAGATGAAAACAAAAATAACTATGTGTAGTCACAATCATCGCTATTCAAAGCACTAGTTATTCTTCCAACTAATCCAAAAGGAAGACATACTAGGCAACTAAATCAAAAACAGACTCTTAGGCCAAAACCCAGACACTACAAATCAGATGAACAGTTTTGAAGACACATGAGCCTTGTGATCATCGAGCTTATGAGAGACAGCAACGTCATCAATCTTTGAGGAAAATTCCTTTTTGAGAGGTTCTTTAACGCGGTTCTTCATGAGAGAAAGGTTACAATTAGCCTTTTCCAACTCAGCTTTTACATCATCAAGACACTTAATAGTTCTAACAAGTTGCTGAGAAT
This sequence comes from Papaver somniferum, assembly GCF_003573695.1. Classification (NCBI taxonomy): domain Eukaryota; kingdom Viridiplantae; phylum Streptophyta; class Magnoliopsida; order Ranunculales; family Papaveraceae; genus Papaver; species Papaver somniferum. The sequence goes on along the minus strand of NC_039362.1, from coordinate 200,967,426 downwards.
CAATGATCACCTTATATTGAATCTTCTCTCCAATATCTGAGTAAGAAACAGGAGATTGAGGAAAAGATCCTTCAACTTCAACAAGGGTTCCCTTCTCTTTATCAAACTCAAAGTATATACCATTATCAACAAAGTCTTCAGGCAAGTCCCATGAAGAAGAATCCATTGATGATAATCCTAGAGTGAAAGTTTTAACACAATAGGAAGGGTATATAGACGTATTTGAGGGAATTAGGGTTTAACGGTAGGTATAAGAGACTAAATCCAAAACCGTATATGTACCCTTATGAGGACCCAACACAAAACATGAAGCTTTTGATAGACAAGACAAAACAAACAAAAGCAATACAAAAAGATGATAAAATACTCATATAAAAGTATGTGACTGATTATCCATCTAAGAACGATAAGAAAATAGCTAGATAATCACATTTACTTTGTACAAAGTATACCTATTCAATTCTCACACAACTAGGATTTTTGGTGAGTGAGATATCAACCTTGTGATTAATTCGCACAAGTATGAGCATCTAGCTCATTAAATGACCATTGCTTTTGTTTAGTCTTCCTTCTTTGATTATCCCTCAGTTTAGAAGAATACGACATAGCTTGTTCTGCATATCCTTCTGAAGGCTTTCTCTGAGGACTAAATATAGGACCTCTTGACATTGGTTCAAGTGGATCAGAATAGATGGGAATCCATTTTCTAGATTTAGATTTACCAAAGCATAAACATGGGGAATACATTCATTAAAAACATAAGAGTTTAAATGGTTAGAATGTACCTGTGATCTGTGACGACTTCTAGGAAGAGATCCATGTTTATAAAAATTTTGGTTTTCTGTGGGTATTTGGTTCACCGCGGTAGTCGATTGACTATTTGTTCCATTGACGGTTGATAGAAGCAAATTACGGAGTTTAGAAATTTGTTTATTTCTTTCAAAACAATGGATATCATAGTGATTACCTTTTCCAAGGAAGGTACAGGTTCGTGGAGGTGAAGAAACAACATGCACTTGTTTAAATTTCATAGCCATCGGAGAAGATGTAAGTTATGAAAACTTTTCTCGACATTATCTTCATCAGGAGAAACTTTCATTCTGTACAGTAACTCATGAGAATTAGTTTGTGCAGAAGAATATTTCTTTAAAACAAAGTTTTCCTTTTCCAAGGATTTGCACTGTCCATGGGCTAAGACAAGCGATGCTTCCAGTTTCTCCTTCTCAACACGAAGTTTGTCTAGACCGGATGAATGCGTCTTGATCAAATAACTTTCTTTAATTGAGCTTTCTTTGACCAGCTTTTCAAGATCACAAAGCTTTTCATGTTGTGTATTGTTTTATTTAAGAAGTTTCTTAATTTCCTTAGAGAATGACCCTATAATGTTGCAGAGTACTTGTTCATGATCAATAGATTTTTCAAATCCATCCATGAGCTGTACATGATCCCTGAGATCAACAAACTCTGTAGAATTTTTTGAAATTCTGGTGAGCTCCATTTCAGATTTTGCCATTATGTCAAAAGTCTCATTGGAGGAAGAATGATCGACATAAGATGAGACATTCTTCTACCTCAGGATTCGGAAGAATCATCTAAGGAGTGACCCTTTGAGGTGTTTCCGAGACGCTTGACAAAGTTGACAGCTTTAGGAGGCATTTTGGTATGCGTATGAGATTCTGTCTATAGAGTCAGATCGCTACAAATACAGACTGATGAGGTCTTAGCGTGTTTGCCTGCTCTGATACCAATTGAAAAAGCGGGGGTCTAACAACACCACCCAATATTTCACTTATCAATCTGTATGGACTACTCCGAAATACTTTGCTAGAGAATCAATTAGACAGTCAGACTCAATATAGATAAAAAGCATCTCAAGGAGATATTATCTCAATCTCTCGATTTGATCTTTACTCAAGCAAATAGAAACCTGCGAGTCTTTATCAAAGAGAAATAACTTGGACGGTACCAAAGACCAATGTCCAAGGATCAATCAATATCAATCAACAACCAAAGGTTGGATTTCCAATTCATGATCACGAACGCACAACCTATATTATTTCAATTATATAAAATATAATGCGGAAAAGAAATAACACAGACGCCAGAAATTTTTGTTAACGAGGAAACCGCAAATGCAGAAAAACCCCGGGACCTAGTCCAGATTGAATACACACTGTATTAAGCCGCTGCAAACACTAGCCTACTCCAAGCTAACTTCAGACTGGACTATAGTTGAACCCCTATCAATCTCCCACTGTTACAAGGTACAGTTATAATCCTATGCCTCTGATCCCAGCAGGATACTGCACACTTGATTGCCTTAGCTGATCTCACCCACAACCAAGAGTTGTTGTAACCCAAAATCACAGACTTGATAATAAACAGATCTGTCTCACATAGAAAAGTATATCAAAGGATAAATATGTCTCCCACAGATAAACCCTAGGTTTTGTTCCGTCTTAAGATATAAAATCAAGGTGAACAGGAACCAATTGATAATCCGGTCTTATATTTCCGAAGAACAGCCTAGATTAAGCAATAACCTCTCTACAATCCTTACTGACTACACAAGCGGATTGTCGAGAAATCACAAACAGCGAGACGAAGATGTTTGTGACTTCTTTATCTTGCCTATCGGAGAACTCTCACGATATCAAGCCAATCAATCGATTGTACTCATACGATAGAAGATGTAAGATCAGATCAGACAACTACAATAAAGTAGTATCAGTCTGGCTTCACAATCACAATGAAGTCTTTAAGTTGTTAACCTGATTTTAGAGAAGAAAATCAAAGGTTAATGGAGATCGACTCTAGCGAGCGCACTAGTGGCACACAGATGTGTGGGGATTAGGTTTGCTCAATGCTAGATGTCTCCTTTATATAGCCTTCAAATCAGGGTTTTGCCTTAGGTACAAAGAAATCCTTATTCACCGTTAGATGAAAACCTGATTTAGATTCAAGCTAATATTTCTCAACCGTTATATCGAAAACTTAGCTTGTCACACACACTTGGGTAAACGTTTAATGGGTTCGTGAAAACCATGCCCAAACGTGTACGTTCATGTTGGTTCAACATAGTAACCCAAAAGGTCAACCATAGGAGCATTTCATACTAACCTTGTTCTTCTTCACCATAACTAGTTCAATAGACTCAAATGAACTAGTGAGAGTGTTGTTCAATTGCTATGAGATCTTATGTAACTACACAAGACACAATTGAAACAAGGATGATTCGATTCGATTGAATCGGCTCATGAACATTATAGCCACGGTTTGCATAAAGCATTCCGTAATAATTTAATGTTTCTTGTTCATAGCACATCTTTAGATCATAACCTCTTAAGTTTACAAACAAGTTCGAGAACTTAAGTTAATCGGTTGAGTTTTTCAAACTCAGCAGAAATCCTCGGTTCGAGAACTTTCGCCAGTTCGCGGACTAAGCACACAAACGAGTTTTGGAAAATCCAGCAGAAATTCTCGGTCGAGAACTTCCGAAAGTTCGCGGATTTAGCAAGCCAATTCCACAATCCTCCCGATTTCTCTTGATCAACAAAGTTCGAAAACTTCGGTTCAAGGCATACATGGTTATGTAATCTAAACTCTCATTTCAATCATTGAGACATTCTCAGAGGACGCTATGTAGCCGTTATTCACATGCCGATTCACGTCAGAGAAATTCTCAAAGTGATTGAAACTTTCATGACTTTCGTCACTAGGTGAAGATAAACTTGATCAAAGCGAAACGCTTTACCAACACACGATTTCGAGATAAAAGATAAGCAATGAATGCTCAGCTCGAAATGTCAAGTATGTATGATCAAGTCTATATAGCATAAAACTTTTGTCTCATAAGAAGTAGGAGATAGAATAGATAGACTTTTGAGTGATAGATAAGTTCAAGTCTCCACATACCTTTTTGTTGATGAAGTTCCACGGTTCCTTGTTTAGATATTCATCGTTGTATGATGAATCGCCATGAAGTCCTTGAGATTAATTACAATTTTCCTATCCTAGTCCGAAACTTAGCTATGTAGGCTAGAAATCAAGACTCATAGTTTTGATCACTAACATTGACAAACATGCTTGAGATAGTAACACATGCGAGGTTGACCGAGCTATGCTCTTACAGTCCTTATATTATTGAGCATGATCATTGGGGTCGTGAATTTACGAAATTGGTATATTTCCTTGATGTGAGATCTCGTGGTCTTGATGTTTGTGGCTGGATCATTCAATAAAGGACGACTATGAAACGTTATAATAAGAAGTTAGGTTTTCATTATCTTGTTTATAGGATTTGTCAACATTTTGGTATTTAACCTATTGGTACTTCCATTGTAACTCCCATTCCCATTCTCAAAAGTTCACTTAAACGTATGAGAGGTAATGCTCTCAAACGAAGAAGAAGTCTTCCTCCTCCCTCAATCAGTGCTAGTGATTCTACTCCCTTGGAACTTCTACACAAAATTCTTGGAAAGATTGAAAAAGTAGACAACAAGGTAAAATGTGTATGTGAACAAATGTGTTTACTTGCTACAAAATTTCCCGAGATTAAGGATGATATGGAGAAAATTCGAGCTTCTTGGAGTGATTCGGAGAGTGATGATGAAGATCTTGCCTAGATTCTTCATATTTTTACTAGTTAACTCCTTGTAATAATTTTGTTCTTATTGGTTAAGGAGGAACACTAGTGTTTGGAGTAGTTTTTATGTGTTACATTAGCTATACCAAATACCAACATCTTGCGTAGTTAAAGTTTAGTAATTAAAATTTATTTTGGAAGATGACTTGCAATACCTGATCTTCATGGTTATATGTACGTATTGCTTATTTTGTGAGATTTGTTCTATGCAATCATTATTGCTGATTGGAACATATATCTCATATATTTTCTCATATGTTAAGCTCTTTCACTCTTGCAAAAGAGGAGTAAACTATTTTGAGAATGGCAGTTTTGATCTTCACGGTTACACTGTTTGTGAATAAACTATTACAGGATTTCGTAAGATGTTGTTTAGGTATCGACTTATCTCCTTGATTGTGTCACCACCATGGAATAAGTGGTGAAATTTAATCTCTACGTTCGTACATGGCTAGAGAAGTTATAATTCTTATGTTAAGTCATATTGCACTAATTGTTCTCTTGTTCATAACAGGCGTAGAGAAAGTTTGTGTTGATGATTTTACTCACAAAAACATTGTGTCTTAGTGCTTCTAACATTAAGATTTCTATTTTTAACTTATTTGTTCGTAACTGGTGAGAATAGAAAATAAATATTGGCTACAAATTTAATTTGTTCGTAACTGGCTTATTAAATTTAAAGTCCAAGAAAATCGTTCTCTTGTGACTAGAGTAAGGTCACTCATGTCGTTCTTCGGTAATGACATAAACGGGGGTAAAATCTTTTTGAACATGTACTTGATGGTAATATCTTTGTGTGGATCGCGGATGTGGAATTGTAAGAGATGCTTGTGCCGTATATATGTCTCCTTGACACAAACCGAGATATCTTGGTTGAAATCGTCTAAACTAAAGGTCGACATGTATTCTCTTGACTTGAAACTCTTTTGAATTAATTCATGATAATCCCTGTTTTTAACCTTTGCCAATTTCGTTGACAAAAAGGGGGAAAATATTAAGTAGTATCTTAATTACTACATACATATGGCATTTTACGAAGCATCATGTAAGAATGATCGAATTATTATCTATGGATTTTACCTATTTTACAAAAGCAACATGTATTGACAAAGGGTGAGAACATATCACCATAGTATTGCTTCAAAATTGTGATGCAATTGAACTTTGAGAAAGGTAATAATACTATGTTTTTGTATAACAACTAATGAGTAGAGTATATTTACCTCATTCTATAAAAGATCTAACGAGTAATCTCATAAGTTGTTATCGCTATAGATCTTCAACAAAAAAGTGTTGAATGAACACATGCAAAACATTAGAAGAACTTGAAGTATGAAGAATTCAATACGTGTGTTGAAGAACCAAGGAAATCAAGCGTAGTGGATTGAGCTGAAAAGTTTATTTATTGTATCCATATGTTTTTGAATAGTTTTCTCACTAAAATTGGAAAAGGGGGGAGATTGTTAGAGCATTTCTCAGTTGAACCTTCAAGTTTTGCTATCTTAAGCTTGTCAATATTAGGTGACCAAAATTATATCTTGATTTTTAGTCTATTAAGTGAAGTTTAGGATAGGTTAGAATTATAGTTGAGTTTCAGAGATCACACTTGAAAACTGAAGATTGACAAAGACATTTTGGAGAACTTATGTATAGTATCAGGTATGTGAAGACTGAACCATTATATCTTACTCACTATACCATCATTCTATTTATTGAGATTATGTGGTATGACTTATAGTCGATTAACAAAAAAGATGTTTCGAGTCAAGCTTGTCTTGTAAAAAATCTCAAAATATGATTTAGCGATTAGATGTTCAAAGGTCCTTAGCAATATTAGTTATATGAATTAGTTTGTGGATCAATTGAAAATTGTCCATGCAAATGATAAAATCACTTGGGAATGTTTCAATCATCAAAAGAGAGATAGATGAACTTAATAAATTCATACTCAGTAGGTTGGCGAACTTAGTTTGCAAACCATAGGTATTTGAGATTCAAAAATACAGGAAGGTTGGCGAACCAGTCGTAACCCATAAGTTCAGTCGGGAACATTTTACGAACCTGGTTGGCGAACCATGATGATGAACTGAATTTTAGCTTGGATTAATTGGCTATCAGTTGGCAAACCCAGGTCACGAACTGTGGTCAACTGAGTTCCAGAGTCTAGTAGGGTTGGCGAACTCGGTTCACGAACCTTTGTACGCTGAATCGTGAACAAGCCTTGCGGTTCACGAAACGTTGTACTAACTACCCTGACAATGTTTAGCAGATGCTCAAAGACTTATTATTTTAATATTTTAGCATTTCTAGAACTCTCTTAAACACTTATATGACTTCATTGATTTACTAAAACACTTAGGTGTTTGAATCATGATTAATTTCTTAGGTGTTTAAATGAACATCAAGTAGATTTTAGTTCTTTGGCTAAATTGCCAAACTGAACAGTCACTATGCACAGTTACTGAACTCGGTCTAACCGAACGTACGTTTATAGTCTTCTATTGTAGTTTGAAGATCTATTTTGTTTGATTGATTCTCAATTTATCTTAGCTTGAATCCTAAGCTAACCCTTGTCTTTGAAAAACTATAAATAGAGCATCTCTATCAACTAGGAAAATCAATCCCTGACACTTTGTGTCCTAATTGATCATAGAGTCGCCTCTATTGACCTTTTGGTATACGACTAAAAAGACTTTACTTGGGGATTCGTGAAGCTAGGTACGACTATCTTTAACTTTATAGTTCGTGAATCCTGATCTTGCTTTTCTATTATCGAGTTTTGCATAATCTCTTCCAGGCAAGATAGATAGTAGTTACAAAGTTTCTCCATCTCTGACTTTGTGATCCCTCATGATAGATATCTAAAGACTGATCTTAGTTGATCTTTCGACGATTTCTCTTGAGAGGTGGTTAAGAATATATTTTTCTCTTCGGGAGTCGTATCGCATTTGTGAGGTTTTCTAGCTTGCTATTGCGAACAGATTTCCAGATCTTGATCTTTGATTTAAATGGAAATTAAATAGGGTTATTTGTTAGTGAAAATTGGTATCAGAAGTCATCATTTCGGCTGAAACAACTCGTAGGTTGTAAAGGATTCCAGCTAAGGGAATCAAGTGCGTAGAAACCTTCGAGGTTCAAGAGACGTAAGGAGCGACATTGTAACTGAATTTCTTGGATGGTGGATTCGGTCTCAACCACATTCCTTTCTGAAGTCCGATAGTAGGCTACTGTATGTAGTGTCTTAATACAGTATGGTGTTCAATCTGGATGAGGTCCCGGAATTTTTCTGCTATTGCGGTTTCCTCGTTAAATTTTTTTTGGTATCTTATGTTTTTCCTTTTCCGTATTATATTGTTTATCTTTATAATTGGATTTACATAGTTTCGTACGTATTCAATCTACGTAGATAAGTCCTTTTAATTATAATCGATTACGAGACTAGTTTCTTGTAGAATTCTTATCTTGAAAGATAAATAACAAGCTTAACAAATTGGCAGAATTCCGATTAAATTATTTGGATACGACTAGATTAATTTTGGATATCGAGTTTTGAGATCGTCCAAGTACTCTGCTTAACAATCAGGTTCACAGACCTTGTGTCTATATATATACTGATTGAGTAGAAGTTGAGATATTAACTTTATACATATTGTCAAAGATCATTAAGTTGGTGTTCTTGCAATTGTTTTAAGTTTTGTCTATACAGGTTGTCGAACGAAAAAGTTTGGAGTATTTGGTATCCTGCATTTTGAAAAGTGCTTCCTAAGTTTAAGTTTTAAAAATGTCCTAAAGACATATATAGATATAGGTAGTTGGTTGAAGGAGCATATGTGGACTATGCACAAGTAAGCTCCATGACTTAGCCAAAAGAGTATAAATGATTCTTATGCCTTATTTATAGTTATGTAGCCTTGACAATGGAGCATATTATGCATGGTAATTATTGTGCCATGTCACCGACTAAAGTATGCATCACCTTGATTCATTTTGACGGAACAAAGTATACGGACTAGGCATTGCTCGGCCATATCCTCGCAAAACAAGTTGGCTTAAGTTCCTTGTACCTTCGATGATGAACTGCGGTCAGTGGTTGATTCCTTTGGAGTAGGGAAGGGTACGTAGGCAGCCGCAATGAGTTGCAACACTAACAGTTCAGTACGTTATCGCTCATATCATCTAATTGTGAGATGATTGCGGCATATTGGCCTCTCATATCGCCTAGCTCGGTGATGCTATGTAAGAGATGATTGTGGCCACATTTGACGTGGTAAATTTCATACCATTACTGGGATGCTTATATATTCTTATTAAGGTGTAAAATGTGGCCATGCACCAATGACGCATTGGATATGGTCAAGAGAGTAAGCTAATCTGTAAGCTAAGTAAGATAATATCCTAAAGGCTCGGAATGGCCTATGTGCAAATTCAATGAATGCATTATGCCTGGATGGTGTGTGTAATCCAGTGATGCATGCAAGAGGCATTGGCCTTAGCTTTCAAGGCTTTATACCCCTGTTTTGTGGTAAGTTGGAACGGTGTAGAATTATGCATCATGCTTGTTAAGCATTCTTGCAATGGCAAATGAATGTGCATTTTTCTAGCGCGAATCAAAGCTTTAAGGCCCGGTTACTAACATCAGAATGGCGCATTGGGGAATTATGGTCTGCACATCCTGGCGCATCCAGGTGTAATTTTTCGGTTTGTCACACATATGTTTCTCAAATAGCTTTGTGTACGCTGCTTAATTTAATCAAAGCAATGAGTAACTTACTTTAATAAACTAATATATCCGTTTCAAAACATGTAAAAAATATATTATAAAATTCCATACTTTGTAATTACAATTTCAGAATTCTCAGTATTACAAAATCCTACACCTTCTGCCTCAAACCTAATAACTGTTCTTTACACAACATGTGTTCTTTTCGACATTGGTATCTACATTAAATAAAAAAGTTCATAATGTACATTGTGATAATGTTGTCAAAACTTTGAATATATACCATTTTATGCCTCAGACATGCCATTACTTACAAAGAATCATGGCATATTTAGACCATACCTTTATCTTGACTTGTCGAGTTGTTAGTACGAATGCAGGTTCAGTAGTAGATCCAAAACTTCTATTGCAATATCACCTGAAAAGACGCGAGTACATATAGTCACCATTCTGTTTTATCTCGACTCCATCAACACCACTCTCAGAAAATATTTCCAATGCCCCTTCCAAACATTCTCAAATGAATGTACAACAATAACTAAAGATCCACCTTTCGTAATTTTTATTTTTTGAAGGTCATGTCGATCAGAATAAATAAAAACAAGACGAAATAAGTAGTTATTATGATAAAATGCTCAAATGGGAAAGCCTTACCAGTTTTGCACTCTTATGTGATAATTTGAGCTTGCTTCTTGGCAATGACATCTACTAGTCGTATGTCCGTAGCCGCTTGCTCATCTGTATTTTAATATTGTGGGAAGAATACAATAAAACTCATCTCAAAATATGTTTAAATTCTTGAAAACTCATCGCAAGTTTGTTCTCTTTAATGACTAACCTTAGGATTAGATTATACTAAAAATTCACCTAGTTTGAAGCAGATATAAAAAAATGGAAAGTCCAATGGTGTATCTTGGTAATTATTAAGGAACCAACCAAGATATATACATTAACACTAGAGATGTAAATATCAACAAAATCATCATGCTACTGGTCTTCTAGTAGTTTGAGTTAGACAAACCTGCAACATGTACACAACGTTTATTATGCATTTGACAACCAATATGAATCATGGCCAAGGACTCTATCAGTCGAAGGTATGAACATCATTACAATCTTAGATTGTTCACTTATTTATATGAGAAAGAAATCCATCACAGGATAACTGCACCTTTTTATTTATAACAAAACAATCCCAAAGTGAGAAGGGATTAATGCAAATAGGTTGTTTATGGTTAATCGTGAATCAAATAAGTTAGGCGTGAATCCACCATACTTACTGATTATTGTAGCATAATAGAAAAAGCAAAGGAACATGGAAAAATGAATTTGTGAATACAAATAAGACTAAACTTCCCAAAAATTGAAGGTAAAAGAGGAGGCTTTTTTTTCAACTTGTAAGGCGTCGTCCAACGCAGTCGATGTCTGTACAGGATTTATAAAATCAACAAAATAAAAGACAAATGGTCGGATCTCCTTCTAGACTGCAAGAAAACAAAGTTAGACTGAGATCATATTGATAACGAGATAAAAATAACTACGCACAAGGATAATTGATAAACTTACATGAGGAGACTCCTTGCCACTTCATTAAAACCTACAAAAGGACGAAAAATATCTACAAACCTGAGTAAAGGTCCAATAACTGAAGATAAGATGAAAAAGCGCTTTGGAATTTAGATGAAAAAAGCCATGTATCTGAGTATGTGGATATTAGGTTTAATTAGTGTATTTTTGTAGGAATTCAACCGATGAATACTGCACTGGGTTCAATTAATTAGTTGCTCCATACTAGCAGATAATCTGTCTAGGATCGTTTAATTGATTCAAATATGAGTCGACAGTAATTCTGAATATTATTCTGGGGAAATTTTCAGACACCAAAGACATCTTTCGAATGACTTTTCGATATATTTTTCTAGGAATTCATCCCGTGAACGTACATCACTAGATTCAATTAATTAGTCGCTCTATATTATCTGGAATCTGTATAGGAGCGTTTAATTTATTCAGATATGAGTTAACAATCATCATATTTGTTATGAATATTATTCTTCTGGGAAAGTTCAGACACCAGATATGAATTCTGGATTCAAAAGAAATGGTGAATCTTTCGGCTTAATGGTGAATATATATATGAAATATTGAAAGTTCTACTTCTGAACCCTAATATTACAGTGCTGACTAAATTAAAGCATGGATGCATACATTTTGCTTTCAAAATCAGAGATTCCCTCATTCCTGGTATATTGGTTTAAAACTAATACAATCAAAGAGCTACCAAATTGGTTCAGAGCATGGCTGAGTATCTGGGGGCCGTGCCTGGAGATTTACCTGCATATATTGTAGATATGTTAAATAAGTTTATCAAGGCTAATATCCAATCATATGATATAAGACGATTAATGCAGTGGTTCTTTATACTGTATGAAATCCCATGGATTCCAAGATGGAATTATTCGATTCCGCAAGACAATTATCCTAGATGGGATTATATACCTTACTTTGAAAGACAATTATATATCAAATGGTGGAATAGATATAATGATGCACATCTAAAACCATCTATATTTAACATGCAGTTTGTTGCAGCCCAGCTTATGGCATCTGCATCGACCTCCTCAATGCCGATAGAATTCTCAACCCACATACTCGCGTTGAAGCATAGGCACGGGAGCTTGTCAAAGGAGGAATTTAAAAAACAAATTTTGGAGGCACTTGATAACGAAGACTTGGGTTCCCAACCCTCCTCTTCCAAAATTTTGGAGGAAGAAGAAATAAAATCGAAAAGTACAGAGGACTTAAATGCAAATGGTGATGATTTCTTTGGACTCATTTAGGGTTTGAATGGAAATTAAGAAAAATTCTAATTAGATTATTTAAGGAAATATCGCGGTATAGTAGCGAGATTATCGGTCAAAAATTTATCAACAGGAAGCAGGATCAATCCACTATCTTCAAGGACATGTATTTGCTTCAAAAAAGTAAAAGTGAAAAAGTTAAGTATTTTTCCAAAAAAGGAAAAAGATAAATTTTATCTAAGATTTCCACCTTGGATTATGTCTGTCACTTATACGTTGTTTTAATTATAGATAGGTTTCTCAAAAAAGAAAATCTTTTCTCTTTTGTTTTTCTGCAAACTTTCCCCTATATAAATATCCATTAAGTGAAAGGGAAAAGGGCAAGTTTTTAGTTTTCAAGAGTGATTGTCTAAGAATTTGAGAGTGAAAGCTTGTGAGTATTTCCTTCTTTGAGAGTGATAGTTTGTGAGTGTTTTCATGTTCTGAGTGTGAGTTTGAAGTTGTTTGGTGTGCTATCTGTTAAGGAATAAAAGATTACTTTGTAAGTATCTCTACTCGTTATTTATGTTTTAAGTTCCTTTTAATTATGAAGATTCCTTTTAAATTTCTAGTAGTCATTTTTTAAGTTATCTTTCTTTTACTTTTCTCTATATTAGTTATACTTAATATATTTATGTTTATATATAAACATGGGAACGTGTTGGTATCATATATAAATAGGTCCCATTTGATATTATAAAAATATTCACTTTTTTTAATAAATAAGGATTTGATATTATCAAAATATTCTTTTATAGAAAAATGGGTCCCACTAGAATATTAGAGTGTTTTTTATATAAAATGGATCCCATTAAGTTAGTTTAACCATTTTCCCACTGTAAGAAGCCAGTTTGCCGGTCCACGTCCTACTGGAAGAAATTAGTTTGCCGATCCACGCAAAATTTGAAAATCTCATTGGAATAACGCTAATAGAAATAGAAAAAAGAAAGAAGAAAATTTTCTTTTATCTTATTATTATTATTATTATGCCGGTATGATGAGTAAGGATATACTGGTATTGGACATTTATGGACCCCCATAATAAATCTAATTTCTGGTTGGACCCTGCAACAACTATATATTTTGGCTCAGGACCAAATGAGAGTTGATGTGTAAAATGAAAAACAATTATCCTTACAAATCCAAAGAGAGAGTGAAGGAATATATATATGACCAGATACACGCACTCTCCTCACACACTTACACAGACTCGCACAATACACATGACAAAATGTAAACAAAGTGTAAGGGAAACTAAATACTATTAAGGACCAAATGAGAAATCTCTCTATAAAGTACTGAGTGAACTCTCTCGGTCTCTCACTTTCCTTCTTCACCAAACCCCAATTTCCAGAGATGAAGAATTCCAAAGAGAAAATTAGAAAGGGAAATAAGAAGATTCTCCAGAGGAAAAGATCGTCTACTGCTGGTAGACGCAATGAGAAATGGATGCCGGAAGAGGAAGAAGCTGTGTTAGATGGTGTTGAGAAGTTTGGAAAGGGTAATTGGATATTTAAATGCGTCTGAACTTGATCTGGAGCCCGTCATCAGGTTTTGAGTGGGATGTTATTTTCATGCCTGGATTGATTAGTTCCCTCCCAAACATCGTTAAAAGAAAATGACTTAGATACATAAGATCTAAAAATAAAAATAAAAATTCATATGTTGCATACAGTCATAAGACTCATAACCATTTCTGTTTTAATGAGGGTTCACTCAAAAAATACTTTTGGTGATTTCTAAAGACTTTAAAGGGTATACAAAGTATTGTGTTATTGGTTGTATATGTTTAAAATCTCTTTCAAAGTTTATGTTACTGATTGTAGATTGTAAAAATGTCTTCTAAAGTTCGAATTACTCGTTAATAACTTGAAAACTCAAATATTTTGCATATTTACCTTGATTGTGCAAAATTTGTATTTGGAAGACTTCCAAAAATTTTAAAAATATTTTGTATTCTCTTTCATAAATATGTAATCTATGAAAACATACGATAAATGTATGATGTGATTACTGATAATATTTATTTTTATTAAAAGTCTCTTTCAAACACTTTTTTTATCTGAATTATTATGTGTAAATATATATTTTCACTTTTAATTTTTATTGTATTTTGTTAAACTAAAGGAGGATGTTGTACATACAATAATAATCTTTTTTAATTAGTTAAAATTAGTATAATAATAAGCTGTGATGGAGAAAATATAATGTATTGATACGAAAAAAGATCATCACCAAATGTTGTAAAAAAAATCAAACAATGAAAAACTGATCAAAGAAGTTATTAGATTAAGGAACAAAAAGATGATGAATTTTTCAAGAAAAAACCAGATCTAAAAAAATACAGAAATAAGAATTTGACAGACAATGATTCTGATGAAATTAAAATAAAATAAAATACATCTCTACAAAATTGAAATTAAAATCGATAATAAGGTAGATCAAGAAATTCTTAGGGTTTACATGGATATCTACTACTAATCCTTTCTCTAAGACGTCAGAGTAAAGAAGCAGGATTGCCACCCAATTACCATCACCACATTTCTCCACACCCTCAAGAACAACGTTTTCTTTTTCCTTAGACCACTTCTCATTCTTACGTCTACCAGAGGTCGAAGTTTCTCTTTTAATCTTAGTGGTTTTCTTCTTATACACTCTCTTTTTCTTAACTTCTCCAGATTTCTCTCCGGCGTTTTTCATTTCTGGAATTGAGGTTACCTGGAGAAAGTGAGAGTTTACTGGAATTGGGGTTACCTTAAGAAAGTGAGAGTTTACTGTATTTATATTAGAGGAAATACACCAAATTAATTGTTGGATACCTGAGTCCGAGCCTAGCCCAAATCTTTCTCAACTTTTTATTTTCCGTTTTTCCCAGTTATATATTCACTTTTTGGGCCAAAAATCTAAAAAAAAATCTAGTAGAAAAAGGCAAAACAACATATTTGTTATGCTATGTGGACGGGCAAACCATTCTTGGGCAATGGCAAAAGGGTTTATCGAGGTTGATTGACCCGGCCTAAGTTGCTCAAATGTCAAACTTCTAACACGAAAAAAACGTTTAGTTTATCAGACTCTATAAATTCAAGTGGTCTGATGGTTGGCATGTTCCATCCCACTGCGGAGGTAGGGTTCAAACCCCGTAATTTCCAGAACTAACTCCTTATAAGAAGTTATGGGTGTAGAACAAGACCACCCTTCCAAACCAAAAAAAACAAAACAAAAAACAACAACCTCATTTAACATCTCTACTCACAACATATTCACATTTCTCTAAATATTTTCACCACCAAAAATCCTTCTAATTCTTATTCTACTTCTCTAACTTTTTCAAAAGTACCACCATATCTCAATCTCAAGATATTAGTCGAAGAAGAAATGGAAATAACATAGGACTAAACACAGTCAACCTCTACCGACGACACGAGAAGGTTCAGATGAAGTGAACAATCTCAATCTACTTTCTTTCTGGTCAAGAATTATCCACAACTCAAGGTCATCAGCGAAATAGTGCTTTTCGAAAACCAATAAGTGGTTGGTACAAACTTTTCAAAGTTTATGGAAAGTTACCTCATTGTGCTAGATTTATTGTTGATATATTTCCTTGGATTAATTTGTACTATATTAATGCGAAAAAACATTCGAACTAATTGTTGTTTACATAGATGGTGTATACTACACACGCGTTTCTTTTTCAAGATTTCCAAATAGGTATATCAATTATTTTTAGTTTTCATGCAATTAATATAAAAATTATATGAAATTAATAATTTTACAGAATTTAACACCGCTAGATTGTATTTCTTACTTGGTATACTTTTCGGAGTAGGAGATGATGTTCCATTTGATCAAGAAAGTTGATGGAAAAAGACAAATATAAAGATGAATTTCCTTTAAACATTGTCGACACCGGGGACGCAAGAACTAAAGAAACATTGAAATTCCTAATTCTCGTTTAAATGTATTTGTATTCAATGAGTTGCATGTGAATAACGATCCAAAAGAGTCCACATATGACCAAGAACATACAAGGTATTTATTTTATGGTTATTTGGTTCATGTTTTTTTTCCAACTCAAAAATTCTTACTCATATAGGATGATTAGACGGGTTGCGAGATATAGAAAAATTGTCACTTATGATTGGGGATCCGCTATATTAGTCAAGTTGCACATTTATCTCGATATCCCATTCCTGGGTTCTCAATCATCAAGGGTTTGTGGGAGCCTCCTTGGGCAAGTATGGCGATATATTCTTTTGGCTCCATAGCCTTCCTCTGCGAACCGGACCCGGAACGTCCAGAACCCGTTTGCTTAAAATGGGCAAAATCAACAGGAATGAAATTAGATTGACGCCCCAAGCGCTCCAACCCAACAACAGAAAGAGGTGGAAAAAAGAGGAGGAATCGAGAAATCCAACAACCCTAATCATCCCGCTGAGAAAAAAAATCATGGATCTTCCATCTCTCACACAAGCTCAACAGCAACAAATCCAACAATTACATCAACAATTTCAAGAACATCAAATTCAACGACAGAAACAACAACAAGAATCAGCAGCATCATATTCATCTTACGATCCTTCTTCCCTTCATCATTTTCAATCATACAATCAACCAATCCAACAAAATTACGATCAATCATATCACCACCACCCGTCATACTCACATTACCCACAACCACAGCACCACCACCACCACCACCAGCAGCAGCAGCAACAGCAACAACATTACCCTTCATACTATCACCATGATTATTCAAATGCTTACCATCATCATCACCAATCATATTCTCAGATAGACAATACTCCTCCTATCCAACCACCAGGAGTTTCCTCCGAAGCAGCAGCAGTGGCTACTCAAAATGCTTATTATCCTCCTTACACTCAACCACTTGATAACCCATCAACATCTTCTGATTATCCAGGTTTGAACCCTGCTGCTGCCGCTGCTGTTGAGGCGTTATCACAATTGACACACTTTGCTGGTAATATGGATGCAGCTGAGAGAGCAATGGCTGCTGGAGTGCAAGACAGACATTGGAATCCTAACAATGAACTAGGAGTTGGAGGAGGAGGAATGTACAGTCAAATGCCAATGCCGATTCAGCATGCTCCCTATCCGGTTCATTTTGGGGTATGTGGTTTTGTAACTGTTACTAGTTTTCTTTGCAGATGAATGTTAAGATCATTTTATTGCCTGTATTTAATCAAACTATGCATATTTCTGAAATTGGATTGTTCTGTTGTGGTTTAATCAGTCTTAGGCTTGCTGATACCTCTTGATACATACCATTTTTTTTTTCTTCAAGTCGGCACCTAGTTATGGATTTCGCATGCCTAGTGACTTATGCTGCTTAGATGGTTGATAGGGAAACTTTTGGAGGATTCGCTTGCCTAGTGACTTATGCTGCTTAGCTGATTAGATGGTTAATAGGGAAACTTTTCGAGGATTGGATATATGAGCAAATGAATCTTTTCAGATGCATTTATTTTCCTTTAGAGTGTTTCCTAGTTTTTGTAGTTATGAGGTGTTGATTTCTGAAAACAGTGTTGTTTTGATTTTGTTGCTTTTTTCTTTTTAATTTTGGTCTGCAAATGTTTAGTTGTTGAGATACTGAACTTATTGTTATGTTGATGCAGCAGTTAGGGTTAAGTAGATGTGGTTATGTTATACTAACTTCATATGTGAGTTTTCAGTATTTAAGATTGCAAACTGTGAATTTCCGTGTGTTTCCATGCATTACATTGGTGTATCCTTGTTTGTAACATGGACGGATGAAGATTTGGTATTTCTCGACCCCTTTGTTTCTACATCTAAGAGGGTAATGCTTACAACATACCCAAGGACATAGGTATATCATAGTTCTGCATACATCCACATTGTTGGTGTCCATGGTGGAACTTTCTACCAGGGGAAAGGGTGCTAGTCGTTATATGTTTATATAGAATGTGGCAGCTGATCAGCCTCTAGTGTCAAACGTTGTAGTATTAGTAGCTATATGTCTTACATAAGCACTCTACATGGGCTGGTTGGTACACGTACACCTGTTTTTGATGATTACTTCCGAGTCAAATGAGATCCTCATTTTTGAAGTTATTGTTGAATAATTGATAAATATCCTACCTGAACCAGTATTCTTGCTTCTTGGATATTGCAACCCCAAATTGCTGGAACATTAGGATCGTCAGAGAGTCAGATGTGTGGACCTTGTTCCTGAATAATTCTTAATTCCTTAACTTCTTTCGCTTCTGATTATTTTCCTAAATCACACCCTACAACCAAGTTCTGTCTTCCGTTTGCATTATTGGTAATTTGGTATTTAGGAGCTAGGTGCTGGTATCCAGCAAACCTCTAGCGGTGGTAGTTATAAAAGTGCATTCAGTCATGATTCTGCTTCTACTTCTCCGACTTTTATGTTTAAGACCACACACATTGCAAGAATTTCAGTGGGGTTGAACTGATCCGCTGCACATTTTGTGGACCAAGTTGGGAGTTTATCAGGGTGCATTTGTGTCACATTTATTGCAGTGTTGATATAACAAGGAAAACTGTACGTCCAGACTAGACAGATGTTCCAATCAGGCTCGTGTTATAGGATTCAGAGAGCATTGCTCATTCCTTTTTATGACAAAATATCTCCATTTGCAAGGTTGTTGGATGTCGACGCTGTGATTCGGTCAGTTGAAAGTAGTGTTCAAGTTCGACATTTCGGGAATCTTGCATACTTGTCGGGCAATGAGTAATCCTGTCGTAAGAAGCTAGAATTTTGTGATATCCTGAAATTTCTATTCATATATTTCTTATTAAATGATGATTATCAAGAATTACCCCTGACCTTATGGACCAAGAAAACCATTTATGTTACTAGAAATGCTAAATTTCATCATTTTCCACTAGGAAAGTTGATTGTGGGGCCCAAGTTTTGACTACCATCATTGGCTTCATCATCACCATCATATTCCCCTATTGGAGTTGGATTCTTGGAATGGGTATGCATCTTTCTCTCTCTCTCTTATCTCTATTTTTCTCTCTAGGTACCACAATTGCCAAATGGTTATCACCTTGGGATTTGTCAGAGTTTACTTTCTGACGAATTCCAGTGTATGTTGTATTAGGCGCTAGGCGAGCCTAAGGCGCCCAGAAAATAATTAAAAAAAAAATGCTCACATTTTGGCACCTTGGGCGTTTTATTGTCTAGGCGCCCCTTGCACGACTCGTGCACCTATGCGCCTTTTACAACATACATGCCTGCACTGGTTGCAAATCAACACACCTTTGGTTACTTAGTTGTCTTTTGCCAAATGGCTTGGTTCGTGAGTCTTAGTCATGATATGAAGTTGAAGAAACAAATTGTTGTGTTGCTTTGCAGAATAAATTTTTTGACTTGATTAACTGTTTTTGATCAGTAACATCTGATTGACGTTCCGTGATTATGTTGTCTTTATTTAAATGAGATGAGATGTCTAATTACGTATTTTCGCTATGGTGTTTCAATATACATTTACATGTGCCCTGCATTATTCTTTGATTCCAATGTGCCTGAGGCAATTAAATCCAGCGGCAGATGTGTGTTTACGTAACTTAGTTCCATTATTAAACCTTTATTTTAAGACACTATTATTGAAAATTCAGCTTTCAGTTCATCACTTTAGCCTTAAAGCAAGATTACGAGTTTTACCTTATGGGCTTTTGCAGGAGCTTGGTATAATACAAAAGATCACGTTATACAACTTCACTTAAAACAATAAGTATGAAATTACAAAACATTTAGTCCTTTGTAGATACTGAATTTGTGTGGAGATACGAATCAAAATTAGATTTCGGACTAGGACTTTACTTCTCATGCTTAATTTATGCAAGAGGCTAGAATAGAGTCCATGTCATGCTTATCATGTGGCCTCCAACCTTACCATAACGAGTTAAGAGACTCCTCATCTAGAAGGGTTTATGCCACCTCATGGTATCTTTAATCTATTTTAAACTTGATGTAGCAATCACGAAGATCAGGCTCAAGTACATGTTTAGGAACCTCAACCATCTTAAATCCAGGATTATCACTAATCTAATTTAGTTTGAACAAATCATGATTTGTTGCTATACCATAAATATAGCCAAATGTCAGTGACCTGTGTTTATTTCCATAGTGTTTGCGTCTGAATGAAAAAGCTTTAATTGCATGGTGAAGCAATGCTGATTTCCTTGTACCATAAGTTGGTTCCTCCTCTGTCTCTTCGAAGACAGACATTCTGATCTTACCAATGAATTTCCTGTGGTGTTTTAATCTCTGTTGTTTGAAATTAGCTTATTCATAATAATCAAATTAATGTTGTGTTGCAATAGTTCGTAGTTCAGGTTTTGATCTTTCTTGATTTGAAGTCTTGTTGTTGTTTCATGCCATTGTAAGTGGTTTTATCTGAAATTTGGGCAGACATAATTTTTATTAACTTGTTTGTACATTTCGTGAATCATACATCAGCATGCATGTGTGGACAAGTGTGGTTTTCTTGGTCATTACATGGGGCTCTCATATTCGATTTCAAACTTTTTGATCAACACCCCATGTCGTCTTTCCCTTTCCTCAAAATTAGTTTGAAACCTTTCTTCAATCTAAAACAGATATGGTACTCTTGTCTCACAGACCCATTAAAAGACCTTGCAGGCTGGGAGATCTTCGTATAACAGAGGTGGGGTTAAAAGAGGTGCAAGGACATTCAGAGGCACCAGTCGAGCGAATTTGGGGAACAGACACTCAAGGCCAGACGGGCCAGCACCTTATTCTCACGGAAGGGGACGTGGTGGTGGTCGCCGTTTCCCATCACGGTGTGATTCATTATCAACGTTCCCAGAAGCTTCAGCTCAGAAATCAGAGGAAGCATCCACACATGTCAAGACAGGTGCGGATGAGCTACCACAAGCCACTCCAGCATCAGCGTCGTCTACAGCAGCAACTACTACAACATCAGTACAAGCAACCCGATCAACTAAACGACCTCCAGGGATTACGTGGTGTGAGATTTGTAGATTGGATTGCACCACTCCAGATAACCTCGATCAGCACAGAAAGGGGAAGAAACATAAAAAAAACCTGCTAAGGTTTGAGGAGGTGCAGAATTCCCGAAACCTTACATCAAACCCAACTTGCTCCCTCGATTTGCCTAGGATACAAACTGAGAAGATAACCACAGGAGGTCAAGAAGCTACAGCACAACCGGAGAATGTTCATCCGAATGAAAGCGTCAACCAACCGGATCTAAAATCTCTGGCAACTGAAACTATTACTCATGATGACCAGGTAATCGATTCTGAGCAGCAGAATAAAGCGCAGGAGCTGGCTGAGGCCCCAGAGGTGGATAAAGATGAAGGAACCACCGAAGGGCAGAAAGTGGATCAGTTTGACACGAGGAAACGTAGTCTCAAGAGGAATCTGAGAGGTGGTCGGGGTGGTAAGCGTATGAGGATGGCCGAGAATAAGATAAGCAGGGTGATAAAGCCTCCAAAAGAGGTTTTACCTTTTAGTTGTGATTTGTGCAATGTGAAATGTGATACACAGGCCGTTCTGGAGTTTCACCTGGTTGGTAAAAAGCACCTGTCAAAGGTGAGGCGCTTCCAAGGTCACCAAGCTATATATGGTCCAGTTGGGCTTCAAGCGCTTTACCCTGCTAACCCTAACACGCAGTCTGTCTTCGTCCCTCAAGAGCATCATCATCAACAACAAGCCCATGTTAACATATCTCAGCAGCCGATTGTGGTCAACAGCATGCCTCTAGATGGTCAAGTAGTTGCAGAAATGCAGCAAGGACTCTAGGTTGTTGCAAG
Organism: Papaver somniferum; assembly: GCF_003573695.1. NCBI lineage: Eukaryota > Viridiplantae > Streptophyta > Magnoliopsida > Ranunculales > Papaveraceae > Papaver > Papaver somniferum. Next base: position 200,945,408 of record NC_039362.1, on the reverse strand, counting down.
CTGATAGAATGATGCCAAGTATTTATTTTTTTTGAATGGTGTTTGGATTATAATTCCTTTTTGGTGTAGGTAATCTGTATTCAAGATGTCAGATAGCTAAACTTTTTTTGTTAACAATAACATCACATAATAGAGATACGGAAAAGGGAGACAGTTATAGTATTTGTTCCTTTACATCATTTTTAGTGTCATGATATCCTTTTAGCAAGTAAATGCAGTCTTAAGCAAAAGAAAAGTAAAAAATGGAGAACAAGAAGGAAAGAATTTGTGGTAGCTGGTTTACATAGATGGGCTGCCTACGCGTAGATATGCACAAATACAAATAATTGATTGATCTGTTTAGGAAATGGATCTTTTTTTTCTACTCGATCAACAAGATCTGATTGATGAATATCATCTTGAATCTGAAAATGCGTATGCACTTTCTTTGTCTACATCACTATGTATATCTCGTCGTGTGCGTTTTTAATACAACTTGTTAAATCCAGAAAGCTGCGGAGATTCACCCAGTCTTGGTAAGAAGGCTTCTCTCTCAAGAGATACCTGCAAGCACGTAACTACTTTCACCAGTGATCCCCACAAGAATGGTGCACAGCAGAAGGCGTATGCAAAAACAAAGAGTGCTCTTGCAACCCCATTGGTGTACCAAGGGAATGCCATCACCAGTAGGGAACAGAAAATTCCTAGCCAAGGTGTTAAAACATGAACTGCTGGAAGAAGGAAAGTATTGATAGCAACTGATGCAAGTGATGAAGAGCCGAGCAGGTAGAGTGACCAGCCAAGGAGTGGATGAACTGTCCGAGGGATGAGGAACACAGGAAGTATGTAGGCCACTAAGATTGACCACATTGCTATAAACTTGAGCCCTGTTTGTAAGAATGTGAGATTTTTGTGTGGGCGGTAGCAAAGCTTGGACAAGTTGGGTCGTGCAAGCCGAGCAGCTGCCATCACTCCTAGGTACATTAAAGCCTGGATCACGACTACTGGTATCTCAGCACCATACCTGTTTCAAATAATCATCCATCACCACATTAAGAAAAATAAAACCAAGCAGATAAAAACTATACAGGAGAGTGAAATGCGGAGCAAAAAACCCGAAATAATAGTGAATATACCATTTACAGAAAGAACAACATTAACAGCACTAGATATGCTTTAGAATTGGAAATTGTCAGTAGAGAAAGCTTAAAAGTTAAAATTTACCCAAGTGTTTCTCGGCGTGCCTCGTGCCATGAGAAGCCTAATGGAAGGACAGGCCATGACCACCAATACCAGGGTTTCATCCATGGGGCGCTCGGGAAGGTGATAACACTGTTAGGCCCACAAGGAATTCGCCATGCAAGTTTCAGATCTGAAAAACAAAAAGGAAAACATGAAAATCAATTTTTTAGACTTTGGACTCTTACGGAACAATGAAGAAGCAGGAATGAACTTACAAATTGATCGGAGTGTTTAGTTTACTTACAGAAGTAAGAAGCATCCATCTGATAACCTAAAGGAAGCCTGTAATGACCATCTAGTTTGGTTCCATTCAGAGGTGGATGGAACATTGGCTCGTCAAGTAAGTTTGAGAAATATCCAGTGAGAAAACCCTGGTCAGCACCGTCTGGATTGTCTCTCCCAATCTCTATTTCATGAAGCATGTTCTTAAACACCTCCGCCGATGGCTTTTAATACCAAGAACAAGCAAAGTTAGAATTATAATTTTCTATTACTAAACATTATGTTAACAGAACATGAAAATCATATGAATGGGTAGCAGCAGCAGTACTAAAGCAGCGTAATGTAAATCATATGAGGGTTCAGTATGGACTAGGCCTCAAGTTGTGGGTTCTCTTTGTAGACAAAATCCCCTACCTATCATATTGTGCTACCTACTTGTGCAACATTTATTTCCACCGTTCATTTGTCTTCACTAATGATTGGAATTACCCCATGAAAGCTTCTATAGAAACTGAATTAAGTGGAAAAAACTAGGGACCTGGGGAGTAGTTTATATGCTCCTAAGCACGTACGATAACTGGCCTGTCATGATCCCTGCTTCCTACAGCTTCCTACAGCCTGCCTTTCTTACTTCAGAGATTTAATGTTAGTGTCGGGCAATGCCAACCAGCATAGGGAGCAGTTTGAGAATAACTCTGGTATTATTGAAAGTATTCGCTTTATATTTAATCATCAGAATTTTAAAAATAAAAAGGATATGCAGAAGGTGGAGTAAAATAGATAAAGCTGGATGGGTATAGCCGGGCATGCTTTTTAAGGGAAACAAGTGGTCCTTAAAAGGATAACATTCTAAAATCAAAACATTCAGCACCGACACGATGTTGAAAAAGGCAATGTGAACAACTAATCGCTTCTATGGACGATTGATGGTATTGAAATTAGTTACAGCAGGAATAGAAATACATACCTGCAGGACGAAAAGGCCGGTATGGAAGATGCAAGGGTTAATGAAGACAGCACAGAATTGACCACACTGGAATAACTCGTCCGTCTTCTGTATGAACATATTATCCGAATCAAGCATAACAACCCTTTCATACTCCACGAGACTCCACGCGTAAAGCTTGTTCAATGTCAGCTTAAACCTGTTGTCAAAATTTTGTTGCTTTTGATATGGATTCTCTACATTTTTAACTATCACCACCTTCGCCCCATCTTCCTGCTCCCTGTAATAATCAACATTAAACACTTTGATTAGTTTATTAGTTAATTAGGATAAGTCGTATGTTTTCTTAATAATATAGTACTCAAAGACACGTTCTACCACAATAAACAAGAAATGGAGTTATGTCATCATCTTGATAATGGAAAAAAACAATTGCCGTGGATGGTGTTGGGTAATGGTAATCACAATCAAACAAAACAAACAACATTAGCTGGATTTGAGCAAAGAAAAAATAAAACAACAACAACTATGGGTTTATGGGTTTATTGTCTTTTTTCTCTATTAAGCACCTACAGGTTTTTCTAGTTTCTACAATTATGGAGGTGTCTTTTAGTACTCTTTTCTTAATTTCCTGGGATTGTTGTTAGTGGGTTTTTACAAAGATAAGATGACTTTCCACAAACTAAAGAACATTGATGATAACCCATTAACCCATGAATCAACCAGGTTTAGAGAAAAACAAATCAGAATCAATTAAACTAATTTATGAAAAGTAAACAAAGTGATGACCAGATCAGAGAGAGCAAAGACAGATAATACCAACACACAGACTTGACTAGACCACCAGACAAAGTCCAAGACCAAATACAACAACCAACCAACTGAGTAATGACACCTTTGCTTTTCTCTATTTCTATTGCAATTTTCTGCCTCAAGTGGTTCCCCACCACCATTGTTGACCCAAAAATAACTGGAAGTGTTCTTTCTTCATTCATGTCAAGGAACATATGTTAATCACCTAACTAGACAGATGGAAAGAAATTGTTCATACATGATTGATGGATTTTCTATGCAAAAGTCCCTAAATCTGTTGAATGCTTGGATTAAATGTTCAAATAATAGTGAAATGGGGGTTGTGTGTTTTGGATGGTCAATTTGAATCCCCTTTTGATTAGTAAAGTTAGTAGTAGGGTAACAAAAACCAAAAGGTAAAGTAGAATTAGAGAGACAAGAGGATAGTACTTACATAGCTTGAATCCATTTGACAGGAACATCAGGAGAAGCAAGGACAACAAGATCTGCTTCAACTTTCAATTTAGTTAGCGATTTAAGCATGACACGAGTTGCAACATAAAACTCATAATCTCTTGGTGTTCCCATATACATCATTGCCACATACGCATTCTTATGCTTTGTCCTGTAAGCAGTAGCAGAAGATGACAATGAAGACAACGAAGAAGACTCCTTCTTCTCTGCCTCAGCAGCAGAAATTCCATAGACAGTTGCTTGTAATACTAATGTCAAAGTCAGCGAAAATAATATAATCTTCATCACAAAACCACCCAATTTCATCTTCATCATCTCAGTTTTTTAGATCATCAAACCAGAAATCAACTTAATCAGCAGCTTATATACAAGAAAGAACTAACAAGAAGCCAGCTAGGTAGGGCGGCGTTTTCTAGCTTCTTCTCCGCTCCTCCTTGATTATAATAACAATTTGTTTTCTTCAGCCGGCGGAGGACGGAGGAGGAGGAGGAGGACTCCTGTAGAGAGAAAGAAACAAGGAAATAGAGAGAAAGAGATGGATGCTTTTTTTTTCTAGAAAAGAGGAGATGGAATCGGAATCGAATGGAATGAAAAACGGAATCAATAATACAAAGAGAAGAAGAAAAGAAAAAACAGCTGAGTTGAGATTATTATTGCTTGCTGCTTGTGTTGTGTTAACGTTTAATAATAATGTATTAATTGATAGACTGGATCAAGCAGGAGATAATAAATAAAGAAAAACTTATTAATTTTTTTTTAATTAACGGAGATTTTTATAGTGGACAGACAGAGTGATGAGGACCCACCCACACAGTCAAGCCGCTAGCGACGGGACCGCGTCCTTCCCAGGACACCAAATGAGAAAGAAGGAAGAAGAACCAAAAGCCAAGTGGACGTGGTTACTACTTGCTGGCTGGGCAAATGGGAAGGGAGGAGGAGAAGGGCAGCCGCCAAGGCACAAGCCAAACGAACAGTCCCTTTTCTTGGTCAACTATAGGTTTTAAAAACGGTAGTAAGTCTCACTAGCCGGTTTTTTCCCTTCAAAATATCGGATGGGTATATTTATGGACCTCTATCCTATGTGCACCTCACCCCGACTTGTCTCATGATCCCAACCCCAACCGTCTTTTTTTTTCCTAATCCAATTGATTCGTCCTAATTGACTATCTGAATTTGAATTCGAATCATTACATCTGATTTAAAATTATTAAATTTCAGTAGAATTATGATTTTTTTTAATCGAATCAGATGTATATCAAATGAGACGGGTACAAAATACTGCATGATTCAAATATTTCAGAATCAAATGTATGGGTCGACCCAAACCTCAAGTTAAACATCAGAAAGATGATAATACAAACGATCAGGTATTTGATTCAGACTGAGTTTATTGCCGAGTCAGATCCAAACAAACAAGGTGAAAGCTTCTCTCCTGGGCAGGTTTAGTCCATATATTATCTTGTTTGACAACGTATCTCATTAAAGTTCCACCTACTAACCATATGGGGAGGAGTCTGTTAGAATTGCACTGACGTGTTTCCGCCAGTAAGATTTAAATTCTATCTATCCTATACTCATAAAAGATTTCCCCTCTTTTCTCCCAAGTCTCGGGAACGAGGGTGATTTCTCTATCATCTTTTCTTTAAACCATCCCGTGTAACTGCAAAAAAACCGTTATCTAACCGGAAAATTGGATAAAAGACATGAATCTGATCGAAATCTCTACGAATTTTACAAATCTTGTTCTTTTCTCTGTGAAACCCATGCATTAACCCTACTTCCAGTTCACTTATTTATTCTGTATTTTTGTTCTGCTAATGATTATGTCTGTTATTAAGCTAATGAAATAGAATTGGACCTTGTTACTTTAGATTAGGAAGATTTCAAGATTCCTTAACACGATCGATACCAAGACACAAATACAGTGGTGATATCAAGTTACCAAGACACCATATTTAGCAATTCAAATTCGTTATTTGACCCTTAAGATACCTTGTTTAATTTAAGACACTAGATAGACTCTATTAAAGATCTCAGGACTCATCTTTTGCTGAAGACTCAATCAATTACCACTCCGACAAATTCTATATAAAGCTTGTTCAAGTTCTCCTTGGGGTCTTTATTTTATTTCGGAATATCTGGAATCCAACCTAAAGTGGTTTTTGCATCAATTAATTAACATTTTATTATAAGATTATCCTTTGCTTGTTGTATGACTCTTTTGTTGTCATTTCAGGATGACATAATAGTTGCAGACTCGTGATTAAAGAGTTAGTCTGCTTTCTTGGTGGTACTGAAGATCAACATAAGACCTTCATCAATATCATTTCTAAATTCCGTGATATAAGGATAAATATCTCAAAATAAGTTTTTTATGTTTGATACAACATGAGTACCCCTGAAACTTTAAATCTCCATAAGCTTGGTGATGATTGTTGGAACATGAGTATTTTAAGTTGGAACTGTCGTGATTTCGAAAAACTAGAGGCAGTTCGAGAACTCCGCAAACTCATTAAAATGAAGTCCCCTGATGTTATTTTTATCTGTGAAACTATGTGTAATACTGACTTTACCACAAGAAATTTTGGTCTCTGGGATACCATAATTCCTTTGTTCTTCACTCCAGGGAGGAAGGGAGGCACGTGCTTAACTTGAAATGATAGTTTTGATTTAAATGTCATGTTAGCCAGCGAAACGCTTGTTGTTCCTGAAATTCTATTAAGGCATAGTTTCACTAAAGTGCAATATCTACTTTGTGTATGGGGAACCTAACAATTTTTTTTTAGAGATAATAACTAGGCAAGTTTCATGGCTTGGAGTTATGATCCCTCATTAGTGATTGGCATGGTGACCTAAATTGCATACTTACCTCAAGAAAAATAAGAGACATGTTACTAATAAAGAAACTAAAAATTTAGAACAACTCATGGAAGAATGAAAGTTGAAATACATGCCATTGTCTTGTCCATCCTTCACCTAGACTAATATCTTAGTTTTGGAGAGAATTGATCGTGTCGTGGTTAATGGTGTGTGGGAAACTACCTTCCCACGCATCATATCCTGTACTTTCCTCGATTTAGCTCAGACCATTTCATGTCAATATGGAAAAAGAATCCTCATGCAAAACTGTCATTGAGCAGGTCTGGTTCATTTCTGTTAGAGGTTCCAAATCCATTCAACTGAAACAAAGATTAAATCATGCTAAGGAGCAACTGAGAAAGTTGAATAAATAATCTTTCTTAAGCATAAACCCCTCTTTACTTGAAACAAAAAACAAGATTAAAAATTTTCAAACTCTCTCATTTGGGGATATAAATTTTTTTTACTGAACTTAATTAAGGATAAAATAACCTACTTATATTCTTTGGAAGAAATTATATAGAAAGAAAAATCTAGATAGTTATGGCTCAATGAAGGTGATAGATACATGCCCTTCTTTTACAAATCTACAATGTTTCGAAGAAAGACAAATCACATCTCTTAGATCAAATCTAAAGATGGAACCTGTTTAAATACCATAGATGTTATAAGGGAAGAATTTATATCCTATTTCCAGCAATTCTATGGTACCTCTAACTCTAATACCAAGATCCAGTGGTTGATACTGTAAAAGTTGAGGTAAATTAATGACCTTGATAATGATACGCTTTTGGATCCTATTTGATGAAATAAAGGCGACTTCTTTTCAAGTGATAGCTAAGAAAGCACATGGGCTGATGGGTTTATAGGTCTCTTATACTAGACTTATTGGGATATAATCGGAGAGAGTGTTATTCTAATGGAAAAGCGAATCTTTGTGGTCGAACATCTGTTAACCCAATTCAACCATACTAATATCGCTATAATCCTGGAAACTCCTATGACAGAATTTGTGGATCAATTTGGACCTATTGGATTACAAGATAATCTTTAAGACTTTGGAGAATATGACAAAGCCTTTGATGGATAAAGTGATATGTCGAATAAAAGTTCTTTCATTCCAAAGAGGAAAATTATTGATAATGTAGTCCTAGCCCATGAACTCATCCATTACATAAAAAGTACCAAGGTAGATTGGGATGTGATGCCATTAATCTGGACACGTCGAAGGCGCATGATACAGTGAAATGGTCCTCTTTAACCAATGTTGATTCCATCAGAATTGGGTAAACCTTATTTTGAACTCTCTAAACTGTGTCTCGTATTCCATTCTCCTTAATGCCAGTCCTTTGGGTCACTTTCAGCCTGAAAGAGGCCTAAGGCATGGGGAATCCATGTCCCCATATCTTTATTTTTTTCGGCGCAGAGGATTTTTCAACATACATAAAACACTTGGAAGAGTCTCAACTAGTTAATGGTCTTAGATGTGTAAAAATAGCTCATCAGCATCTTTTTTTTCTTCTGATAATAGTCTCCTATTTACCAAAGCCATCATCCCTGATTTTCATGCTATTAAAGAATGATTACAAAGCAATTGACCAAGAAATAATTTTTTTCAATCTGGATTATTCTTTAGTGGGAAGGTACATCTGAAACATAAGATAGTTGTTAATAAGGTTTTGAACATATCTAATCTAAGTTATGGGATAAATTTATTTGGGTTCCCTAACTACAATCCTCAAACCTAAAACCCAGACTCATGTCTATCTCTTTAAATTATATGGAACAACGGGTTAATGGTTGGATGACTCAGTTGTTTGCTCAAGCAGGACGAGCTACTTTGGTGAAACATGTTGAACAATCTATGTCCCTTTACCAAATGACTACGTTCTTAATTTCTAAAATAACTTTCCATAAGATAGAAATTCACTTGAATAAGTACTGATAGGGAGAAGATACAAAATCAACAATGAGAAAGTTGCACCTACTAGCTTGAGAAAATACCTGTAAATCCAAGGTCGGTGGAGGGTTAAGACTCAGAAAGAGTGAAGTATACAATATGTTAATGCTAGCTTGGGATGTGTGTAGATTGGTGGAAAATCCCGACTCGCTCCTGGCAAAAGTGCTCAAAGCAAGATATTCTGCTAATGTTGGTGCACTCAATGCAAAATATTCTAGTTTTCTCTCCTGGGCATGTAAGTGCCTCCACCAAACAATGATTAATATTAAGATTTAATTGTATGGATGGTGGACAAACAAAATTTTATCGACCCATGGTGTGAAAACTAGAAACCTGTCAAGTGATCTTCCACACCTAGAGCTAACAGTGTGCCTGGTAAGAATCTTAAAGTTCTAGACTTGATAAATCATGACTCGAGGTCATGAAATGCGGAAAAATTGAGTGATATGTTTTATCAACAATCAAAAATGTCGATCGAAAAAATCCCTCTAAGTTTGATATTTTCTAATGATAGAAGAATCTAGACTCCATCCAAGGATGAAAATTTATCTACCAAATTGGCTTGTTCTTCTCTTAGTGTAAGAGGGGATGATTCTAATGCAAGATTATGGAAGATATTTTGGAAACAAAAGATTCATGTAAGAGTCCGAATCTTTATTGGGAAGGCATGAAAGGTGCCTTATCTGTGAAACAAATCCTACATAATCGTATCCACATCTCGGACTATGTCTGTCCTATATGATATTGAAATCAGAATCAATTATGTACTATCTGGTTAACTCCAAAACCCTCTCAAGAGTCTGGTTTCTGATAGTTATTCAAACCTAATAATTTGTGATCATACCTTTCAACAATGTAATAGATTCTGGCTCGAACTTTGGCCATTCAACGACTCTTCTGGAAGATATGAGAATTTCCCATTAATTGCTTCCCACTTATGGTCAATATGGACCAATCCAAATCAGATTTTCCATGGTGATAGATTTGAAGAACCAATGACTAGTATGGCTAGAGAAAATTCGATATTACTAACTGTCAGTAAAGCTTCTCTGATTGATTGTATTGCCGCAATCACTGGGAAACAATATGACTCTTCATAGGAGACTCCACTAGAAGGATAAGAATGGATAAAATATAATAATGATGGGATTGGAACCAAACTCACAGATAGGGGGGAAATGAGTAATTATAAGAGATTCTGAGAATTTATTTATTCATACCGAATCAACTAACTTGATTGGTTTATCTGCAGATGAAGCAAAAGTGCATGCAATTGGGACGTGCTAAATTAGCTTTGGAAAGGAAAGATGACAAGATTCTGATAGAAAGTGTGCTGTTGAAATTATTATTCAAATTAATAGGAAATTTTTTTTGGAGACCAAAGAACAAAACACCGCTTCCAAGAAATCAAAAACCTAATACTTAAATTCAAGTTATTGTCTTTTAGTTCTGGTAATCAGATGGCTAATAATGTGGCTCATGGACTTATTCAACTGGCTAAGACTAATGCTGTCCATATGATGTTAGAGCACTGCTCGGTCTAACTCGCAAGCGTTGCTATCTCAAACTTGTTTGTCAAGTTTAGTTGATCAAGACTATATACTTGATTTCTAGTCCACCTATAACTATGTCTCGGATTAGGATAGAATGTGTAGTTGAGCTTTAGACTTCACGGCGTTCACCAATTGAAGAAGAAGACCTACTGAGGATCTTGGAGGAACTTCATCAACAAAAGGTATGTGGAGACTAAAACTTATTTATCACTCAGGAGTCTATTCTTTTCTATCTTCTAATGAGACTAGTCGTATAACTATATAAAATTTTACATTATACACATTTGATATTTCGAGCCGAGTTTATCTCGCTTATCTATTTCTCGAAATATATGTTGGAAGCTTTTTGCTTTAGCTATGTTCATATTATTCTTGACGAGTTTAGTTGGAAACAATCTATTTGTCGGAAACTAAATATTAAGTCAAAAGATGATCATGTGAAAATTACCTTGAACATCTTATATGATTTGTGTGAGACAATCATTTGATGTTAGCTCGGGAAGTTTCGTATTGATCATTCGATCACTTGAAAATTACTTGAAGCAAATGGTATGTGTGAGACTACCATTGTCGTCTTCCAAGGACATTTCAATGATTGAAATGAGAATTTAGAAAAATTACCCATGTCTGGATACAACACGGTATGCATACCTAGTATGCGAACTGTATTGTGATGATTCAGGTCCGGAACTCTTGTTTGCGTACCTAGTATGCGAACACATTTACCCGAGAAGGTCTAGAACTCTTTTTTGCATACCTAGTATGAGAAAGGGTTTACCTGAGTTGGGTTCGGAACAGTTTTTCACGAATCGGGTTTGCGAACGGCTTGACTAGGCCAAGGTCCGAAGCTGTTATTCGCGTACCTAGTTTGCTAACACAGTGGTGAAGTTCTAAAATTGGTTATGTATGAAGAAAAATCGGGGGTCAACAACCACACCCAATATTTCATTCGATATTCTGTATGGAATAACTCCAATATAATTCCAAGAGAATCAACTAAACAGTCAGACTCAATCAAGGAAATATATCCAAGAGCTGCATCTTTATTTCTCAATACAATCTGCAATCGAATAGATAGGAATCTGTGAGCCCGATTGATATGAGAAATAACTTGAACGGTATCAAAAACCAATGTTCAAGTGTCAATTAATTACTACCCAACAAACAAGGTCGTATTTACTAATTGATTGAACTACGCACAACCTATGATATTTCAATTATATAAAATATAATGCGGAAAAGAAATAACACAAACACCAGAAGTTTTGTTAACGAGGAAATCGCAAATGCAGAAAACCCCCCGGACCTAGTCCAGTTTTGAACACCACACTGTATTAAGCCGCTATAGACACCATCCTACTACAAATTAACTTCGAATTGGAATGTAGTTGAGACCTAACCAATATTACACTGATCAAGGTTCAGTCGCGTTCCTTACGTAATAGCACCTTGACTGACTGGTTTATAATGGCTCAAACCCATAAGCAGCCGAATTAACCGTGTGTATAACTTTTCACCAACTCAGAGCTAACACTTGATTCAACCAAAAAAACGGTGTATAGAAACCTTGACCAACAAAAGGTGGTGGCCTTACCCTTGAGCCAACTGCAAAAACAGCAGCTGAAATTCTCATCCAACAAACACTACGGAAGCTTGAATTCTTGAGCAACTAAAATTAAGTGGAAGGAAACTCTCTTCCATCGAGACATATAGAGGATCCAACCCTTCACCAGCACCCTCAACAACTAAGATTAATCCAGTTAAACCCTTTAGCGGCCGAAAACATTGTATAATGGCTACCTCTATCAACAATGTTTAAGTCTTGAGCCACCAATATTTGTGTGGGTTAAATATTTCAGCGACAAATGATTTATGTTCTTTACCAACAAAATATAATGGTTAATGAATGTTTGTGACAACTTCAACTTGAGTCACTTCATAGTAGTTAAAAGATACCTATTCCAACAACATGGTTGATACAGGTCTCCAGAAATAAGCTTTCAGCCACAAAGATTATATGTTGCCATTTTGGTTGCTATAGATCTCTAAATACGAAAAATGGCCTTCTACCAACCGAACCCAAGTAGTCCCTAAAGCTCAATATTCTTGTAATGACGAGACCGCAAATGCATAAAAACCCTAGGACCTAGTCACGTTTTGAACACCACATTGTATTAAGCCGCTACAGACAATATCCTACTACAAATTAACTTCGGACTAGAATGTAGTTGAGCCATAACCAATCTCACACTGATCAAGGTACAGTCGCGTTCCTTACGCCTATGAATCCCAGCATGAATCTACACACTTGATTCCCTTAGCTGATCTCACCCACAACTAAGAGTTGCTACGACCCAAATTCGAAGACTTATAAACAAATCTGCCTCCCACATAGATGTCTATTATGATAGATAAATTTATCTCCCACAGAAATACCTATGAGATTTTGTTTCGTCTTATGGTAAATCAAGGTGCACATGAACCATTTGATAATTCAGTCTTATATTCCCGAATAACAGCCAAGAAATATAAATCACCTCACAATATCTTAACTATATGGTAGTAGAACAAGTTATTGTGGAATCACAAAGAATGAGACGAAGAGCTTTGTGATTACTTTTTATATTTTACCTATCAGAGATAAATCTCTAGCAAATCTTAAAGAAGATAGTACTCAACATATAAAACAAGAAAATAGTTGGATCTGGATTCATAATCCCAATGAAGTCTTTAAGTCGTTAACCTATAATGGTTTTAGGAAAAACCTAGGTTAAAGGATAATTGAATCTAGTCGCAACTAGTATCACACTGGAGGGGTGGGGATTAGGTTTCCCAATTGCTAGAGTTCTCCTTTGTATAGGCTTTCGAATCAGGGTTTAATAAGTTAGCTTAGAAACAAAGCATTCCATATTCACCGTTAGATGAAAATCTGATTTAAGATACAAGCTAAGTCCGCTTGAAACCAAAGCATGCAATATCTCTCCACCGTTAGATGGTCTTAGATTGTCACACAAAAATGAAATATACTTTCATTTAGATATGGGTAACCGTACCTAAACGTGTATATTGAGTTGGCTCAATAACAATTAACCAAAGTTTCCCATATGAACACTTTTGTCTTAACCACATTCATCTAACACATCTAGATCAACTATGATAATCAATCACTCATGAAAGATAATCAAATAAATCCAATTGTGTTTCATAGAGTTGTTCAATTATTGACAATAACATAGAAGTATATATGATCCAATTGAAGCAGAATCAGAATGATTCATATTGTACAAAGTACAAGAATCAGTTCATGAACATTAAGCCACGGTTTGCAAAGATTGCGTTCCTTATTTCATAAATATATTTGTTCATGAGTATGTAAACATACTAAACCGATTTTAGAAATTTGACCATTAAGTTTGAAAACGTGTACGCAAACTTTAGTTCTGTACTTTTGGTATTGTCCAACATTTTGCAAACGGGTACGCAAACTATCGTCCCAGACCTAACTCAGGTAGAACCGTCACATACTGGTATGCAAACTTGGTTTCCGGACCTGAATCATGCCAACACAGTTTGTTCACTAAGTACGCATATTGTGATGTTTTCCATACATGGGTTTTAGTTCTAAACCCCTATTTCAATCATTGAAACATTCTTAGAAGACGACAATGGCTGTCTCACACAAACCATTGCTTATAAGCAATTTTCAAGTGATCGAATGATCAATACGAAATTTCCAAGTTGACATCAAGTGACTTTCTCACACAAATCATATAAGATATTTCAAGGCAATTTCCACATGATCATCTTTTGACTCATTATTTAGTTACTAACAAATAGATTGTTTCCAACTAAACTCGTCAAGAATAATGATGAATTTTGCTAAAGTAAATGCTACCAACACATATTTCGAGAAATAGATAAGCGAGTTATACTCAGCTCGAAATAACAAATGTGTATGATATAAAAGTCTATATCGCTATACGACTTTTGTCTCAATAGGAGATATAATAGAATAAAATAGACTTCTGAGTGATAGATATGTTTTAGAATAGAATAAAATAGACTTGTGAGAAAAAGTTTTTGTTAGACAGAGTAAAATCCATTTCATCTTCCAAGGTGGTCGAAGAAGCTTCTCCAGAAAGAATATCAAGATTGATATGAGTATTGCTGCAATCATCAAAATTGATATTTTCACAAAGGAGTGCTACACTTGAATTTTTGTCTTCAGTGGAATCATAGTGATTAGACGTTTCATCTAGAGTTACAACGGACCCTTTGATTCCGGTGTATTTTCTACGATTTGGACGCTCATAGTAAAAATGACCAAAACCTTTACACTTGAAGCACTGTGGCATATCCTCGTCATCAATATTGACAGTATCCCTGTTTTATAGGAGGAATACGGTCGTGAGGATTGACTGATGTTCTGGGTTTATACCTGGTGAAACGTTTATTCCTCATTAACAAAATATCTTTAAACTGTCTTGTGATCAGAGAGACTGAGTTGTCAAGATCTTCATCCGATGATTCAGTCTCAATCGGATTGTTCATTAGGTTGACAACACTTTTACTTTTATCAAGTAATTTAGTGTTCTTTTGTGCTCTGAAAGCAATATCCTTTCCAGCATTGGATGTATGCTCATGATCAAAGAACTTTAACTTTCCAACAAGTGTATTCTTGGAAAATGTTTCAAGGTTATTTCCTTTAACGATGACATGTTTATCAGAATCGTATTTGGATGGAAACGATCTGAGAATTTTCATCACAATGCCCTTTTCAGGAATAGTCTTACCCAATGCAAAAGATGCATTTACAATTTCAGACACTTTGCGATTAAACTCATCAAATGACTCTTCATCAGCTATACAACGGTTTTCCCAATCAGAATTTAGGTTTTGAATCCTAGCTTCCTTTTCATGGGCATTCCCTTCAAATACAATTTCTAAGATATCCCAAGCATCTTTAGACTTAGTGCACATAGTCACATGGTGATGAAGATCTGGGGTAATGGCATGGATGATTGCATTTAATCAGTCAAAATTTTTCTTTGCAGCGAGAATCTCAACAAGATCATACTCACCAATATCCTTTGGTATGGTTAGATTGCCCACTGTTACTGACGGAGGATCATAGCCATTTACAACACGAACCCATGATTGAAATTTACGCGCTTGGAGAAAGGCATGCATAGAAAATTTCCACCATAAGTAATTCGAGCCATCGAAGACTGGAGGTACGTCTACAGAGATAACGCTTCTATCCATAGAGTCAGATTGCTACAAACAAAGACTTATAAGGTCTTTAACGTGTTTGCCTGCTCTGATACCAACTGAAAAAGCGGGGGTTAACAACCAAATCCAATATTTGGTTCATAAATCTATATGGACTAACTCCAATATAGTTCCAAGAGAATCAACTAGACAGTCAGACTCAATCAAGGAAATATATCCAAGAGATGTATCTTTATTTCTCAATACAATCTGCAATTTTGGGATTAATGTAAAATAACAAGAGAATTACAAATCAGAAAGACTATCTTCTGGTAAGAAATTAGTCGGAAGCCTAACAACAAGCTGAGCTCCTACACCTTTTTGAATAACTACACTTAACCTATGAAAAAGAAACTCTCCGACTCGAACATTGGCATCGTGGCTAGCAATATAGTTGCGCAAGCATTTCAGAAAGTCTATAGTACCATCACCCAACTCACCTAAGGTGGTAAAATCAAGTGTCCCAAAACCATAACCATGAGACGTGCACTTTTCTAAATATTTAGCATTCTTGCGAGTAACATCATTCTTAATGGCAAGGCCTGAGGAAAAGTTACGAACTCCACCATCGGTAAAAGGAGAAATACCAGTCACGTCCAAGCACACATCACGTCCATTTTCCCAGTTATGCACAAGTATGTCAGCCGGTCTCAAAGCAGTGCCATTATTCGCAAGTAGTTCCAAATCAACTTCCTTTCTAGCTGGCACACCCGCACGGTAACACATGTGTAGGATCAGAATATCGCAATGATAATGTTTCAACGAAATTATCAATGACACAGCATAACAGCGTCGCAGAACAATTTCAAAAATAATAAAATAAATGACGTCATCTAAAATCACGAGAAAGATGTGATAGTCCTGCGAAGATTAGAGAGTTTGCGAAATTAACAATTGTGAGGTTGCGAGAATATCGCAGATCATATCCAAAAATAAAGGACAGATTAGCTGTCATCCACTATGTATTTTGTTATAAATAGTCGTTCGAATTGTAAAGAAAGGGGAGAGATCTTTTTTGAGTAAGAAACAAGTAAATAGGAGAGAGAAAGTTCAGAGCAGAGATCATTCTTGACTTCTTTATCTTTCTTGTAAGAACATTCAAAGATTTATCAATAAAATTAAGAGTGTAAACCTAAAAATGAGTTGATCAACAATGAAATCATATGAGGGGTGTAGTGTAGGATTTCCTGCAACTACAACATGTAAGCAATAGTATCTCTCACCAAATCATGTCTGAATTTAAGCCCGACTTCATTCGCACAATGCAGGGCATGATCACCAAAAACATCCATATCTCTTTTGCAAAAGGGACAAGTGCCATCTACTTCGAAGAGAGGGATCCCTAACCTGTATCAGAGAATTGCACTGAACTGCCTAGCTCCAATATGTTGATTAAGCCCATCAATTGGAATCGCCATCAGAAAATCCCAGGCATGTTTTTTTTGGTTGCAGTGCCATATAACAGAATCACGCTCCGTCAAATCATAACCGGTGGGTATGTTTTCCTTCACTGCGTCAAAGTAAATTGTTTCCAAGGAGTTCATGGAATGGGTGGAAAAATTACTAGAGCAAAGAGGAGACACAGTAACACTCAGTGAGTTGAAGGAATCTAGAGCTCGCTGAAAAGCTGGGCCACTGCCACTGACCCCAGTATTCCTCAAAATGGTGGACTGCAAATCTAGGGTCTGTAAACAAGAAGCAAGGAAACAATATTGTTTGGTATCCTGTATAGTATATGAGAAATAACTTGAACGATATCAAAAACTAATGTTAAAGTGTCAATCAATTACTACCCAACAAAATAGGTCGTATTTCCCAATTGATTGAACTACGCACAACCTGTGATATTTTAATTATATAAAATATAATGCGGAAAAGAAATGACACAGACACCAGAAGTTTTGTTAACAAGGAAGCCGCAAATGCAGAAAAATCCCGGGACCTAGTCCAGCTTTGAACACCACACTGTATTAAGCCGCTACAGACATTAGCCACTACAAATTAACTTCGAACTGGAATGTAGTTGAGCCCTAACCAATATCACACTGATCAAGGTACAGTCGCATTCCTTACGCCTCTGAATCCCAGTAGGACTCTACGCACTTGATTCCCTTAGATGTTCTCACCCACAACTAAGAGTTTCTACGACCCAAAGTCGAATACTTATAAAAACTTTTGTCTCCCATATATATGTCTATTCTGATAGATAAATCTGTTTCCTATAAAAATACCTATGAGGTTTTGTTCCGACTTATGATAAATCAAGGTTCACAGAAACCAGTTGATAATCCGTTCTCATATTCCCGAAGAACAACCTAGAAATATCAATCACCTCACAATAACTTAACTATATGGTAGTATAACCACTTATTGTGGAATCACAAAGAATATGGCGAAGAGCTTTGTGATTACTTTTTATATCTTACATATCGAAGATAAATCTCGAGAAAATCTTAAAGAAGATAGTACTTAACACGATAAAACAAGTAAGATCAGAATACGCAACTACAAAGAAAATAGTTGGATCTGGCTTCAGAATCCAAATGAAGTCTATAAGTCGTTAACCTATAATGGTTTTAGGAAAAACCTATGTTAAAGGAGAATCGACTCTAGTCGCAATTAGTATCACACGGGAGGTGTGGGGATTAGGTATCTCGGTTGCTAATGCTCTCCTTTATATAGCCTTTTAAATCAGGGTTTGCTAAGTTATCTTAGAAACAAAGCATTCCATATTCACCGCTACATGAAAATCTGATTTAAGATACAAGCTAAGTCCGCTTGAAACCGGAGCAATATCTCTCCACCGTTAGATGGTCTTAGATTGTCACACACAAATGAAATATACTTTCATTTAGATATGGGTAACCGTACATAAACGTGTATATTGAGTTGGCTCAATAATAGTTAACCAAATTTAGTCATATGAACATTTTTGTCTTAACCACATTCATCTAACACATCTAGATCAACTATGATGATCAATCACTCATGAAATATAATCAAATGAATCTAATTGTGTTTCATAGAGTTGTTCAATTATTGACAATAACGTAGAATTATATTTTATCCAATTGAAGCAGAATCAGAATGATTCATTTGTACAAAGTACAAGAATCAGTTCATGAACATTAAGCCACGGTTTGCAAAAATTGCATTCATTATTTCATAAATATATTTGTTCATGAGTATGTAAACATACTAAACTGATTTTAGAACTTTGACCACTAAGTTTGCAAACGGGTACGCAAACTTTAGTTCCAGACTTTTGGTCTTGTCCAACATATTGCAAACGGATACGCAAACTATCATCCTGGATCTAACTCAGGTAGAACCGTTCGCATACTGGTATGTAAACTTGGTTCCCGGACTTTAACAGTTAAAACCGTTCGCATACTGGTATGCAAACTTGGTTTCCGGACTTGAATCATACTAACACATTTTGTTCACTATGTACGCATACTGTGATGTTTTCCAGAAATGGGTTTTAGTTTTAAACCCCTATTTCAAGCATTGAAACATTCTCAGAAGACGACAATGGTTGTCTCACACAAACCATTAACTTATAAGCAATTTTCAAGTGATCGAATGATCAATATGAAACTTTCCAAGTTGGTTCAAATGACTGTCTCACACAAATCATGTAAGATGTTTCAAGGAAATTTCCACATGATCATATTTTGACTCATTCTTTGGTTTCCAACAAATAAATTGTTTCCAACTAAACTCGTCAAGAATAATGATGAATATAGTTAAAGCAAAAATCTACCAACACATATGTCGAGAAATAGATAAGAGAGTTATACTCAGCTCGAAATAATAAATGTGTATGATATGAAAGTCTACATCTCTATACGACTTTTATCTCAATATGAGATAGAATAGAGTAAAATAAAATAGACTTTTGAGTGATAGATAAGTTTTAGTCTCCATATACCTTTTGTTGATGAAGTTCCTCTGAGTTCTTCAGTAGATCTTCGTCTTCAGTTGTAAGTGTCGTGAAGTCTAAACCTCAACTACACAATCTATCTTAGTTTGAAACTCCTATAAGCAGACTAGAAATCAAGACTATAGTTTTGATTTACTAAACTTGACAAATAAGCTTGAGATACAAATGCTTGCGAGTTCGACCGAGCAGTGCTCTAACATATGATTCCCATACTCATGAACTAAAACATTTATGATTTAAGGAATGAAAATTAACTTTGAACACCGTGGCTTAATGTTCATGAATTTATTCTTGTATAAGTATTTTGTACGATTACGAATCAAACCGATTTAGATTCAATTTGTTCTTATATATTTCTATGAGTTAGTGAACAAAAGAACAACTCTATTGAAACAAAATTAGATTCATTTGATTATTTATCATGATTGATTTATCTTCTTTCTTGATCTAGAAGTGTTAGATGAATACGACTAAGACAAAAGTGTTCATTTGGCTAACTTCGGTTAACTGTTATTGATCCAACTCAATATACACGTTTAGGTACGGTAACCCATATCTAAATATTAGTATATTTCATTTGTGTGTAACAAGCTGATGAGTGCCAAATAATGTATATATTTATCCCTTTTTGTTGGCATTTAACTCATCTTTTGTGCAGTAATTCTACATTTTATCCCATATTCTGTATTTTCATTGTTTTCAAGAATAAATATTTTTCTTACTTAATTTTGCATTTTTAGGTAATAAATAAAGTTCGGATGACTTGCGGAGAAAAAAGAGCAGAAAAGTAGTGAAAAGCCGGGAGAAATCACGCAAGGAAGCCGCGAAGAATGGTGCGCACAACCTCATTTTCTACACACAAAAACGCCTCCGTTCTCAGCCATCAGATCAGTTCTCAGAAGCATCCGATGGTCGCTCCTTCATAGAGCATCAAAATCTGAAGTCTCTGCCAAGCACCACAGCGCTGAAATTCCAAGCCTTCAGATTAGATGGTAGTTGAATCCAACGGTTGCTCCCTTGCTGTTCATCAAAGTTTGATATCTCCGCCTTACACTAAAGCACCTAACCTAATCTAGCACCGTTCGTTTCGTTGTATCCCTTCATCCGACGGTCGCTCCTCGCTTGCCTCCGCATCACCGTCCGATCTACCTACCAGCTCCACATCCCACGGCTAAGCTTCGCGAAACATCAAAATCTTTATCCCTGCCTCACACCTTAATACCCAAATACCTAATACCCTTCTTCCCAAAACAGTCGACCCTCACCTTCTCCCCCTTTCTTCTTCTCCACAGCAGAGCCTTCCCCTTCCACCTGCTCCACCAACTCGCTGCCACCACCACCAACTCCACACGAGCCCTCAAATCTCTTCCATACGTAAACCCATCACTAACCTACCCCTCTATCAACTTATTTCATCATTTCTCAACCCTTTTCTATGAAACCCTAGGATTAAGGGATGATGAAATAAGTTAGGTTAGAGAAGCAATTGGAGGCGTGGAGAGGTAGAGGAGTACAAATGGAAGCATGAGTCGAGAAGAATTGGGAGTTATCACATCAAATTAGGTAAAATATCTAACCCTAATTTTGACTGATTTGGGGGAAAATTGTAGAACCCTAATTGAGTGTTGTGGACTATAAATTGAGGGTTGTGGGTGTGTTGTAAAGGTATGCCTGGAATAGCCGGCGTCCAAGACTTTCATGTTCTGTTAATGTTGTTTTTCTCTTCAATTTTGTGCTGTTTCATGCACTGCTCATGTTCTGTTAATGTTATACTTTTAATTTCCTGTTATGTTCCTGTTAATGTTAATCCTGTTAGTGTTTACTCTGTTTAATGTGCCTTTGTTAGTTTAAATGCTCAACTGTTGTTTCAATTCATTGTCAAGAAGTGATGGTATGCTAGGTTAGAGCTTTCAGAGCACTGAATTGATTGAGTAATGGAAGAAATCAGTGCTCAACTGTGCTTAAGATTGATTATACTGTCAAAAGACAGTCAATGCTAGGAGCACATCAGTTGAGCAAGCTGATTATCTTGCCATTCCTTTTTTGTATGCTTAACTCTCTTGCATTGTCACCATTTCAGTTTCATTATCATCCCTTCCCTTGGCTTAGGCCTTGGTTCATTTTGCATTGTTCTCTGCTTGTTTAGTCATTGTCTTGTAAATTTTCTCCATTGTCTTTCCTGTTAACTGCCTTTGTTCTTCATTGCCTTGTTTTTCCCTGTTGTTGCCTCTCTTGCACTTGCCTTGCACTGCTGCTGTGCACTTGCCTTGCTGCATTGCACTGCTGCATTGCACTGTTTTCTTCCCCTGCACTGCACTGTGCACTTGCAGTGCTGCTGCTTTCCTTCCTCTTTGCTGCATTGTTTGTTCTGCTGCTTTCCTTCCTCTTTGCAGTGCTGCTGCTGTGCAAGGCAGCAATTCTTGTTCTCCTTGTTCTTGTCACTGCATTCTAGTTGGATGCTGTTCTTGCTGCTGCTGCTGCATTCACTTCCTTGTGCTTCTGCTCCACTGCTGCTGAGTTCTCAGTTCTAAGCCCACTGTCCATTGTTTGTACAAACTGGGGCCCAGGTTTGAACCAAAAGTTGAAGCCCATTTCATCATTGGGTGAAGTTAAGCCCAGTCTACTGTGTACATAACTGAGGCCCAATTCAATCAACTGTGGGCTTAACCCAAAAGCCTAACTCAAAAGACTAAGGCCAGTTCATTCTTAGGAATAAGGCCAAAGCCAACTTCAATCACAAGCCCATTTACATTTCAAAGACCAACTGAGCCCAAGCTCAGTTCATTTCATTGTTAAAAACAAACCCATTAGGCCCAATTTATTCAAAGGGTATTCAAAGCCCAACAATAGCAATTTAGAGCCCAAATAGCTAAACACTACAAAACACTCACAATCTCTGTGGATCGACCCGTACTTGCACGAGCTACAACCGACGACCGTGCACTTGCGGTATTACTGTAGGCCCGCGTTTTTCTGCGCTTCATTTTATACACTCCTCCGGGCCCACCAAGTTTTTTGGCCGGGGAACATTTTGCATTTAAATATACCTATCTTTGAGGCCTGCCAAGTTTTTGGCGCCGTTGCCGGGGATTGGTGCTGTGTTTTTCGTGTGTTTTTCTTAGCTATTTTGCATTTCACTTCATAGCATTTGCATCTGCATCTGCTTCACTTCATTTGCTGTTGGACCTGCTGTTCTGAACCTGTTTTTCCTCTGCTGGGACGCCACCAAGGAAAAGAACCAAAGCCCAACTGGGTTTTTGCAACAATATCAGAGCAGCTGGGCTGTGCTTAAAAGGTAACCCATTTAAGAGAACCCGAATTGTGGGCTTCCAATTTTTAATTGTGGGCTTGTAATATTAAAGCCAATTTTTGGGCTTCTCTTATTTTCTGTTGGGTTTGTAATAATTTATTTGTGGGCTTGTTTGTTTAATTTGTGGGCTTGTGTATTTAATTTTTGTGAGCTTGTTTAAATTGGACTTGTATCTTGTATTCTGGGTTTTTAAACCCAGCTGAGCTTGTAACCGATCACGCTAGTTGAACTCGTTAGTGGGCCGAGTACCCAAATTCTAGGCCGAGATTTTGGACTCAGTTCCACCAAAAGTTTTCAACCAAGCGGAGCCAAAGCAAACGCAAAACAAACAGTGGGCTTGCTCCCATTCAAAAACCAAATTTTATTTTCTTTTTCAGAAAAAAAAAAAAAAAATTTTTTTTTACTTTTCTCCCATTTAAAAAAAAAAAAAAAAAATTCTTTTGCTCCCATTCAAAAAAACCAAATTTTACTTGCTCCCATTTTAAACCAAATTTTTTCTTCTTTATCCCATCTTAAACCAAAAGTTTTATTTTACTCCCATTTCAAAACCAAATTTTCAAATGTCTCCTACCAAAACCAAATTTTTCCCAAAAATCCAAACCCTTTAAAAAAACCAAATTTTGGGCTTTGTAACATAGTTACTTAGCTTTTGAGCCAATCATGTCTGGATTTTGGTCTGCTCCTGGGGATGGAAATAAAACTCTTAGAGAACTTGCTTATGGGCATGTACCACGTTATGAACCTTCCACGGACCATGATGTCAATAGTTATAGGAATTATTATGGACATTTTCAAAGTACCGAGCCGCAATACATGAACCCTAATGACTATTCATACATGCATCATTCATCGCAACGTGAAAATGAACATTTTGCTAGTGCCTCACTCACACAATCATCACTTATGGATCAAATAGAGGCTCGAATCACAGCTTTAGAAATGCAATCACATGAGGAATCTTTCACATCTAATTTTCTTAGGCAACCTGAAATCTATGCATGTCCCGCATGTGGTAGTTTAGACCACCCTGTTGAGCATTGTCATATTTTGCATAACTTTAGGCAATCTAGAGAAAATCCAATGTATGAAATGCCCATAAATTGTGAGAATGGTAGTCATTGGGACCATAATCAATCCTTTGAGGGTTGCGATCAATATTTTGTAAACCCTAATGACCATGAACACATGTACCATTCACCACAATTTGAACATGAAGAATTTTGTACTCCCATGAATTTAGACTCCACCACAGAAGCTTTAAGACTCTGTAAGCAAGACTATGATAGATCTACATCACGAATTCATGCACATTTAGATCAGATTTTGCTTCACCGACAAAAGGAGGAAATTCATGAGGAAATGTATGTTGTCCCTAATGAAGTGTCTAGTCCCATTCATGTAAATAATGTTGAATATGAACCTAATTTAGAGGAACATGAATCGACTAATGACACCACCACTGTTAATGAGGACCAATATGCATGCTACCATGATGATGATTATGATGATTATGATGATATGTTAGAAGAACATGAAAATATTGTGGAACCTGTTGGTTCAATAACATATGGCTTCTCGCCCTCGACCTTCATGAGTGATGTTTTTTCTAATACTCATTGTAATTCATATGATTTTGATATTGACATGGGATTCGTACAATTATTCTGTGAAGATGAGCATGACATAGGAATAGTTGAATCTTCTGTAGACACCAATATGCATGAAAATATATTTGATGTGTCTGATTCTCTACCTAGGTCACATTGTGATATTTCTCCTGATTTGCCGATGCATGAGAATAAATTTGTTGATGATGTTGATGATTCTGAGTGTGAACTTGCTAAACTGATTGATGATTGTGAGCATGATGTGACATATGTAGATGATTTAGGATATTTTGATTTGATTAATAATGACGCACCTATTCTCCTACATGAGTCACAATCTGTTGGCCTTCCACCCAACCTAGACTTGGTTTGTACCCATATTGTCAAACCGATTTTTCTGAAAATTCCCAACCTAGGTTTGGAACTGTGTGCTTCCCAAGTCCTCTTGGACTATTTTTCATCCAAATATAATACATTTGAGGAACCACAGTTGGAATTAGCATGTTTTCCCGTCCCTAGCAAAGTTCATTTCGAGCTAGACCTTTTGCATGATGAACCTCCGAAACTGCGCGATTTTGTTTTAAAAATTATATCTTCTGTAAAATACAGGTTTGGGGGTAGCTCATTTTGTTTCACAGTTTCACTTGCGTTTCTTTCCTGTTATATATGTGTGAAGCTGTTGAAATGTCTACACTTTGTCTTTTGGGTTGATCCTCAACTCTTTAGATTGTTAGTGTATGGTGAATTTTTTGTATATAATCCAGTAGATAAAATTTCTTAAAAACCCTTTTGTTCCTTTTGTATATATTTTGCTAATCCAATATGATCTCGGCTGAAATATGTTGGATTTTTGCCTTGAATAACGGAGTTTTAATTCTGCTTTCGCCGAAATCGGGTATTCTCTCTCCTTTTACTCTACTCAGCATGTCCCTTTCCATATGTTGCATTTTAATTCTTTCCATATTTTGAAACATTGAGGACAATGTTTAGTTTAGGTTTGGGGGTATAGAGTAGATACCATGATAATATGCCATAATTGAAAACGAACTCCTTCTTCTTTTTGAAAAAATTGAAAAATTCCAAAAAAATTGAAAAATCAAAATTCAAAAAAATTAAAAAATTTAAAAAAATCATAAAAATGGAGCTCATTTACCTTGAAATGTTGACTCTTGTGCAAATATGTATTTTTATTAGGAGTCTTAGTCTAGATATTTAGGCACCCTGATTCTAGCACAATTCACATAGTGATAAGAAATTTGCACGCGCACGATCTACCAATACATGTATGGCCTCGATCTTCAAGGTGTTTGATAGGAAGTTACGATTGCCAATCACTTTAGAATACTGAACGAAACTTGACTAGCTTGTTCTTTGGTTGGTTGGGATAGAAGGTGGAGGTTACATTAAGAAAGACAACCATCGAATTTAACTGGGTGCATCAAAAAGGGCTACCTCTTGCAAAGTGTCATGTAATCTTTTGTTTCTTTTTGTTATGTATCAAAAGTGTTTCTTCAAAAAAAAAAAAAAAAAAAAAAAAGAGAAAAAAAATATATATATCAGAAAAATATAAAAAAATCAAGTATTTATCAATTCCATCATCTCTTGTTCCAAAAATAAAAAGAGAATAGTAAATGTAAATTAGAGTCATGTAAAGAGTCATCTTTTGTTGTTTCATTGTAATAAGCAAGGAGGGTGTATGCCATTGATGTACAACGCGAGTAATTGTGAAATACCTCCAACTCATTCACAATTCTCGTAAAGTCCGGACAGCTAGCTAGATTTCGACCTCAGTTCTTAGTCTGAGAAACTATCTCTTGGTGATTAGTAGTCATAACTTCAGATCTTTCTTTACACATGTGTAGATACACTTTACACTCTTATCACATGTCTTTTTTTGTTATCAATGCTAGGATTGTGCCTTCGATAGCTAGATTGACATCTCCATTTTGCTGTGAGCTTAAACTGTTTTGCACATGTCACATTTGATGGAATCTGAGCTTATATTTTGACCTAGAACTTTGTAGGTACGTTCTAAGCAAACCTTCACGAGACTTCAACTCGTCCACTAGGGACACTTAGTGGTTTAAAAGGCTTAGTGCATACGCTAAATGCATTCGAGAGACCAGCGACAGTGGTATAGTTAGGATTTCCTTAGTTTTGTTTTACTTGAGGACAAGTAAAATTCAGGTTTGGGGGTATTTGATGAGTGCCAAATAATGTATATATTTATCCCTTTTTGTTGGCATTTAACTCATCTTTTGTGTAGTAATTCTACATTTTATCCCATATTCTGTATTTTCATTGTTTTCAAGAATAAATATTTTTCTTACTTAATTTTGCATTTTTAGGTAATAAATAAAGTTCGGATGACTTGCGGAGCAAAAAGAGCAGAAAAGTAGTGAAAAGCCGGGAGAAATCACGCAAGGAAGCCGCGAAGAATGGTGCGCACAACCTCATTTTCTACACACAAAAACGCCTCCGTTCTCAGCCATCAGATCAGTTCTCAGAAGCATCCGATGGTCGCTCCTTCATAGAGCATCAAAATCTGAAGTCTCTGCCAAGCACCACAGCGCTGAAATTCCAAGCCTTCAGATTAGATGGTAGTTGAATCCAACGGTTGCTCCCTTGCTATTCATCAAAGTTTGATATCTCCGCCTTACACTACAACACCTAACCTAATCTAGCACCGTTCGTTTCGTTGTATCCCTTCATCCGACGGTCGCTCCTCGCTTGCCTCCGCATCACCGTCCGATCTACCTACCAGCTCCACATCCCACGGCTAAGCTTCGCGAAACATCAAAATCTTTATCCCTGCCTCACACCTTAATACCCAAATACCTAATACCCTTCTTCCCAAAACAGTCGACCCTCACCTTCTCCCCCTTTCTTCTTCTCCACAGCAGAGCCTTCCCCTTCCACCTGCTCCACCAACTCGCTGCCACCACCACCAACTCCACACGAGCCCTCAAATCTCTTCCATACGTAAACCCATCACTACCCTACCCCTCTATCAACTTATTTCATCATTTCTCAACCCTTTTTCTCTGAAACCCTAGGATTAAGGGATGATGAAATAAGTTAGGTTAGAGAAGCAATTGGAGGCGTGAAGAGGTAGAGGAGTACAAATGGAAGCATGGGTCGAGAAGAATTGGGAGTTATCACATCAAATTAGGTAAAATATCTAACCCTAATTTTGACTGATTTGGGGGAAAATTGTAGAACCCTAATTGAGTGTTGTGGACTATAAATTGAGGGTTGTGGGTGTGTTGTAAAGGTATGCCTGGAATAGCCGGCGTCCAGGACTTTCATGTTCTATTAATGTTGTTTTTCTCTTCAATTTTGTGCTGTTTCATGCACTGCTCATGTTCTGTTAATGTTATACTTTTAATTTCCTGTTATGTTCCTGTTAATGTTAATCCTGTTAGTGTTTACTCTGTTTAATGTGCCTTTGTTAGTTTAAATGCTCAACTTTTGTTTCAATTCATTGTCAAGAAGTGATGGTATGCTAGGTTAGAGCTTTCAGAGCACTGAATTGATTGAGTAATGGAAGAAATCAGTGCTCAACTGTGCTTAAGATTGATTGTACTGTCAAAAGACAGTCAATGCTAGGAGCACATCAGTTGAGCAAGCTGATTATCTTGCCATTCCTTTTTTGTATGCTTAACTCTCTTGCATTGTCACCATTTCAGTTTCATTATCATCCCTTCCCTTGGCTTAGGCCTTGGTTCATTTTGCATTGTTCTCTGCTTGTTTAGTCATTGTCTTGTAAATTTTCTCCATTGTCTTTCCTGTTAACTGCCTTTGTTCTTCATTGCCTTGTTTTTCCCTGTTGTTGCCTCTCTTGCACTTGCCTTGCACTGCTGCTGTGCACTTGCCTTGCTGCATTGCACTGCTGCATTGCACTGTTTTCTTCCCCTGCACTGCACTGTGCACTTGCAGTGCTGCTGCTTTCCTTCCTCTTTGCTGCATTGTTTGTTCTGCTGCTTTCCTTCCTCTTTGCAGTGCTGCTGCTGTGCAAGGCAGCAATTCTTGTTCTCCTTGTTCTTGTCACTGCATTCTAGTTGGATGCTGTTCTTGCTGCTGCTGCTGCATTCACTGCCTTGTGCTTCTGCTCCACTGCTGCTGAGTTCTCAGTTCTAAGCCCACTGTCCATTGTTTGTACAAACTGGAGCCCAGGTTTGAACCAAAAGTTGAAGCCCATTTCATCATTGGGTGAAGTTAAGCCCAGTCTACTGTGTACATAACTGAGGCCCAATTCAATCAACTGTGGGCTTAACCCAAAAGCCTAACTCAAAAGACTAAGGCCAGTTCATTCTTAGGAATAAGGCCAAAGCCAACTTCAATCACAAGCCCATTTACATTTCAAAGACCAACTGAGCCCAAGCTCAGTTCATTTCATTGTTAAAAACAAACCCATTAGGCCCAATTTATTCAAAGGGTATTCAAAGCCCAACAATAGCAATTTAGAGCCCAAATAGCTAAACACTACAAAACACTCCCAATCTCTGTGGATCGACCCGTACTTTCACGAGCTACAACCGACGACCGTGCACTTGCGGTATTACTGTAGGCCCGCGTTTTTCTGCGCTTCATTTTATACACTCCTCCGGGCCCACCAAGTTTTTTGGCGGGGAACATTTTGCATTTAAATATACCTATCTTTGAGGCCTGCCACAAGCTAAGACCATCTAACGATGGAGATTAATATCTTTATTTCTAAGCAGTCTAGCTTAAATTTTAAATCAGGAGTTCATCTAATGGTGAATATTGAACGCTTTATTACTAAGCTATCTTATCTTTGATCTAAAGCAACCACGATTTGAAAGACTATATAAGGGAGAACTCTAGCAACTGGAAAACCTAATCCCGACACTTTCTTGTGTATTAGTTGCAAACTAGAGTCGATTCTCTTGTAACTTAGGTTTTCCAAAACCATTATTAGGTTAACGACTTGAAGACTTCATTTGGGATTCGTGAAGCCAGATCCAACTATTTTCTCTGTAGTTGCATATTCTGATCTTACTTGTTCAATCATATTGAGTTTTATCTTCTCTATGATTTACTCGAGATTTATCTCTGATATGTAAGATATGAAAAGTAATCACAACAGTTCTTCGTCTCAGACTCTTGTGATTCCGCAATAACTTCTCCTGTTAATCAGTTAGGTTATTATGAGGTGACTAATATTTCTCAGATGCTCTTCGGGAGTATAAAACCCGATTATTAGTTGGTTCATGTTCACCTTGATCTTTGTACAAAAAAAACGGAACAAAACAGAATAAATAATAGACACATCTGTGGGAGAAAGACTTGTTTATAAGTCTTCTACTTTGGGTCGTAGAAACTCTTAGTTATAGGTGAGATCAGCTAAGGGAATGAAGTCCGCAGAATCCGGCGTGGTTCTAGAGGTGTAAGGAACACGATTGTACCTTAATCGGTGTGAGACTTGGTTTGGGCTCAACTAAATTCTAGTCCGAAGTTAACTTGTAGTAGGCTAGAGTCTGTAGCGGCTTAATACAGTGTGGTGTTAAAATCTGGACTAGGTCCCGTGTTTTTCTGCATTTGCGGTTTCCTCGTCAACAAAATTTCTGGTGTCCGTGTTATTTGTTTTCCGTATTATATTTGTTTATATAATTGAAATATCACAGGTTGTACGTAGTTCAATCAGTTGATAAATCCGACCTTGATTGTTGGATAAAACTTGATTGACACTTGGGAATTGGTATTAGGTACCGTCCAAGTTATTTCTCATATCAATCAGGCTCGCAGATTTCTATCTATTTGATTTGTTGTTTGTATTGAGAAAGAGATAAAAACACTTTGATATAATTCTTGATTAAGTCTCACTTTTAAGTTGGTGCTCCCAGAATTAAATTGGAGTGTAGTCCATACAAATTTCCGGACGAATTATTGGGTGTGGTTGTTATACCCCCGTTTTTTCAATTGGTATCAGAGCAGGCAAAAACACTAAGACCTCATAAGTTTGTGTTCGTACCAACCTGACTTTATGGACATAAGTGCTATCTCTATAAACGTATCTCCAGTCTTCGATGGATCTAATTACTTATGGTGGAAAATTAATATGTGCTCCTTTATTCAAGCGCGTGATTTTCTATCATGGGTTCGTGTTGTAAATGGCTATAATCCTCCATGAGTTACAGTAGACGGTGTAACAGATGAAAAGGATATTGGTGAGTATGATATTATCGAGATTCTTGCTGCAAAGAAAAAATTTAGCGGATTAAATGCTATCATCCATGCCATTAACCCAGATCGTCAACACCATGTGACTACGTGCACTCGGTCTAAAGATGCTTGGGATATCTTAGAAACCGTATTTGAAGGGAATACCTCTGAAAAATAAGCTAGGTACTATGAAGAGTCATTTGATGAGTTCAAAACCTAAATTCTGATTGGGAAAACCTTCGTATGGATGATGAAGAGTCATTTGATGAGTTTAATCACAAAGTGTCTGAAATGGTTAATGCATCTTTTGTATTTGGTAATACTATTCATGAAATGGACATTGTGATAAAAGTTCTCAGATCACTACCAGCTAGATACGATTCTAAGAAACATGCCATCATTGTGGGAAATAACCTTGATACACTTTCCAGAAATACGCTTGTTGGAAATTTAAAGATCTTTGATTACGAGCATTCAATCAAAGCTGAAAATATACTGCCTTCAAAGCACAAAAGAACACTAAACTACTTGGTAAAATTAAGAGTGTTTGCAACTCTTTGGATGATCCTATTGAGACCGAATCTTCAGATGAAGATCTTGACAACTCAGTTTCTTTGATCACAAGATAGTTTAGAGATAAACTTTTGAAGATAGTTAAACGGTTCACCAGAGATAAACCTAGATCATTAGTTGAGCCTCATGATCGTGTTCCTCCTAAAAACAGGGATACTGTCTATACTGATGATGAGGATATGCCACATTGCTTCAAGTGTAAAGGTTTTGGTCATTTTGCCAATGAATGTCCAAATCGGAGAAAATACACTGGGAACAAAGGTCTTGCTGCAACTCTTGATGAAACGTCTGATCACTATGATTCGACTGAAGAAAAATCAAGTGTTGCACTCCTTGGTGAAAATATTGATTTTGATAACTATAGCAATACTCACATCAATCTTGATATTTTTCTTGGAGAAATCATATGGACCACATTGGAGGATGAAATGGATTTTTCTATTACTAATGAAAACTTTGTCTCACATGT
Organism: Papaver somniferum; assembly: GCF_003573695.1. Classification (NCBI taxonomy): domain Eukaryota; kingdom Viridiplantae; phylum Streptophyta; class Magnoliopsida; order Ranunculales; family Papaveraceae; genus Papaver; species Papaver somniferum. The sequence goes on along the minus strand of NC_039362.1, from coordinate 200,914,019 downwards.
TTCAGGTACTTCACTTTGTTTAGCAACATGTTCGACTATCGTGTCTGAACAATCCTCCCCATTGATATGCTCTTATTGTACTATTAAGGGTCATGGACTTTGTAATTGTTTCAAGTACAAACATAAAGTAAGATATGTCAACAAACTTCAATAGAAAACTAATCGATTAGAAAACAAACTCAACCTTGTTCTAAAGTCAAATCCGTACGAGGTATGTTTTTTTAACTCTTCTGCTAAGAAGTTGATTTCTAAAGAAATAGTTAAATCACTACATAAAAGAACTAGGTCTAAACGACCTATAAAATGGGAGGTTAAAAATTTCTTGTAGGAACCATGTGGTGGACAAATTATTGTTCACCCAACACAGTCTAGTTGTGTTGAAAGTGCATTTTGTCTCATGTTCCCATATTTTGAAAAGAGACAAGTGTTGTACACAGTCGAGCTATAAGATCAAAAAAAATTCTAGTATGTTTTTTGAGTTTTGTTTTCTGAATTACTGGTTATTCTTTTCATATTGTCAAAGAGTGGTATTGAAAAGATTTCTCAGTATTTGAATAAAAAAAGGGGTCAAAATCGACATTCCTACCCTCTTTAGGGCTGTATGTGTTGATGGTACGTGAACCATATTTCCTTGTATATAGGTTCTATTACCCTACATTGTTTTCCTTTTCTAAAAATTTTTCATCAGAAGGTTATTTGTGGAGCTATTGTTTTTGTGTTCCTTTTCATAAATTCCATATTTTAATTGTATGGAGACTGCAAGTAGCATCTCTTCTGATGGAAAAGATACTAATATGATTGTTAAGCCATCAGTCATGAAGGAAAAATACAAATCCCATTCATCTACAACTTTGAAGAGAAAAAGGAAGAATATGAAGAAACCAAGGGCTAACACCTCAAATGTTCCGAAGTTCTCTATTGTTCTTGAAGAGTTAAAATAAACAAGGATGAAGATTCAACAAATAAAGTCTATTGTTCTAAGATCTCTTGAAATTCAGAAGGCTCTGATTCGGCAACAGTCAAGAAGGTTTGTTGGAATTGAGCCCTTTCTTCATGAACCTTATGTTTCAATATATGTTGACGATAAGGAGTTCGGGGACGCTAAAGAATTTTTCAAGAATCTTAATGTCTAGGAAACTTCTTATGATAATTTATTCTTATGTTTAAGAAGGATAACTAGGGTTTGTAATAACATTATTTGTGATTACACATAGCTATTTCAACGATTTTCATCTTGTAATGTTTTTAGATTTATTTATTTAAATTCTAAAGTTATTTGGAAGATGATTTTTACTGTATTTAATCTTTTTGATTTCATTTATTGCAATTACTTATGAGATATATATGTGTTTACGTTCGTGAACTGTTCTTATCTCATATATGCTCAAAAGTTAAGTCTATTATGTCATTATGCAAATATTGATGAAAGATAGAATGAACTTTTGAAAAATTCCGCAGTATTGATTTTTCCCTGATCCACTTTTATGTGAAAGTATTGTATGGCTCCGTAAGTTTTCTTATCTTGAGTGTTTCCGATTAAATTAATTAATAAGATCTTCTTGTAGTTAATTTATTCGAGTTTACTCGATACAAAGCCATGTGGTTTGTTAATGTCCAAAGAAATCCTTTTTTTTCTCGTAAAAGTAAGGTCTCTCATGTTGTTCTCTTGGGAATGACATCAAATGAGGGAGAGTTCTTAATTGAACTTCTGCTTAATTGCCAAATCTTTGTGGGGAGTACGGCTGTGGAATATTGTAGGAGTTATCTTGTATCTTTATAAACTCCATGATGAATACACTAAATTTCGACTATGTGAAATCATCGAAACAAAGTTAATATGTTTTCTTTTAGTCATGAAGTATCATTTGGAAAATTTCATTATGATACCGTATTTTTCGTACCTTTGCCAATTTATATTGACAAAAAGGTGGAGAATTATTTGGTAGTTCACTCTACATACATATGGTTTACGGATCATTATGTAAGGGGGAGCGGTTTTCATTGTAAGATGGAAGTATTGACTAAGGGGGAGTGATACATATCACCATAGTATTATTTCAAAGTTGTGATACAATTGGAATTTGATTCTAAATAATAATACTATGACATTGTATAACAATGATTGAGAACATCTGTTTTCTTATTGTTATGGCTACAGATCTTGAAAAAGCGGGGGTCTAATAACACCACCCAATATTTCACTTAGAAATCTGTATGGACTAACTTCGAAATACTTTGCTAGAGAATCAACTAGACATCCAGACTCAATCTAGATAAAAGTATCTCAAGGAGTTAATATCTCTCTCTTGTTTTTGATATTACTCAAGCTAATAGAAATCAACGAGTCCTAATCAAACACAAGGAATACTTGGACGGTACCAAAGAATAATGTCCAAGGATCAATCAATATCAGTCAACAACCAAAGGTCGGATTTCCAATTGATGATCTTCAACGCACAACCTGTATTATTTCAATTATATAAAAATATAATGCGAAAAAGAAATAACACATACACCAGAAATTTTGTTAACGAGGAAACCACAAATGTAGAAAACCCCGGGACCTAATCCAGATTGAATACCCACTGTATTAAGCCGCTACAAACACTAGCCTACTCCAAGTTAACTTCAGACTGGACTGTAGTTGAAACCCAATCAGTCTCCCACCGATCCAAGGTAAAATTGTTCTTATACGCCTCTGATCCCAGAAGGATACTGCGCATTTGATTCCCTTAGATGATCTCACCCACAACCAAGAGTTGCTGCAACCCAAAATCGCAGACTTGATAATAAACAAATTTGTCTCACATAGAAAAGTCTATCAAAGGATAAATCCGTCTCCCGTAGAAGAACCTTAGGTTTTTGTTCCGTATTATGATATGAAATCAAGTTGAACAGGAACCAATTGATAATCCGGTCTTATATTCCCGAAGAACAGCCTAGATTAATCAATCACCTCTCAACAGTCTTAATTGTATAAATAAGAGGACGTCGAGGAATCACAAACAGTGAGACGAAGATGTTTGTGACTTCTTTATCTTGCCTATCAGAGAACTCTCACGATCTCAAGTCAATCAAAGATTGTACTCGTACGATAAAAGATGCAAGATCAGATCACACAATTACGATAAAAGTAGTATCGACATGGCTTCACAATACCAATGAAGTCTTTAAGTCGTTAACCTGTTTTTAGAGAAGAAAACCAAAGATTGGAGGAGAATCGAGTCTAGCGAGCGCACTAGTATCACACAGACGTGTGGGGATTAGTTTTGCCCAATGCTAGATGTCTCCTATATATAATCTTCAAATCAAGGTTTTGCCTTAGGTACAAAGCAATCCATATTCACCGTCATATGAAAACCTGATTTAGAATCAAACTAATATTTGTCAACTGTTAGATCGAAAACTTAGCTTGTCACACACACTTGAGATTTACGTTTACTAGGTTTGTGAAAACCGTGCCCAAACGTGTACGTGTATGTTGGTTCAACATAGTAACCCAAAAGTTTAACCATATGAGCATTTCATATTAACCTTGTTCTTCTTCACCATAACTAGCTCAATTGACTCAAATGGACTAGTTAGAGAGTTGTTCAATTTCTATGAGATCTTATGTAACTACACAAGACACAATTGAAACAAAGATGATTCGATTCGATTGAATCGGCTCATGAACTTTATAGCCACGGTTTGCATACTACATTCCTTAGTAATTTAAGTTTCATGTTCAGAGCACATATTTATATCATAACCCACTCAAGTACGCAAGCAAGTTCGCGGACTTAAGGCAACCGACAGAGTTTTCCAAACTTAGCAGAAAATATCGGCAAGGAGACTTCCGCCAGTTCGCGGACTTAATGCGTAAACGAGTTTTTGGAAAATCCCAGCAAAAATTCACGGCAAGAGAACTTTCGTCAGTTTGTGGACTGAGTTCGCAAACTGAGTTCGTGGACTTGGCAAAGCCAATTCCTCCGGTTTCTCAATCAACAAAGTTCGCAAACTTCGGATTAAGGAATAAGACTTATGCACATATGTGTTTCCACACAATGCTTATATCCATCGTTGGTTATATTGACCTAAACTATCATTCCAACCATTGAAACATTCTTAGAGGACGTTATATAGTTTCTAAACTATTTCTCGTCAAAGCGATTTTCAAAGTGATTGAAACAATATGACTTTCGTCATTAGGTGAAGATAAACCCGATTAAAGCGAAACGCTTTACCAACACATGATTTCGAGATATAGATAGGCGAGATATACTCGGCTCGAAATATCAAATGTGTATGATCTAGTCTATATAGCATACGACTTTTGTCTCATAAGAAGTAGGAGATATAAGAGATAGACTTTTGAGTGATAGATAATTTCAAGTCTCCACATAACTTTTTGTTGATGAAGTTCCACGGTTCCTTGAGTAAATATTCGTTCTTTGTATGATGAATGTCCATGAAGTCCTTGAGCTCAACTACACTTTTCTATCCTAGTCCGAGACTTGGCTAGAAATCAAGACTCATAGTTTTGATCACTAACATTGACAAACATGCTTGAGATAGCAACGCATGCGAAGTCGACCGAGCTATGCTCTAACAATCTCCCCCTTTGTCAATTTTAGTGACAAAACTATTAATACATATGGAATACAAAAAAGATAAACTTTAGTGGCTCCTATTCCATAGTCTAATCTTCAACGTTCCTTGAAATCTTCGTCCTTCCAAGTACTCCAATGATCCCAAAGGTTGTAATTTTAGCATCACCGTTGTTGAAGATCCGTAGCTATAACAATGAGAGAAATCGAGATTATCGATCATCATTATACAGTGACATAGTATTATTATGTAACATCAAAGTCCAATTGCATCACGACTTTAACAATAATACTATGGTGATATGTATCACTCCCCCCTTAGTCAATACTCCATCTCACATGAAAAATTCTCTCCCTTACACAATGATCCGAAAACCATATGTATATGTAGTAGAACTACACATTAATTCTCCCCCTTTTTGTCAATAAAATTGGCAAAGGTACAAGAACGGGATCCTAATGAAATTTCCGACAAGAGAAGTTTCATAGACTAAAAGAAAAAATACATACCAACTTAATTTAGATGCAATCATAAAGCCGAAGCTAAATGCATTCATCAAGGAGTTTTAAGATACAAGATAACCCCTATAAAATTCCACAGCCGCACACCCCGCAAGATATTACCATTAAGCACAAGTTCAAAAGAACTCTCCCCCATTTGATGTCATTCCCGAAAGAGCAACAAGAGCGACCTTAATTTCGAAAGAAAAGAAGGTTTTTTAATTGGACAACAAAAATGAATGATTTTCTATATCCAAAATTCAATCAAATTAATCACAAGTAAACCCATGATTAATTTAATTGGAAAATACAACTAAATCAAACCACAAAAGTGATCAATATAATTGATTGTGCTCAACATAAGTAAACTTACGGAGCTACGACTAAGGTAATCAAACGGAGATGACTAACTTAACCATTCACATACTCAACATAAGGAAAACCTTACGGAATATACGACTACATTAACCAATAGAACATGATTACTATATCCGTTCATATACTCAACACAAGGACTTGTGGAATATATGAATACTCAACTAGACTAATTACAAGAGAACCCATATTTAATCTAATTGGAATACAAACAACCAAACTAATCACAAAAGTAATCAAATTAATTGTCAATTGTTTTGCTCGACAAAAGAAGACTTTTGGAGCAAATAACTAAATAACCAACCAAGATGATTAATTTACTTCAAAATGCTCAACACGTAGCATCTTACGAAACAACCAACAAAGTCAATCAAAATAATCAACTTAGTTGTATCGTGCTCGACATAAGACACATTATGGAGCCTCACGGTAATACAAAAAGAATGGATCAATGAAGATCAATACTGTGGAATACATACAAGGATCTATTCTATCTTTCGATCACTATTTTCATAATGACATAATAAACTTTATCCTTGTCTCACAAAAGATTTTATACTATTTTCCATCAAATTAATGACTGCATAGGCATAACTTTTGTATTTTTCAAAAGTCCATTCGTCCTTTCATCAATACGAATACCAATTCATGAACGACTTTACTTTTGACAGCATATGGGACCTTCAAGTTCACGGACGCAAACAATATATATCCCATCAAAATATTGCAATACTTCAAAATCAAACAGATTAATACTGCAATAACATCATCCTCCAAATATTTTCAGAATTTAAAAACAATAAACCTAAAAAATAACACAAGAAGATGAAAACAAAAATAGCTATGTGTAGTCACAGTTTTCGCTATTCAAAACGCTAGTTATTTTTCCAACTAATCCAAAAAGAAGACTTACTAGGTATCATAGATTTTCCTCAGACATTCAACTGAGTACTCTTTTTCATTATTGAAGAATCCAAAGATTGTTAGAGGAAGAAACTTTTCCAAATATTGTTGACTTCTTCTTCATTGTCCCTGAGGAAGTTCCTTTGCATAGTAGTACATTGACAACTTCCATTACATCTTTTCTGGTAACACTTCTTGTTACAGAAGCCATTAGAACAAAATGACAGAAGAAGAAAACAACCAAGAACTAGAGATTTATAAGCTACAATCCCTTGATAAGTTTTGAGAGAAATCTTTTCCTATCAAACATACAAGGAAATAAACATTAACCTGAGCCACTTTAGGAACACTTCTAATATTCTCAAGTTAGATATGAGAAGGAAAACATCACCACTTTAGTTGGTGTTTGGACGGGGCAAACGCTCACGTTCTTTGTTTTTTTGTGGCTTGTCACCGTAGGTTGTGCTAGAAGATTTCTTACCTCTTCTGGAATTCTTCCTTTGCATATCATTATCCAAACTTACTCGTTGCATGTTCTTTTCAAGTTTGGTGATCCTTTTGTTGTTCCTCTTGAATCTCTAACAAGTATCTTTATTATGGTTTGAGTGTCCACAGAAGGAGAAGATTATTGTGGATTTCCTGTTACCAAGCAATTTTTTCTGTTTGACACTGCAACCAACCATTGTTTCCTGATCTGCAGACACCATCACATTAGCTGATTTGCTGTTGAAACCTAAACCTGATTGTTTCCAAAGGATCTCTGACCAAACAACATTGCTGCAATTTTTTCAGAACTTCCAGACAATCTTTGCAGATCATCTCTGAGATAGTTAATCTCATTTTCCTTTAGAGACAAGGTTTTAATGAATTTAATATTAAGTTGCTCAATCTCAATATTCTTTGTCTGGAGAGAAGATTCAACATTCCCCAAGGAGGCTTTAAGACTAAGGTTCTCACGTAGAATCTCTTTATTAAGGAGATTAATGACCTCAGAGTCAACTCCAAGTTCAGAATCAGAATTTGAAGTTGAAAGCGAATCTACAGTAAGTGCAGTAAATCCATTACACATACTAGACTCATCTGAGTTATTCGGAGGGTTAACGTCTTTTGTTGAGATATCCTCAGGATAAAGAGTAGACGAAGAACCTGCAAAAAAATTTCTCTTCTTGATTAAACTCTTGACTTCTTCGACTATTACTGAAAGATCACATTCATCAACCCAGGACACGTGATAAGAAGACATCACAGTTTTATTCACATCGTTAAGTGCAAACGCTCTTCCTGTTTCCTGGTCAAGAATTCTTAACTTTCCAATTAGAGAAGCGTTGGAAAGAGTATCCGGGTTATTTTCCTCAATGATGGCATGCTTCTTAGAGTCGTATTTTGATGGCAGCGATCTGAGGATTTTCATCACAACTTCCTTTTCAGAAATGGCCTTACCGAATGCAAATGATGCATTCACAATTTCAGACACTTTGTGATAAAAATCATCAATAGTTTCACTATCTGCCATGCGAAGATTTTCCCATTTGGAATTCAGATTCTGAAGTCTGGCTTCCTTTTCACTGGTATTTCCTTCAAATACACTTTCTAAGATATCCCAAGCATCTCTAGACTTAGTGCGACTTGACACGTGGTGCAGAAGGCTTGGGGTAATGGCATGTATGATAGAATTGAAACCGTCAGAGTTTTGCATAGCAGCAAGTAAATTTGCAGGACTATAATCACTAATATTCTTGGGAACAATTATATCTCCAACTGCAACAACGGGCGCATCATAGCCATTAACAAAATATACCCATGATTAAAAATCACGCGATTGAAGAAAAACTCGCATAACAACTTTTCACAATGAGTAATTGGAGCCATCGAATACTGGTGGTACGTTAGTAGATATAGCATCTCTGTCCATAGAGTCATATCGCTACAAACACAGACTGATGAGGTCTTAGTGTGTTTGCATGCTCTGATACCAATTGAAAAAGCGGGGGTCTAACAACACCACCCAATATTTCGCTTAGCAATCTGTATGGACTAACTCCGAAATACTTTGCTAGAGAATCAACTAGACAGTCAGACTCAATCTAGATAAAAGTATCTCAAGGAGTTAATATCTCTCTCTTGTTTTTGATATTACTCAAGCTACTAGAAATCAGCGAGTCTTAATCAAACACAAGGAATACTTGGACGGTACCAAAGACCAATGTCCAAGGAACAATAAATATCAATCAACAACCAAAGGTCGGATTTCCAATTGATGATATTTAACGCACAACCTGTATTATTTCAATTATATAAAAATATAATGCGGAAAAGAAATAACACAGACATCAGAAATTTTGTTAACGAATAAACCGAAAATGAAGAAAAACTCTGGGACCTAGTCCAGGTTGAATACACACTGTATTAAGCCGCTACAGACACTAGCCTACTCCGAGCTAACTTCGGAGTGGACTATAGTTGAACCCCAATCAGTCTCCTACCGATCCAAGGTACAGTTGTACTCCTACGCCTCTGATCCCAGCAAGATACTGCGCACTTGATTCCCTTAGCTGATCTCACCCACAACCAAGAGTTGCTGCAACCCAAAATCGCAGACTTGATAATAAACAAATCTGTCTCACACAGAAAAGTCTATCAAAGGATAAATCAGTCTCCCACAAAAGAACCCTAGGTTTTTGTTCCGTTTTATGATATGAAGTCAAGGTGAACAGGAACCAATTGATAATCCGGTCTTATATTCCCGAAGAACATCATAGATTAACCAATCACCTCTCAACAGTCTTACTTGTATAAACAAGCGGACGTCGAGGAATCACAAACAGTGAGACGAAGATGTTTGTGACTTCTTTATCTTGCCTATCGGAGAACTCTCACGATCTCAAGTCAATCAAAGATTGTACTCGTACGATAGAAGATGCAAGATCAGATCACATAACTACGATAAAAGTAGTATCGGCCTGGCTTCACAATCCCAATGAAGTATTTAAGTCGTTAACCTGGTCTTAGAGAAGAAAATCAAAAGTTAGAGGAGAATCGACTCTAGCGAGTGCACTAGTATCACACAGACGTGTGGGGATTAGTTTTTCCAAATGCTAGATGTCTCCTATATATAGTTTTCAAATCAGGGTTTTTCCTTAGGTACAAAGCAATCCATATTCACCGTTAGATGAAACCTGATTTAGATTCAAGCTAATATTTCTCAACCGTTAGATCGAAAACTTAGCTTGTCAGACACACTTGAGATATACGTTTAATGGGTTTGTGAAAACCGTGCCCAAACGTGTACGTGTATGTTGGTTCAACATAATAACCCAAAAGGTTAACCATATGAGCATTTCATATTAACCTTGTTATTCTTCACCATAACTAGTTCAATTGACTCAAATGAACTAGTTAGAGAGTTGTTCAATTGCTATGACGTCTTACGTAACTACACAAGACATAATTGAAACAAAGATGATTCGATTCGATTGAATCGGCTCATGAACTTTATAGCCACGGTTTGCATACTGCATTCCTTAGTAATTTAAGTTTCATGTTCAGAGCACATCTTTAGATCATAACCCACTCAAGTACGCAAGCAAGTTCGCGGACTTAAGGCAACCGACAGAGTTTTCCAAACTCAGCAGAAAATCTCGGCAAGGAGACTCCCGCCAGTTCGCGGACTAGGCTCGCGGACCGCGTACTTAACGCGCAAACGAGTTTTAAGAAAATCCCAACAGAAATTCTCGTCAAGAGAACTTCCGTCAGTTCGCGGACTTGGCAAAGCCAATTCCTCCGGTTTCTCTCAATCAACAAAGTTCGCAAACTTCGGATTAAGGGATATGACTTATGCACATATGTGTTTCCACACAATGCTTATACCCATCATTGGTTATATTGACCTAAACTCTCATTCCAACCATTGAAACATTCTTAGAGGACGTTATGTAGTTGTTACACTATTTCTCGTCAAAGAGATTTTCAAAGTGACTGAAACAATATGACTTTCGTCATTAGGTGAAGATAAACCCGATCAAAGCGAAACGCTTTACCAACACATGATTTCGAGATATAGATAGGCGAGATATACTCGGCTCGAAATATCAAATGTGTATGATCCAGTCTATATAGCATACGACTTTTGTCTCATAAGAAGTAAGAGATAAAAGAGATAGACTTTTGAGTGATATATAAGTTCAAGTATCCACATACCTTTTTGTTGATGAAGTTCCACGGTTTCTTGAGTAGATCTTCGTCGTTGTATGATGAATCGCCATGAAGTCCTTGAGCTCAACTACACTTTTCCATCCTAGTCCGAGACTTAGCTATGTAGACTAGAAATCAAGACTCATAGTTTTGATCACTAACATTGACAAACATGCTTGAGATAGCAACGCATGCGAGGTCGACCGAGCTATGCTCTAACAGATCTTCAACAACCATGATGCTGAGTTGAGCACGTCCAGAATCGCTGGAGTACTTGGAGTAGCGAAGAATTCAAGGAATGTTGAAGAGCCAAGGAAATCAAGCATGATGGACGAGAAGCTACAAAGTTTATTTATTTTGTAATCCATATGTATTGATAGTTTTGTCACTAAAATTGAAAAATGGGGAAAGTTTTAGAGCACTGCTCGGTTGAACTCTCAAGCGTTACTATCTCAAGCTTGTTTTTCAAGTTTAGTTGATCAAAACTATGTACTTAATTTCTAGTATACTTATAACTATGTCTCGGATTATGATAGAATGTGTAGTTGAGATTTAGACTTGACGACGTTCACCAATTGAAGAAGAAGATCTACTGAGGATTTTGGAGGAACTTCATCAACAAAAGGTATGTGGAGACTAAAGCTTATCTATCACTCAGAAGTCTCTTCAATTTTATATTCTAATGAAAATAAGTCGTATATGGCTTTTACATTATACACATTTGATATTTCAGGCCGAGTTTATCTCGCTTATATATTTCTCCAAATATGTGTTGGAAATTTTTTTACTTTATCTATGTTCATCATATGCATGACGAGTTTAGTTGGAAACAATCTAATTGTTGGAAACTAAATATTAAGTCAAAAGACGATCATGTGAAAATTACCTTGAACATCTTATATGATTTGTGTGAGATAGTCATTTGATGTTAGCTCGGGAAGTTTCGTATTTATCATTCGATCACTTGAAAATGATTTGAAGCTAATGGTATGTGTGAGACTACTATTTTAGCCTTCTAAGGATGTTTCAATGATTGAAATGAGAGTTTAGAACAATTACCCATGTCTGGATACAACACGGTATGCATACCTAGTATGCGAACTGTATTGTGATGATTCAGGTCCGGAACTCTTGTTTCCGTACCTAGTATACAAATGGATTTATCCGAGAAGGTCCATAACTCTTATTTGCGTAATTGGTATGCGAAAGGGTTTCCTTGAGTTGGGTCCGGAACAGTTGTTCGCAAACCGGGTTTGCGAACGGCTTGACTAGTCCAAGGTCCGAAACTGTTGTTCGCGTACCTAGTTTGTGAACATAGTGGTGAAGTTCTAAAATCTGTTATGTATGATTCTCATACTCATGAAATGTGTAATTGCAGGAAATCCTACAACACACCCCTTGTATTATCATGACTATGATTTCTAGATCTAAACTTATTTGATATGAAAATAAAGATAAAGATAATGAAAATAGAAAATAAGACACAATATTTACGTGGTTCGATCAATTTGATCTACATCCACGGGGGTTAGGTTTCACTATGATCATTGAATTACATATGAATTACATTGAGACTCCATTAATGAGTATCTGGAGCTCTCTCTCTCTCTCTGGTTTTTGGGGAAGAATAAGAGGATGATAATACAAGTTACTTTTCTCCCTCCTATCTTTCTCTTTATATAGGATGCATATTTCCTTTTATTTCATATTTCTTTTTATTTCCTATTTCCTTTTATTTCCTATTTCCTTTTATTTCCTATTCTCCATGCGACATTATCGCACAACCTTTTATGAATTTCGCACACTTACAAATACTTGTGCGATATTTGGATCCTACATCTTGCCTCTTTTTTCTTGAATATTGCTTGAAGAGCGATCTTCAGGAAAAAATCCGTTGTTGTAGTTGTTGGAGCGAGATACATGTTGTTGGAGTAGTCTTTGATCTTTGTTGATGAAGGAACGAGCGAAAGAATACTGGATTTGAAAAGTACGTACTTTCCTCTGTTCTTTTGTGAAGTTCCGGAATGTTGCAAAGTAAATAAGAAGTATCATCTTTTGAGTATGCGAAGTATGAAGTATCCTTAAAGAAGTATCAGAAGCATGAAGTATCCTTGATGAAGTATAAGAAATATTCAATTCTAGAAATGTATGAAGTATCCTTGATGAAGTACGAATTGTTTCTTCATTCTCATCTTTCCTCTGTCTCATGTTTTGTGCTCATGCGATAGTATAATCTCTTCAAGTTGCTTATAATTGTGCGAAATGATTGAGCGAAATGATCATATCGTTCGAAATAATCACATTCTGCAAAATTCTGACACATTCTGCGAAATTCTGAATAATCCTGCGAAACTCTGACACATTCTGCGAAATTCAAAATAATCCTGCGAAATTCTGAAAAATTCTGCGAAATTCTGAATAATCCTGCGAAATTCTGAAAAAATTCTCCGAAATTCTGAAAAATTCTGCGAAATTCTGAATAATCCTGCGAAATTCTAAAAAATTCTGCGAAATTCTGAAAAATTCTGCGAAATTATGAATAATTCTGCGAAATTCTGAAAAATTATGCGAAATTCTGAATAATTCTGCGAAATTCTGAATAATTCTGCGAAGTTCTGCGATATTATTGCGAAGTTCTGCAATATTATTCCGTACAGTTTTGTAAAGTACTTGTGCGAATATAATTCTTATGTGATGATTATGTTATGAAATGTGTATGCGATGTTTATGCTATGAAATGCTTATGCAATGCTTTTATGATGCGAGTATGATGTTTGTATGATGATAATGCTTATCTATTGCAATGTATAGCTAATGTTTGCGTTACTTAGCTCATATTGCACGCGAAAATTGATATAGCTTTAAATTGCCTCCATTCTCCATTTCTCTGGCTTTTTCTTTAGTGTATGCATTCCTCTTCGTGTAGTTATTGTTTTTCACAAGTTCTTACTTGTGTTTCATCTTTCCTTTTTCCTGCACTATTAGTATCTCATAACAGTATGATCATAATATCAAGTTTGCGGCATTTTCACTGCCTCAGTTTCATTTCCATGTACATATTCGCAAGCTTGTTTGCTTACATATAATCATTCTCACAAGCTTACTTGCTTACTCATTTTCTTATGTGGTCTTATTTTTCCTTCCTAGTTAAAGGTCTTATTTTTCCACCTCTTGTCATTGCGACAAAATCGCAGGACGTCTTTGAACTTTCATACAAAAACCCATTGATCTTTCCTTAACTTTTTCTTTTGTATTATTGCCTCTTCAGGATTGTTGCGAAAATATGACAGGCCTAAATATTCTTGCGAAAATAAAGCCCCATGACATTGCCGTCTTGCGACGAAATCGCAGGACGTCTTCACACTTTCATGTAATGACCCATTGATCTCGTCTTATCTTTTTCTATAGTATTATTGCCTCTTCAGGATTGTTGCACAAATATGACAAGCCTTAATACCCTTGCGAGTAAAAATCCTCATGACATTTGCGTCTTAAGACACTTATCATCTCCCTAATGGAGGGTGCCGCCATTATCTCCTCCTGGTTGCCCCTTCAAGGAGGCGTACTTATACCATACAAGGTTAGCTCCTCCCATCCGGTCTTAACAACAACCAGTTGTTTTCGCAACCTCTTATCCCTTTTACCTATAAGGCTTATGGTTACGAGACTGCACCCTAAATGGGGTTTTCTTCGGGCCGAGTGCAGTATAAGCAAAGACTTGTCAAGAATGGCAAGGACGCTTCAAACGCCCCTGACACTCTTGACTCAACCGTGTACCTCGACGCCTTGATCAGATTCTGCACTCCCAGGGAGAGTCCTTATTACCTTAGTCTCCCAACCTAAGTCATATGCTTAGGAGAATCCAAGGTGCCTCTCCCGGATGGGCTTTATTGACCCCAAATCTCCATGACTCAGGTTCCGGGGCGGTGTAACCTTTCCCTGAGCCATGCAACAGGTACCCCCTTATATGACGTACTTTAGGTCTTACATTTCCTCTTGCGAAATTTTATTCGCGAACTAGGGTGTACGCCATAAAGGTTCCCCATCTCTAATTTTTGTTTTTGTCTAGATTGTCTCTTGAAATTTCGCGTTTCTTTTTCTTTTATTCTTTCATTCATTCTTCATTCTTCATCATTTTTTTCTTTTTTTTCTTTCTCATTATATATCATTATCATTTAAAATAAATATTCAAGAGAAATTCTAATACATGGTAACTCTGAAATCTTTGTAGTTGTGAAATCTTTGTAATTCTGCGATTCTATCGCGTTTTGTAAATCAAATCAAAAATCTTTTTATTCTCTGCAAAAGAAATATTCTAGAGAAAATATAAATTGAATTTTCTCAGTTTTCTGTAATTTTGAAATCTCGCAATCTTTGTAATTTTGAAGTCTTTGTAATCTTGAAATCTTAGTAATCTTTATAATTTGATCTTGAAATCTTTGTAATCGTGCGATTGAATCGCTTTTTGTAAATCAAATCAAAAATTTTTATTCGTTCTTAGTATAAAGTAAAATGTTCAAGGAAGTGGTACTTATCTTTCATGTGAGTCGTGTTGTTGTCAAAGAAGTGAATAAATGCCTTGAAATGTATGAATTTCGCGCAGCAAAAAGAAGTGTGAGAAGTGAGACTTGAACCCTTGATCTGCTTCTTGGATTTTCTCGCACCATACCAACTGTGCTAAGCCTCTTTTGCGAAATAATCAAAGTTCTTGCGAAGTAATCAAATTCCAACTGTGTAAGAGGCAATTCTGTATAAATTTCGCATAATAAAAATAAACATGCGAGAAGCAAGAATTGATCCCGCGACCTGCTGCTTGCATTCATGCCTCCTGACCAACTGTGCTAACCCTCTCTTGCGAAATAATCAAAGACTGTGCGAAGTAATCAAATATCAACTCTGCGAAATGAATATTTGCGAAGCAAAAATTATTTGGTCGCAGGGAGAATCGAACCCATGTCCTCTAGTTTGCATACTCCTTCTCTGACCATCTGCGCTACTTGTTGCTTGCGAAAGAAACACACAATGTTGTACTTTATTCCATTTCTTCGCCTTTAGGATTTCAAAAATGTGCGAAAAATTAAGCTTGATGAGGGATTCGAACTCGAGTCTTACAACTCACTCTAGCGAAGCTTGACCAACTGTGCTACCTCTTGTTTGCGAACTAATGAAACAATATTGCGAAATTATTCATTTTTTCGCTATCTGTAAAAAGAAGAAAACTATGCTCGCAGGGAAGTTCGAACTTGCGACCACGAACGTACATATTGTTCTCTTGACCAACTGTTCAAGAATCTCTTTGCGAAATAAACGCACAATGTTTTTCTCTTATTCTTTTATTCTCCCATGCAAATGAGAAGAAAATGAAAAATATGTGTCTCTGCGAAATTCGAACCCGTGACCTATCGCTTACTCGCTCCAGCTCAAACCATCTGTGCGAATTTCCGTTTGTGATAGAAATTGCAGCATCTGCCTCTTATCTTTTCTTCGTCCTTCCTTAACTTCTTTCACATTTGCCTTCTTCTCCTGAACATGAAAATCTTCCACTGAAACTTCCATTTTCTCCTTAAATTTCACCACAACAACTATTTTTTTCTCTCACTCTTTTCATGTCTTTGAATTGTTGATGATGTTTACTCCCTGAAAGTGTGATTTCTTCCATAAAATTTCCATTTTTGAACCTAAATTTTGTAGATCTAGAAAAATATGAACAATAGCTAATCTTCATGAAAATTTCTTGAATCAACAAGTTACAGGAAGGATAAATCCTTTACTCGTTCCCTGTTTCTAGCGCCATTATGTAGTTGCAGGAAATCCTACAACACACCCCTTGTATTATCATGACTATGATTTCTAGATCTAAACTTATTTGATATGAGAATGAAGATAAAGATAATGAAAATAGAAAATAAGACACAAGATTTAAGTGGTTCGATCAATTTGATCTACATCCACGGGGTTAGGTTTCACTATGATCATTGAATTACATATGAATTACATTGAGACTCCATTAATGAGTATTTGGAGCTCTCTCTCTCTGGTTTTTGGGGAAGAATAAGAAGATAATAATACAAGTTACTTTTCTCCCTCCTACCTTTCTCTTTATATTGGATGCTACCTAGTGGATGATAGCTCATATTTCCTTTTATTTCATATTTCCTTTTATTTCTTATTTCCTTTTATTTCCTATTTACTTTTATTTCCTATTCTCCGTGCGACATTATCGCACAACCTTTTATGAATTTCGCACACTTACAAATACTTGTGCGATATTGGGATCCTACAAAATGAAATGTTTATGATTTAAGGAATGCAAATTAACTTTGCAAACCGTGGGTTAATGTTCATGAATTGATTCTTGTATAAGTACTTTATACGATTACGAATCAAACCGATTTTGATACAACTTGTTCATATATATTTCTATGAAATAGTGAACAATTTAACAACTCTATTTGAAACACAATTAGATTCATTTGATTATCAATCATGATTGATTGATCTTCATTCTTGATATATAAGTGTTAGATTAATACGACTAAGACAAAAGTGTTCATATGGCTAACTTCGGTTAACTGTTATTGAGCCAACTCAATATACACGTTTAGGTACGGTAACCCATATCTAAATATAAGTATATTTCATTTGTGTGTAACAATCTGAGACCAAGTATATTTATTTTGTGTGTAACAAGCTAAGACCATCTAACGGTGGAGATTAATTGCTTTATTTCTAAGTAAACTTATCTTGAGCCTTAAATTAGCAGTTCATCTAACAGTGAATATTGAATGCTTTGTTACTAAGCTATCTTAGCTTTGATTGAAAGCAACCCTGATTTGAAATACTATATAAGGGAGAACTTTAGCAACTGGAAAACCTAATCTCGGCACTTTCCTGTGTCCTAGTTGCAAACTAGAGTCGATTCTCCTTTAACTTAGGTTTTCCGAAACCATTATTAGGTTAACGACTTGAAGATTCCATTTGGGATTCGTGAAGCCAGATCCAACTATTTTCTCTGTAGTTGTATCTTCTGATCTTACTTGTTCTATCATATTGAGTTTTATCTTCTCTAAGATTTGCTCGAGATTTATCTCCGATAAGTAAGTTATAAAAAGTATTCACAACAGTTCTTCGTCTCAGACTCTTTTGATTCATCAATAACTTCTTCCATAAATCAGTTAGGTTATTGTGAGGTGACTAATATTTATAGGCTCCTCTTCGAGAGTATATGGCCGGATTACTAGTTGGTTCCTGTTCACCTTGATCTTTGTATCAAAAGACGGAACAAAAAAAGAATAAAGAATAGACATATCTGTGGGAGACAGATTTGTTTATAAGTCTTCGAATTTGGGTCGTAGCAACTCTTAGTTGTGGGTGAGATCATATAAGGGAGAACTCTAGCAACTGGAAAACCTAATCTCGGCACTTTCCTGTGTCCTAGTTGCAAACTAGAGTCGATTCTCCTTTAACTTAGGTTTTCCAAAACCATTATTAGGTTAATGACTTGAAGACTCCATTTGGGACTCGTGAAGCCAAATCCAACTATTTTATTTGTAGTTGCGTATTCTGATCTTACTTGTTCTATCATATTGAGTTTTATCTTCTCTAAGATTTACTCGAGATTTATCTCCGATAGGTAAGTTATAAAAAGTATTCACAACAGTTCTTCATCTCAGACTCTTTTGATTCATCAATAACTTTTTCCATTAATCAGTTAGGTTATTGTGAGGTGACTAATATTTATAGGCTCCTCTTCGAGAGTATATGGTCGGATTACTAGTTGGTTCCTGTTCACCTTGATATTTGTATCAAAAGACGGAACAAAAATAGACATATCTGTGGGAGACAGATTTGTTTATAAGTCTTCGAATTTGGGTCGTAGCAACTCTTAGTTGTGGGTGAGATCATCTAAGGGAATCAAGTGCACAGAATCCGGCATAGGGGTGTACATCGGGCCGGGCAGGCCAGCCTAAGCCCGATTATAGCACAAGCCGGGCCAGACGGGCTTGTACTCCTTACTACCCATTAAGTTTAACAGGCCAGGCCGGGCCGGGCAATAGCAAAAATTTAATGCCATGGCCCGTACATACCCGTGAAACAATACAGCAGGCCAGGCCGGGCCGGGCATACCTCGGGCCCACGAGATAATTCAAAATTTTAAAAAGTATATAGGTTTGTTTTCTGGCTTGATGAATGATGATATATCTATAACTTGTTCAAATGATAGTTCATGCAATTCATATTCATTACTGAAAAATGTAATTCAAAAGTTTCTCTAACCCCAATAAATTGTCCAAGTATGAAATTTAAGTTCTTGAGAAATCCATCACACTGGTAGAAAATTTTATTCCAAGCTGTCGGCAGTAATGCAAGCCGGGTAACTAAACATGCTACCAGGTAGGCTAACAGGCCGGACTCCAATATTTGAACAAAAACTCGGGTCCGCCCACTTATAGTTATCGGGCAGGCCGGGAAACCCATAACGGGGATGTCGGGCGCCCATGGGCTCCTTCGGGCCCGGGCGGTACATGGCAGGATGCAGGCTTCCGGGCATTCTGTACACCTCTAATCCGACGTGGTTCTAGAGGCGTAAGGAACGCGACTGTACCTTAATCAGTGTTAGACTTGGTTACGGATCAATTATATTCCAGTCCGAAGTTAACTGGTAGTAGGCTAGAGTCTGTAGCGGCTTAATACAGTGTGGTGTTCAAATCTGGACTACTTCCCGGGTTTTTTCCTGCATTTGCGGTTTCCTCGTTAACAAAATTTATGGTGTTTGTGTTATTTCTTTTCCGAATTATATTTCTTTATATAATTGAAATATCACAGGTTGTGCGTATCTCAATCAGTTGATAAATCCAACCTTGATTGTTGGATAAAACTTGATTGACACTT
This sequence comes from Papaver somniferum, assembly GCF_003573695.1. Taxonomy (NCBI): domain Eukaryota; kingdom Viridiplantae; phylum Streptophyta; class Magnoliopsida; order Ranunculales; family Papaveraceae; genus Papaver; species Papaver somniferum. The sequence continues at coordinate 200,894,568 of NC_039362.1, read as the reverse complement.
GGGCATTGGTCTTTGGTACCGTCTATTGATACATGAAAAATAACCCCTTAACAAATTTGGGGTGCCTCTAAGAACATAGGTGAGCTTGGGTCATGGTATGGGGACTTGTGTACTAAGCCCAAGTCCAAGTAGGAAATACCCATGAAGATGGAAGGACAAGGGAGGAATTAACAAAAAAGAGGAAGGTTATGCTAGAGAATGGCATTAAGGGTAATTAAGAGGAGTTAGGACATGTGTCATGATCAAGTAAAAGGAATAGCTTTTAGGAAAGGCTATAAAAGAAAGGACAAGGTACAATGGAAAGACAACTGTCTCTCTTACCACATTTGGAAGTGTGAGGTCATTTGGTGTAAGCTAGGACGGGTAGGACCAGAATCAAATTCACCCCTCAACATTTGGCGACCACACCCGGAGGATCGTGCCTAGCCGACCATGAAACACCCCAGGGACACTAATTCAAGCGAAGTAAGAAATCAAACGGCTGACTGACCCCTTGATCAGGATGTGGTGACAATAAAATATGACCATAGCGAGGAAGAAACACCGATTTTAGGCGTAATCAAGCAATCGGCAAGCCACAAACCCCAAAGAGAAGAAATAGCAACACAAGAAGAGAATGAGCAGACGACTCGGTTAGTGGGACCCGCGTCATCGACCCTACAAAAAATGCAAGAAGATTTGAATGAGCGCTCACGAAGAAGACAAGAGCTTGAAGACTGGATAACACAGGCGGTAATAACAGGCCAAAGTACCCCCGAGGAGGCAACAAGAGGAGAACATAAAAGTGACAAAACAACAATGACATCACAAAAAGAGATCGCCGAATATCTAGAGAAGAACTATTACGTGATAAAACAAGACATCCTTTGCCGCGTACATAGCCCATACCCAGCACACATTCGGGAATATGCGTACCCTGAAGACTATATCTCCCCAAAGTTCAAGACATACGAGGGTCAAGGAAACGCGCGTGAATATCTAAGCCGATTCCTATCAGCAATGAACGACAGAGCGACATACGAAAAGCTGTGTTTAAAAGAATTTCTTAAATCACTCACCGACACGACGTTCACTTAGTATGACAACCTGAAAGAAGAGAGTGTGGATTCTTGGAAGACCTTGTACACGCTCTTTCTTGGAAAGTTTTACTCGACCAAAAGGAATATAATGGAAATAGACCTGAGCAGAAGCGGACCACGAATGGGTGAAGAAGTAGGAAAATATATCTTGCGTTTCCTGCGCCTAACGCTTGACTGCCACGAAGATATCAGTGAAGAAGCGCTTGTCGAAATCTGCGTACGTGGGATGGTTCCAGCCTTCAAGAGGGGTCTAATTAATTTCAGGTTCCAGACTTTCGTTGAACTCGAAGAAGCAGCTGAAAGAATCGCCGACTGCGTGGAAGAGATACCTACAGATTCTGCTTGGCGCACCACAGTAGGCATGGTGTCGGGAATGCCGCGCAACGTGAAGCCCAGGAATCGATCTTACGCCAATGACAAAAACCAAGGGAGAACGGAGGACACAGACGTGATCATAAGACACCACCCACTCTCCCCTGTGATAGGGAACGAGCGCTCAGGTTGCCGAGTCATTGGGTCGCCGAGGGAAAAATTCAGCTACCCCCAACCACAGTAGATGTCAACACAATGGATAAAAATTCAGCCAGATACTGCTATTACCACCGAAGAAAGGGGCAACCGACATGGGAATTTTTTGTCATTCAAAGCGTATTTGAACGCAAGCGAGCAGCTGGGGAACTTGAAAGAGCAAAATAAATGATTGAGCATGACCCGTTCCCTCACCATTAACCTGAAAAAAATAAATACAAGAAGAACGCAAAACATAACTCCGCAAACTGTAAAATACTATCCTTTTTGGTAAGAGTAGAACTTTCTCTAGATTCAACAAACGACTGACAAAATTCACAAAAGGTCTCAGGGCAGCCAAAGACGCCTGATTGACTGACAAAAGGTCTCAGGGAATCCAAAGGCGCCTGATCGACTGACAAATTCACAAAAGGTTTCAGGGAAGCCAAAGGTGCCTGATTGACTGAAAAAGTTCACAAAAGGTCTCAGGGCAGCCAAATGCGCCTGATTGACTGACAAAAGGTCTCATGGCAGCAAAGACGCCTGATTGACTGACAAAAGGTCCCAGGACAACTAAGGCGCCTGATTAACCGGCAAATTTACAGGTATCAGAACAGCAAAAAGGGGGGGGGGGAGTAGGCGCATTTAACAAACGCCCGTTCCACCCAAAGCCCCTCTGAAGGAATAAAAATGGGGGAAGCATGCGCAAACAAACACCCGCCCCAACCAAAATCCCCTTTGAAAGAATATAAACGGGAGGGGGGGGTGTTAGTAGGCACATTTAACAAACGCCCGTCCCACCCAAAGCCCCTCTGAAGGAATAAAAATGGGGGAAGCACGCGCGTTTAACAAACGCCCGCTCCACCCAAAAATCCCTTTGAAAAAATAAAAATGTGGGGTGGGGTGGGGGAGTAGGCGCGTTTATAAAACTCCCTCCCCACCCAAAATCCCTTTGAAAGAATAAAAACGGGGGGAGTAGGCGCGTTTAACAAACACCTGCCCCATCCTAAATCCCTCTGACAGAGAAAAGAAAAAAAAATGGGGGGGGGGAGTAGGCGTGTTTACCAACGTCCTCCCTAACCTGATATAAAAGAATGGAGATCCTTTGTTGCCCAACAATCCTTTACTACAAACAAAAATGACAAAACCCTCAAACTAAAAAATACGATTCTATTTTCTCCCCTACATGCATATTCACGAGTATAGAACAGATTACAAAATACCTCCACCACGCTCGACGATGTCCCTATAATTGGTAGCAAAAACAGTCGGGACCCAAAAGCCGTGGACGAGGCTATGGGTAGAAGGATCCACCTCAGCTTCGGCGGCGCTCACCACCAAAGGAAAACGATATTGCGCGTTCCCAGGGTCTCCCATCACAACGGGAGTTTTCGATGTGTTAACAACAGGAGCATCAACTTGTTTCTCAGGGGGAACAGACGAGCTGCCGCTGTCCACTTTGATACGATTAATAGATCCGTCACCACCGGGAACGACGAGCCTAGCACCGTCCATGTCGGGCTTCGCCGCCTCTTTCCGCTTCTTACCCATATCCTAGCACCGATAGCATTGCGTCAAAACAAGAAAAACAAAACAACACAATAATAATGGAAGAGGGGAGAAGAAAAACCGACCTCGGGAATCGATGAGCCTAGCGGAGTGTCAGTAACCTTAGGACGAGATGCGGAGAAACTAGAAGAGGACTCATAGTCACTAGTGGAACCTGAAAAATGAAAAATAACCACCATTGCGAAAGACCAACTTAGATTTATAAGAAAATAAAAATAAGAGAGAGGAATGACAAAAGAAAGACACGCATTAATAAGAAACTACCTGCAGAGTCATCGACATCTAACACCATGTGGGATGAGGACCCACCAAAAACTGACCGTCTGGACCCAGAAGGACTCATTGATTGCAGAGCGGCGCTGGAAGACACCGGAGGTTCACCCCTGCCACGGACGGTTTCATCCATAAGAGGGTGAATCGATGACACATGAAGGCATGACGACACCCAGCCAGACCCTGAAGGAAGGTTAACTCCCAAATCTCTCAACTGGTCCACAAATGAAGGAGTTGGAATGCCGCTCAATTCCCCTGGGCTGCGATGTGCTCTTCCGGTGGCTTTGACGAGGCTGAAAAGGCGCAGTATTAGCGGAAGAACAAGGACGCGGAGCAGAAGACTGATTCGCTTCCCGCTTAGCCTTTTTCTTCAAACTGTTCTCCGTCCAATCACACTCGAGCATATTCAAGTATTCCTCTATCACGTAAGTAGGAGATTTCCACCCTAGGCGATTGGAAGGAAGGGCTCCCTGGGGAAGTGATTTCCACCGTCCGTCTCAATCAAAATAAATCGTGGAAACACAATGATGAATGAAAAAAAAATTCAAGATAAAAGAAATAAAGAGTACCTGTGGTGCTGAGGGTCTAGCATAGGTCTTCACATCATCCGGGGGTTTTCGGTCGGAAAACGACCCCTTCTTTGGCTTTGCAGGTTCATAAACCTCGGGCGGGGCCCAAGAAGTCACCACAGGATCCGAGCGACCTTTGTTAGCGGGAACAAGATGATGTTTGGCATCCACAACATCGTCAAGTTTGATCCTGCCAGACGCATGGAGTTCCCGAAGATCTTGGACGACCAGATCACGAGGGGGAGATGATTCGCGCAAAAGGAAGTTCAGAGCTCGACACTTTAGGAAATCGTGATATTCGTGAGCTCTTTCAGTCACCTCTAGAGGTCGAGCGAAGATGGGCTGTTTGAACGAAAAATCGATCCCTCGATCAGACAAATGAGTTGGCCCTTTAAAGATGTAACAGTTGAAGCTAGCAACAATGTCCTCAGCGTTAGAACTGTCTGAAGGAGGGAACCTATGAGGTACCTCTTGATCGAACACTACTTGTCGAGCTGCGCGATCAAGATTGTACGCCATGGCGATAAAATTACCAGCATAAAAACCAGGAAGATAACTGGGTAACACAGTCATCGCCGAATCGAAATCTGCTTCCGATAAGGGCTTCGAAGAATCCAATTCTGTGTCAAAAGGAGCAAGGAAATCGTAATGCGCCGGACTTGAATGACCGTCCTGGTAAGGGAACGGTTCAAAATCCTTGGCTACATCCAAATGCCTGCCTATATCTCCCTTCGGTATCTTTCCCTTCGAGTTCCATAAAGCCATCCGTGGATAGCCATAATCAACATGAAGCTTCTTAACTGAACCGTCATCCTGTTTAACATCTTCCTTACGATGAATGGTGAGGTTATTCGGCTCTGGCGCGCATGGAGGGACATGTTCCAGTACCAAGCCTGCATAAAGGAAGCTGGGATGTAGGTCTCAATCTTATGGGATGAACCTACCGTCTGAAGATCCCGACTACACAGATCAAGATGGCGATACAAGCCACCTAGAAACATCGGCGCGAGCGGAAAGGAAATCCCGCGGGACAACAACACTTCCATCGGCACAAGCTCGCCTTTAATAGTATCCTGGGGACTGTATTCGAATACATCGTGGAAAAGCCAAAACAAGATGAAAGCGGCTAACTCTGCGCGGGGATTCTTCTCCTTGCATTTACAGGGGAGCACTTTTTATCGACGATCTGGGGGGCCCAATACTTCAACCAGAGAGAAAAATAAGCGCGACGATTAACCTTGATAACCCACTCAGAATCAGTCCGGTGGGTCGGATGAGCCATGAGCCGCCTCATACGCGCGAAAAGAACTGGAAAACAACCGATCGTCGGATGAGCGTTTATGAGGCACCTTCTTCTCTTCTACCCATGCAGCTATTCCTTTCTTGACGGACGATGGTGTCCCCTTTTTATGAGCGTCCTCCTCGCCTTTAGCCTGTTCCGGGGGTACTTGGATCTTCAGAACCAGTTCACGATGAGGATCGTCCTTGCACTTCAGCAGATAAGCGCACAATACCTTGTCTCCATCTTTAAGCGCTCCGAAAACGGCTGCCTCCTCATATGTGTGACTACCATGAAGCGACAATCCCGTAAGGGTGACTACGTCTTCCAAAATGATGGTAGCTTCTCCCCATGCTGTGAAAAGGGTATGAACGGGAGGGGCCCATCAACATAAGAGACACGTTATATCACGGATGCACCTGTGTACCTCCCGCTTAAGGGACGAGTGGATAGCTTCCTCAATGCCGGCTTTCCGAAGTGCGACGACATGATCAGGGTTGGAACGCATACGAGCATCCCAATGCGGCCATATCGGATGGGTCTTGGACTTGGAACGAATATCGATAGAGGGAAGGTTGTAATCGCCGCGATGAATGGCCATCCGCAGAACAATTTTGAACGCAAAAGCATCCATGCTCTCCGATTCAGGTTGCATGATCCATCCCGGAGCAGAGGGGTAAGGCAATACCGGGGGATTTAAAAGGCGAGCAACAAAAATGTCTTCTAGAGGGAAAGCACGCTTATCTCCACGGAAATCTCTTAACCTTAGCGCGCGCTTCAAAGCAGGACCACTCGTAAACTCAGCAATCGTATATAACCTTCCATCCGCTGGGGCGGGCAAGACGACCTCCTCAGGATGCTCTGCCTCTTCAGAGCCTACACTACTAGGTTGATCAGACTCATTGCTTTCATCGGACGACGAGCCGCTAGAAGAACTACTAGAAATGACGCGTGTATGGGTTTGTTTAGAAGGAGGGAAGAAAGAAATGTATTGGAGGAAAAATAAATTGACCGCTCTATATATAGGGGGCTTCAGGGTCGAACGTGGCAGTTATGAGTGGGAAACAGTAACCGTCAGAAACTGAAAAGAAAGAGGAGTTCTTCACGACGGGGAGTTGGAACGTCGCCCACGATCATATATTTAATAAGATAACGAAATTCACTATGAAAGCAAGGAGGCGCCCAAAAAGATCCCTTTTGACTATTGGATTTCCCGATAATTAATCCAATAGTCAGGGGACTAATGTTGATACATGAAAAATAACCCCTTAACAAATTAGGGGTGCCTCTAAGAATAAAGGTGAGCTTGGGTCATGGTACGGTGACTTGGGGACTAATACCATGTCCAAGTAGGAAATACCCATGAAGATGGAAGGACAAGGAAGGAATTAACGAAAAAGAGGAAGGTTATGCTAGAGAATGGCATTAAGGGTAATTAAAAGGAGTTATGACATGTGTCATGATGAAGTAAAAAATAAGGGCTTTTAGGAAAGGATATAAAAGAAAAGAAAAGGTACAATGGAAAGACAACTCTCTCTCTTACCACAATTGGAAGTGTGAGGTCATTTGGTGTAAGCTTGGACGGGTAGGACCAGAATCAAATTCACCCCTCAACACCGTCCAAATTATTTCTCATATTAATCAGGCTCGCAGATTTCTATCTGTTTGATTTGCTAATGGTATTGAGAAAGAGATAATAACTCTATGATATAATTCTTGTTGAGGCTCACTTTTAAGTTGGTGCTCTCGGAATAAATTGGAGTTTAGTCCATACATATTGCAGAATGAATTATTGGGTGTGGTTATTATATCCCTTCTTTTTCATATGAGGTGGTATGTTCAACCATTTTGGCTAATATGTGCTCTTTATGCGGACAATTTAACGTTTCTTTGCATTTTAACCATAAATAACTAATAGAGATACTAGCGATCAAGGCCGTAGCCAGCGCAAGCCACTTGTTTAACCATGCTAGTAGCTCCCATGATTACTTTTCATAATTTTCCTCGTCTTACTCATAACAATTCTTTTTTATTTTTGTTAAAGGGAGAACAAAAATGAGATGGGAAAGCGAAAATTGTAATTAACTCGCTATACATGACCTAGTTGACACACCTCTCTAACTCTGACAAAACTATCCATGCTAAAAACACAGATTGACAAAACAACCCATGATAAATAGCGAGTCAAATATTGTATTTGCTTTCCTCGGGTACGTTTTTGTTCCCCCTTTAACAAAAAATCTTGTTCAGACCTAGCACCGCCTCTGAAACAGATGGATAACGAATTTTATTGTTTATTCAACGTTATTTACCAGTGCGAAAATAGTGGAAAAATGACGCGAGGTGATTTTTTTTTCTATTTTGGGCGCTGTTGATAATTTAATTTTTCCATGAACAACTAAGTTTTGTCAAAAAGGTTTTTAAGTAGTTGATTAACATAAACCATGAGGGAATTAGTTGAATATTTTGGTGAAAGCTCCACATAACTTGTTTGGTTAAAAAGTTAAGTTTTTTTTTTTTTTGGTATCCCATTGAGGGAGGGAGTAAGTGACAACCGTCATAATTTGTTGCAATGCTTCTGATTGAGGAAAAAAACAGTCCTCCACGAGTCCATGACCTAAAAGCTATAGCAACATTATGTGCTTTATCTCAAAGAAGGAAAATTACAACAAAACATTTAAAGGACAAAAATTAATCTGCCACCCCTACCTGCCACCACTACCACCGTAAAAGCCTGTTGGATCATTAACTTCTACCTTCCTTCACAAATTCAATTACCTATTATCACTTTCAAGAAAGACAAATACGGTATCTCTTTTTTCTCGGAGAAGCTCTACGAAATTAAGACAGTTCGATTGACAGAGACACATTGAATAAAATATCCCGGTTGGTCATAATCTTATTATCGGTTTCATCTTCTTAGATCACCCCCAAAATCTAAGAAACTTATTTTGTATCTTTTGTTGGGTTGAAAATCATGGATTGACCATCACGTCAGGCAGGGCAACCTTCTAAGTCCTATGAAAATGCTTATCTAGCAGCGAGATTAGCAGTCCACGTCATCTGGGACCACTGAGCGCCGAACCATTCAGCGTTTAGGTCACTTTCTGAGCGCCGAACCATTCAACGTTTTAATCTCAGCCGTTAGATTTTTGTGAGCGCCGAACCATTCAGCGTTTTGGTCAGTTTTTGAGCGCCGAACCATTCAGCGTTTCAATCTCGCTGATAGTTGAACTGCGAGCAAATGCTAGGAGAGAGAAGTATCCAAAAATTGTGTTAACTTTTCTCCCACACTTTTTTTTATTTGCAACACTTTTTGGCCAATCTAGCAGTTCAATCTAGCCCATAAGGATTAGTCTTAGGAGAAAAAAAAAAGATATCTACATGGGAGTCAGAGTCCGAGGCAAATTCATAAAAATGGACGCAAGTTACCAATTGCCCGTATTAGAGGGGGGGGGGGGGGGGGGGGGGGGGTGCATATGAGTTAAAATGGCTAGGCACACATTTCATTTGCACTCACTTGTAACATCCCTTAGTGAAAATTAGTACTATCATAAGAGATATTCATTGAAGATTTTTTTTTAAAGCATAAGAATGGTAGTTGGAAACCTTAGTGAAAATTAGTACCGTCACTTTTATTTCATTACTTTTTTTCTTTTTTTGCTTAATTAATTGATTTTATTACCAAAAAGAATATCAAAAATTACAAAGGCTCCCAAGGAGCAAACTGAGACTTACAAAAGAGAATACTAAAAAGAGAAAAACCAAATTACATAGTTTTTTCAGCGGAACCTATAGTACACCTGATCAGGTGATTATTGTAATAAAATTAGGCTTATTTTGATACCTCTGGCTAACATCCCCCTCCAGGCCTGCTACTCTCTTAGCAAATGAATCTGTTGTAAAATTTATTTCTCTAACATTATGATCATTCTGCACATTAAGTAATGTACTTCTTATTCTTTCCCATCTCACTTGAAAAATTATGGTAACTTGCCTGATCTGAAAGCTTGAACTACAACATATGAGTCTGAACAAATAAGAATATTCAATTTTCCATTATGTACAACCCTATCTGCAGAACTTATAATTGCTATGATTTCAGCTAAGAAGTTAATAACAATGCCTATACCTGTTGATTCAGCATATACAAATTCACCACTACTGCTTCTGCAAACAAAACAATAACCTGCTAAACCAGGATTGCCTCTGGAAGCACCATCACATCATATCAAAAGTTGGTTTACCTCAGGAAGTTTAAATTTCACTCTATAATTCTTTGCAGTTTTATAGGTCTTCTTCCCAGATCAAAGTTCCTGAGTATCTGAAAATCATAGTTACAGTCCCGTATATAGCCTGTCATTCTTGTTGAACAGTCTTTTGTGAACTGTTTTATTCTCTGTTTTAAGAGGATATTCCTTATGAGGTATTTGAAGAGGATATTCGTCAAAGCGAAGACAAGGTTATTGGTGCTTTTCTGGGAAGAAGGTTACCTTTCAATTGGGTTCGTAATGCTGTTCATCGTGCCTGGAAACCCAAAGGTAATATTCAAATGAATATCCATGGGGAAAGTATGTTATCTTTGATTTTCAATTACCTGAGGATAGAATTAAGGATTTAGAATTGGGAGCAATGTTCATATCTAATAGATTTTTTATAATCAAGCCTTGGTCTAGGCAGGTTGAGCAAGAAATTGCTGAGTTGAAGTCTCTACCTGTGTGGAAATATTCTATTGTTCATGTGGAATAATAAGGGATTGAGCATGATTGCAAGTTTTCTGGGTAAATCTCTTATGATGGATACTCAAACTTTAAACAAAACAAGAATGAGTTATGCCAGAATTTGTGTAGAAGTGAATGTAGATTGTGATTTTCCAGATTCATTTACTTTTACTCTTCGTGGAAAGGATACTGTTGAAATTAAGGTGGAATACTCTTGGAAACCTCCAAAGTGTACAGAATGTGCTGTTTTTGGTCATGTCCTTTTTCATTGTCCTAAGCAAGAGAAACCTGTACAGAAATTGGTTCAAAAATGGGTTCCTAAGAAGATTGTCACTTCAGTGGATGAAGAAGTATAGATTTCAAAATCAAGAAAGGGAAATCATGAATTGGTTAATCCTGTTACTACTCCTATTGAAGTTTCTCCTATTGATACAGTGTTACAGGAGATGAAAGTAGTTGAAGTTAGCAATGAGAATCAATTAAACTCCAATTCTTTCATGAATCTGGATCAGTGTATGGACAATTCTTCTGAGTTGGCACCTGCAAACAATAAAGAACATTTTCAAGCCTTATTGCAAGCAGCTCAAATGAAGTCCAAAGAACAGTCATCAACAAGTTCTGGTTCAGGCTCAAGGGCTCATTTCCAAAAGAAAGGTACTTCTTCTCAGCCTGCTAGTACTCTCTTACCCAAGAATGCAGATTTAAAGAAATATGCTAGAGGTTTTATCACCCTTCCTTCAAATATTATATGATGTTCAACATTGGAGGTTGGAACATCAGAGGTCTAAATGATCCTCTTAAGCAGTTAGAAGTTAAAAATTTAATATAGAAGAATAAATTAGCCATCATTGGTATTTTGAAAACTCATGTGCACCCCTCTAATAAGTTGAGAATTAGGAATAATATTAACCCCTCTTGGAGTTATTTAGATAATGACAGTAGTAATAATTTTGGAAGAATCTGGATTGCTTCAAGTCAATTTACTTAGTTCTCCTCAGGCTATTTTCTTGGAAGTGGTTTTCTCTCCTATGATAAATTTTTTTGCTACCTTTGTGTATGGGGAGAACTACTATATGACTAGGAATTCTCTTTGGGATTCAATTATAGCCTTTGCTTCAATAAATATTAGGCCTTAGGTCCTGTTGGGTGATTTTAACTCCTTACTTTATTTTTCTGATAAATTGGGTGGCTCTCCTGTAATGCCTATTCATTATCAAGATTTATCAAGATGTGTTCAGCTCTCTCAAACATTTGATCTTCAGTTCTCTGGTTGCTTCTATACTTGGACTAATTGTCAGCTATATGGTGCAGTCATTATATCAAAGTTGGACAGGGGTATGGTTAATCTGAAGTGGATTCAACAATTCCAGTTATCTAAAGCAGATTTCTTGCTACCAGGTATTTCAGACCATTCTCCTTGTATTGTTTCTATATTTGAACAAAGAAAGTATGACCCTCCTTCTTTTAGATTATATAACTTTCTTTCTGAAGAACAAGATTTTATGAATGTGGTGAGAGGTGCTTGGAATATTACTGTTAGAGGTAACCCAATGATAGTTTTGTTATTAAATTAAAAAACGTCAAGCATGTTATTATTCATTGGAAGAAAGCAAGATTTAAGAACATGTCTGAACAATTGCTTCAAGCTAAAGATAAAATGGATACTGCCCAACTTTTGCTTCAAACTCATCCTTTAGATTTTGATCTAGATAGAAGAGAAAGAAAGTATGTTGCTGAATATGTTAAGCTTGCAAAATATGAAGAATCTGCTGCCAAACAACAGTCTAGGATTAAATGGCTGGATTTGGGTGATTCTAATACTTCTTTTTTTTATAACTCTCTAAAAGTTAGAAGATCAAAGAATAACATATTATCTCTTTATAATAGTGAGAATGTGAAGTTAGAAGAGGATCATGACATTGCTAAGGAGTGTATAGATTATTATTCTGATTTGTTTGGAAGTGACCTTAATGAAGAGGATAACTCTACTTCTTTATCTAGACTAAGAATTGATGCTTGTATTCAGCAAGATGATGTTGAAGACCTCATAAAACCTGTGACAAGAGAAGAGGTTGTAGTTACTTTACATTCTATTGGTTCTAGTAAGGCCCCAGGCCCTGATGGGTTCTCAAGCCACTTCATTAAATCAAGTTGGGCTATTGTGGGTGATGAATTTGTTGCTGCAGTACAAAATTTCTTCCATAAATTAAACTGTTAAAGGAAATTAATTGTACTTTTATTACTTTGATTGCTAAAAAGAAAAACCCTACAACTATTTCTGATTTCAGACCCATTTCTTGTTGTAATGTCATCTATAAGTGTGTCACTAAGATCTTATCTTTGAGAATGAAGAAAAATTTGGGAGGAATTATTAGTTAAAACCAGTCAGCTTTTATCTCAGGGAGATCTATACAAGACAACATTATGGTGGCTCATGAACTGGTAAGAAACTATCACAGATCCAAAGGAAACCCTAGATGCTCCCTTAAAATTGATTTAAGAAAGGCTTATGATACAGTCAAATGGGAGGCTATCCTTTTCATGCTACAACAACTTGGTTTTCCTGAAGTTTTCATTTATTGGATTTCCTTATGTACCAAAACTGCTAAACTCTCTATTCTGACAAATGGATCTCCTTATAGTTTTTTTGGGGCTAAGAGAGGTTTGAGGCAAGGATGCCCTATTTCTCCTTATTTATTTGTGTTAGCTATGGAAATTCTGAGTACAACTCTGCTTCATCAAGTTCAAATTCAGAATTTTGGCTTTCATCCAAGGTGTAAATTAACAAAGTTGACCCACCTTTGTGTTTGCTGATGATGTTCTAATTTTTTTTAAAGGTTCCACGGCTGCAGCTTCTAGTCTTAAGTTAGCTTTGGATGATTTTAGTGATTGCACATGGCTTCAGATTAACAAACAGAAAACTTCTTTATACAGTTCTGCTGTTCCTGATGACATCTTGCAGCAAATTATTCAAATTTTGAATTGTTCAGTGGGAGAGCTTCCAGTGAGGTACCTTGCAGTGCCACTTTTATCAACCAAGTTTCTTACAGGAATTGTTTGCCTCTTCTTGAAAGGGTGGATGAGAGAATCTTTTCATGGAAGTCAATTTCTCTTGCCTATCCTGGGAGATCTCTGCTTATCAAAGCTATGTTAAGTGGTATGTTATTCTTTTGGTTTTCTTGTTTTGTTCTGCCAAAGAGAGTTCTTAAAGAGTTAAATACTAAGTTTAAAAGATTCTTATGGGATGGACCAGAGTTAAGAAAGAGATATAATCCTATAGGGTGGAGTCATGTTTTTCATTCTTTTGAAGAAGGAGGATTAGGGATTAAAGATCTTCAAAATACTAATATAGCAGCTAATCTAAGACATACTTGGGATCTTGTTTATGGCAAGGAAACTATTTGGACTAACTGGGTAAAGAGCAATCTAATTAAAAGTAAAGATTTTTGGACTATGTCCATTCCTCAAGATACTTCCTGGTGTTGGAGAAGAATTTTAGAGCATAGAGAATCAGCCAAGAAGCATATAGAAGTTATTCTAGGTGATGGAGCTGATACTAATTTCTTATTTGAGAAATGACATTCTAAAGGGAGACTTATTTATTGGGTGGATTCAAATGTTTTATCTACTTTGGGTGCTACTGAAGAGTCTAAAGTGGCAGACTTTATCTCAAATGGTCATTGGTATTTCCCCGACTTTATGGAAGAGGAAGTACAAGAAGTGATAAATCAGATTTCCCTGTGTGATTTCAATCCAATGGAGAAGGATCAAATCTACTGGAATTCTAGCACCACAAATCAGTTTTCTATCAAAGCTACTTATATTGCCATATCAGATCATATCCCTATCCCTTTTTGGAATAATCTAGTTTGGTTTAAGAATCATATTCCTAGACACTCATTTATCACTTGGCTTGCCCTGCATAAGAGATTAAAAACTAGAAGTAAGCTGTCTCAATGGGGTGTCATTACTGATGCTTCATGCATTCTCTGTGGCCATGTTGAGGAAACTGAAAACCACTTGTTTCATGATTGCATTTTTTCTGCTGGTATATGGAGTGGTCTTCTTCTGAAGATGGGAATTATTAAAGATCAAGGAGCAAATTGGGATGATGAGATAAGATGGTGTTCTCTTCAGTTTACTGGCAATAGTTGTATTACCAAGATTAAAAAGCTAGATTTGAATAGTTTTGTTTATCACATTTGGAAAGAAAGGAATAGTAGAGTTCAGGGCTTTGTATGAATCCCAAGATCAAGTCAGTACTCTAATCATCCAAGATGTAAGATATAAGCCGATGGCTTCTACTCAAGAGGAGGCTGACAATCCTACTGCCAGAAGATTCATGCTGAGATGGAATGTTGACTGTATTTTTGTCCTTCTTGAGTTTATTTCATGCACTTGGTTGTATCCTGAAGCAGATGAAGTTATGATCAACACAGATAGAGCCAAATCTGATTCTGCAGTAGGATTTGGAGCTATAATTAGAGACCATACAGCTGAAGTTATTGGTGCTTCCAGTGGTGAAAGTCCAATGATTTCTGTTACAACTCATGAATTACAGGGAGTTGAAATGGGGTTACAGCTTGCTATTAAGAAAAATCAGTTCAAAGTCCACCTTGTTATTGATTCTATGACTGTTTATAATTTGCTTACCAATCAGAAGTCAGAGCCACCTTGTAATGCTATGAAAATTTGGAGGAGAGTTAAACGGCTAAAGGAAAGATTTGTTAAATGGAGAGTTTCTTTCTGTTATAAAGAAACTAACATGACAGCTGATCATTTAGTTGGGCTTTATCTGTATAGTCCTTGGGTTGAAATTCGTCGAGATGAGTTCACTACAGATTTCAGAGAAATCCTTACAGCTGATAAGTTGCAACAAGTCTATAAGAGGAGGAAGAAGAGGAGGAACTAGTCTGATGTTTTTTATTTTGTTTTGCTTTGTTTTTGTTTAGGATTTTTTTTGTTTTTTGGGCTTTCAGCCCACTAAAAGTGTCAAAATAAAAACAAAAAAATTAATAAAGGGATTAAAAAACTGCCTACCACTTACCTTCACCGATTCTACTACCTTTCAAGAAAGACACTTGCTTTTATTTTTTATTTTTCTGGAGAAGCTGTGATAAGAAATTAAGACATTTGATTGATAGAGACAAATTAAATAAAATATCCCGGTGGTCACAATCTTGTTGGTTTTATCTTGTGCTGAGTCTACTAGACGAGTTGGCGAGGCTTATTGACTATATAATTCTAATCTTCTTCTATGGATATGGATCATAGTGGTCTGCTTATTGACTTGGCCACTTGGGTTATGATCAAGGTTGTTATTTTCATCCACGCCATAATCCACAAAGTCATATTAAGTGTACTGTTGTTTGTCCAGTGAGAAAAATGAGTTAATGATGGCGCAGCAGAACGGACGAACCAACCTAGTCATTGAGGAGAAGATGGAATGTTGATTAGTTCCGAGTTGCTTTTGAAATGGTCTTTGTCGTGTTGCACACATTTCTTTGTTCTGTATGACATTTTTTGGATCCCAAATAACATGTAAGATTATAGGGTAAATTTCGGACAACAAGTTGCATTAGAACTAAAAAGTAGTCATGGGTAAATTTTGGTGCGAAAACAAGATAGATTTTGCGCACCACCACCCTTTCAGGTTTAGATCAAAGAAAAAAACTCCATTTGTTTTCAACTTGCCCTATTTTTTGGCAAAAATGAAAGTATCACTTTTTCTAAAACAAGAGTAGTATATCAGAAGCTTCTTGCAGCGTTTTTGCCTGTTCCGAGACATGGGATGTCAACCAATACAAGTTTGGCACTTCACAAATAGCCTTTCCTGAATTCTTTGACATGCGACCTTGTACTTAGCCTACATGTAAATTGTTCCATGAACCATGATAATTGGTTATTGTGGCAATCTTCAAACTCATTATAAAACTCCGCCATTCAAGAACAACATTGTTATTTTTTGGGTTTGCATTTGGGTTTGGGTTTGGTTGGTTTTGTGCCTAGGAGAAACTTCCAGGAAATGGCCGGGGATAACATATCTGAACACTGTCAGTCTCACTACAACATCGAAGTAGTGTAATAGACATGTCAACTACACCATTTCAGTAACATTACTTCAGACAAAATGGATTCCAACTGGCGGGTTCACAAGAACAACTCAATTTGACGATTGGCATAAAGGAAAAAGTAGAAAATTAGCCAGAAGACCTATTTTTTTACCTTTTGCACTAATTTGGGTTATTTGGCTAGAAAGAAATATCCAAGTTATGGCCAAGAGAAGACACACAAGTAAGGAAATGCTAATTAATCCATTGAACTTAGGAGATCAATTTTTGCTTTTAAAACTCATTTTTAAATTCTGCTCTCAATTTAACTTCTAACTTTTTTTATTTCCAAAAGTTCGAAAAGTTACTTTTCATTGTGTTTCCAAACAAGCTCTTACGAGAAACTTCTAGGAAGTTGGGTGATAACATAATTGAACACTGCTCCAACACCAAAGAAGGATACTAATAGTCTGATCACTCCATGTGAACTACACCATTTCTAGTAACATTAGGAAACCAAGTAAAACCTATTCTGAGAAGGTAATTATCATGATCACAACTTCCTCCTCAACATTAACTTAAACATTGAAGAAAGTAGTTGAATTCAAATTCATGTGAAATTAAATTGAAATAATTTGTTTTCTGGGGCTAGGCATTACCATCTCTATTTATACATGGCCATTACTAGCTAGTATTCAGTACACTGTACACCCCTCTCTTCTCTCAATCATCATCAAATCTCTCTCAATAGCTCTTAAGACTTTCTGATCAAGAAGTGAAGATGGCGAATCAAGAAACAGGCAGCGAGGTCGAAGGTACTGATCATCTTAAAGAATACAAGAACGATATCAATGAAATTATCAGAGACTGCTTCTCCTTATTGATTCTTGGCTTGTTCCTTTTGATGATATTATGGGGTACTGATGTTCTCCTCCGGCCAAATCCTTTTGGCATGATTGCAGATCCATCTTGTATTCCAGGTCCAGATGTCATCGTTAACTTGGCACATTCTCATTTTATCTCAATCTTAGCCCCAGGCTTAGCATTTCTGTTAGCTATATGGTTAAAAATAACCCTCTGTTGCACAAGTAATCTACACGAGGCTGTTATCCGTTCTTGGATCTTCATTTCTGCTGTGATTGTCTTAATCGGGCATGTGTTCTTCTATGTAACAGTAGTTGATAGTCTGCAGTTGGTGTTAGGTTCTCTCTCTTGTGCAACAAACTTAACAAGCTTAGTTCTTGCTGTTTTGTATGGATTCGTGCTTTCTATGGTAATCGCCCTCTTCATCATGACCCGTTTTTCGGTGAGCTTTAGTCTTTCTTTGGTGTTTGGAGTCACGCTTTATTTGGTAATCATCCTCTTCATCATTGCCCGGTTTCCTGTGATCTTTGTTCTTGCTGTTGTGCTTGGATCCATACTTTGCTCGGTAATCATTGCCTTGGTCATTTCTCGTTGTTCTGCTCCTCGTTAGAACTCTTTGCAAGAGTACATAATTACGGGTTTGATTCATACTTAGTAGCCTCTCTACTTTGTATTTCACACTTTTATTTAGGAGAATCTGTTATGAATTCTCTGCATGTTATTTCTTATATGTATGAAAATTAACTCGGTGATGGTTAATATGGTTTGTTGGTTCAATAGAATGGGAATGAAGATATTGTTGTTTCACCTCAAAATGTACTCTTGTCTAAATTTGATCCAATGTGGTGTATTCTATGGATATAAGATTGCTATATTTTCATGGTGTTGTTACAATGGCCTGTGATAAAATGGTCCATGTTGCAGAATTTGTTAATAGTCAGATGTTAGATACGCATGCATATGCTTTTTTGATACAGTGCGGTTGTGCAGAGTGATTTGATATGGCAGAAAACAACTCCCAAACAGAAAGATGAACTCCACCGTCCGGACTGTTAAGTCTAACCATACCAACAAGAAGTTGTTGCTTTTTTGTTTATCTGAATCTAAAACCCTCTCATTTTAGTGTACACAATGTATCCTGTGATAGTCCGGACGTCCCTAGACCTAACTTAAGAAATGTAGTTTGTTCCATGCCAATCTAAACTAAAACCCTCTAATTTTGCATCACTTCTTCTTTAATATGAATCATATGATAAGAGGGTGGGACTAGGGAGCAACCGAGCAAGTACAACGGTCATGCTTAGTTGCAACGTTTCTGATTCAGGAAAGAACAATCCTCCATGGCATGAAAAGCTATAAAAGAATAAAAAACCCACCCCCGTCCACTGCCACTGTAACAGCCAACAAGAAACGATGGATCACTTGCTGCTAGTATGTCCATTCAGTGCATTCACCATAGGAATATGGAATTACTTCACTGACAAAATGGATTCCAATTGGACTCACAAGGATAACTCAATTTGAGAATTGGCATAAAGGAAAAAGTAGAAAATTAGCAAGGAAATTAACTATTCTAATTTGGGTTATAAGGCTAGAAAGAAATATCCAAGTTATGGCCAACAGAAGAAGCATGAATATGGATATGCTAATTAACTCAGTAAGCTCAAAAGAATGTGAGAAGCACAAAAACAACTTTTCGGCTTTTAGAAGCCAAAAAGTCAGAATCAGATTCAGAATAAAATTGAAAATAGATTGTAGATGCAAAAAAAAAAGTAAGCATTTTGCTTTTAGACTTATGGGATTGATTTCTGGTTTTTGTTTATAGGAGTCATTTTTAGTTTTTTCTCTTTAATTTAATTGTTTTACATATTTTATTCTTGGAGCACAAAAACAACATTTCGACTTTTATCAAAAAAGTCAGAAATCAGATTTGGAACAAAATTGAAAACAGATTCTAGATGCAAAAACATTTTCTGAAGCAAAATGCTTTTGCTTTTAGACTCATGGGATTGATTTTTGGTTTTTGTTTATAGAAGTCATTTTCAGTTTTTTCTCTTTAACTTAATTTTTTTTACTTTTTTTCTCTTGGAGCTCGAAAAGTTACTTCTCATTGTGGTTCCAAACAAACTCTTAGTAGAAACTTCTAGGAAGTTGGGTGGCATCGCGACAATATAATTGAGACTGTCCTCGTTAGATCCATACTTTCTTCGGTAATCATTGCCCGGTTCATCATTGCCCGGTTCTCTATGAGCTTTGTTCTTGGTGTTATGCTTGGATCCATACTTTCTTCGGTAATCATCGTCTTCGTCATTTCCCGTTGTTCTGCTCCTCGTTAGATCTCTTTGAAAGAGTACATAATTACGGGTTTGATTCATACTTGGTAGACTCTCTACTTTGTATTTCCGACTGTAGGAGTTAAATATCGCACACGTTAATAACTACGCGAAGTGAAGAATACAACATACGCGAGGAGTATCGCACAATTCAAATTGAGATGACACATCAGATGATGTCAGCAAAGTCACGGGAAAAGTGTGAGGAGTTATGCGAAGATGTAAGATATGCGAAGATGAGCGATCGTATATGAGCGAATATGTCGCAATAGATCCCGAAAATAAAGGGATTCTTAGCTGTCATCCACTATGTAAAATCCTATATAAAGGAGAGAGCCATTGTCTTGTAGAGGATTCTAGGACAAGTCTTGTAAGAGAAATTGAGATAGAGAGAGAAAGTGAGTTTAGCTTACAAGAAGTGTTATGGTAGGTTTCCATCCATCTTGTAAACAATTTGAATATATTCAATCAATAAGATAATTGTCCGTGATGATTACATAGAGAAATAACCAGATTAAGTGAAGTGTAGTTGTAAGAAATCTTACAACTACATTTTTGGCGCTAGAAAACAGCTCTGGATGATAAATCCTGATATCATATCATAGAGTGTAAAAGAAAATAGTGAGATCAAAACATTTAGCAAATGGTAAGGATTGAATCTGTTGTGGAACAAGGAATGGCGACTAGAAGGAGTAACAGACTAGCTGAAAGAAGAAGAATTACAAATCTTGAGCAAGAAGAAGAAAGAGTGGACGAAAATCAAAGAGAAGAAAATCCAATTCGGTTTCAGCGAGGACAAGGACAGAATATTGATTATGATAGAGTGAGTGTCCATACTGCGATGACAAAATCTACAGAAGAAGAACAGAGAAATGGGAATGAAGAACCAATTACAGCGAGTGAAGGAAATATGACGATTGCAGAGCTTAGGAAAAAATTAATAATCGAAAGAAAAAGGGAAGAAGAGGAGCGTGCGAATTTGATCCGTCAAAATGATGATTTACGAGAAGAGAATCTTAGGTTTCAAGAACAAAGGTCAAGAAGTGTTACACGCTCAAGATCAAGATCCAGCAGGAATTCTTCCAGACAGAGCCAATCTAATCGAAGAAACGATAGGAGAAAGCAACATATGAAAGTCATTGAAGAAGACTCGCCAGAAGAAGAAAATTTGGAAGATCACAGGGAAAGAAGACGTATAATTGAATTAGCAACTAATCGTTATGAGCATCCACGTGAACTTCTTTGTCGAGCAAATAATAATTCTGAAAGGGAAGAAGAACGTCCAGGGCAAGGACAAATGATATTACATGGTAGGGAAACACACATAGGAGAATATGAGCGCGAACGGGAAGCTGCGCGTGCAAGAGATAGAAAGCGAAGAAGGGAAGAGTTAGAAGAAAGAGAATTACAAAGTGGATTGCATCACATTGATAGTAGAAGAAGGGGATACGAACATCATCGCATAGAAGATACGAATTAAGGTCGAGTGACACCACAAGAAAGAGAAATATTAAGACATCGATATGATCGCACAGGCAATGAAGAAAGACACGATAGAGTACAAATTGAAACAAATATTGAAAGGCGTAGGCGAAGAAGAGAGGAAGCTGAAAAACAGGAGATACAAGAGGCAATACACCAAAACAATCATGAGAATAGATTGAGACAAGCAAGGATAAAAAGACCTATGCAAGAAGGTTTGGATCAATCATTCAGCAAAGAAATTCTCAGGGACATGGCAGAACTAAGAGAGATGATGTCTGCAAAAAGAAATGATGGGAGAAGACTACTAGAAGAAGCAGTGGAGGAAGCAGGAAAAAATCCATTTACAAAAGAAATTCAAAGAGCACCGATACCATCTAAGTGCAGTTTACTAGCATTTACAAGTATATTTGACGGTAGTGCATGTGCGATCCAACATGTGAAAGCTTACTCTAGATGTTTATTGCAGTGGGAAAATTATGACGCAGTAATGTGCAAGTATTTTGCTGCAAGCTTAGCAGGTGAAGCTTTTAAGTGGTTTGAAGGACTACCTGTAGAGTCTATTGGTTCATTTCATCATTTACAAAACATCTTTTTGGGGCAGCACATAAGTAATAATCTATCAAGACCGGGGATCGAAACTGCATCTGGACTTCGCAGAAGAACAAATGAAAGCTTAGGTCATCTAACGACTCGCTGGAGAACAATGTGTAGTGAAATGGGAAGGAAGGTGGACGAGAGACATCTTATTCTGGCGTTAATTAATGCTCTTTTCGCAACAGATCTATTGTACACCCAAATTTTTAGAGTAAAAGATACAATTACAATGTCGGAATTACGCGAATTTCAAGAAGAATATATATCCCTCGAGGAAAAGCAAAGAGACATGGAATCTTACCCAGTTGCAATATCAGATTCGAAAGGTGGAAATACAAGCTTACTTCCGAGACTCACAAATGCTGTTGCGAGTACATCACAGAGAAATCAAGGAAGGAATAATGCAGAAATGGGACAAAATTAGTGGCTATGGGCAGTGCAGATCAATCAGAGTTTGAAAAAGAGTACAGAGATAAACAACTTCAAAAATATGGAAGTAATGATACAGTTCATCCAGGTAACTCTACAGGACAGCAAACAAATTATAACAAGAAAGCTGGGAGAATAGTGAAGGAACAAGTAAATCTTCCAAAATTAAATACTACAGTGGATAAAGTATGGGAAGCTGCTCTTGTAATGGATGATATTACAGAACCACATAATGCAGGTGAAGAGCCACCATCAGCGAGGAGGAGTAAAGAATTTTATGTCTATCACAGATTTCATGGTCATACAACAAGCAACTGCAGAAATGTGAGGAAGATTATATTGCGAATCATCGAGCAGGGGAAGTTAGACCACTTCCTGCTAAATCAAACATGAAATTTACCACCACCACCATCTCAAGGAAACAAATACGGAAAGGAAATGGATAGGAACACATTTGTTATTGAGGTGGGATCAAAGGCAAATAATCTATTCTGTAACTCGATCATACATTAATTCAAAAACATAGAAGATTTTCATGATAATATTTTGAGTCGAGTATATGCAAGAGATGATGAAGGATGGGAAATTTTGAACTTGGAAAAAATACCATATTTGAAGGACTGGCAAAAGCAGAAAATTTCGTTCAACGCAGATGAAGTTCCAGAAGGAAAAGCTTCGCATGAGTGCCCGTTAGTGGAAAGATTGGGAATTAACCCGAAACCATTAGAAGAAGATGAAGAAGAAAATGAGAAAAACACCTGGGCGATAAATAGAATTCTTATAGACACTGGAAATTCAATGGATATTCTATTTTATCACACATACAAAACAATGGGTGGGAGAGACAATGAATTGATCCCCTCAACATACAAGATCTATGGTTTTAATGGCTCTGCGAACAAACCAAAAGGGGATGTGACTATGAGGATTCTTCTACAAAGCTTACCGATAGATATCACATTCTGTGTAGTGGATGTTGAGTCACCATACAATGCTTTAATTGGAAGACCATGGATGCATAGTATACTAGCTGTTGCATCAACTTTTCATCAGTGTATCAAGTTTCCTTTACCTAAGGGTGTTGGAATTATAAGAGGGGATACATTTGAAAGTAAAAGTTGTCAAGAAATTGATATTGATAGATGCGAAGCAAGGGTGTCTAAGCGAAGAAATTGGCAAAAGAATGTAGCAGATAGTAAAAGAGCAGAGAGATTAATGGTTGATGTCTGAGGAAGTATAATGAAATTGAGTAACAATTATGTGAAATATTGAAATCAGTAGGAGGAAATAAAACAACATTTGATGGAAAGTTCATGGTGGAAGAAAATTGGTAGAAAAAATCAATAACGGAAGTAGTAAAAATGGATAATAAAAGATGCAGATGAATAACAACAAGAGCAACAAAATAAGTGGAGACGAAACATCATAAGGTGGAAAGCAAAAGGGTGTTCGCACAATGCCAGTTGAATGATTATAAATATGTGCGACATATTCGTATGGAGTCAGAAATGAGGAAGACAAATGCATATAACGAATGTGTATGATTTTCTTTGAATAAGATGATTTGATAACAACATTTATGTACTACAGTTGATTGAAATGAAAAACTTTAAATTCATATGGTAAATCCATAATAAGAAAATACAAAGAGAAATCTTTATAATAAGACCTTTATAAAAGGCTACAGAAAATGATATTTATTATCAGATTGGCTAGGAATCCAAATATGGCGTGCATCTTAGTTCGCTCATATGCAAGAGGAAAAATAGTAAGACCTAACGCACGTCATAATTGGAAAGACCTAGAAGGCATGACTCAAGGGAAGGCTACACCGACCCCGGAACTTGAGTTGTGGAGATTTGGGGTGAGAATTAAACGATAATTCCCGTCCGGGAGAGATACCTTAAATTTTCAGTCTAAGATACTAATCTTAGATTGAGAGCCTAAGGTGAGAAAGGCTCTCCTAAGGAGTGCAGAAACTCGATCAGGGCGTCGAGGTACACGGTTGAGTCAAGAGTGCCCCGGACGTCTTGAGCGTACCTTGCCACTCTTGACAAGTCCTGACTATGATGCACTCGATCCGAAGATACCCCACTTAGGGTGCGATCTTGCTGCCATAAACCCTATAGGTAGTGTATGCGAGATTGCGAAATCAACTGGTTGTTGAAAATCCGGATGAGAAGATCCATAATCTTAACCAGATAGAGGTAAGCTTCCTTGAAGGGAAAACCAGGGGGAAGATAAGGACGACACCCTCCATTAGGGAGATGAATTGTGTCAAAAGACGTAAATGTTCCAAGACTTTTACTCATGGGAGTACTAAGACTTGAGATATTTATGCGAATTAACCTGAAGAGGAAATAATACAAAGAGAAAATGGTAAGATGAGATCAATGGGTCAATACACTATGGTGTAACGACTACCTGCGATTTCATTGCACATAAAAGAGGAAACATAAGACCTTTACATAGGAAGGCACAAATAAGACCTCACGAATAATACATAAAGTTAATTCTAAAAGTTACCCATAAGCTCGCACCAAGAGAATCTCTGGATAAAAGATAGCAATTATCTTGGTATAATCAAAGATACAACAAATAACAAGAGGCAGGAATGGAAATGCGAACGAAGTGTTATTTGCCACATTTTGATAATCTTACTTGCATATGAAGAAGTCACAAATACGAAACGAAGAAAAGAAGAATCATATTAAAAAGATGAAAGCTAAATTAACAAGAATTTACAAGTATATTACAACAAGAAGAAGCAATCAATTTTCATCTTCCTCATTTTGCTCAGACTCAGAATCGCTGACTTCTTCTTCAGAATCTTCTTCTTCATCAGTAACTTGGATATCAGGGATTAGAACATTTTCAGGGATAGCTGGGAAATGGTACTTTGACAAAGGAATACCATTATCGACACAAACTCTCTTAACAACAGCCTCACGAGAACGATTAGCATCGTTACTGTTGTTCTGGACTAAATTAAACCAATTCTGCTTCAGTTGCTGATACTTTGAATTACGAGCAGATGATTCTTCTTCTTTAGTATCTAAGCGAGTTTCTAGTTCTGAAATTCGCTTTTGTTGTTCCTTTTATTTATCTGCGAAGTATTAACAAGAAACAATTAAGGGATATAAAAACAAAAAAAAATAATATATAAAAATGAAGATCAAAGAACAACAAATGACCTTCATAATTGGAAATAATGTCTGCGGCCAGTGTAGAATGCTCAGTATAAGACTAACATTTACACCTAAATTATTTCTAGCATCGTTCAGAACTCTAGAAGCCTAATTGAACTCAGCTTCACTTTCTATAAGGAGTTGAGAACTTGAGATCGAACCAAGTTTCTTTCCTCAACAAGAATATCTCTCTCACGACAAGGTGAATCACGCTCTATCTTAATCTGAATAAGGGATTCTTGAAATTGTTCTAATGCTTTCGCACCCCTAAGAGTAATTTCATCTTTTTCAGTAATAAGATCGTTCTTCTTTGCCTCCAATATTTGAACTGCTTCTTTCTCCTCATAAAAGCATCGTTTAAAATTGTTCGCAGCGGATAATGCATTTTTATGGCGTTCTCTAAGAGTAGTGTATTTTAATCTTAATTCTTCTAAGCTAAGGTTTTCAAATCCTCGAGTGGGGAAATTACTTAAAGAGGAATTGAGATGTTCTAAAAGAATTTCAACATCGGGAAGATTAGCCACTTCATCTGAAAGGTTATACAGGTCTGCGAAGACAATCAAGTAAGAAGTGTGAATGATTGAATGAAGGAAAAAGATTGAGAAAGTCTGAATTACATACCAATGAGTTCCTTGTTTCTTTCTCGAGGTTGAAGAACCAATTGAGAATTAGTTGAATTCTCATGTTTAAGTTTTGTATTCTCGTCGCAAGGATCACATTCGCATCTTAAAGAGTAGACTTCTCATGTTTCAGTCTGGTATTCTCATCTTGTAACTTGTGAAGTTTCCTATCATTGTCTAAAGAAATTGCATAAGATATGCGGGCACCCTGTAAAGATAAAAATATCATAAGTGGATGTTGCAAATAAGGAAAAAATCAAAGATAAATGTTGTAGAGTATTACCAAGCCATTCATTGCAAATTGAAAATCTGGATTTATCGCAGAGGCAACTCCGCGAAGAGATCGATCCCCCAAATCAGGAACAATACAGATCTTTGAGATAATTTGGAAGGCACGTTCTGTTTCATCATCATCAAGAGTAGCAAGAGAATCTCCAGAAAAAAGATCAGACAGCTTTTGACGATACGAGTCAATCGAAACTTCTTCTTCAGAAGCTAAGGTATTTCTCTCCGAAGATTCAGATCTTGAAGAAGAATCATATCTCGTACGCTTCCTAGAGAAATCCTCTTTCAATGAGGTTTTCTTGGGTAAATTTTTTGAAGCAGGTTTCTTAGGGATTCTCTTGCTTTTGCCTAAAGTTTTTTCGCTCAACGAATTCACCTGTGCGAATAATCAAGATAAGTAACAGAGGCAACAATATTGTTAAAATGAGAAGTGTGTTTCTTACTTATTTATTCTGCGAAGTTCATACCTTGATCGAAGTATTGACCTTTGAGGCATCCTGCGAAAGAGAAGAAATAAAATATAAGAAAGTTACAAAGATTTACAAATTGGATTAAGAGAGTCACATACCGTTACTTTCTTTTCCTCGTTTTCGAGTAATTTAAATTCTCAAGGTTGATAAGGGGGAAAATCTTCGGGAAGAGGATTATCCGAACCATCCGCAGCTCTACCAGAAAGAAAGTACCCTTGCATGATAACAGGACAATTAAGCCAACTGTAATCATTAGATCTGCGAGCAACACGATTAGAGTTTGAATTCCAATCCACATCTCGCATTATTTTATCATCTTCGGTGATACCATCTGCTCTCCTTACGCGAACAGCCCATTTAGTCACATTACTTTTCATGATAGCGATATAATAATTCTTAAAGAAATTATCAAGAGTATACTCAGCAGGATCTATGACTTTGTCACGATGACCTTCTTTTCGCACTTCCTCGGGATAAAAATTTCCAAGACCAGCTGCGCGACGAGCATACTCTAAGGGTATCCTAATAGCATCACCACTCAGTTGAAATATTCCTCGTGCGAATCTTTCATCATCAAGAATTCTATAGAACAGAGGAATATCAGGATTATATAAAGGAATTGGCAGATATTGAAGTTGACCTAATGAAACAATGATCCTTTGGTTACTCCACTCCTCAGATCTAATTAGGTCAAGGTTAAGTTTGGATGCGAAGTTACAAGAAGGAGGAATGGAGAGTTCGTAACCTCTTTGATTAAAATCGATTTTCATTCTGTTAAATTTGATCTCCATCTTTTTACCAACAGGAGCCATTAGAGAATGGGAATGAAGAATATGAATTTGCAGAGAAGGTGAGAGAAAATGAAGAAGATAAAAGAAAAATAATATATGAGAAAGAGAATATATAGGGAAGAGCGACCCGTTTTTCAAGATTTACTCTCATTAATGAGAAGAAATGAACGGATAAAAACTTGCGGTTAAAAAAGACGTGTCAAGAAATGAGTGGTTAAAAGGACACGCATACACAATAAGGACTTGAAATCCGGATAATCTTCGGCAAAGTAAAATGGAAAAAGATAAGCACGTGCGATCTTAAAAAGAGGAATTCTTCATATCGCTCATTTTGAAGAATCAAGCGACATGACAAGAGGCACATGTAGGAGTTAAATATCGCACACGTTAATAACTACGCGAAGTGAAGAATACAACATACACGAGGAGTATCGCACACAACAAATTGAGATGAGACATCAGATGATGTCAGCAAAGTCACGGAAAAAGTGTGAGGAGTTATGCGAAGATGTAAGATATGCGATCGTATATGAGCGAATATGTCGCACAGAGATCCCGAAAAAAAAGGGATTCTTAGCTGTCATCCACTATGTAAAATCCTATATAAAGGAGAGAGTCATTGTCTTGTAGAGGATTCTAGGACAAGTCTTGTAAGAGAAATTGAGAGAGAGGGAGAAAGTGAGTTTAGCTTACAAGAAATGTTAGGTAGGTTTCCATCCATCTTGTAAACAATCTGAATATATTCAATCAATAAGATAATTGTCCGTGATGATTACATAGAGAAATAATCAGATTAAGTGAAGTGTAGTTGTAAGAAATCTTACAACTACACAGACTTTTATTTAGAAGAATCTGTTATAAATTCTCTGCGTTTTATTTCTTATATGTATGAAAATTAATTCGGTGATGGTTAATATGGTTGTTGATTCAATAGAATGGGAATGAAGATATTGTTGTTTCACCGCAAAATGTACCCTTGTCTAAATTTGATTGCTATATTTTCCTGGTGCTGTTACAATGGCATGTGATAAAATGCTCCATGTTGCAGAATTTGTTAGTAGTCAGATGTCCAGATACGCATATACTTTTTTGATAGAGTGCGGTTCTGCAGAGCGATTTGATTTGATAAGGCAGAAAAAAACTCCAAAACAAAAGTTACTAGTATTTTGCATAATCACACCTAGATTCATGAATCTAATGCTATAATTTCCCAGTCTGTGAATCCCTAGAGTGGAAAGTGAACTAGGCACAAAAAGATGAACTCCACGACTGTTAAATCTAACCATACATAACAAGAACTTGTATCTGAATCTAAAACCCTCTCATTTTAGTATACACAATCCCTAGACCTAACTTAAGAAATTTAGTTTGTTCCATGCCAATCTGATAGGAAAATGAAGGACGTTTTACAAGCTATATCTTTGAATTCACAAGCATATATTTATTCCACGTAAACTTTGGGGTTCAGTGCAGCTCATCTATATCTATATGCACAGTTTGTGTATGTCTAAAGAATTGCTCGCGATGTCTAAGGGTAGTTGAGATGAAACACCCACTGTCATTGTATATTTGTATTTACTGGTGGAGGCGGTACCCACAAAGGACGTTCGTTGGGATGAACCACCATATTGCCGCTAGGTGTTGAAATTGTATTTACTAGCGGAGGGAAGTTTAGTTGGATGTGAACCTTTTTTTTATAAGTAAGTAATGTAAGTGCGGAAAAACTTATAATTTCAAAGTAAGTCTAAACTGATATTAAGCCAGAAAGGACTTGTGGTTGCTAGATATATATAGACTAACACAAGAACTAGCATGGAACTAGTAGAACACGAGACACAAGTGAGAACTAGTTAGAGATCATCGGCACCGTTCTTGGCTGCGCTTGTTAATAGCAATTTTACATTGGAAACATGCGAGAAAAAGAAAGGATTTTGGATTAGGCATCAAATCTTTTTCAAATCTTGCTATAAAATCTTCTATCTCTAGCTATTTCTATAATTTGATCCACTGCAGTATTCAGGTGATCTCTCCCTTGTATGCCTGCTGGTCTCTCTACAATATCTATCTTGATTTTGTTGGAAAGCATTGCATAATTGTCTCAAGCACTAATACAGATAGCATGCACAATTTTTTAACAACAAAAAACCCAACTTTAAAATCCAACACACCGTTGTTTAGCAGCTCTGTAGCTTGCCATTTCCAGAAAGTATTGCATCATTCTAAAAATAAAATTACTTGTTTGTTATATACTTCTCACATCTCTCTGAGCATTGTTTTGAAGCATTGCATCATTCTAAAAATAAAATTACTTGTTTGTTATATACTTCTCACATCTCTCTGAGCATTGTTTTGAAGCCTACTTGGCTAGACATTCCCTGCATCTCCAGATGCACTGGTAACTTTCTTTACAGCCCTGGATACAACAACTCTATATACTTGAGCTACAACTCTTGCATCAGCTCCTAGTGGCAAAGGCTCGTCAGCTGGTACTTCAGGTGGATGAGGTATTTCTCCAAGCCTTGCACTGGCTTCAGCAGCTCTTTATACTTGAGCTACAACTCTTGCATCAACTCATGGTGGCAAAGGCTCGTCAGCTGGTACTTCATGTGGATGAGTTACTTCTCCAAACCCTGCTCTGGATATCTCCGCCACATCTGCAACCATCTGCCGAATTGCTGGAGCAAGCAGGAAAATATTAGGGAAGAGTACCTTGTCAACAGAAGGAGGAAGATAATCATTCAAATGAATTTGATCTTTGAAGTCGTCAGATACTGGGGCTGCAAAAAATCCCTGACGAGCACCCCCACACACAATCCTTCCATCTCCCACCAGCACAATCCCTTCTTTGACCACAAATCGGCCTCGTTTGGTATGAAGAGCATACAGAACCCAGTCATCTTTAACCCCAACAAGCTGCCCGTTTTCGATCCGTCCTCGCTCGATATGCTGCCGATTGCCATCCCCAGATTCTGCATGCACAACTCCTCCACCTCCAGTTCCTGCACTGCGAAGTTTATCAATAGAACTGCTTTGCATATGATCCTCAACCATACCTGCAAATGCTTCACACACCCTCGCAACAACATCCTAAATTTTTTTTACACAAAAACACAAATTTTAATCAAATTCACTACCCATTTTAGCCACACATGTTTTAGAACACAAATCAAAATCAAAATTAGATTGAAACTCAGGAATCCAAACCTGATGCGAAGGATGACTGACTCAGGCTCTTTTTGGTTCTCTCTGACTATCAACATGGGGTATTTGACCACGTTTCATTGCTTGGGAATTCAAGGATTGTGTTTCCCTTGGAATTTTGTTAGACAGAAAGAACTTGCAGTATTAACTGGTACTCCTCTTGAAAAACTGAATAAGAAACTGAAAGAACTTACTCTCTCTTTGGTTTTATTTGGGTTGTGAAGAGCAACAGTCTTTCAATCACAACCGTTTTTACCCAAGGTGGCACTCAGATCTCCAGTCCTAGAGATTGGTATTGCAAATTTATGCGCATTAGCAAGCCTAAAAGCTACATATATTGGCATAGCAAAAGCAACGACCTCTCATTGGATCATGCGAAGCGACAACAAACACTTGGCAAGAATAAATCGACCACTCTAGCAGGTCAGACTCAGAGTAAAAATCTATGGGTCTTATCTGTGAAACCCGACCAGATTAAAGCTCATTATCAGATTGCGCTGGATCTTTTGGATAATATGACTCACAAGGTTTTTGTTCACTTGCCCAATCAGATTCAAGCTGAGTCACATTCTAAGTGGACAACAATGGTCTGGTGGCCGCCACATTTCTTTACTCTGGACACCCCTCAAATCATAATCAGTAACAAGGTAAATGTGCAGCACGATAGAAAGGTAAAGATCAATCCACTTTCCTCGAACTTTGATGTCACTAACGTA
Organism: Papaver somniferum; assembly: GCF_003573695.1. NCBI lineage: Eukaryota > Viridiplantae > Streptophyta > Magnoliopsida > Ranunculales > Papaveraceae > Papaver > Papaver somniferum. The sequence continues at coordinate 200,863,545 of NC_039362.1, read as the reverse complement.
TTAGAAACTAGCATTTTTGAATTTTGACAGGTTGCATTTCAAAGGGTCGTTAGCCAAAGTAGACCAAGTCAACAAGCGATTAGCTGTCTGCTCTAAGCACAAGTACGACTACATAAGCATCTTAACTGCAAGTGTTATCTCTTTCAATTACGACAAGGCGCAAAACTATCCCGTGAATATTTTTCAAATTAAAATTATTCCCATCACCATCAACTACACTGCATTCATGTATAACCCCCATAATCACAGTAAAAATAACCCTCTCACCTATTTTATCCTCTGGTTTCATATTCTATACACAATGGCCTCCTCCTCCAATTCTAATCCACCTTCCATTGACAACCTGGTCAAGAAAATGAATACAACGTTAACCATCCCTGAGGATTTATTTCCAAAAGTATTTCTCAACCCTGAGAATATCAAAACAAAACAACTTCAGGATTGGAAAGGATGTTTCATAGGCAAACTTTGTTGTAATATCTACTTCCAAACATCAAGAGTTAGCAACTTCATCAATGCTCACTGGGAGATGATGGGCAGAATTGAAGTTGAAATATCGAATAGAAGAATAAATTTCTACATCCTCAGAACCACCAATGAAGACGATTACTTTACTCTGAGGGATGTAGGCAGTAGATGAGTATTTGATAAACTAATGGTTCTAGTGGGTGTTCCATCAAAATGTCCTGAACTTATTGATGAAGAACTGTTCTCTAAGGTTATGATCTGGCTCCTAATTAAGAGAATACCCACCCACATAATACCAAACATACCAAACATTATTCATCAAATTGGTGTTTACCAAGGTCAGAAAAAACCTTATGGCAGAGAAAGATTTGAGAAAAATGTGGAAGTCAAGGTAACCACCAATGTAACAAGATCTCTCAAGTTTGGAATAAAAGCTTTCGAAACTACTACCATCTCACACTGGTTGGAGTGTGCTTATGCTCTTAATGGCATCAAAATTTTCAAAGTGTGTAGAATTCTTGATCACCCAAGCCCCCCTTGCCCTTCACCCCCAAATCAAACCACCCATGATTACCATCACTTACCAACCCCTCAGCCAGCACCTGCACCTATAACCCCTAGACAAAAACAGGTTCAAGCTGGAAAAGCTATCATTCACAGGCACTACTCTGATGCTGATGCAGCTGCTGTGTTTGAAGCAAAAATTAAAATTGCTAAAAGATTGGAGCTGGAAAAATCAATAGAAAATATTGCCTCTACATCTAACAATAACATTGTCTTTGGAGCTCAATCTCATAATGCTGAAATCCAAAACCCTACTACTGAAGCTCAAGATTCTCCTCACCCAGATGTCTTATCTTGTCAGATTAAAAAAAAAACAATTGGATTTGGCAAAGAAGATAACATGACTTTACAAGAAAAACTTCCAAAGTGGAAGGCTGCTGCAAGGTCTTCTCCCAGCAACAACAACTCTGTCAGTAAGAATGATGAGGAAAACACTATTGCTGATCTTGATGCTGCTGAACAATTCTTCCCAGTTATCGCTTCACCAAAATATTTATCTTCTCATTCCCTACCTACCTTAGCTCAGATAAAAGCTAATATGGATGCTGAATCAAGTAAGAAGAAAAAAGCTGTTTGGAAAGTAAAGAAAAGGGATCATATATTTGAGACCCTTGAAGACATTTCCCTCAATACCTCATCTACTCCTTCTATGGAAAAAGAGAAAGAAGGCTATTCCAAGTGCTTAAAATGGAGCAGTAAACAACATGGAAATGACAAGTGCTAAAAGATACAAAGATCAAATTGACACTACTCAGCGGATGGACAACCAACTCAACCACTTGGCTAATGGCTCTGCTGCTGGAACAAGGGTATATAATCTCAACTCAGCCAATTGCTATTACTTATTCTGCTCTAACAATCTTCTTAACTCTCTTGTGTTATTCCTAATTCATAAGCATTATGATAGAATTATTAGAAGGCCTACCTCTAAGTATCCAGCAGTGTCATATTTTTGGCAATTCTTCACTTCATTAGCTTGGAATTGTCAAGGATTTGGCACTAGGGATGCTAAAAGATACCTCAATGACATGCTTAATAAATTAGACCCTGACATAATATTCTTGTCTGAAACTAGGAAAAAGCATGATAAACTCAAGAAATTTTACATGAAATAGGAGTCAACAACTTTTGGTATGTGAACCCAGGTGGGACTAGTGGTACTGCAGGTGGATTAGCCTTATTGTGGAAAAGCAATATAAACCTGGAGGTCTTAGATTGGTCAAAAAACCATATTATTGATGTCATCAGAAGTGCCAACAGTCCCCCTTGGTTATTCACAGGTGACTATGGTAATCCGTATGATACTCAATCCAAGTTAAACTCTTGGAAATCTCTTGAGCACACTGCTAACTCTCATAAACTTCCTTGGCTGGTCACTTGAGATTTCAACTTCATTCTACATGATACATAAAAGTTCAGTTCCCATCCCATTGATGTTAATGAAGCCTGTATATTCAATGAAAAGATTCAAAATTTAGATCTCATTGATCTTGGCTTCTCTGGATGCCCTTTCACTTGGTCAAACAAGACAAAAGGTCCTTCTCTAACTGAGCAAAGATTGGATAGAGGTTTAGCAAATGATAGTTGGTTGGATATCTTTCCAAACACTACTATCACAAATATGTTAGCCATTGGGTCTGAACACCACCGAATTCTGTTAAATTCTAATCCCCACTGCAAGAATAGTAAGATACCATTCAAATTCTTTGGTCCTTGGCTAGATCATGCTGATTGCAGGAAAATTATTGCAGATTGCTGGAACAAGGTCACCCCAGGATCAAGTGCTTTCTCAATTTCCAGAAAGCTTAAAGACATCAAATTACAAATCAGGTTTTGGAAAAAAAAAGTGTATAGAAACATTGAAGAGTGCAAGCAACACTTAACCTGGTTACATATATACTACTTCAGATCTGACAGAGGACAAGCTCTAGCTGATGCAAGAAAGCAACTTCAAAACTGGCATGATATTGAAGAGAAATTCTGGAAAACTAAGAGCAGGGATCAACTTATCAATCTGGGTGATCAAAACACAAGCTACTTCCACAGGGCCACAAAAAGTAGAGCAAGAAGGATTAAAACTGAAACTATTCAAACTGAAGAAGGAAGTTGGATCACGGAATAACAAGAGGTAAAAGACTGCTTTACCAACCATTTTTCTCATATGGAAACTGCTGAAGTTATCACACCCTCCTCTGAAATAATCAATCTCATCCCCTCAACCATAACTACTGCTGATAATATTAACCTCAACAGAAGACCAGAACCTGAAGAAATTAAGGACATTTTATTCAGTATGGCAAATGACAAAGCCCCAGACCCAGATGGTTTCCCACCAAACTTCTTTAATATCAACTGAGATATTATAGGTAATGATATTGTCTCAATGGTTCAAAATTTATTTCTCTCTGGGCACTTGCTAAAAGAGATGAATGCCACCTTCATAGCCCTCATACCCAAGATTGAGAATCCAACTTCTCCTAGCCATTTCAGACCTATCAGCCTCTGTAACACCACCTACAAAATCATATCTAAACTCTTAGCTCAAAGAATGAAGCCATTACTAAACAAAATCATATCCCTCTACCAATCAGCTTTTATTCCTGGGAGGCAAATATCTGACAATATAGCTATTGCTCATGAAATCATACACACCATGAGATCCAAAAGAGGAAAAAAAGGTAATTCTGGATCTATGAGAATAAAAATTGATATCGCAAAGGCTTTTGACAGAGTGGACTGGGTATTTTTGATAATAATTATGAAGAAACTTGGCTTTGATGATACATGATGCAATAAGATTCACCAATGCATATCAACCACCACATCAGCTGTTCTCATCAATGGATCTCCTAAAAAATTATTCAAACCCACTAGAGACCTAAGGCAAGGTGATCCTCTATCTCCCTACCTGTTTCTTTTCTGCATGGAATCCCTTTCAAGAACCTTACTGCATGCTGAGGAGATAGGCCTTATTCATGGGATAAAGATTTGCAAGGCATCACCCTCTATCAGTCACCTCCTATTTGCAGATGATTGCATGATTTTCTACAAGGAAAATGAAATAGAAGCACAAAATATTATGCAAATCCTGCAGATATTTGGAAATACTTCTGGACATCTTATCAACTTCGATAAATCTGGAGTCTTCTTCATCAAAAACACCAACCCGGAGCTCATTCCTCAAATCAGCAATACTATGGGAGTCCAAGTACTTCAACTTGATGACAAATATCTAGGATCTCCATTATTCACACATAGAAGTAAAATAAACTCTTTCAAGCCTGGAGTAGAAAAATTGAAGCCGAGACTCACTGGTTGGAAACATACACCTCTTAACCCTGCTGGCAGAGAGGTAATCAGCAAATCTGTCACCTCTTCAGCTTGCATCTACCAAATGAACTGCTTTAAGGTTCCTAAGAAGACTTGCAAAGATATTAATAATCTTCAAAGAGACTTCTTTTAGGGTAAGAACATTGAAAATCCTTATGGTTATTATCATAAGGCCTGGACAGCTGTTTGCAAGCCAAAAGCTCTGGGAGGTGTAGGATTCATGAATATGGAATTATTCAACAACTCCATGATAATAAAAATTGGATGGAGACTTGAGCAAGATAAAAAATCTCTATGGTATAAACTTATGGATGCCAGATATCTTCTAGGCAGATTTGTCCTCAGCATGGACTCTAAATCCAAGGATGGGGACTCCTGGATATGGAAAGGAATTATAGAAGGTATAAGCAACATACAACAACACAACTCCTGGAGGATTGGAAATGGCAGAAGAATCCAAATCTGGGAAGATTTATGGTTACCAAATTCCACAGAAAAACTCAAAACCCTCACCACTGCCCTCATAATATAAATAAGTTAGAAGACTTGATTCTTCCAGATGGAAATTGGGATGAAGCTCAAATTTCTAACACCTTTAGCAGAGAGGAAGCTGCTACTATTCTTACTCTACAGATACACCCAAATTTGTAGCAGCAGAAATGGCAGCTCTGCAAATTCGATTTTTCGCTATGTGGTGCTCTTTTTCTCTCCCAATCTCTCCGTCCCTATTCTGTTCGACCCCAGTAGCCTATTTATACACCTTTGGACTAAGAATCTTCGCTCATTACTCCAGAAAATATTCCCATGTCTCAACAGTAAAGAAAAAATAATAAAGGAAATTTTCTTTCCTTTCTCGCCTCTTCACACGCCTGCTGATGTCGATATACTCTCAGGGCATTGTTTTCACGTTCCACCAGAAGTAAAACTCTATCAATCCACACGCCAACTACACAGAACTCGTGATGGAGCAACCAAAACCCGAGCAACCCTGTTTTCTTCACTGCCGATTATCCAACCAAATCCGGATGATTTTGAAGCCCATACCACGCCTGTATATCTCAGTCAAGTGTTCCCGTGAAGTTTTAGCCATTGAATCACACTATAACATCTTCAAATTTCGATCGACAATTCTCAGAGAGCTGCCACATTTTTCACGCCAATTTTTAAGTTTCAAACGAAGAAGATGGTGTCCCCCTAACCAGCTGTAGGGTGCGAATAGCAGCTGCCTTTTGGGGTGCCCCTTAGTAATTGAGGTGCCCCTTAACCAAATCTGGGCTCCGTATAGCAAGTGTCCTCCGGGGGTGTTCCGAGTGATTTTTCGAGCCGATTTTTCCAACAATATTTATTTTCCAAAAATACCTAAAAATACACAAAACACCATAATAAGGACGAAAACGAGTACCAACAATACGAAACATTGATGACAAATTAGACACATAAATCCGTCTATCAAATACCCCCAAACTTATTATTTGCTAGTCCTCGAGCAAAACTAATAAAAAATAAATAAAACCGAGTTAATCTCGGGAGGGTTTACCAGAGGTGTACCCACAAAACCATTACTTCTAATTGGTCACAAGTATCCAAAGAGCTATGAGGACATACATATTATCAACCTATCTCCAAGTAACTAGAATTCCAGAGAAATTAAAGGTGTCAGCTCTAAAGCTGACTGAAGAAAAGGGAGACACATCCGCAACACTGCTAGATAAAGAGATATCCGCTACACAACTAGATAAACATTGTAAGATGCGTCCGCTGCTTTACAGCTGGATAAGATTAGGAGAGAGATAAAGATGAGAGGGACATCTGCTACAAAGATGGACTAATTACATGTGATGAGTTAAACCAGTGCTAGAAAGATCTTGTGCCAGATTGAAAGCGGACTAACAAAGCAACCAAATGTATCTTTCTTCGACTCTCTCATAGTGCTCAGTAGAAACAACGTCTTCTTCGGTCTTCAACTGTTGATGATAAACTATCGAACCTCATAGAACCTTGACAATTAACTCTTCTCTTCGATTTCTTGCTTGACTTATAAATTTCTACTTCCCTTTGGCCTTATTGAACAAAACGTAACGATGATTTTTTTTCATTTTTCATTTTTTTTTTGAAACAAAAATTACAAGACAACAATTTACATGGCCATGAGAGAAGGACTTTCAAAACTTGGATCTTCGCAACTTGTGATGTCTTGGTATCATGGATTCTAACAACTTATATCATTTGCTCTTATAACTTCAACTTTGATTTTTGAATTATTCTTCTATTGTTGCTTCTAAACCTAAAACGTCTTCAACTTTCTTCATAGATTTTGATGTCGCTCCGCTTGTTGATGATGATAAGTTTCTACTGAGAGAGAGTCGCAATCCAGTAACTAAGACTACATTGTGAGGTTGCTTTGTCTTTCTGGCATTTCCTGACCTACTTGCCTTTCCATCATGTATGGTTAGGTCCATCACGGTTACCCTCTAAAAGGAACAAGTTCTCTCCTGAATTTCAAGGATCTCAATGTCTTTTTTCTAATGTCTCAAAAGGTTGTTATCCCTAGCATTCCAATTTCTATCTTTTCGGTGAGAAACAGTATGTAAACTTAGCTAACCGGGTACCATGTGACGCTAGAAGTTTCAAAAGTGCAACTAAAAAGTTCTTCCCCACCCCCAAACTTAAATCTAACATTGTCCTCAATGTTTCTAATGAAAGAGCAATACCAAAAGTAAAATAACATAGGAGAAGTTGGAAAGATAGTACCTGGGTGAAGAAAATCAAAAACTAATATACAACATACAATCCCTCGATGGTCAATCAAGGGTAAACAGGGTCCTCCAGAGGGACCTCCTCAACATCACCTGTTGGAAAGGGCTCTAAAAAGGGTTTCAATCTCTGACCGTTAACCTTCGAAGAACTACTACCATCCGGTGTCTCGATCTCAACAGCTCCATGAGGAAAGACAGTGCGAACAATAAAAGGACCCGTCCACCGAGAACGTAACTTCCCAGGGAAAAGATGCAAGCGGGTATCATACAGAAGAACTTTTTGACCTGGAGAAAATGACTTCCTTAAAATATTTCTATCATGCACAAGTTTCATTTTGTTCTTATACTCCTTCGCACTATCGTAAGCATCAATACGAATCTCGTCCAACTCATTGAGCTGGAGTTTCCTATGGGCTCCTGCCTTGTCAAGAGAAAAGTTTAGCTGCTTAACAGCCCAATAAGCTCTATGTTCTAACTCGACAGGTAAATGACATGCCTTGCCATACACAAGCCGATAAGGCGACATTCCAATGGGGGTCTTAAACGCAGTACGGTAAGCCCATAAGGCATCAGTAAGCCTAGACGACCAGTCTTTCCGATTAGGATTAACTGTTTTCTCTAATATACGTTTTATCTCCCTATTGGAAACCTCAACCTGACCACTAGTCTGTGGATGATACGGGGTAGCTACCTTATGTGTAATACCATATTTCTTCATCAAAAGCCTAAAAGGTCCATTACAAAAGTGCGACCCACCATCACTAATTATAGCTCGCGGTGTACCAAAACTGTAAGAATATTATTTTTCAAGAAATCAATCACAACCCTATGGTCATTGGTTTTACACGCAACCGCCTCAATCCACTTAGAGACATAGTCTACAGCGACAAGGATGTATAGGTTACCAAAAGAATTAGGAAACGGACCCATAAAGTCAATACCCCACACATCAAAGACCTCGACAACTAAAATAGGGTTCAAGGGCATCATGTTCCTACGGGAAATGGTTCCTAATTTCTGGCAACGTTCACAAGTAACACAGTAACTGTGGGAGTCTTTAAACAACGAAGGCCAATAGAATCCACACTGCAATATCTTAGCAGCAGTCTTCTTAGCACTAAAGTGACCCCCACACGCATGATCATGACAAAAGGAAATAATACTGGACTGGTCACTCTCAGGTATACATCTCCTAATAATCTGGTCTGGACAATACTTAAACAAATAAGGATCATCCCAAAAGAAGTGCTTAACCTCAGCTAAAAATCTAGAACGCTCTTGTTTACCCCAATGTTGGGGCATTCGACCAGTAACAAGATAGTTCACTATATTCGCATACCAAGGTAATTGGGTAACAAAGAACAATTGTTCATCAGGAAAGTTGTCCCTTATAGGAAGGGAATCATTAAGGGTATCCACAACAAGTCTAGACAAGTGGTCTGCTACTACATTTTCTGCACCCTTTTTGTCTCTAATGTCCGGAGAAAACTCTTGTAACAACAGGATCCACCTAATCAATCTAGGTTTCGTATCCTTCTTAGACAAAAGATATTTCAAAGCAGCATGATCAGTATATATTACGATCTTAGAACCTAAGAGATAGGGTCTAAACTTGTCTAAGGCAAACACAATGGCTAACAGTTCCTTCTCCGTAGTGGTATAGTTCAACTGGGCATCATTCAGAGTTTTGCTAGCATAGTAAATTACATGAAGTAACTTGTTTTCTCGCTGACCTAGCACAACACCAATAGCATAATCTGAAGCATCGCACATGATTTCAAAGGGTAGGTTCCAGTTGGGTGCCTGGACTATGGGGGCGGTAGTGAGTAAAGTTTTAAGCTTCTCGAAAGCCTCTAAACAAGCATCATCAAAGACAAACTTAACATCTTTTGCAAGCAAATTGCAAAGAGGTCTAGAAATCAAGCTAAAATCCTTAATGAATCGACGATAAAAACCAGCATGCCCTAAGAATGACCTAATACCTTTTACGGTTTTTGGGACCGGTAAAGTTTTAATAAGGTCAACTTTGGCTCTATCTACCTCTATACCCTTTGAAGATACGATATGCCCTAGAACAATTCCTGAACGAACCATGAAGTGACATTTCTCCCAATTAAGCACTAAATTCTTTTCCTTACACCTAGTCAAAACTAATGACAAATGATGCAAGCACTCATCGAAAGACGAACCAAACACTGAAAAATCATCCATAAAGACCTCTAAGAACCGTTCTACCATGTCAGAAAATATGCTCATCATACAACGCTGAAAGGTCGCAGGGGCATTACATAGGCCGAAAGGCATGCGTCTATACGCAAAGGTACCAAAGGGACAGGTAAAAGTGGTTTTCTCTTGGTCTTCTGGGGCAATAGGAACCTGATTATAACCGCAGTATCCATCTAAAAAGCAATAATGGCTACGTCCAGCTAATCTCTCTAGCATTTGGTCGATGAAGGGAAGGGGAAAGTGGTCCTTCCTAGTGACCTTGTTCAATTTTCTATAGTCAATACAGACACGCCAACTCGTGGTCATTCGGGTTGGGATTAACTCATTGTTATCATTCTGGACTACAGTAATACCGGATTTCTTGGGAACAACCTGAACGGGGCTGACCCACTTACTGTCTGAAATGGGGTAGATAATGCCTGCATCTAACAGCTTCAGAACCTCGGTTCGAACAACTTCTTTCATATTAGGGTTCAGTCGACGTTGCATCTCCCTAGAAGGTTTGGTGTCACTCTCTAAATATATGATGCATACAATCAATAGGACTTATACCCTTAATGTCTGCTATGGTCCACCCTAAAGCTTCCTTGTTATTCTGAAGGACAGTCACTAGCCTACTTTCCTGATCACTATCCAAGTCGGATGCTATAATCACAGGTAAAGTTTCAGAGGGGCCTAAAAAACATACTTCAGGGTATCTGGTAATGGTTTAAGGTCCAACTTGGGAGGCTTTTCCAACGAAGGAACTAGGGTAGACTCGGAACGGGTAAAGGTTCGAACTTAGGTTTCCATCCATTACTAGTGTCTAACAAAGGGGTTGAATCTAACAAAGCATTCACCTCATTAATCACATCATCATCATCAAAATCAATCCCAAAGTGAGCTAGGCATTTCTCTAATGGATCTTCTATCAAAGTGTTTGGTAATGACTCCTCTACTAAGGTGCCTATCATGTTCACCTCTTCTACGCTCGAGTCGTCCAGTTCCTGGGGTAGCTTACTAATGTGAAAGATGTTCAGCTCAATAGTCATATTACCAAAAGACAAATTCATAATACCAGTTCGACAGTTAATGATCGCATTGGATGTTGCTAAAAATGGGCGACCTAAAATCACCGGTATCTGGTTCTCTGGGTCAGGGACAGGTTGGGTATCTAGGATAACAAAATCCACTGGATAAATAAACTTGTCGACCTCAATAAGAACATCCTCGATCACACCACGAGGAATTTTAACGGACCTATCAGCTAACTGGAGTGTCATCTGGGTAGGTTTCATCTCACCAAGTCCTAGCTTAAGGTACACATGGTATGGAAGTAAATTCACACTGGCTCCTAAGTCAAGCAAAGCTTTCTCAACACGGTGTTTACCTATTGTGCAAGAAATGGTAGGGGACCCTGGGTCTTTATACTTAGGAGTAGTGGTATTCTGAATAATGGAACTCACGTGACTAGCTAGGAAGGCTTTCTTTTGGACACTAAGCTTACGCTTTCGTGTACACAAGTCCTTAAGGAACTTGGCATAAGCCGGAATCTGCTTAATCGCATCCAACAACGGTAGGTTGATAGTAACTGCTTAAAAACCTCCAATATATCATTAAAGTTGGACTCCCTCTTAGTCGGAACTAGCAGCTGGGGAAACGGGGTCTGGGAACAAAGCCGGGCTCAGCAGGACCCTCATTGGTCTCTTTGGAGACTCTATCAGTTTCTCATTCTCTGGCTCAGAAGGGTGAACTACAACATGTTCACTATTAGGCATGGAAACCTTGTTGTCTATCTCTCTACCGCTCCTAAGGGTTTTAATAGCATTTACATGATCGGATGGTCTTTCACCTATTTCATTAATTCCTCTAGGGTTTGGTTGAGTTTGACTAGGAAACTTACCTCTTTCTCTTAAAGACTCATTTATATGACTAACCTGGGTTTTCAACTCGGAAATAGCCTGAGAGTTAGCCTGACCTATTCTCTTATTTTCTTCTATACCTTGAGCAACAGATTGCTGAAACTGCATAGTGTTACGAGTTAACAAAGCAAGAGACTCTTCTAAACTCATATCTTCTTATCCGAAGGGTTCTGAAACTGTGCCGGGGCTGAAGGATTCTTAGGATAGCCAAAACCTGGGGGAGCTTGAGAGTTACTAGACTGACCTTGATTCTGGCCCTTAGACCAAGAAAGGTTGGGATGGTTTCTCCAGCCAGGGTTATAGGTTTCTGAATAAGGGTCAAACTTCTGACGGTTATCGAATCTAGTGTTGTTATAAAGAGCATTGGCTTGCTCTTCAACAGTATGGTCTTCCCAAAAAGGCTCTATTCTACCACTAGTACCACTAGAATGACCTAATTCCAACGCTTCTAACCTTTTGGCTATGGCTGCTATTTTAGCATCTGACTCATAGGATCCTTCTACCCTATTGACATTTCCTCTACTTAGAAGAATTGTTTTCTGGGGTTCCCTATTATTTTCCCATTGTTGGGTCTTATTGGCGATTTCATTCAAAAATGTCATCGCCTCATCAACAATTTTATTCTCAAACCCACCTGTGCATAAGGACTCAACCATGTTTGTTGTTGAATAATCTAAACCCTCGTAGAGGATCTGAACTAACCTAACCTTCTCTAAACCATGATGAGGACATTGAGATATTAAGTCATTGAACCTTTCTAAATACCTATATAAAGATTATCCCTCTTGTTGAGCAAAAGTACAAATTTGTGTCCTAATAGACGATGTTTTGTGCCTTGGGAAAAACTTATGTATAAAGGCAGATATAAGTTGTTCATAGGTTTCAATTGACTCAGAATCCAAACTATACATCCAAGATTTGGCTTTATCTTTTAAGGAAAAGGGGAATAACCTAAGTTTCAGTGCATCATCACTAAAGTTTTTAATTTTCAGAGTACTACATACTTCCTCAAATTCCCTAACATGAAAATAGGGTTTCTCATTCTCTTTTCCTAAAAAGTTTGGGAGCATCTGTAAAGTCCCAGGTTTGAGTTCATATTTTGCCTCGGTTTCGGCTAACTTGATACAAGACGGACGAGAGGTCCTAGTTGGGTTTAATAAAGCTTTTAAAGTTGCCATTTCTGGCACTACCGAAGGACTAGGAGTATTTTCTTCACAAAGAAGAAGATTCTCAAAAATGAAGTTTCCAAAAACGGGGCTCTCTAAAGAAGAGTCTTCGAGCTCCCCGCCTTCACAAGAATAACTACTAGGTTTATCACTAATCAGACGACCTAGAGTGTTTCTTTTCCAAGTCCGTTCTCTAATGACCTCCGGCATACACTAGAAAAACAAAACTAAAACGAAAAGCCCTAAAAGGGAAGGGAAGTTCTATGCAAACACAAACAAGGCTGATCCAGCACAGCAAACCTACTGAATTCTAGCAAACAAAAAGCATGATGGCTCCACTTAGATTGTTTCTATACCAGCTTCTAATCCTTCGAAAGGGAATTCGTTACAATTTAAGCAAACCCCTCTGGAATCAATCCGAGTCAAAGTAAGTTGAATTGAGGCGAGGGAAGCTCAGTGGATCTTTGATACCCAAGGCCTCACCGCTATCACAAGTCGGTGCAGTCACGCATTCAACTCACAGAAACCATCATGAACTTCGAAGTATGCTAAAAGAGTAACCAATATTTTTCGAACGACTTTCCTACTAAGCTCGTTACCCTATAGGTCTCGTTCTATTCCAAATTTTAAAGCTTAGGTTCGCGTTTGGTTACGTTTTCCTAAGGCGGGCAAGAAGAGAACGGTGATGAAATACGAACTCTTATCTTGTATGGCCAGTCCTTTCCCTTTACTAGGAATTTAAAACATCCATTTTCAGTTCCTCAGCATATATACAAACGAAGGAATACATTAACTCGCTGACAGGGGATTCGCGAGTGTTTCGACAAACTTACCTCTCGTTCCAGACGGGGGATGAACCGTTGTCGTCGACTCGGGCCATAACTCCTATGTTGTGTACGAACCCAAGGGGCCTAGGTGATATCGTAATCACCATCCTTCTCTGCAAACATTTTAATATTTAATCTACCCTTCCGTAGGGTTTAAAAAAATTAATGTCCAAATTTCCAAAGTCCAAAAGAAAGGTCCAAAAAATAAAGTGCAAAAGAAAAAGAAAAATACAAAATAAAAAAAAATTCCTAATATAATCTAATAAAATAACACTCTCTTTTTTTTTCTCTCTTTTTCTATAAAATAAAAAAAAATCTTCTTCTTTAGCTCCTTTCGCTTTGCCTTTTACTTCAAGTCTTTAAATATTCGCCAAAAGCTTTGGCAAAAATTTCTTTCGCTCCAAATTCCAAAATTTGAAAGGAAAAGACAAAAACCCAAAAACGTAAAGAAGAACAAAAAAAACTAAAAAAAACTAAATCTAAAAACTCTATCCTAAAGACAAGCCCGCGTCGGGCGGCGCCAAAAATTGATGATATTTTCAATGATGTTGTAGTAAAGAGTTAGTTGAGGCTTGTGAAGGCAATGAATTAGAACTTAAAAATATAGAAACTTAACTCAAAATTGATTTCAAGTGATTGGAAAATAACCAAGACACTAGAATCCACTATTACACATGAATGATGTCAAATATTTCATAACTCTAATTATCCTTTTAATCCTTTATTTCTTAATCCAAAAATAATCAAACATATTCTCAAAAATTAATTGTATCCCTTAAGCATAGATTATCTAACCAAAGCATAACGTATCAAATTGAATCACAACTAATGAAGAAAATTATGTAAACTTTTAAGAACTCTGCAAAAGCAGTGATTGAGTGAATTATAGATAAATATTAGAGAAAATGAAATAGTTACCCATTGTTCATGTGTGAATAGCTTCATCCATTGCCTTGGTTATGACAGAATTAACCGCTCATCATGTTGGAAACACGCTCAAAAGTTGATTTCATTTATGCTCAAAGGGTTACAAATGATGAATAAGGGAGAATTATAATAAAAATCGGTTTTTCAACGCTTATAACTGTCGCAAAAGCCGTTACAAAGAGCCGTTACTGTTGCTGTTGCGTTTTTAAGTCTGCCTGTAAACTGCGACCCATAGAATTAGTCGCTGTCACTGTTCAAAAACGACTGCTGGTGCAGGTCCGTTCTTCGTGTTCTTCAGTTTTGCAGCAGCAGAAATGGCAGCTCTGCAAATTTGATTTTTCGCTCTGTGGTGCTCTTTTTCTCTCCCAATCTCTCCGTCCCTATTCTGCTCGACCCCAGTAGCCTATTTATACACCTTTGGACTAAGAATCTTCGCTCATTACTCTAGAAAATCTTCCCATATCTCGACAGTAAAGAAAAAATAATAAAGGAATTTTTCTTTCCTTTCTCGCCTCTTCACACGCCTGTTGATGTCGATATACTCTCAGGGCATTGTTTTCACGTTCCACCAGAAGTAAAACTCTATCAATCCACACGCCAACTACACAGAACTCGTGATGGAGCAACCAAAACCCGAGCAACCCTGTTTTCTTCGCTGTCGATTATCCAACCAAATCCGAATGATTTTGAAGCCCATACCACGCCTGTATATCTCAGTCAAGTGTTCCCGTAAAGTTTTATCCATTGAATCACACTATAACATCTTCAAATTTCGATCGAAAATTCTCAGAGAGCTGCCACATTTTTCACGCCAATTTTTAAGTTTCAAACGAAGAAGATGGTGTCCCCCTAACCAGCTGTAGGGTGCGAATAGCAGCTGCCTTTTGGGGTGCCCCTTAGTAATTGAGGTGCCCCTTAACCAAATCTGGGCTTCGTATAACAAGTGTCCTCCGGGGGTGTTCCGAGTGATTTTTCGAGCCGATTTTTCCAAAAATACCTAAAAATACACAAAACACCATAATAAGGACGAAAACGAGTACCAACAATACGAAACATTAAGGACAAATTAGACACATAAATGCGTCTATCATAATTCACAACCATGATACCCATCACAGAGCCCTAGAACAAAGGATATCATAAATTCAAGTCACTCACCAATTCCATATACTGCTGCCGAGTCTGACTTCGTGTCCCCCTGCTAACTCTACGAGTCTGTCTACGAGTCATTCGACGAGTTATCCTGGAAATTTCAGTTCGTGCTGCCAATTCTTCCTCCCCAGCCTGCTCAGCAGCTACGCCAGCAGAACCCTGAGAAGGAATCTCCTCAGCTTGTGGATTAGTTGCTGCTTGACTAGTACCGGCAAAAATAGCACG
This sequence comes from Papaver somniferum, assembly GCF_003573695.1. NCBI lineage: Eukaryota > Viridiplantae > Streptophyta > Magnoliopsida > Ranunculales > Papaveraceae > Papaver > Papaver somniferum. The sequence goes on along the minus strand of NC_039362.1, from coordinate 200,848,003 downwards.
ACCAATCTGACCAGTTGCAGGACAGAGCGCATCAAGAACAGGGAAATGCATTGCCTCATTCTCACCCCATGGCTTAGCAGCCAATTGGCGAACTATGGCCTGAGCATTAGTTGGAAAAGTGATGGATTGAAACCCAACCCTGCTCAATCCATACATGAGAAATCGATCAGCAATAACAACAACTCCTTCATGCACCTCAAATGGGCCAAAGCGTGGATGTTATGCATACAAGACCCAATCATCATGATCAGATCCTTGTCGCTTTGGTTTCCTTTCGGGCTCATTAGTTTCTGCAGTACTGCTTCCTCCTCCATGATGGGTAGCACCAGGCATCCTACAAACACCTTGTTCAACGCTCAAATCAGGCCTAATAAACGGATTACTGGTACTCTGATTCACCGGAGTATTTTGATTATCCTTGAAAAATCCTTTCAGTCTTTCCACAGGCGAATCAAGCAGCAACTCATGCACATATCCAGGAGGACAACAGTGCAACAATCTCTCAGTCTCTATCTTCACATCTATGTTATGTTGCATATCTTGCAAATACCAGTCAAATCTTCGATTCCTTGAGGAAAGGAAATCCCATGAGGCAAACAATTCACCAAATGCTCATAGGGATACCAGTGAATGCATGGCTCCGACTCCACCTCAGACATTTTTCTTTTGCCTTTTCGATCAACGGGTTTGTTTGCATCAAACATGATTTAGCTCTCCCCGGTCTTTTCTCTGAAGGATGTTTTGTTGAGATTGAAGAAGTGGTTCCTCTTCTGCAAAGAGAAACTGCCATTTTATATGGGGTATCTCAATCAGATTCGACGGTTCCACCAATAAATTTCATCTATTCCTAATGCGATTCTCAGATCACTCAACCGTCTCCTCTTTTCCTTAGCATTGCTAGACCTTATTTTCTTCTGCTAGGTTATCATAGCCTAACCGGAAGATTATACACTCTCACACATCTAAACTTTTTCTACTGTGTGATTATGGCTCTAACAAGTGGCACCATTTGTTTTGAATTCATCTACCCTCCTTCCTACATCTGTTGGACATGCAACTTTATACAGATCTCTAGAAAACTTCTGACTCAGAGGCTGACTGGCGTTCACTTCACTCAGAAAGAAGCTAATTCGAGTGCCGGGGGGGATTTTATTTTTGACACTCTTTCAAATCCCATCATTGGTTGGCAACGACTTATCAATCCTTTAAAACAGGGCAACAATACACCCTCTTCTACCATATGGAAAACAAGAACTAGATACAAGCTTCTCACACGTTTGGAGTGCACGTTTCTGTTTCAAAAAATAACTCACTGCTCCCAGACTCGGCTGCAAACAAATCTCAACGGGGTCGGAAATATGTTCAACAAGCTTAAGCCCATCAACATCATGCTGGTCCGAGTCATCAACTTTACTTCTGACTGCCCAAATGCAATTACAAGGACCATGTCATGATCAACTTACACTATTACGACAAGAATCATTGTCATCCCGTGCAAAAATTTCAAATTAAAGTTAGTCACATCACCATCACATACTTGGATTATAGTAGTTCCACTTGGTGTACATATAATGTTACCAGGCACACTGAAGTCGATGAAAGTCAAATTACTATCAACTACCCCCAACGGAAAAGTCAAGGTAAAATGCTTAACAATTTAGTAAGCAATAAAACCCTTTGTTTGTGCAGGTATTCGAGCCAGATCCCATTAGCCATCAACACCAACAACAGTCACCACAAGTCAAAATACGGACACCAGTGCACAAAGGAGAAACAACAAGCCAACCAGGAAAAATTTAATCTCTGCAATGGTTATACCCCACCTATTGACCAGTACCCATATAAACCATACAGAATTAGCATGAGGACAACCCACAAAACAACCAGACACTTACAAAGCTTCTGTTTTTCTGACAATGTGAAGAATCTTTTTCAAATTAAAGCCTGGTTTGATTCTCTACATCATTATTGTTGTCTATGTCTCACCAAAAATCACAGTAGTCAATATATTTTATGGAGTATCATCTTATATTTTCTTATCTTCTCTCTACAAATGGCATCCTCTTCAAACTCCTCCACTCCATCCATAAAAAACCTTGTTGCTCAGATGAACAAATCCCTCAATATGTCTGAAGAAGATCTATATCCCAAAGTCTTCTTACATCCTGAGAGTGTCAGAACAAAACAATATCTAGACTGGAAACGGTTCTTCATTGGAAAACTTTGCAGCAATATCTGTTTTGAAACATCCAGAGTCAGCAACTTCATCAACAACAACTGGGAATTCAATGACAGAGTCGAACTAGATATTTGGAACAGGAGAAGGAACTACTATATTCTCAGACTCACTCATGAAGAAGACTACTCAACCCTTAGGAATGGAGGAACTAGAGGAGTGTTTGATAAGCTTATGGTGTTGGTTGGAGTTCCAGAGGGAGGCCCAGACTTAATTCATGAATAACAATTCACAAAGGTTATGATATGGCTCCTCATCAAAAGAATTCCAATCCATATTATACCATATACCCAAAACATCCTGCAACCTGTTGGAGTCTACCAAACTGCTAAGAGACCCTATGGGAGAGACAAATTTGAGAAAAACTTAGAAGTTAATCTCACCATTGATGTTACTAGGCCTTTAAAGTTTGGAATTGAAGCCTTTGAAACACCAACTATCTCTCATTGGCTAAAATTTGCTTATGCTCTCAATGGTATTAGATTCTGCAAAGTCTGTAGAACTCTATATCACCCTTCCCCTCCTTGTCCCATTCCACCTACACCCTCAAAATCTCACTACAATAACCTGTCAACAGCACAGCCATTACTACCATCCCAAACTGCTCATCAAAAAGCTGTTCAAGAAGGGAGAAATGTCATCCATAGAGGCTACACTGATGTTGATGCTGCAACAACCTTTGAAATCAAAATGAGAAATGCTAAGAAGAAAGAACTGGAGAAGGATATTTCAAAATTTGCTCCCTCATCCTCCAAACACCTCACTTTTGGATCTTCCTCTAGAGATGATCCTGACTCACCCCACCCTGATGTCATTGCTTTCCAAATAAGGAACATGAAACTTGAACTTTCCAAGAAAATCTCTATCAACTACAAGAATCATCAATCAAAGATAAAGCTCAAGGAAGAAGCTAGAGACAAAACCTCTCATCCACCTAACACCAATACCTCTCAAGCTCTATATCCAACTAGTATTTTCCCATCTGTTCCTCCCCAAACGTTACCAACATTGTCTCAAATCAAAGAAAGGATGGATGCTGAAACTGCTAAGCTCAAAAAGCAGGCTTGGAAGGCTAGGAAGACAATCCATGTCTTTGCTGAAGCAACCACTTCCACTGACCCTGATATTCCTTATGGAACTGGCAAGCTTAAAATTATGCCTAAGAGGAAACAATCCATACCTGCTGAAGTCTCTATGAAAACTAATGAAGCTGATAACACCAAAAGACTCAAGGATTATCCTGACAACTATGTTGAACCACTGGACTCAAGCATTCCCCAAATGTCTAATGGTGATTTTGGCACCTCCACATCAAACTCTGAGGTACATCTCATTACCATCTCTCCTTTTAATCATAATTACAAGCACCACTACCACAACTCTTTGTATTGTTGCATGCTAACTTACTATGATCCCATAGTTAGAAGGCCTACCTCAAAATATCCCTCTGTATCCTATTTCTGGCAGTTCTTCACTTCAATAGCTTAGAACTGCCAAGGGCTAGGGAAAAAACACACCAAGAAATACCTTAATGACATGTTGACTAAATTCAACCCTGACATCTGTTTCATCTCTGAAACCAAACAGAAGCATGAAAAACTTATAAAAACTATTCAACAACTTAATATTCAGAATTATTGGCATGTTAATCCTGGAGGGGCTAGTGGTACAGCTGAAGTCCTAGTAATGATATGGAAGAACAATCTAGATGTTGGGATTCTTGATTACTCCATTAACCATATCAATGCTATAATCAAGCCTACTAGTGGCCCTTCTTGGATTTTTACTGGTTATTATGGCAACCCTTATGGCACTAAGAGTAAAATTAAATCTTGGAAAAATTTGGAGTACACAGCTGCCAAACACTCCCTTCCTTGGTTGGTCATTGGAGACTTCAATTTCATTTTACATGATAATGAAAAGTACAGTACCCAACCAATTGACAGTGTTGAAGCTAATCTCTTTAGTAAAAATATCATTGATTTGGATTTAAATGATCTAGGCAGTACAAGCTTTCCTTTCACTTGGTCTAATAAGAGAAGTGGCCCTGCTCTCACTGAGCAGAGATTGGATAGAGGACTTGCCACTGAATCCTGGCTTGTTCTGTATCCAAACTCTAATATCAATAATCTTCTAGCTATTGGTTCTGATCATCACCCTATTCTTCTTAACACTAATCCTTCTTGGTACACTGGTAACCTTTCAAATTCTTTGGTCCTTGGTTGGACCATAAGGAATCCAAGGATATTATTGTTGAATGCTGGCAGAGAAATTTATCTGGTTCTAGTGCTTTCCTCATTGCCAGAAATCTCAAAGACATTAAGATGATACTAAAATTCTAGAACAAAGAAGTGTATGGAAATATCAAAACTAATATTGAAGAAAGTAAACAACACCTAAACTGGTTACAAGGAAACTATTTCAGACAGGATAGAAGTGTAGCTATAAAAGCTGCAATGCAAGTTCTCAGAGATTGGCAAGACATTCAAGAAAAATTATGGAAAACCAAAAGAAGATATCAGTTCATCAAATTGGGGGACAAGAACAGTAGTTACTTCCACAGAGCTACAAAATGCAGAATAAGAAGAAATATGATAGACTATATACAGGATACTGCTGAAAACTGGACTGAGGACTATCAAGAAATAAATCAATGCTTCACCAACCACTTCACCAAGATGGCCACTGCTGAAACACCTGCTATGAATCATGAGATTATCAACCTCATACCTACTTCTATAACCAACTCTAACAACAATAATCTCAACAGAATCCCTGACAAACATGAAGTCAAGGAAATCCTTTTCAGTATGGCCAAAGATAAAGCCCCAGGCCCAGATGGATTCCCATCAAACTTCTTCCAAGCCAATTTGGATATTGTGGGAGAAGACTTGGTAAAAATGGTCCAGCATTTCTTCATGTCTGGGCATCTTCTCAGAGAAATGAACTCAACTTTCATATCCCTGATACCCAGAATAGATAACCCATCTTGTCCTAGTCACTTCAGACCCATTAGTCTCTGCAACACCACCTACAAAATCATATCCAAACTTTTATCTCAAAGAATGAAACCATACCTAAACAAAATCATTTCTCCTTACCAATCTGCTTTCATACCTAGAAGACAAATTTCTGACAACATAGCCGTTGCTCATGAAATTATTCACTCCATGTGAACCAGAAGAGGTAAAAAGGGTAATAAAGGAAGCATGAAGATCAAGATTGATATGACAAAAGCCTTTGATAGAGTTGACTGGAAATTTCTTCATACCGTTATGACAAAAATTGGCTTCAACTCTGATTGGTGCAACAAGATCATGCAATGCATGTCTACTACATCTGCAACTATCCTTATAAATGGTTCTCCAAATATCTTCTTCAACCCCTCAAGAGGGCTCAGACAAGGGGATCCCCTATCCCCATATCTATTCCTTTTTTTTTATGAAAGCCCTATCTAGAACTTTATCTCATGCTGAAGACTTGGGCATTATTTCTGGAGTAAAAATATGCAACAATGCTCCATCAGTAAACCACCTTCTCTTTGCTGATGATTGTATGGTCTTCTGCAAAGATAATACAACTGAAGCCCAAAACCTCAAGGACATCCTCAATATTTTTGGGGACACTTCTGGTCAACTTATGAACTTCAACAAATCAGGTGCTTTTTTTAGCAAAGACACTGATCCAGCTCTAATGCCTACAATCTGCAATCTGTTAGGAGTTCAGGTTCTACCTTTAAATGACAAGTACTTAGGTTCTCCTCTTTTTACTCATAGAATCAAGATTCAATCTTTCAGACCAGAAGTGGATAAGATGAAGATGAGGCTCTCAAGTTGGAAGAATACTCCTTTAAACCCTGCTGGAAGAGAAGTTTTAATAAAATATGTCACTTCAACAACCAGTACTTATCAAATGAACTGTTTCAGAATACCAAAGAAAATTTTTCAAGATATGAACAAGTTACAAAGAGACTTCTTCTGGGGGAAGAACCTGAAAAATCCCACTGGATACTACCCTAAGGCTTGGACAACTATATGCAAACCTAAGGATCTTGGTGGATTAGGATTCATGAATATAGAACTTTTCAATAACTCCATGATAACAAAAATAGGGTGGAGATTGGAACAGGATAAAGATTCTCTATGGTTCCAATTGATGGGTGCCAAATATTTAATAGGAAGAAATGCGCTAAATATGAACACCAAAGCTAAAGATGGAGATTCTTGGATATGGAAATGGGTTCTTGAAGGTATTCAGAACATTCAGAAACATTGCTTCTGGTGAATAAGCAATGCAACAAAATAAGAGTCTGGGAGGAAATATGGATACCTAATTCAACCGACAAGCTCACAAAACCTGCAAACTGCCCCAATGGTATTCAGCTCCTAGCTCACTTAATGACATATCAAAAGGAATGGAACATTCATCTAATTCAACAGATCTTCAGTCCTGATATTTCTCAAGTCATCACTGATCTGGTTATCCACTCCAGGAAGAGGACAACATGCAATGGAACCTCAAAAATACAGGAAAATTCTCTGTTAAAGCTTTGTACAAAGCCAAAATAGAGAATCTTTACAGAAATGACAATGCAACAAGAGACTGGGGAGCTATATGGAGTTTGGAAGTTGCACCTGCTATCAAAATCTTTCTCTGGAAATGTGCTCATGAAATCCTCCCAACTAATGCTAAAACCACAAGTATTCTTCACTATATTGATCCTATATGCAAATTATGAAAAAGTGGGGAGGAAACAATGATACACATGTTCCTCAATTGCCCAGCTGCTACTGATGTTTGGCAGCATATGTTTGGTGAAAGTCATGGTCTGTTTGACCATCAAACACCTTTCATTGATTGGTTCAATGCTTGGTTTCAACATACAAGCAATAGTGAAAATATCATCACTTATGCTACTACTTGCTGGTTTATTTGGAAGGCTAGATGTGATCTAGTTTTCCAAAACATCACACTCAATTCTAAGAAAACCACTCTTAGCATTCAACAACATTTATTTGACTATAACAGAATCCACAATTTGACTCATCATGCCCTGAATACTCAGGGGCATATTTCTGAAATTGGTCTTCAAAGAAAAGAAACAGGATTCCATGTTTGGATCCCTCAGCAAAAGCAGGATTATGGTTACATAATCAAAATCTGCACTATACAGGATCCTAACAGTTATCAGTTTTTCTCATCTCTAACTGTTACTGATTTTGCAGGAAAATATGTTGATAGCAGAGGACACACAGGACAATGGGGAGCAAGAGGAGCCACAGGAGGCGCAGAACTAGCTTTTGGATGGGCGGAAGAAAAACAACACATGAATATCGAGATACATGCTGAAACCAATGAAATTTTGGAACATTTCAATGCTCTTTACATAAAAGCCATCAAATGAAGATTCAACATGAACTATCACATGGAAAAGCAGCTTTTGAATGAAGATACCACATTAAAAATTAAATCTGTAACTTGATGAGTGCCAAATATTGTATATATTTATCCCTTTTTGTTGGCATTTAACTCATCTTTTGTGCATTAATTCTACATTTTATCCCATATTCTGTATTTTCATTGTTTTCAAGAATAAATATTTTTCTTACTTAATTTTGCATTTTTAGGTAATAAATAAAGATTGGATGAGTTGCGGAGCAAAAAGAGCAGAAAAGTGGTGAAAAGCCGGGAGAAATTACGCAAGGAGGCCGCAAAGAATGGAGCGCACGTCCAAAAAGCTGGAAATGGGCTCAAGAAGAAGAAAGTTGTTCTTAAAGAAGAAGTGGGCTCAAGGTTTTCCAAGCCCAAACTCATTTCCCAAACCCATATTCTATACCCAAAAGCCTAAAACCCAAATCCATACCCGCTTGCGTCTTCAGCCGTCAGATCAGTTCTCAGAAGCATCCGACGGTCGCTCCCTTGATGTGCATCGAAGTTTGATATCTCCGCCTAACACTACAACACCTAACTCCATCAAGTACCGTTCGTTTCGTTGTATCTCTTCATCCGACGGTCGCTCATCGCCTGCCTCCGCATCGCCGTCAGATCCACCTACCATCTTCCCATCCATCGGTCCAGCTGCGCGAAACATCAAAATCTCTACACCTGCTCAACACCCTAGTACCCGAACCCTACACCCATTAGCCAAACACCCCTTCTCCCAAATCCATCGAAACCATCTTCCCCCCCCCCCCCCCCCTCTCTGCAACAGTACCACCATGTCCGTCTCCATCACCACCATCTTCTCCCCAAATCACTCCACCATCCACGCCACCAAATCACCCTACTCTACCTAAGCCCATCATCACCATCACGTACTATCTCTTTTTCATCAACTAATCTCCTCAATTTCTCATCTCTCATCACTGAAACCCTAGGTGAGAAATTGGGGATATAAGTGATGTTAAAGCAACAATTGGAGCATGAGAGGAACGAGAAGAAGTAATTGGAGAGTGGGTCGACGAGATGGAGCGAGTATCTCATCAACATTAGGTAAATCAATTTCACTTGATTTTCTGATTTTGGGGGAAAATTGGGGGAAAACCCTAAATGGGTAATTGGGTATAAATTGGTGTTATGTGGAGTGTGTGAAACACACTGTGTATCTCTCTGGACTAGCCAGTAGAGAATTTGCCACAAAATTTTAATGAATTTCAATTTCAGTTGCTTATCAGTTAACAGTTGAAAATTGCATATGTTTTTAGTTATCTCAAATGTTGTTAGTTGTGTTTGAATTATCACATATGATGAATGTTATTGCTTTATCCATGTTTAGTATGAGCTAAATAGCACTAAGCTAAGGCTCAGTTGAAGCCTTGTGTACTGTCATTTGACAGGTTGCTAGGATAGTTCTCCTGTTGCCCTGTTTTGCTTGAGCAAATGTGAGATACCAATGCACATAGTGCCTGTGATTGGCTGTGCTGTCAAAAGACAGCCAATGCTAGGGGCAGACTATTGAGCAATTTAGTATTCTTCCATTTCTAGATGTATGCATAGGATCAAACACAACCTAGAAACATGTAATTTGATTAGGACACAAGGTGGATCCTAAGCCTTGGCTTAACCACCAATCCCTTCTCAGTCACTTACATTTTCAGTTCTGTGTGCTTTCAATTCAGTTTATTTTCTTGCCTTTTTTTTCTTGCACTTTGAAGCCTTCTGTGCACTGAAATCAGTGCACAATCCTCACCTTGCCCTTTGCTTCCAAGCCTTGGTTCTTTGCTGATTTACCTTGCTATTTTCTTAGCTGTTTCTTTGCTGCTTTACCTTGCATCCTTGGTTCATGCCATTTACCTTGCTTTGCCTTGCATCATCACTACACACTTTAGCTAGGAAGACTTCTTATATGCTCCTCTCCCTGTGGACAAACCCCCACTCATCACTATACTATAAATCTTGACCTTGTATACTTGCAAGTGTTTTGTGTGCTTCTCATTTTCACATCATAACTTTTGTCTTAACGGGTCTTAAACTTCTTCATAGACTCCAAAATTTGCAAGCCTTAAATATGGCTATTGTCTGTAAGAACCTTAGCAGTGGGTCAGATGTTTGTCTAAACAATGATACCACTAGCTCTACTATGTATCACTTTCCTTAGACTCAGTCTAAGTTTTTCCTTAAAAAAAACCACTCATTTTCCCCACCCCCTTCCCCCATTAGGTGTCAAACATATAGTGGTTTGATGCCACACAAAATAGACCCTTGTTAACTCCAATCCAAGGGATCAAACGCTAAGATCGCTGCCACCTAATGGGAGAAGGGGGTGGGGGAAAGCAGTGGGGGTCCACGACATGAAAAGCTATTAAAGGCTGCCACCGGTTTAATTTACTGTAAAGGACTGTTGTATTACTGTTCACTATTTAACTTTGGGCTTTTTACAAAAATAGGCCTGTTTTTTTTGTGCTTTTCAAAACTAGGCCTGTTTTTTTATTTATTGCAAAACTAGGCAAGTTTTGACCAAAAGTGATGGATGGAAAGTTAGCTGCAGTTATCTTCCAGCTGTCCACATCTTCTTAGCTAAAAAGACGTTTTAGTCCTTCAAATCTTCATCAACGACACAAATTGCATAATAAAGAGAACGACTAAGATGTCCCATATATAGTACACGTGTAGGATATTTAGTCACATAAAATTAAATGCCAGGATTATTCGTACTCCAACAGTCAATTAGTGAACAACTCTAGAAATGATTAAGAAAAATCCAGGATTGGTCCGGATGCTTGCTGCTTGCTGCTTTGTTGTCGTAGATCGTGAATTACAGGTGGAATAGATGTAACAGCATCCAATGGAGGAGGTGATGTTGTGCTGCTATTGGTATACTAATGGTTGTAGGGAGGCCTGAACTGTAGACGAAGTTTGTGAACTATGGATGAAGTTGCGACTACTGGTGGTGTATGCAGGTGGATGTTGGTAATATTGTGGAACTGCAGGTGGTATATGCTGGTGGAGATGCAAGCGGGTGTACGAAGATGGGTTTTGGATATGGTGGTTGGTGATGGATGGAAGTTGTTCAACGATCTTTCTAGGTCTTCCTTTTATAACCTCAGTTTCTCAACTTCTTAATTAACACGAAACCAAGTTTCTTAATCCCAGCTGAAAACAAAAAATGAACTGAATCCCAGCCATCCATCAACCTGTACCAACAGCTTTCACTATTGTTCTTAGCTGTTATATCGGCAGAAAACAGACCCTACATTCTTCAGCTCATTACCCAATTTCTTAACTTCGAAATCCATGTTCTGATCCTTGTAACAAGCCAGCTAACCCATGGCTAGAGCAGTGGCAAAGAGAAGAGGTGTGAACTGACTACTTCAAGACCTGAACTGTTGTTCAGGCTTTCTGTCGAACACCTTGTGTGTGTTAAACTGGGAACTCAGAGATGACCATTTTGTTGTTGTATGAGATCCCCTTTAACCTGCAATCGAATTGGAGATAAACCAATTCTCGTATACATTCTCAAATACACATACATTCACTAATCAGTCACTGTTTATCCCTTAAATCAATGGTGGTAGCTCAAGTTCTTCCCTGTACGGTGGCCAACATCTATTTGGTTTGATGTGAAATTTCTCTGGTACGAGAAACTTGTAGTGTACATTTCAAGAAATTACAACAGAGTCAGAGATAATGTACTCTGAACATCAAAAATAAACAAATAACGAAGACCATTTCTTTGTGGCATTTCAACAAACAACTCATGGGTTCTGAAAATAAGTACTCAAAATTTAGATTTTGCTATGCTTTTGTATAAACAGGTAAGTAGAGATTTCAGATATCAGTTTCATCACCTGATTTTAGATCTCAGTTCCTTTCCTCTAGCTCAAGAATTTGTCAACGAGCCATACAATTTCAGACCACATCAAACCCCTGAGCTCCCAAAATTTGTTGATGTACTGTTGAGAGAAATTGAAATAGTTGGCTTGAACCTCAACCACAAAAACACCATTGATCGAACTCAAACTATCTCAAGTTTGTACCATCTTCTCCTTGTTGCTGTTAATTGCTCTCCAAAACCAGAAACCCATCGATGTTGTTGTGTAAACACCATCGATTCAACCAATTTCATCTCGTTGTGGAACCTTGCTACTGAAATTCTTAATATGAGAATCAAATTGTCAAGAAAAATACAGATTTGCATCGAAGAACTCCCAAAATAGATCCATCTAAGAACCCCCAAATTCAGCTGTTGTTGTTGTTGTAGAATGACTATTACTGCCTGCGAATCTTCACATACCAATGTTCCTGGTGGTGCTAACATCCCCGATTAAATCTCTTCTAAACATCCACCATTAATGTTAATTAGGTTTGATTAGAGAAAAACCTCTAAGTTATCTCTTGATTTTAGCAGAAGAAAAAATTGATTTAGAAGAACCAGAGAGAACTAGAGAGAAGAAGGAAGAACAAAATGAGAATAGGATGGACGAGATTCACTAAAGCAGTGACGCACGTACAAAAAGGCTATTTTGGTAATCTCAACAAGTTCACGAAATCTCTCTGCATGAGAACTTGACGATAAATTGATTAGTCGGCACGAGATATTGACCGAGATAGTTAAAGTGGATGGAATCCGTTTAACTTGCCTAGTCTAGCAATGAATAAAAAAACATGCCTACAAACGAAAGTGAGGGTCCAGAACATGCCTATTTCTGCACATAATCCTTTAACTTTTCATTGAGGAGAAAATTTGATTAGTTCGAGTGTTCAAACTTTAAAGTTGGTTTTGAAACTTGTCTTTGTGGTGTGTGGGTTACGCGTTTTTGTTTTGTTTCCGTTCCTCTTTATTTATTTAGTTATTTTTCTTGGACCTTCTTATCATTTTTGAGCAGAAATTGATTTGCATTAGCGTATATAAATGCCGTTAGGAAATAGAGGTTCAAAAACATCGTCATGTCACCATTAGCGAACAAGTAACAAATATGGCGTTTCCGATCATTTTTCATCGTTTTCTTTGTTCATAACGTTGTGCAAAAATCATATAACCGACTTCTTGAGTTGTGAAAAGTTCACCAACTAGTCCTGCCTGTAATTTCAGGTGTAGTTATTCCATATCCTACTGCACCTTAATGAATGCAAGTTTGAAATTAAGGGGTGATGAGTTGCATGGGAATCTCCTACGCTTCCCAAGTAAAGCAACCGAGTTGAAGCTGTGCCCATCTTTATTGCCAAAGCACTGTCCATTTGAAAAAATAACTTGTAGATGAGAGAATTTTTTTTTTTTTTTTTTTTTGTATTATTTAACGTCTCATTCATTTAAGTAGTATAATAGACTTCACTCCACGTGAACTATACCATTTCTAGCAACATTACTTCACTGACAAAATGGATTCCGGCCAGCGGGTTCACAAGAATATAACTCAATTTGAGGATTGGCTTAAAGGAAAAAGTAAAAATTAGGAAGAAAAATTTGAGTTATTTTACCTTTTGCTCTAATTTGGGTTATTTGGCTAGAAAGAAAGATCCAAGGTATGGCCACGACAAGAAGTACGAATAAGAATATGCCTAACTAATCTAAAGCCGCAGATTAGTTTTTTACTTTTAGAAATCATTTTCAACTTTTGCTTTCAACCTAATTTCTAACTTTTTTTACTTCCAGAATTCGAAAAGCTATTGCTTTTCCAAACTATCTCTTAGAAGAAACTTCTGGGAAGTAGGGTGATATCATAATTGAACACTGGCAACACCAAAGCAAAAGTCTGGTCACTCCATGTGAACTACACCATTTTTAGTAACACTAGGAACTCAAGTAAAACCACTCTCAGCATTAACATTAATGAAAGTAGTTGAATTCAAATTCATGTGAAATTAAATTGAAATGAATTTTCTTGTTAGCTTGGCATCCATCTCTATTTATACATGGCCATTACTAGCTACTAGTATTCAGAACACCCATCTCCTTCTCTCAATTAACAAATTTATCTCTATATCTCTTAAGACTTTCTGATCAAGAAGTGAAGATGGCGAATCAAGAAACAGGTACTGAGGTTGAAGGTACTGACCATCTTAAAGAATACAAGAGAGATATCAATGATATTATCAAAGACGGCTTGTTTTTAGGGATTCTTGGCTTGTACTTTTTGATGATATCATCAGATACTGTTCTCCTCCGGCCAAATCCTTTTGGCATAATTGCAAATTCATCTTGTATACCAGGTTCAGATGTCATCGTTAACTTGAAATATTCTTTTGCTATCTCAATCTGTGCCTCATGGTTAGCAGCAGTATTAGCTATATGCTTGAAATTAACCCTCTGTTTCACAAGTAGTCTACATGAGATTGTTATCTGTGTTTGGGTCTTCATTTCTGCAGCTATTGCCTTAGTCGGTCACGTGTTCTTCTATATAACAATGGTTGATAGGATGCAAGTGATGTTAGGTTCTGTCTCTTGTGCAACAAACTCAACAAGCTTTCTTCTTGCTGTTGCGTTTGGAGTATTGCTTTCTTTGATAATTGCCCTCTTCATCATGACCCGTTTTTCGGTGAGTTTTGGTCTTGCTGTTGTGCTTGGAGCCGTGCTTTCTTCAGCAATCTTCATCTTCATCTTGATCCGTATTTCTGCGATCTTTGTTCTTGCTGTTGTGCTTGGAGCTGTTCTTTCTTTGGTAATCATCTTCTTTGTCATTTCCCGTTTTTCTGTTCCCCATTAGAACTCTTTGAAAGAGTATGTTACGGGTTTGATTTGCACTAGGCTGCTCTCTGTTAATTAATTTCTTTTATGTATGAAAATCCAGTGATGGTTAAAATGTGGTTCTTATTTTATAAATAGAATGGGAATGAAGATATTGTTGTTTCACTGCAAAATGTACTCTTATCCTTGTTGATGTCTAGAATGTGGGTACTTTGAGGATATAATTCTGCAATATTTTCCCGGTATTGTTACAATGGCCTAGCTATGATCATGCATGTTGCAGAGGAAGATTTGTTAATAGCCAAATAAATGTCTCCTGTGATAGTCCGGACGTCCCTTGACCTAACTTAAGAAATGTAGTTTGTTCCATGCTAATCTGATAGGAATATGAAGGACGTTTTACAAGCTATAATTTTGAATTCACAAGCATATAATTATTCCACATAAACTTTGGGGTTCAGTGTAGCTCATCTACATCTAATTGCACCGTTTGATCTGCCAGAGTTTGTGTTTGCCTTTTAGAATTATTGCTCGCGATGTTAAAGGGCAATTAAGAGGGAGGGAAAGGGACTAGGGAGGGAGTAAGTACAACAGTCACTATTAGTTGCAATGCTCCTGAGTCATAAAATACAATACTCCATGCATGTCCATGAAAAGCTATTAAATTAAAAGATAAATAATCTGCCACCGCTTTAATTGGTTTACGGTAAAAGATTGTTGTATTACTATTCGCTATTTAACTTTTCATTGAGGGGAAGACAGAATATGTTGATTAGTTCAAATGTTCAAACTTAGAAGTTGCTTTTGAACTTGTCTCTGTGGTGTGTGGGGTTATACGTTTTTCTTGTTTTGCATTTGTATTTATTTTTTTATATATTTTTTGGTGGACACTCATATTATTTTTGAGCAAAAATCAATTTCCATTAATGTATATGGATGCCGTTAGGAAATAAAGGTTCCAAAAATATGTCATGTCACCGTTAGCGAACGAGTAAAAAATAAAGCGTTTCAGATCAGTTTTCTCAGGTAATAATGTTGTGCAGAAAATCATATTACCAGCTTATTGAGTTGTCAAAAGTTCACCGGCTAGTCCTACCTGTTATTTTCAGGTGTAGTTATAACATATCGTACTACACCTTAGTGAATGCAAGTTTGAAATTAAAGGGTGATGAGTTGCTTGGGAATCTCTTGGAGGTGTAAATCGGGCGGGTCAGCACGTTTATAACACAACACATCACGTTAAAATTTGAGCACAATACGGCACATCATGTGACCTGCCACAACATGGGCACATCACGTTAGCTTCTGTGTTATGCCAGACAAATAGACACATCGGCACGGCACAATTTGAGACACAACACAGCATGACACGCGAAGAAAGCACGCCATATCATGCATAAAATACAACGCAATACATCACATTTCATACATATTTCACAAAAAAACCTTTATTTTAGCGAGTTTTTGACATTTTATTTTCGTTATGCTGATTAAATTCTACAAAAATACATATACTAACTAAAATATCTAAAAATATTTGCTATGGAAAACATAAAATAGCACAACATAGCACGGTACAACACGATTATTCTTCTCGCACAGTACAACAAGCTGTGTAGTATGGCATAACACAACACATCTGAGTTTCTGGCACAGCCCAACCCAACACGTAACACGCTAAACACGTGGCTTCGTGGGCTGGACTGTGCCGGAACGACACGTTTTACACCTCCTACCGAATAAGAAGTCTCTCATAGAGATACAAGCTTTTGGTTTTGAGGGATCATATGGATTTAAATGTCCTAAATGGGGATGATAAGACTTAATAAGAATACAAAAATACAATTTCATTAGTTTTAGTATTACCTTATTATCCTAGAATAACCAACCTAAATCTAATTAAAAAACCAAAATCAAAACCAAAACCAAAACCAAAACCAAAACGGTCCTCTCTTCCTCTCTTTTTCTCCGTCGTCTTCAGGGGCGGAGCCAGCCCATTGCAAGGGTATGCAGTTGTACCCCTGCCAGCTGGTTCCAAAGCCCATTTTAGAACTTTTAAGATTATTTTTTTCTTTTAATATTCAAGCCTCTTTTTGCATTTTTGCTGCCCTTGAAATTTTTGTTTCCACCCAAAGCAAATTTTTGCACCCCTTCCCATGATTCTTAGCTCGCGCCCCTGATCGTCTCTTTTCTAATTGTTCTTCAAAGACAACTAATTACCGATTCTTAGCTACTGATTACTTCAATTAGGTAAGAACAAAAATATTCACATTCTTCTGTTGCTTTTGATTGTGTAAATAGTTTGATTTGATCAATTAAGGATTTTGAAACTAGTTTCAGAATTGCATACGTTGGGAAACCGATATTTCTTAACGATAAGCCAACTATACGGTGGGGAAATTAAGAACTCTCAAGTCCCAACCGAATATTAAATTTTACTAAAAATATTTTATTCCTACAAAACCCAATCATAAATAGTTATACTCTATATTTTTCATAATGTATTTTACCCTGAGATTCTCTACAGTTGGAGTTCTCAACTGTATATGGTAGTTACAGTTTGTTTCCTTACAGTTTGGAAATTTTGGGATTCCCAACTATATTTATTACATTAAACTAAAGAAAAATGGTTTTGATTTTTAAACCCTAACTATAAATTAACTTATTAGTCCATTTTAATCAATTACCATACTTAGCTTAGTTAATCGAATCATTAATACTAATTAATTGGCGATTTTCTGGCTATTAACAAAATAAATGGAATAGATCACTCCATGTGAACTACACCATTCTAAGGTTTGGGTTTGCATTTGCGTTTAGTTTTGTTTTGTTTTCTAGGAAGTGGTAACATATCCGAACACTGTCAGTCTCAATACAACATCAAAGTAGTGTAATATCACTCCATTTCTAGTAACATTACTTCACTGACATAATGGATTCCAACTGGCGGGTTCACAAGAATAACTCAATCAGAGGATTGGCATAAAGGAAAAAGTAGAAAATTAGCCAGAAAATTTGAGTTACTTTATTTTTACCTTTTGCTCTAATTTGCGTTATTTGCCTAGAAAGATATATCCAAGTTATGGCTAAGAGAAGCAGTGCGATTAAAACCTTGGAGATCAGTTTTTGCTTTTACGAAGCCATTTTCAACTTTTGCTTCTAATTTAATTTCTAATTTTTTTACTTCCAGAAATTCAAAAAGTTGCTTTTCATTGCGTTTCCAAACTAGCTCTTACAAGAAACTTCTGGGAAGTAGGGTGATATGATAATTGAACAATGCCAACACCAAAGTAAAAGTCTTATCACTCCATGTGAACTACACCATTTTTAGCAACATTAGGAACTCAAGTAAAGCCTATTATAAGAAGGTAATTACCGTGATCATGACATTCTCAGCATTAACATTGATGAAAGTAGTTGAACTCAAATTCATGTGAAGTTAAATTGAAATAAGTTTTCTTGTTGGCTTGGCATCACCATCTCTGCTTATACATGGCCATTACTAGCTAGCATTCAGTACACCCCTCTCCTTCTCTCAATTAGCTAGCAAATCTCAACATAACTCTTAATACTTTCTGATCAAGAAGTGAAGATGGTGAATCAAGAAACAGGTAGTCAGGTCGAAGGTACTAATCATCTTAAAGAATACAAGAGAGACATCAATGAAATTATCAGAATCGACTTGTTTTTTGGGATTCTTGGCTTGTGCTTTCTGATAATATCATTGAATAGTGATGTTCTCCTCCGGCCAAATCCTTTTGGCATAATTGCAGATTCTTCTTGTATACCAGGTTCAGATGTCATCGTTAACTTGAAATATTCTTTTGCTCTCTCAGTCTGTACCCTATGGTTAGCAGTAGCATTAGCTACATGCTTGAAATTAACGCTCTGTTTCGCAAGTAGTCTACATGAGATTGTTATCCGTTCTTGGATCTTCATTTCTGCAGCTATTGCCTTGGTGGGTCAAGTGTTCTTCTGTATAACAATGGTTGATAGTATGCAAGTGATGTTAGGTTCTGTCTCTTGTGCAACAAACTCAACAAGCTTTCTTCTTGCTGTTTTGTACGGAGTATTGATTTCTTTGATAATCGCCTTCTTCATCATGACCCGTTGTTGAGCTTTGGTCTTTCTGTGGTGCTTGGAGTCGCACTTTCTTCAGTAATTTTCGTCTTCATCATGATCCGTATTTCTGCGATCTTTGTTCTTGCTCTTGTGCTTGGATACATACTTTCTTCGGTAATCATCGTCTCCGTCATTTCCCGTTGTTCTGCTCCTCGTTAGAACTCTTTGAAAGAGTACATAATTACGGGTTTGATCTATACTTGCCTCTAGTAGACTCTTTACTTTAAACACTTTTTTAATTAAGAGAATCTGCTATAAGTTTAAATATTTCTCTTATGTATGAAAATTAATTCGATAATGTTAGTGTGGTTCTTGATTTAATAGAATGGGAATGAAGATATTGTTGTTTCACCGAAAAATGTAGCATCTTCCTTGTTGATGTCTAAATTTGATTCTAACTTGTGTGTACTTTGAGGATATAATTCTGCAATATTTTCCCGGTGTTTTTACAATGGCCTATGATCATGTTGCGGAATTTGTTAATAGCCGAATAAATGTCTCCTGTGATAGTCCGGATGTCCCTAGACCAGTAGACCTAACTTGAGAAATGCAGTATGTGTATGTTCCATGCATTCTCACTTTTTTTTTTGTTTTACGTCTGTCAGTATTTCTTTGTGGATAATCCAATCATTCTTGAAAAGAAACCAATTTGCATAAATATAAACAGGAAATAGAGGGTCGAAAACACACTATGTCATCGTTAGCTAATAACTAGTAACAAATTAACGTGTTTGTATCTGGTATATCATTTTTCTTTGCTAATAATGTTGTGCAAAAATCATATAACCACTTATTGAGTTGTGCAAAGTTCACCAGCTACTCCTACCTGTAATTTCAGGTATAGTTATTCAATTTCCTAAGATTGATGAATGAGAGTTTGAAATATGTGGAAAAGATGGTCATTTTTAAACTGGCCGTGATGAAAAATATTGCCAACTCGGCCGACTTTATTAAATTTGAATTTGAAAATTCAGTCCCGAGGAGGAGTTCATTTTAGGTTCTCAGGATATTTTGAAATCCACTGCAAATCCATAGATCCACCAACAACGTACAAACATGATTATGTGAACAACCTACGCCATACGTAAAACATCATCTAAAGAGGAAAAATAATAAAAGTTCACAAATGATAGAAAATAAAATCTACATAAATCTGACTAAGCTTCACTACTCATACTCTCGATGTCAGGGGCGGACTCAGGGATACATTTAGCTTTGGGAAAGTAGGTGCAACTGTCTCCACTTGCTAAGTAGTTTTTAAAAGTTATCTATATAAGGTTTTTGCTTCACATCGTGGGATTTTCTTTTTTGTCATCTCTTACCTTTAATCATGGCTCAACCGTTGACTAACCCAAAACTTGAGGCTCTAGCATAAGAGTGGCTTTTCTGATTCGTAATTTTCTTTCTTCTTAGCCCATAACACAAAGTACAGACCAGTGAACATCAAGAACATACCGCACACGCTGCAAAATCCATCCATTCACATTTTGGTTATCTTTATTTTGAGCCAAGGGTTAGAAAAGATCCTTTGAGGTGAGATCAGAAGAGAGCATACCTTCCTAGACTGATAGAGTCCCCTAAGGTAGGATGACAGAAGATACGGTTCCGATGGGGTTGAATGTAGACTATTGCTTTAGTTAGTAGTCTGCATGAGATTGTTATCCGTTCTTGGATGTTCATTTCTGCAACTATTGCTTTAGTCGGTCAAGTGTTCTTCTGTATAACAATGGTTGATAGTATGCAAGTGATGTTAGGTTCTGTCTCTTGTCCAACAAACTCAACAAGCTTTCTTCTTGCTGTTTCATTTGGAGTATTGATTTCTTTGATAATCGGCCTCTTCATCATGACCCGGTTTTCTACGAGCTTAGTTCTTTCTCTTGTGCTTGGATTCACACTTTCTTCAGAAATCTTCATCTTCATCTTGATCCGTATTTCTGCGATCTTTGTTCTTGCTGTTGTGCTTGGAGCGGTTCTTTGTTTGGTAATCATCCTCTTTGTCATTTCCCGTTTTTCTGTTCCCCGTTAGAACTCTTTGAAAGAGTACGGGTTTGATTTGTACCAGGCTGCTCTCTGTTAGTTATTTCTTTTATCTATGAAAATTCGGTGATGCATGGTTAATGTGGTTCTAGATTTAATATAATGGGAATGAAGATATCGTATTATGACTGCAATATGTACTCTTGTTTTGTTGATGTCTAAACTTGATTCTAGCCCGTGTGTGTATTTTAAGGATATCATTCTGCAATATTTTCCCGGTGTTGTTACAATGGCCTATGATAAAATGCTCCATGCTGCAGAATTTGTTAATAGCCAAAATAAATGTCTCCCGAGGATGATTTCATTTTTAGGTTCTCAGGATGTTTTGAAATCCGTCTGTCTAAAACTGTTCGATCAAAGTTTAAAATGGCCTCGAAACTTGAGCACAACATATACAAAACTTCTTGGGCAGTATATATTTACATAGATCCACCACAGTGTACACACTTTATTATGTGAACAACCTACCTCATATTATGTAAAACATCATCCAAGGGGGAAAAATAATAAAAGTTCCCAAACGATAGAAAATAAATCTATATAAATCTGACTAAGCTTTACAACTGATACTCTCAATAACAGGGACGGATTCGGGGGCACATTTAGCTTAGGGAAAGTAGGTGCAACTGTATCCACTTGCTAACTAGTTTTTAAAGGTTATTTAACTTACATAGTGGGATGTTCTTTTTTTTTTTTGCCGCCTCTTACCTTTAATGCAGCATATATACGCTATGCCTAACCCAATGCTTGCGGCTCTAGCATAAGAGTGGTTTTTCTGATTCGTAACTTTTTGGTAATACTGATACATCATCACTGCCCACGACATTTTCTTTCTTCTTAGCCCATAACACAAAGTACAGGCCAGTGAACATCATGAACATACCGCACACGCTGCAGAATCCACCCATAGTACATTGTGGTTATCTTTATTCGAGTCGAAAGGTTAGAAAAGATCCTTTGAGGTGATATCAAAAGAGAGCATACCTTCCTAGACTGACAGAGTCCCCTAAGGTCAGAGCAGAGAGGATGACAGAAGAGACAGTTCCGATGGGGTTGAATGTAGACACATATACTGGCCCTTTTCTCTTCATTGCCCATGCATTAAAACTCGTACAAGCTCCACTTACAATACCTCCCTAGACATTCACCACAAATTGAAGCACTTCAGTTTATGCTATACAAAACATTTGCCATTGGCTCGCTTCATCCATGCAAATTCACGCAACTCGGTTAAATTGGGGCGGTGTGAAGATATTTACCAGTATAGCATACCCAACAAGATCCCCGGTGCGCACAATATTATTGGCTGTGACTAATCCTCGTTCTTCAACCATCTTTACTACTGCTGTTAGAATAGCACCAGCGAAAGAAGTTATGGCACAGAGAGTCATAGGTGCAGGGAAATCACCCAAAGTTGCAGCCTGTTTTCAACACAAGCAGTTAGCTAATGCACTATTATAAAATGTATTTAGAGATCAATACGTAACCTAATAATGAAGTCTTAATGGCTGTAAGCAAGTTTTACACACCTGTAAGACAACAACACATGACAAGACAAGGATTGCTGTCATGAGACATATGATACCAACAAGCTTGACTTCCTCGTTGATTTCATCGTTCGGACTGGTGCTCTCTGAGGTTGCTCCAGGCGCGTAGAAAATGCTCATTGTAATTGCTCCAATAACACAAATGCAAGTCCCCAAGATCTTAACTTTACTATACATGCAACTAAGATTCACCTTTTCAAACCTACATAAAGGCTTGGATAATTTGTATGGCTATTAAAGATCACAAATATACTAATAGGTAGTGTCGCAAATGAGCCGCGAACTAGTAGTAGTACCTGAGTGCCCAAGCAATGACAAAGATGATCCCTGGAGCTAGATTGGGCATGGCACAAGCGATTGCTGGAGAAGTTTTCTTAACTCCAA
The DNA here is from genome assembly GCF_003573695.1 of Papaver somniferum. Lineage (NCBI taxonomy): Eukaryota > Viridiplantae > Streptophyta > Magnoliopsida > Ranunculales > Papaveraceae > Papaver > Papaver somniferum. The sequence goes on along the minus strand of NC_039362.1, from coordinate 200,825,553 downwards.
CTAATAGTAGGGACTGGAACAAAGTTACCCTTCAAATGGAAGCCAATATAATATGATAAATTTGCTAATACAAGCCAATGCAAGAATTAATATGATATATAAATTCTTACCCTCCAAATGAAATCAACAGCAGTTGTCCCAACAATTTGGTGCTGAATTCTTTGGGCCACTTGCTCCTTTAAAAGTAAACAAAAAACATAAACAAAATTATTAACAATAGCAAAGTAGCAACGACAACCAAGAATAATAATTAAATCCGCGAAGAGCAAGTCTTATGGTAATCAAAACGAAATTAAATTTCTCTGCATGGGAAAACATTGGATTGGAACGCCATAAGACTTACCTTTCGAAATATACGCAGAGAGGGAATAAGAATAAAGAGGTTGCAAAACTGCAATAAATGACGAGGAAGAGAGGGGAGAGACCAAGTGCCATTAGATTGCTCATGATCACTGAGTATACAGAATAGACGATTTGAACACCGATTAATCCAACAATCAACACCGATTCATGGAAGAATTTATTTGTTGCTGGCGTTGTTGTTGATCCTAACATTTCTCAGATTATGTTTTTAGATCTGTTTCTTTTTTTCTTTTCTTTTCTTTTTCTCTTCCTTGTGAATTTCTTTTGCCACCTCTTTCGGTCACTAAAATTTCTAGCTGATCAATTCACCACCCACCACCATCTTCCATTCCTTAACAATTATAATTGTTGGTTTTATTTTGGTGTTTGGTTAGAATTAGCAGAACATCTCTTTCTGTCTACACAACTTTTGCGGTGACGAATCACAATTGTGGTTTTGAAAGTAGCTAGCGTTTCATATGACTTGATAGTTAGCATGCATGCATGCATGCACGAGGCACCAACAACTGGTCAAATGGTTGAAATCATGCATGCACTCTGATCACCTACCTGTTGGATGGTCTTGGGCCTGCCTAGATTAGACGCACTTTAGTGGATCTGCTTTGAACAAATCCAATCCGAAATCCAATTTCTTCTGTGTTTTTTTTTTCTTTGTCTTTTTTTGTTTATTTGTTTGGGTACATGAAATGAAATCCAATTGCATCTACCACCAACATCCCTCTTATGTGGGTATGGATGTTAACAAGAACACCAACAATTTGGATGAGGTGATGGTGCAAATTTTGAGTCATGGACCACAATTTGAGTCGCACAAATTTTTGAGGTCATGAGAAAGATTTTGTATCAGACTCAAGGTTTTTCTGTTAAAAAATTATCAAAATAAAGATTTTGGGTTAGGGTGACGATGCGGGTCACAGTGACAATTTTGCAGATTTTGGGCATACAAACAATTCTCGGCACTAATTAAGGAAATTTCAGGCCACAAAACTGATTTTGGGTCACATGATATATTCAATAAGAATCATTTTTTGGGACCATGGGTTTTTTGAGGGGAACATGATTTGATTAGGCCACCTTCCTTATAATTATAAGGGATGTTCTAGAAGGTGGAGATGACTAGTTTACCCTTTTACCTAATTAGAATTATAACTAATCTACGACTTCTTCTTCCTCTATTCTACAATTTTTCTTCTTCTCTTCTTCATCAATATATGATCATCTAAACCTGATCGTATACAAATCTAATCAAAAATCATCAAATTTTCATCATCGTCGATTCATTGAGTTTTCATCGTCGATTAATCAATCTTTTATAAACAAACATATCCATAAATATTTTCCCACAAACCCATTACTTCTAATTCGTTTTTGATTGAAAATTTTGAGTCGTAGTCATCAAAATATGTTGAATTTGGAGGTTACAGTAGTAAGTTCGGTTAGGATAATTTTGAAAAAAACCCTAGTTTTATAACCGAACTTTTAAAAAATGAAGAACACGAAGAACACTACGGCTAAGAATTTTTTTTTGCCTAACCGAACACCTGAGTTCGGTTGAGTCGCAAAAATAATTTCAATAACGAACTCTTCTCTATATAGCCAAATGTTCAGTTCGGTTTAATCGCAAAAAAAAATCCTAACCGAACTTTACTCAGAAAACCTATATAATGAGTTCGGTTAACTCGCAAAAATAATTTCAAAACCGAACTCTTCTCTGTATAGCCAAATGTTGAGTTCTGTTTAATCGCAAAAAAAATTTTTTTTGCGAACTTACCGAACTCTGTTGTTTAAAGTTCGGTTACAACGTGGTCGAGTCGACTGAATCGAACAAACTCTCTAAACTCAAGCATAGTAGTTCGGCTACATTTGATTTTTCATCAGCTAGTCGAACAAACAAAAACTCCATTAAAGCTCTGGTTCGGTTGCCTGTGATTTCTGATTTATTAACCGAACTGCAATTGCAGAAAGTTCGGCTACATGTTCTTCATATAATCTAACCGAACTTTGTTGACCTGGTTGAAATTTTTTTGTTACAATTTTGATTTTGAAGATATTTTAGGCCATTTATAACAACATTCACTAAGTTACAAGCATACTTCGGTACCCAGAGGATGTTTTTTCTCCATATTCACCCATCTCAAAATAATTTTTTTCTCCATCTTCTTCTTCTTCTATCACTTTAGTCACTCAATAATTCTACTTTAAAAAAAACAATCTATTAATTTAACCTTAATCAATGATTAATCACACTAACTAATCGTTATACAAAAATAATCAGGAGGGTAATTTTGGTATTAGTATAAATATTTAGATAAGAGGTGACCTAAAATTACTTCTAATGTCTTACCCAAAATAAAACAATGGTCCCAAAAAAAAAGGTTGGTCCCCAAAAAACCGTTCTTCAATAAGGTCACATACCAATACCATGTCGTTTACAGTATTGCAAGTGGGCCGATAGATAACAAGATTTGGGCCGACAGATAGGCAGCCAAGGAGCTTAGGAATCACACTGCAAATTTTAGGTTGTTATGCAGATTTCAAAGTCTAGTTTTGAGTCACATGATAAATATTTGGTGGATGGACAATTTTTGGATCACAACTACAACTTCATGTTTGAAATTTCTAGGGTTTTAGTTACGTACTTTGTTGTGTTAAGTTGTTAGAAAAATCCAAATAACTTTTCTGGTGGCAATTGTAGTTTGGTAATTTTTCATATGACTTGCATGGGGCACCAATTTGTCAGATGCATGGAAGCGTGCATGTTTGTATCCGCCGCACTTCATTCACAGTTTATGCATCAATAGTTCCAGCAAACATTCTTGTTGAACTGTGATTTTGAAGAGGGGCGGAACTAGGATTTGGAACTAGGGGTGGCTTGGAAAAAGTTTCGGCATTTTAGGGGTGGCTTGTAAAAATTTCAGCCGGGTTTGCATTGGAATTGGCTTAGCTCTATTACCTATTTTTTTTTTAAATTCCAAATTTGGGGGTGGCTTAAGCCAGCCCAAGTCTAGCTTTAGATCCGCCACTGATTTTGAATTACATATAAACTATCCACTCGCAACAAAACTCATAAATGAAATCCCCTTTTTTTCTCTGCAGGGCGATCCTACCTTGTGTGTGCTAGTGGTTTTTACGTGGTTTAAAATCATAATTCATGCATATTGATAATAGAAAGAAAACCATTGTTTAGATTGAAGAAAACTGCTCCTTAGGTTCTAATTCGATGGATTTGGTGGATATAAAGAAAATTCATCTCAACCAGTATGGACCTAACCTAGTTTCGAGTTCAAAGCCTCTAGATATGTCCAAATCAATTAGTAATGCTGCTATAACTACTGCCTGCAAAACGAGGGGATCCAGGTAAATAAAAGTAACCTAATCTTTTTATACTTCTATAAAATTATTGTTTCTATGTCTTGCCGATTGGTATGATTGTTAGTATAAATTTGGGTAGTAAGTTCTTTGCTTTATTGTATCTTTTTAAAATAAAATCCTAGCTTGGAATGCCCAAGGATGTGGTTCAAAAAATACCAGGCAACATTTCAGTTTCTTAGTTAATTCTGAGAACCTAGTTATTGTTTTTTTTTTGTTTAAGACAAAGAAAAAGAGATCCGAGGTTAGGAAATTCATGAAAGATTTTCCTAAAGTCTTCATTGTTGACCTATTGGGCATAATAGGAGGACTTGTTATGGCATGGGTAGATGGTTTAAATTTGAGATAATGCATTTTAACTCTAATATGATTAATGTCCTAGTTGAAACAAACTTCTCTGAGAAGGAATGGTTGTTAACATGATTTTACGGTTTACGATACAAGCCACATAAATTTGATTCTTGGAAATTTTTAGAAGAAATTTCAGTTAAAGTTAACTATAATAAGATGGCTTGGATGGTTATAGGAGACTGTAACCAAACTCTTTTCAAAGATGATAAACAAGAAGGTGCTCCTTTCGTAGAAAGTGAGGCAGAACCCTTTAATAGACTTCTTCTTTACGGTCGGCTTTAGAAGATTATGATTATCAAGGGGCTAAATTACATGGAATAACTATAGGGAGGGGGTAGAAAACATCCAGGAATCGACAAGCCTTTTATTAACATAGAATGGTTGAATCAATTTAGGAAATCAACCTTAAAATTCCTAGTGTCGATAGGAAATCTTGCATAGAATTAATACATAATTGTTGTAATAGTGATAGCAGTAACCCTACAATAGCCATGATTCAATACTTGGAAAATCTGGGTAACCAAGTGAATTTTTGGAAAAATAATGTGTTTGGATTACCAAAAAACAAAATTAAAAAACTATTGTCATGTTTGGAAAAACTAAACAAGAAAAAACCGGAAAGGCATATACAAAATCTAATGAATAAGTAACTGGTGACCATGGAAAAATTATATGACACCGAAGAACAAATTGTTAAACAGCTTTCCAGAGATAACATTGTGAATCTATGAGAGATAAGTACAAAATTTATAAGCTGGCGACACTGCTACGGCTACTGGTTACTTGTGATTCTTTTAACATGTTATTAGAGATTCGTCACCTTGTTCCGGTATTAGAGTGATTTGCAATTATGTAATTTGTGTTATAATTTTATGTTAAAATTCATTTCCTAGTTTTGTTTTATATGGATTTTCACAAGTTTCGAGAAGCAAGAAACAAGTATTTATTTCAACAGTCAGAGTCGACTCTAAGAGCGTGGTAATTGTCAACATTCGCTGGCCAAGTAGTACAAGGTGTGATGGTTGTATCTTGGAAGACGACACCGGTAGAACCGTGAGCACTGTATGCGTGTATGAATTGTCTTTAAGGAAAGAGGAGTACCTCGCCTCGATCAAACAATCCGATAAATATTTCTAACTCTTTTCTTTGTTAGTATTTTGTTTGTCACATGAATAGGATTTCCGAAAAACCGAAACCGCGTATTTTTCCAACAATTTGTTTATCTTGTCCTGAATCATTCAGGTTTGATTCCCGTTTATTTATTAAAGAAAAATATTTATTGTACTTTTTTCTTCCAATGAATTGTCTTATGTTTTCAAAGTTATTTTAATACGTAGTCAGGTGATAAACGAATGCACGCCTACTTTATAATCAAAATCTCACATTTATGAGTAGTTTCGTAAAAAAGAAAAGAAAGAGAAGATACTCAATGAATGCATACCTATTTATAACCAGAATCATGTTAGATTTTCTTTATTAGGTAAATAAATATGCAATCTAAATGATGAAGTACATACTCCTATTTGTCTATAAATAAAACATATTGTAGATGGTATTTTTAATCAACGAACATACATCACTGTCTAAAATATATCCTGGATTTCGTGAAAGAAAAAAACTCAGAAACCAATAAGCACTCAAAAGAGTACACCCCAAATTTGATGAATACATGGTTTTTGCTATCAAACTTTTTCTTTAATAGATTTATTGTATATAGTAATTCTTGGGAATATGTGGTGCGGGAAAAACAACTTTAAGCATCTACATAAATGGATCTTCTCAATGACACAGATTTTGGCTTTGCGAGCTCATAAAAAAAGCGATTATACCAATGAACCCCCCTTGAATCGCAAAATGGAACTTACAATAAATTTCAAATGAAATACCAATCATGATGGTGAGTTTCTCTGAACAAGAGAGGTAAAATATCTGCTTGTCTCATTCGTTTGTTTTAAGCTTCATGATTAATTCAATTATGCATGCACACAATATATCTCTTTCAGATATTACGGCGTCCAAAATGGTTATCGTACGGTAGTATACATATATAGTATTTTCAGCGGAAAACATGATTTATGCTTTGACACTACCGCGTGCACATACTCTTTTTAACACAAAATGATAGTATGTATATGTGTGTAACTGCAGGAACAGTTGCACTCTACTCCTACAATTGAGAATGTCATAAGGGCTTGTCTTATGTTAAAATCAAGACCACGAATTGTTCCTCGTACGACTAATGTGTGTTCTTGTTGGTGAAGTATGTGACGAAATCATAGTGTTATAAGGTAAAATATGGAAGCCTCAGTAACATCCTGACTCCGTGAAGTTCCTTTGTATGCGTGGCAAGTATTTGAACATATATCACTACAAGAAAATGGGCATTTAGTGACAAATATTTTCTTCACAAAACCATCTTATTTTGTCGTCAAAAAGGATCTGGGGCGATTTTTTTTTCGTCAGCTAATCATCGTCGTGGAAACGTTTAATGGTCATAAGAAATTATTTTAATGACGCCAAATTTTTTGTTATTGTACAACTCTTTCAACAACTACTATAATTTGTCTCCAAAAATAAAGTGAATGGCGAAAAATTATCTCATTAGAATTATTTTTGGCGAGGGAAAAACTTCCTCAATAAATTGTTTTAATGACAACTGATATTCGTTTCAATAATAAATTATGCCGACCAAATGTTTTGTTTTTATTACATACCGTAGCTACAAATATTTTCATCTCCCAAGCAACCTTTTAATGACTAATATTATTGTTTTTGAAAGTGGTTTTCGAAAAAAAAAATTCGGCCAAAAAATAATGAATTTATGGACCAAATAATTCGCCTACAAATAAAGAAAATAGCGAGAACATATGTTGTCTTGAAATAAATGTTTTAGAGACTAATTCATTGGCCGATAGAAATATTTCAGTCGACAAAAGTTTTCGTCTCATAACTAATGATTTTCTAAACTAAGAATTTCGATCCAAAATAAACAGTTTTTAAGAATAATAAATTTGTCCATGAAAACAGTTTTATAGACAAAACCTTTCACCAGCAAATAAATTCTGAGACCAAAAAGTTTGCCTCCAAAAAAATAAAATGTAAGCGGATCTTTCGTCTCCAAATACTTTATTTATGTGAAGAGAAAAATTGTCATAATATTATGTTTATGCACACAATTATGTTCGTCTCCGAAAGATCCATTGAAAAATATTTTCATTTATACAAATAGTTTTTGTTTACAATCCAACACAACTCTCCAATCTCTTATTACATTCACAATGGACTAATAACTTCTAAGTTCTAACTGCTCACTTGTGTCGAAGCTATTGAAGTTATTGAAGAGTACTTCTAGCACCTATATATAACCGATAACATAAAACTAAGTGGCTTCAGATTTTCGAAGGTGCAGCAACAGCTGCATGAATAACCAATACTCAACAGCTGTATTCTTTGTATATCTTTCTCTGATTGTACATTTCCTATAGGTCCAGCATCCATAAGAAAATCATTATAAAATGTAGCATCAAAGACAGCAACAAGGATTTTTATGTTTGTATCCATGCTACAATTTTCAGAAGAAACAAACTATACGTAACAATAGTGTGAAGATGCAGTACTTACTTATAGGAGCACGGAGTAAAAAGCTTGTAACTCAAATTGAAAATCTGGGTGATCTTATTCGGATTATGATGCTGAACAACCATGTTCCACACTTCCACTGCATGTAGTTCATTCAATAATTGAAATTTGTGATTGGGGTCTTCACTCTCCATTAAAGTTGCAATTGAGCTTAACATGCCAGGACACATGGGCTGTGCACTGAACTAGAGGTGAAATGACATTTTTACTGGCACGACATGTAACAACATAAGCTAAATATTTCACGGCTCCCCTGCCAGAAAAAAGACCATAAGAAATAAACACGTCAAACTCAGATGGAAAGCAATCTTAGGAAGAGTCGTGTTAAGAAAAAATGGTGCAAGGGGAGCACATATAGGAATTATCAGAGAACTTACTCGACACAGCTTGATCTTCAGCAATTGTTTTGGCACTTCTACTTCTCAAAATCAAATGAAAAAACATTAAGAATGCAACATGAAAAAAGAAAATCAATAAAAGGAAAACAAAAGAAACAAGTGTGATAATTAAACAAGTTTAATACCATCCAAAAATATAAGGAACCAGAACACAGAGGTTTCTTTTCCGCAAGAAAAAAAGTTCACTATTATAATAAAACGCTAGTTCTACGTACTGATCAATGATATTACTTCTGAACAGTTTGCTCATTTCTTGGATTTCTTTGGTGCCCTGCAAACAAGATCAAGGTGAAAAGAGGACGACTATCAGTACAATGATCTTAGAATTTTTCAAAAGTAACTGAATGCAAGAGAAAAAGGAAACAAGAATAAGAAGAAACTCTTACCCGGTAGCTGCTTGAGGTGCAGGTGTGGGTGCTGCCACTTTATCGACGGGTCCCTGTTGCATATTATACCAACTTGTAGAGATCAACTCGAGGAAATAACAAGGATTCAAGACTCAACGATAGAATCTTAGTGCTTCTACTCTCTAGACTTAACTTGACCTAGAATGTCTTTTAAAATTACACTGCAGTTCTGACACAGAGCAGTAAATAATGAAATGGCAAGACTAAAATTGCTATTCCCTACATATATATATAATATTGCTATTCCATACATGTATATCTTAATCAATTCTATGCAGAATTCACTAAAAGTCCAATTAGTTAACTACTGATTTTTATGTTCTTAACATGTATGACATGCATACATAGTTAACATTACCCAAGCAGTAATCAAGCCAGGAACAAAGATACACACATAGTGTCCGAATTTAGAATAAAAATTGAAAAATGAAAATCAACAAGTTTATCAGTATCTTACCGCTTCCAAACGCTCCCCCCTCCAAGCATGTTTCCTTTCTCTGCTATCCTTGTTCTTAGCACGCTTAGCCTCAAACTGGTCAGACAAAGTCTTCTCTCTGGCCTTCTATGCCTTGGGTTTGTGAATACTTTCCATGAATACACACTTGTTCTTGAACACATTACCCTTTACCCTCAAGTACATATCATGGTACATGTGCTTGTCAATCTTCTTTGCCTCCCTGTACTTACGGAGCAACCTCCTGAGGACACGCATTCTCCTCATCCAGATAACCTTGGTAGGCAACCTAGATTCTCTGGTACCCTTCCTCTTACCTGTTCACAGAGAAACTAACAAATTGACCCATTGCTACCTCTCTACAACACATAATATGAACCAGTCATTGAATTAAAGAAATAAATAACAAAGCTAACATTTACACGATAACACCAACAATGGAATTAGATTGTTAAATTAACATAACCAGAGTGACGACCCTTGGCCTTGGCTTCATTCATACGACAAGCACGAGATCTAGAGTGAATCACTGTTGGCTTATGAATAATGTAACCATCCTTTACCAACTTTCTAATGTTTTCCCTGAACACACATACACCAAATAAAAATTTTACATGGACCATGCCTTTCCCAATGTGCATCCTCGTGCTTGGACATGAAGGTACGGCTGAAAGTTATACATAATACAACAGCCTGTCAAATTCATACATTGATCAACAATTAGATATACAAAGAGAGAAAACAAATCAACAGAAAACAAATCAACTTATCAAGTAGTTCAGTTATATACCTACGACAACCATCTGGAGTCCAATTCATAACTGTGATGGAGAGTCATGTCGAAAACGAGAACCAACTTTAGAAACAGAAGCGGAGAAATATTTTACCTGCTTGATGTAGAAAAAGAGATGGAGAAATTTGAGAAAGAGTTTCATCTTCGGGAAACCCATAATGGGAGTACGAGGGTTTTGAGGAATTTCTTGAGGCAGAACACACAACACGTTGAGACGTGTGAGAGATAAATGGGAAGATTTAGGGATTTTCTTCTAGAGCTGGCATAAAAGTAGATTTTTCTGATACGTGGTGAAATTTTAGGCGGGTTGATTGGGAGGGAAGTTCGGTTTGCACAAAAATGAAGCGCCAATAGATTTTAGATGCAAAATTTAAGAGCCCATGATTAGGCCCGTCAATATTTGTCCGATATCCGGAATCCGTTTCCGAATATTCGCGATCCTATAAGATTTTATCCGTTTTATCGAATATCAGATCGGATATTCTATCGAATATTTCTTCCTTAATATATCGGAATCGGATTAGGCTCCATCAGAATTGTTAATATTAGATATCCGATAAAAACAAGGACTGATTTGTAATTTACCCTAACTATATTTGATATCCAATATGAAATGTTTGACAAATTGAACTTAAATTTCAATTATGAACATGTTTTATAGAGTTTTTAACATTTTTATTGGAACCGGATATTATCGTATAAATATCCGATATATGATAGCTTAGCATATCAGAAACGATATCTGATTTTGATATCCTATAGGATATTATCGGATATCAAATATCCGATATCTGATAGCTTAGCATATCGGAATCAATATTTGATTTTGATATGCTATAGGATATTATCGATTATCGAATATATCCAATAGCGCTTAACCTATCAAATACGGATTTCCAAATATCCGACAGATATTCTTCCATTGACACCCCTACCCATAATAACCTGGCTAGTTTGGGACCTAGTCCAGTTATTTGGGGGTTGTTACTAGATGACAAAAAAGGTATAAGGAACAAGACTGTGACATTATATTAAGATCAGAGACTCGTATGCAGATTTTTATTTTGACCTACGTGATCTGATCTAATTTCTGATTGAGAATCCGTTTTTAAGTGCAAAAAATCGGTAGATTTCAATTCACTAATCAGTTTATGAGACACAAATCCAATTGTATTATAGACTATCGAGGTAATAATGCAAACTTGTGTTATGAGGAGATTATCATATTGAGCTGGACATGTGTAGGAATAATAATATATATGTTTTGAATAACAAGGTCGATCTGATTTTTATTAGGGAATCCATTTTGAGAATGAGATTGATGAAATAGAAATAAATCTCGAGTTTCCGATTTTCTAATTCGAAATTCCACAACGAACTAATCGATATTATTTTAGTAAGTAATAAATCTTGAGTTTCAGATAACGAAATGATAACAAACAAAATTCCGACATTCGAGGATGAACACCCGTCTGAAGATGTATTTGACATACAACAAACTGAAGATTGTCCCGTTGAATAGTAAATATAAGTTTCTGAGATCGAACTTATATCGAACAAGATTTGGATATAAGATGCATAAATATGGATTAATAAGTAATTTGCTGATCTAGCGGGGTCGATTTTATTCCTAGACGTACTCTGGTTCACATTGTTAGAGATAAACCTCTGGTGGATATTCTGATCAACCAAATATGGAAATTAGCAGATCTTGCAGTTCAATAGTATATTTAGAGATCCATTAAAGATATTTCGGGTGATCGGAGTGATGAGGAATACGATGGTTCACATTGCTAGAGATAGACCTGGTCTACATTCTTATCAACTGTATATTAAATAAGGCAGATTTCTGGTCTAATGTTGTATTTAGGGATCCGGCATAGATATTTTTGTTAATCGGAGATCAGACGAGGCATACACTGGTTCAATTGCTAGAGATAGACCTCTGGTGTACATTTTAATCAACCAGATATAAAAAAAAAGTAGATTTCTAATTTAATAATATATTTACAAATACAATATAGATAATTTGGCTAATCGGAGATGACACGAGGCATACAATGGTTCACAAAATAGTGGATAATCTAACAACGATCTAAATGCTTAATATGTAGACAAATTAGGAAATCTAAATGCTTAATATGTAGACAAATTAGGAAATCTAAATGCTTAATATGTAGACAAACTAGGAAATCTAAATCCACATGTTTTGCTTATTTTTTTTTCCAGAATACTATGGCATCCAAACATTTCGTATAGTGTTGCAAAGTCCGCAACTTGGTATGAGCTTTTATAGCTCCATTTGCTATGGGAATTCGAATCGGAGAAAACCCACCTATCCTAATCCTATAATTTCTCTGTCGACCACTCGATTTAAACAACAGCACCTCAATTTCATGGATGATTTCTCGCCACCTAAATTAACTTGAAGTCAGACCCTCCCGGAGCTTCTTGGTTTATAGTTTCTATGTCGTTGCATCATATTTGAAGTTCGAATCGACTCAATCTATTTCGATGATGTAGCAGGCCAAGTTTAAGTCAGAACCCTGCCAAAGTTTCATGATTCATAGTTTGTTTGTCGTTATACCGAATTTGAAGTTCAAATTGATATTGAGCTTCATATTTATAGATTTCGATGATGTATCATGCAAAGTTTGAAGTCAGAACCCTCCTGGAGCTTCATGATTCATAGTTATTTAGTCGTTACAAAGAAAACACACTTTCCTTGATCCGCATGACAGTCTTAAATCAAATATCTACCGTCCAAAGATGTCCCTAATCGTTAATCTCAAGCTTCTTCGATATAATAGTCACTCGAAGTAGCTATAATTCGTATGTAAGTTCGGTTTCATGCAAATACGAATTCTATAGAAACATGAATGCTTATTTTATAGACTAATTAGGAAATATAAATAGACAAGCTTTTGCTTATTTATTTTTCTCCAGGATACTCTTGCATCCAGACATTTCGTATGCTCTAGTGCTGCAAAGTCGGCAACTTGGTACGAGCCTTTATAGCTCAATTCGAATCGGGGAAAACATACCTATCCTAATCCCATACACATTCTAATACTACATTTAATTTCTCCTTCGACCACTAAATTTCAACAGCCGCACCTCAATTTCATGGCTGATTTCTCGCCACCCAAATTAACTTGAACCACCTGTTAAGATCCACAGTTGCATGTGAGAAAATTCCACACATGCAATATCAATTTTGTTTTAAATGCAAAAGATAAAGCATTTATCTTGGGAGATATATGCATCAAATAGTCTGCCTACAAAAGCCAACTAAATAGTTGTACCAAAAGTCAATGGAGATGAGCTAGCTGTGACCGAAGATTATTATAGAAGACATTGATTTCAGCTATATATGTAAAAATTAGTATAGAATTTTTGTATTTTAGGGAACTAGATTATTTAGTTTTCAGCTATATATGTAAAAATTAGTATAGAATTTTTGTGTTTTAGGGAACTAGATTATTTAGTTTTTATTTCTTGACTCATCTTAAATATGTAAACATCACTGTATAAATACAAGTTCCATTTTTCTCTCCTTCTACAACGGAAGAGACAAATCCCTTTACCATCAACTTCGAGTCTTCCTCAGGTCTGTGTTGTTCTTAGTTTCTCATACTCATAAAACACCTAGCAGAACCACTAGCTTGTGCTGGAATATATTCATTAACCATGAGCTAATGGATACATCCCATAGGTTGCTTCTTCTACCCCACCATAACGTGTAAAGAAAAAAAAAAACTTCAGGAAGATATGGATGAACGAAAAATTTCTGATGCGGTTGTAACCATCAAAGAGACACTTATTTTAGTGGGTTGTTTTGAATTAGGATAACTTCTCAAATTTTGGCGGGATGCAGATCAAAAGAAAACTTCCTTTTGGCGGGATCCTTCCCGCTCAGTACTCCATTTTTCTCATCTATAAATAAAGCCCTCGGATCATTGACTTCGACTCACAAAGTTCATATACATCACCTCTGAAAGTCGGTATTGTTCTTTCCAGATTGTTGTTTAACCCTTTAATTTTCTCGATTCATTAGTAGATTCTAAAGCTTGATTGTTTATCTCAATGAGAAACAAAATTTCTCATCGTGTGATTTCTCTTTTTTACATGGATAGTTTCTTTGTGTTTGATTCAAATCTTTAAATATATATATATATATATATGTGTGTGTTTTTAAGTGTTCTTATGATCTTGTATTTCTCCTTAATAATCAGGTTTACACACTACTAAGACATAATGGAACAACGTTTGGAACGTTTGGGTGCTCCAAATGATGCTGGTAAAGTTTACTAATTAGAAAAACCATATCGGCAAATGATTACAGTTGATACCGAGATGCAATTAGTTTTTTCTTGAGATGTCCGCAATGATTTCAAATATCTTCATTGTTGTTTTTATAATTGCAGTATCTGCATTGGGGAAACGGAATGTCCGTGGACGATCACGTGGCATAGATCTGGATGATTGGTTCACCCAACATGGAAAAATGTCCATCAAATTCTCAGATATAGTGGGGGAACCAATCTCCACAAATAGATGCAAATTATCTACAGAATGTGGCATAATTGTTCGTGACTTTGCTCCGATGCAACATACCTCTTGGAAGAAAATTCCTGAGCAAGATAGGGTTGTTCTAATTGAACGTGTCAAGGTAGGCAGAACTCTTCCAAAAATGTGTTTTGAGATCTTTTTTTGATCCACCTGTCAAACTTTATTATGTTATTATAGGAAAAGTTCGAACTGGACACTACGCGGCCTTCTATCAAGAAATACCTAAATGATTGTATGGCTCGAAGGTACAACAACTATAGGACTCAAATGTCAGCGCACTTCAAAAAGTGCAAAACTATTGAAGAAGCTCGCTCGAAGCCATTCGAGAACGTCTCACAAGAGAATTGGTTATGGTTATGTAATCATTTTGCTTCAGAGAAATTTAAGGTTAAGCAATTGGTTCTTAATTTGTTTTCTTATTTATAAATTATAGGTTATGCATATTTATTTTAACTCTGTATTCAAATTTCAGAAGCGGTCCGCAGAAGGGACGAACAACCGGAAGCAAGTCGAGTACAACCACTGTGGGGGTTCTCGGGCGTTTCAAGTGCGCTTAGAGAAGGTATTTCTGATTAAAAATCAGTAATGTGTAAAATGTAACTATGTTGTTCTTTGTTGATATTTTCTCTTCTTCTTCCAGAAAAAACTTTTGGGTGTGCAAGCTGCCAAAATACAAACGTTTTACGATACTCACACACATATCAAAGAGGATCAGCGTGTTTGGATATCTGAAACAGCTCACGTTCAGTATGTATGTCGAATCAACTGCGGATTACATTTCTAATTACAGATTCTTTGTGCACTTTCTTTATAAATATGCAGTGGTTTAAAATGTTTTCTAAACTGTGGAGAAGGTAGTCTAGTCCAGGTTTTGAAAAAATGAATTTTTTATATTGACAAAATCAACTTACATGTTTAGGACAAAATGGTTGAGATGCATGAGCAAGGCATTGTAGCAGGAGGTACACCTGATGAAAATGAAATATACGACGAAGTTCTGCAGAGGAAATCAAAAAGACACCGTAACCGCGGGCTTTCTGATGAGGAGATAGAAGAACTCTTTGCACTCCTTGCAACCAAGGATGATAAAATCAAGCAGTGCGAAGACCAAGTTCAACAGATGAAAGAGGATGCTGCAAGTTTCCGACAAAATGTCCTTAATCAAGTACTGGCTCGTAACCCAAGTGTTGCTGCAGACTTGAATCCTATTCAGGAAGATGCTTAGTTTTTATTTTCCTAGAATCACAACCTTTGAAGTTTATTAAGAGTTTGGCTTAGGTGGATGCTTAAAAGTGTTCCTTTTTAGTTTGTTAAGTGAGTGTCTCTGGATTGTTTGTTTGTTTAGTATTTTATAAGTGTCGGGTCTTTTAAAAATTTTCAGTAATGTCAATGAATGTCTAGTTGGTTTTCAAGATATGGTGTGTTTTTTTTCCCGTAATTTCATGTTTTCCATACTTTTCTGTTTGTTAGGATTATAATTTGGTACCATAACAAGAATATTTGTTTCAAGCATGAGCTTTGGGGATTTTTTTTTTTTTTGTAATCTGTTCATCCATCAAGTTTATCAGATACATAAGAACTGTATTTGTAATCTAGCTGTAATTTGTAATTTGAGAAGATGCCAGACACTATAATATGTTTCGAGTGATCCGATACCGGTACCCAGCTTTACATGTTTTTAGTGGACTAAAAGGTGCTTCCTTGAACTGCACTGACCAATGATAGTGACACCTCCAGTATGAAGCTCTTAGTCTTTGAATCTTGTTAAGTTTCAAATGACATGCTTCTAATGGTTCACGTCAGAACCTAAGAAACTAAATGCGTTTTTATTGTAGTTCTTATATCTTCTATTGAGATATACGAATGTTTTAGTTTGTAGTAGATTTTTTCCTGTAATGCTTTGCTCACCAATTATTATTATTTTCTCCTGTCTTGTTTTAACAACATAAGAGCTACTCAATATATGAGTTACTTTATGGAGGGGACTAAAACAAAATTTCTTTAGCTATGAGGCTCTGTAGAACAAAATAAAATTTGGTAAATTTTAAGTGGATGACAGGAAAATTTGATAGCTGCCCAGTTGGAATTCAGTTTGCACTAGTGTTTCTCATAATCATAATCAAAAGAGAACTTATTATTTCCTTAATTCAAGTTTAATACAAACCCAAAACATTTCCATTGATAATTTCATAAGCCTCCGTGAATTTGAATTCTCGCCCTACAGATGCAACATATCCAAAAGTTGCAGCTTCATGATCCATGTTGAATCCCCTCAATATTTTTTTATATCGTGAACAACAAAACCGTATGTCCCCGAACCTTTCTGATAGACATTGTGTCGTTCTTCCTTGATCATTACCATTTGAGCTGACAAAAAATTGAAGGACGCGATCCCAGAATACTGATGTGCTCTCTTCCATTGTAGTTTCTTCTAAGCAAACAAGATAACCCCTGCAAAGATCATTATCTTCTGTAGTTGTGAAATTCATTTCACGCTCCATTAGTTAAGCAAACAGTGTGACAAACAGGAAGATGTGTATAGAAAACATATATAAAAAGACCATACTTAAGTTTAATAGTAAACATGCTAGTTTTGGGGATCTAAGAAGGCCAAAATGTGCTGGTCTTGGGATCTATGCTACTTTGGGGGATCTATGTTAGTTTGAAAATAAAGAATGTTTCTGACATTGTACTCTCGATCCAATCTTGATTCAAATTGCGCATTATGTGCAGCAAGTTGAAGGGATAAATTCTCTGTATATCTAGAAAAACTGGTGAATGGACTCATCCTTTTTTACACCTATGCAATGGTTTATAATGTTTTCATAACTATGGATAATGTAGTTTGGTCCAGGTTTTAAAAAAAATGATTGTTTTCTATTGACAAAATCAACTTACATGTTCAGGACAAAATGGTCGAGATGCATGAGCAAGGCATTGTGGCAGAGGGCACACCTGATGAAATGAAATTTATGACGAAGTTCTGAAGAGGAAATTAAAAAGACAACGTAACCGCAGACTTTCTGATGAGGATAGAAGAACTCTTTGCACTCCTTGCAACGAAGGATGATAAAATCAAGCAGTGCGAAGACCAAGTTCAACATATGAAAGAGGATGCTGCAAGTTTTCCCTAAAAATCATTAAAAATATCAAGTGAAAAATCCAGAGAACAAGCTTTTAGTTCAGAAAACCCTCTTTGTGCATGGACAACTACCATGTGACGGTACTCATGAATGTTTGGCGAAGCTGAACCATATATGTGAAAAAGGCATGTATACGTTAACGACGGAATCAAGGTATATAAACATGCTACTGGGTCATTAACTCCTAGTATATTCAGCAAGCTAAGAGGCTTGGATTATAGCGGTAAGCACTAAGCAGGAAGCAGCATATGGACATTGATAAGTCTCATGTATTCCTATAAGCATGTGTAAATTATAGGATGAGATCAAAATGAATTTATTTATGAAGATCAGGGATAGAAATATGAGGCTTATCCTCTTCTAGTATGCTGTCCAAGATGATGGTACGCGCTGAATGCTTCCGAAGCCTATTCTTATCTGGTCTCGTTGCGAGCTCTGGGGATCCTGCTGTGTGATTTAGGCTAGATAAACCTATGCGATTTCAGCAGACGTTATTCGATTGATGTGGACAGCACCATGAAGTTACCAACTCGATCTGAGATGGCCTTAATCTAGTACTGGTCTGAGATGACATTTTTTTAATGATTTTCTTGATAAAAATCATTAAAAAATGTCCTTAATCTAGTACTGGCTCGCAATCCAAATGTTGCTGCAGACTTGAATCCTATTCAGGAAGTTGCTTAGTTCTTTATTTTGAATCACTACCTTTGAAGTTTATTAAGAGTTTGTCTTAGGTGTATATTTAAAAGTGTCCCTTTTCAGTTTGTTAAGTGAGTGTCTCTGCATCGTTGGTTTGTTTAGTATTTTATAAGTGTAAGGTCTTTTAAACATTTTCAGTAATGTCAATAGTTGGTTTTTTACAAGTGTTGTGTTTCTTTTTCCTGTAATTTCATGTTTTCCAAACTTTTGTTTTATTTTTATATATCTCCAACTCATATTTTGTTGGATTTGTGGTGATTTAATTCGATGAATATTTGTTTAACTAGCCTGTTTGGTAGGATTATATGTTGCTACCATGACAAGGATATTTGTTTCTAGGATGAGTTTTGGGGTCGCCATGACATTAAGTGTGACAAGAATCATGGAAGGTTATTGGTTCTTGTAACGTGATGATATGGCTTATTTCTCTGAAAGGAGGGGGATCTCTTTTTTTTCTTTTTTTCTGTAAAGTATGAAAACCTCCATACAGAATTTTATTAAATGGGAATTACATAGTTTTTAACTAGTAAAGTATTGAAAGTTTGTAATCTCATAGTCATTGAATCCCATTAAGTTTCAAATGACATGCTTCAAGGCTTGAAGATTGTAATGGTTCACTTCAGAACCTAAGAAACTAAATGAGTTTTTATTGTAATTCCCATTAAGTTCTGTCCTACTTCAACTCCACTAAACAATGCACGATGGCACAACTAACTCCAAATTAATAGCCACTATAACCATGACTGATGAACTCCTAAAGACCAGGACTAACAATTACAATGTAAAAACTACTAGATAAACAATACATAATAGATGCAGTACTTGCAGACCCTGTCAGACTTTGTAGTTCGAGTTTAGTTATAACTCCAACATTCTTCTAGGGTTACGACAAATTTAAGAAACTAAGAACAACACGGACCTGAAGGAAGATACGAAGTTTGTGGTTAAGCTAATTTGGATTCCCATAAGTCAGAAGTGCTGCTCTTGAAATTAAAAGAAGTATTAGAATTTGTACAGGATTGGGAGAAGTGGGTTTTCTCCAATTCGAATTCGAATAGAAAAATAGAGCTATAAAAGCCCTCACTTGTTCGCACATCCACCACCAGTCCATATCACTCCTTCCGGCACCTCACGAACAGCACCAGTTCTTCTTATGCGTTCACCAGCAGGTTAGTTTGATTCAGTGGTTTGAATTCGAGTTTTTTTAATTAACTGTTAAAGCTTGTTTTTCCTTGAATTTTTTAGATGTGTGTATGAACAATTCTGATGATAATCTTTTTGACTGTGTCTCTTTAGGTATCACTGCAACCGACGAATTTCCGAACTGATTAGGGTTTATCTTTACTGCAAAGCAAAGTTGCCATGGTAAGGCCACACACACTTTATACATATATACATCTTAATTTAAAAAAAACTTCATAATTTAAAGTCTGCCTTATTGTTGTTATTCTAAGCATCCTTTTTTGTTTATTTTTGTTACCAAAGATTGATAAAAGTTGGGTGGAAGAGCGTGACAGATTGTCTGATAAGTATATCAAAGGTGTTGCGTCTTTTATTCAGATGACAAAAAATTATCTCTTAAGTAAGAATGAGGAATTATGCACTTGCCCCTGTAAAAAGTGTGTTAACCGAAACCCACCTACTTCATTAGCTAAAATTGAACATCACTTGTTCACTACTGGCATGGCAGGTAGTTATAAGATATGGGTACTTCATGGGGAAGAAGATAATCCTACACAAAACCAATCAGCATCTAGCCATGACTATGTCTTTAATGATGGTACAACCCATTCTGGAAATAATACAGGTGTACTTGATATGTTACATGATGCTGATAATGCTGGGCCTTTTGATAGTCAAGCAGATACAGGTAGGCACGGAGAAACTAATGATGATTCGGGTGAAGCTGATAGTACAAATAATTTGGGTGAAGCTAGTACAAAGTTTGAGGAGATATTAGGAAAAGCTAAGCAAGAACTATACCCTGGTTGTACAGATTACTCGTCATTAACTTTCCTTGTAGAGTTAATGCATCTCAAAGTGCTCAACTGTTGGAGCAACAAAAGTTTTGAGATGCAGCTTGAGTTGCTTAAGAAATCTTTTCCAAAAGATAATACAATTCCGAGTTCATACTATGAAGCTAAAAAGATATTGCGTGATCTTGGATTGGGATATGAATCGATTGATGCATGTAAAAATGACTGTGCTTTATATTGGAAGGAACATAAGGATAGGGATGATTGTCCAGTATGCCACGAGCCTAGGTACAAATTCAATGACGGAAAGGGTAAGAAGATCCCACACAAGGTACTGCGCTATTTTCCTTTAAAACCAAGACTGCAGAGATTATTTGCTTCAAGGCATACAGCTGATGATATGAGATGGCACAAAGAACATGTTGCTCCTGAAGGGGTTTTAAGGCATCCTGCTGATGCTGAAGCATGGAAGCATTTTGATTTGCGGTATCCACAATTTGCAGAAGATCCTCGCAATTTAAGGTTAGGTCTTGCTACTGATGGGTTTAATCCCTTTGGAAATATGAATAATGCGTACAGCATGTGGCCAGTTATAGTGATGCCCTACAATTTACCCCCTTGGAAGTGTATGAAACAACCTTTTTTCATGATGGCGTTACTTATTCCTGGAAAGAAAGCACCTGGTAACGATATCGATGTGTATCTACGACCCTTAATAGATGAGCTAAAAGAGTTGTGGGAAAAAGGAGTGGAAACATATGATGCCTCCACAGAAAAAACTTTTCGTATGCACGCAGCTGTATTGTGGACCATAAATGACTTCCCAGCATATGGTAATTTATCAGGATGGAGTACAAAAGGTTACTTAGCATGTCCAGTATGTAATGATGACCCACCGTCTCGTGCATTGAGGAGTAAGATAGGTTATCTGCGTCATCGTAGGTTCTTGCCTCCCCAACATCCATGAAGGAGAAACAAACTTCATGATGGACATGATGAGCTTCACAGTCCACCGAAAGAGTTGACAGGCATTCAACTTTTACAGCAAATTGAAAAACAGGGAGTTAAAAGTTGTTTCGGAAAGCATCCAGATAAGAGAAGCAAGAAAAGAAGTCGTACCAAGAAAGAGCTGAGTTGGAAAAAAAAGAGTATTTTCTATGAGCTTCCATACTGGTCACATCTTAAAATCAGGCATAAAATTGATGTTATGCATGTTGAGAAAAATATATGCGATAATATCGTGGGAACCTTGTTAAATCAGGAATTGAAGACCAAAGATACGTTTAAAGCTCGCTTGGATCTGGAAGACATGAATATTAGACCAGAATTGCACCTAAAGCGTAAAGGAGAAAAATTTATAAAGCCTCCAGCTTCCTATGCTTTAACAACGGAGCAAAGGAAAGAGTTTTGTAGGTTTCTGAAATCAGTGAAGTTCCCAGATGGATACGCAGCTAACATAGCGAGGAGTGCTAATGTGGATGATGGGAAGATATCAGGTTTGAAAAGCCATGACTGTCACGTGTTTTTACAAAAAATTCTCCCGGTTGGAATTCGTTCGTTTCTACCCACGGATGTATGCACTGCCTTAATTGAGTTGAGTAGTTTCTTTCATGATTTATGTGCGAAGAAACTGAATGTGAGTCACTTGGAAGAAATGGAAAAAGGTATAGTTTTGATTCTTTGTAAGTTGGAAAGAATATTTCCACCGGCATTTTTTGATGTCATGGTTCATTTGGCTATTCACTTACCCCGAGAAGCTAAACTTGTTGGTCCAGTTGGTTATAGTTGGATGTATCCTATCGAAAGGTGCTCTTAACTCTCATTACGTGTTTATTTCATATGCTTGTGTTTTTCTTCTAGTGCAAGTACCTTTTTGTTGTTCATAGAAAAATCACATAGTTTTAAGTGTTGTTGTTTATATAGGTACCTTGGAACACTTAAGCGTTACGTGAAGAATAAAGCACGACCAGAGGGTTCAATAGCGGAAGCATAAATTATTAATGAAGCTTTGACATTTTGCTCATTGTATTTACGTGGGATTGAAACTAAATTTAATCGCCCAGAACGAAATGATGATAATTCAGATGATAGTCAACGACGCAAGGGAAAGCTGTCTGTTTTCGCTCAGGATGTCCGTCCCTTCGGTACAAAAGCTATAAAATCACTGACTCTAGAAGAACGAGAACATATACATTGGTATATACTCAATAATTGTGACGAGGTGAAACCATATATGTAGTAAGTGCCTCATCCTATCTTGTAATAATTATTGTTATTCTGTTGTACACTAAATATTTTCATTAGCATCAAAAAGTTTTCTTATTTATCTTTGCCAATACAGTGAACATTTGAATGTGCTGAAAGCAGAATCAAATGACAACTTGTTACAGAGGCATCAAAAACTATTTCCTGTGTGGTTTCGAAATCGGGTAAGTAATTGATTTTTACAATTAATGATCCTATATAATTGTTGTACTACATGTTTTAGTTGGTACTATGTGTTTTGTAGTACTCTAGTGATCAGCATACATAATTCTTGGCTAAATCCTCTTTAAGTTTTGGAACTTCCACTACAGTTTGTGCTCTGCAATGCACCAAATTCGTCTTAACTATATACTAGCGAAGTTTTTTTGGTGTTCGCAGCTTATTAATTCTTAAACATCATTTTGAATAAGATACCTATTTATTCATTTCTGATTGAAACGTCCCTGCATGGGATGATCTCATTTTCTAGTTTAGTTACATTTCAAGTGGCTCTTATGTTTTAAATTGCACAATCTCGTAAGAAAAAGAAAACATATTGTTTTTAGATGCATCACTCAACAAGGAGCAACAGTGTATATGCCTTAACCCCAAGTTAAACACGAAAAAACGAGCTAAGATGAATTCCAAGCAGAGGGCCAAATTAGGAAACATATAAAGAAAGTCCATGGCACATGTGAAAAATCAACAACACAATAAGGTTTGAATTACTAGTAAACCCCATAACAATAAAAATAAACATAAATATGAAATTATGAATGCAATCCATGCTAAAAACGTACCTTTAAGGATTCTATATCATTATTGTTTACAAATAATAATTTCATTTTCTTTATTGTTTTTTTTTTCTGAAAATGTGCAGATCGGAAAATTGTATCATGAAAATTTTTCAGGGGTTAGTGATGAATTGCATTCGTTAGCACAGGGTGTTGAATCTCGCGCAAAATCATTTTCTGCTTGTATCTATAATGGAGTTCGATTCCATACCAAACAACGCGAACTTCGTCGAACGACCCAGAATAGCGGATTGGTAGTAGATGGGGAACACAATAGTAAGCCAATTGAATTCTTCGGTAGCTTGCAAGATGTTATTGAGTTAGACTTTTTGTATGGATACCGAGTTGTGTTATTTAAATGTGATTGGTTTGACGTAACTCCTGGAAATACAAGAATTCGAAAGGATTATAGTTTGACATGTATAAATACTAATAGAATATGGTACAAGAGTGATCCTTTCGTTCTTGCATCACAATCGCAACAAGTGTTCTACCTAGATGACTATAAGCATGGAGCAAATTGGAAAGTGGTTCATAAAATGCATCATAGACACATATGGGATGTTCCTGAAATGGATATCAATGAAGTACAACCAGAAACAGAAACAACTATCGACGAGGCATATCACCATAACAAGGAGGCTCCATTGCTATTATCCGCTGTTCAGGAAGATGATAATGAGGCAACTGTACTTTATAGAGATGCTGATGTTGAACTCGAAATCATAGATGCAGATCTTGTTCTAGCTGAGGATGTCATAGATGATGATGAGGATGAAGAGGAAGAAGACGAAACATTGTTTAACTACAACAATGATGTGGCAAAGCCTGAGGATATTGTGCCAGAAGAAGATGACTCGGATCTAGAATATTATTTCGTTACTGTCATTTTACTTAAAACTTAATATTCATTTCTAGTTTACTTGGAAACTCACTGGATATTCATTTTATGACTAATTTTTGCTCGAACCGGTTAAGTAATTTATGGCTTTGCCTTATTATTAGTTTGATTAAATTATTCTACAATTTTTTTTGTTTTTTTAAAATATATTTTCATTGAACTGTGATTCGATTTTATTTTACAGATTGTAATATTTGTACATTAAGTCTGAAGTGATCGGTGAATGGAAAAGTATACAAGGAATTAATCTTTGATGGATTATATAAAGATGTCATTGTCGATTGGGCGGAGAAGTTATATGACCTGTCTATTAATGTTGTAATAGAATGAGTCAAGAATCTCTTATTAATGATAGGCAACTCGCATTAATAAGAACTGCTAAAATATTAATGAAGGGTAGGTCATGCCCTAAACTGAAATCTACTATGTTCGCCAAAACTAAACTCAAATGCTATTGGCAACCAATTGAAACGATCATTAGGGAAGCACTCGTGTTCATGATAGATAGTAGAAATTATTTATCACTATAATGTCCAAAATTTTAGTCATTGTAAATCTATTTTCACTAGCAACTATTTTTTGTCACAAACGTATAAGTAACCCTAACAACAAGCTATTTCGTCAGCGAAAATCTTATGTCGTGTCTAAAATTCTATCACTCTAAAATATTCTTTCCAGCGATTATTCTTGTTCGTGGCAGAAAAAACACGCTAGCGTTAACATTTTGTTTTTCACCTAAAGTTTATATCGTGGCGAAGTATTTTAGATGCAAAAACAGTATGGCGACAAAATATTGTCCCGTCGCAGTTAAATGTTTTCAAGAGCCATTGGATATTGTCACCCTATATATATTTAAAGAGAAAACGAAATAGTAGTTACAAATTATTATTTTTGCGACCAACATTTATCATTGTCAGGATAAGTATAATTGGTGACTAGCGAAATTCTCCCCGAACAAATCATCAGCGACAGAGGAAATCATGACAAGTTTCGTTTGTCATCCATGCTTTCGGTGAAAATTGTAAGGACAAAATATCTTTTTTGCCGCAAAAAAGATATTTATACTAACAATTCTGATATTCGTCACAAGCGAATATGTTTCATGACTAAAAAAAATTTGATGGGAAAACATTTGTCACTAAAGGCCCATTTTCTTGTAGTGTATGTAGGTTTTCACTAATATTTATCTCCAGCAGTGCAGTAAAAATATTCTACTGATGTTTCAAGAGGCTAATGTAGAGAAACTTCTCCAGTAGAAATAGTGGAGATCTCCATCTTCTATAATGCAGAATGCACTATTTCTTCTGCACTACTGGAGATAGATAATTGAGGAAACTATATATATGTTCAAATAATTCATGGGATGAGGATGTTACCGATGCTTCCATTGTACCTTATAGCACTATAAATTTGTCATCTAGCTACTTCACCAGTAAGACCACACATTAGTCGTACGAGGAACAAGATTCGTGGTCTTGATTTGGAATAAATAAATATTTGAGGATGTTACTGGAGCAAAAAAACATTCCTACATGGTGGAGACTTTAATATGGATCCAACCGATATATTGCATGGTAGATAAAAACGTAATGGAAATCTTTAATGAAAAGGTTGAAGACTTTATTAGGGAGGTCAGTGTTCATGCTTTAGTCAGTATTTTCTTCAAGTATGAAAAGATAGCCTGGCTGCTTGCTTGCTACTTTTCGATAACCAGTAACAAGTGTGTATCCAGTCGATCTTTTCATTCTATGTGTATTCACTGTGTGCTAGCATGTTGATATTACCTTTTTTTTTTTTGGTTGACCTCTGATATAGAGCATCCAACATTTATTTTTTTTGGTTTTGTTTCAGTTAGCAAATAGCATACAACAAAAGAACAAAGAAATGTTGGCAGTACATGATTCAAAACACTTCAAAATCAAAATTTACTTCGAAAATGATTTTTAAACAACTTTTGTAGCTAGCGTTCGTGGACAGTTGCGTATGTGGCGTCTAGGTGGACTGAAAACAAAACAAGTTTCTTGACTTGTTGACTTTTAGTTTTAATATATGTCTCCCACTCCCACATTCTCTTTTTCTTTTGCTTGTTATCCTCTCTCTCTTCTAAAGAAAATGCAGAAACGGGAACACAGATAGCCTCCTGAACCCATCTGCCATGATCGTCTCCTTTGGAGCACAACAACTGCTCAGTTCCGCCTTATTAACTTCTTCGGTTCTTGTTTTCTTGTTTACCTTCCTATACTAGTTCTGAGGGAAATACCATCAACATCCACAAAAATGATGTTAGCAACAAGACCTTCAACTCCAATAGCAATCTTATCGGTTACTTCGTCAACGTTAGCATAAAAGCTCAATAGTACTCCATTAGCGGATCCGATATCAGCAGACCAATGTTACTCCTCCCTGTTATGACGCTTGTCTTGTTTTTTCATTTGAAATGTTTGATTCTAGTGATTATCTAGTTAAGAATGATTGGAAAAGTAATGAATAATAACGCCCTTTGATGATTGTATTTTGATATTTTATCAGCCTTGTAACCCTTCCTATGTAAATCGGCTTTACAATATGATTCAAAATTTATGGAAAAAAAAGAAAGAATCGAAATACCAAACCTCTATTTGTTATCTAAATTTATTGGATGATCTTGTTTTATTGTTCTTCCTTTGTTCGTACGTGTTTCAGATATCTTGAATATTGATGAGGCAGTGTAATTCATTTTTGATTGTGTGGAGATCAAAATCTTTTTTTATCATCGTTGAGATCAAAAGACTGAGGTACAGGGTACCGATGAACAAGCGCATTGTGGTGTACAAGCAACTGATTAAATAAATTTTGCAAAAGGAAAGAAAAAGATAGAAAGAATAAGAAAATTAGGAGATTTTCTTAGATTTGTTTCTGATGATAATGGATGGAGATAAATAATTTCTAATTAAATAAATTAATCAATTTTAATAAATTAGAGAAGTCAACCAATTCAACATTTTCAATTCTTATTTGTTTTTTAATCCAGCTGGCTACCACATGTGAAACTAGCCAGTAAAGCTGTTCCCAAAGGCTGTCTAAATAGCACGGTTGAATTTACTTACTCCCACCTCATTAACAATTCATTATCGTAACCATGAACTAAACAAAATAAATTATATGACACGAGAGTGCTTTAAAATCAATTGAAACAAGTGCGAATGAAGAACGTGTATATCTTGTGGGAAATAGCATAATCACAATCTAGTAGTTGATTCCAATGCGACAGACAGGATTATCTTAATAAGCGAGAGATCCACCTTGGGTCCAAGGAGATCACGGATGTCATCAATTCCGTACAATATCATGGTCGGCCTCTCAAGGGAGAGTCCACATGCAATGCATGCAACATCCTTAGGGAGTCCCGTCAGGCGCAACATCTCCGGTCTGAACATGCCAGAATTTCCAACCTTTAACCATTTTTTGAAGCCTTCATGATAGCTATGAATTTCCATAATGGGTTTAGTATAGGGATTGTAAGTGGGTTTGAAACGAATGTTCATCGTATCTAGCCTTTCGAAGAAGTCGTGCAAGACTCCCGTCAAATCACCAAGAATGAGTCCTCGATCACATACAAAACATTCAATCTTAAGAGACTCTGCATAATGGGTTTGACCTAGAGATTCATTTTGGAAGACACAGTCAGTAGAAAAATATCATTTTGGTGTAAAAGGTCGACTCTGTGCAAGCTGGTACATCATACTTGCAGA
This sequence comes from Papaver somniferum, assembly GCF_003573695.1. NCBI lineage: Eukaryota > Viridiplantae > Streptophyta > Magnoliopsida > Ranunculales > Papaveraceae > Papaver > Papaver somniferum. The sequence continues at coordinate 200,797,719 of NC_039362.1, read as the reverse complement.
AACAACAGTTGTCTGCGTGCCAAACACATGAAAGCATGCATGTTTGGTATCCAAGGCACTTCATTCATAGTCTTACGCATCAATAATTCAAGCAGAAATTCTTTAACCATGATTTTCAACTATATAAAAACCGTTCACCAACAAAACCCATAAATGAGACACGTGTTTTTCCTTGGAGAGAGGACCCACCTTTTATGTGTGTGAGCGGTTTTTACATGATTTAAATCACAATTCGTGCGTATTGATAGTGGAAAGAAAACACTTGGCTAGAACTAAGGACTGAAAAGTAGAAATTAGTTCCACAATTCTATGTTTTCGTGTGAGATTTATATCACTTAGGCTGGTTCCTATGGGGGTGCAAATCTATTGATTTGCCAGTTTTTCACCCACTATGAACCTGGCAAACAAGCAAACTAGCCTGACTAAGTGGAAAATTTGCCACTTAGCCAGGTCAGGTCAAGTGTCCACCGAGCGGTCGAGTTTCGACCGCTCGGTGTAGTCTCCACCGCCAGCGGTCAAGACTCGACCGGTCGTATCATCTCATCTAATGGTTATAATTTCTTCATCCTATAAATACGAGTTCAAATTTCATTTCAACTCATACCATTTCTTCAATCTCCATTCTTTCACTCCACAAATCCAACATGTCAGTTCGAGTTCGAGCTCGCAAACTTAACATAGTTGAAGATGAATCCATTTGCAGGCATTATGTTTTTATTATGCAAGATATAGCCAATGATGGACAACATCAACATCAAGAGATTGTATGGAGCTGCATATTTCATAGATTTCAAGAAGATACAATGAACTTCAATAATCGAGATGCAAATGGATGTTGTCAACTCTTCCGAGTAATCAGCAGGGAGGTGAAGTTGTTTGTTGCTGCACTTACTGAAGGCTATCTAAATCGACAAAATGGCCAAAACGCATTTGATGTGGAGCAACTGTGTCGGGTCGAATGGCGCAACAGAGTGAGAAAAAAATTTCAATTTGATGGTTGTTATCTTATCTTGAGGGTGTTGCCCGAATATGATCAATTTAGATTAGCTGCCCAAATATGATGCATCTTTCATTTGTATGATGTATCTATCATTTGTATCGAATTTTAATTTTAAGATATTATTAATATAAAACTAGTGCATCTTTCATTAAAAGTTTAGAATTTTGATTTACATTAAGTGCGCTCATTCATTCATCTAGATAATGACATAACTTACAATAAAGACTAAAAGTAAAAATTTGGGACCATGTTCTTCATCTTGTTTATCTTCTTCATTTCATCAAACTTCCAATCAATGCGCTGATCATGAACGGAGTTTCCATTGCTTATCTTCTTCTTTGCCTTCAAATTTTCCTTCCCTTGAACTTTTCTTTGTCTTTTCTTAGTTGGAGGTTTGATTTGGTTAATATCCAAAACTTGTAGACTTCTTTGGTTTTTACCTATTTCTTTATAACCTTCACATTAGGGGTGTAAATTCGGGAAGGCCGGGCTGCCCGGCCCAAAAACTAAGACAGGCCGGGCAGACCAGGATAAAAATTTGTGAGCCCGTGAACAAATTCAGGACGGACAGGCCAGGAAAAAGTAGATAATTTGCTACCCAAAGACCGCCCAGAGTCCGCTTTTTATACGGGCAGGCTAGATCGGGCCGGACATGCCACTATTTTTTTTATTTTTTTTTTAAGTTTAAATTTTCAAATAAACGATATTAAATTTATTTATTTTTAATACAATATCCTTTCCTTTCTGACATTGAATACCGTAAGATTGAATTAAATTAGTTACAACTGACAGAAAAAACCTCTCTCCTCTCTACAACTGCGATTTCCGGCAGAGAGAAAAAAAAATTTCCGGCATCCAAACTGCTCAGATCTTCTCAGATCTGGGCAGTACCAACGTTAATCTTCAATTAATTTTCTACGGAAAGAAACAAAGAAAGTAAATAGTAGCCCTTAGTTTAATCTTTACCATCTCCTTCGAAACCCTAAACCAAGCCGCCATGGATTTAGCAGACGTCATCGGCTAAATCCTTGTTCATCGGCCCTTCGATTTCAATTAGATTGATTGCTTGAGAATTATTTGTGATACCAACTTTTTTCCTGGAGGTTTGAATCGAATTTGCTGCTGGATGGGATATGGTCTTTTCATCTGAAATTTATCGGCTCCAATCTACTCAGATAACCTCTCTGGCCCTGGTTTTCTTCTACAATATCCTATTCTCTATTCAACCATGAGGTAATCTTCAGATTGGTACCTGTTCAATTTCATCTTCGTCGGAAAAGTAGAAGGATCGTTCTTCGGCTATTATCCGTTTACCTATTATATCATATCATGATGTTTGATCTTCTTAAGCCTCAATTCGTTGTTATCCCCAGAGTTGTTTGTTTTCAACTTCAGATTTCTTTGACCCTGTATGTCTCTCTCGCAAGCGATTTCTGATTCGCTTTGCCCTTTTCTGGATTTATGTGTAGGTAGTAAACCTGTTTAGTTTTAAAATCCGATTGATGTTTTCCTTCATAGCCTATCATGGGATAGTGAAGATCCCTTAATTCCAATTGCTTACTTCTGAACCTGTTTTTGAAAATTGAAGGCATTTCAAATCCACCAGACTAGTTTCATTTAAAAGTGTGGGTTTTGTTTTGATGGTGGTGTCTACTTAATGCCTGTGACCTTCGCTTGGTTGTTGCAAAGTTCAGTGTGGTTTTGTTTTTCAAAATTATTTATGTGTGTTTGAATGATTTTTTGATAGTTTTAATTTCGAACGATCTGGTTCTTTCATGTAGATTGTGTGTGATCTGTGTTTTTTTGTTTTCTGATCAAGTTTGTATCCTTTTGGAAGCCATTCGTTATTTGGGTTCAACCTTTTTAAGTCTCTGGCATAACAGTATTGAGCTTTAACCTATCCAATCACAAAATAGCATCATTGATTTCATGTTTCAGGATATTTTCACTTCTGCACCAATAATATCGGGATACCCAGCTAAAGGATTTTAGCACCCCTTTCCACTAGATTGTCAGTACCTATCTACAACTTCACAATTAACCTCATATAAGCATGTTTGTGTATTTGGTGAAACCTGTGGCGAACCATATACTCGCACGCATCATATTCAGCATTTTCTCATGCTGGAAAATTGTTTACTTCAATCCTGGGAAGGTATCACGTCTTCAAATTTACTTCATTCCTCAACAGCAAGCTTCAATCCAATTTGATATGCGAATTGGCTGGTGAACTGGACATTTTACTCGACAAGTTTTTCTTTTTATCAAGTTATCTGTTGTCTCTTAGTTCCTAGCTAGTTTACTTTAGTCTATAAGTCTGTAATCCCTCTTATATTTTTTCCGGGTTTTTAGTAATTGTAGTAGTTACTAGTCTAGTACCTTAGGTTAATCTATTTGAGTTTGCAATTCCTCTTATATCTACTTTTAGTTATAGTAACCTTGTAATAGCAAAATAGGACTTCTAGCACTACTCCTTCAAGAGCAGAGATTGGATTCTACTTCAAGACACAACCAAAGCTAAAAATCAAGAGCAGAGATGGATCAGATATCGTTCGGGCAGCTCATTGCAGCAACAAGATACAAAGGCCTGACTAACATCTTCAATCACCTGCGTCGAACACCGCTACCGCCAACAAAGTTCCTTTGGACACTGTCGTGTCCCCCAAAAGTACAATTTTTCTTGTCGAAAGCATTGACCGAAGGCCTTTCGACCTTTTACACCAACCACCCTCGATGCAGTTCCGAACTGAAGACCGTTATTCGGCTCCAGTATCAAGTTGACGTAGATTCATGGCTTACCAATCTTATTGTACCTGATGAATCATGGGGTATAATATACTCTTATGTAACAATTTCCTAGTAGTCTAATAAAATTCATGCTTCAAAAAAAAAGAATACCATAAGTGATAGTATTATTTTATATTTGAATTACAATGACAAATTTTTAATTTTAGTCTATAATAAATAATTAATTAGAGTACAATAAACTTTCTAATAAGAAGATATATTACCATTAATGTTTTGAAAAAGTTAATTATAAGTAAAAACAACTATATATTTTATTTTTCTTGGCACAAAATTGACAATTATAAAATTGTAACTTTTAAATCTTTTTAAGAGGATATTAAATGATTAGTGACACATAGAAGGCTTTCAAGACGGGCATCATAATTAATTGCAAAGCCCGAGACCACCCAATAAATTAATCCAGGCCAGGCCGGGTGGCCATGACGGGCCATAACAGGTTTTGGGTTACTTCGGGTACAGGCGGGCTCGGGCGGGTACAAGCAGGCCGAGTATTTTCGGGTATTATTTACACCTCTACTTCACATATTTTACTAACGGCGGCTTTAAGCACCACGTTGGAGAAATCAAGTTGGATAGCTAAGCCAAGGCGAGATTCAAACTTTGCCATTTTGAAGAATAAGATAGATAAAGATGGAAATTTTTTGTGTAAAATATTTGGTGTAATTCTTAAGTGTGAATGTCATATTGTTATAGCGGTGGGGAAAGAGCCGTTGGAGATTTAAAATCAACCGAGTCTCCATCGTTCGGTTTAGAGTCGATCGCTTTACGTTATTACCATAGTGGCGCGGCTAGTTTTCCAGGCCACCTGGCATGGCAAATGGGTGGGTTAGCCACCCCATAGGAACCAGCCTTACCTAAAAAAGATTCACCGCAAAGACGGAGGGACCTGGGTGTAAGTGGGGTATGAGGACCCACTTGTTGATTTTTTTATTTTTTATTTTTTTTTAATACTTGTTAGTTGTGGGACATATATGATTTACATCACTTACGTAAAAAAATTATTTTAATACGTAGTCATGTAATAAAAAATATGCGTGCCCACTTTATAATCAAAATCTCTCACTTATGTGCTTCCAAAAAAAAAGAGAAAGAAAAGCTCCCATTTATGAGCATTTTGCAAGGAAATAGATATTCAAATTAAAATGGTGCACGCCTTTCTTAAAATCAGATTCAGGTACTCATCAAAAGAATGCACATCAATTTATAATCAAAATCATGTGAGATTTTCTTTATATTGTAAATAAATACGCAATCAAAATGGTACATATGTATTTGTCTATAAATAAAACATATATACTGTTGATAGTATTTGTAATCAACAACCATATACCACTGTCTAAACTATATCTTGGGTTTTATGAAAGAAAAAAATCAGAAACTAGTATGCACTCTAAAGGGTGCACCCCAAATTTGAGGAAAATATGGTTTTGCTATCAATTTTTTTCTTAATTAGATATGTATACACCAATGTTTGGGAATATGTGGTGCGGGAAAAACCAGCTTTCAATAGCTACATAAATGGATATTTTCAAGTGAAAACTACAGTCACACCCATTTTCAGATTTTTCCCACTGTGAAATCCACCGACAAAAAACTTCAGGCGCGCACCCATTTCCTCGGTGAAAATTTCTTCCACACCCAGAATTTCTAAAATTGTTTGTTCGCTTATTCTTCCTCGTTTTTCTTTCATTACTCCTTTTATTCTTCTTTCCTAATATTATTTTTTTTGGATTCGAAATTAATCAGAGAAGAAATGGGTTTTGGTTAGGGTTTTGGTATGGTAATCGAATTGAGAAATTGGAGTTCAAGAAGGAATCTGAGAATGGGATCTGAACCGAGAAAAGTTTTGACTCGCATATGAGATGGGTTTCTGGTGGTTTCTGCTATTATGAAGAAATGGAAGAATTAAACAGGGTTTTGATTGCTAGAAATACATGGAACTGCAGCTGTTACGGAGGAGAAAGTGAAGCCAAGAATAAATGGCTTGAGAAATTAGAAATTAGGGATTTAGAATTTAAACCTATGAAGAGAAAAGGCAGTTGCTAAACCAGAAATTTCATCACCAACAATGACTATATCTTGCTTTTGAGTTTCGCCCACACTTGTTAATGAAGAATAAATGGGTTTTAGTCTGTCTCTGAACAACGAATTTCTTCTTGTTTTTGAATGAGGGAAATTTGATGAAGACGAGAAGAGATAACATGAGAAGATAGTGATAGCCATTGTTACTGATCAAAAATTCAGTAGTGCATGTGATAATTGAAGCCTTTGTTTTTTATTTTGTGATGGACAAAGGAAAAACCAGTGGTGGAGAAAGAAATGGTGTTCACTTCTACACAGAGAATTAGGAGTATGAATTTCGCCGGCTGCAAAAAATGTAAGTTAACCCAGATGATTTTATTCAATCAGCCCAATTATTCTCTTGGATTGTAAAACCGAGAGGCTAGAAGATGGACATGTAACTCTGCTCATTGCTAGGTGGATGTAGTGGTTGTGGTTGTTTGAAGTTGTGAACCACATACATTTTAATGCTAACTGAGTACTAGTAATGCTTATTCATAGATAGAACATGGATACTAGAGATGATCCATATGGACAAAATGCCCTTCGCTAATCGACAGATCTCAGGACGCCATATCTCTCTTGTGCACATGAGCGTTGTCATATCGACATTATTTTTCAAGTTGCTGCATTTATAAAAATGGATGCATAACCTATTATGTATCTATAAAATTTGTTGCATAACTTGTTATGCAGTCCAGAAAACGGTTGCATAACACGTTATGCAACAACTTTTTTGTCACTATTAAAACCAACAAAAACAAAGACTGCATAACTTGTCATGCACCTACAATAATATCTGCATAACATGTTATGCAGTCGCGAAAATAGATGCATAACCTGTTATGCATCTAAAAATACGGCTGCATAATGCATTATACATCGAGAAATTTGTTGCACAATCTTTTATGCATCGAGAAAATAGATGCATAATGCATCTATTTTTTATGTACGCACTAATACAATGGCTACATAAATTGTTATATAGATGCATAATTTGTTATGCAGTGGAGAAAATGGTTGCATAATTCGTTATACGTCTGCAGAATGTGTTATGCATCTTTTTTGGTGGCTGCATAATAGTTATGTATCAAGTTTTCGAAAAAATTTCCTAAAATGATGATCACTTCCGATTTTTGTGAAAAACAAAAATTTGATATTCTTGTTTGTACTCGTTGCGTAGCTCTCTTAAAAAGATTTCCAACGATATAAAATTTGTAAAATTCCAAGGCGCGGATTTTTAGATATGTTATATCCAAGTTGTGTTGCCAATTATACCCCTGATGCATAACCCGTCATGCGGATGCATAATCCGTCATGGAGACATTTTTAATAATTTCATATAATTATGGGTGTTACGAAAATAATTATGGGTGTCACGGTACCTAAAATTAATTGTGGGCCTGACAATGAAAATATTTTTTTTTTTGGGCCTACCCCTAATTTTCCTATTTTCAATGGCAGAGATTTTGTGTTTGGATAGAAGTCAGATTCACGAAAAATAAATTGTCGGAAACTGTTACAATTGACGGAAAAGAAGAAGATCTTATGTGCATTTAGGTATTAGTTAGTCAATCTTTTCTTCAGAGTAATAAACAAGTGCAATGGATATTCTTAATCAAGACAAGGTTCGGTTAATTGCAAGCCATTCGCATCCAGTAGATTACGTGCATTTTCGTGCAGTCCCCAGAGCAAACAGTGAATTATTACCCGTTGTCAACAAAACCTCGAGGATCATAACAAGCACACATCTCTCCACATGGTTCGTTTTCCTTACAAAGAATGATATTGTTTTTAATTTTGTCGACCCGATGCACAATAACGAAAAGTACCTAATGAACCTCACGGGAATGCTTGCTGGTTGGGCAACCTGTTTCCACAAGGGTGGGTGGTTGTTGATGTCAAAAGGCATGCTTACCTATTTTTTATACAATCCTTTCATGAAAGAGACCATCAGATTGCCGGACGTCCCAGAGCCTTATAATTTTTCTAGCATTTGTTTCACTTCTTTGCCAACTGCTTCAAATTGCGTAGCACTTGGTATTATACAAGCAATTGAGCTTGTGTTTCATTAGAAGGGGTACTGCGTATACTGCTATATGGAGCACTAGTCCCATACTAGATTATAATCCGAAGAAGTACGTGCCATGCTTTAACGTACCAGTTCACTACGATGGGCGTGGCTTTCAAGAGAGTTTTATAACGTAAAACTCATGGTATGCCTATTACGGTATTTGGATTGGATTTCTCCAGTATGGTCTGGGTTAAAGTTAAATGTTTGCGGAAGTATACGTAATTCAGCGGTTGCTCCGAATAGTCGGGTGGTCCGGATGGAGAACACAATATATTTCCCTAGATTGCACACTTGGTACAGGTAGATATCATTCTGTTGGGATCACACATTCTGCTCAGTTCTATGACACTATAAGTGCTGGGACTTCTCGATAGCCAGTATCAAGTGTGCAGCCAGTCGATCTTTACATACTATGTGCATTTGCTGTGTAGTAACATGTTGATATCAACTCCTTGTATGGCTTCAATTCTTAGTTTTTCCTCTTTTGTTTGCTTTCTTTTGGTTAGCACATAGCATACAACAAAAGAACAAAGAACGTGTTGGCTATACATGATTCAAAACACTTCCAAGTTAAAATTTACTTACTCCCACTTCAGTAACAATTCATTATGATAACCATGAACTAAACAATATAACACAAAGGTGCTTTAAACTCAATTGAAACAAGTGCAAATGAAGAATGTGTATATCTCGGGGGAAATAGCAGAAGCATAATCTAGTAGTTGATTCCAATGCGACAAATAGGTTTTCTCTTGATAAGCCAGAGATCCACCTTGGGTCCAAGGAGATCACGGATGTCATCAATTCCGTACAGTATCATGGTCGGTCTCTCGAGGGAGAGAGTCCCCATGCAATGCATGCAACATCCTCGGGGAGTCCCATCGGACGCAACATCTCCGGTGTGAACATGCCAGAATTTCCAACCTCTGCCCATTTCTTGAACCCTTCGTGATAGCTATGAATTTCCACACTGGGTTCGGTATAAGGATTTTAAGTGGGTTGGAAACGAATTTTTTTCATACCCATGCTTTCGAAGAAATCGCTCAAGACTCCCATCAAATCACCAAGAGTGAGCCCTCGATCACACACCAGACCTTCAATCTGATGGAACTCTGCAAGATGGGTTCGATCAAGAGATTCATTTCTGAAGACACGATCAATAGAAAAGTACCTTTTTGGTGTAAAAGTTCGACTCTGTGCAAGCTGGTACAGCATTCTTGCAGAAACAGCAGTTGTCTGCGTTCGGAGCACATTTTTATTTGCTTCCTCTCGCTCCCAGTCCCAGACATATCCATATCCTTTGGATCCATAACCCCCAGACTCATGCATTTTTTTAACCTCATCAACATAATCTTCCGGGAGACTCACCGTAGTAGACGGCCTGTTAAGAAAGAAAGTATCGTGTGCATCACGAGCAGGATGTTACTGCGGTTGGAAAGTTGAGTCGAAATTCCAGAAGCTGCTCTCTACATAATTGTTTGTAGGCATCTCCTCAAAATCCATTTCAATGAACATATTTCGGAATTGCTCTCGCACCTTCAGTAAAGGGTGAAAGTGTCCACCGTCTAGAGTCACTTTCGCATTCAAGTTATACTCCTTAAACTTCAGATTCTCCCAGTCCCCCTTCAGAAGATGTTCACGAGTTAAATCTGTCACAAGTTTCTTTCGTTCAAGTGCAAACTGAGATCCTTTGCTTACGGAAGAGAACCCGGTTCCTTTCACTGATGCAATCAGCTTTCTCTTCTTCAGCATATCAATATCTGCAGGTTCCGCAGAACGTCCCTGATCATCTTTAATTTGTAGAATCAAATCTTTTAACTTTATCATCCACATGTTCATTCTTTCTGCGCAACACCTTCTCCGTCCCCGTGATTTCGAGCCATTTGTTTTTTAAGGCAGCCGAACTACCGATTCTGAAGAACTCAGGGCCGAACTTTTTCTTAAGTTCTACAAGGGAGATTCCTTCTGGTGGAACAGCTGAGAAGATTCGAGCTTCAGGTGAACCTACAGAATATGATTTACCTTCTTTAGTGAGAAACCAACTCTCCTTAGTATCCTTAACAGCAACAACAAGTTGACAACCATGAAGACTCTGGATGGCACTAACGATCTCATCATGATCTATCCCAACAGATGTTGCGAACTTTTCAGAATCTACGATTTCTCCATTCGGGTTTAGATATTCCAGAATGGCTTTTTCCGCTTTTTCCGCCATTCTAGAACCGTGCCTCTCAGAATTTAAACAATGCTTAAACCAAAGGTTATGACTCTATTTATAGGATTAGAATCTTCATAAAAGAGAAGTCCTAATTGAGAACAGATTCTAAGATTCGTAAAAACGAGCCAACATCTAATACTTCCATGTGCTATTTATGTACTTCGTAATATGTCTATGGTCGGTTTCCTAATTTGTCTTAAGAATCTAACTTGAGGAACAAGTTTTCTTGGCTCTTAAGTTTCTCGCTAGATAAGACTTGCATGCAGTCGGCTTTAATGCTTCACGTCTTACGAATGCTCATTTAATTAATTGCTTTGTAAGATGAACCAATCCTATTCTGCTATTTCTAATGAGATTAAACGCAACAAAAAAATTATTGTACGTAAATTGATTATCGGGTGGAAAGAAGAAGAAAAAATGGTGGTGCGACGATCATAAAGGGTATGGCTTATCTTTACAGTTGCTTCATACAAAAATACAATTAATATAGTTTCAACTTTCTCGAGTAAAAAAATTTTAGGGGTTACTACCAACATTATTTGTTGGAGAACCAATTCCAACCTGCAGCCAAGAAAATGTACCACCAGCACCACCACCACCACCAATATGCATGTCTTTTAGTTCACTTAGTTTTGCTAGTTTCAATTTATTGCCATCTTCAGCTGCATCCACATCTTTATCTTGAGCATTGCTATTATTATTAACCAGGGTAGTAGCACAATTGTTACTGCTGTACTTGTTGTTGTCGTCGTCGCTGCTTTGTATCCATGGTTGTAAGTACATGTCTGTGGACATTTCAAAGCTTAACCGAGGCCTACTTTCTCCGCGAGTTCCAATAATGTTATATTCATCAATAGGTGCTGGTAAGTTAAGATCAAGAGTAGGTTCATTTGAGCTTATGAATCTAGTGGGTTGTGTTTGAAGGTGATGGTGATTGTAAATTTGGAACTGATGAGGATGGAGCTTATTAATTATAGACGACGTTTCTGTAGAACTCGACGAGTTAAGCCAATGACACCTTTTATGACCTCCTAAAGCCTGTCCAGAAGAGAAAATCCGATGACATATAGAGCATTCATGAACTTTAGATTTTTTCTTGTAAGAAAAAGGTTGATGGTTATAGTTTTGGTCCAATGAGTTCACGAGTGGTTGCGTAGTCGACTTCGTGGGTACGTTGAAATCTTCATTTGTGATCACATCTTCTTCCATAACCACGCTCTCATCAAGAACATTGTCGATTTTGGATGCAAAACAACCTTTTACCTTCTTATGACTCGCTCTATGTCCTCCTAATGCTTGGTGGGAACTGAAAACTTTCTTGCAAGCCTTGCACTCAAACATACCTTTAATATTAGTAAATGAAACATTCTTGCCAGATTTTTGATCAAAATTGGATACTCTATTGTAATTATTATTAGTATTAGTATTGAAGGTTATGGCACGAGTAGTACCGCCGCCGCCTAAAAATGCCACCGGTTTTCGTCTTTCCTCATCCTCCCTAATAGCCGATGCGCAAGATTCCTCCGTCTCTGCCACAATTGCCAATGGCTCAACAATTTTTTCATGAGCAGCATTTGATAGCATTACTAGACAATTTGCAAGGTCTTCTTCTTCGGTTGATGGACAATGAGAGGGTATGTATGGCGAATTGCCCACCAATTTATTATTAACAACTGATCTCCTAGTTCTCTTACCTTTCGACCACCCATACCCTCTTGGTGTTATCCCGTCTTCGGCGTCTATATCTTCGTCGTCTGACCCCCTCGATGATACAAGAGACTCGGCGTCAGCCGAACTACATTTCCCATGCTCAAGGAACGATTTCCATGACAAGAATTCTTTACCGCAGTTCTCACAAGTTCTACAATTCTTGTGCTGGTTTGTATTAGTCCTTAATGCATACATGCGTTTATTTTTACCTTCTATCCTCTCCTCCCAATCACTTTCTACGTCTTCGTCCTCCTCTTCATCTTCTTCGTCTTCGATGTTTCCATGATCTTCTCCAATTCCATGAGCTCTCATATGGCCTCCTAAAGCTCTTCCACACCCAAATCCCTTCTTGCATACCTTGCAATGATGCTTGAAAACTGGTTGTTGTTGTTGATGATGATGATCCACAATAGTGGTCATAGAATATATATGTACGTGTAGATATGAAATTTATATATACTTACAATAAAAGAAGAAAAAGGAAAGGAAAGAAAGAACAAGAACGAAAGAGAGAAAAGAAACGGGAAGAGATGTGTTCTTATAATAGTTGATGTTGTTAGTCTCATTCCAAGTTTCTTGGATTGTTTAAGGTCTGAAAATGGTGTCTGTTGTTGAATGCAAAGGAAACTGAAGTCATGACAAGTGGAAATAAGTGTAAGGGTGAGAGACCTTTTCGATTAACAAACTGAAGGAAAAATCACTATAGATAGACAATTCTTGATGATCTAGATGCGGTTGTACTAAATAGTAGTGAGACTAATGAGTTAAATTTAGCAAGTTCAAGTTATTTTATTATTATTATTAGGTAATGGTAGATGCACAATGATCAGGAGAAGCAAAAAGGCTAATAAATCTAAATTTGTGGCGTGATCATAATTTACAATCTTCAAGTATACCGTTCAGAGCCAAATTGACCCATAATCCATAAGGGGAACTTAGGCGCACGCCCAAAAAAAAAAAAAATTCTTACCGCCAGGACCATAATTAATTTCTGATACAATCGCACCCATAATTATTTAAAAATATTTAAAACGTACTGAAAGACTCTATTACCCTTCATCGTTTTTGGGCATAATTTTTTTTCTTCTCTGTCGGTTTCTTTCCCTATTCCTCCATTAATCTCTGTAACGGATCTGCAAAGATTTTTTCTCCATCATTTAAAGAAATAAATCATTTAAAATCGATGATTCAAAGAAGTAAATCATTTTTGACTAACCCCTAGAATACATTTCAACAAAAATGGATGAAACAGACGAAGAAGAAAAAATCAAGTAGAAGAAACAGAAAAAAAGTTATGCAGCTAAATTTTCCCTTATATTGTCTTATGCACTAAACAAAATGATGCAGAAGACATTATGCACGTGCATAAAAATCCATAAATCAGAAAAGTGAAAAAGGTAATGCATAAGACAATATGCAGCTAAAACAAAATAATGCATAATGTCTTATGCATCTAAAAAAACTGATGCATAACCAGAAAAAGTGAGAAAAGTAATGCATAAGACATTATGCAGCTAAAACAAAATAATGCATAATGTCTTATGCATCTAAAAAAAACTGATGCATAACCAGAAAAGTGAAAAAAAGTAATGCATAAGACATTATGCAGCTAAAACGAAATAATGCATAATGTCTTATGCATCTAAACAAAACTGATGCATAACCAGAAAAATGAAAAAAGTAATGCATAAGACATTATGCAGCTAAAACAAAAATAATGCATAATGTTTTATGCAGAAATAATAATGGCATAATGTCTTATGCACTAAACAAAATGATACAGAAGACATTATGCACGTGCATAAAAATACATAAATCAGAAAAGTGAAAAAAGTAATGCATAAGACAATATGCAGCTAAAACAAAATAATGCATAATGTCTTATGCATCTAAAAAAAACTGATGCATAACCAGAAAAGTGAGAAAAGTAATGCATAAGACATTATGCAGCTAAAACAAAATAATGCATAATGTCTTATGCATCTAAAAAAAACTGATGCATAACCAGAAAAGTGAAAAAAAGTAATGCATAAGACATTATGCAGCTAAAACAAAAATAATGCATAATGTATTATGCATCTAAAAAAAACTGATGCATAACCAGAAAAGTGAAAAAGTAATGCATAAGACATTATGCAGCTAAAACAAAATAGTGCATAATGTCTTATGCATCTAAACAAAACTGATGCATAACCAGAAAAGTGAAAAAGTAATGCATAAGACATTATGCAGCTAAAATAAAATAATGCATAATGTTTTATGCATCTAAACAAAACTGATGTTATGCATAAGACATTATGCATAACATCTTTAATTCAAATCTAATCATAAATTTCCGATTGAGATCAAAAACATGGAGACAAATAAGGTATGAAAATTTCCAATTCAGTTGATATCGAAATACTGCAACACACTTCTTACCCTTTTCAACTTCAATTTTAATTTCTTTTTACTTCTCGAATAATCAAAGACAACAGAAACCCAAAATCCCGAGATTTAAACCGCAGATTTTAAAACAGAAACCCTAGTTTTATTGAGAAGATTATTCAGAAAAGGATTTGTGAAAAGATTTGACAAAGGGAAAAATCTGAATGTTAAAAACGAAGAATCGGAGTTCACCATTGTTTTCTTCTCTCTTCTCTATGTTCGTCGCTCGAAGAAAAGGGTAGTTTGGCCTTTTAAAAACTGAGAAGCAGAATTTCATAAATTATGGGTCTGCTACAAATTTTTGACGGGAAAATGGGTGCGCGCCTGAACTTTTCTGTCCGTGGGTTTGACTGTGGAAAAATCTGGGAGAATGGGTCTCCCTGTAGTTTTCACAATCCATAATCAACTTCATGGCCCAAAATTTCTAATAGAACCCAGTATATATCTGGAAACCCAAAATCACCGTGTAGGTCCAAAACTGCCACCTTAAGTTTGTAAGACCAACTCTAGTGGGGGTGGAAAAATAAGCAAATTTGCCCATATTCCCAACCTGCATAGTGCAGGCAAATGGTTAATGGATGGACAAAGACTCAAATATGAGAGTATGCTCATTCGGTCTCAAGTTGAGTCGATCGACTCAGTTTGAGACGATCAGACAAGGTAAAGACGAGTCTCGGCTCCACGACCATCGTTTCAAGTTGAGCCAATCATCCTTTCTACAATCTCACTTTATTTTCTCATTAATCTCACTCTGATCAAGAAAAGTGCTTCCCAGAATTCGCCCTCCTAAGTTTACTCAAGAAGAGTATTCAGTTATTTATAGAGCTTATGTTTTTCAAACAGGAAAAATATATGTAGTGATCAAGTTGCAATATTCGCAGAAGAAACGGTGACCCGAAAATGCGTAATGCATCGGAATTGTCGAATCGTTCTCAAACAATTATCCATGAAACCACGTAATTCCTAAGTCATATAATGCACACTAACCGCCATTGATTGAACGGGGAAACTGTTGATGAAGTGGTACAAACAACTCTAGCGATATGGCAGGTATCTAATAGCAAAATTTTCGTTTGTGAAACTTGTTTCAATGTTCTTAAAAATCGATCTTCACAAGTTCGACCCATTTCGCGTCCTGGTTGCTGCTCCACAAGATAGTCACTGAATGAGGACTATAGTTTTCTTTAATCCAATGTAGTTTGATTTAATCAACACAAAATATTTATGATATGTAGTTTGCTTTAATCCAATGTAGATACATGAACAACCTACTTTTGGATACTTAGAATTCATCCAAAGGAATTGCATCAAATTGTGGTTATCTATTAAACATCACTTTTTACTTCCATATATAGTTTGTTTTTTTTAAACTAGGCATAGGCCTGTCCTACCCCCTGACAGCGTAGCCACCGGCTTACTCTCCCTGAGCAAACTCGATCCCCTTTCCCATAGTAAGTTAGTATTAATTACACGAGATCTCCAATGTTTGAGTGGAGACTCGAACTGCTGACCTCTTACTTGAGAGAATGGTTTAGATTTTGTTTTCTTTGCGTTTAAAAATATACTTGGTTTTGGCATGAGAATGTTTTCGGTAGGTTGTGTTTCACTTGTGTGTTAATAAAAAAAATATAGTAGTGATAATTTTAAAAATATTTTCGTTATATAGCCGTTAATTTTCAAATTTTGGTTTTTATAAATATTATCGTTATATTATAGTTAATCTTAAAATTTATCCGTTATAAATATCCCCACTATCCGACCACTCTTTTTGAATTCTCAATAAATAATCCATATTTCACTGCGTTAATCGAATGTATGGTGATGTTAGTACCAATTAATTAAAGATGGAAATCCAATTTTTACTGTCGAAATATCTTCAAATTAATATTATTGGCTCATTTTTTTTTACAAGATATAAACTTACACAATAAAAAGATAAATGATGAATTTAATAAAAACCTCGGAAAATTTTCTAACCTCCTGATTATCTTTTATCTTCATTTGAAGTAATTTCCATTCAATGTGTTTTTGAATGGTTATTCCTTGGTTCTTGTAACTTCGGTTGATAACTTCAAAACTTAAGCTCTTTTTGCCTTTTAGTATAGCATTTTGCTGGACTAATTAACTTCTGAAACTTGCACTACTCTTCTCCTTTTATTATTTTAATTTATTTTTAAAAAAATTAGCTTATATCTTATTAACATTAGCTTCAAATTTGGATTCACAAAAAAATGTAATAGCTTTTTAAGGCATTTCAATCTAGGAAATTAAAATACTATAATAAAAATTATGCATGTCTGAATCACAGTGGTCGTTAGACAGTTATGGGTGACATGAACTTTTTATTTGATAAAAAAGAAAAATTTGGAGGTGTTCCAGAATCAGCCGGATGAGTTTGTTAATTTGGTTGATAATTATGCCTTTATAACATCCATTCTTCTGATAACCCTTATACCTTATCAAAGATAAGGAAATGAGTTAATTCAAGAAAGACTGGATAGAACTTTAGCAAACTCTAGTTGGTTTAATCTGTTTCATCTTTCTCATGTGTATCACCTTATTGTTTTTAGTGTTGACCATGTGGACCAAATTCCTTAATAATGCCAAGGACTTTAATCTCACAAGGAAACCTTTTAGGTTTAATAAAAAAAAATACTTTCTTAGGGATACTTCCTGTAGAAACATTGTTGTTGGTAACGGGTGTATTGACATAAACAACAATACTGCTTTTAAACATTGTAATTTCCCTGGCTCTGTGAAACATGGTTTATTAGGTATCTTAAATATCATATTTATCAGATCAAAAGTCTTCCCAATTCTTGTTAGTAATACTAGTAGACTTGTGGTACTCGAGGAGAAATTGAAATATTGTGTGATGTGGAATACGATTATTGGGGCCAGAGAGGTCAAGATGATATGTTTACTTTTGATCAAAAAAATACTAGATATTTTCATGATAGGACGACCCACAACAGACTTAGAAAAACCCAAATTAAAAATTTACAAAATAGTTTAGGTATTTTTCACACATAGAGGAATGAAATTATTAGTTATCTCCAAGATCGTATCACTAGTATATGTAGATCTACTAGACCATTTATATCTCAATATTTCATGAGTGATATCCTACCATGTATTACTGCAGAGGATAATACCTCCTTGGTAAGTATAGTCACTATTAGAGCATTGCTCGGTTGACCCACCAAGCGTTGGTATGTCAAGTTTGGTTGTCATATTTTAGTGAATCAAAACTCATATTTAAGATTCGCTTGATTTTGTACTAGAGTTATACTTCGTATAGGTTAGCTTGAAAGCATTAGAATATGAGACATTACAAGTATTGTGAATTCTTGAAGATGTGAAGAAGTACAGATCTACAACAACAACAACCATCCTTACACTTGAGGTTAGTGATATTTGACTTGAACTGTTTCACTCCCTAACGTATCTTTCAAGTCGTGCATATTGAAAACATAACTGCGAAGCATGTTGAACTCTAGATAGACATAGTATTAAGGAATATAATACGAGGTTTATTGCTTAACCATTAAACTTTGTAGATAAGACATCGCCATAATCAGTTGAATGCTATTGTGATTATGTATGGGTATAAGGTGAGGATTTCATCCTAGGGAACAATCCTTGCATGTGTTCTAAGGAAGTAAGTTCATAAACTTGTTTTGTGAACCGAAAAGGAAATTGTCGGGCGTTATTGGTTTTGTTATTCATTGCATATCTTATGAACAACCAATATGTGTGATAGAGTAGAACCGCTCATAACTTGTTGTTTTCTTGGTAGAACTAATTCACAATGGCCTGACTTTTGTATTGGTAGAACTTTTATTAGTAAAACTAATCTTAAGTAATCACCTTGGTATCATCGGATATTGACTGCCATGGGAAGAGGGGAACCGATCCTTGTAAGGGGTGAAGGGAACCGATCCTAGTAAGGGGAACCGATCCTTGTAAGGGTGAATGGGAACCGATCCCAGTAAGGGTGCAGTGCAAAGAGGGAACCGATCCTTGTATGGGGTGCAACACGTTTACAGAAGAAAGGGGAACCGATCCTGTGAAGAGGTGCAACACATATGAGTTAGATACCATATATATATGGGGAACCGATCCTAGTACCTAGTCAACCATATCTTTGATAAGCTAGTGTGACTATGATTAGTACTCACATGAAGGTGGAACCGAAACTTGTTTTGGTAGAACCGCAAACCCATGATTGTGATTGAATTCTTGATTTGATCAATCACATAGTTCTTGAAAGTCAGATGAACCAATTCTAAACTTGTTTGTAAGTGTGGCAAATCGGTTTCAAGATTGTAAGTGTGAAAGAGAACTTACAAAGTAAAGATGTCGACAAACTTTGAACACGTGCTGAATGCGTATTTCTATAATTGTTCAAACATATTCCTTAAAGGCTAAATGGAAGAGAGTTTCCCAGAATCGAAACATAAATAAGTTAAGAATCTTTTAATTAAGGTTATTAATTTATCTTGGAAGGAAACATATGGAATTGGTAACGTGCATTTACTAATTATATTTTCCAAGAAATTTCGATTGTTATTTTTGCACAGAGCATTTCCAGGAATTATGAAAATTGAATCTGTGCATTAATGAATATCTTGAGTATATTTTCGGTTTTGGAAATTCCTTGGTGTCCAAACTTCCAAGTCTATAAATACCGAAGTTTGCCTCTACTAGCAAACTAATCCTTCATAACAATTTGACTTCCTCTTTTGTCATTGTTACTGGTGTAGCCGCCTATCGTAGAGGAGAGTAATATAATTAGGTGAAATATCTTACGGTCGCTCGTTTTAAAGTCTTCTTTGGGATTGAGAAGCTCTAGCGCGACCCGTTGGTGGGAAACTAGATAATTGCGGTTTATCTTTGTTTTCGATTGATTTGATTGACTAATGGTGGTTGAAATCTGTTTGCACCTAGTTATTTATGCTTGAGAATCTTCTCTTCTAATATAAGATTCACTCAAACTAGTACAAAGTTTCGACAGGGATCTTTAGACTGTTTGTAGTTCTAAAGACGATCTTGTGATAATCCATTGTTAACAAACTTCATTTTGTGCGTGATTGATCACAAGTGATTCAAGTGATTGTGTGCAGCTGTTTATTGAAGATCAAAGACGATTTGAAGACAAAGAAGATATTGAAGATCTGACTTGGGTTTATAATCTTTGGTGTGCGTAATACTTGTTTGGGAAAAGAAGATCCAATTAATAATCAATTTATCCTTGTGGTAGATTGGATTGATTGATTGAAGTAGATCGGCATCAACACGGTTCCTTTGGATTAAAGGTTTTGTTGGCTTAATCTTAATTGATTACCTTCGGGTGATTAAACATAAGATAGATCTAGACCTGACGAAGGAGTTTATTCTAAGATAAATGGAAGAGCCTTTGTCCGACTCATATCAAGTAAACACACTTTGTCGTTGTATTGTCTCGATCACGTATCCATAGACGATCACATATAGTGTGAACCGATTAGTTGTATTGTCTCGATCCCGTATCCATAGACAATCACTTTCGGAGAAAGGACTTATATGTAGGAAAAGTTTTGGTTTGAGGTATATTTGGGTACCCTCGCCTTTTCAATTGGTATCAGAGCAGGCAAACACGAAAAGATCTAACAATCTGTGTTTGGTGCGATCCAACCTATAAGAATGAACTCGAGTTCTCACGAATCGACTTCAATTAACGTGCCGTCTAGATTTGACGGAACAAACTATCTATGGTGGAAATCTTCTATGATATATTTTCTTCAATCACGAGACTTTAATACTTGGCGATTAGTCGCCGATGGTTATACTCTTCCAAAGAGAGAAAATTCAGAAACTGAGCTTATACTCTTATCAGAATTTTCAAGCGAAGAAAAGGCATTGGCAAAGAAGAATTCAGATGGTTTGAATGTTATTATTCATGCTTTAAGTCGATACTTGCAACATCATGTGTCTACATGTCAAACTTCGAAAGAAGCTTGGGATAATCTTCAGATCGTATTCGAATGTAACTCTTCTGAGAAAGAAGCTAGACTTCAAACCCTCACCTCT
The DNA here is from genome assembly GCF_003573695.1 of Papaver somniferum. Taxonomy (NCBI): domain Eukaryota; kingdom Viridiplantae; phylum Streptophyta; class Magnoliopsida; order Ranunculales; family Papaveraceae; genus Papaver; species Papaver somniferum. The sequence goes on along the minus strand of NC_039362.1, from coordinate 200,777,349 downwards.
GAGTGGGAAAGCCTTCGAATGGATGACAACGACACCTTTGAGGAGTTTCACATCAAACTCTTTGAGATAACTAATGCCTCTTTCTCATTAGGAAAGACTAATTCTGAAAAGGATATAGTATGCAAGATTCTCATATCGTTGATGTTAGAGCATAGCTCGGTCGAACTCGCATGCGTTTCTATATCAAGCATGTTTGTCAATGTTAGTGATCAAAACTATAAGTCTTGATTTCTAGCCTATTAGCTAAGTCTCGGACTAGGATAGGAAAAGTGTAGTTGAACTCAAGGACTTCATGGCGATTCAACGACAACGACGAATATCTACACCAAGGAAACGTGGAACTTTATCAACAAAAAGTTATGTGAAGACTTGAACTTATCTATCACTCAAAAGTCTATCTATTCTATCTCGTAATTCTTATGAGACAAAAGTCGTATGATATATAGACTAGATCAAACTCATTTCATATTTCGAGCTGAGTATTCAATGTTTATCTTTTTCTCGAAATTCATGTGTTGGTAAAGCATCTCGCTTTGATCAGGTTTATCTTCATCTTTCAATCATATTTGAGAATTGCTTTGACGTGAATACGATATGTGAATAACGGTTGGGATAGCGTCCTCTGAGAATGTCACAATGATTGAAATGAGAGTTTAGATTACATAAACATGTATTCCTTGATCCGAAGTTTTCGAACTTTGTTGAGCAAAAAGAATCGGGTGGATTGTGGAATTGGCTTGCCAAGTCCGCGAACTGACGGAAGTTTTCGAACCGAAAATTTCTGCTAGGTTTTTCCACTAACTCGTTTGTGTGCTTAGTCCGCGAACTGGCGGAAGTTCTTGAACCGAGAATTTCTACTGAGTTTGGAAAACTCAACCGATTAAACTTAAGTTCGCGAACTTGTTTGTGAACTTAAGGGGTTATGATCTAAAGATGTGCTCTGAACATATATATTAAATTACTAAGGAATGCTTTATGCAAACCGTGTCTATAATGTTCATTGAGTCGATTCAATCGAATCGAATCATCTTAATTCAATTGTGTCTTGTGTAGTTACATAAGATCTCATAGAAATTGAGAGACTTTGTAACTAGTTCGTTTCAGTCAAGTGAACTAGTTATGATGAATGAGGAACCAGGTCAATATGAGAAGCTCATATGGTTTCCTTTTGGTTACTATGTTGAACCAACATTAGTGTACACGTTTGGGCCGGTTTTCACGAACATGGAAAACATTTGTCACAAGTGTGTTTGACAAGCTATGTCTTTCAATATAACGGTTGAGAGATACTGGCTTGAATCTAAATCAGGTTTCATCTAACGGTGAATATGGATTGCTTTGTAACTAAGGCAAAACCCTAATTTGAAAGGCTATATATAGGAAATATCTAGCTAGAGCAAAACTTAATCCCCACACACATTTCTTGTGTGATACTAGTGCGCTCGCTAGAGTCGATCTCCATTAACCCTTGAGATTCATCTCTAAATTTGGGTTGACGACTTAAAGACTTCATTGGGATTGTGAAGCCAGGCCGATACCACTTTTATCGTAGTTGTATGATCTGATCTTACTTTTCTATCGTACGAGTACAATCGATTGATTTAATTGAGAACGTTCGAGTTCTTCGATAGGTAAGATAAAGAAGTCACGAACATCTTCGTCACACTGTTCGTGATTCCTCGATATTCTTCTTGTGTATTCAGGAATTGAGTATTGAGAGGTGATTGATTTATCTAGGCTGTTCTTCAGGAATATAACACCGGATTAATCAATTGGTTCATGTGCTACCTTGATCATATAAAAAAACGGAACAAAACTAGGGTTTATCTGTAGGAGACAGATTTATCCTTTGATGGACTTTTCTGTGTGATACAAATTTTTTTATTTATCAAAGCCTGTGATTTTGGGTCGTATCAACTCTTTGTTGTGGGTGAGATCAGTAAAGGGAATCAAGTACGTTGTATCCTGCTGGGATCAGAGGCGTAGGGGTGAAACTGTACCTTGTATCAGTGGGAGACTGATAGGGGTTCAACTATAGTCCAGTCTGAAGTTAATTTGTAGTAGGCTAGTGTCTGTAGCAGCTTAATACAGTGTGTATCTAATCTGGACTAGGTCCCGGGGTTTTTCTGCATTTGCGGTTTCCTCGTTAACAAAACTCTGGTGTCTGTGTTATTTCGTTTTCGCATTATATTTTATATAATTGAAATAATACAGGTTGTGCGTCATATCATCAACTTCTCTAATCCAACCTTTGCTTGTTGATTGTAGTTGATTGTTCCTTGGACATTGGTCTTTGGTACCGTCCAAGTTATCAATCTTTGATAAAGACTCGCAGATTTCTATTTGCTTGAGTAAAGATCAAATTGAGAGATTGAGATAAAAAATCTTTGAGATACTTTTTATCCAGATTGAGTCTGATTGTCTAGTTGATTCTCTAGCAAAGTGTTTCGGAGTTTGTCCATGCAGATTCCTAATCGAAATATTGGGTGGTGTTGTTAGATCCTCGCTTTTTCAATTGGTATCAGAGCAGTCAAACACGTTAAAGACCTTATAAGTCTGTGTTTGTAACGATCTGATTATGGACGAGGCTATCTCTGATAACGTACCTGTTCGTTTCACCTGAGAAAATTGTCACATCTAAATCAATATCCAAACATTCTCTGGATATAAAAACTGTTGATTGGTAAACACTCCTAGAAGAACAGTTGGATGAACTTTATGATGAAGGTGATTCAGATATTGATAGAGATGTTGATGAGGAAGTCTCAGAGTACGTTAAGTTTTTGGATTCGTGGAAGATGAAGAAGATTACCACTTCTCATGTCTCACCTCTTCTGACTCCTCTCTGTCGAGAAAACAAGAAATTGAGAAGATGTTACGCAGGTGTTTATTTTTCGAATCGTTCTACCGAATCGATCCTCAAGGATTCTGAGGAAAACCTACGTATGAAGTCACTTTAATGTGACAATCTTTATCAAAAGTACTTTTTGTTGGAAGAGAAATTTGCAGAATCTGAAGCAAGGTTTAACTCCCAGCAAACAAGTTTTGACGACAGAGAAAGCGCTTATCTCACTCGAGAAAAATGGCTTGAGGCTGATTTAGCTGTTGCTCTTGATAAAATCAAGATGTTGGAAGATGACTTGAAAAAGTTCAATACTAGTTCAAGCAAATTTACCACTATGCTAGGAGCAAGTAAAAATCATCGTGATACACGAGGGTTGAGCTATAAGGGAATAGATGCTCCAAGTATTAGCAAAGAGGTAAAATTTGTCAAATCTAGTGATTCTTCTCAACAAAAGGTTTCCAATGATGGGAAAAGGAAAATACATTCACCGGCAGTTAAGGTTCAAAAGAGCAAGGTATATCAACCTCCCAAGTCAGCACACACGGATCGAGGTAAGAACATTCCTTATGTTTGCCACTATTGCGGGAATAAAGGTCACCTGGAAAGGAGATGTCTTTTTCGTATAAGGAATGAAAAAATTCATGATGTTCTTGTTTGGGCATCACAAGAAGTTGTGGAACCAAGATCATACGTTAAGACTGATCCACTTAACGTTACAGGTTGTAACTGTCCAACCTTTAGGCAAAGGAATCGTCGTTGTGATAAACCTAGATTTTCCTATAAACGTTATATGAAGCCTTTTCACAATCGTAATAGTTATCAAAAGGATAACTTCGTATACGAAGACAATATCCGATGCTCCCAATTGGAGAAAGACTAACTTGCAAAAGGATAGCAATCCAATTTTCTTTCGAGAATTCTTGAAGAGAGTGATGGGAAGAAGGTTCCGGTTGTTCCTAAACGCACTCAGAAGTGGGTACCAAAGATAGCTAATGATGCTTTGAGTGTGAAAAGGAATTATCTTCCAGAAAATTCCATGACTATGGAGAAGGCATTATCCATGATGTTGGAACTTAACAAGTTTTTTGGAAAAATGGAATTGGATGTGAAAGGTTCTAAAAGCGATCTCTTTCATAGTAATCCAAAGGACACGTGTGGTGACCAAGACGTTGTTATCCCCAACACAACTTGATTGTGTTGTATGTGCATCCTCACCAAGGAATGCCCTATTATATATACGGTGAGGGAAGCACAAGAATTGGGGCACACAAATTATGTTCGGTAAGGCTGTAGAATTCAACTGGATTCTTCTAAAAAGGTATGTCTATAAACTTGAGCAAGTTTTATATATTTTTATTACTTGTTTGAGTACTTATAACAATTCATGTACCTTGATTATCATTCATTTCTACCTAACTTGATCTGTGTTTAAGGTTTTTATATGTGTAGGTTTAAAAATAATAGTTCTGGATGTTTGGACTTCATGATACACATACCAAGTATGCATAACATCATTTAAAAGAAAAATCTAGGGGTTTAAGTTCGCAAACTCAGTCTGCAAACTGAAAAATTCGTGTGCATACTTGCCTGTAGACGTCGTTATTCGGTAAACTTGTTTTGGTCGTAATTTCTTCATCCGAACTCGGAATGACCTCATTATTTTTGCGTTCTCTTCCACTTTGAATTATCTTAAAAATGGAGATGAGAAACCTTGAATTTGGATGAGTTAATACTGTGCATTACGAGTTTGTCTTGATGCCTAGGAAACTTTTTATGAGAATTTATTCTTGTTTTTGAGAAGGATTACTCGAGTTTGGAATAGCGATTGTGACTACACATAGCTATCTTTTGTTTCATTCTATTGTTCTTAGTTTTTAGGTTTTTGGTTTAGAAAATTCTAAAAATATTTGAGGATGATTATAATTGCAATATTTTGTTGGTTTCTTATATTGCAATATTGTTTATGGGATATGTATTGTTTACGGTTGTGAACTTGAAGGTCTCATATTGTTGTCAAAATTAAAGTCGTTTATGATCGGTATTCGTATTGGTTCAAGGACTAGTCGACTTTTGACAATTACAAACGTTAAGCCTGTGCAATCATGTATTTGATGGAAAATAGGATGTGATCGTTTATTTTGCAAGGATAAAGTCTATTATGTCACTTTGTGATGCAAAGATAGAATTGATCCTTGTATGTTTATCCACGGTTTTGGTCTTTATTGATCCATTGTTTGTTTACCGTGAAGGCTCCATTGTGTGTCTTATGTCGAGCACCTTACAACTAAGTCGATTAACCTTGGATTTTTTGGTTGTTCCATGAGATGCTAAATGTTGAGTATTAGAAACTAAATTAATCATTTTTGGTTATTTAGTTTGTACTACATAAGCTTCTTCTTTCTATCTTATGTTGAGTACATGTACGATTAAGGTTGTCATCTTCTTTTGACAACTTAATCGGGGTTTCATAATTATCTTAAGTTGAGCCCAAAAATAATTAAATTGATTACTTCGGCGATTAGTTTGATTATTTGTATCCCGATTAGATTAATTATATGTTCTTTTGTAGTTAATCTAATTGAAGTTTCAAATATTCCACAATCTCTTGTGTTGAGTATTTGAAATACTATTCTAATCATATTTTTATGGTTATTGTAGTCATATATTCCGTAAGATTTTCCTTATGTCGAGTATTCTCATATTTCGTAAGGCTCTTCTTATGTTGAGTATTTGAACGATTTAGTTAGTTATCTCCATATGATTAACTTTGTCGTAGTCTGTTGCTTCGTGAGTTTACTTATGTCGAGCACCTCTCAATTAAATTGATCATTTTTGTGGTTTTGATTTAATTGCATATTCAATTAAAATATTCATGGGTTTACTTGTGAGTATTTTGGTTGAGTAATTGGATATAGAAAATCACTCGCGTGGTTTTTGGTGTCCAAATAAAAATCCTTCTTTTCTTTTGAAATTAAGGTCGCTCATGTTGTTCTCTTGGGAATGACATCAAATGGGGGAGAGTTCTTTTGAACTTGTGCTTAATGGTAATATCTTGCGGGGAGTGCGGCTGTGGAATTTTTAGGGGTTATCTTGTATCTTTAAACTCCTTGATGAATGTTGTTAGCTTCGGCTATAAGATTGCATCGAAATTTAAGTTGATGTGTGTCTTTTCTTTTGGTCATGAAATGACTCTTGTGGAAATTTCATTATGAACCCGTTCTTTTACCTTTGCCAATTTTATTGACAAAAAGGGGGAGAAATATTGTAGGTCACACTACAAATACATATGGTTCTCGGATCATTGTGTAAGGGGGAGTGGTTTCCATGATCAAGATAGAGTATTGACTAAGGGGTAGTGATACATATCACCATAGTATTATTGTAAAAGTCATGATACAATTGGACTTTGATGTTCATAATAATACTATGACATTGTAAAATAATGATCGAGACTCTTGATTTCTCTCATTATTTGTGCTATGGATCTTCAACAACGGTGATATTAAACTTACAACCTTTGGGATCATTGGAGTACTTGGAAGGACGAAGATTTCAAGGAATGATGAAGATTAGACTATGTAATAGGAGCCACTAAAGTTTATCTTTTTTGTATTCCATATGTATTAATAGTTTTGTCATTAAAATTGACAAAGGGGGAGATTGTTATAGCATAGCTCGGTCGAACTCGCATGCGTTGCTATATCAAGCATGTTTGTCAATGTTAGTGATCAAAACTATAAGTCTTGATTTCTAGCCTATTACCTAAGTCTCGGACTAGAATAGGAAAAGCGTAGTTGAGCTCAAGGACTTCATGGAAATTCAACGACAACGGCGAAGATCTACACCAAGGAACCGTGGAACTTCATCAACAAAAAGGTATGTGAAGACTTGAACTTATCTATTATTCAAAAGTATATCTATTTTATCTCGTATTTCTTATGAGACAAAAGTCGTATGTTATATAGACTAGATCAAACACAATTGATATTTCGAGCTGAGTATTCAATGCTTATCTTTTTCTCGAAATTCATGTGTTTCTAATCGCTTTGAATAGGTTTATCTTCATCTTTCAATCATATTTGAGAATTGCTATGATGTGAATACGATCTGTGAATAACGCTTGGGATAGCGTCCTCTGAGAATGTCTCAATGATTGAAATGACAGTTTAGATTACATAACCATGTATTCCTTGATCCGAAGTTTTCGAACTTTGTTGAGCAAGAAGAATCGGGTGGATTGTGGAATTGGATTGCCAAGTCCGCAAACTCAGTCCGCGAACTGACGGAAGTTTTCGAACCGAAAATTTCTGCTGGGTTTTTCCACTAACTCGTTTGTGTGCTCAGTCAGAGAACTGGCGGAAGTTCTCGAACCGAGAATTTCTGCTGAGTTTGGAAAAGTCAACCGATTAAACTTAAGTCCGCGAACTTATTTGTGAACTTAAGTTGTTATGATCTAAAGATGTGCTCTGAACATATATATTAAATTACTAAGGAATGCTTTATGCAAACTGTGGCTATAATGTTCATTGAGCCGATTCAATCGAATCGAATCATGTTAATTCAATTGTGTCTTGTGTAGTTACATAAGATCTCATAGCAATTGAATGACTCTCTAACTAGTTCGTTTGAGTCAAGTGAACTAGTTATGATGAATGAGGAACCAGATCAATATGAGAAGCTCGTATGGTTGCCTTTTGGTTATTATGTTGAACCAACATTAGTGTACACGTTTGGGCCGGTTTTCACGAACCTGGAAAACGTTTGTCACAAGTGTGTTTGACAAGCTATGTCTTTCGATCTAACGGTTGAGAGATATTGGATTGAATCCAAATCAGGTTTCATCTAACGGTGAATATAGATTGCTTTGTAACTAAGACAAAACCCTGATTTGAAAGTCTATATATAAGAGACATCTAGCTAGAGCAAAACTTAATCCCCACACACCTTTCTTGTGTGATACTAGTGCGCTCGCTAGAGTCGATCTCCATTAACCCTTGAGTTTCTTCTCTAAATTCGGGTTAACGACTTAAAGACTTCATTGGGATTGTGAAGCCAGACCGGTACTCCTTTTATCATAGTTGTGTGATCTTATCTTACTTTTCTATGGTACGAGTATAATCGATTGATTGACTTGAGAACGTTCGAATTCTCCGATAGGTAAGATAAAGAAGTCACGAACATCTTCGTCTCACTGTTCGTGATTCCTCGATACTCTTCTTGTGTATTCAGGAATTGAATATTGAGAAGTGATTGATTTATCTAGGTTGTTCTTCGGGGATATAAGACCGGATTAATCAATTGGTTCCTGTGCTACCTTGATCATATCAAAAAACGGAACAAAACTAGGGTTTATCTGTGGGAGACATATTTATCCTTTGATAGACTTTTCTGTGTGATACAGATTTGTTTATTTATCAAATCCTGGGATTTTGGGTCGTGGCAACTCTTTGTTGTGGGTGAGATCAGCAAAGGGAATCAAGTACGTAGGATCCTGCTGGGATCAGAGGCGTAGGGGTACAACTGTACCTTGTATTAGTGGGATACTGATAGGGGTTCGACTATAGTCCAGTCCGAAGTTAATTGGTAGGAGGATAGTGTTTGTAGCGGCTTAATACCGTGTGTATCTAATTTGGACTAGGTCCCGAGGTTTTTCTGCATTTGCAGTTTCCTCGTTAACAAAACTTCTGGTGTCTGTGTTATTTCTTTTCCGCATTATATTGTATATAATTGAAATAATACAGGTTGTGTGTTAGATCATCAACTTCTCTAATCCAACCTTTGGTTGTTGATTGTAGTTTATTGATCCTTAGACTTTGGTCTTTGGTACCGTCCAAGTTGTCTCTCTTTGAATAAAGACTCGCAGATTTCTATTTTCTTGAGTAAAGATCAAATTGAAAGATTGAGATAAAAACTCTTTGAGATAATTTTTATCTAGATTGAGTCTGACTGTCTAGTTGATTATCTAGCAAAGTGTTTCGGAGTTTGTCCATACAGATTGTTAATCGAAATATTGGGTGGTGTTGTCAGAACCCCTCTTTTTCAGTTTCCATCTAGATACGATTCTAAGAAACATGCAATCATAGAAGCAAATGATCTTTCAACTCTCTCATGAAGCATACTCGTTGGTTAGTTTAAGATCTTTGATCATGAATCACATTCTATTCAAAATAAAGGAATCACTTTTAAAGCAAAAATTCCAAGAGGTCCAATGGAAAGGAATAGACAGGTGGATGATTCAATTGAAGAGATTGCAGGAAATTCAGATGATGATATTGAACAATCTTTATCATTAATTACTAGACAGTTTCGAGATCTCTTGAAAAAGAGAAACAAGAGATTCGTTAAGGATACTTAACGATCTTCTCGACCACATGATCGAGTTCCTGTCAACAAATATCAGGAAGAAGATAATGAATATCATCCACAGTGCTTCAAGTGTAAAGGGTTTGGTCATATTGCTAAAGACTGTCCCAATCTTAAGAAATATACTAGAATCAAGGCATTGGATGTTACTCATGATGAGACCTCTGATTCATATGATTCTGAAGAAAATGAAACATCTAATATTGCATTAGTTGTCAATCTTATTTCTTCCTCTTCTATTAGTGATTTACCCATTTCAAAAGTGGATATGTCTTCCGATGTTGTTAAATCATCTAATAGTAAAAGGAAAAATAAGACAAGATGCAAAAACTGTCTTAAACGCAGAATTGTTAAAAGTTGCGTATGCAATTCAGATCTGTCTCAAGATTTTTGTTAGTTCGGGATAACAAAAAGGGATCTTTTCATACTGAACTAGATCAAGAACACTCTGGTTGTTCAAAGTTCCATAATGAGAGAAACTCTCATGCTAATACCACCTAATTGGTATTAAAATTCTTGCCTCACTGTGTGTGCCAAATCTGAGTGAGGAAGAAGAAAAATCAAGGCACCTTGTGTAGATTATGGAAATAATATCTAGTATTTGAAGATATTTGATATATTCGTATTTATAGGAATATTATATTTCCGGAAGTATGAAAATGTAAAAAGTCTCTTCTCCCATCTTGATTATTCCTTGTCCGAACTATGGGTCTGGATCAAATGGTTTCTCTTGCGAAGATGCAAGATCAGAAAGATCATCTTAAAACTAAGTTCGGTTTATCTCTTGACATTAAAGGTAAAATCAGAAAGGGAGATTGGCTTAGTAAGAAGGAAAGAGAGAATACTCTGAAGAAAGATCAGTGTATTGAGGCATTGACACACTTTTGTGTTCAATCGAAGACAAAACTACATGCTCTTGCAGAATCGTTCACAAAGATTTATCATCTGCAAGAGATTCTGGTCAAGCAACAAGGCTTTCTACTTGAATAAATTCAAAAGATGAAAAGTAGTAATGCACCTTCATTCGGTTCTGATATGAAGGATTAGGTTGCAATTTTAATAGACATCAATTTGTGATTTCTTTCATTGATTTTATTGGTCTATTATGAATAAAATTATTTGTTTTGAGTAATTTTCTTGTGATAGTTTTCGGCTTACATAGCCTGTGCTTAATTGTTATTGCTATGTATAATTATGAGATGTATGTTTTCGATTTTACTACCTTAATGTTCGATCTCATATTGGAACCCTCATGGTTTGGGTGTGTTGATGGTGGATTTTCGTTTAAGGCTAAAATTGTAAAAGCCGAAATTATGCGCTAACATCCTGCAAAGGATAAAGCCACTGATAAAATAGAGAAATACTTCTCCACTGAAAACTTATAGAATTATCAATTAATGCATGACCAGCCTTGTATTTCCTATACTGCTTCACTCTTATCATTATTGGTGTGGCATGACGACTGAGTGTTGCTCTCAGCAGAGCAACACGAATCTCCAAGCATTAAATAAGGAGGCATGTATGAAATACCCGTACAGGCTATAACTCTCAGAGTGTTATACTAGCCCCATCGAGCATCTGGATTGTCCGTATCAGTCTCAGAAACGATCACGACCATCCAACTTCACCAGCATGATTGTATGGATTAGATCGGATCCATAACCCCCAGGAAGGTGTTGGAGTATTCACCACCGACCCAATGCGGGCCCCGCATGGTCGGCCTCCCCAAAAGGGTAGCATAGCTTGCTAATACGTCCATCCAAAGCAGCGTGGACGTGAAACCTTAAATTAGGGTTTGCCGCACATTACATGTGTCCCAAATCAGTCACAACCATCCATCTTCGCAGGCATAGATGGAGGGTGTAGATATAGATTCAAAGGGCCCAGAGCATGTCAACACAAATATTGTGGGCCCGCCTACATACATGACCAATCGGTCAGGACCAACTATGGTTGGTCGTCCCAATTCGTGCGCCCAAACAAGGCATGATGCACGGCCGGCAAAACGGATTGTGTTGCGATCACGAGCGTCCATCTTCTCCTGCTCGAATGAAGGGTTTAGGAGTAGACTAAGCAGGTCCGGTGAACATCAACATGATCACTGTGGACCCATCTATCTCCACACCCGATCGGCCAAAGCTTATCATGCCTGGTTGCCTCGATTCGCACGCCCAAACTAGGCGTGGTCACACTCGACCACTCAACTTTTCCGGAAAAATTGAGTGGCTTAGATCACGTTTCTATGGGATATTAAAGTTTAGGAGTGTACACCAGCCCGCCGTCTGCACGCCAGACTGATCAGCCAAGACCGACCAAGCTTGATCATCTCGAAACGCGCGCCCGAAACAGGCTTGTCGCGCGGCCTTTCCGGCACAAAATTTCTGTCACAAATCGATCCTAGACGCTCCTCTTTACCGGACAGATTGAGCGGTCCATATCACGCATTCATAGGGCAACAAGGTATAAGCGCCTATACCGGCATGTCGTTTACACGCATGCACAATCGTCCTGGCCAAATTTGCGTCCCGAGCTTGGTTTCGACCAAGCTGAAGAGTGATGCTTGCGAACCTCTTCACAAACCCTAATTCCACTAACGGTAGCAGATGAGTGTCTCAAAGATCATCTCGTCCGTTCAACTTCACCTGCTTGGTTATACAGTCCTGGTCAGGAGTTAACTGGTCAATGAGGTGTCCTGGTGATTATCATCCGCCACTCTACCACACCATGTGGTCGGCCAAGTCAGGACTTGCTTGCGCAGCCTCCAAACCATCACATGAAGTAGGCTTGACATGAAGCTATTTTATGACGCTCAAACAGCGATGCTTCATACATGTTGTGTATATTCGATGCATTACTTGCATAGAATACACACTATACTTCACAAGTATCGACTTCCTAAATAACTTAGTTTTTTAATCTAGTATCACATGCTGCTTTATGTGGGTCCCATGATCCACACACTCGAGACATCAATCATGTCACAAACTGGGGGATACATACTGGGGTATTGGTCTGGCGGTTTAGAGCGTGCAGCGCACAACGCGTCATCACAAGAACGTGTCAGGAAGTCATGGACGGATAGTGATGATGGGAGAAGTGGGCAAGATTGTTCGTGTATCACTAACACACGCAACTCCACTACTCCATCACTCCACTTTCTCCACTTCCCATGAGAGACGTGGGTTAGTCTCAATGACTTGTATAAATAGGTTCTCCTCCCTATTTTCGAAACAAGACAAGAAAACAGAAGCAAGTGTTGATACAATCGTATTCCAACACCGGAACTGATAGCTTTCATCCTGCAAGCCAGTTCAGCTTTCTGATACAAGTCATAAACAGCCAACACCTTCACAATCTCAACATCTTCTTCACTTCCCTCCCTAAGATCAAACCCATCTCCTTCACTTTGTGACCGAAGCAAGTCTGGAACAACCATTTCTTGGTTTAGGCCAGAATTGTACAGATTGATTTCTCGACAAAGCACTCCCGTGCAGTGCATTTGTTTAGCGTTTAGATTCATTCCTCATCCACACACCCCAAATTACCAAATTCGGCAGGAATAGTTTTCACCCATAAACAATTGGCGACCACAGTGGGAGGTTAATCTCTCGGTTGTAAAGTCATTTTCTTCAAAATCCGATTCAAATTCATCAATTTCGAAAGGGTATATCTTAGATTCAATTTAATCATCAACCTGTTTCAAGATGGTAGAACTTAGGTCGGGATCAACAATCAATCCTGATGGAGCTAGTGCGGATAACACTCTTGGTATCGATGTACCTATCAGTGGAGCTACTGTGGTCAATACATCTTGTGGAACCGTCTCTTCTACCACCGGAGCAGGAGATATTCCAGTAAGTGTAACACCTCCTATCACCAGAGCCAAAGCAGCCGCGAACCCTGGCATCTCTTCAAGTGTAATACCTCCGGCGATCACCAGAACAACAACTTTCATTCCTTCATCAGGACGGGGAGCCGAAGGAGCAAAAGGAGGACCATCTTCAATTACCATCGCAGACTTGATGGAGAGGCAGGAAGCTCTTGCTAAGACTCAAATGGATATGGCTGCAACTCATAAAGAGGTACTCACTTTCCTCAAAACCTTAACTGAACGATTTCCACAAGACTCACGAAAACCCCTAGAGCCAACAAGGGATGCCTTCACGTCCAGAACAGGCGTTTCCACTCAGACCCACATGAATGAAGAAACTCGTGTTGTTCCTGAGCGCCCAAGGAAAATGGACCGGTCTCCCAACTTCATCACACGTGAAGACCTTGAACGACTTCTCCAAAACCGAGGAAAATGAAGCATGATGGAGGTGCACCAACATCAGCCGTCGTACCCTCAAGATGTACAACGAATTCCTCTCCCAATAGGATACACCTCTCCTCAGTTCTCTCTCTATGATGGTACTGGTAACGCTCATGAACACAGCTCTCGATTTTTGGAATCATTAGGAGAACATGAATACAATCTTGTTCTCCGCCTGAAAGAATTCTCGAAGTCACTTACTGGAAGGGTGCACACCTGGTACAACAACATCGCGCCTAACAGCATATCCAATTGGGACGGGATGGTCAGTTCTTTCTATAAAAAGTACTTCTTCGTGTCCGAGCAGATCACCTTTTCAGACCTGGGGAGAATCTCTCAGCGCAATAACGAACATCCGAACGATTTCGTTAAAAGGTTCAGAGCTCAAGCACTAGATTGTCATAATCCGAATATCACTGAACGGCAGTTGGTGGAGTTGTGCATCAACGGGATGATACCTATATACCGCGCCCTACTGGAGAATCTGGGCTTTCAGAGGTTCTCCGAACTCCATGAAGATGCCAAGTGTTCAGCCACAACTGCCGCAGCGTTACTAGAGAGAACCAGGATTGTTCGAAACGAAGACCTACGTGAGAGTCGAGGAAGCAGGCCCTCAAACAAACAATACAACACTGGTCCTTCTGTGAGCGTGGTAGGCGAAGGAGGAAAAAGGAAAGCTTCAGCAACGGAACGACAACCCAAGCGTGCGCTCCGGCACAGACGACCTCGTCTCAAAAGGGAGTAGGCAAGACTCCTGCACAAGACACCGAAGATGCAGGCTTCCCATTCCCCATGAGTGAAGTGATAGAACTCTTGGAGGCATGGATTCAAGACGACTATCAAGATGCTCCTATCAGACGCCCGCCAACCGAGAAAGATATGGCGGATCCCAAGTACTGCCGCTACCATAGGTTTGTCCATCATCCGACTAAAGACTGCAACAGACTGAAGCAAATCTTCAAAGAAAAGATAGAAGGAGAACTCCAGCTTGGAAACGAAGGTGTTCATAGAGATCCTCTCCCTGTCAGGAACTGCATGATTTCCGGGGATTCTGTTCGCAAGACTGTACAATCTATGATGGAACATTTGTGCGAGATCTTGTACTTCTCCAAAGCACAGCGTCAGGACATATTTGCAGCCCTCAACCGCGTTGTCTCAGGCAGGCGCTTGTATCTGGAAAAGGAAGCGGTCTCGAAACCTCAGTCCTTACTGGAAGATGCAAGCCAGGGAAACTGGGGACTCTTAACCGTTGCTCGTTTGAGGGATGTCGAGTTCGATAGCACATTGATCGATACGCCTCTGAATTCAACATCATCACTCTCCAGACCTTGAAAGCAGCAAAGATTTCAAAGCAGGAAGCTACTCACAACCCAACTGTGATTAAGACTCCAGAAGGAGAACTTGGAGACGCATATGGATACATCGATCTTGAAGTTAAATTGGGTGACGCCCTAACGCAAGCAAAGTTCTACATAGTCAAGGAGCATCCTAATTACGACATGATCCTAGGACACTTGGATACACGACAACAAGGCAACACTGGAAGTTTGTCCTCTACCGGCTTCGGTACCCGAAAGGATATCCAACAAGCCGTCTGGACCTGGGGACTGTCTGTTGCCGCACCACCTACAGTTTGCCAACGTGATACAACTTCTTGGAGAGAGCCCGTCAGCGTACATTAAAAGGTTCCGATCCCAAGTAAGTCTCATCACACAATCCTTTTTGCAACCAATCACTCCTCACTCTGACAAGCACTGGGGACTGGTTTCGACTAACAAACCAACCCCGGCTAAGAGATGTGAATGGGAGGCCGGCTCCTTCAAGCGTTTTATCAAGATCTTAGAGGTTGTCTCGGTCAAAGACGATAAATCCAAGGTCCAGGCATCTGCACGACCAAACCCATTTGGAATTGCAGATCTGGTGACGAAGACGGCTACATTCAAGGTTGGGAGCATGACGGTGAAAGTAACCAATCCACCTGGCTCACCCACTGAAAGAGAGGATGAACCATACCTGGTAGTAGACGTTATCCTAAGAGGCTACTGCAAGCTCATCAACGCTGACAAACTGGAAGGCGTAACGATTCACTCGCGATGGCTCAAACCCTACCGTACTTAAGACGTTGTTCTACCACTTTCCAGCGTCCTCCACACTTTAAAACGCTGTGTTGTTTTCTCCAGCGTGTTTTTTTACAATTACCTTCTCATGACATATTTGTAATTCCTCCAGAAAATGATTGCAATACTTGCATTCATAATTAGGGTTTTAATTTTCAATTTCAAATTAATTGAAGTATTATTTCCATCCAAGAACTTCTTTACCCCTAAAGGAAGACACAAAGTCCTGAGTCAGCCTAAACCCATTAGAGCGAAACAGAGAAGGAAACCCTAAGCAAACATTTTGTAAGAAGTCAAGGAAATAGAATATGTGCGGAAAAGGAAGATGCTTTGAGCCATTCACCCAGCAATACCAGGGACATCTCACATCAGGAGCACATGCAAGTCCGTGGTATTTCATTATGACATTATTTCTTTTATCATAAAGAATCACATACATATGAAGGCACACCATTGCGCCTGAAAAGGTTCAGATGTAATCTTAACAAAGGATTATAACATAAAAACCTTTATTCAAGCAAGCAAACAAAAGATCTTGGACTCAGCCGCCACTGAGTACAAGAAAGATGTTTATGAATTACGGGAATGTATTTAAAGAGAAAGAAAAACAAAAGCCTAGCCGTCAACAAGGTCGACCGCGTCAGCACCACTACTAGGTCCTGCTTCAACGCCATCACCATCGTGAGTCGTTACTGCTTCTTCCTTCGGATCTGCCTCAGCTTCCGCTCCAGATGTTTCTACAGCAGCACTCTCCACCCCAACATCGTTAGCAGGAACATCTTTCATGTCTTCCTCAAAGGCCACAGCAACGTTAGGGATTGTATTGACTGCTTTCAGACGCTCAGGTTCATCTGTGTCAGCATCAAGGATTGTCACACCGTCGTGGATTGGATAATCACATTTATCTTCACCAAGAGGTCGTTTGTGTTCAACCCTCCGCCTCTTTAACCGTGATGCAAACCTCTCTGCCCTTGCGCTCACTGAGGCTTGCAACGCTTCATCACGCCTCCATTGCTCCTCCATGTCGATTGCAGCTGAAAGGGCACAGATACATCCCCTGACAATACATAGGTGCAGAATGGACATCCCCTGTATAACACGACCAACTTCGCGAAGTGGGAGATCGATTTTAGCCATTACTTCTTCGTGCGCATCAGCTTCGGGCTTGTCGACTTCGAAACTTTTTTCTGGAGAAGTTACAGAATGATCATCGCACACTGCTTCCATGATAAGATGCAAACAAGAAGAAGTTATGAGCACATAAAAATGTATATATCATCATTAATCAATCATAAGATCAGATAAGTGCGGAGAAATACCTGGATATACGACTATGGATGAGAAGAATCCTTGGAATTTATATCTTGCAAGTCAACAGAATCCCAGGAGAAAAGAAGTCTTTATTGGCCACTTATGAAGGATACTGATTCAGGATAATGATCAACGAGGCTTATCGGATATATCTGGGAAAATCTGTCGTGCAACGGAGGAGAGTACACCCAGTTCAAAAAGTGGGCCAAGCTCTGTCCAGATGTACATGGAGGAAACCAAAAGAGACTCGCCTGACCAAGTCCTTCCTCCTTCATGACCCTAATCAAGACTTCCAGGACATCACCTGACAATCTATGCAGTAAATACGTATTTACTTTACTTTAGATTAATTGTTTCAGCATACAAAATCGTCACCATCTCATGCCTACCCCACAATAGTGTAACCATTACGTGCTAGGCAGGGGACTTAATGTTGATGGTGGATTTTCGTTTAAGGCTAAAATTGTAAAAGCCGAAATTATGCGCTAACATCCTGCAAAGGATAAAGCCACTGATAAAATAGATAATACTTCTCCACTGAAAACTTATAGCATTATCAATTAATGCATGACCAGCCTTGTATTTCATGTACTGCTTCACTCTTATCATTATTGGTGCGGCATGACGACTGAGTGTTGCTCTCAGCAGAGCAACACGAATCTCCAAGCATCAAATAAGGAGGCATGTATGAAATACTCGTACAAGCTATAACTCTCAGAGTGTTATACTAGCCCCATCGAGTATCTGGACTGTCCGTATCAGTCTCAGAAACGATCACGACCATCCAACTTCACCAACATGATTGGATGGCTTAGATCGGACCCATAACCCCCAGGCAGGTGTTGGAGTATTCACCACCGACCCAATGTGGGCCCCGCATGGTAGGCCTCCCCAAAAGGGAAGCATAGCTTGCTAATACGTCCAGCCAAAGCAGCGCGGACGTGAAACCCTAAATTAGGGTTTGCGGCACATTACATGTGTCGCAAATCGGTTTCAACCATCCATCTTCGCAGGCATAGATGGAGTGTGTAGATATAGATTCAAAGGGCCCAGAGCATGTCAACAAAAATACCGTGGGCCCGCCTACATACATGACCAATCGGTCAAGACCAACTATGGTTGGTCATCCCAATTCATGCGCCCAAACAAGGCATGACGCACGACCGGCAAAACGGCTTGTGTTGCGATCACGAGCGTCCATCTTCTCCTACTCGGATGAAGGGTTTAGGAGTAGACTAAGAAGGTCCGATGAGCATCAACATGATCACTGTGGACCCATATATCTCCACACCCGATCGGCCAAAGCTTATCATGAATGGTTTCCTCGATTCGCACGCCCAAACTAGGCATGGTCACACCTCCCAATTGCAAACTAATCTCGACCACTCAACTTTGCCGGAAAAATTGAGCGGCTTAGATCACGTTTCTATGGATAGTAAAGTATAGGTGTGTACACCAGCCCGCCGTCTGCACGCCGGACTGATCGGCCAAGACCGACTAAGCTTGGTCGTCTCGAAACGCGCGCCCGAAGTAGGCTTGTCGCGCGGCCTTTCCGGCACAAAATTTCTGTCACAAATCGATCCTAGCCGCTCCTCTTTACCGGACAGATTGAGCGGTCCAGATCACGCATTCATGGGGTATCAAGGTATAGGCGCCTATACCGGCATGTCGTTTACACGCATGCACAATCGGCCTGGCCAAAATTGCGTCCCGAGCTTGGTTTCGACCAAGCTGAAGAGTGATGCTTGCGCACCTCTTCACAAACCCTAATTCCACTAACGGTAGCAGGTGAGTGTCTCAAAGATCATCTCGTCTGTTCAACTTCACCTGCTTGGTTATACAACCCTGGTCAGGAGTTAACTGGTCAATGAGGTGTCGTGGTGATTATCATCCGCCAACCACACCATGTGATCGGCCAAGTCAGGACTTGCTTGCGCAGCCTCCAAACCATCACATGAAGTAGGCTGGACATGAAGCTATTTTATGACGCTCAAACAGCGATGCTTCATAAGTACGTGTCAGGAAGTCATGGAAGGATAGTGATGATGGGAGAAGTGGGCAAGACTGATCGTGTAACACTAACACACGCAACTCCACTACTACATAACTCCACTTTCTCCACTTTCCATGAGATACGAGGGTTAGGATCAATGACTTGTATAAATAGGTTCTCCTCCCTATTTTTCAAACAAGACAAGACAATAGAAGCAATTGTTGATACAATCGTATTCCAACACCAGAACTGATAGCTTTCATCCTGCAAGCCAGTTCAGCTCTCTGATACAAGTCATAAACATCCAACACCTTCAAAATCTCAACATCTTCTTCGCTTCCCTCCCTAAGATCAACCCCATCTCCTTCACTTTGTGACCGAAACAAGTCTGGAACGGCCATTTCTTGGTTTAGGCCAGAATTGTAGAAATCGATTTCTCGAATCACAAAGCACTCCCGTGCAGTGCATTTGTTTAGGGTTTAGATTCATTCCTCATCCACACACTCCAAATTACCAAATTCGGCAGGAATAGTTTTCACCCATAAACAGGGTGACTTTTTGATTTAGCGGGATTAAGTTCCAACCCAAGTAGGTAGGCTTTATCAAAGGATTATGAGGGGTTCTCATAGAAACAGTATGTGAAAAGTCACAATATGTTGAATCGGTTTTGGTTTAGCATAAAAGCATATGTGTTTCGACGGTTTTTGACTTTTTCTTGCAATAGTTAAAACCGGTTTTCAAACTTTCCCTGGTAAAGGTTGAGGTGTGTTGTTATTCTTTTTGTTTGCGTATAAGGATGACAACGAGAGGAGATATTTCGTTATCAATCCTCCCTGGACGAAGCTGTTATCATATTCAAGGAGTGGATGTGAAATTGAGGTAACAATGTTGTTAGTTAATTGTTTTCCTGTTTAAGAAAAGCCTAAGTTTATATTATATATATGTATTGCTTTTGCTTAACGAAATTTAGGTGCAATTGATTTTTATTCCATGATGTATGTGTGGATGTGTGTTTCAATTGATTCCTGTTAAGAAAAACTATTGTTATCTTGTTTTATTGTGTGGTATCAATCGTTTAGGCTTACGAAATTGTGGTACAATTGATGTGTGTGATGATTCAATTGGTTCTAGTTAAGGAAAACCATTGTTGTCTTTCTTTTGTTTGGTATTAATGGTTTAGACTTACAAAAGAGCGGTACAATTGATATGTTGGTAATTCAATTGGTTCCGGTTAAGAAAAACCTTTGGTATTTTGGTTTGGTAGTTTATCACTGGTTTAGGCTTACAAAATTACGGTGCAATTGCGGTGCTTATAATGTCTTATGTTGATTCAATTGCTTCCGGTTGAGGTGAATAATTTTGCAAGTTGATTTATATTGGTTTGTATGAATTATTTATGGCTTAAAGAAATAATTTGTATATGGGACGAGTTGTTTAGTCCAATTCGATTCCGGATAAAACTAAGTTAATTTTGATCTTAGTTTGTCTTATCAAAGTGAGGTTTCGGTAATTCAAGTCTAATCGAATGCCTAAACAAAGAAATACTAGTTAACTAACCTAGTATTTGGTTTGTTTGAAATTGAAAGGTCTAAGTTGTGGATAATTCTGATGAGAAAGATGGGGTTTTATATTTTATTTTGTTCTTATCGAATTAAGAGGTTGTTCTTGAACAATCGGTTTAGCAAAGGAGCTAATTTGATTAGTTATTTTTGGTTTGCTAAACTAAATGGGAAAAATTGTTTCGGGAAATTGTTTCCTTGGTAACATATCAAAATAAAACTACTTGTAGTTTTGGTTTTGATAGTGGTTATCAGAACGTGATGTGTGGAACCCTCGTGCCTAACTCTACAGGTTTGCAAGTTTATTTCTGAGATTTGTAAGATTCTTCTCGTGTTGTCCTTTATTTTTTCGTTTCTTTGTCATTTTTGTGACAAAAAGGGGGAGAAATATCTGGAGTAAACATGTGATACTGGCATTGATATTTATATTGATTGGTATCACTAGGGAAAAGAACATTGGTTCTTGAAAGTTATTATCTAACGAAAGAGTGAAAGCACAGACTAAGGGGGAGTAACATGTCATATTGTTTGGTATATAAAAGCCGTGCGGATTGAGTATCTACCTATCTTCCTTAGGGGGAGTATTTGCTTTGTTATTATGATGTCAACAATGACATTTTCAACGATTGAATGTAAGCAGGTTTTCTATGTTGTTGAATCAGGAGTCAAGCGGATATGTATTTGTTTATCCATATGATGTAAGAGTTTTGTCACTAAAATTGACAAAGGGGGAGATTGTTAGAGCATTGCTCGGTTGAACCCACCAAGCGTTGGTATGTCAAGTTTGGTTGTCATATTTTAGTGAATCAAAACTCATTTTTAAGAGTCGCTTGATTTTGTACTAGAGTTATACTTCGTATAGGTTAGCTTGAAAGCATTAGGATATGAGACATTACAAGTATTGCGAAGTCTTGAAGATGTAAAGAAGTACGGATCTACAACAACAACAATCATCCTTCCACTTGAGGTTAGTGATATTTGACTTGAACTGTTTCATTCCCTAACGTATCTTTCAAGTCGTGCATATTGAAAACATAACTGCGAAGCATGTTGAACTCTAGATAGACATAGTATTAAGGAATATGATACGAGGTTTATTGCTTAACCATTAAACTTTGTAGATAAGACATCGCCATAATAATTTGAATGTTATTGTGATTATGAAGGGGTATAAGGTGAGGATTTCATCCTAGGGAACAATGCTTGCATGTGTTCTAAGGAAGTAAGTTCATAAACTTGTTTTGTGAACCGAAAACAAACTTGCCGGGCGTTATTAGTTTTGTTATTCATTGCATATCTTATGAACAACCAATATGTGTGATAGAGTAGAACCGCTCACAACTTGTTGTGTTCTTGGTAGAACTAATTCACAATGGCCTGACTTTTGTATTGGTAGAACTTTTATTAGTAAAACCAATCTTAAGTAATCACCTTGGTATGATCGGATATTGACTTCCATGGGAAGAGGGGAACCGATCCTTGTAAGGGGTGAAGGGAACCTATCCTAGTAAGGGGTGTAAGGGGAACCGATCCTTGTAAGGGGTGAAGGGGAACCGATCCTAGTAAGGGGTGCAGTGCAAAGAGAGAACCGATCCTTGTATGGGGTGCAACACGTTTACAGAAGAAAGGGGAACCGATCCTGTGAAGAGGTGCAACACATATGAGTTAGATACCATATATATGTGGGGAACCGCTCCTAGTACCCAAGTCAACCATATCTTTGGTAAGCTAGTGTGACTATGCTTAGTACTCACATGGAGGCAGAACCGAAACTTTTTTTGGTAGAACCGCAAACCCATGATTGTGATCGAATGCTTGATTTGATCAATCACATAGTTCTTGAAAGTCAGATGAACTAATTCTAAACTTGTTTGGAAGTGTGGAAAATCGGTTTCAAGATTGTAAGTGTGAAAGAGAACTTACAAAGTAAAGATGTCGACAAACTTTGAACACGTGCTAAATGCGTATTTCTATAATTGTTCAAAGATATTCCTTAAAGGTTAAATGGAAGAGAATCCCAGAATCGAAACATAAATAAGTTAAAAATCTTTTAATTAAGGTTATTAATTTATCATGGAAGGAAACATACGGAATTAGTAATGTGCATTTACTAATTATATTTTCCAAGAGATTTCGATTGTTATTTTTGGACAGAGCATTTCCAGGAATTATGAAAACCGAATCTGTGCATTAATGAATATCTTGAGTATATTTTCGGTTTTGGAAATTCCTTGGTGTCCAAACTTCCAAGTTCATAAATACCGAAGTTTTCCTCTACTAGCAAACTAATCCTTCGTAACAATTTGACTTACTCTTTTGTCATTGTTACTGGTGTAGCCGCCAATCGGAGAGGAGAGTAATCTAATTAGGTGAAATCTCTTATGACCGCTTGTTTTAAAGTCTTATTTGGGATTGAGAAGCTCTAGCGCGACCCGTTGGTGGGAAACTAGATAATTGCGGTTTATCTTTGTTTTCGATTGATTTGATTGACTAACGGTGGTTGAAATATGTTTGCACTTAGTTTGTTTATGCTTGAGAATCTTCTCTTCTAATATAAGATTCATTCAAACTAGTACAGAGTTTCGACAGGGATCTTTATACTGTTTGTAGTTCTAAAGATGATCTTGTGATAATCCATTGTTAACAGACTTCATTCTGTGCGTGATTGATCACAAGAGATTCAAGTGATTGTGTGCAGGTGTTTATTGAAGATCAAAGAATATTTAAGACAAAGAAGACATTGAAGATCTGACTTGGGTTTATAATCTTTGGTGTGCACAATACTTGTTTGGGAAAAGAGGATCCAATTAATAATCGGTTTATCCTTGTGGTAGATTGGATTGATTGATTGAAGTAGATCGGCATCAACACGGTTCCTTTGGATTAAAGGTGTTGTTGGCTTAATCTTAATTGATTACCTTCGGATGATTAAACATGAAAAAGCGGGGGTCTAACAACACCACCCAATATTTGGCTTAGCAATCTGTATGGACAAACTCCGAAACACTTTACTAGAGAATCAACTAGACAGTCAAACTCAATCTAGATAAAAAGTATCTCAAAGAGTTTTTATCTCAATCTCTCAATTTGATCTTTACTCAAGCAAATAGAAATTCGCGAGTCTTTATCAAAGAGAGATAACTTGGATGGTACCAAAGACCAAAGTCTAAGGATCAATCAACTACAATTAACAACCAAAGGTTGGATTAGAGAAGTTGATGATCTAACGCACAACCTGTATTATTTCTATTATATATAATATAATGCGGAAAAGAAATAACACAGACATCAGAAGTCTTGTTAACGAGAAAACCGCAAATGCAGAAAAACCCCGGGACCTAGTCCAGATTAGATACACACTATATTAAGCCGCTACAGACACTAGCCTACTACCAATTAACTTCGTACTGGACTATAGTTGAACCCCTATCAGTCTCCCACTGATACAAGGTACAGTTGCACCCCTACGCCTCTGATCCCAGCAGGATACTACGTACTTGATTCCCTTTGCTGATCTCAACCGAAACAAAGAGTTGCTACGACCCAAAATCGCAGGCTTTGATAAATCAACAAATCTGTATCACACAGAAAAGTCTATCAAAGGATAAATCTGTCTCCCACAGATAAACCCTAGTTTTGTTCCGATTTTTGATATAATCAAGGTAGCACAAGAACCAATTGATTAATCCGATCCCCGAAGAACATCCTAGATAAATCAATCACCTCTCAATACTCAATTCCTGAATACACAAGAAGAATATCGAGGAATCACGAACAGTGAGACGAAGATGTTCGTGACTTCTTTATCTTACCTATCGGAGAACTCGAACGTTCTCAAGACAATCAATCGATTGTACTCGTACGATATAAAAGTAAGATCAGATCACACAACTACGATAAAAGTAGTATCGGTCTGGCTTCACAATCCCAATGAAGTCTTTAAGTCGTTAACCCTAATTTAGAGAAGAAACTCAAGGGTTAATGGAGATCGACTCTAGCGAGCGCACTAGTATCACACAAGAAAGGTGTGTGGGGATTAAGTTTTGCTCTAGATAGATGTCTCCTATATATAGCCTTTCAAATCAGGGTTTTGCCTTAGTTACAAAGAAATACATATTCACCGTTAGATGAAACCTGATTTAGATTCAAGCCAATATCTCTCAATCGATAGATCAAAAGACATAACTTGTCAAACACACTTGTGACAAACGTTTTCCAGGTTCGTGAAAACCTGCCTAAACGTGTACACTTATGTTGGTTCAACATAGTAGCCAAAAGGCAACCATATGAGCTTCTCATATTGACTTGGTTCCTCATTCATCATAACTAGTTCACTTGACTCAAACGAACTAGTTAGAGAGTCATTCAATTGCTATGAGATCTTATGTAACTACACAAGACACAATTGAATTAAGATGATTCGATTCGATTGAATCGGATCAATGAACATTATAGCCACGGTTTGCATAAAGCATTCCTTAGTAATTTAATATATATCTTCAGAGTACATCTTTAGATCATAACCCCTTAAGTTCAGAAACAAGTTCGCGGACTAAGTTTAATCGGTTGAGTTTTTCAAACTCAGCAGAAATTCTCGGTTCGAGAACTTCCGCCAGTTCGCGGACTAGGTTTACGGACTGAGTTCGCGGACTAAGCACACAAACGAGTTAGTGGAAAAACCCAGCAGAAATTTTCGGTTCGAAAAATTCCGTCAGTTCGCGGACTGAGTTCGCGGACTTGGAAAGCCAACTCCATAATCCACCGGATTCTTCTTGCTCAACAAAGTTCGAAAACTTCGGATCAAGGAATACATGGTTGTGTAATCTAAACTCTCATTTCAATCATTGAGACATTCTCAGAGGACGTTATCCCAACCGTTATTCACAGATCGTATTCACGTCAGAGCAATTCTCAAATATGATTGAAATATGGAGATAAACCTGATCAAAGCGAGATGCTTTACCAACACATGAATTTCGAGAAAAAGATAAGCATTGAATATAGAGCTGGCAAACGGGCGGGCCGGGGCTGGCTTGTTACGGGTTACACGGGTTCGGGTTAACACGGGTCAAAACCCGCGGGTCGATATTCTTCACGGGTGATCATTTCTTCAACCCGCACCCGTAACGGGTAAAGCTTGCGGGTTCACGGGTTAACCCGACTTGTTTAATTAAAAATAAAATTATAATTTCATTAAGTTAATTTATGACAAAACAGAGACCAAACCACAGAACATAACTTGGGGATAATACTAAAACATAGGATTACATAGAAAAAAAACACAATTATAAGTTCTCTAGTCTGCTGTGAAAAAGAGTAAAGAATCAAACCCTAACCTAGGATTATCGTTTCTAACCTAAAATCAATTCACATCCACCACTTTCATCACCTGCATCTCAATTTCATTCATAAATCTTCTCGTTATCACTACCACTAATCTGCAACATTAACCAACAACAACAAAAACGCAAACCCATCTTCATCCCATCATATTACTAATCCAACTCACATACACTTCATCTCAAACTAGTAACCTAATATCCATATAACAGGTTCTCAGATTAATTCCAAATTGAAACAAATGATTCACCCTTTGCTTAATCTTCAACTTGATTCCATCATATCCCTAAACCGTCAATTTTCTTTTTTTTTTCAACTAAGTTTCAAACCCGTGAACCATGAATTCTCTTTTCTATTAAGAACCCTAATCGATGGAGTTCATCCAATTATTATACGAATCTAAACCTCAATTTAACAAAATCATCTTTCAATTTCATCGTATTCATCATCAATCAAATTTCCAGTTCATGTTGGAACCCTAACTCACTGATTCATCAATGTGAATTAAATTGAAAATAAATAACTAAAAATTCAACCTTAAACTTAACACCCAATACCCATAATTACTTACTTGATTTCATTCTCAATTTGATATAAAATTTTCAATCCATTCTAGAACCCTAATCCTAATTTTATTGATTCCTCTTTCTTCAATCATCACGAAACCCTAACCAAAATTAACTCCACATACTCATTAACTTTTTCCTTGATTCACTTATTCATTAAGTTTATTCAAATTTCAGAAGAATCATGAATCACTCACTCACAGTTCGTGCGGTGGAGAAGAAAAATGGAAAGAGAAAAGAAAAACCAGAAAAGAAAGAGAAGAAACATAAGTGATCTTCTAGGGTTTTTAGAGTTTTATATGATAAATGAATGAACAGGATTAAAAGTAGAAATCATACGGTGGTAAAGTTAGCAGCAGACGGGTTTCGGGTTTAACCTGCGGTTTTACGGGTCGGGACGGGTTAACCCGTTTTATCACAAGACGTTATTTCTCCAACCCGTACCCGGCTTGTTTAGGACCCAGCCGGGGCGGGCACGGGTTTTTTACGGGCCGGGCGGATCAACCCGCCGGTTTTTGGCTGGTTTGCCAGCTCTAATTGAATACTCAACTCGAAATATCAAATGTGTTTGATCTAGTCTATATAGCATACGACTTTTGTCTCATAAGAAGTAGGAGATAGAATAGATAGACTTTTGAGTGATAGATAAGTTCAAGTCTTCACATACCTTTTTGTTGATGAATTTCCACGGTTCCTTGGTGTAGATCTTCATCGTTTTCGTTGAATCGCCATGAAGTCCTTGAGCTCAACTACACTTTTCATATCCTAGTCCGAGACTTAGCTAATAGGCTAGAAATCAAGACTTTTAGTTTTGATCACTAACATTGACAAACATGCTTGATATAGCAACGCATGCGAGTTCGACCGAGATATGCTCTAAAAATCTCCCCCTTTGTCAATTTTAGTGACAAAACTATTAATACATATGGAATACAAAAAAGATAAACTTTAGTGACTCTTATTCCATAGTCTAATCTTCAACGTTCCTTGAAATATTCGTCCTTCCAAGTACTCCAATGATCCCAAAGGTTGTAAGTTTAGTATCACCATTGTTGAAGATTCATAGCACAAATAATGAGAGAAATCAAGAGTCTCGATCATTATTCTACAGTGTCATAGTATTATTATGAACATCAAAGTCCAATTGTATTACGACTTTATTAATAATACTATGGTGATATGTATCACTCCCCCTTAGTCAATACTCTATCTTGATCATGGAAACCACTCCCCCTTACACAATGATCCGAGAACCATATGTATTTGTGGTGTGACCTACAATATTTCTCCCCCTTTATGTCAATAAAATTGGCAAAGGTAAAATAACGGGTTCATAATGAAATTTCCACAAGAGACCTTTCATGACCAAAAGAAAAGACACACATCAACTTAAATTTAGATGCAATCTTATAGCCGAAGCTAACAGCATTCATCAAGGAGTTTAAAGATACAAGATAACCCCTAAAAATTCCACAGCCGCACTCCCCGCAAGATATTACCATTAAGCAAAATTTCAAAAGAACTCTCCCCCATTTGATGTCATTCCCAAGAGAACAACATGAGCGACCTTAATTTCAAAAGAAACGAAGGATTTTGATTTGGACACCAAAAACCACGCGAATGATTTTCTATATCCAATTACTCAACCAAAATACTCACAAGTAAACCCATGAATATGTTAATTGAATATGCAATTAAATCAAAACCACAAAAATGATCAATTTAATTGAGAGGTGCTCAACATAAGTAAACTCACAGAGCAACCGGCTACGACAAAGTTAATCATACGGAGATAACTAACTCAATCGTTCAAATACTCAACATAAGAAGAACCTTATGGAATATGAGAATACTCGACATAAGGAAAACCTTACGGAATATATGACTACAATAACCATACGAGTATGATTAGTATAATATTTCAACTACTCAACACAGGAGATTGTGGAATATTTGAAACTTCAACTAGATTAACTACAAGAGAACCTATAATTAATCTAATCGGGATAAGAATAACCAAACTAATCACCGAAGTAATCAATTTAATTATTTTTGGGCTCAACATAAGAGAATTATGGAACCCCGATTAAGTTATCAAAAGAAGATGACAAACTTAACCGTACATGTACTCAACATAAGAGAGAAAGAAGAAGCTTATGGAGTACAAACTAAATAACCAAGAATGATTAATTTGGTTTCTAATGCTCACATATAGCATCTCATGGAACAACCAACAAAGCCGACGTTAATCGACTTAGTTGTAAGCTGCTCGACACAAGACACACAATGGAGCCTTCACGGTATACAAAATAATAGATCAATAAAGACCAAAACCGTGGATAAACATACAAGGATCAATTCTATCTTTGTATCACAGAGTGACATAATAGACCTTATCCTTGCAAAACAAACGTTCACATCCTATTTTACATCAAATACATGATTGCATAGGCTTAACGTTTGTGATTTTCAAAAGTCGATTCTTCCTTAAACCCATATGAATATCGATCATAAACGACTTTACTTTTGACAACATGTGGGACCTTCAAGTTCACGACCGTAAACAATACATATCCCATAAACAATATTGCAATATAAGTAACCAATAAAATATTACAATAATAATCATCCTCAAATATTTTTAGAATTTAAAACCTAAAAAATAAGAATAAGAGAATGAAACAAATAATAGCTATGTGTAGTCACAATCTTCGCTATTCAAAGCACTAGTTATCCTTCCAACTAAGAAAAAAAAAAGACTTCTTAGGCATCTATAAGAATAACAAGCTAAACGGATTCCATATGCAATGTGAAGTCTAATAGCTTGTGATCAACATCCTTCTCAGCATTATCATGGAGATGATTCTCCTTGCGAAGAGCCTTGACTTGAGCTTTTATGAGACCAAGGTCAGATACAACCTTTTCCAACTCAGTTTTTACTGTATCAAGGCCTTTGAGAGTATCAACCAGTTGTTTTTTTGCTTCCCCAAAATACTTAAGAAAGTCGTGAACAACTTCAGCAGAGATCATATCATCCCTTTCAGCATCTTCATGAGTGTAAGCATAAAAACATGAAGCATTAGGATGGTCTTTGTCTACGAGCGTTCTTTTCCTCTTGGACTCAACCTCAATGCCACTGTTGAGAAACCCTTTTGAAAAATCACCATAGCAAGAATAAGAGGAAGACATTCTTGAACAATAGAAAAAATACCAGGAGTACACGAACGACTTGTAACCCTAAGAAGTATTTAAACTTGGGAAAGACACTTTAGGGTTTTAGAGGAAAAGTTAACTCAGGCCAGAACACAATCCGTTCGAGTACAACAGATACCCATAGAAAATAAAGTCCTTAAGAATTTTCGAAAAACAGGACTTTTATAAAAGAGACACAACGCAACTAAATAATTTTTCACTTAAACAATACTTGTTCTCATGTTAGCAAGTTTTGTTATGGACGATAAGAAAATAGCCTAACTTAACAGATGCAAACAACAAGTATACATGTTCTAAACACAACTTACTCAATAGGGTTTTTCATGAGTAAGTTCTCAAACCTTGTGATTAATTAGCACAAGTACGAGCCCCAGGCTCATTATGAGGTTTGTGTTTTTGGTTAAGTTTATTTTTCCTCTTGGCTTTAGAGAGGAATCCTGTTTGACATGAGAAATTGTCATAAAATTTATTGTCATCAAAATACGAGACAAAGATAGACTGCTCACCAGAAGTGCTTTGACATGAGGAAGAGTATAATCTGTTGACCAACTCTTTGTGTTTTACAATTATCTCTTTGATGTCGTTTCTAATCTCATCGAGCCTTTTTTCTTCTGGGATGACTTTCTCAACAGGAATATCGTTGCTTTTTAAGACACACCGTTGAACTTCCTTTGACCGATGTTTATCAAGACGTCTATTCTGCCTTTGAACATTAGAGGAACTCCCTGTACTGACTTTCCTCCGCATAAACAGGATAGGTACGAAAACCAATCGGCTTAATCATACGGATGTCAGTCACACCTTCAAGAATCATATATAAGGTGTGTTGTAGTTGAACTAAGGAATCTTTATTCAACTTGGAGTTTCTCTTTTGTCTAATAGAACTCTTGATCTCACAAACAAGACATACCTTTTTATCAGAAGTTTTGTCTCTTCTACAGAATGACCCAAGTTTGGTGGGAACATTAGGAACACCTGTATCTACTTCTAAAGACAAGGCTTCAGAAGCTCCTGATATATTAGATTGCTTTGAACAACCTTGAACAGAGAGTTTATTCAAGAGTCGTTCAATATTCAAGACATCTTTTTCGAGTCTGCTCTCGAGAGAAAGATCTTTGGTTTTTCCATGGACTTTGCAATCTTTGTCTATACTAAGGAGATTATTGACATGGAGTTTTAGTTGTTTCATCTTAACAGCTTGAATTCTGATTAGATTTAGAATTGATCTACTCTCTTTAGTTGTATCCCATTTTTCAGTAGAACTGGTCTTTTTTTGGGAAAAAACAGAAGCATCCATGTCAAGTTTTGTCTGTCTCGTCACCCTACTGGGTTTGTCTATATTCAAGAAAGAGAAAAATTTTTATTTAATAGATTTAGACGAGATAGACTCTTTATTACCGGTGACGCGTTTATCAGATATACTCTTGTCCATAGAGTCAGATCGCTACAAACACAGACTGATGAGGTCTTTAATGTGTTTGCATGCTCTGATACCAATTGAAAAAGCGGGGGTCTAACAACACCACCCAATATTTTGCTTAGCAATCTGTATGGACAAACTCCGAAACACTTTGCTAGAGAATCAACTAGACAGTCGGACTCAATCTAGATAAAAAGTATCTCAAAGAATTTTTATATCAATCTCTCAATTTGATCTTTACTCAAGCAAATAGAAATTCGCGAGTCTTTATCAAAGAGAGATAACTTGGACGGTACCAAATACCAATGTCCAAGGATCAATCAACTACAATCAACAACCAAAGGTTGGATTAGAGAAGTTGATGATCTAACGCACAACATGTATTATTTCTATTATATAAAATATAATGTGTAAAAGAAATAACACAGACACCAGAAGTTTTGTTAACGAGAAAACCGCAAATGCAGAAAAACCCCGGGACCTAGTCCAGATTAGATACACATTGTTTTAAGCCGCTACAGACACTAGCCTACTACCAATTAACTTCGTACTGGACTATAGTTGAACCCCTATCAGTCTCCCACTGATACAAGGTACAGTTGCACCCCTACGCCTCTGATCCCAGCAGGATACTACGTACTTTATTCCCTTTGATGATCTCACCTACAACAAAGAGTTGCTACGACCCAAAATCGCAGGCTTTGATAAATAAACAAATCTGTGTCATACAGAAAAGTCTATCAAAGGATAAATCTGTCTCCCACAGATAAACCCTAGTTTTGTTCCGTTTTTTGATATAATCAAGGTATAATAGGAACCAATTGATTAATCCGGTCTTATATTCCCGAAGAATAGCCTAGATAAATCAATCGCCTCTCAATACTCAATTCCTGAATACACAAGAAGAATATTGAGGAATCACGAACAGTGAGACGAAGATGTTCGTGACTTCTTTATCTTACCTATCGGATAACTCGAACGTTCTCAAGCCAATCAATCGATTGTACTCCTACGATAGAAAAGTAAGATCAGAGCACACAACTACGATAAAAGTAGTATCGGTCTGGCTTCACAATCCCAATGAAGTATTTAAGTCGTTAACCCGAATTTAGAGAAGAAACTCAAGGGTTAATGGAGATTTACTCTATCAAGCGCACTAGTATCACACAACAAAGGTGTGTGGGGATTAAGTTTTTCTCTTGCTAGATGTCTCCTATATATAGCCTTTCAAATCAGGGTTTTTCCTTAGTTACAAAGAAATCCATATTCACCGTTAGATGAAACCTGATTTAGATTCAAGACAATATCTCTCAACCGTTAGATCGAAAGACATAGCTTGTCAAACACACTTGTGACAAACGTTTTCCAGGTTCGTGAAAACTGGCCCAAACGTGTACACTTATGTTGGTTCAACATAGTAACCAAAAGGCAACCATATGATCTTCTCATATTGACTTGGTTCCTCATTCATCATAACTAGTTCACTTGACTCAAACGAACTAGTTAGAGAGTCATTCAATTGTTATGAGATCTTATATAACTACACAAGACACAATTGAATTAAGATGATTCGATTCGATTGAATCGGCTCAATGAACATTATAGCCACGGTTTGCATAAAGCATTCCTTAGTAATTGTTGATGGTGGATTTTAGTTCAAGGCTAAAATTGTAAAACCAAATTTATGCGCTGACATCCTGCAAAGGATAAAGCCACTGATAAGTGATGAATACTTCTCCACTTTACTAATTCACCTAAAATGGAGCATGTAGCAACAATACCATACGCCCTGTGAATTTAAAGCATTCTCAATCAATACACGATTAGCCTTGTATTTCCCGCTGAACTCTCCTTATTGGTGCGGCATGACGACTGATTGTTGCTCTCAGCAGAGCAACACGAATCTCCAAGCGTTAATTATGAAGCATATACGAAATACCCGTACAGGCTGCCGCTCTCGGTGTGTTATACTAGCCCGATTTAGCATACATCTCTCGGTGTGTTATACTATCCTGATTGAGCATTTGGACTGTCCATATCAGTCTCAGAAACAATCACGACCAACCAACTTCACCTGCATTATTGGATGGCTTAGATCGAATCCATAACCCTCAAGCAGGTATTGGAATGTTCAACACCGGACCAATGCAGATCCCGCATGGTCGGCCTCCCCAAAAGGGTAGCATGGCTTGCCAATTCTTCCAGCCAAAGCGGCTGGACGAGAAACCCTAAATTAGTGTTTGCAGCACATTACATGTGTCGCAAATCAGTCTCAACCATCCATCTTCGTAGGCATAGATGGAGGGTGTAGATGTAGATTCAAAGGGCCCAGAGCATATCAACACAAACACTGTGGGCCCTCCTACATACATGACCGATCGGTCAGGACCAAACATGGATGGTCGTCCCAATTTGTGCGTCCAAACAAGACATGACGCATGGCTGGCAGAACCCTAATTAAGATTTTCGATCACGAGCGTCCATTTTCACCTGATCGAACGAAGGGTCTAGGAGTCGATTAAGCAGGTCCAGTGAGTATCAACACGATCACTGTGGTCCCACCTATCTCCACACTCGATCGGCCAAGGCATGTCATGACTGGTCGTCTCGATTCGCACGCCCAAACTAGGCGTGGTCACACCTCCCAATTTCAAACTAATCTCGACCACTCAACTTTGTCGGACAAATTGAGTGGCTCAGGTCACGTTTCTACGGGGTATTAAGGTATGTACGTGTACACCATCCCGTCGTCTGTATACCAGACTAATCGGCCAAGACCGACCAAGCTTGGTCGTCTCGAAACGCTCCCGAAGTTGGCATGACACGCGGCTTTTGCGGCACCGGATTTCTATCGCAAATTGATCTCAACCACTCAACTTCGCCGGACAAATTGAGTGGCTTAGATCACACTTTCACGAGACAATGAGGTATGGGTGCCTACACCGGCATGCCGTCTACACGCATGCACGATCGGCCAGGCCAAAATTGCGTCCCAATCTTGGTTTCGACCAAGTTGAAGAGTGATGCTTGTGCACCTCTTCATAAACCCTAATTCCACTAACGGTCGCAGATGAATGTCTCAAAGATCATCTCATCCGTTCAACTTCACCTGCTTGGTTATACAACCCTGGTCAGGAGTTAACTGGTCAATGAGGTGTTGTGGTGATTACCATCCTCCACTCTACCCCACAAGACACGCATCTATTTTAAGACGCTTAATCGTGACTTACTCCATTAAGCCTTAAAACAGCGATGCTTCATACATGCTGAATATATTCAATGCATTACATGCATAGAATTCACGTGATATATTACAAGTATCAAATTCCAAATAACTTAGTTATTTAACCTAGCATTACATGCTACCTTCTGTGGGTCCCAAGATCCACACACTCGAGACATCAATCATGTCAAAAACTGGGGGATACATACTGGGGTATTGGTCTGGCGTTTTACAGCGTGCAGCGCACAACGCGCCATCACAAGAACGTGCCAGGAAGTCATGGACGATTAGTGATGATGGGAGAAGTGGGCAAGACTGATCGTGTAACACTAACACCCGCAACTCCACTAATCCATCACTCCACTTTCTCCACTTCCCACGAGATACGTGAGTAAGACTCAATGACTTGTATAAATAGGTTCTCCTCCTTATTTCAACAAAACAAGACAACAGAAGCAAGTGTTGATATAATCGTATTCAAACACCGGAACTGATAGCTTACATTCTGCAAGTCATTTCAGCTTTCTGATACAAGTCATACATATACAACACCTTCACAATATCAACACCTTCTTCGCTTCCCTCCCTAAGATCAACCCCATCTCCTTCACTTTGTGACCGAAGCAAGGCTGCAACGGCCATTTCTTGGTTTAGGACAGAATTGTACAGATTGATTTCTCGAATCACAAAGCACTCCCGTGCAGTGCATTTGTTTAGGGTTTAGATTCATTCCTCATCCACACACACCAAACTACCAAATTCGGCAGGAATAGTTTTCACCCATAAACATTAATTTAATATCTATGTTCAGAGCACATCTTTAGATCATAACCCCTTAAGTTCACAAACAAGTTCGCGGACTAAAGTTTAATCGGTTGAGTTTTCCAAACTCAGCAGAAATTCTCGGTTCGAGAACTTCTGCCAGTTCGCGGACTAGGTTCACAGACTGAGTTCTCGGACTAAGCACACAAACGAGTTAGTGGAAAAAACCCAGCAGAAATTTTCGGTTCGAAAACTTCCGTCAGTTCGCGGACTTCGCAAGCCAACTCCACAATCCACCTGATTCTTCTTGCTCAACAAAGTTCGAAAACTTCGGATCAAGGAATACATGGTTATGTAATCTAAATTCTCATTTCAATCATTGAGACATTCTAAGAGGACGCTATCCCAACCGTTATTCACAGATCATATTCACGTCAGAGCAATTCTCAAATATGATTGAAAGATGAAGATAAACCTGATCAAAGCGAGATGCTTTACCAACACATGAATTTCGAGAAAAAAATAAGCATTGAATACTCAGCTCGAAATATCAAATGTGTTTGATCTAGTCTATATAGCATAGTACTTTTGTCTCATAAGAAGTAGGAGATAGAATAGATAGACTTTTGAGTGATAGATAAGTTCAAGTCTTCACATACCTTTTTGTTGATGAAGTTCCACGGTTCCTTGGTGTAGATCTTCGTCGTTGTCGTTGAATCGCCATGAATTCCTTGAGCTCAACTACACTTTTCCTATCCTGGTCCAAGACTTAGCTAATAGGCTAGAAATAAAGACTTATAGTTTTGATCACTAACATTGACAAACATGCTTGATATAGCAACGCATGCGAGTTCGATCGAGCTATGCTCTAACAAAACATAAGATAGATCTAGACCTGACGAAGGAGTTTATGCTAAGATAAACGGAAGAGCCTTTGTCCGACTCATATCAAGTAAACACACTTTGTCGTTGTATTGTCTCGATCTCGTATCCATAGACGATCACACAAAGTGTGAACCGATTAGTTGTATTGTCTCGATCTCGTATCCATAGACAATCACTTTCGGAGAAAGGACTTATAGGTAGGAAAAGTTTTGGTTTGAGGTATATTTGGGTACCCTCGCTTTTTCAGTCATTGTTAATGAAATCAAGAAGGTGGTATTAAAAAGAAACCTTGGACTCACCCAGTCCAGATGGTTTGCCTCATGTTTTTTACCAGAGTATGTAGGATGTTGTGGAAGAAGACACCATTAATATGGTTTACCTTGGTAACTCGAAGCATATTCTTAAACAGTGTAACCATAATTTTGTTAGTCTCATACCGAGAGTTACTTTCCCTAGGAATGTTATTGAATTTAGACCAATAAGTCATTGTAACACATCTTACAATATTGTTTCCAAAATTATATAGGGTTATATCGCCTTTTTGAGCTACTTTCTTGCAAGGTAAAAATATGTCGTACAACATGGTGATAGCCCATGAAATTGATGATACAATAAGGAACAAAGATCGGGAAAATGTTATATGGACATATAAGTCACAATGTCAAAAGCTTTTGACAGAGTCGGGTGGATCTTTGTGATCCCATTCCTTTATAAAACTTGGTTTAATGATGACTGTTGCAAGTTGGTGGAGCAATGTATCTCAATTGTATCTATATGTATTTTGCTTAGTGTAGCTCCTGGTAACTCTTTTCTTCCTAAAAGAGGTCTCAGATAGGGAGACCCTTATTACCTTATCTTTTTATTTTATGCATAGATTTTTTTTCAAAAAAACTTTCATCCACTAAAAATTGAGACCTTGTGCATGGAATTAAAATCCTTGATTTGGTGTAGTGAGTCCCCCTATCGGCCATATGTTTTTTTGCAGATGACTGTTTGACATTTCTAAAGGATAAAAAAAACTAGTGTATCTCGACACCTTTATGATTTCATCGATAACTTTAGCAATCTTTTTGTATAAACAATTAATTTTGAAAATCTTAGGATTATCTTTAGCCCAAAAACAATTAATTTTGAGGTATGTTAGGCTCATGGAATTCAATATGGTATCAGAGCCGACGACGGGTCATCTGCTGAGGGTGAGAAGGTATGCTGGAGGGATTGGTCCAGGTGCTTCTCATGAGGGGAAGAGAACGTCGGAAATCTGGGCTTGAATATATTCGGGAGACGAGGACGGCTCCAATTTAAGGTGGTGGTATTGTAATACCCCAAAATTTCGGCAGTGGATGGCCGAATGGAATATAAGTAATGGTTTTTCCTTTCCTAACACCGGGGCCTGATGAGTACACTTAATTGAGTTGTGGGAAAAACTTCTCAGTTAAGCGTGCTCGACCAGGAGTAGTCATGGGATGGGTGACCTCTCGGGAAGATGTTGTTGGATATCCGCAGTGGGTAAATGGGGACAATATCCGCAGTGGGTAAATGGGGACAATATCGGTCTAAATTGGGATACAATTAGAGATGGTTCGCTTGTTCTCGGGTGGGAGAGTATGTTGGGATGTTATGTCAGATACTGGTTTCACAAGAGGCAAGGAACGTCTACATTATACCGATGCCTTTTCAGCACAATTGGCTCCAGCATTGGCAGAAAACTCTGCATTTAAGCGTGCTCGGGCGGGAATAATTCAGGGATGGGTGACCATACGGGAAGTTTCTGTTGGATTACCGCAGCGATGCCTGTTGAAAACCCCACACTGCCAGATATCCGCAGTGGCTAAGTGGGGACAGTATCGGTGGAGGAACGGGTATTACAAATAGGGATCATACCCATATGCTCTCGCGGATCATTACCCATTTCATTCACAATACGAAAACCTTGGAATCTTTCGAACCTTTGTTAAGTAAGTTTCCTAACGTTTATTGCTTCACACCACATACTTGTTTTTTCCGTGCCTAAACAATTGACCAACAAAATAGATTCCATCTGGATGAAGTTCTGGAGGAATTAAGGGAGAATGACTCTAAAGGTATATATCTGAAAAGGTGGAAAATCGTTGCTTTATCTAAAAAGCTTGGTGGTCTTAATATTAAGCAGTCAAACATTTTCGATGAGGCTTTACTTTCCAGGTTAGCTTGGAGGATCATAGATTAACCTAATGCTTTCTAGGGTACAATATCATGAATACTTTGAAAATTCTGGCCTCTTGATTGGAATTTTTCCCAAACAATGTTCATATATTGTGGAGGGTAGCAAGAAGGGTGTCATCATCATTAAACAGTATTGTTGCTGAGAAATAGGAGATGTTACAAAGATTTTTATCTTGAGTCATAACTGGATTCCTAATTTTACGGTCGACTCAATGCTAGAATGTTCTTTAGGAACGTGAAAATTGTAGATCAGTTAGTTGGTAATGAAACCCGAACTTGAAGGTGGATGTCTTAAAAGCTTTATTCAATAAAGCAAGTGTTAGAAACATTTGCAGATTAGAATCCTCATCAGTGGTCAGCACAAAATTAGAAAGAAGGTCGGTTCTAGTGGTATGCTTAGTGTTAAGTCAGCATACAAAGCTATTTTGAATGGAACTATTAATTTGTTCGGAAAATGGGTCATTTGTCCAAAAAAATTTAAAACATGGTTCAAATGGACGAGTAAAAATTAGTATGGGTGAAATGGACAAAAAAAAATAGCAAGGATGAAACGGGATTCATCGCGGCTTAAACTTAAAAAATAGCAAGGATGAAACTGGATGCATCCTTATATAAATTAAAAATAAGAAAAAATATTTGAAAATGGGTAGGATGAAAATGGTTACATCCTGGCTATTTTTATATTTTTGTTCATTTGAACAGTATCTTTTTAATTTTTGTCCATTTAAACAGTATCAAAATGTACAAGTCTTTTTCACCCAGAAATTCTTGATTTTGGCCTTTTTAACCAATTTTGTGTAATTTGTTTATTATACCCAATAGTGATTTCACACAGAGTAGTTTTTGAAAAATCAAAATATCCCTTAAGATTATGATTTTTACGTGGAAATGTATACATGGTTGTTCTTGAAAACATTACGGGATTCAATAAATAATATTGATTCTATTTTTCGTTGCCGCTCTAAACATGTGGAATCTATACAGCACATTTTTCTTGAATGTAATTATGCTAGAAGTGTTTGAGACTTGCTAGACCTTAACCTTGTAATCAGAATACAACCTGGAAGAGGATAACATGAACGTAGGCAATCTATCTATATTATTGGAAAGGAGTAAGTAATAAATGGATACAAACCCTTTCATCTTGGATTGTATTAGTTTAACTTGCAAATTTGGTTTTGTTCCAAGAAAGGCCAATAATCCTGCACACTTATCTTTCACTAATGACCCAAAAATATGTAACATGAGCCTGGTGATCTAAATATACCACTGGGGTTCACATTATACGCATGTTCATTACCCCAAAATATATCGTGTGACCTATAATTTACCACTACAACTTAATATTTGACATGCAGTGCTTTATAAATTTCTTAGTGACTCGTAACCTGTTTCATACCCAAAACTATTCCAGAATCCCAATACTTAGTCTGATACAAAATTTATTTATTTCATCAAAATAAATAGTGCACCTTCGCCGAAATCTACTTTGGTAACCAAAACATGTATTACACAAAATTTTCCAAAACTCAAATTATGTCATATGATTTAAATTTTTGTTGTCATCCAAAATCTATTATGTGAATCAAAAATGATCATGTAACTTTATGACCCAAAAGCAAGCACTGCACCCCAAATCTTTTCAAATGACCCGAAATTTGTATCATTGTCCAAAATCAATATTATTCCAATTAAATGCTAAAAATCAATGGCCCATGCAGGTCTCGAACCTGCGACCTTCGCGTTATTAGCACGACGCTCTAACCAACTGAGCTAATGGGCCATTGTATGCCTAGTTGTTTCCATGGGCCGATTTGATCCTGTAGGTAAAAGTTCGCATCACACTTCGCTATGGAGTAGTGTATGTCGTCCGTCACTAAACATACGGTTGATTTTGGAAAGTCGATACAAATCCCAAAGCCTTATATTCCCAGTGTAACTGGTAACATGCTAATTGTTTAACCTTACAGTTAGATCTCTCAAGGTA
This sequence comes from Papaver somniferum, assembly GCF_003573695.1. Classification (NCBI taxonomy): domain Eukaryota; kingdom Viridiplantae; phylum Streptophyta; class Magnoliopsida; order Ranunculales; family Papaveraceae; genus Papaver; species Papaver somniferum. Next base: position 200,737,248 of record NC_039362.1, on the reverse strand, counting down.
TGATCAACTAGCTTTTCTGAATTTCGTTCGTACGAGAGTTTCCTTTGCACTCAACATATACCCGAGACAACCCCAGTGCAAGCAACAATTTGTAATAACAACATTTCGTGTTGTTCTCTTAACAGAGTTGCCTGTTCCTGACAGTGCGTCAATGTCCACAAATTCTTTGACCCGCAGAAATCTCTAGAACAAGACTATGAACCGGATAATGGTCTTCTAGTCGGTGAAGTTCCCGTATAAAGAAAGATGAAAAAACAAAAACAAAAAAAAAGGAAAAAAAGAAGACGTGTTTAGGTTCTGCTCCTGTTATACATAGATTTGGGTTTTCATCTAAGAGGGAAAAAGTAAACCTAGTCGACTGAAACATCGCTGAGGTCGTAACCGTCTGTCGAGTGCGAGAAGAGATTCATCAGTTAGTGTTAGAAAGGCTTCCCACCATCGACAACCTTCAAAAAAGGAACTGTGCTTCAGTGAATAATGCAAGTAGTCACTCTACTATTCTCTGCCGTTTGTGTAACCAAGTTAGTGAAACAGGAAACCATCTATTTTGGGACTGCAGCTTCACTAAGCAAATTTGGGAGTTCTTTTTCCAGCAAGCTAACCAGCAACACCCCTGTTTCTCTTCCCTCTTAAACATCTTCAAGAATTGGAGATCTTACAATCTTACTAATATTGGTGGGAAAGAGATTTGGAAGAGAGTCCCTGCTAGTATTTGTTGGAATGTGTGGCTGGAGCGCAACGCCAGAGTTTTCAGTGGTAGAAACATCAGAATTGATTCCATAATCACTGACTCTAAAGTTAATGCGTTCCACTGGGCTTCTACTTCTCATAATCTGTCAGGGATTCATCTTGATGGCGTCATTGCTAACCGGAAAGGGTTATTCTTTGATCTCCTTAGTTTTTTTCTTAGTTTGTGGGCTTCTTTGTTTGTTTTTCTTTCCCTGTCCGTGTTGGGTGGCTGTAGCTTTGCTACTTTGTAAACTGTCTTTCTTCTTAATATAATTTCTTTTCCGATCAAAAAAAAAAAAAAGAGAGATGAGACACGTAAAATCATCAGATTTCTCTTATTAGACGCATATTTTTGCTTTGCTGCATCTCTTTTCAATGGAATATGAACTCTCTGAGCCAATTGGGAATTTTCATTATCCCTCATGTGTAAACTCTCCCTCGCTTGTGAAATTTCATGAGATGAAGGACACGGAGGAGGAAGAGGAGGCGCGTATGATTAATCAGGCAAGACTTGCTTACTAGTTAAGGGGAGTAAATGCCAGGAGATGCGAGGGTTTTCAGTACTCTAGTACAAAAGATAGTTCTTCTGACAGAAAATCTACAAGAGAAACAGGTTTACGTATAAGAACGTCAACAAGAGATCGCATTCATTTGGATCTGCAGTTGCATGAGGAGCAGTGGGTTGTGAGGTTAACTGACATCACAATCTGTTAGAGCATAGCTCGGTCGAACTCGCATGCGTTTCTATATCAAGCATGTTTGTGAATGTTAGTGATCAAAACTATAAGTCTTGATTTCTATCCTATTAGCTAAGTCTCGGACTAGGATAGGAAAAGTGTAGTTGAGCTCAAGGACTCCATGGCGATTCAACAACAACGACGAAGATCTACACCAAGGAACCGTGGAACTTCATCAACAAAAAGGTATGTGAAGACTTGAACTTATCTATCACTCGAAAGTCTATCTATTCTATCTCCTACTTCTTATGAGACAAAAGTCGTATGCTATATAGACTAGATCAAACACATTTGATATTTCGAGCTGAGTATTAAATGCTTATCTTTTTCTCGAAATTCATGTGTTGGTAAAGAATCTCGCTTTGATCAGGTTTATCTTCATCTTTCAATCATATTTGAGAATTGCTCTAACGTGAATACGATCTGTGAATAACGGTTGGGATAGCGTCCTCTGAGAATGTCTCAATGATTGAAATGAGAGTTAAGATTACATAACCATGTATTCCTTGATCCGAAGTTTTCGAACTTTATTGAGCAAGAAGAAGGTGGATTGTGGAATTGGCTTGCCAAGTCCGCGAACCCAGTCCGCAGACTCAGTCCGCGAACTGGCGGAAGTTTTCGAACCGAAAATTTCTGCTAGGTTTTTCCATTAACTCGTTTGCGTGCTCAGTCCGCGAACCCAGTTCGCGCACTGGCGGAAGTTCTCGAACCGAGAATTTCTGCTGAGTTTGGAAAACTCAACCGATTAAACTTAAGTCCGCGAACTTGTTTGTGAACTTAAGGGGTTATGATCTAAAGATGTGCTCTGAACATAGATATTAAATTACTAAGGAATGCTTTATGCAAACCGTGGCTATAATGTTCATTGAGCCGATTCAATCGAATCGAATCATCTTAATCCAATTGTTTCTTGTGTAGTTACATAAGATCTCATAGCAATTGAATGACTCTCTAACTAGTTAGTTTGAGTCAAGTGAACTAGTTATGATGAATGAGGAACCAAGTCAATATGAGAAGCTCATATGGTTTCCGTTTGGTTACTATGTTGAACCAACATAAGTGAACACGTTTGGACCGGTTTTCACGAACCTGGAAAACGTTTACCACAAGTGTGTTTGACAAGCTATGTCTTTCGATCTAACGGTTGAGAGATATTGTCTTGAATCTAAATCAAGTTTTAGCTAACGGTGAATATGGATTGCTTTGTAACTAACGCAAAACCCTGATTTGAAAGGCTATATATAGGAGACATCTATCTAGAGCAAAAGTTAATCACCACACGTCTGTGTGATACTAGTGCGCTCGCTAGAGTCGATCTCCATTAACCCTTGAGTTTCTTCTCTAAATTCGGTTTAACGACTTAAAGACTTCATTGGGATTGTGAAGCCAGACCGATGCTACTTTTATCGTAGTTGTGTGATCTGATCTTACTTTTCTATCATACGAGTACAATCGATTGATTGGCTTGAGAACGTCCGAGTTCTCTGATAGGTAAGATAAACAAGTCACGAACATCTTCGTCTCACTGTTCGTGATTCCTCAGTAATCCGCTTGTGTATTCAGAAAGGATTATTGAGAGGTCATTGATTAATCTAGGATGTTCTTCGGGAATATAAGACCGGATTATCAATTGGTTCATGTTACCTTGATTTCATATCTAAAGACGGAACAAAAACTAGGGTTATCTGTGGGAGACAGATTTATCCTTTGATAGACTTTTCTGTGTGAGACAGATTTGTTTATTTATCAAAGCCTGCTGGGTCGTAGCAACTCTTTGTTGTGGGTGAGATCAACAAAGGGAATCAAGTACGTAGCATCCTGCTGGGATCAGAGGCGTAGAGGTGCAACTGTACCTTGTATCAGTGGGAGACTGATAAGGGTTCAACTATAGTCCAGTCTGAAGTTAGTTTGCAGTAGGCTAGTCTATGTAGCGGCTTAATACAGTGTATATCTAATCTGGACTAGGTCCCGGGGTTTTTCTGCATTTGCGGTTTCCTCGTTAAAAAAACTTCTTGTGTCTGTGTTATTTCTTTTCCGCATTGTATTTTATATAATTGAAATAATACAGGTTGTGTGTTAGATCATCAACTTCTCTAATCCGACCTTTGGTTGTTGATTGTAGTTGATTGATCCTTGGACATTGGTCTTTGGTACCGTCCAAGTTATCTCTCTTTGATAAAGACTCGCGAATTTCTATTTTCTTGAGTAAAGATCAAATTGAGAGATTGAGATAACAAACTCTTTGATATATCTTTTTATTGATTGAGTCTGACTGTCTAGTTGATTCTCATAAAAAGTATATTGGAGTTTGTGCATACAGATTGCTAAGGAACGGGTGAATACGGTACCCTTGAGGCCCATGTGGATTCAGATACTCAACCCGTGGTTTGCATGTGGATTTCATGCATGCAAACGTAGAATGTTATTTGTTTCAACTTGGGCGCAGGGGTCGTCCGCCTCTCTTGCAGTTCCACTTGAAGCGCCCTATCATGGTGGGAAATATACAGGCAAAGGATATCCAATTCGGTTTGGTCCCAAGCCGTGATGAAGATTTGAAAACTTTGTCCAGAAAGTTCAAGTAACTCAATGGATTTCTAAGAGTGCGCCTTTTACATCTGTAAGATTTCAATGGGTAGAGGAGTTCAAATTTTATGGGGACTATTTTCCAACGGGTGAACCAGCCACCTTTGCCCTGACATATTCTGCACTAGTAGTGCTTACGGAAACACCTTTACTTGTGATCCCACTACACGATATCGACATTGTTAACCTGGCATGCCTTGGAACCGAAACAATTGATATGACAGTCGTATTTAGAGACTTGAAGCGTGATGTGCTTGAAATCCGCTCAATTCCCTTGAAATTTATCTCTAGCATAAAACATGGTCTAAACACTGCACAGGTGAAGTACTATGTTAACGGTGAAAGCCGAAACTGGAGTAACTTTGTGAGAGAAATCGCAGCGTCTCCCGAGAAGTTCAAAGATAAAGGAGGATGGGATTCCTTCGAGGATGAGCGTAATTTGGCCTACTATCCGTCTGGATATTCAGATTTATATCCACGAATCCCAATAATTGATTATATTGCATAGTGGGGAAGAAGCGCAAAGTAAAGCATGGAGCTGGGAACCACAAGATTATTATCATTGTTGCTTTAGTTTTAATATATATTTTGCAAAGTGGAGTGAGTGTAGGGCCGTCAACGGTCGCTATCGGAACGAATAATGACTATATCGCATCTGTTACCTTTATTTTTATCGGATATCCGCTATCCTATAAAATCCGACGGATGTTGAAACTTTCATTCGATATCCATTCTGTTAAGAGTAACGGATATTCGATAGTATCCGTTAATTATCCGTATCCGATAATAGTAAAAGTAAAACACTAAAATCTCTTATCTCTACGACTCTACTCTTTCTTTTTTAGTAAACCCTAAACAACGATATGGTATATCTAAATTACATATATACCCTCACTACCGGATACGGATAATTATCCGTCGGATACTAACTCAATTGTATCCGTTTCATTAAGAGGTAATTATCCGATATCCGTTACCGATACCGATATCCATAAGTCGGATAATATCCTAACGATTCGAACGAACTCGAACGGATAACGGATATTCGGGTATCCATTGACATCCCTAAGTGGGTGTCTTCTTGAATGTGGTTTGATTAGAATGATAGCTAGATTAATTATTGTCTTTGTTCTAAAAAAGAAGACTAAAACGTATTGCATTCTAAAACGTTTATAATATACTCCCTCCGTCTCATTATTAGTCTATTAGATGACCTAGTTGAAGTTTGCACAATTCCTAAGACAGAGAATGAAATGAGTGTTTTTAAATATTTTTTACAACTATATCCTTATGGATAATAACTTGCAAAATTTAGAAATCATTTATCTCTCAAACTATACCATAGATTTTTATAAACTTTGTACGTATCGTTGAAAATCATTTTAAAACACCTATGTAACGAATATAAACACGAATATCAAATTTTACATATTTCTTATGATAATGATAATCAACCAAAAGGATAATTTTAGAAATATCATCTTGCTTAATGAGATAGGTCGACTAATAATGGGACAAAATTTAAAACGATCATCTAATAGTGGGACGTAGGGAGTATCTATTTGTCTTCTTTCTGTTTCCTTGGTAAGTTTTCAAAGTTCGGGTGAAAAAACATATGGTGATATTTATATAGGGTATTGTCATATGTGGAGTGAAATCGGAGGCATCCAGGTTTCTTTGGGGTCCAAATTCCATATGGCGGCCATGTCTCATAAGCGCCTCACTGTTTCTTCAAGAATACCAGTCGTTGAAAAGTTAAATCCTACACCAATGACACGATAAATCCAACTGCTGGCTACCAAAGGTGGTGACCGTTTTGATTACTTCATATTTTAGAAATGAACTTTATCTTTATCAATTATATAAAACAAAATTAAGATTATCATGGATCAAAAGCAGGAGGGGGTATATTAGACTTGAACCACGGAGAGACACTTTATTGATCTATAAATAGATATCCATAAACCATTTCTAAATCCATCATTCTTTCTGATAGATATCAATTTCACAAATGGGTTCTTGTGGGAAAAATATAGGTTGTAGATGTCCTGAATGTATTCCTTCCTCTTTAATGAAAAGAGAGAATGCGGAAATATCATCACGTTTTAAAGAATTTGATGTCAAAACTGGAGTTGCTACTGCTGCTGCAGTGGGTGCTGCAATTCTAGGATTGGGTATTTACCTCTTTTCTGATAGTTCTGAATCCAGCGGCAGCAACAGGAAGACAATGAAAGCCCCAGGTAAAGATGAAAGAATTTACAGGGATGAGTTTGAGAAGGATGCAGCTTTTTACTTCCGTAACGAACGTAAGGGCCGCAAGGGCTAGTATATATAGCAAACTTGGTATGCTTCATATATGTCATAATGGCTTAGTATGCTTTATGTATGTTGAAGATTTATGTTTATATATCCGTTTTATTAGAAAACTGGATTGGGTGAAGAGAGGCTCCTGCTCTCTATGTATGTTGAAGTTGCGTGTATGATGAATATGTATGGTGAGTGAACTATATATATATAATATATACATAAATGAAAACTCTCTAGTTTGCAAGTGTTATTTTGAAAGAAAACAAATCAACAGGCGCTCATGTAAAATTCTTCGGCCTTTTAAGATTAAATATTGATTTCGCGGCTATAAACTCAAGATTGCATTCTAGTGTCCAAACTAAAAATTGTCAAATTTGCAACTACTATTTTGAAAGAAAAAAAATCAACAAGCACACTCATATAAAATTCTTCAGCCTCTTGAGATGAAATATTGATTCGCGGCTATAAACTAAAAATTGCACGAGTTAATATCTAAACTAAAAATCCTCAAATTCGCAAGTGTTATTTTGAAAGAAAAAAAATCGACACACACTTATATAAGCTTCTTCAGCCTCCTAAGATTAAATTGTCATTTCACTACTTCACCACTACATGTAAACAGTGGATGGATAATAGCCAAAGTAAAGTATAATAGTATACAACAATGATACACGTGCCGAAGACTTTGCAAGGTGCACTTCAGGGCACTCAACGGTCCGTGAACGACTCTAAACATTGGGATAGGGAGTGGGGCAGGAATGGGCCCCACCCCACCTCTCACACAATTGTTCACGGTGCTGCCTAGGGCTGCACATGGGCGGGTATGGGCGGGTATAAGCTAAAACCAACCTCGCACCCACAGACTGCGGGGTTCTTTCCATAACCAACCCCGCACCCACAAACAGCGGGCGGGTTTTGTTACCCGCCCGTTACGGGTTGGGCGGGTATGGGTTTAAACGGGTTTAAACCCGCTTTATATTCAAGTATTTAGAGTAACTTCTATTCTCCTTGATTAAGTGAGAAAAAAAAAACCAAAACCCCCAAAATATTCATATCTAGGAAGTTCACAGATGAAGATTAAGTGTTGAATCTGTTGATTTTTCGATTGTTGTCGATTTCTGGTGAAGATTCGAAGTTGTTGTTGTCGATTTCTGGTGAAGATTTCTGGTAATTGTCGTTCGTAGGTGAAGAAGAAGAACTGAGGAGGAAGAAGAGGAGAGGCCGAACAGAGAGAAGAGTGTAGAAAGTGAATGAGGGTTATTAGTTATCCTATCTACTAGTATTAGGGTTTCATAATGGATGACTAGGATTAGTTTTATCTAATGATATATAATTTGCGGGTCTTTTGGACGGGTATGGGCGGGTATTAGCTTAAACCAACCTCGCATCCACAGACAGCGTGTTTTTTTTTCATAACCAACCCCGCACCCATAACGGGCGGGTATGGATTAAAAACCCACGGATTTAACGGATACGGGTGGGTTTGGGTATCATGGACGGGTCTTGTGCCAGGTAAAGAATATTAAATTAAAAGCTATATGTGTATCTTCTGTTGGGGAAAAGCTAAACACGACCTCAAATTAAAGACCCAAACAACGTTGATAACGGGGTACCAGTTTGCTTGAAAGGTATACCAATCTAACAGCGACCAGTATGATGTTGTTTTCTATGGGTTCTGATACCAGTACCAATACATCTCAAGCAAAATGCTACGGCCTATTAACAACTATTTTCTAGATGCTTGAAGATATTAAGGTGATTCTAGTTTATTAGTATTCCTAATTGCTTGAAATTAAGTTATTTTAGGATATTTCATAAGGTTTCCCGGAAAAAGAAAGAGAAACGAGATAAAAATCCAGCCGTTCTAAATGAATCGAGAATTTGGATAATGGGAAAACCGCTCACTCACAATGGATTATCCCCTGGACTGGAGAAAACAGCTATGTTGGCATTGGGATTTAGACCTACCTATTGTGTATGGGCGGTTTTCCCATCGCCCGATTTCTCGGTTCAAAGAGAATTTCTGATAAAAATCACCCGTTGTTTGGCCCTTTGCATATTTTATGGACACTTTAGAGTGGAAAAAAAAGCTAAAGGCTTAAAACATAAAGATAAAGGGGTATTTTTGAAATAAAAAAGTTAAAGCATAAAGATAAATTTTTGAAAAGAATATGGACACTAAGCTAAAAACATTTACAAAAGATAATTTTTCTAACAAAAAACTAGGAAGTCAGTCTTCCCAGCGTTTACTTTAACGTCATGCTTACAGCATATTTGGTACATATGCATGACATATAGCTTTGGGACCATTTCCAAACCAATATTGCTAAGAGGGTGTAACAATCCGGTAATTTTCACACAGAAATTCGAATGTGTTTGCCCTGTTTGTTTCAAGGGTAGAGCTTCCCTGTGGAGCTAATTGCCATTTCAATACACTACACACTAGATCATTACCATTTTTATGGACAACCTCACCAGTTTTATGAATCCAAACTTTCCTGCGTGACCCTAAAATCTTCATCATGTACTACGATATGCCACGATGATCAAAAATCAGTCGTGCATATGATCCAAAATATGCAACTATGAAACGCAAAGGGAAAAGGTTATACATTGAAATAGAAAAAGAAAAAAAAAAAAAAAACAAGAAGATCCAAAATATGCAACTATGAAGCGCGAAGGGAAAAGGTTATACATTGAAATAGGAAAAAAAAAACAAGGAGAGAAAAAATTAATGGCCCATGAGACCTGCGACCTTCGCGTTATTAGCACGACGATCAAACCAACTGAGCTAATGGGCCATCACGTCAAGAAACTAATTTAACCAAATTTAATTATCATGTATTGTGGTGGGACAGTTTGAGCCAAAACGTCTGGCTGAACTGAGGGAAGAAGTAGCATCTTCATTAAAGCATTTCATCCCATTTTCCAGTAAAATACTAAAACAATGGCAGTGATTTCATCGTGTCATCCTCCAAACCTACAAAATGCTTCAATTTGTACAAGAAAAGGGAAACTAAACCACTTTCCTGCAACCACATCTCATCGATTTCTTTGGCAAAAAGCAGCTGTCAATACCCCCTTTCCCATATGCTGCTTAAACAATTTCAGTTCATCTAGTAGTAATACTACACAAACGGCAGCTGAGGAAGCTTTGCTGGCAAAAAATGATTTACTAGATTTAATTGCAGATGAAGACCGAGGCGTCAAAACACAAGAAAACCCATTGAAAAGAATGCAGATTATTAAAGCAATTGAAGCACTGCGCGTTTTCGGTAAGAATTCAACAACTAGTGCCGCATCATTATCTGATACATGGAGAATGTTATGGACTACTGAGAAAGAACAACTATTTATCATTGAAAACGCATACCTCTTCGGCGGTACACAAGCCGGTGATATTTTGCAAGTCATTGACGTTGGCGCTGGTGTACTTAATAACGTTATTACATTCCCTCCTTCCGGCGTATTTATACTCGTTGAGTATCGAAATTGTTTCGCCTCAACGAGTTAATTCTAGGTACACATCCGTTCAGTGATTCCTTCCCGACCATATTTATTTTTTTTCGCCATTTTCGTATTGTTTCTGAATTATGTGTTTATAGATTTACTAGTGCTGTTTTACGTGGTGAGAATTGGGAGTTTCCATTGCCACCGTTCGGTCGTGGCTGGTGAGTTTCCATTGCCACCGTTCGGTCGTGGCTGGTACAAATAATGTCCTACTTGTTTACCGTTTGCAAGTAATTTATACTGTTTTGATTTCACCTGTGTAGGTTGCAAGTAATTTATACTGTTTTGATTTCACCTGTGTAGGTTTGATTCAGTGTACATTGATGATAATATTCGAGTGGCCAAAGATATTCGAGGTGACTATTTGGTTGTTGATCGTGCCCCTTATAGATGGAAAGAATGAGTATTGAAATTTACTGCTTTGTGTTTTTCTTTCCTGGCTTGATGTTCCACTATGCTATTCCTTTGATGACTTTTAACCATTAGATGGATATTATAAGCATATTATAAGCTTTACAATGAACAAAACGAGTCTTATAGAGTTCTTCCATTTAGGGTGATGGTTTTCTGAAAAGAAGAGGGGAAAAAAAGGTGAAAAACTGATCCGACATGCCTTATTACAACCATTTTCGAGATGGTTTGTCTACCAAAAAAAAAAAAAAAGTTTCAAAATTAGTGAGAAAACTTGTTCTTTGGTATACCATGATTCTCCTGCAGCAGTGTTACGGGGATATAAAACGCGAATTTTTCATGTTAACTACAACAGCAGATACTATAGTGTAAAAGAGTGGACAAATTACAATAAAACTAAAAGCATAACTGAAAAAGATCAAAGAAGAATCAGTGTGCCCCGTCCGATACCAAACTCTCGTCCACAGCTTTTGAGCCACCACAAGATCTTGAGACGGATTCAAAAAGCTTTTCAATCTCGGGAGCACATCTCGTGAATGAGCGAGTCCAGAAGCCATATCGAGAATTCTGGGAAGACCATGAGTCCATGACCACAAGTATGAAAATAGTGTAAGACACTGTCACAGCAAACAAAAAAGGAAAAGAAGGCAAGTCCTGCAAACCTTGATCAGCTCTATGAAAGTGATGAGCAGACCCCATGGATGAGGAGGATTAACAATTAAGCGCTCCAATAAAACCCTCGTTATTTGCTCCTGAACGACTTCCTGCTTGTAGATAAATAAAACAGCTATAATTAGATTACACTTCCTCTAAAATGCTTATAGTCGACCAACAATAACACGGCTCCATTGACAAACCCTTCAGAAGGAGTTGATGGAGTTGAGAGTTCCATTTCCAACAGGAAATATATTTTATAATTATGCAAGCATCACTATGAAAGAAATAACCCTCCGCACCTTGGTTCTATTTTAAAGCATCTTTCAAAAAGTAATAATAATAACTAACAAGGGAAAAGAGAGAAGTAAACTGACCTGGTTGGTTTCAGCAAATAGGTAGAGGAGGACAAAGGAGAAATAGTGTGTATGGTTGTTGGGATAGCGTAACTGATTCGCAATCGCATTTAAGAAGAGGTAGCGACCTTCTGTATCAAGGTCCCCTATCAGAGTTTGGAAAATATCCATCGCAGACCCCACCAAGAAAATATCCATCGGTGTGGTATGTGGCGCACGTGGGGCTGATGTCTTGGTTTGTAGTTGCTGGATAGCCTGTAAACGGCCAGAAAATAATCTCATTACCCTTCAAATATAAGTGAACAAAAGAAAACAAGAAAGTAAGGCTATAACAACCAACTCATCCCAGAGAAGAGAGATAAAATTGGGAATATTTTGATGACAGTTGTAGCAAATTTTGACGTATGATATAAAAGACAAAAATACTATTGGTTTCAAAAGGGAAGTATCATTCATCAAAGAGTTGAAACAGAATTATACTATGCTAGAGGTTCATATAAAAGACAGACCAGATGACAGCAAAAAATAAAAAAAAATAAAAAGTTTAATTATATACTGTAATCAAGGAGAAAAAAACGAGCAATTTGTGTTCGAGGAAAGATTCTGAAAAATTAATCAAAGCCATATCACGCATGATGGTGATCTGCAGAAAAATTAATCCTCTAAGAGTTGCCAAACTGACTTAGTCACTTGGATGAATTTAACTAAAATTTCTGATGTTCCTACAAAAACTGCCAATCACGACCAGTGCTTTTCTAGGAAAGCACTTAAACAAGGAAATCAAGCAAACAACCAGTTTCACCAAAAAAAAACTTACCTGCATGCCAACATAAAGAACTAGAGAATTGATCAACGGAACATTGTACCGAGTCCCAGCCAGCGGTACCTCGCCCTGAGAAAGCAGCACTCTCTGCTTCAATCCTGTCAAGAATGATGGCCCTTGTTGCCTAGTCTGCAAAATTGAAATCCAAAGGAGCACAACTTAGAAAACACAATGTTCAGCCAATTTTATAAAATGGGAAAGACCCACATAGTGGTAGAACTTCAAGGAAGTTTGTGTGGCAAAATGGAAAAAAAGAAATGGAAGGTGATTGAACAGATTGAGCAAGCTCGAACTGATGTATGACAAAACTTGTTGGTCAAGGGAAAACAAACTGTAATTACCTTTAGATACTCATCAATATCACTCTTCATCTGTTTTGCCTTTAGAGCAGCATCAACATCAGAGAAAATGCATGGCGATTCGCTTATTTCAGCTAAAAGATCGATCTGTAAATCATTTTAAGGATTGTTCAAATGTTACTGAGAAAAGCAAAACACTAAATGGCAGGAACACAATCAGGTAACCTAATGGCACGTATGAAACCCATTCTTGTCACCACCTTCAAGTTTGGAGTGGAAGGATCAGGAAGCCTCGTGTTGCAAGGAAATGCACTGAGAATAACATTCCGCATCTGAATGCAGCTGGGGGGGATAACATCGCAGAAGCTAAAATGATAATTGCAAAGGAACTCAGGAAAATCGTGAAGAAGCACCAGTAGAACACGCAAAGTGCCTTTATAGAGGAAGTGAACCTGCACGGATAAAGAGCATGCACCAAACAATTACTTATCATCTTTAAAGGAAACCAATTCAAAATATTCAATAATAATCACTCAGCAACAAATGAGAGCCTAATAACTATGCAGGAAATTTTCCCAAAAACCTGAACAACTTTGGGTACACTTACAAATGAAAGTAGAACCCTGAAAAATGAAAATACAACCCCTAGAAAATATGGAGCCACTAAAATCAAAATGAAACCACCAGAAGTTGGTATTTAACCAAATTTGGGTTAACTCAGTGAACAAAATAATTGTCCCTCGGTTTAATTTGATATTGGTAAGGACTCTTGATCAAGAGCTATTTAATAATCCAAGCTCAAAACAAGGATTACACAACAATGTCCATGTAACTGTAAGTATATAACAGATCATGCCCCACCACTCACTGCCAAATGGATTTCACCGAGAGATATCCACAAACTTGAAAGTAGTATAACTGACAAGAGATACATGCTCCAGCCTACCCAGCGAAAGGATTAATGTCCTAGTCTCAAGGTAATGCTACACATGTGATCCGGAATGGTAACATTTTAACAAGAGCGCACACAAACTGAACAGATAAGCATGTAACTTACTGCACGACTCAAGCAAAATAAGCTTACAGGTTGTCCAAGCTCAGCATTTCTCAAGTACGGCTCCATGAACTTGAACAAATCTACAAGCAAGCGCTGGACATAGAGAGAAGTCTTCTGGGAATCTCCATATAGCAATTTTGGCATAAAACTCCTGTGACTCACCAGCTCCAGCCACGCAAAACTAGAAGCAGTCGAAACAAGTTAGTTGTTAGAACCCATCACGGAGAAGACAATAAACAGATAACCTGACGACAGAAAATAAACAGATAATCTGCAACTGCTTGAAAAAGACTCCGTTTAGGAACAAATTTATGCAAAAATATCGACGATCAGGTACAATGAGCTTGAAAAATCAAGGTATTTGACCATGTAGTAATTCGTGTCAAATGACAATATACCAAATAAAGATCAAGGAATAAGGTAGTTATGAAATGTTAACCTAAAACCAGGTACTCTAAGAGGCTGCAATGCGTGGAATGTATTTGCGAATGCTGCCAGAATCTGCTGATAACCACATTGAATTAGTTAGCGAACAAAAAACTATAAAGATACCCTATACATATATAATCCTAATCAACCCTCGGAATTTGGGAGACACTATGGTACAAAACAATAAATAACTAACTGAACCTGAAAGTTGGCACCCTCAAGCACAGGGTCAGGAGAACCAAGGTCCAGAAGCCAGTTTACGAACAGTCTGAAATAAGGCCTAGGATTAAATGCTGTCTTTTTCTCATCAGCATCTTTTTGAATAACTCTCACAGTAACCAGCAAAATCTGGGCAACAAGACAATAGTATATGGTTAAGTTTTTGTAGAGAAAGAAAACATGCATACACTCGAAAAGAGAGAGAACAAGAGAAACCTTGGGGAGGAGAAAAAGTTTGTTTGATCCCTGTTCCACTGCACAATACTAATAACCAAGTATGCAACCCAGAGTAAATTAGAATATTGACGAAATGGATGTACAAATGAGAGGTGCGATATATATAGAGGAATGTCAAGGAAGATATTAATACCTTCAGGATCAGTATTACAAGTTTGGCATACATATCAACAGAGATAAATGACAGAACTGGAACTTGCTGAGGTGATTGAAGTGTCAATGAACCTGGAACAACCCCCTCGGTGGACAGGCAGTGGGATACTGATAGTTCCTGAAATTTAAAAAACAGAAAAAGATTTTTGTTCACAACAACCAGCAGCTTGGCTTTTTTATTCTCTTTTCTTTTTCTTTTTTCTTCTGGCATGTGTGGGCGTGTATTTTGCTAGTAACAAACTAAGAACAAGAAAAGCAATAATATTCAACATTAAGTAAGAATAATCACCGTGAGCAGGCGGAATAAGCGATCTGTCATATCATCACCTTTAAGCAGTCCACTTTGCTGCAACTGTGACATGAAATGGGTGACAGCTGCATCATTCTTACCAGTAGCTTCACAGATCCGATACCATTCATTGAAAAGCATGGAAACCTGCAGTCGAACAAAAATAATCAGTCAACATTTTTCGTAGTGGATTGCAAGAAATCACGCTAATGATATCCTTTGACAAAAAAAAGAACCCACACTTAGATTGAACGCGTGACTATATTTGTGTTTTTGGAACTCGGTATTCTAAGAGAAAGCTATACAGATATTTCTACAATCCGCACTATAAGCAAAACATATAACTTCTGGACAAAGAAAAAATATCCAAATGTATACAACTCAGTGAAATAAGGTAATAAGATGGAATCAGTACAAAATAAGAGATTAGAGGAAAACATAGACCAATAGCTGGAAAAAGAGAAAGAAAACATAGACCAATAGCAAGTCACATCATAGTCAAACCAAAAATATAGCAAATTAGTAAGTGAACAACAAAAAGCAGTCTAGGTTCTTGCGCATGAAATGGCCGAAAAGCACTATAAACATAAGCATCAAACATTTACCTGTTCACGGAAGCCAAGAGGATCTGCTGCCATAGACTCCTCATCCATTACATGTGAATGAATAGAGGGAGCCTGTAGAAACAGAAACGTGGTCAACAACTATTAAGACTGGTGTTATTTTAATGCGATAGAAATTAGCAAGATAAAAAACACTCATAGGGAAAACCTTTCTGTCTCTCGACAATTTTCCTTTCTCGTCCTTGCTAATTATATATCCTGGAGGGGGATTAGCAGAAGCATTCCGGGCAATCTCAAGAAGTTGCGGCAAAGATTCAGGAGATCCAGGTTTTGTGCCTAGCTGCAATATTAACATGTGGTAACCCATCAGAGACGTCTTGATACCAGTGATGGCTTACAGATCTGAGTATAATTTCAGGAACCTCGGCAATACCTCCTTAAACAAAACACGAGCCCAGAGTTCAAATAAAAGTTTATAATAAATCCAAAAACTACTCAAAATTAGTTCTTGTATAAAGTGAACGCACATTTCAGATCACTCATTTAATGACAAAAACAATACATGGAAAACAAGAAATAGAATACCTCAACTTCAACATCTGTAGAATCTTTAGCTATAAGGTTTTCAAGCTGTACCTTGGAACATATAAAGAGAAAGAAAAATGAGACGAGGAGAAAGAGAAACAGGGAAGCATTAAGTGACATAAATACTTTTGTAAAAGTAGATAATAACAACAAATAAAGTTTGGATTATGTCCACCGAACACCACAGATTCCTAGCAGAGTGGTAAGAAAAGTTCCAACCTTTTGTGCAACAGCTTGGTACTTGTCTAGCGCATCCCCGGTAGATATAGAGTCTGTCGTACCAGCGCCTAAGCGCTCTGTTGCAGAACTTGTAGGTGATGGTTGTGTAGTAGCTCCTAAATCCTCCTAAACAGCCAATAAAATGTGTAAACACAAGAAAATACAGCCAATAAAATGTGTAAACACGAGAAAATTAATGTTGACACGGGGACTTGTACATAACAAGAAAATCTGCTCTTACTTTTGTGGAATCAGAGGGATCAACAGAAATAGGTTCCACGGAAATAATTGTTGAAGGAAATGAAGGAACGGTAGAAGTACGTTTAGAACCATGCTGCTTAAACACATCTGCCGCCCCTATATGAGTCGATGAAGAGCTGCAAGAAACAAATGGGATTACTAGGTGGACGTGTATATATATATATATATATAACAGTATTCGATAAGGAGAGAGAAAAAATGGTATTTGAAGAGGTAAACCTATGAGTCTGCGCCGACGCAGGGTTCATGTCCTCAGAAATGAGATCCAGGGGTTGCGCAACCGAAACAAATCCTGGACCTCCTTGCACAGTTGAATAAACAGTAGAATTCAGCTGACCTGATGCAGGGCCATTAGAACGAGGCAAGTTGGAACTACCAGAATCCCCAGTAAATGAAGCAGCTTGACCAGCAGGCAGTGCATCTGTACTCTGACTAGGTTGATTTTGCCATGGAAACCTTACAAAATCCTACAAACACAGCAAAATAACTTACTTGCGACGTCAGACACAATAAAAGCAACTTACAGACAATAGCTTTACATACGAACATCACATGTACCTCATACACTCGCTGCTGGGAGAGAGACAAACGCCCAGGTTTAGGACGAAGGGCCTCAGGCACTAAACTCAGAGGAAATTGTGTGTAAGTAGTTGCGTCAAAATACGCCGGACCTACAGCCTCTCTGTGCTTCCTTCTAACAGACAGTTGTCCAGCTATTTCCCCGTCAATTGTCTGTAATGCCTGTCTCAAAATAAATGTGAACATCATGAAGGAACAAAGTAAGACATCTTACCCAAAGGAACAAAGTAAGACATCTTACCTTCTCTATAGCAGCCTTTTCAACCACAGCACAACCCAAATCAAGGTTATCATTCGTACTGATCTGTACAGCTTGTTCAAAGTCACTGGAAGGACCTAAAGCCTGGATCAAATTCCTCAAGTGATTAGAAATAGAAACACGAAGAGGCTCCTGGAATTGCACACACCGACATGGGTAAGTCAGAGTGTTCGAAAGGAAAATACACAAATATCACGGGGCTTAGAGATTTTGCACCACAAGTAGCAAGAAAGTTACCCTCTAAATGCGTCCACAGCCAAATGGCATATATATGTGTGTGTGCATGTGTGTGTGTGTGTGTGTGTGTGAGAAAGAAGAGTGAACCATCATGGACTATGAATTTCCGTAAATTGTTATATATTTCAATTAGGTCAGGTGGAGCTTAAAAGCCACAGGTTTGAAGTCCCGCCTAGTTTAGTTGGACTTAATAATCCTGCCTTGTTTAGGCAGAGAGAAACATGTAACCTAGGAACTACAAAGTTTACAACTAAGCCCGTGCACGCTTTCAGAGAACCACCAGCTTTGAGATGGATATCAGAAGGCCACACTCAGCTGTATTCAAAAATTGTCGTTCCTATAAGTTCAACCTGCATTTCTCCCTAACAAATCTGACAAAATGCTATACACAGATACCCTGGATTGGCACAAAAACTGACGAATCCGACAACTTGAACTCCCACTGTAGGTGTTCTAGTATGTAAATAACAAATCTGACAAATTGCTATACACGGATACCCCTGGATCGGCACAAAAACTGACGACCCGACAATTTGAATTCCCACTGTAGGTGTTCTAGTATGTATATATTGTTAGCTTTTTACTGTTTATCATCATGTCATATTTTGTTATAAGAATAAGTGCTAACGCCAGTCAAATGTGTGTTTTGGTTATCATAATCAAACTCGGTATAACAATAGCTTATTATCTCCTACTTTATGATTTATCTAGTTGTAGAAGTATGATCCTATGCATGCAGTAAAAATATAAGCATAAAGTAAATCTGATGGGTTTGCCCCTGCATCAAAATCTCTCTATAAATGTTAAAGTAAAGCACAAATCATGTTTAAGCATAAAGTAATTATGGTTCAGGTGCTGCCGTGCTTGCTGGTTTTCTAAAATATATATCCAAGTTACTCAAAAAATCATCACTAAGTTATGAGACAAAACCTTGCAGGTAACATGTGCTAAACTTCCTGCGAGACTGGCAACCATCAGGTGAGCGGCATTACACATGCGGCTCTCATCAGACTCCATTGCATAGTCCTATATCCCATAAGAAAGAAAGAATTCAAAAAGTTATGAAAAATAAGAATGCATTTATCACAAACGAACTAAAACGGTGTAGAATGAAACTTGGTATATTAAAAATTATGTTTGTTAACTGACCTTTAAAACAAGTTCTTTTGTTGTTTGAATTGCTATAGTAACACTGCGCTGAACAACAGGAGACGTGATTTCCTTGATGGCCCTTTCCATCGCCACGGGAACAATTCTGTTGCAAGCAACTGTGTTAGGAGGAAGAAAGGCAAATTACTAGCCAATCAGTAAGACAACCGATACATTAAACAAATCCTAACCTCTGAAACTCCATCTGTAGACTCGAAGCAATCTTTGGGTTGACAATAACATCGGTTCCAATGTTGGGAATTGGTGTGGGAAGCTGTTCAAATAATGTCAGTCAACCTTGCCGATTAGCAAACCAGTACCGAGGATCGAAACTGAAGTAAAGTACAGAATGTAGTCATACCTGACTAACAGAAAATGGTGACTGAGACGGAGCGACTGGCACTCCCTGTCCAGGAGGAAGCCGCTCTGGTAAATTTGAAGCTGGCATCTTTTCATCCTTGGTGAACGGTTTATGAGAATGATGAGTAGGATACTACATTTACCAAATGCATCGAACGTCAACAACTAGAAAAAGAAGTTTAGACGTCTGAAGTTCAGTTAAAGGTACAACAAACCTGAGGTAATGCATTTGAATGACCCCCAGGACGAGATGAATTCGCAATCTCAGGTTGTGGTTCAACACTTATCAGTGTGTTAACTTCAGGAATAGTTAGGGGTTGGGCGGCTGTGACATCTTTGTTGGAGAAGTCAGGATTTCCTTCAACTTCCCTGGACCGATCTTTCAAAAGCGAGGTCGGCTTCACATCTTTCATATCAACTCCAAGAGTTTTAAGTAGGACCTAGGATGCAAACACATAATAAACGAAAAGCAAATGAGAAAAAGGTGCAATGAGACCAAATTGATAGTGTGAAAGAATGAAAGAGATCAAGCTCCAGATTCGCATAAACAAGTGCGATGAAATGCATACCTCGATGTCAAACTTGAGGTTCATCTTTAGATTTGGTAGGGCATAAATCTCAGCAAGTAAACCCAGAATTCCCATGGTCCAGGGATTTGGGGGTTGATATGCAAGACTGGATTGGCATGGTTCCAGAATCTGCAACATTTATAGAAACCATGTTTAAGTCGAGTTTGTATAGGTGTGTGAGATACTTCAAGATGCTTTGAATCAGCATGTCATTAGTCATTGATTCCCTATTTAAAAAAAATCTCTAAGGCAAACAAAAGAATCAGTAAAATGGATACCTTCGAGGTGAATGGAATTACTGCAATCATCAAACCTTTCTCATAAGCCTGAATCAAAAAAACAGTACAAAAAGGGTGAAATGGAAATTACTTTCTTAGAGACAAGAAAACAACATAAAAGAGTCAGTAATAGGAACTATGAAGAAACAACGGAGCATCTGACAGAATAGCAGAGAGCCATATGGCCAAGTAACATCACGTAGTAGTATCACAAAAGATCGAGTAGCATACATATTAGGCATAAACTGACTAACAACCACACCCGCTGAATCATAGCGGACAGAAGGGTGATTACCTCAATTATTAGGTCTTTGGGAGCTATTTCCTTAGCCCTTAATGCTTGGTTTCTACCAATCGTGAACTTCCCAAGCCAACTACCAAGATTTTTCAGCAATGAGCGTTCTTCTGAACTAGATTTTATAAGCTCGGATCTTAGAAGGACCTGAAACCATGCATTTTTGTTCAGATACTTTTCACAGAGAAATATAACTCAACACAGTAAGAAACTAGGTACGGCTACCTTGCAGTTCTCGTATGTAAATTTAAGAATCTCCTTGTTCAAAATTCTCGAATTAACTTTATCCAAGAACTTTAGGTACAGATCATGGAAATTGAGTTCAATGCTAACTCTGTTGGAAAAACAGAAACAAATTACATAATTGCCAACATTGCCTAGCAAGATATAGATGGATAAAATACAAACAAAATCAACAGAGTACAATGTAAACCCACACAAAAATACATCAAACCAACAGAGCACAAATATTCTAACCTATTCATCACCATGTATTGAGCAAACCATGGATAGAACTCTTCCTTCAGAACATCAGAGAACTCTTTTGCTTTGGTTTCAACATTTGCTACTGAAAGATTATTGATCATAAATGATATTCTATCTCGAGTCTCTTCTTCAGGAACCTGTTCCCAGGAGGTAAAGACAGTTCATGTAAAGGCAGAGCTGTAGGGGAAACGCTTCAAACAAGGCTAACGAATTTGTATAGGGTACATACTCTTTCAGTAGGCCTATCTCCCAAATCCGAACAATTTTGGCCACATAAATATAATTAAATATAATACATCTGATTACCACATATTTTGTGTAACAGTTACCTCTGTGTGTTCAACTACATCGATACTCTACGCTAGCTTGAACTAACTGGGCTGTGTTCAAGTATCTTATTTCACCTCATATAGCCTATACATCCAATTTAAAAATGCTAGTATATCTGACTGGGAAACACAAAACATTCCTTTTTGTCCACTTTGAGGAATAGACCATTATTTTCTATTTCGGATGTCTCTTCATTAACTCTCAAATTCTCATTACTGGCTAAGAGAAAAGGGACTAGCTCCATAATTTTGAAGACTTGATACTATACCTCATAAACCTAACTAACCAAGATGAGGAAAAATACCAGAACATAATTCATATAACATTTTAGATACCTCGATGGGAATCTCCCTTCTTTCAGCAGCCACAAGAAGTGTTTCAGTGCTTAATGCAGCGCCAAAGCCAGTGCTGTAAGATTGCTGTCTAGGTATGCCTGAAGAGAAGGGGGAGAGGAAGTGTAAGAAACCTGAAGCTAAAGTAGTTGAGCACTGTACTTCGCCAAGAATATTTTTGCATAAAGTTTTACCATCTCGATTAATGTGTATATATGTATATAATGATTAAAAAAAAGTTACAGAAAATTACTGGTAGACTGAATGCCTCGAGAAGGACGCAGAAAACCTGGGGTGGATGGCACAGCGGCAGGCCCACTGGGTGCATTCTGAGACAGCGCAGTAGCCAATGGCTGTGCAACACTTGCCTGCATAGAATAGCGATGTATATAACAGAAATAATGAAATGAGTGCAGCTAGAGCATTTATATACAACAATTATCAAAAAGAAAAAAAAAAATAGGACGGTATATTTATGCACCTTCTGAGTATTAGCTACAACATCATGGGTTGAAACAAGTGACTGCTGCTGTCCGGCAGGATATAGAAGTGGTTGGAGCTGAAATGGAGATAAAGATGGTTGAGCTCTAGCCTGCACCGTGCTGCTGCCGCTAGATCCCATTATCTTCCATGAGGACTCAGACACCTATGAAACCCATGGAATGTTATTACTAAACAGAAAAACTTGCACAATGTATAATTTGAACACAGTAATTCCAAAGAACAGCATGTAAAACGAACTTACAGCTCCAATCAATCACATCGGTTTGAAAGAATAATAAATAACATAAACAGTTTGGCCAAACAATGGAATTAAATAAGTTCAATCTTGAAACCAAGTAGCAACAGCAAACACCATTATTACTTAGAAAGATCGGTTTGTCTCACGCGATGGGGCCATGAAACAGTAACGGAAGGGGCATTAAGTGAATGATTCTTTTAAAGTTTCTCAAAAACAATGCTGTTTTATAAATGGTTAGTACCAGATAAGATGTTCTACTTGAAGACCTGCATTCCTCTATATTCACATATCAAGAGCACAAAGAACTGAAGTCCAGTAATGTGGGTGGAACTTGACACCTAAAAACACCAACAACGGTTCTAATAGAAGATAAGCCAGGGAGTGATTTTTAAGTTCGTCTGAAGTGATGTCACCCTTTTCAGTTATTGGCGCTATTAGTTTTAATGCTAAACGAAGCTTATTTTCAAGAAACTGCTAAAAAATTCAGTGATGGATATAGAGATGACGAAAAGGTAGTACCTCCATGTTTTCCACGGCGACTGGATTTGGTCCTTGGTGCTTATCTGTAGGGACGATGTTGCCTCCGTTTAATTCAGAGTGGCTGGATGAAATTGTGGCAAGAGCACGCTCAATGAAAGTAACCAGCCCTAATTGGGTTGTACGTAGATGAGAAATTTGCAAGATATGATTGCAATACTGAGGCCACTCTATCAAACGATCTACAAACTGCTCCAGCGCCTTCACCCCAAATAAAAACATCTGAAGATAACAGATAATAAGATATAAACATGCAGAACAGCACAAACAAAGAATACATGACTTATTGAAAAGAGAACACTAACTTTCGAATCAGCAGATTTACGCAAAGCATCCAGAACACATCGTAGGGCACTACCAAGGGTCAGATGGGTCACAAGCTGGTGCTTTATTAGCGATCCTGCAGTTAATACCAGTAACTTGTATAAATAGAATAATATAGTCCAAAGAAACAAACTAATTTAGTATGGATGTTAAGTGCATTACAATGAAAATGGTTTCTTCAATAGTAAGGCGAGACACTACAATTATTAAAAATATGTGGCAATTGGGAAAAACCAAAATAGATGAACTAAAAGCAACAATTTTTTCAAAATTCAATTTTTCACTATTTAAGCGGAATCAGAATTTACAAATCTGATCTTGGAAGTGCAAACCTTTTTTCATAACCCATAAGAACCACACTGAACTTCGAACAGAATCCACTCATTTTATTGTACTAAGGCTAATAAAGTAACTCGACGCTGAATAAATGCAAATAATCGTGACAATAACACAATCATCGCTTCTACTCATTCGTTAATAACACAATCATGATAATAGCATCAATCCAGTATAAATGTAACAAAATTAGTACTATCTTTTCCTCAACGATAGAATGTGAAAAACGAGAGTGGGTCTTTGTTAACTGTACAAGTGCGGGTCTAATCACCATGAGGTATATACCATGTGTAGTTGGTCATTTTGAAAAATATGTATTTCAAAATTTGCTAGAATGACTAACCACATGTAACACAGTGATAACACCTCAAACATAGAACCGCATCAAAGGAATTGCACATCAAAAACAGTAAATTCATTACATGCACAGCACAAGAAGGAAATAACTTACCAAAGAGTACTGCAGCAATTCTTAGCTGCCTTTCAGGATATTTTGGTAAAAACTCGTACTCCTCGAAAAGATTCCTTATCATGCATTCATAGATACATTGTTCCCTGAAAGTTACATGGTGAACAAACTAATTAATAGACAGACAAATCACTAATTAACACCAAACTGAGAATGTTCACCACAATGCGCATGTGTAAAATGAGAGAACCTCAAAACTCATCATCAACAAAAGAGGGAATTTGAATTAAGATAAACCACGTTAAAAGACCACCAAGAGAAAAAATATGATAAAAGTTACTGATGCTCTTGTATTACCTCTCAATCAATTTGCTTTTAGTATGATCAATCCATAAAAGAATATCACACTTACCCTCCACCAATTTACACTTATTTCTAGCGTAAGTTAACACCACCATTCAGCAAAAGTTGGACACAGCCTAATGGAAGTCAATTCTGGGGTAAATGGGCATGGGTTTGTTACTTCGTTTAGTTGATTTCATTCCACACACCCTAATCTAGTTATCATATTACTACTAAACTTAGAAATTACACCCCCTTCTAATCCTAGCACATGGGTTTATTCATTGGTCCCTGCAGCATGACGCATTACAAAAAGTACGATACACGTTCAGCAGCTTGGACCACTATGGCAATATACCATCTAAGATCCTAGTGGAGAGAGGCAATAAAAAACTAATTAATATTGCCTCTTTTGAACATCCACGCTACAGATTAAATTTGGCAAAAATTTGAAAGTAGAAATAGCAATCACGGCTGTGGGTGCGTTTACAACAGCAGATGAGCTGGTTTTCTATTCACGCATGGCAATAGTTCAAGAGTACCTTTTCTCTGGAGACTCCTTGTAACGAGCAAGCATTTGAACCATTGCATCTATGCTCAATTGCCCGGAGAACATCTGTTGAAAGTAAGAATTTGACTCTGCCTCTATATAATCTGGATATCCACCATCAGATGAAGATGAATTGGCTGCTCCACCATTCTGCAGTTTAGTACTATTTTGGATAAATACTGCATGAAGATTTTTCATTTCCTCGAGGAGATGATGACGTGAGACATTCTGTCCAGCATGACCTAGAAGAACCTGCAAAAAGAACAATTTCATGAGCAAAACCATCATAAAAGTAGCAGTATATTGCGAACTAGCAGAGCAACTACCTTAATGAATATCGGAACTGTCTCCAGATAAGGAATTACTACAGCACTAGAATGTTGAAAGGAATTTGCAGGAACATCTTGGGGTGCACCTAAACGGATCTCTTTCAGGAACATGAGGCACGCCTAAAAAGTATCAGCATCCATCTCATGATTAAATCAGATTTTAATGGATAGTAATTATCTGAAATTATAATTGAATAGAGTATCTGGATCACATGCTTAAGGGAGGTGAAAATTACTTCAACAAAAGTGTCACCGTATGTGCTCAATTTATCACTTAACCACTTCTCTAGATTTATCTGTTCCTTCACAGAGGAAAGAGCAGCCAACTTTATACTGAATGAAAATGGAGTCATATCCAACACTGGACATAGAATCTGTAAGACAAAATTGAGATGAGTATATAAAAAGATATAAGTAGTTACATATGTTACTGGAAAATCCAAATTGCATCCCAAGAAAGCTGAAAGGTAACATACTAATCTAAAAACTAAAGAATAGGTAAACATAGTATAGGAGTTGTAGTTCACTTAAGAAATCATATCTAGCAGGTCGACTCCTATTAGCACTTCCAAAAATTCGAAATACGCTGTAGTCAATGTTTTCTGTAACCGGCTATAACTACAATGTATCCTTCTAATACAGTCATACAGTAATGTCTATCTAATATTTTAAACATGACGTCTTTCTGAAAAAGACAACCCCAATTTGCATTAATAATCTTCATCTCTAGGATGTACCTTAAACTCTTGGCAAATGCCAAAAGTTTTGATCATGCTCTCTGAATCGAAGTTCTGGACATCTAAAATTCCCCGCAAGACGACATTAGGATTCTCATTCCATAGGTGGAGAACAACACCAGCTCTTGAGAAGTTGCCGAACACCATGGGAAAAACACTCGAAAGAACTTCATATTGAAGTAAGTTGTAAGCCGTCTACAATGGAAAGTAAATATCATCAAATATCTAGCATCAACAAAGAAGACAATCAAAGAAGCAAAAAAGAAAAACATACATTAGTCTGGGACAATCCAAGCAGCAAGACTTCAGGACAGTGTTTCAGGGGATACTCGAGCATTGATCGGACAGAGCCAGCATGGCCCGTCTCAGCAAGTTGGCATAAAACATCCAACAGGTCAAGACATAACCAAGCCTGATTTCCATTTCCTGTTGAAAGCTTATGGCCATGAACTGCATCGACGTACACCTGAACAACAGACCAGCAATCAAAATGAATCCAACAAATATATAGTACATCGAGTTTACCAATCAGTGATATGTGAACATCATACCAGCTGTCTGGCGGAGTGCACAAACGTGAAAATTTCAGGCGACGCGGATACAGCATATCTTAGAAAAGATATCTGGCCTTCAGCGTTTTTCCACACAGCCCCACAAATGGCATGTAGAGGGAAGGGATCCTGCGACAAGTTGTGCTCAATACTAATGCCATGATGACAACTTTACCAAATCCACCTGTAGTAGACATTATAGAACCAATACCTTGCATGCACTTGCGTAAACGGACATGAAAAAAGTGAACGAATCCTCGCTAGGGAAGTAGAAGCCCTCGTGGTCAAGGTTTTCCATCACATGTACCCAGTTGGTATCAGGAGCCTGAAGTTCAAATTACAACAGTCACAAAGCAAGTGATAATCAGACTGATTAAAAGGAGGTTCACGAAAAGGGGAAATGAGGACGCAGTAACACAGCAAGCTGTCTGTAAAAAAGAAAAGAAAATAAAAACTCACAAGTTGTTTGATTGATTCTACAAGAGCACCGACATTCCATGAGCTCAACGATGATGAATCAGCAAACGAACTTATTCCAACAGCAGAACAGAAAGTTGAATGTGTGCTCTGTAAGTCCTCCAAGCCGACATGGGTGCGTGCTATCGTGCTTAGTATCTTACAGATTGTGACTTCAGTGAGAGGTAAGAAAATCGATAAGATGTCTTTGCAGTGGGTGGCGTTGACAGTGCAGCCATAACCCAGTTCCTTGACAATATCAGCCATGCTCATCTCCTTCTCTATCTCCGCCAAAATGTCATCAAAGTCATTTTCGCTGCTCTCATAGAATAAATCCAATTGTCTGCCAACAAGCAAATGCAGCAAGCAGTAAATAAATAGTGCTGTAATTATGATTGAAATTCGGGAAGAAAAAAAATGTTAACTAATCCAGTTGCTTAATTGATAGCACACAAAACCTTAGAGAGTTGACTTCACATGTATCATCCGAATTACACAATGGAGATAATATAGACGGAGTCCTATTTTTGATCTCCAACAATGACACCATTTGAATAAACGAATCCACCAGTTTCGCAACTCCCTCTGACCGAGAAAGAAACAAAACAATGTTCTGAATCTGCTCATTTGAATCAATCAAACCCACATTTGCACATAATTCCTCAATCTGACTCATACAGAAGCTTTGTCCTAAACAACAACAACAACAAGCTGCAATCAATATCTCTACTCAAAAAACAAAACAAAAAAAACAAAAAGATACAAAAAACAAAAAAAAAAGGTTACAGAATTACCTATACTTCTGATGCCGAGCTCTTCTGAATCAGATAAAGCAAGTCCAAATGCAATTTTCTCAGAAACTGAGAATTTTAACTCATTCAATACATCTCGAAGAAGAAACTCATGAGGAACAGTCACATTTCGTAATGCCTGACATAATACAGTACTGAAGTTTGGTTTATCTAATTGATATCTAAAGATAGCAGCTAGAAGTTGAGGTTTTAGGTTAATACTGCTCGTACTATCTTCTCCTCCGTAAAAATTCATACGATCTAAACAGGTTTCAAGTAATAGTATACTTCCTTCACTTCCATAATCAACAACAAACTGTTCCAAAAATTAAAACGAATACATGATTAGGACATGATTTAATCAAATTCCAAAGAAAATAAACCTTGATTGAAAGGATCTAAGCGTATAGATACCTGAGATAACTGAGAAAACACAGAGTCGAAGTTGGAATCGGTACAGGTGTGAAGTAGGAATCGTATCTGTGTCGAGGTAGTCGACGCGAATGGAAGCATTGTAATCTCGGAGAAGAAGATGAGGAATAGGTATTTTCTAGGGTTTTGTTTGCGATTTTGATAGTAGAGGAGAAGAAAACGAAGATGATGACGAGAGGTTTTTGATTGATCGTTTTACTGTGGGAAGGAGGTTCGATTGTAGAGAATATGGGGGAAAACAAAAATGAAGGCCCAGAAGAATCCCTATTTATTATGAACCCTCGGCTGATGAATAGAACAAAATAGGGATATTTCGGAGTAAAATCAACAACCCCTTATCCATATATATTTTTATAATGACGTAATTGTCCTTACACAATTTTTCTATAAAAATAAGAAAAAGCAAGAAATAGTTCTTAAATAAACTAATAACCGGATAAAGAGTACTCCCTCCGTCCCACTCCTAAGTGACTTATTTGAAATTTGCACAATTTTTAAGGCAAGCAAGGAAAATAATATTTTTAATCATTTTTTACAATTATACCCTTATGAATAATAACTAGTGAAATTTAAAAATGGTTTATCTCTCAAAATACTCCACGGATGTTCGCAAATTTCATACAATTGAAAAGCATTTTAAAACACCTACGTAACGAATATAAACATGCCTATCAAATTATACATATTTCATATATTATTTATAATTAACTAAAAGGATAATTCCAGAATATCTCATTGTTTAGTGATATAGGTCACTTATCATTGGGACAAAATCTAAAATCAAATAGGTCACTTAGGAGTGGGACGGAGGGAGTATTACATTAACTAGTTGGAAGCCTAACAAGCTAAGCTCCAACAATGATCGAGTAGAGTATCATGTTGATTCTTCGCAGTCGGTATGGAAGTAGAATTTCAAAATGATGATTGACGGCAAACTTATAAAATGTTGTACTATAGATGGCACAAAAAGGAATAATACCATGTCAATTTCAGTTAATATTTATTTATTTATAGGAGGAAAAAAATGATAGGTGTATAATAAAAAATGTACAAAAGACGGTAAGAAGATTTGATATGCTATCAAGAAGTAAAAAAATACACATTTTACTACTCTTCTAATCTAAAAATCTAGTTGACTATATACCCCATTTTAAGAGGAAAAAGAAAACGTACAAGAAATGCTTAAAAGACCTCGCATACTATTGAGAAGAAAAAAATTACACTTTCTCTTCGTCTTCCAATTTAAATAGAATAAACCCCTAAAATGTCTTTATGATAGCATAAGACATACAAATTGCTTAAACTGCATCCACAAGTTCATCGCTTGTCTTGATTTTCCCACCATAAACATAAGTATTCTTGTTATTTCATAACTCGGAAATGGTTGCGAGAGGGAGTATAAATATATAAATATCTTCGACTTACTCGGAAGAACTCCCAGCTTCTAACTAATATGCTCCGGCATATGCTCGGCTGTTATCCAGTATAAGTTAAGAAAAAAAATAATAAGCTTTAATTGTATTACAATACATGCATGAAAAGGTGGTTGCAAGTTTCTTCGAAAACGTTGCTGGAAACACACAATATAAAAGACAAAGAAATACATATTTGATGAGGCAGTTTTATTATTGGAATTGATCAATAATGCATGCTAACTCTGATTAGGAATGTGGCTTTGGGTGATATAATCTTGTCAGTTGTTACCAATCATCACACCATAGTTCAGCCTCTTCTACCAGTATCTAGTACAACTTTTTTGTAGTAAAACTTTCATGCATCTTATGCACCGTGCACCAAAACCACATTCCTCATATCGTGGTCCATCCCCAACAAGTTAATGATCTCGGACGGACCATGTCAAAGTTGGTACTTAAACAATATCGCAGATATTTAAAGTACCATAGTAAGGTTGTTGGTGGTTTTTGACCGTTAGGGCCGTCGCTGGCTATAGGACACCTAAGCGACGGCCTAGGACCCCCAAATCTTAGGGGCCCCCAAATCGTATCACGATCAGATCATGGAAGAACACATCTGTTCGTTTGAATCAGTAACATTAACCCAACCACTCGAGAACCATACCAATTTCTTTGTTTTATATAAACGTGATCCGAGGATTCTGATGATAACTAAAATCAATACATACATCACTATATTTTCTAGCAAAGTAATGGGATTCTTACTTCAAATAAGAGGGAAACCAGCCATTACGTTCATCTTGTTTTTCCTTTTTATTTAACCGTGAGATCTATTTTCTTCCCTTTTTTAGTTTGTTCCGTCTCTAATTAAGGTTAGTTAATATTCTTAGATACTTAGTTGACGTTAATTTAGGTTAGTTATTATTCTTGGATGATTATTTGACGTTAATTTTTGTTTTACTTAACTAACGAGATTTGTTTGGCATGCAGGGTAATTTGGGAGTATAAAATCCTAACTTAAATTTGTTAAAAATTATCACAAAATAAAGGACACATGTTGTCTTTCTATTGGTCCCCCATGTCCCCTTCGAACTTTGCCCCATCAAAATTTTTCTGAAGTTATAGGGCTTTCTCCGATCTCTAATTGAAAAAAAAAATCCATCTCTGTTATAAGTTTTAGGGTTTTCTCCGATCTCTAATTAAGAAAAAAGAAGAAGATTAAACTACTGAAATCAAGTAAATTCCATCATTTGATAATCTAATTCTTTATCTTGTTTGTAAAATTGTGATTTAACCATTAGTTAGTTGTTGCAAATAAAAAATGTGCATTACATACATCGCAATTTTGGAACATCAGATTGCCCGAATGCCGCTTTGGTTCATTGTTTTTTCTTTTAACATTTATGATTCACTGACTGGTTAATATTTTTTAGGTCTTTACTATGTATACTAAGTTTTTGTTGTGGTTATTGTTGCCAAGTGGTGATTGATATTGTTCACTTTAATTGTATTTTACAGACATGGACATACAAGTTTGACATGTTTTTGTATAGGTTTTTTATCTTTTCAATCTGAAAGTTATCAAATACCAATTCTAATCATTGCTCCTAGAAAGAAAAAAATGCAAGAGCCGCGGTGCTTTTATAAGAAAGAAAAATGTGCAAAATGTTATTGACAATTCATGTCGCAGTTGTCTCGGCTAAAAGAAGTTTCTCTAAGTTGAAGCTAATTAAGAGTTATCATGGACCGACAATGTCACAAGACAGATTGAATATGTTAGCAATGTTATTATATATTGAGATTGAGATGTTAGATAATATGAATTTTGATAATATAATTGATGATTTTGCGTTGTTTTTTTTCGTGATATAAGGTATTTTCTTTGTTTTAGCCTTTTTTTTTGTTTGCAATTTGTTTCATTTGACAATTTATGATATCTTTTATATTAATTGCAAGAAATTTTTTTGTCTCCCTTATAGAGGCCCCTGTTTTAGTAAGGTTACCTAGGGCCCCTAAAAACTTTGCTACGGCCCTGTTGACCGTCCCAACTTTTTGACATCGCTACATAGAGATTTGAAAGTCATCGTAAGCATCATAGTATGAAATTAAACTATGTCGACTATTGCGTTACTAGAAGTATTAAAGAAATATATAGTAAAAAGAACTCAAAAAATTTAAAAATAAAGTATAAATTAATATAACGAGATAAAATAAAATATAAAAGAGGTAACATAAACTTTTTTACGATTACAAGACACCTCATGTTAGACTATTTCAAATGGATTAAACCTTAAGAAACTCCAGTCGAGGGTTTACTATTATGTATTGGGTAAATTGGCTAATTTATTTTTTAGTTCGCCTTGCACTATTGAAAATAATAAATAGGTGGTTGTTTGTGTAACTTCGACTAGTAAAGTCCTAACATGATAGTGAAAACTTGATTATTGGGGAGATTGATGGACAATTGTTGATTGTTGATATGTGTGAACCATGAAGTTTTCATCCACCTAGCCAAAAATCTTAAGGTACAATGAGATTATTTTTTTATTTTATTCTTATAATGAAACAAAAGAAAGTTAAAGAGCATAAATCAGAAAATGAAATTACTGGATATAGTTCAACGATTGTGCCTTTTTCTACACAAATAAATTTTGATTTAAGTGTTTTGAAGTATTAGATCACTTAAATTTTGATATAAGTGTTTTTGGTAAGTTATTTTCCTTTGACATTTAATATATTCTCTCTTGCTAGCTAATATGAATTATATCCCGACCAAATAGGTTAGATTTAATAAAACTTCAATAATTAGTTTATGATAAATTTATAATCTTACTAATTTTTTATTTTTTCTCTAAATCTCATATTGGGCTTTAACTAAATAAATTGGAAGATATGTAAACAGAAATCTTAGCGATCGTAACACACAGAACTTCATGTTTAGTGTGAGGAAGCCCACTAGTAGTATTCTCGTAATGCTCATCGGAGATGAGAGTATCCTAATTAGCTAGGTGAAATTTCTTATGTGCGTTTCGTTTAAAAACTTCTTTATGATCAACAAGTTTTTTATAAGTATTGTTGGTGTAAAGCTAGATTTGTATTGTTATTTTAGTTTTTGATTGACTAATTAACGGTGTCTTGATTCTTGATAGATTTAATTTGTTTATTTTGTGATCCTTTTCTAATGATATAATGTCATTCAAATTAGTTCAAGGATCAAAGATATAACTTATATCATCTATTTGTTAACAGACTATGTTATGTACATGATCGATCATAAGTAGAATCAAGTTGTTTGTGCGGGTACTTTGAAGATTGAAGATTTTAATGTTAGAATATTTTGTTATTGGTATTCTGATCCTTGTGATACTTTATGCACACTTGATTAATTGGGATCCGACAAGCTAGTTTATCTTGATAAACCTTTCATAGCTTTTTGTATCGATCGACAATCTATTACTTGGTGTTTTTCTTCAGAAAAAGAATTTGATAGACTGTGAACTAAGTTTTGATTATTTCGATAATCCTAATATTGGTTGATCTAAACCGATACAAAAGAGTTTATACTATTTAAACTAAAGAACCATTGTACTAAACATTTCTCTGATTTAATTACTGAGATTGATTTGAGCGGCTACTGAAACAAATAAGTCATTTACTGTTTCGGAATACAATCCAAAGGTGTTGAATGATTTAAGTCTTCACAGCAGGTGAAGCGACGTAAGATAGTTGAATTTATCTTAGGATTCACGTGCATATACCATATCGGTAGTAGGCGCAGGGATATTGAAGGAACTAAGCAACTTGGAGTTAGTTTACTTGGTCTCAACTATACGAAACTGGTTTTAGTCTTTGAATAGCGGATTAATTATGAGAGTATCCAAAACTGGACTAGGTCCTGGGATTTGTCTGCATATGCGGTGTCCTCATTAATCAAATCTTGTGTGTACTTTTACTTTACTTTTTGCATTGTAGTTATTATTATTATTTTAGTTATTATAAAACAAACGCACTGCTATGTTAGTCAAACACTTGGTTTGATCCATAGTTTGGTTCGGTCTCGAACTTATATACTATATACCAAGCATACATCTTGTGGTTGTCGACTTCTTGACAGTTCATGTCTCTATTAGATCACACGAGGTGTGTCTTGAATAGGTGGATATCGAAAATATTGTGTTATACTTCGTACCCTCACCATTTCGTTGCTAAACCAGAAAGCTCTTTAGACATATGTCTACCACTCCAATAACAATATACAAATATTATTATTGTCTCAGCTGGCGTTGTAGTATGCCAATATTGTTAATACCAAATTATAGCATACTTTCAATATCGATAATATGTAAAACATCACTATCTTGTCTCAGCAGACACTATGTATTCCTCATACACTAGAAACAGTGGTTCTCTACGAAGCATGCCAGACTCCCCATTAAGAAGTACGCTAGTGTAGATGGGGAAAACAGATTAATGGTTTTTTAGGGAACAGAGAGACGACCGTGTGGACGGAGGATCCTCAACCGAGAGAACTGTCTAACCTCAAACAGATGCACTGCACGGGAGTGCTTTGAGTTCGAGAGATCAATCTGTAGGACTCCGTCGTAAACCAAGAAAATGGTCGTTACAGAGTCAATTCGGTCACAA
Organism: Papaver somniferum; assembly: GCF_003573695.1. Classification (NCBI taxonomy): domain Eukaryota; kingdom Viridiplantae; phylum Streptophyta; class Magnoliopsida; order Ranunculales; family Papaveraceae; genus Papaver; species Papaver somniferum. The sequence continues at coordinate 200,703,358 of NC_039362.1, read as the reverse complement.
AGAGGGGAGAGGGTTGATCTGTAGGAGGGAAGCTGAGAAGTGTGTGAGATCAATAATGATCAAGGATTGCGAATGTGTTTATTGTTTCTACAAGTTTTCTGTGAACTGTTGAGTTCGAATAAGTTTTGGTCGATTGATTGAATTATTGAGAGTGATTGATCGGATCAGAATTCTTTTGTTGTTCAATCGCGGATTCAGAGACTTATTTATATTGCTATAATAATATACACATTGATCTCCAGTAAGTGTGACGTTTGCTCGAGTGAAAGAGTAAGATAGTGGGAAGTAGTGGTTTAGCCAGTTCCATGTTGTGTGGAGACTTGGCCAATTGTCCACCCACTAATTTTCTAACTACCTCAACCGCTCGCATGGCTTACTCACATTTCTCATCGTGGATGAACACACGTGTCGTAGGTCGCCGGACCAAAACCCTAATTAATATCCCCCATGTGACGTGATTGATGTCTCACGAACGTGGAGTCTGCAAAGTAGACGGGTATTTGATTAGTGATTTGTTGACTTGATCAGATGATGAGTCTAAGTATTGTTCAGTCGAGCATGATTACTGAATGCTCTAGGATTCATGGATTGAACATGTCTACTGGGACGTATAGTTCTCGAATAAATATTGCTCTGAGCAAATATTGATCGAATTACTGAATATTGATAGCTAAATCAATATTCGAACATCTGAACAAATATTGCTCATTTGATGAATCACTGAATATTGATAGTTGAATCAATATTCGAGCATCTGAGCAAGTATTTCCCATTCGATAAATTACTGAATATTGATAGTTGAATCAATATTCGTGTATCTGAGCAAGTATTGCTCATTCGATAAATTACTGAATATCGATAGTTGAACCGATATTCGAGCATCTGAGCAAGTATTGCTCATTCGATAAATTACTGAATATTTATAGTTGAATCAATATTCGAGCATCTGAGTAAGTATTGCTCATCCAATAAATTATTGGTAGCATGACCAAAAAAAATATTAATTAAAATATTGGTAGCTGGACCAAATATTGTATAATTAATCCAGATGTTGATTGTTAGATGAACATAAAATTATTGGTGTTTGAACTTTCTCAGAATTATGATCTACAAAGCATTTGTTCGAAACCCTAATTTTGATTAATTGCTGATCAATTGATGATTTACTGAAAATAAGTCACTGAGTGAAGGAAGGACCGGCTACATGGGATGATGGCTGACCATGTAGCGCATAAGTTCTCAAGTAAGCATGCACCAAAGTCCTTTATTGACCAGTTGGTGAAAGAATGATCAAATGTTGGTTTAATCATTTATAAAAATAGTGCTCGTGCGAGCATTAGGTAGTAAAACCTAATTATGGAGAGATAGGGGACCGACCAAGGGGTCATGAGACCGAACCTTAGTGGTCTTGGGACCAGATGACGGTCGATTGAGCGAGTCCCAAGTTGGTTGGAGAGAGTTTGGACCCAATATGAGCAGTTGAGAGATAATTAGATCAAAATTATGAAATAGTATGGGACCGACTCCTTGCAAGCCTAAGAGCCGACCTTGATCGGTCAAGGTGGCATGACCGTGTCACCATACTACCCGTGACTCAGTCCTGAGAGTTTTGGTATTTTTTGGTGCGCGTTTGAGCAATATTTTGGATTTTCAGAAGAGTTTGATCTTAACTGAAATTCTCAATTTTGCTCGAATGAGCAAGTAGAACTTTGCTCATGCGATTGATATTTTGAGAATATTAAAATAATAATAATTTAATTTTTGACATGAGAAGCCTAGTCGGTCATGTGACCATTTGACTTTTGGCTTTTCTCATGGTTTGAGCAATATTTGAGAAAATATTGAAACACTAGGGTTTTCGCTCAAACGGTGGAGTTCCATGAGATGAAGGAAATAATAATATGAGAAAATAAGGGATTGTAAGGTGTGGGACCGACCACGACTAGCGCATGGCCGGTCGGCTAGGTGGCCCGGTCCCGTGACACTTTTATTTATTTTATTTGACGAAAGTATGGAGAAACAAAGTGTTTCGTTCAAACGAGGAAGCTTGCTCAAATGAAGGAGTCTCCATGAGACCAGGGAAATAAATTAAAATAAAATAATGGGAATGGGGGATCGGCCACGGTGGCAAGACCGGTCGGACGGTGGGCCCAGTCCCACGCTTGTTTAATATTATTTTTTTCGTAAATTCCTCGTTCGTTCATATTTTTGAATGCTCGTTCGTGTGTTCGGGTGTTCGTTTGTGCATTATTATCAAGTACACTTGCACCATTTTCTCGGGGCTTACTCGGTGGTGTCCCAAATGCCCGATTTTTGAATATTTATTAATAATTCATGAATTTCAGATGAGAATGATTCATGAAATAGAGTAATAAAATGAGTTGAGTATCTATTACTAATCCATGGAATCCAACTGGGGATTCGGGGAACGGAGTAATGAGATAAAATGGTTATCTATTACTAATCCATGGAATCCAGCTAAGGATCAACCATTGAACGGAATAATGATATATAATAGAGTATTTTTTAGGAATTCAGTTGATGAATGACATGCTAGAATTAATATATTTGCATAATCGAGATATGAGATAATTGAAGCATCATACTCGTTCTGGGGGGTGCATAGTCAAGGAACAACGAGCAGCGTGACGTCTTGAAGGCGTTAAGCTCTCTAACAAACATTATGTCTAGGAGCTGCTCAATCATTAAGAGATTTTCTACACGTTCTCTCTACTTAGTCAGGGAACAACGAGCATCCTGGCGTCCTGAAGGCGTTAATCTCTTTAAAAAACATGATGTCTAAGAGTCGCCTAATCATTTTGATTCTATGTACAGGTGATGATGAAATGTGTGAAGCATCGAATGCTCTGCTGGGAGGCCTTTCGAGAAACATATTCATCATATGTCTGAGAGGTTCGCTCAGTCAGAGATCGTGAAACGGTTCACGGATCATAAAATATGAATGGTCGCATACATTCCTGAAGTCGGGTCAGAAACATGTAGTATCATGATTTTATGATTTTATCCCTTGTCAAAAATCCACCATCAACAGCTAGACTTACAATGTGTTAGGACTAACATCAGTCTAGCTAGCCTAGGATAACTAATTAACCAAATAAATATATGTCTAAAATTAAATAGACTTAACAATAGAAGTACTTAGTTCTCCTCGAGACATCAATTAAGTCACGTCGGGGACATTCAATAGGGTTTTGGTCCGGCGGTCTACAACAAGTGCGCTATAACAATACATCACAACGAAAAAGTAACTAAGTTCTGCTAGAAGTTGAAGGAGTAAATAAAACAATTGTCGTACAACCGCAAAGTTTTCCTCACGAAGCGGAAATAATGGTTTCTCAACGATTTACATTTCTCTACTCTTCCAATTCTCTACAATTCCACCATTTACAAGATCAATGTATGCACTACTATTACCGCTATAAATAGGCTACAACCTATTCATAAAAAATCCCGTACTTCCGCAAATAATATGACTTTGAATCTTACATAAGTTTTCTCTCAGTTCTAACAGAGAAAAATTCTCATCATAGCAATTCAAACAATCTTACTACAAACACTCAATCTTGTTGATTTCAGTACTTTCTATGCATTCCTCCATAAGACCAACCCTTCTCCTTTAATTATGACTGAGGTAAGAACGGTCATTTCTTGGTTCAGACCAGGATTGTACATATTGATCTCTCAAATCTAAAAGTACTTATAAAATATTTATTTTTTTAAGGGTTCAGGCGCATTGTTCACACAAGAATCAACTACCCATTTCTCTTCTTTTCACGGTAATCTATTTTGACCCCAAAGCAGAGATATGAAACAACATGTTTATTTTTTTCCACTACGTAACCGCGAGACCACAACAAGAGATGTTTTTTTTTAGCGTCTCATTTTCTACATAGTGGGAAATCGGAGTCTTTTTTATGTTTTTACATATATCTAATTTACATATTTAGTCCTACAAAAAAAAAAACTTGAGTACTCCTTATTTATTCTTTATTAAAAATGAGCTTTAAGTCTCAATGAAACCAACTCATCCAAAACTTAGTGGATTGATCTCTTAATATTAAATTATTTTTAATAATCTTATGTTTTTCTCAAACCACGAAAATCAAATCAGATAAACACAAAACCCAGTTGATCCACCACACCCAGTTGCGAGAAGAGATTTTTGGCAGGATTTTCCAATAATCTTCCCCAATATCAACAGTGCAACATCTTGATTATTGATTGGAGACTTTAATGACATCATGGATCAATGAAAAAAAGATAGGAAGACATGTAACATATGGGCAGACGCAACCTTTCCCCATAATAATAAATCAAATAGACTTCATTGATCTGGGATTATGAGAAGATCCGTACACATGGAAAAATCAACAACAAGGCAAAGATAATGTAATGGAAAGACTGGATAGGGTCATAGAAACCCAACACTGGCGTACTGCTGATAAGTGCATAATTCATATGATTTTAGTGTCCATTCCATACTTGTTTTAGCTATTATTCTTGCATATTTTTGTATTATTACTCTTGTTTTCTCTTATTTTTTGTATTAGGTGAATCATCCAAAAATGAGTTACAAAATGCAAAAAATATCTAAGAAAATAAGTATTCCAAGTATTCAAGTGCCCAAGTCCAAGAAAAGTTGAAGAAGTGCGACAAAAAGGAACAAAACACTTAAAATCAAGAGACGGGACAAAGACTGAGATTAACTCATCCAAATTCAGGATTTCTTATCACCATCTCGAAGACAATTGAAAGAGGAAAAAGAATGCAAAAAAAATGAGATCATTCCGAGTTTGGACGAAGAAGTTATGGCCAAAACATGTTTTACCGAATACCAAAGACAAATAAGTTTTCAAACGGGTATGCAAACTTATTTCCCTGGATTTTATTACAAAATTTAAGTTTGCAAACGGGTATGCAAACTGTTAAAGGCCAAAATTCACGGTTAGGGTCTTTCTTTCATAATTTCGGGCCGGGTTCCTTAATCGACGAAGATATTTGTTGGTCAAGCAATGTAAACCTATATAAAAGGGTGTTATATCATCAAATAAATCATGAAATTGTAAGGTTTAGAGAGAAGAAACAACACATAAAGTGAAATCTAGGGTTTCAGAGCGATTTTGCAATCGTAACGATATCTCTAAACATTTCTTATATGTATATCATGGATGCTTCTACATCCACGAGTAGCTAAATCCCTATTGATTGAGGATGAATTCTAAGTTGTAAACAATATTTGAGATATTATATTAATCTACTTTGAAGTTCTTCATATGATTATCGCTTGTTTAAACTATATCGGATATTTATGATTGATTGATAGATAGTTTAGGTGTCCAATTAAATTGATTTGTTGATTTAATCTATTGCTAGTATTGAGTTAGGAGATACGTAATCGTTGAATAACTTGTACACAAGTAGAGAACACGAGATCTTGCAGAGGGATTATGCGGAGTGATTGTGTGTATAAACAACACTAAAAAGTGGACGTTGATCTAAGAGTCCAGTAGGATCAACCTATAAATTCAAAAAAGATAAAACGTTAGACCAAATTACACCTTGAGTGATCTACTACTTGGTGGTTTAGACGAATAAAATCTGGTAGTTGAGAACTTCTATATCCAGTGATATAAGGAATTTAGGGGATAACATTGATCTATCTGTTATTCCAAGGTTGGTGATAGTATATGATTAATGACGGGTAGGCGACTATAATAACTCATCGACGGTTTATTAACGAAGAAGGATTCCTCGATCACATCTCTCTTTATTGCTTACAACTTAAATTTATTTGCTTTGATTATTTTATTTTGTTTAAAATCTAAAATAAAATCCTCTTTATGACATTTTGACAACTAAAACTCACTGCTCTTCGTGGGAACGATCCTTGTTTCCACTATATTACCAGTTAATTGTATGGAAATAAGATTATTAATTTAATTGCACTAACGATAGCCATCAACTGCTAACCCCAATCTAACCGCTAGTCATCTACTAAGGATAGCTTTTGATCACGCATCAATTATACCGTAAACCAAAGTAATCGATTGGCAAGGATCCAAAACTTAGAATTAGAAAACTAAAGTAAACCAAAGTAATCAATTATGTCTATAACTCACACTCAACTTGTCTAGATAGTTGATTCTCCCTAGACTTAGAAAAATGACATGGAAACTGCTCTAAACCTGCAATTAAAGCTCATCGCAACAGGCTGAATCCTCTCGGATTGAAATAAAGAAACTTTTGGACACCTTCCAAAAAATGATCCAGAAATCAACGACACAAAGAAAAATGACACAACATCAATGTGTTATATGAAGTGGCAATAAGATAGACTATTGGCTAAATCAGAAAAAACAAATTAGAAACCATCGCTTAACTCTACTTCAATGTTATGCAATATACTGGCAGCAAAGGTCCAGAATTTGATGGCTAGAATCCTAGAACAATAACACCACCTTCTTACACACGAAAGCAACCATACACCATAGCTGTAACAACATACAACAATTACAAGACTCACAAAACAACTGGGTCAGTGAGAAGATGGAGTAATTCAACTCATTCTTGATCATTACTCTGATCCATGACACAAAGCACAATAATAGACGAATATGCTGAAATCACTCCAAGATTAACTTCAAGACAATGCACCATGCTCACCAAGGAGGTAACAACAGCGAAAATCAAGCAAGGTATATTCTCCTTTAATTCTGAAAGTGCTCCTAGTCCTGATTTCTATACTAGTAAGTTTTTCAATTTTTTGTGGGAAACCACCCACCTGCAGTTAATAGCCATGTTCCACAGATTTTTTAGAAATTTAAATATTCACCCACTCATGAACCACACAAACATCACACTAATACCAAAAGTGGAACACCCATCAAAACCATCCCAATTCAGATCGATTGGCCTATGCAATGTTACATATAAAGTTATAGCCAAATTTTTGGTCAATCGCATCTGCCCTCTTCTTCCATTTTTGGTAAGCCCTTATCAAAGTACTTTTATACCCCAAAGATCCATAGTTAACATACCAATAATCGGAGAGCTATTTCATTATATCAAAACCTCATGACTCACCAAGCATCCTAAAATAGCTCTGAAATTAGATTTCCAGAAATCTTATGAAATCTTAGATTGGGGTTTCATCAAAAAAGCTTTTATAAAATTAGGATTTTCAGCCACCTTTGTGGATTACGTAATTTTTTGTATAACAACAGTTACCTATTCAGTTAACATCAATGGTACACCACACGATTATATAACCCCTACGAGAGGCAATAGACAAGGAGACCCTCTCTCTTCTTATATATTCATAATCTGGGCGAAAATATTATCGACAAATTTAGGGAACCTGGAAGCCAAAAATATGGCAGGGGGTCTTCGCATATCACTAACGATAATGCTTATTTTACATCTAATGTACGCATATGACCTCCTCATAACCTATAAGACCTCGGATGAAAGTAACAAACATCTCAAGACTTTACTAAAGTCATATGGTTCCTCAGTGGGATAGAAAATCAACACAATTAAATCTATAATCATTCATCATCCAAGACTGGAACAACAAAACGTGGATATATTACATCAACTCTTCGATATGCCAACCACCTCGACTCCTCCAATATATCTAAGGGTGCATTTCAAACAATGGGTAGATTCTAGCCACATCTTCACAACTTTGCTAGAAAGACTGGAGCATAAAGCAAAAAGGTGGATGGAAAAATGCCTACTCCAGCAGGGAGGTTAGTACTTATTAAAACTTCTCCGACTCCTACATCGAACCACCTTATGCAAACACAAATTTTCCTCACCCATGTGCACAAAAATATAGATCGTATCGCCATGAATTTTTTCTGAGGCTACAATTCATCTGTCAAAAAACTTTATCCTATAGGATGGGACAAACTGACTAAACCGATAGCAGAGGGGGGGTGGGGGGGGTGGGGGGGCTTGGAATAAGGAAAAGTAGTAATCACAATAAAGCCTTATTCATGAAAAGAATTTGGTATCTACATGATCGACCTCACTCCATATGTTCCAGCATTTACAATGATAATATCTTTATCATCAACCATCATCTACGGAACCACTCTCATCCCATCCACCTCCAGTACGCAATGGAAACAACTGGCTTCCCTTATACCTTCCTTCCAACAACTTGTTTTTCATCAAATTGGAAATAGTTTGGCAACCCATATCAAAGCTAACTGGATACCACAATTTGACAATCTTGATGCTTCTTTTTGCGACCTTATCCACATAGTCGCTGATATTATTGACCATATCTATCACAACTTTAGACACGACTATCTAAGTAACCTCCCTCCTGCTGCAGTACAACACATCATAAACATCCACCTTCCCATCGAAAACATCCAAGACAAAATCATTTGGCCTCATTCAAAGTCCGGAAAGTACACTATCATCGCTGGATACAAATGTCTTTATAACTAGATAACCACTCGTACCTCACCCCCTTCCAACCACCAAGTTATTATGGACCTTACCATGTCCACCAATTATTCATCTTTTCTTGTAGAAAGTTATTAGTTACCGACCTTCTTTATCTTCCACCGCATCAACCGCACCAATTCCAACCTCTGCCCCCGCTGCAATGTTGAGCCGGAATCAGCGGACCACATTCTCATTCACTGTCCAATAGCAACAACTACGTAGCGCAACCTACTCCCTACCCTTTACACTAACCAAACCACCAACCATAATCCTGTGGGATTTGGTCGGTGGTTAGTTTAACCAAAAGTCAAACTCTGTTCTATGCAAGCTTGTTCCTAAAGTTTAGGAACTTAAGATCCAAGTTAGGAAATCTTGTTCCCAAAGTTAAGGATTCTTTAGCCCCAAGTTAGTTTCTCTATATAAAGGATTAGAATTTGAAGTTCAGAGACAATCCAACCTAAAAGAGTGGTAAATCCTTGTGCTTAGGATTTTGGTCTTTTTGTTAGGGAGGGTCGTGTACTACCGTGAAGGTCAACATCGGTATGAGAGAAAAATCTATATAGGTAGGATTTTCGCGTTCTACTGTTTAGGGTTTCATAATTTCTAGTGTTTCCATGTTTGTCCTTTATTACTAGCAGCTGTGAGGAAGGTGTATAAAAGAAGACATTAGGTTCGTTTGAGGAATGGTTAGAGAGTTGATTTCTATTGTTTTTTCGATGGTGTTCTCAGGTATGTCTTGTTAACTCTTTGGGTCTTGTCTTGAGTTGCGTAAAGAGCATGTAATGATCTTTGATTTAATGGAAGTTTCTCTGGTGGTGTTGGTCGTGGATGTATCCTGTAAAAGTGAACCAGGTATATCTTGTGTTGTGGTTGTGTGTGATTCTTTATCTTCTGTCTCTCTTCTTATTTCTTCATGTTTGGTTCAAATCACCAATTTATCTTTGTGATCATGTGATTCCGCTGCGCTCGGGGTGACAATTTTCCCAACAAAGCCACCATTTTCCTTAAACCCCCAAACAACCATTTCTCAGATCTTGCAAAAAAGTGCCCCTAAATCTTTCATTACAACATTATGTTTTCTCTTTTGTTTACAACATTCTCATGAGCTCATTTTCGGACACATCCATACAACGCCTGAAGACATTCTAACGAGAACTTTAAGTCAACTACAAGAATTTGAGTGGGCTAAAGCAAACACCCCGTCGTAAGTCCCTAGGGAACCACCTACCAATAATCCAACAAAAAACATCCGAGATACAAAAACTATGGAGGTACGATGGTCCATTCCAAAGAGGGACTGGATAAAAATCAACACTGACGGAGCTGCTAAAGGTCACCGGAGATGGACCTACCACAACCGTTAGGAATAAGCACTGCACTATCATCCGCGACCTAGGCTACTCTACTAGCAACCAGAACTGCAATGGAAAGAAAAAAAAACGACTAAATATTCTATTTGAAACGGACTCCAAAAATCTGATGTGCTTCCTAAAATCCTCCACGCAACCTACATAGTATATTGTAGGAATGATTGTTGAAAAGAATGAAACAGATTTCTCACTGCGATATACAACAATAGAGAAGGAAATCAAGCAGAGGATATATTAATAAATTTCGCAGCAGATGATAGCCAATGGGGAAACCTCTCAACAACAATCTGGGACCTGAATCCCACCTTTTCTTAGCCAGATTTTATGGAATGACTATATTCGTACTAAATACCCATGTGTAAATGCTTTTTAGTTTTGTAATTTAATTATTGCTTCAAAAAAGAACAACAAAAAACATTTTGATATGAATAGAGGCAAACTCAATAATTTTTGTTCAGTTATGAGAAAAAGGGTCTTGGTTACAGAGAGTTGATACTTAATATTTTGATATTTTCCAATTAGATAATTTTTGTTGTAATATACATTATCCAACAATTACAACATTAAACAAAAAAACAAAATCTTGAAAAATTAATCGTCTTATACTAAAACCCAACTAGTGACTAAATCTAGATCATCAGAGATTGCCCTAGACAGAGACGAGTCTCCAATATGCACTCTAATCACCAACTTGAAAACAAATACATAAGATATAAAAGTAAAGACCAGGAAAAAGGATCGGACGTGTATATGCTGCCTCGTTAAAACTTTGACAAGGAAACCCATAATGGTAAAACCTTGACAAAGGAAAAAGAGTATAACGTAATATGTCTAGAAAACTATAATAAGAATAAAACCATCTAAAAAGAAAATAATACATTCATAATCCTTTAAAGCTCATAAAACTATTTGTTCTCGTCAGTCGATGACCTATCTTTCAATGCCGACAATATGTACATCAACATAAGCAAGCCGCGATGAAAATATAAATGTATGCTTCTTAACCATTCCAACGATAACAAGATTAATAGAAATGTAAAATCAAACAACTTATAGTGGGAATTCTTGCAAGAACTCCACAACTACCACAATCGTACCAATGTCACAACCTCTAGGAATAACCACGGTTTCAGTGACGAAAACAAGAACCATCGCTATGGCGGTAAGAACATCAACAACCAGACAATGGACAAAAGTCTGCTTAGAGTCACCCACAAGACCTCGTCCACTCCATCACCATTTGGATAGAGACATCATGATACAATCAACGAAATCAGTGACCTATTGCAATCCATTTTGCTTTGTACCATCCACCACTTGTATAGAGTGGCCTGACGGCAGATCACTAACAAATCAGGTGGCTGAAAAAAGTTAACAAGGATATTTCAAAACTACCTTTGGGAATACACAAGCCCCTGATTTTTATGACTGTAAATTCATGACTCCACATGTGTAACATACGCGCCTGTTTTCTTTTTAACTTAGATCAATATTATGCTTCAAAAGAATAATAGTGGGATTTACGCCTAGTTCCTTTTTTAGCTTGGATCAATATTATGCTTCAAAAATGTAATAGCGGGGTTTGATTACAGTTTAGTAGTGGTATGGTGATATCCACCAAATTTTGTTGAATTTATGGGAAGGAGAATATCTAAATAAGTTCGAAGAGAATTGCTTAATACAATGAACACTAAGGGCAATTCCTATGGCAATGGACAAACCCATATCTTTGTTGAGCAAGGTGGATGACCAAACTGGTTTTTCCACTATGGTAAAACACCGGGTGTTAGATAACTAAGTGTGCGTGCTTGAGACAAACGCTGGAGTTTAAAGAAAAAGCGCGGGCGTTGGACCTATAAACGCGCGTTTCTGCTATCAAAGCGGGTGTGAGATACAAAATCTCCAATGTTCATATCTCTAACGTCCATAATTCCAACGTCCATATTTTCAAAACTTATAAATTGGATTAAACTCACTTCATTTTTGTCACACCACTACTACTTCCTTCTTCTAAAAACTCTTCTAAATCAAAAAAATTTGATACGATATAAACGGTTTTTTAAGAAAAGCGGTCCATAGTGTAAAGAAGAAAAGAGATCGAATAAATGAATCGGCGCCGCGGTCTGCCACAGGTGGAGATTTTTCTCAAAATCGGGAAGCATAGTTTGTTGCGCCGATTTTCATTGTTGGTCCATCATTAGTCCAAGGTCATGTGTGCGGCACCAAGATCAGTCTGTTTTTTTTTTTTTATATGAGAGGTGGATTTTCAGAGTTAAAGGTTATTTATGACATCTTACCCCCTCAAATCCGAGAAAGGGTTGACAGATATCCCTGGCGTGCGCTTTATAATGTGAAGCCTAGAAGACACAACAACAAAATTCCGATAACAGTGGTAGAAAGGTGGTGGGCGACGACGCACACATTCCATTTCAATGATTTTGAAATTGGTAATATTATTTAACTTAACTTAAATTATATTTTTTAAATAGTTATTAAATAATAAAAAGAATTAATCATAGTTGATATTATACTTGTAATAGGAATTACGCCCCTTGATTTGTATTTCATTTGTGGATACCAAGTGGAATAGGAGAGCCGCCACCGTTAAACCAAGACGAATGGATATCAAATAGAAAATGAGATACGCTTTTCCCATCGTTTATAGGTTCAGGAATACCTGAAGGTTATAAACAATTGAAAGGAAATGGGATTAAATGTTCAGCGTTGAAGTTTTTCCTTAACCAACCAAGAAACCCAGAGCATGTATATGATTATCCTGAACTCGAAAGGCTTATGGGTACTGGGTCAGACATTATTTCCAAAATCAACTTCTGTTGCTCGTGTTAGTTGGATTCAAGCATTAGAAGATCTTGACAAAGCACCAGACTATGACTGGGGATATGCAATTTTAGAAGAATCATACTGTGGGCTGGATGATGCGTCTAAAGGCGGAGATAACTTCACTGGTTTCTGGGGCATCGTAGGGGTAAATATAAAAATTATTATTTTAAAATTTAAATAATTTTTATGAGCAAATGTTGATTAAGCCAAAATACTAAAATTATGGAATAATTTGCAGTATTGGTGGTATACCTACTTCCGTGTTGGTAAACCAATCCTTAACGACGATACCCAAAGATTTCCATTGTTGGATATGTACATCCCGACCAACTTAGTGAAGGGCACTGGCAGCGACATCTCGGTTTCTAGTTTTGTTCAGAGGTTTCATCAGATGACTCGGAGCCACAACAACGTCGTTGTTCACCCTTACATTGATTTTCCTGAGTATGATGTTGATGTTGGACGCAATATTCTTGATTATTTTCCGCGTAGAGTTGTTTTTTACACTCCACGCAGAGGTTTGGTACCTTGGGGAAAGACTGCAGTACCAAATGCAAGGTATATATATGCAATTGAAATAAACCCGCCACAACATATGCAAACCGTTGGATGAGATTTTTATCGGCTGAGAAGAACCGATTGGGCGAGGTATGAACTAAATACACAACTGAATATCGGTGAAGCGGAGTATGTCAAATGGTACGCGTCGATTTCGCATCCTGGGACACAGAACACCCACATCTATGATGGGTTTGATCTCTCGGTGTTATCACGCCTGTCCCATGGTGCAAATATCGTTCCTAGCCAGCCACCTTCAAAATAGCCATGTTGTATGACTTACCCCACCAAGGGTGCAAGTTCTTCATCATCTTCGTCAAATTTTCCCGAAATTCGTTGGGAGATGCCAAGTATTACTTCACAAGGTGAGCCAACCACGATCCCCATTGTTTACCAAGGTATGGAACGTGATTATCCTAACTACAATGTAAATGCCAGTGAGGAAGAGTTGAAGAGCCAACTAAACAATTTGCATTGGCTGACTCGGCAAATAATGGCTACACAATTGGATGAGTGTTGGAAATGGCACCAGAACACAATGTTTGGATTGAGTCCAACTGAAAATGATGATGGGTGGGGGTCATAGTCTTCCGATTCCACCAGGAGCAACAGTTCATGGCACGAAAGTGATGATACAGTGGTGGCAGAAACACAAGTACGACAGAGTTCTTCGCCACACATACGGCACAATACTTCTTCACCAAAAACTGTGCATGTATCCCAGCCTCAAGTATTTCAGCTACATCCTAAGCGCATTTCATCATCATTCTCGCCCTACAACCCAAATGAAAGCTGTTACAATGTTATACCACCACCACAACAGCAACAAACATCTTATATGCACGGAGGACCGAGTGCACCAAGTGCTTTCCAATAATCGCCTAATGCTTTCCAATCGCCTAATGTTGGTCAGTCAGGTCTATCCCCAGGTTTATCAACATATGAAAATTTATTTAATATGTTGGCCAGTGGGACTATCCCAGGTCTATCCGCAGGTCTTGCAGAATTCTGGACTCCAGAAAATAACAATGGGGGAGCTAGCGATGAGCGACGTTAGAGAGATTGTAATTTTTAGTTCTGCTATATATGTAATTTTAGTTTTAAAAGTACGTCGATCTTAATTTAATAAAAGTACATATGTTTAAGATTAAGCATTTTACATTAGCTTTAGAATTAAGCGTTTTACATTAGCTTCACTGAATTAAGATCGGACTACATTAGCTTTAAAATTAAGCGTTTTACATTAGCTTCACTGAATTACGACGGACTATATTAGCTTCAAAGAAGGGGTTGAAACTGTTCAATACCTTAAGGATTTCGAAACATTTTTTGAAAGGAAAAGCCACATTGTTCCATCTTCGCCATTCAGCCAAAGATCTTGTTACCATCTCAGCATCAGTTTCACCTCTCAGTCTATATCGATTGGCTTGTATGGTTAAAGTTACAAACTCACTTACTTCTTTCTTAATTGAACGAAAACGATTTTCTATGTCGCATATAGCACGACGACTCGGATTACAGGTGTCACTGCAGAACCCAACGTGAATAACCACCCAGAAATTTATCCATGGATAGTTTACTGAAGCAAGCTGAGTAAATAAAAAAACATAGTTTTTGCAAATAGATTCATCTTCTTCTTTAGTATACGGAGCGCGCCAAACAAACAAGGGTCGAGACATGTTCAAGAAGTTGAAAAGAAATTTGAAGTTAGAAGAATTTTTTTAAGCTCAGAGAAGAGTAAAGAAGACAATGTGAATTTGGAATTGAAATGAGGAGCATTTATAGAACTCAAAAATTATAACCGTTAGATCACAAGTGTTTCAAGCCGTCCAGATTCAGGCGTTGGCACTTCTATGACGAATGCGCGCTGGAAGGACAAGCTGGCGTTTCAGTGAAAAACGCTCGCTCGCCATCACTTGTGCCTCAAACACTGATGTTTGAGACAAGCTCACACGGCCTATCATTAACACCCGCTACATCCTCCAACTCGGTGACCAAACCAACAAAATTTGTTGGTTTGAACACCCATTTTTTAAGTTTGTTGAGTCCATATTGAGAGCAAAATCAACAAACTTGAAGTTTGTTGAGTCCATAGGAATTGCTCTAATGTTCTTACATAGAAGTGTAAAGAGATGGCTTCTATGTAATAAAGTAGTGGCTAGATGGATTTGGAAAGCTATATACAAGGTGTTTTTGAAACAAGCGGCTTTCAATAACAGCTTAGATAGTATCACTATCAACAAGGACAGTGGTAGACCACTATATAAGAGCACTACATATATAGAGAAGAAAAAAAAAAAAAAACCAAGCTACAAGGAAAAAATACAATTTTGGGCCCCAGGAATTTGAGGCTCTAGGAAATAGCCTAGTCTATAAGACGGCTCTGGCTGCACCCCTGTGTTGGCCTTTGGTGCCTCTGTCATGTGCAGTAGGGATCTTGGAGGCAATTAGTGAGCTCTGTAACCCTTCTAATAGCTGGTGGCAAGGAGAGACAAAAAGTTCAGAAGTACTGAAGGCATGTATATATATTTGAAAAAACAGTTAGACATGAACAAGATAAAAGTTATGAAGCCTTACCCTGGACGTCGGCTGAATTCTGCGAACTGATCTCCGTGGCTCAACGGCATCAGGGATCACAGGCTTCTCATTCTGACCAACACGATCCTTGTCTTCATTTCTAGACAACTTTTGACCTGGAAAGGCCCCAAGTTTCCTTTTATTTGCAAAAGTAGGCGCAACAGTAGAAGATGGTTTTTTCTTTGCCAAAGGCGCATCTGATACAGAACCCAACATGTATCCCTCATTTTTGGTACTAGAGGCTGGAGTATTTGGTATATCATGTGCAACACCTTCAGTCGTTGCAGAGGGTACAGATACTGAAGAACTTCGACTGTCTCTCTCGGATGTATTTCTACCTGTAACAGTGTCAAGGTTTCCAGTCTTCTGAAAGTTAGGCCTCGATTCAGCTACTCGTTTCCCCCTGCTAACAATTTTAGAAGGATTTTTCCATCCACGCGAAGCTGAATCCTGAGGTATCAAAAACTTGGTAAATTTAATTGAATCGTTTGCTTCAGTGATTGTTGTAACACCTCTATTAGGGACATAGTGTTTGCTTACATCCATAAATTTCCTTTTCCTTCCAGGCTTGGAGACACCAGGAACCACTGACGAGCCCAGCTTCTGAAGACCAGTCTGCTTCATTCCAAATTTATCTTTATTGTCCTCTTTGGAGTTCTTCCCTATATTGAATACTGTTTCTTTAGCAGACAGCGGCAGAGGTCTGGATGCTTCAGGTTTTTCACTTTCCTCTATATGCACCTTATGTTTTCCAATCTTATCTGTCTCTCTAACCTCAATTCCCGCATCAGTTTCAGCTGCACGCGGGCCGAACTTTGTTCGTTTCTCCCGTGGAGTATCGCCCTATGTCCCACAAACGACAAACTCCATAAGCAAAATGTAGACAGTAAAACTTGTGCTTCATAGATTATAAGTTTATCGGAGAGGAGCAATATATGTATACCTCATGGGAAGAGACAATATTTTCTGTCGACCTTGACCATTCTATCCAATGACCGTCTCTCCAAAAGAGAGATGGGCGAAGATTCCATGATCCAACAATTGAGGCATCCCCCTGAGCTGTAAAATCAAGACTAACCATGTTCAGGGCTTTATGACTCCTCGATAGCATGTACTCCCACAAATATGCAAACAATTATGTGCCACTGCCCAAATAATAAAACAGCACCAGAAGCTATGTACCTGACAGTTGAATAGTTAAATTTGCTTCATTGTCCTTGCCCATTTCGGTGATAGTTCCTTCCCACCAACTGAAAGTTACGCATGCGAAGGTGAAGGGTTTGACAGAAAAACAATTCAAAACATAGCTCAATTTATCATGCTAAGTTTAAACCACCATCTACAACACACGACCAATGTATTGAACTTCCAAGAGTTGTTTAGCTGGACTAATAGGAAGTAACTCATGACAAAAGGTCAGTAAAATGCGCTAGCACAAGCAAGAAAAACAGGAACCAAGTACTGTGACTGCACCATCATCTTGAAAATCCCACCATCGTCTTAAATATAAAAAGCAGTAGCTGTTAATATAATAATTTGTTAGGATAACCCAAATGAGCTGGTCCTAATTTTAGCTTTCTGCCAAGTATGTTCAACTACTCCCCCCAAAAGAGACCACACATTTCACATCATTGTAGACCCCACCACTTCAGGAAAATGAGCTCCACTGAGCATTGTATTCATGCAGTGGTAGCCATACCTTACCTATCTCAAAGTAGAATAATAAGCACCCACTTTCGTAATAGTCCTCAGGAAAATATACAGTGAAAAAGACTTTAAACAGTTTAAAGAAATAGACGATAAATGAAATTATTTGCACATCACATGCTTACCCATTATTTATCCATGCATCCACCTTATCTCCAATAGACCAACTGCAGTCCCCTCTAGCTGCTCTGCGCCTCTTCCTCGTCCCTTCATACTTTGAAGCACTCACCAGATGTGGAATGCGGATTCGCGGAGCTTGACCTCCTTCTCCACCAAGTGACACCCACTCTGTAGACTGCCCAGAACCTGCAAACACAAACAATTACACATTAAATAAACAAATAACCAAATAATAACAGTAACAATGCGACAAACCAGAAGAAAGATAATGATAAGATTAATATTTTATAAAAATATTAGCAAGATTGTAACAGTAATCATCAATGACTACAACATACACATCAACCCTACTCTCAATTATGAGCTTCTCAAGGCCACAGTCCTTTATGGGGCATATGCGTGCAAGTTCACATATCTACAGCAAGACAAAAAACAGGGGGGAAAGTTGGATGGCATTTTTTTTTCATTACCTCCAGCTCGAGCAAGTTCAGCGAAACAGACATGTGCCTTCCCATCCTTCAAATTCAGTACCTTGGACGGAAGCCACACCCGCCGCCCGAGGCCTTCCTCGCAGGAAAGAACCTACGGAAGATTTCAAATGCATTAGCTACAATTGATATGCAAGATTTCACGGATCAGCAGAAACTTTTTCAAATAATTTTCATTTAAACACTAACTTGACGAACGTCGTGAAACTTAATCAAGTGACTACGGTCATAATCCAAGGACGTCTGCATAACTTCAGGAGAGGGTGCTATGGAAGTAAGTATGCAATCTAAACAAGGGGTAGGAATAAATGTACAACCATTAAGCTATGGCAACAGTCCTTCAGACGACAGAAGCTATACAATCTATAAATGTAAAATCATCGTCAGGTCACAAACCTCTACAACGGAACCTTCCTCAATTTGGTTCTCTATAGAAGCTGGGGCTGACTCCCCTGCTGCTTCACATTCCTCACTCCGGGCAGTTTGCAAAGCACATATAGATTCAACAGGAGCAGATCCAATGGTTTCAACAACATCAGAAGTTCTGCCTGGTTTGGGTTCTGTCAGACTTTTTTCACCATTGCCAGCAGGACCCCGGCGTATGCCATTCACCATCAAATTGTTGTTTTTAACCTGTTTGGACAACTCTTTTGGAGGAGGTACCTTCTTCCCTTGGTCCGAGGTACCTTCCATCTCTTTCAAATTATTTTCAATGCATCTGGTAACCCCCTCTTCTGCACAAACTACTTCAGCTTGCTGTACCATATTTGTAGTGTTAGAGTTCAGTTTGGCAGTCTGATCAGAGAACAAATGATGTTGCTGTGCTTTCCAATAATTTTCTGGACCAGCTTCAACTAACTCCTGAAGTGTAAAAGGTACGGGGTCCCCCATGGCAATGATGGTAGAAGCTTGCGATACAGCTTCTGCCGCCATTCCTGCCGCTTTAACGACAGCGTCCAGGTTTTCAGCTCTTCTTGTAGCAGCTGATGCAGCTTCAACCCTCTTTTTAGCTGCCTCCCTTGCGACAACAAGAATCGAGTCTGAATTGTTAGTTCTGTCCTTACTCTTCAAGATGGATGCGGGAGAGAAAAAATTCCCCATATTCTTCACACCACCATGAAGACAAGCATCAGATGTCATATTTCCAAGTTGACAAACTAGAACCTCATCAGCCATCAGTTTGGCTTGCAGAGCAGCATCAGATGCAATTTTAGCAGCAGCAGCTGCTGCCTTAGCAACAGCAGCTGCCGCAACTATTGTGACCGCCGCAGAAGCTAGCTTAGCTTCTAGATCAGAAACCAAACCAGAGCTCTTCTGGATAGCTAGCTGGGCCCATACACTTTGGCTGTGATTAACTGCAGCTGTAGCAAGAGCAGATGCTTCTTCTGCCTGCTGCTGAGCCTGATCGATCTGTCTACATGTTTCTTCTGAGAGGACAGTCCCACTCCGCTGCTCTGTGTCTGCATGACCAACTAATACATTTGGCTTGGGAGGCGTGAGTGATGTTGTTGCTAGGACAAAATTACTGTCAGCGGAAACATTAGGATCAAAATCAGATGGAACTGATGTGATAGGGGTAATAGATGTAGTTGGCAATTGATGACCATCTCCATGAGAAGAAATTGGCTCTGGTGCTGATGTAGGTTGAACAAAAGTAGAGATCTGATCAATCTCCAAAGAAGCTGAACCCTTTCTCCTTTTTCTAGGCTTCGACTCCGCTGCAGCTTGCTTTCCTGATGGTGGTGGAGTTCTTTTCACATCTACTATGGGAGAAGTTGTACTTGCAGAAGTACTAGGAGGTAAAGCAGGCTGCTGCACCAACCCAGATGGGCGTGATGCAGATGATGGTTCTCGGCCAGAAGGCACATGAACTGCTTCTGAGATAGGTAAAGCGGCTGAGTGTATAGCATTGGGTGCACTAAGTGATGAACTCTGAGGAGTGCTAACAACCCAGGTCGCAGGCGTGGGGGCTTGGGGTTGCCATGTATTGGTGCTTCCTACGTAATGCCTCAAATGTGGAGACTGATAAGGATGATGCACTTGAACAAGCGTCTGATGAGGATCCATAAGAGGCCCTCCTTTCATTGTGCTGCTGCTGCTGGCGTACAACCCTTCACAGGGAGAAGAAACGTTCCACAATGGGGATGACATGGGTATTACAGGACTAATCATTGACGGAGAAGCACCTACACCACCAGGTCGTCCAGGTGTTGAGAAGGCATCATTTTGAAGAAAGCTTCTAGTTGATTGTGCAGGAGCCTTGGCACCTGCAAACACCCAATTCGCTCAAATATCAAGCTAAAATGACCTTTCTTTTAAAAAAAATCCCCCAACAAAGAAAAACGTATATGCCTAAATAATAGCATAAAGGTGTTACACAGTTACTTACTACTGAGTGGAGACTTCTGATGCTGAAGCCTTTCGAGAGCAATACGCCATGCATTCTCCCACATGCTCCTTCCACCATCTATGTATAAGAAAAATCTGTTAAAGATACATGAAAAAGCAACAATGATTACAAAATGTAAAGACGTAATTAGAGTTAAATACAAACCAGATTCTCCAAAGGCTGATATCATACATGGCTCATCAGGTGTAGTTCCTTGACTGCAATGAACAATTTGAAACATCAAACGAAACTACTTAAAAATGTCCAGCTGAAAATACAACTAACTGAATCTCTATTTCATTTTTCTAATTGACTTACATTAAAGAACCATAAACAAATATCTGAGCACGCAATTGCACTTGTTGCGAGTCTGTGAAAGGCTGTTGAAATAAGGCGGAGGTTGGAATCGAAGTATTCAAATCCGGCAGACTAGATGTATGACCCATTAGAACAGGACTGGGTTTAGTATTGCTGCCATCAATGAATCCAAATGGTCTCATCTCTTCTGCTGGTGCAACATGATTCACAATGCCAAATGAACTAGGGGACAATGTACCCGATGAGCTGCCCCCCCTTCCTTTTATCTGTTTTCTGGGTGTTACCTCTTCAAGAGTTTTCCCTTCTTTCGCAGCCACTCTATCAACCACCTTGCCAGACCCCGACCTTGCTTTACCATCTGCCACTCTAGATCTTCGGCGTTCACTTTTTACACCAGGTGTTCGAGTATTTGCAAAAGAAATATCTTGTATGATATTCGGATCTGTTTGGCTGAAGCTGGATATAATGGGAGAAGTCCCTACGGTCTTTGAGAAATAGTGGAGAGAGAAGACCAAAAATAAAAGCACATCAGAAAGAGAAAAAGACATTTTTCATTTACAACTCACTAATCAATTACACGAGAGTAGATACCTGAAGGACATCATTAGGTTGAAGACTTGGGAATGGTTTCCACCCGCTACCTATTTCTGTTTCAGCCAAATGTTCATGTGAGGTAACCTTAAAAGTGAAACTTCTATCATCTCTGAGGAGATCAACTTTTCTGGGATCATGGAAAATTGAGCTGAATTGATTGGCTCCCTGAGCTATGCCACCCTGACCCTCTTGACACTCTTTTTGACATAGGAGCAGCTCATTTTTAAGAGGACTTCCTTTGTCGTTAGAAGCTTCCGTGCCAGCTGTTTTATCGGATCCAGCTGTTGTTGTATCATCAGCAGGCTTATGACCCTTGGAGCTTTTACGAACCTTTCTCCCACCAGATTTCCGAGGACTTCCCTGAGAAGTATGTGATGACATCTTGGGATTTACTTGGCTAACTGTTTTTGTTGAAGCAGAACCCTGTGAAACGTGTGATAACATCTTTGAATCTATTTGGGAAGACGTTTCTCTTGGAGGAGATCCCTGTGCAATCTACAGTTAACAGGTTAAGAATATACACACTAAAAAACACTTGCATATTCAGCCATAAAAAGAACTATTAACAACCAATCAGGAGCAAGTACCTGAGATGCACCAGGTAGATCAGTGGGAAATGGCCTCCAGTCATCGCCAGTTCTCTCAGATGGAT
Organism: Papaver somniferum; assembly: GCF_003573695.1. Classification (NCBI taxonomy): domain Eukaryota; kingdom Viridiplantae; phylum Streptophyta; class Magnoliopsida; order Ranunculales; family Papaveraceae; genus Papaver; species Papaver somniferum. Next base: position 200,681,260 of record NC_039362.1, on the reverse strand, counting down.
GTGGCTGTGAACCGACTTCGAAAGTGAAATTTCTATCATCTTGGGAGCAACTTTTAACATTAGGATCAAGAAGCACAGAAGTGGCTATATTGGCCTCACAAACAGAGGCATTAGATTGATCCGCTAAAACATCTTTACCTAAAACCAGGTTTTCTTTTTCACTTAGGGAGGGCTCGCTGCAACTGATGACAGTAGGGGAACCACAATTAGACTCAATTGAGTTCAGATTGCTATTTCCTGTTTGCACAGGTTGAAGTTCAGAATCGCCATTCAGTATCCTCACAGATTCAATGGAGACATTTGAGGCATCACCTGCAAATGCAGACATGACGATACTAATGGTCATGAACCACTAACATAACTATATTGGCCTTAGTATTAAACAGAACCTCTATAAAAAAATTTACCTAAAAGTGGATCTTCTTTTTCATTTTGGGAGATTTCACTGCAACTGACGACAGTAGGGGAACCACATCTAAGTTCAATAGAATTCGGATTGCTACTTCCTGTTTGCAAAGATTGTCGATCTGCATCGTCTCTCAACATCAGAGATTTAGAGAAGTCCCCTGAGTCATTCAAGGCATCACCTGTAAACTCAGACATGATTATCAGAATAACAACATATCAAGTGGAACGTATTTGAATAAGATGTGAAGTAGAAACACCATACCTTTTTCTCCTACGAGGACACTCTGCACATCATTTCCAGACTCTTTTGGTTCTTCCACAGTTTTTGGGTCAACGTCGTGCGAAGATTCCTCCAACGACGGTATGGGTTTTTTCAAAATCTCGCCGTAGCTACCTGCGAAAGGAGAAAAGATGAACAAAATCCCTAGGCAATCCAAAAATTAAATGGAAAATATTAGGACCACAAAAGCTCTAATATTCAGAATAGAATTCCATGAATCCTTTCCGATAGTCCAATCCTATTCTGAAATGGTATAAGCAGTAGATAGCAAGAAACAAGGAGTTACACAAAACTATCTGCAAGGGGGTAGGGGGGGATTATGTGTGACTGATACCTGCAGATTCCATTACTGCTCCTTCCTGGACCACAGAAGAAACTCCAACTACTGCTTGAACACCATCGTTTTCTTCGGAAAGGGATTCATAAGAAACAGGAGTTCCCAACACATCTCTGGAGTCCAGAGCATCTTTGTTAGCTACTGTTGTTGGAGGCTTGTTTTGGCATCTTGCACTATCATGTCCCAATGGGGATGACGGCTCACCAATAGCATCTACTATCTTTCCAGCATCTACAGAAGCTTCACCTTCTCTTAATTCAGAAGAAATGGACATATCTGGCATTTCGGACCTCACATTCATCACTGATGAACTACTAGGCTCCAAGCAGATTGTGGTCACTGCTTCCTGCTTATCAGAATGTTTAAATTTCTCGACAAGTAACTGTGTCTTTACATCCTCCTCGGGTTTAACGCCAATGTTGCTCCCGTCAGGCAAATCCTTAGCACCACTCAATTTGTTATTGCACCCTAATTTCATTAGATCTGAAACAACATCAGCACAGACACACCGAATGCAGAGAATTTAATAAAAATAATAAATAAGTCAAAAGAAGTAACTGTTGGGAACTCCAAACTTGTTCAACCAAAGACACCGATGACTAAAACTGTGAGTAAGTCTACCTGATTGCTCCGACAGAACCTGGACAGAAGGTGTTTCATGAACCATGCTTTCTGTGATAATAGTCTGACTACTGGATGATGTACAAACCTTCTCTCCCACAATCAGAGAACCATCCGCGTCACACTCTACTTTGCTCCCTGGGTCAATAGTGGACCTTTCAATTTCTTTATTGATGAGAGGGGCATCTGAATGAACAATAACTGAATCACTAGACTCGAGCCCTCCTATTTTAGTAGTTTCAGCTGCTTCTGATGAAGAAACCACCAACAACCTGGAAGAATCTGACAGAAAGCTTACATCGTCTTGACCCATTTCGTTCTTCTTGTTTGCAGTTAAAGAATCACAACAGTTACTGACAGATACTCCACTAACATTTTTAGCATGTGTTGGATCGGGAGCAGCAGAGGGACCAAGATGCATATTCTCAAAACCAGGAGGACAGGCGTGCGGTGTCTTATTCTTCCCCTCAGAGCTAACCAAAGGGACAACTTCCATATTTGCTTTTCTGCATTTGTCATCATCAACGAAAAGATCTCGCCCAGATTCGGTCACTGATGCACTACAATACGTTTCAATAACAGAACTTGGACCCAGATCTTTCAAACTCCCATAAACAGATGCGTCACCGTCGTCAGTGATTCCATCCGTAGGTTCAACCTGAGGCAGAAGCTGATCTGGAGCTTCTTTACTTAGATTGGTTGGTAATGCAGAATCCTCATCCATCGCATCCAGTCCCTTGGATGGAGGAGCTACAGAACCATCTTTATCTGAATTTTGAAGACCCATTTGAGTTGTTAAGTCGCCCAATCCGTCTCCGGATACCGATCCCTTAATAATAGTAGTATTTTGTTCCATAATCATTTCATCTTGTCCTACCGATTTCAGTAACATTTCAACAGATTCCGAGGATGTAGCCTCAGACCAAACATTGTTACGCCTTGAGATGGAGCAAGATTCGGCAGCAGTTGAACTAAATTCTATCCCACTACTTCCTCCCGAAAAATCTTCAATCCACTGATTTTCTTCTTGACTTCTTATGCCAAGTAAACCCTCTGATCCAACTAAACTATCAAACCTCAAGTTAACGTTGTCGTCCAGATCAAATTTGGGTAGCGAATATGAGCTTAAGCCTGGAGGAAACTTACTGTTTTTCTCTTCACTAACTAACTGAAAAGTCTGGTTTTGGAAATCATTGTCATCATAATCCATGGGTGAATTCCTACATATGAAAAAGGATACAATCTCAGAAGCTTGACAAGCAAATGAACACTAAGTAACCCCATGTCCAAATTTGGGATTAGACGATTAGATTTCTTTCAGCAGCTCCCAAAAAAAACAACAACATCCCCACTCAAGTAGTATCCAACAATTCCTTGGTACACAGACCTTGCATGTATTACACCATGCAAGATAAAGGCCAAGTTGACACAGATAGTCACAGTCAAATTCTAATCAAAATCCCTAATTTCTCAAAAATGATTTATCACTTGTGTTTCACTGCAAATTACCCACCAAAAGAAAGACAAAAAAATTTGGAAATCGATGAGACCAAATCAGAACCCCAAATAAGTAAATAGTCTAGTGGAACAAATTCAGTAAGTGACTTTCAAGATTTCATTTTGAGAACCCTAAAAAAGTAAAAAGAAAGAAAGAAACCCTAATATTAAGTGGAAGGGGAATAATACTAATAGTTTAAGTAATAAATTACCTCCGTTCTCCATCCGGTGACGGAATCGTAGCCGTTGAGAAGAAACCCTAATTTATGACGAAGAAGAAGAAATGAAAATCGTAGTAGCAGAAGTATGAAGAGAGTGTAATAAAAACAACACAAGTTTTTTTTTTTTTTTTGTGTGTGTGTTTTCTGTTCGAACAAACAAAAGGGAAAGTGAAAAGTTTTTTTAATAATAAAAACACAAAATGAAATGAAATGAAAATAACCTCCAGAAAATCTTATATAAGTATAACCAACTGGTCCAAATTCTCTCACTTGACTCTGACTTTTTGTGTTTTGTTCGCGCGTCTTGTTTACTTCTAGAAATTGAAAATTAAGATACAGTAAGACATAATCCTTACTTGTACGTATTATATTAGTTTTGGTATCCTCTTCAGTAAATTCGTATCCAGATTATATTTTCTCTGGTGATGTTTTGGGAGTGACTCCGGTTGAAACTACAACTGCCCTCGACATATTTTTCTTCGATTTCATCATATTTTGTTTTGTTGTATTTTCTCTCGACGGTACGAAAATATATTGCCGAGAAAGATTGGAAAATTAGTATTCTTTATTAATGAGTAGTGGTGATATTCATCGTACATAACGGAAAACTGATAATGGGTATAAATAAGAAGCAATATTGCATATCATTATTTGACAAGATTTTTTTTCCTTTTCCTTTTTATCAATAATATTTTATCCGTTTAAGTAGAAAATTTGTTTCTTTATTAATGAGTACTGGTAGTAGTCATCGTAAATAACGGAAAACTGATAACGGGTATAAATAGGAAACAATATTGCATATCATTATTTGACAAGATTTTTTTTTCATTTTCTTTTTATCAATAATATTTTATCCTTTTAAGTAAAAAAAAATCATTATTTGGCAAGAAATAAATGACATTTGTTTTTCTGCATGTCGTTAAGACATACTGCATGGACAAACCTATATCAACAATAGATAAGTTTCACTAAAAATAGGTTTGGATATCTAATTTATCAAACACCAAACTCCGACTTGATATAGATTCGAATATCTAATTTATCAAACCTAGATATAGTTGACCCGTGGAATGTGCGCACTTACAATCACCAAACTCCGGCTTGATAACATACTCCCTTGGATGACCATCATTCCAAGGCGTTGCCTCGTCAAACCTTACCAGAAAAATCTGGTAGGACAAAAGCTGGTCGAAAGAAAAAGAATACAACACATGGAGCTGTAGTGCGGTGTTAGCTATCACAAACTTTTCCCCTTATCAAAACTGCGTCAGTACAATCGCTTGGAACAAACCAGAGCTTAAATGGAGGTTGGTTACCGCCACAAATTTTATCCTTCGTTAAGACTGTGCAGGAATACAATCTGGGACAAAACATGTACAAATCAATTGAGACAAAACCTGAATAGTTCTATTTAAAATAAATAAATAAATTATATCAATGCAAAGCTCGTGTTGTCTCGTTAAAAATTTCGACACGCAAAAGTATAATGAGAGTCGTCGCAAGACAATACTGGACACGCATATATCGTCTTGTTAAAACCTTGACAAGTAAAACCATATGGGATAAAACCTTGGCGAAGGAAAAATAATACATCATGTTTAAGTCGAGCGAAAAACGACGAGTTTATTTTCCCTGAAGTATAACTTTCTTGAAGCGGTTGGTGGTGCAATCATTATACAACTTTCAAAAAATTATTTTGCTATTGCAATATATTAATGATCGACTATTATATCTTGCGTCAAGTGTACCGGTACCACTATACACCTTGTGTTTGAATCCTTCATCCATTACACACCAAGTTTAGTTTGCCACTTTAACTTCAGGCATAACAATGCAAGGCTTTATTTAAACTCATTTTTACCGTAAAATCAGTTTTATCCTTTAAAAGTGTGGCATATAAATTTAGAACAACAAGATGCATGTGTTAAGCTATTACTTGGTACTTCAGAACCATAAAGTAATATGTATACGTGCGTAACATATGAATCGCCTTACACTGTAAGGATCACATAATTATACTAGTGCCTAATTTAACAGTGCAATCAGTATAATGGATATCAAAATTAGTATACTTTAGTTTATGCAGACATGTTGATTTATATGCTAGCTAGCATGTTCTCAGGCTGTAGGTCGAGAAAATATTCAATTTCAACAAGTTCTCATAATTTGGTTCAAGCGTGGACTTTAGTTCTACTAAATATCTCTTCAAGAATCCAAAAATGATATCATAAATTTATCATAATTTTGGTCTTGTACTAATAACGTAAAACGCATAAAGGACTGTCCGTAAACTTCTTCTCTTTGAAGTGGTGATTATGACTTAATTTCGATCGCGACGTAATTCACAAGGTCGGGTAGTTTCATGAGTCAGAAACGAGGATCATTCAATGATTCAAACATAATCATCAGTAGTTAGATGCAATTTGAGTCTTGTAGCGACTACAAGCTTAACGTGCATCAATAGAGAATAATATTTTTAGTTTTACAAAACTAATTCTAGGGCCTAATAGGAAATTTTCAAATCACACTGATGGAGATGATATTATTTTCTCTTTACACTTCATCTCAAACACTAACTTATAACGTCCATGCTTCATACCAATCACGAATCTCGATGTTCCTCTGTATGAGGGTATACAACCAATATTAAAAATCAATAAGTCGGTAATTATATAAATCTCATACGTTTCTCTAGTGCATACACTTTCAATTTACATACTAGTATTAGTCTCATTTCAGGCAGATATTATTATCTCCTTATATTTATTAAGGAGGTATGAACTTAGTAAATGTGGATCATTTAGGTTTATAAGGCGTATAAGGCAATCGTTTATGCCTTAAGCGTGTTTTAACTCACAATTGAGTCGCTGCAGGATGCATGATTTTTCTTGCTGAAACAGTTTTACATATCGGAATCTCAAGATGTGAAAAACAATACCATCCAATATCTATTGCATCCATGCATTCTAATCACGACTATCCTCCAACCTCAATTGCAATAAATATTTTGGTGTGGGAAATAAATTGAGATAGTTTCACGCCAATATCCAGTGGAAGACTGACTTTTTCTCACCAAGATACGAAATATATAACCTATTTAGTTGTCAATATTTCTTACTCCAACCTTTTGGAAGTGTATATCCTCTCATGACTCAGTGAGATAATTGTTTAGATTATTGATGTAATCTGAGCCATCTTCTGATAAGTTTTTTTTCACCCTAACTTTTGTGGGAAAAACTTCATAGGTTATCAACAAAATTCACACCAAATTATACTGTGGTGATAGCTTATGAGATTTAATTAAACTACACAAAAGTGTCCCATAAGCAACTACAATCTCGACAAAAGATGAGAATTTCACGACTTTCCTGTTACTGCTTACCTTCTCCCCCTAACAGTGGAAAATACAGTTTCATTCATAGTAAGACATTTCTCGTTATCATGATATTAGAAACCATTAGTAACATAATAGAGAAATAAAAAGAAAATTTATTAAAGTTTGCTGAGTTGCGATTCTCATTTACTTTAAGGGCATGCATACTTACCAATTTTAATGGATGTATACAAGATAGGTTCATTAATTGACTCATATGGCTTGATTGTTTGCTCTAGTTAAAAAAACATAAATCAAATAATCAATACAGGGATATACACATATAACATAAGCCAATATTATAAATAAACATGCACAAAATAGCGACGTAAGTGTAGACATGTATGAGATTTGACGTGAAATTGTTATTGCTTACCTTCTTTTTTGAGTCTTTTGTATATAAACATGGCTAGATTTGACGTGAAATTGTAACCCATTTTACGTCTGGGAATTCATCAGACAACTGGGAACCCATGAACTCCTAGAAATAACCACCTTTTATGGCTAGGTTTTCTAATAGCGACGTAGGTGTAGATATTCTTTTTCTCTTGAAGTTTCAGTTTCACCTACAATTAGGTTTTCAATGTTACGACTGTTTGGATACCAACACCGGTTGAGAATATTAGTTATTTTAAGAATGAGTTTGTGTTACCTTATTTGTTATTTGCTTAGGATTCAAGATAGGTTATATATATAAATTTATAGTTTGTTCTAGGGTTTATACATTAATCAATCAATATAATTAAAAGTTTTGCTTAAACAGAAATCATTATTTGGCAAGAAAAAAGAAATCATTATGCTCTCAACATAATAAAAAAATTCATTTTCTTTTTATCAATAATATTTTATCCTTTTAAGTAAAAAAAGAAATCATTATTTGGCAAGAAATAAATGACACTTGTTTTTCTGCATGTCGTTAAGACATACTGCATGGACAAATCCTAAAAAGTAAAAAGAAAGAAAGAAACCCTAATATTAAGTGGAAGGGGAATAATACTAATAGTTTAAGTAATAAATTACCTCCGTTCTCCATCCGGTGACGGAATCGTAGTCGTTGAGAAGAAACCCTAATTTATGACGAAGAAGAAGAAATGAAATCGGAGTAGCAGAAGTATGAAGAGAGTGTAATAAAAACAACACAAGTAAGTATTTTTTTCTCTGTGTGTGTGTGTTTTCTGTTCGAACAACAAAGGGAAAGTGAAAGATTTTTTTAATAATAAAAACACAAAATGAAATGAAAATAACCTCCAGAAAATCTTATATAACCAACTGGTCCAAATTCTCTCACTTGACTCTGACTTTTTGTGTTTTGTTCGTGCGTCTTGTTTAGAGCAGTTCCTATGGTAATGTTCAAACTCAAAATTTTGTTTAGCCATATGGATGGTCAAACATGTTTCTCCACTATGGTAAAGCAGGGCAAAATGAACAGATTTGATTTTCTAGGGCCCCACTAGTTTTTTTTTAATAATATTTTGTAGGATAAAGATGAAAAATAAAATATAATATTTAAGTGAGATAAAATAGGATGAAGTGAGATAAAATAGGATAAAGTGAGATAAAATAAGGTTAAAAAGTAGTAAAATAATCAGGGATTGTACTTGGCGTCAATCCAAGAGTCGCGAGCGTGAATCCAAGTGTCGCTGGCATTTTTTGCATGAACGCGCGTCGTTTCTTCTGTCGCCAGCGTTAGTAGGGATGGCGCGCGTCCGTACAATAGACGCTCACCTGATATTCCAACTCGATGTTCCAAAGAACAGATCTGTTCATTTGAACATCCATTTTCTCTGTTTGTTCATTCCATAGTGGGAGAAAAATGAACAAACTCCATATGAATTTCCCTTACTTCTATAGGAATTGCCAAGTTTGTTCATTCCATAACAATTGCCCTTACTTCTAGAAAATGAAAATATTGTACATGCCTATAACCTAGGTGCGGATATGGTTTGGTTTCCCCAGACCACCATGGCACCATGCGTCGGTTATTATTATTTATTTTCTTATAGTAACGATTGGCGATTTTTAAATTCAAGTCATTGATATCATGATCATCATTCAATGACTTTATTACTGACTACATTGATACCTAGTCATTGATATCATGATCATCATTCAATGACTTTACTACTAACTATAGTGATACCTGCTCGTGTGTTTATACTTGTTCGGGTGATGTTTCAGGAGTTATTCCATTTATTACTGTCGTTTCCTTTAACATGTTTTTCTTTAGTTCGAGAAATTTTTTGATGGGGCAAAATCCGAAGGGGGTGTGGGGGACCAATCACAAGGCGACACATTTCCATCTTTATTTGGACAGTTTCCAGCTAATTTACGCTATGATTGTATGTTCTTAATGTGTCCTTAATTTTAGATCTTAGTAATCCTATTATCTACGGATATTTATTCTCCTTAATTAAGGTAACAACTTAAAGACGGACGGAATGTTTAAAAGGAGAAATATTAATCATCTTAACTACAATATATATTGGAAGCAAATTCATGAGATCTCCAAATATATGCTCCACGTACATAAGACCTAGCAGTTAGCTAAATTAAGTGGGATGATGGTGGTGGTAAAGTAGTTCTTTCAAAATTAAAAAAGAAAAGAAAAATAAGTTAGTGTATATTATACACCAGCGTTGTATTAGTTTGTTTCCGGTTTCAATGTTTTCAGTTGTCTGGGAGACTCATGTAACTCTTTGTTCTTGATTATATTTATTTTTTCCTCAACATAATCTTTTATTTCAAATGCAAAAAAAAAAAAATACACTACTGCCATTCATGCGAAAAAAGCATTGGAATAGAAATGCGAAAAGACTACAAGTAGAGTGATAAAGGTATATGTTGATAAATCAATTTCTGATTACAGATTTGACTGCCATTATTAGGAAAAAGAAATGAAATGCACCAGACAGTGCTAGAACAACAAAAGACAGACAACAAAAAGGACAACCTCTAAAACCATGGGTATATACCCACTACAAAAACATCGAAACCAAAGACTGCTACAGTCTTTTCTTGGCAGGGATTGGGATTCTCTTCCCACCCCCCAGTTTTTGGTTATTTGTTACTCCATCCCAAGAAAGCTTAACTGCTTCTTTGTCAGATTTTGATGGATTGGACCTGTCAGAATTTCATGTACCTGTCAACAATTCCGTCACATATATTAGTTATGTACAAACCAATCCGCAACAATTGAAATTTCCGCAATCAACTAAATGCAAACGATCTATCTATATATATATATATATATATTATCAACTATGAACCATAAAAGAAACAAAAAATAGAATGCAAGGAGTCAAGTGTTTGAAAGTTGCTTGTGATTACCTGAACCGCTACGGTTCCACTTAGGAAATTTGCGAGGATTAATAAGAGGACAGGAAAGAGTTTTCGATTTTATAGCATACTACAACACTAAAAATGACACTCTATTTCAGGGAATAGACAAGTGGAGTTAATAAAGACAAACTAACTTAGTGAACCTAACAGCCGTAAATCTTAATATCTTGGCCTTGCAACATAATCAGAGATGTAGACTCCATTATACAACATAAATGATGCCCATGAAGTTTACAAAGCACTTACATAAATTAAAATGAATTATATAGCAAATTAAAATTCAGGATAGTGGATAAGTGATACATTTGCGAGTTTTTCTCCTTTTTCTTCCCCTTCTCTGGACCGCTCATGTGTCTTTTGGAAGACTCTCCTCTTGTTTTTTCCGAATGATATCTTTAACATTTATGTTCACTTGTTGAATATCTTCGTCATCTCTTTCAAGCAAATTCCTTTCATGATCATCTTCCATGCTAGTGGGCGGGGTCGTCGAGTGGGACTTAATATCTTCCAGAACCTGGAACAACGCTTGTTTTGTCACTATACTTAGTTCCTCATTTTCACAACCTTTTTTAGCTACGGATAATGCTAAGTGACATAACTCACTATAACGTGTAGATAACGATGGATCACAATCAACCATTATGTTATTTCCCTGAGAATCAGATACTACAGTAATACTTGACGCCTCTTTGGTCCACCTCTTTAGGTAGTAATGAGATGAAAGCTCAAATAACTTTAAATGGCGAAGTACTTTCAAGATATGGGCACATAATATGCCGGAAAATTCAAATTTCTTGCAGCTACACTGAAATGTAAGGTAGAGGAAGTGATACGTACTGTACGAGGCTCCCTTTCTCCAATATATGATGATACTTTATATATGCGCGTTGTTCCGTCATCAGTATCAAGTTTATAATCAAGGTCAATGAGTCTCCGAATTTGCAAATGGAATTCATTGAAAATCTTACTGGTATATATTTCAGACGATTTTTTTTCTACTTCCCATACTGATGTCACAATCGGTTCCGCGGACATAGATATGTGGTCTGCTTTTCTAGCCTTTTCACGCCGCGCATCCACTGCTTTATCAAATTGAACCACAAATTCTGGGAGAGTTTGTTTATTCTTAAAATATTTCTTGAAGTAATTATTAATACTCTCGCTTCTTTGATTGGTAGTCATGCCAGCACAAAAATGTTCTCTGTCGTATACTTGTGCCCATTTCTCACGTAATTTGAACAAGTTGTTCAACCATTTTTTATCTGTTAACTTGTATGTTTCAAGTAATTGCTCCCATCCCAACAAAAACTCATCCTTAGTCTCGTAATCATAAATAAATTTTCTAAAATCACTTTTAAATGATGTATGAGTACCAAATATATTCGACAGGTGCTTAGCAGCATTTTGAAAAATGTGCCATAAACACAAATGATGATGAGCATTAGGGAATACCTGTTTAATTGCAGTAGCCATCTGACTTGCCTGATCAGTGAATATAGTTTGCATTTCTTTTCCTTCCATTACGTCTAGGAAATTTTCAAACAACCATACGAATGAATTTGTAGTCTCGTTTTTTAATAAAGCACATCCGAATAGTATAGTCTGACCATGATTGTTCACCCCAACAATAGGTGCAAATGGCATGTCATAACCATTAGTCTTAAATGTGGTTTCGAAACAAACAACATCGCCGAAAGTACTATAATCTAGTCTAGATTTAGCATCGCACCAGAAACAATTCATAATACGGTTATCATCGTCAAATTGAATATTGTAGAAAAATGAATTATTTTCTTTTTGCTTCCTTTTGAAATAGGCTAAAAAATTTTCCGCATCTCCTTCTTTTAGATATTCAGTACATTTTGCCTGCACCATATTATTACAATCTTCTTGAGTAAAATTGAGATTTTGCCGCCCTCCTGCTTCTTCGATCATATACGAGAAAATCCTAGTTGCTCCAAATCCAGTTGAAACCATATTATTTATTAAAGTAGCTTGATCAGGTTGTATTTTTCTTTGTGAACGCAACAAATGCACCTTATCTTGGGAAGAAAGATCATGGTTGTGCTCCGTAAAAAAACTCACAACAGCATATGTTTCGTCAGCATTAATCCTAATCTGCATTCTTTCCATACAACCAGTTCGCTTCACCGCTCGAGGTTTAGTTGGTGTCCCCCTAGGGTGTTTTTATCGTTCGCCTTCACGCGAACAACAAAATACTCTCCCCATGACTTTTTTATCTGCTCTTCTTTTTGAAGCCGATTGTTTTCTCACGCTGAATCCAACTCCCCTTGCATAAGCATTATAAAAATTATACGCATCATCGTCAGACTTGAATGTTCTTTCCATTATGTTTTCAACATTTTCCATAGGCTATCCAGTATCGATAATCACCTCGGTACTTGTTCGAACATAGTTCTCCTCCGACATAAATTCTCTTGGATCAACATCATCATTCAATTCAATTGAATAACGCTTTTCTTGCTCTTCCATTTTGTCGACAAAACAATGATGCAGTGATGCAATTTTAACATATAAAAAAAGAATAAGGATGATGCAATTGTAAACTGTAGAAAAGGGAATTAAGGAAAACGAAGAACCGTACAGAGGAAAACAAAGGGAATTAAGGAAAACGAAGAACCGTACAGAGGAAAACGAAGAATAGGTTTCGAAAGCTAATAAAAATAATAATTTAATAAGGTAAAAATATCTTTCACTATTAAGGAGCCTATAATTACGGGAGATATCACGTGAGATCATGTTTTTTTTTCTTTCCATATACGATAGGTTTGCATTGACCTAATTAAGTTTAGTTATTATTTTTAGATACTTAACGAGATTTATTTTGATATTAATGGAGGGGTAGTTCGGGAGTGAAAAATCATAACGTAAATTAGCTGGAAACTGTCCAAATAAAGATGGAAATCTGTTGCCTTGTGATTGGTCCCCCACACCCCCTTCGGATTTTGCCCCCATCAAAAAATTTCTCCTTTAGTTCTATCATCTTTTGCTGTATTTTCTTTGTAAATTACATTTCTATTGATTATTATTTCATACCAAAAAAACTCCCCCATATCCTCATAACCGTTTTTTCCAAAAAAAATCTTTTTGAAACAAATCCTCTTAAATCTTTGATTCTCTAATATTGTAATCCAAATCCGTTGGATATTATCTGAATTGTTCAGATTTTCCGAATAGATTTGGATACAATTGTATGTGATTTATGGGTTTTCCTAGTTTCAGTTTCATTATCTCTCTAATGATTCTCTTAAATCCATCAGAGGTTTTTCATAGCCTTATAGGCATTTCTAGCGATTGCTATAACAATTGTTTCAAATACATCAAGGACAATTTCTTCCGGCTTGACTATATCTACAGTTTCATGAAGATCAATGGCTACCGGATTTGGTTGTGATAACAATGTTTTGTGCTTATTACTCCTTTTTGGGACAACATTTTAATTAAGAAGACAATGAAGAAGAAGATAAATTCTTCAAATCAAAATGAAAGAATTCTAATTCAAAGGCCATTCCTCAAGTATCATCAATTTCCTTTTTGAAACTCATGTATTTAATACGTTTATATTATAATTTGCTTATTATTGTGATACAAAAAAAACTATAATTTATTATGTTTTTCAATGATGTATTGAAACATGATGTATACAATCCTTCAATATTAATGAAATTCAGAGGATTTTTTTTTTTCACGTCATTTTTTTTTTAATTTCATACCAAATAATATTATTATTATTTTACTTTTTTTTTTATTTTTTTTAAAACTATTTAACTTATTACATTATTGACTTAACTGGTAGACAACTAGGGTACGTTATTATAAACGAGTTATGTTCATAATTTAAAATATTTTTTTTCTTTATATTATATTTATGCACTAGGGCTTAACCCATGCCGTAACGGAACGAGATGTTTTTGTTTCTAATACGATATCGTCCACATTCGTCTTGCTTCGTTTTCTTTCGTGGGTAAATTTTTTGATATTCAAATAGGTTTTGGCAAGAAAAATAATGGGTTACATGATCATTTTATTTTACTTAAGCATGTTATTCCAATTTACTATCTAGCCGAAGTAATAATATTGTCCTAACATGATTTTTTTTCTTTTTTAAAGAACAATAAATATATTCCCCATTTACTATTCCATCCTACCATAATTTTAATTTCAAAAAGAATATTTCATCTAACAGTACATATACCTAAACTGCCAATCTAACTCCATGACGTGTATGAGTACATGAGTTCCAAAATTATTGATAACTAAGGTTCTACGGAGTGAATTAAAAACCATAATATTTTCCCTACTATAGGCAAACACTATCAAAAAAATTTTGTAAATGTGAGAGTTATAAAAATAAAGAACCCTTGGCTATTGAAAGGTTGAGATATACATGTGTGAGTTGAAAAAAGAAACTTATAAAAGTAAATGAAAACATGTTTAAGATTCTTCTTTAATCATATTGATAACATAATATTGAAGAAATTCGTGGATAAAATATGTGGCGTCAACTATGCTAAGTAGTGCATGAGTGTTGTTCTCACATTACTCAAGTAATTTAGAACAATAAAGAACATAGTCATATTGATAGAATTTGAAATTGGGGGATAAAAAAACTAATTGGGGGATAGAGGAAAAAGACAAAAACTGGATCCAAATATCAAATCAGGGTCACCCCTTATCTAAGTATTTTTTTTAAATCCTAATCTACCCCTCACTAATCAGGTTTAATGGTTAATAATAATTAATAAAAATCTTAAGTATTTGTTAAATGATTAGTGTGTATTTGTATTTGGGTGAATGAGATGAGAGTAGAAAGATGGGAAAAAAATTTGAGAGGGAACTTTTTTTGGTGAAAGTGAAGGACGATTGTGAAGAGAGAATTGCTTCTAAGAGGTTGAAATTTATTTTTTTTCTTTGAATCCACCATTGTTGCAGCTGAAATAGCTCGGTGCCGGCATTGTATTCAACCGAAAAAACCATGCCGGCATTTGTTGGACATTTTCATAAATGTTTGACACTATCCGGGGGGTCCGGGACAAAATTTTCTGGTTTTGATCTTCAAAACCTAATTTTTTTGGTTTTAATCAGTCCACTTCCGGCACAGTCAGTTAATTCTCGAGCATGCTGGTACCTATGCCGGCATAGTATGTTGCTTAAATTTCTATGCCGGCACATGATGAAAAGTATCCAGGAAACTTCAAATTTTTTTCACTTGACTACCGGCATTGATAGATTTCTATCGAGCATGCCGGCACTCAGTTCCGGCATTGAATGTTAGTTACCAAGCATGCCGACACCATTTTCCGGCATGGTCTTCATCAATTCCGGCATGATATTCATCACTTCCGGCGATGTATTTTTTTATTTATTTCCGACATGATCTTCATCACTACCGGCATGGTCTTCTGATAGACGCATTTATGTGTCTAATATGTCTCTATTGTATGTATTGTTAGTGCTCAATTTTGTATTTATTATGTTCTTTTATGTCTTTGTAGGAATTTTTAGAGAAATAAGCCCTTGCGAAGAAATGGGCTCAAAAAGCAGTGTTTTACACCCCGGAGAAATGTATCGTAGGCACCCCAGAAATGCACCGGAAGCAGCCCAGAAATGTCCCGGAGGAACCCATAAAAATTACTATTTCCACCCAAAAATTACTATTTCCACCCAATTGCTATTCGCACCCAAGCTCTGGTTAAGGGGCATCCATCTTCTCTTTAAATTCAAAAACAGCTTTTTGGCGGGAAAAATATATTCAAAACTGGCAGATTTGTGATCGAGGAAATGAAGGTGTTTTAGTGCGATTCAATCGCTGAAATTTGGTGGGAAGTTGTGATATGGGTTAGGGAACACATTGTGGGTATCAGATTCGATCGAAATTGGCTGGAAATCCTGATTTGAGTCACGAGCTCAAAACAGAGCAACGTGTCTTGTAACACGAGTTTGATTGTGTGTTTGCCATGCATGGAGTGCTTTGGAGGAGTTCGATGACTTCAGAGGCGTGGGGAAGGTTAACTAGAGCGTGCAAGATCAAAGTTTAAGTGTGTAAAAGCCATAAATGGAAATTATTGTTAAATATGGGCAGCGAGCAATGACGGGATTAATGGGAGATTATACGGTGTTATGGTCGGATATTTTTGTTCTAAAACACTATAAATACAAGGCTAAAGAGTTTAGAAAAGTTGGGAGAGTCTTTGGGAGAGTTTAGGAGCCGAGAAGAATCGAAAGAAAGTCACGCAGGAGAAAAGCTTGATGCTGGTGCAAGGAAGAACACGAAGAACATAATACCCTCAGGGACAGTCGTTGATTAGGGTCGCTTAATTGCGACAATACTCAATTCCTTTCCCCGACTTCGGAACAACAACACTTCTGTTCTATCGTTCTTTTTGAACGCTTTATATGCGTCGCAAACACTGTTCTAAACCGTTTTCCTCCATTTTCTCTTGATTGTAAACAACTTTTGAGTATCAATGAATCAATTTGAGAGGTTTTTCATCATGAGTAGCTAAACCCAATCCCAAGGGTGACGGAGGAAGCCTTTCTCGCAATATTTATGTGGTAATTTTTATTTGATTAATTTTTGCAATATTTATATATGATTAATTGCATTGAAAATAAATGATTTAAATGATTTTTATTAATCAAATATATTTTCTCTTGATAATACATGCTTAGTTTTATACTCTTGATGTATTATGCTTGCGATTAATCTTTGATATTTTGAGAATCTGCTTTTGGAAATAGTTAGAATCAAAATAATTATTAAATTTGCATAATAAAAAATAAATAAAACTACAAAAATATTGTTGAATGGTGGAATCATCACCCCTATTTTCTCCATAAAATTTATATCACTTGTTAATTGAATTTTCTACATTTCTAAATTATTTAAATCTAAAAAAAAAGTATTCCCTTCACAAGTTCGAAAAGAACCCCTTTTACCACAATTTACAACCACATTAAATCTTAAATTTTTGGCGCCGCCGATGCGGACCTGTGCTTAGGTAGAATATTTTTTTTTTAGGTTTATTATTTTTTTTTTCCTTTTTACGTTTCTTTTTGTCTTTGATTTGCAGGTTCGAAGTGGATTACTAAGGACCTTGGAAGGAAAAGCTTTAAGCGAAAGGAGCGAAAGAGGATTTTTTTTTTTTGTTTTATATATAAAAAAGAGAGATTTTTATATTTTTTTAGGTTATTTTTCTTTTTCTTTTGCACTTTACTTTATTTGGACTTTGGACTGGACTCTTGGACTTTATTATTATTTTTTTTAAACCCTACGGAAGGGTAGTTAAATACAAACTGTGTGCAGGGAAGGACGGTGATTACAATATCACCTCGGCCCCTCGGGTTCGCACACGGCATAGGAGTCGTGGCCCGAGTCGACGACAACGGTTCATCCCCCGTATGGTACGGGAGGTAAGTCTAATCAAAACACTCGCGAATCTCCTGTAAGCGAGTTACTGTATTCCTTAAGGTGATCATTGATTGAGGACGAATGTGGACTGTCTTTATTTTCCTAGTAAAGGGCAAGGCCTGGCCTAAACAAGATAAGGGTTCGGATTTCATCACCGCTCCCTTCTTGCCCGCTTTAGGAGAACAAAATCTAACGCGAACCCAAGCTTTAAAATCTTATTAGAAAGAGACCTATAGGGTATCGAGCTTGTTAGGAAAAATTTTCGAAGGATATTGATTATTCTTTTAGCATACTTCGAAGTTCATGATGGTTTCTGTGAGTTGAATGCGTGACTGCGCCTCCTTGTAATGCGGTGAGGCCTTGGGTATCAAAGCTCCACTAAGCTTCCCTCGCCTCGATTCAACTTAATTTGACTCGGATTGATTCCATAGGGGTTTGCTTAAATTGTAACGAATTCCCTTTCGAGATATAGAAGCTAGTCTAGAAACAATCTAAGTGAGCCATCATGCTTGTTGTTTGCTAGAAATCTCTAGGTTTGCTGTGGTAAAGTCGAGTCATCCTGTTGTGTGATTGCTAGAACCTTCCTGTTAGGATTTTTATTTCTTTTTTATTTTTTTAGTGTATGCCCGATTTTGTTAATAGGGATTGGAAAAGAGATACTCTAGGTCGATTGATTAGCGAAAAACCTAGTAGTTCTTCTGATTTAAGCAGGGAGCTCGAAGATTGTTCTTTTGAGAGCCCTGTTTTTGGAAACTTCAGTTTTGAGAATCTGCGTCTTTGTGAAGAAAGTTCTCCTAGTCCTTTGGTAGTGCCAGAAATGGCAACTTTAAAAGCTTTATTGAACCCAACTAGGACCTCTCGTCCGTCTTGTATCAAGTTAGCTGAAACCGAGGAAAATTATGAACTCAAACCTGGGACTTTACAGATGCTCCCAACCTTTTTAGGAAAAGAGAATGAGAACCCCTATTTTCATGTTAGGGAATTTGAGGAAGTATGTAGTACTCTGAAAATTAAAAACCTTAGTGATGATGCACTGAAACTTAGGTTATTCCCTTTTTCTTTAAAAGATAAAGCCAAATCTTGGCTGTATAGTTTGGATTCTGAGTCGATTGAAACCTATGAACAACTTACATCTGCCTTTATACACAAGTTTTTCCCAAGGCACAAAACATCGTCTATTAGGACACAAATTTGTACTTTTGCTCAACAAGAGGGAGAATCTTTATGTAGGTATTTAGAAAGGTTCAATGACTTAATTTCTCAATGTCCTCATCATGGTTTAGAGAAGGTTAGGTTAGTTCAGATCCTCTACGAGGGTTTAGACTATTCAACAACGACCATGGTTGAGTCCTTATGCACAGGTGGGTTTGAGAATAAAACTGTTGATGAGGCGATGACATTTTTGAATGAAATCGCCAATAAGACCCAACAATGGGAAAACAATAGGGAACCCTAGAAAACAATTCTTCTAAGTAGAGGAAATGTCAATAGGGTAGAAGGACCCTATGAGTCAGATGCTAAAATAGCAGCCATAGCCAAAAGGTTGGAAGCATTGGAATTAGGTCATTCTAGTGGTACTAGTGGTATAATAGAGCCTTTTTGGGAAGACCATATTGTTGAAGAGCAAGCCAATGCTCTTTATAACAACATTATATTCGATAACCGTCAGAAGTTTGACCCTTATTCAGAAACCTATAATCCTGGTTGAAGAAACCATCCCAACCTTTCTTGGTCTAAGGGCCATAATCAAGGTCAGTCTAGTAACTCTCAAGCTCCCCCAGGTTTTGGCTATCCTAAGAATCCTTCAGCCCCAGCACAGTTTCAGAACCCTTCGGATAAGAAGATTATGAGTTTAGAAGAGTCTCTTGCTTTGTTAACTCGTAACACTATGGAGTTTCAGCAATCTGTTGCTCAAGGTATAGAAGAAAATAAGAGAATAGGTCAGGCTAACTCTCAGGCTATTTCCGAGTTGAAAACCCAGGTTAGTCATATAAATGAGTCTTTTAGGGAAAAAGGTAAGTTTCCTAGTCAAACTCAACCCAATCCTAAAGCAGAGAAATCGTACAATCATGTGAACTCTATTACAACCCTTAGGAGTGGAAAGAAAGTTGATAATAAGGTTGCCATGCCTGATAGTGAACATGCTGTAGTTCACCCTTATGAGCCAGAAAATGAGGAGACTGATAGAGTCTCCAAAGAGACCAATGATGGTCCTGATGAGCCCGGCTTTGTTCCCAGAGCCCCGTTCCCCCAGCTGCTAGTTCCGACTAAGAGGGAGTCCAACTTTAACGATATATTGGAGGTTTTTAAGCAGGTTAATATCAACCTTCCATTATTAGATACAATTAGGCAGATTCCCTCTTATGCCAAGTTCCTTAAGGACTTGTGTACGCGAAAGCGTAAGCTCAGTGTCCAGAAGAAAGCCTTCATAGCTAGTCATGTGAGTTATATTATTCAGAATACCACTACTCCTAAGTATAAAGACCCAGGGTCCCCTACCATTGCTTGTACAATAGGTAAGTACCATGTTGAGAAAGCGTTGCTTGACTTAGGATCCAATGTGA
Source organism: Papaver somniferum (assembly GCF_003573695.1). Taxonomy (NCBI): domain Eukaryota; kingdom Viridiplantae; phylum Streptophyta; class Magnoliopsida; order Ranunculales; family Papaveraceae; genus Papaver; species Papaver somniferum. The sequence goes on along the minus strand of NC_039362.1, from coordinate 200,661,188 downwards.
ACTTACTGCCATACCATGTGTACCTTAAGCTAGGACTTGGTGAGATGAAACCTACACAGATGACACTTCAGTTAGCTGATAGGTCCGTTAAAATTCCTCGTGGTGTGATCGAGGATGTTCTTATAGAGGTCGACAAGTTTATATATCCGGTGGATTTTGTTATCCTAGATACCCAACCTATCCCTGACCCAGAGAACCAAATACCAGTGATTTTAGGTCGCCCGTTTTTAGCTACATCCAATGCGATCATGAACTGTCGAAATGGTATTATGAATTTGTGTCTTTTGGTAATATGACTATTGAGCTGAACATTTTTAATATTAGTAAGCTACCCTCTGAGCTAGATGACACGTGCATTGAAGAGGTCAACATGATAGGAACCTTAGTTCCGAAGTCTGTACCAAACACCGAATCGGAAGATCCATTAGAGAGTTGTCTAGCCCGTTTTAGCATGAATTTCAACGATGATAGCAACATTGAACAAGTAAATGCTCTGTTGGATTCTATTCCTATGTTAGATACCGATAGATGGAAATCTAGGTTTTAACCATTACTAGCTACCGAATCTACCTTAAGCCCTTATTTCGAAGAGCCTAAAGATCCTCCTAAGTTGGACCCCAATTATGCATTTGTAGGCCCATCTGAGATTTTGCCTATAACTTCCGATTTGGATGGTGATCATGAGATTAGGCCAGTAACTGTGCTTCAACACAATAAGGAAACTCTAGGGATGACCATAGAGGATATGAAACATATAAGTCCTATAGCTAGTATACCTCAAAAGAATTTAGAGGATGAACCACCTGATTATAACTCAGAGAAAGCAATTGACCTTTTTCAGGAACCGGATGGTCTAGAAATTAGGAATATTGTGACTAGTTTATCTAGGGACACCCAAAACCCTAAATTTGGGGGTAGAGATTGTCAATTATCCCCAGTAGAAGTCCCTAACTTGGGACTCAAGCCTAGTGCATCTGAGGTATCGCTTGAGTCTATTCAGACTCCACAACCTGATCCGCCTGATACTGTTCAGGAGGAAATCCATATATTAGAAACTCGTTTTTCGGATGAATCTATTTTTCAAGACACTCTTATGAAGCCCAACTGGAGGCTCTGGATAGATCCGGTTGTCTTGCAAGAAACCTTAGATGAGGATGTGCTCCTTCTGTTCATTTTTCTGAGCCAGTGCAGTTGTCTCATATTGGTGTTAGCTCTATTTGGTATTATGGACCCACAACTTTTTCGGCTATTGGTATATGACTTTGGAAGGTGAAGATCCTTTTTGAGGTATTTGATGTCTGGCTGAAGACTTTAAACTTAGCACTTCTTGGGAGGTAACCTAATCTCACGCAACACGATAATATCTTTCCTCAACTCTTTTTGCTTCAAGTGGTAACAATTTCTCATCGTTCATGCTGTTAATTTTATTATTGGAAACATTGAGGACAATGTTAGATTTAAGTTTGGGGGTATGGGAAAATCTTTTAGTTGCAAAAAATAAACTCCAGATCCTAGAAATTTATGCGTATTAAGGATAGCACTAACCAATCTAAGTGGATGGAAACATTTTTGTTTTAGGAGTTGAGGAACCAATATGACTAGATGGAAACATCTATAGAGTTTATTCATAAAAGCACATAGCTCAGGTGTTAGAAATAACATGATAGTTTCGCCATATCTCGTCGAGTCCTTTTCACTTTCTATTTTCAGTTTTCTTTTATTTCAAGTGATTTGGTGGGGCACACGATTCAAGTTGTTACCTTTGCTAGGGTGAAATAGAGTGACTGAGTTACCTTTTCAAAAAAAAAAAAAGACCAGACCAGTAGACCATTCGGAATAAATACTAACACTTGGATAGCAATATGTGTGTGTTCTCCCTGTCTCCGTCGCCTAAACAAGCGTGGAATGCAGGATCCACGGGAATTACCATGTAATCTGCTGACAAGAAACATGCGCTTGGGTCCACAAGGTCCAATCATGTTGTTAGTTCTTAAATAAATGTGTGTTTAATAAAGTCGACCACTGGTACCCTTGTATATGCCAGTTGTGTTGACCTAGAGTTAGGATTATTGACCACTGGTTCCCTTGTATATGCCAGTGTGTTAATATTAGTCAGACCGGTATCTCAGTCATTTAGGTTAGGTTCACCTTGGCAGAGGCCTTCAGACAGATATGGGAAACACCGTTCACTTTTCAACCATCTACATTTTTTTTTTCCATCTTCTTAATCTTTTCATGTGATTAGTCTGACTCCGAGTATGATGTCCATCGTGAAACTATCTTAGTAGAGCTCAGTCACTTATATGAATTTTAGTATGCTTGAGTGAAAACTCGTGTATAGTAATTGGAATTTCGCATCAGGGTACTTCCTCCTATAATAATAAGTATGCCAACCAAGGAGGTTCTTTAGTGCTTTCCAAGATTTTCGTAGATAGCTAGGGTATGGAGTAAAGGTTTTGTGGGTACACCTCTGGTAAACCCTCCGGGACAACACTCCGCCACTAGGGCCACTAGGGGTTCAAATGATTTTCCTTTCTAGAATAAATTTGCTCGAGGACTAGCAAATAATAAGTTTGGGGGTGTTGATAGACGCATTTATGTGTCTAATATGTCTCTTGTATGTATTTTTAGTGCTCAATTTTGTATTTATTGTGTTCTTTATGTCTTTGTAGGAATTTTAGAGAAATAAGCCCTTGCGGCGAAATGGGCTCAAAAAGCAGTGTTTTACACCCCGGAGAAATGTATCGTAGGCACCCCAGAAATGCACCGGAAGCATCCCAGAAATGTCCCGGAGGAACCCATAAAAATTACTTCCACCCAAAAATACTATTCCACCCAATTGCTATTCGCACCCAAGCTCTGGTTAAGGGGCATCCATCTTCTCTTTAAATTCAAAAAACACCTTTTGACGGGAAAAATATATTCAAAACTGGCAGATTTGTGATCGAGAAAATGAAGGTGTTTTAGTGCGATTCAATCGCTGAAATTTGGTGGGAAGTTGTGATATGGGTTAGGGAACACATTGTGGACATCGGATTCGATCGAAATTGGCTGGAAATCCTGATTTGAGTCACGAGCTCAAAACAGAGCAACGTGTCCTGTAACACGAGTTTGATTGTGTGTTTGCCATGCATGGAGTGTTTTGGAGGAGTTCGATGACTTCAGAGGCGTGGGGAAGGTTAACTAGAGCGTGCAGGATCAAAGTTTAAGTGTATAGAAGCCAAAAATGGAAATTATTGTTCAATATGGGCAGCGAGCAATGACGGGATTAATGGGAGATTATACGGTGTTATGGTCGGATATTTTTGTTCTAAAACACTATAAATACAAGGCTAAAGAGTTTAGAAAAGTTGAGAGAGTCTTTGGGAGAGTTTAGGAGTCGAGAAGAATCGAAAGAAATTCATGCAGGAGAAAAGCTTGCTGCTGGTGCAAGGAAGAACACGAAGAACATAATACCCTCAGGGACAGTCGTTGATTAGGGTCGCTTAATTGCGACAATACTCAATTCCTTTCCCCGACTTCGGAACAACAACACTTCTGTTGTATCGTTCTTTTTGAACGCTTTATATGCATCACAAACACTGTTGTAAACCGTTTTTCTCCATTTTCTCTTGATTGTAAACAACTTTTGAGTATCAATGAATCAATTTGAGAGGTTTTTCATCATGAGTAGCTAAACCCAATCCCAGGGGTGACGGAGGAAGCCTTTATCGCAATATTTATGTGGTAATTTTTATTTGATTAATTTTTGCAATATTTATATATGATTAATTGCATTGAAAATAAATGATTTAAATGATTTTTATTAATCAAATATATTTTCTCTTGATAATACATGCTTAGTTTTATACTCTTGATGTATTATGCTTGCGATTAATCTTTGGTATTTTGAGAATCTGCTTTTGGCAATAGTTAGAATCAAAACAGTTATTAAATTTGCATAATAAAAAATAAATAAAACTACATAAATATTGTTGAATGGTGGAATCATCATCCCTATTTTCTCCATAAAATTTATATCACTTGTTAATTGAATTTTCTACATTTCTAAATTATTTAAATCTAAAAAAAAATTATTCCCTTCACAAGTTCGAAAAGAACCCCTTTTACCACTATCTACAACAACTTTTGAAAAAACATCATCTTCATCTATGCCGGCATTGGTCTTCATCACTTCCAGCATGTCTTCATCACTTCCGACATGGTCTTTATCACTTCCCGCATGGTCTTCATCACTACCGGCATGGTCCTCATCGCTTCCGAATGATAAAAAAAATCGTTTTCAAGGGAGTGGGGAAATTGGGAAAATTTAAAAGGGAAGAGAATTTGAAAGGGAGTGAGGAAAATTTAGAGTTTGAAAGGGAGTGGGAGAAACTCTATTTTGAAAGGGAGTGGGATAAATGGGGGATATGATTTTGTTTTTTGATTTTAAGTTTTTTGATTTTTATTTTGAGGGAAGGGTGTTTTAGTATTTTCGCCCCAAAAACACCCCTTAGCAGACACGTTTGGTTGAGGGAAGTAACTCATATCCCCCAATTAGTTTTTTTATCCCCCAATTGGGGGTTCTATTGATATTTGTATATACATAAATTCAACTAACCTTCTGAAGAAAAATTATTAATTTAAAGTACAGCTGACACAAACTTCTATCGCTTTCAATTCGTAGAACACTCACTGATTTTGATCGGCCTTGAGATTAAACAAATACCTCAATATTAATCAATAATATCTAAAAATCCGGGATTGAAACAAAGTGCTAACGGGAAAAATGAGAGACTAACATCATTATTACAAAGAGAATACCCTATATATATATATATATATATATCAAATTTTGTTAACCAAACATGTATTTGAATTACAAAGTCATCAACTTAACACAAAAATATAAAAGAACCCTACTTAAATCAATACTTGCATAAACAAAACTTATAAGAGAATATCGTAATTATTAAATACCGTTAAAATCTCTATTAGAGGTTTAATTGCATGCCTTATTAAAAACTACCGTAGGAAGAAGTCACCAAATTGATATGTAAAAATTTCACTAGATATGTTAGAAAATTCAGAGAAGTTTACATTGGAGGTGATGCGCTCCATGTAAGTGTTGTTCGATTGATTTTTTTATAAGGTTTCGGTTTTCATTGAAAAAACCGAGAGGGGGCGTTTCTTTATATTCATTATCATTCAGAAATCCAAAAGCCAACTTATGCTCTGCTTACGGGATCTCAATACAACCGTAGATTTATCTATTGTAGGGAAAAATCTTGATACTAAATATGTATTTTTTAGTATTTATTATATAAAGTGACATCCCAGTGTTTTTTTTAGTTGTCATGTATTTTAGTTAACCAAGTTTATATTAGCATTAAGACGATCAATCACATTTCTGCTTTATAGTGTTACCCTTTTGTAGCAGTACATAATTAACGAAATAATTACTACCCACTAATACCTGCTAGCACCACAAAACCACCAGATATCACTTTTTTCTCCACTACTACCACTGCCCATCCCTCGTAGAATATTGGGCACATTTCTAACCTTTAATCCCAGACATCATGTGTAAATTTTAGGTTGAGCAAACTTGGGTCGTTAATTAATCTGTTCAAATGTATGTTTTTTGTTAATATTGAAAACCATGAGTACAAACGGATACCAATAGACAACATTTGATCCAATGATCATGATCATTTTGACTTATATAATTTGGTATCATCCCTGAAATATTTGTTACTCGCCTTTATTAATTGTGTCATAAACAACCAATTATATTTTTCACAATACAATGTTGCCCGTCATGTAATTTTTTGTTTTGTTTTCATTCAAAAAAAAACAAAAACAATACCACCACCATTAAAACCATTCAACGCTACTATTTCTTCCACCAAGACTAATGTTACCGCCTCCACCACTTACTAACACCCCCCACCGCTTCCACCACCTACTACTTCTTCTACTACCACCGTCACTACTAATATCTATTGAAACAAGTTTTATCAAAATTATCCATTGATGAAAATATGTATTAATATATTAATTAAGGGATATATGATGTAAAATTAATAAATCATTTATATGAGAAACTAACGAGACACCAATTAATAAAACACTTATACTAATACTTAAGTTGAAAAAAACATGACCATAGATTTATCTTCTCTCTAGAAAAATGTGGACCACCATTTACATAGGCAAACTTAGCCAAACTCTCTTTAACAAGAGTCTTAAATTTCGAAAATTCTTGAGTGTCATTTTCACCATCTAGTGCATACCACGAAACATTATTGTTCCGCGCTAAGCAGGGGACTTAATGTGTATGGTGTTTTTTTGAAAAGGGCAAAACTTGTGTAAAATATCCTCTGAACTTACACAGAGACGTATCTATAATCATATATGTACTAGGGCTTCACCCAGCTGAATTCTCGATATTCTATGTTTATAAATATTTACAAATTATTGACCCTGCATCAGAATTATATATTTGTACTTCTATATCATATTTCACAAGAGAATTGAGAGTGTGTATCCTGATAATGCCCATACTGGCCTTCAATATGCGTGAAAGATTTTAGAGCTTCACCCAGCTGAACTCTCATTATTTTATACACGACCACATGAAATGTCATGCATTGATCAGTCTACACTGATGCTGCAAATATAAATATTCAGAATAAGCTATTACGCTATACTGAATTATCCGAAGCATAATATTTGGAATATTACCTCGAGTCGCAAAACTTCCACGACAAAATTCCTCGAGTATGTTTTGTATGCTGCAAATGAAGTGCTAGCGCCAACATGACCACACTTCATAACCATGGCGTGTCCGTTAACACCCTAGCTAGCCAACTAGATAGCAAGGCCACGACTTTCTTATCTCTTAGCCTGGCCATGTCTTTGGCCACGACATTAATTCTTATCCCTAGCTAAGACCGGAGCCACTAGTTCCATAACTAGTCACGACATCCTAGTCTAGCCCAACCGGACATAGCAACCTTCACTACAAGAAAAACTGGATTAAGCAACCAGGCAGTTTTGGTTTCAAAAGCCCATATTGAGTCGCTCTAACCCTTAGAGAGACTTAATTTGGCTCTCGCTCTTGAGTTGCAAAAGGTGGGATCTCTATAGGTCTAGAGCAGCTAGGCAATTGCTTTAATAATCAACCAACTATCATGTAGCGTCTTCTTTGTTCATCGCTTCATAGCTAGACCGACCTACTTAGAGCAAGAAAAATAACCATCACTTTAAAGCTAGACCAACCGTTCTAGAGCAAGTTGAACACCAATGCCTCCATAGTTAGACCAACCATCCTAGAGCAAGTAGACTACCCATCGCTTAAAAGATAGACCAACCACCCAACGAGGAATTAGAATACCGAGTCCATAGATACATGGAGCAACTGGCTTGAAGTTGGTTGCTTAAGTATCTAAGCTAGCAAATTTTTGCCTCCCTAAACGCCGATGATGATTTTACAATCCAAAATTGTCATTATTTACTTAAAATTAATAAGTACAACAAATGATGAACCAAATTAATAAAATAATTAAATTTTATTATATCAGAGAATTCATTTTACATCATTTCTTAAGTAAATTATAGTCTTTACAGAAAAGAAAAAAAAAGAACAAAAATACAAATCTAATTAATTCCTTAAGAAAAAAAATTACAATCTCCACAGTTTTAAAACAAAAGATAAAGAACGCTTTCTACTTTGAATCACCCATCAATGCGTTTAAATTTCTTTTCTCATCATTGGGATCTCGTTCCTCCCTCCCTAAAACGATAAAAACCGGGTCCTGCATTTACAAAAACACCCAAATAAACACAGAAGATTATTGCTATGAAGAATAAGAAAATCAAATTAAAACAAAAATAGCATTAAACCTAGAAACGGATACTCAAGAAATATTAACAAAAGAATCAAGAAACAAAACAACAATACCTGATATTTGACAATTTTCAAACGCGTTCTTCAAACCAGATTTGTTCATTAGAACAAATCCAGATAACATAAATAAAGCCAACATTGCAAACCAAGAAAGGAATAAATACTAAACAAGATCTATTAATACTAAAAAAATCTCTTTGCACATACACAATAGATATACAGAACAAGTGAATTACCTATTACCTTTACTGAACTTTCCATGGTGATCTGTCCAATTGGTTTACCAAGTTCTGCATTGAATAGTGCTTCGCCGAGAGCTCTTGCAGTTTTCTTTACAGCCGAAAAAACGAGCACCTGACGGGCAAACCAAGTACCTCGCATAAAGGGTTCGACAACGATCCATGTCGCCCAGTTGCAGCTCAATCTCAATATATTTCTTAAAAATCTGTTATTGATACGGATAATGTTAGTGTGAGAAATTTAGGATACAAAAATTTCAAAGTTAAGCATAGTTTAAGGATCGACATAGAGTACCTTATCTTTGGGCGCCACTCCAATTGCATATTGACTGCTCTGCCTGCTCATATCTTCTTGCTTCTTACTTAGCTGCAATACTTCTCAATCTATACACTGACACCACCACAAACATCATAGCATCATCAGACTCGTCAGCTCATGGCTCCGAGATCGAAAACTGGTCGTGAGTGGACTATTAGATATGCAGTCTGTCTCTACTTCTATTTCTTCGGTCTCGATTTAAAAATAGATTCCTGATTATAAATTAGACCGACCTTGTTATCTGAAACCTACTGTTTGGTTTATACAAGTGCATCTCAATCGATCGACCTTAGTCAATTTCGCCACATAGTTATCCAATTAGCTCGACCTTACTCAATTTATCTTACATAAATTGGTTTATCCAGTTACCATTATTTTAACTGAATGTCCATCAGTAATTCACCGAGGATGGGAACTACTGACAGTAAATCGGGAAAATTGACCAAGTTCCACCGATTTTTTGAAAAAAAGGAATTAATAATATAATTTTAAAATTTTCAAGGTTTTGATAAAACACCTAAATCAATTTCATGTTAAATCATAGGAATCAGATTTTTCAACTTTATCTGGCCAATAGAAAGTCAAGAGCTAGGTAATGATTGGAAACAAACTCGGTAATTACCTTCGGTTTTCAATTAGATAGAATTTCGAGTAATGTATTAGAAATGGACGGGAATGAACAAGTGAATTATTATCGTAGAAAATATGTAGAACATATGAATTTTGGATTGAATACTACGAATGTGTATAAATCAATTGAATGAAAATGATTAGCAAAATGAGAAAGAATGGGAAACCCACCTAGTAAAATTACTATAAAACTTCTATTGGTAACCCACCTCGTAAAATTTCTACAAATCAAAATTAAACATCTCAATATCAAACATCAAACACTAGATTGGTGATCGCTTCCCTTTCCCATTATTAGAATCATCCACTTTACTTTTCTGAATTGGTTGTCGCTATACATTAGTTGCTGAGACAGGTTTTTAGCAGCCAAACATATTTTGAATTGCTGATACATGGTAGCTTGAAGTAAATAGCTACTAACCTACTATTCCACTCGCTATGTTGTACTGGGAAAAATGTTGGAGCAACCCACAAATTTAATTAGTAGCTACGATTTAATGGGAGCATGTTAATAGCAGCCAAAGTTTTTGGTAATTGCAAACATGGATGCTTAACTATTAAAGCGACCAAAATTTTGAGAGCTTGCTAAGATTTTGGTCGCTTAAACCAAGTTTTCTTGTAGTGCTTTTGTTAGCCACAACCTCTTGGTCCCTTGGCCTGGACATTGGCCACGACTATCTTATCTATTGACCTGGATAACCATGGCCACGGCCTCCTAGTCTGGCCTAGCCTAGCTTCTTAGCTAGCCAACTAGATAGTCAGGCCACGACCTCGTTGTCTTATGACCTAGCTTATCCATGGCTATGTCCACCTTATCTTCCTGCTTGGATAACCATGGCCACGTCCTCCTAGTCTATCCTAGCCTAGCTTCCTAGCTAGCCAACTAGCTAGTCAGGCCGCGGCTTCATTATCTTCAGGCCCGACCTAGCCATGTCTCGCCTAGACTATCCATATATCTACGACCTCATTGCATCTTAAGTTTGGCCTAGCCTAGCTTCCTAGCTAGCCAACTAGCTAGTCAGGTCGCGGCCTCGCTATCTCTTGGCTTGGTCTATCTAGTGGCTATGGCCTCCCTGTCTACCGGTTTGTCTAATCATGGCTACGGTTTCCTGCTAGCCGGCCTAGCCTGGCCATAAGGCCACGACTATATTTCTCCAAGCCCAGCACCCATGTCCACGCCGACTCGGTTAGCTAATCAATTAGGTCGCGCTCGCGCCACGACTTAGCTAGCTATTAGCTTGGTGCTGGTATACCCTTGGATCGAGTTGTCTCTTCAAGCTATGTTGACAAAAAGTTTGGCTAGTTTAGGCTAACAATATATACAAGTCTGTTTGGGAACCTCATTTTGGAACAACTTAATTAAGCTCTTACAGCAATGGTTGAGAAGAATCTGTGAAGCTCAGGAAAGATAGCGCAGTAGATCTCTCGACATGTACACTCTCTTGATCTCGATCATGCTTGAGTGGAGGAGATAGAGAGAGATAGATTGCGCTATCCATCCATACCGCGTTTCATATGATCTCTTACTCATCATCTTCCTACTTAGCCATCTCGCAACTGATGGTCTTTATCCCATTTCCATTATGATGCATTAGTACCAGACTCCTTTTACATATTTTTTTCCTTCTTTTTACCAATTTCTTACTACTAATCTTGCATGTTCCTTTCATACTCCATATTATATATTATATATTAAAAATAATTGCATATTATATATTGAAAATGTTATTGATGTTGAAATTAATGTATGCAGGTTTGTTCCTCATTGACAGTAGCAGCAGTATTATCCAAAAGAAGGTGTAGCGTCTCTGGCACTCGAGAGGTTTAGTGTAGCAGTTGAGTTTTTTTTTCTTTTGATTGGTTTGCTATTGAAGCTAGAACATACTTAGACTCCTTGCATATGCGGGTTTGATTGGTGGCACTCTTAAACTTCTAGGAGTCCGGTTTTGTTTTGCCAGACTACACAATATTACTACCATATAAGAAATACCCTTTTGTGTTGCAGTATCTTTTCATTTTTATGCTAAGGGTCCTGTAATGGGTAACATGTTCATCTTGTGGGATGTTATTTGCCGCGTAATCCACAGTTTATGTCCCCTTCCCCACTCTCCACTTTTTTCTATATTTTGTGATATATATATTCTTTTTTTGCCTCTAATAGTCTGATTCTTTTTCCTAGCTAGGTGTTGTAGAAAATGGGTATGTTGAGTGAGGCCAAAATGTTTTTCTGTGTTGACCTTAGATTTTTATGTCAGTCACTTCAACAGCTTCTCCTTGAAATGACTTTGCAGGGCATCTAACTGCAATTCCCCTAACCTTCCCCTAACCTTTGTTATCTGTGGGTCAGGCATATTTTTCTTTCTATACAGTTCTTTTTGGATGTATTTATTTAAGATCAAGTCTGTATCTGACAGACTGTAACTGTTCTTCTTAGTGAGGGGAGAGTGTAATTTCAGAGGCATCAGGATAAAACATCAGGATAATACACAGTAGTAGGTATGTTATTGGAGATGATTCTCTATTTAACTAGGCCAAAGTAGTGTTACTGTATATAGGACCATAGGTATATTCAAACTTGCTCCTATGAAACAGTTTTTAATTCCTTGGAAATAATACAGAATTTGGAAGGGAGGGATACCAGGACTAGTTTTCCTTCATATCTGCAGGGTTAAGGATCCTAAGATTTGTATCTGATCTTCTTAGGAACGACATTAGTAAAATTTGGAATTCAGACCAGGAGCCCAACCATTGGTATTACACAAAGGCAGGGGAGGCCAGGCCAGGCTAAGCCGCCAAGGCGTGTGCGTAAGAACAGTTCATATTTCCAAAACAAACATAAACAGAAAAAGGTTTGTTGTCATGATCTCACAACTTCTGTAATAGCTAGCTTAATTTGTAATTACTGGTTTTGTTATAGTAGTCTTTTTCCCGTTCTCTCTTCTTATTTTTAAAGCTTAAGTATCATCTGTATTCCTTACTGCTTGGCCGTGCTAGTTTTTTAAGTCTGAGCCTGACTGTAGTCCTGTGACTACATACAGATGCATTTCTGGTTGAAGTTAAATGGTGTTGTTATTCTTTGGTTCCCTGAGCTAAACCGTTTGGTGTTACTCTCTACTTTGTAGGCTGCTTCTTACAATTACTTTGCTAGCTCTATAATCCTACTGCTTAAATTGTAACTCTCTGATTCATATCACTTGTTCTTTGTCAAACTTCTTATTTTCTGTCTTAACCTCATATCTTGCTTTCTGTTAAGAGTCTAGCTGACCTGACTGGAGACGTATGGCCTCTATTTCTATTGGGAACCTTTTCTCTAGCTGCAGTATTCTTTTTACTTTGATCTCAGGCTTAGTAACTGTTGCAGTAGCATTACAGGTTGGTTTACCAGCTATTGTGATTCGTTGTTTCCCTGGTTTTGCTCTTTCTGTTTAAATATTGCCCTGGAGATTTAGTCCTAGTAGCTGTTTAATCCTGTTGCTTAAATTTTTCTCTGGTTCTTATTACCTACTCCTTGACTAGTTGCAACTTTAACTTGCTTTCTGTGAAGTTTTTAGCATACCTGAGTGGTTTCTTAGCTTTTAAGGCCTTGGGTTTCCTGATTTCCTTCCTGTGTGAATGTTGCATACTTAGGCTTAGTTTGGGATTGCTGCAGCTTTTGCAAAAGGACTTTTCCGATGTGCTGTGCTGTGAGAAAAAAGTAGTTAGACGTTTGGTAAAATATTAATTAAAGTTAAAGCTGATTAAAAAAAACAATCAAAGTGTGTTTGGTAAAATATCATATTCAACCATTGTTGTTGTAGCAAATGACAAAAACAGACATATATTTGAAAAAAGTTTTGTTCAATTTTATTAGGTTTAAAATTAATTAATTTTTTTACTATTAAACATAAACATAAACATATATAATATTAAATTTAGAACCCACAATTGGGGGATAAAAAAACTAATTGGGGGATATAACTAAAGGACGAAAACTGGATACAAATATAAAATCAGGGTCACCCCTTATCTAAGTATTTTACTCAATACCTAATCTACCCCTCACTACTCATGTTTAGTGATTAATAATCATTAGTAAAATCATAAGATTTTTGATAAATGATTAGTGTGTGTTTTTATTTGATTTTGGGTGAGTGAGGTGAGTAGAAGGAGGGTAAAAATATTTGAGAGGAAACTTTTTTGGGGGAAAATGGAGGATGATTGTGAAGAGAGAATTGCTGCTAAGAGGTTGAACATTTGATTTTTTTTCTTTGAATCCACCATTTTTGTAGGTGAAAAAGCTAGGTACCGGCATGGACGTGGTATGAATACAATGCCGGAACCATTTGTACTGGCATGGTATTCATACCATGTGCCATGCCAGCACCGAGCTTATCCCCATTTTGATTCAAATCGACATAGTATTCAACCCAAAAACTATGCCGGTACATAAGTTATTATTTTCAGAACGCCATGCCGGCACCGAGCTTTCCCAAAAGTTATTTTCTGGTTTTCAATCCACTTCCGGCACAGATAGTTAATTCTCGAGCATTCCGGTACTACTACCGGCATGGTATGTTGCTTGAATTTCTTTGCCGGCACATGATGTAAAGTATCCAGAAACTTGATTTTTTTTCCACTTGACTATCGGCATTGATAGATTTCTATCGAGCATGCAGACACTCAATTCCGGCATGGTATGTTGCTTGAATTTCTTTGCCGGCACATGATGTAAAGTATCCAGAAGCTTGAATTTTTTTTCCACTTGACTACCGGTATTGATAGATTTCTATCGAGCATGCCGGTACTAAATTTCGGTATTGAATGTTAGTTACCAAGCATGCCGACACCATTTTCCGGCATGATCTTCATCAATTCCGGCATGGTATTCCTCACTTTCTGCGATGTAATTTTTTTAATTTCCGACATGGTCTTCATCACTGCGGGCATGGTCTTCACCACTTCCGGCATGGTCTTCACCACTACCGGCATGGTCTTCATCACTTTCGGCATGTCTTCATCACTTTCGGCATGGTCTTCATCACTTCCGGCATGGTCTTCATCAATAACGGCATGATATTCATCACTACCGGCATGGTCCTCATCGCTTCCGAATGATAAAAAAAAAAATCGTTTTCAAGGGAGTGGAAAAATGGGGAAAATTTAAAAGGGAAGAGAAATTGAAAGGGAGTGGGGAAAATTTAGAGTTTGAAAGGGAGTGGGGAAAACTCTAATTTGAAAGGGAGTGGGATAAATGGGGATATGATTTTGGTTTTTGATTTTAAGTTTTTTGATTTTATTTTGAGCAAAGGATATTTTACTATTTTCAAACCCAAAAAACACCCCTTAGCACACACCATGGGTTGGGGGAAGTAATCAATATCCCCCAATTTTTTATCCCCCAATTTCGCGTTCTAAATTTACTTAACCACTTTTTGATACATATATATATATATATATATTTCGAACAAAAAATCAAACTAAAATTATGTAATTATTTAATATTATTATCAACTGTGTTATTAAACAAATATTTTATTATTTAATCTTTGTTTTTATTCTTATTTTTGACAAACTAAATGAAATGGTATCATAAAATAGTTTGAAAATAAAATATAATAATGTTTAAAGAATAATATATTAGAAATAAAAAATTGATTGTATACATATTTAAGGGAAATTTTTTTCATTTACAAAATAAAATAGGGACAAAAAGGATAAATGAAGCATTAAATTTTGCTGGGACCAAAGCTTATGCTTTTGTAGCTTTTAAAAGCTCCTCCTTCCCAGCTTCCGAAAATTGAGGAATTTGGGAAATCCTTTGGGTAAAAAGCGCTTTCATTTTTTTTTACCAAACACCAATTTCAAAAATTATTAACATATATAGGTTTTGAAAGTGCTTTTGGAAAAATAAAAGCATTACCAAACCCAGCCTTAGTCAGCATACTAGTTGGCCTTGGGTGCCCCTTAGAGAGTTAGCTGAGTGTCTGAGTGTTTTGCAAATATTCTATTTTGATTCCTTTTGATCCGTTGGATCTGCTTCACGTGTCGCGCACTGATTGTGTGATTGTTAGGGTTGAGTGGTTGGTCTATTTGTGTCTGAGAAGCATTTGTTTCTCAGGTTATGAACGTTGTAAGAAAAACCCAATGGCTGCGTTGTTCTTCAGCTCAGATTATGGCCTGAATCTTTGATTTAGGAGTTCCTATCCTCAGTTTATCTATCCATTTATCATTTTTGTTGTTAGCATACAACAATTGGCATCAAAGCCGTTCTTCCCACCCAAAAATATTTCAATTTTTTTTTTCTCACGATGACTTTGAAGGAGGTTGAATCAGAGGTCGAGAAATTGAGAGGATCGCAGGATGTTCTTAATAAAAAACTCACAGATCTAGGTGGTTCGTTGCTGCTTTAACCACCAGATTCGATAACTTTCTGCAACTACTGGAAAAATAAAATTTCCTTCAACACAATCTTGAAAGACCTACTGGTTCTCAGAATGAAACTCATGATGCTCATACGAGAAATCGCTTTAACTATCATCATTCTCGAATACCCAAGTTAGATTTTCCAAGATTCGATGATGAAAATCCAAGGACCTAAATACAAAAGAGCGAGCGGTATTTCAAGATCAATGATACTGAGGAACATATGAAGGTAAATATTGCTTCGATCTATCTAGAAGGTAAAGCCGAGAAATGGTTTTTAAATTTTCAAGTCAATCGGACTCGTATTACATGATCTGATTTAGCTATTCATATTTGTGCTCGATTTGAAAACCCCATAGAAGAAAACTCCGTTGGTAGTTTCAATAAGATTATTCAGAGTTCCATAGTTGATGATTATTATGAAGAATTCGAATCATTAAAAGCCTTGATATTGAACATGAATCCTGTAAGTACACATTTCATCTTCCGCCACGTGTCCACAAAGACACACGTGGAGGACATGCGGCTAAGAGCATCAAGATATGATATCACACGTGGACAGCCAAGAGACGCGCCTTGTCAAGATAGCGTCGCCACCCACCAGATCCAACGGTAGAGGATCGAGGAGACAGAAACACTAGAACACTGCGAAGCACCGGAGGATAACCCAAGAGTCACTTTATCCTATCCCCAGAAAGATTTAAGATCTACGGCTGGGGATAGTCAGACTGACGCAGACAAGACAGGGGCAGAGGACAGCTGTCTACCGCGGACAGACATCTCAACTACCCACATTAAATACCCTCAAACAACATACCTGTCAGTCAGCCTGTATTAGAAGCGCAGATAATACTGCGTATCCATACAGAACATGCAAATGCAGCCGAGAACACGAAGACTTCTGCGTGAGTGGCACAAAACACAAGAGGATAAGGTTATAACGGGCTTCAGAAGTGGACCCCACGTAACCTCCCTATAAATACCCCTCTCCCCCAAGTGAAGAGAGGGGGGGTGAAAAATATTGAGAGGAGAATAGGAGAGAGACAGAGAGATGGAGATAGAGAAAGTGTAAGTGAAGTTCCTCCTGCTACGCAGGCTTATGTTGATCTCAAAGTCATTCGACTATTTCTGTAACCTTCATACATAAAATGAAAAACCCAAACCCGCAGACAGAGAATCATATAAGTTAATCGTTTCATCTATGTTCATGCATTTATACTTTTTATGTTCAATTTGATACTTATGGTATATCATGTTCGTACATTTTATACTTCATCCACTATTTATCTTATTATATGACCTAAGAACAATGATTGTAGTTGATGAGACGAGGAAGAGCATTAGAACTCTGAGTCAAGGATTCGACATAATCAATCCATTCCCATCAGGCGCAGCTTATTTACTGTATTGTCATGAGTCTGCGCGCATTATTTGTGAATACTCAGATGACATTGATCTCTGTGTTCACAATCTGGGGCTAGAAACAGGGATTTTCATCCCGGTAAAAGATTTATCTTCTCCTGTGACTTGTTTCAGGCTTCGTTTTCTGAAAATAACGATGTATGGAACACTACGGTTTTTTCCGTTCATGATTTCAAAAACCAAATTTTTTAACAGATCCGCGTTTATCTAGGTAGATCTGATTCTTCATGCATTTTCTAAGTTTTCAATCTTTGAAAACCAAAATTATGAACAGATCCGCGTTTATCTAAGTAGATCTGATTTTTCATGCATTTTCTAAGTTTTCACATCTTTGAAAACCAAAATTATGAAAAGATCCGCGTTTATCTAAGTAGATTTGATTTTTCATGCATTTTCTAAGTTTTCACATCTTTGAAAACCAAAATTATGAACAGATCCGCGTTTATCCAAGTAGGTCTGATTTTTCATGCATTTTCTAAATTTTCACGTCTTTGAAAATCAAAACTTCGAACAGATCTGCGGTCATCTACATAGATGGGCGCCTTTAGTATCTTCAAGATTTTACACCTTTGAGAATTCAAAACGCTAATAGATATCACGTGGGGCCCATTGTCTTCGTGATTTTTTCTCTCTCTTTCAGGAAAATATTAAAAGATGGAGAAAAGCAAAGATGTTGGGAAGGCAAAAGCTTCGTCAAAAGAGATGCCAAGGACAACCCCAGTGGTAAATAAGAGTAAGCAGAGAGGTGAAAAGCTGAAAGCAGCGGATAGGGCGCAGGATAATGCAGAAAGTACGGCCCCCATCAATGCCAACATCATCGCAGAAAACACAGTAAATGCCGCGGCAACCAAAGCAGGAGCTTCAAGAGCTGGCGGATCCAAAGTTGGAGCTCCCAGAGTAACCAATGCCCAACTACAGGAACATCAGGAAGTCGTAGCAGAGTCAGGAATACAACAACCCCTCTATGGGATGCCCTTAACCAACGAACAGAACATACCTTTTCCGGCCAAGCAACCGCTTCTAATAGCAGGTCAACCCTCACAACAACCGTCGGGGTCCCAAGGTGCACGGTTAGATCCACCAGAACCAGTAATACAGATCGTGGATGAGGAACAAACCATAGCCGTGATGAGCAATTGCGGGCAGGAACACCAAATCAAGGGTCAAATCATTCCGCTCAGATGATGGCCGAGCTGACAGAATTAAGGAAGAACCAGAAGGCATACGCAGATGCTGTGGCGATATTAGCACAAGAGAACCAAACACTCAAGGAAAGAATCATTCATAGCGCAGAGGTAGAAAACCAACGCGACGAAGCTAACTCCAAGGCCCTAGCACCTAATCAAGATAGAAGAATGGTGATCGCAAACAACCCACTTCCATTGAATCGAAGAGGAGCAAGGAGCAGCCAAAGATCAGACCCTGATTACAATCCAGAACTCGGACTACTACGACGGTACCACCCTCCTACGAGCAAATCTACCATTCATGAAGAACACCAGATCGCAATGGAAAATCTGCGTGCTGAGATGCTGGAGAAATCAAGGAGCTAAAGACTAGGCAGGGAGGCGGAAGACTAGAGCAAGTGATGAAGGAAGCAAACACTACCCCGCTGACGCACACTTGGCCAGGGCTTCCATACCGCAGAAGTGTTCGGTTCCTGCTTTCGATTGCTATGACGGATCAACTGATCCTGCGGCTCATCTTCGATATTATAATCGAATGATGGCCCGTTGGGATAACGAAGACTCCATACTGTGCAGATACTTCCCATCAAGTTTAAAAGGGTCCGCGTTGTCATGGTTTGATAACTTGCCATCAAACTCCATCGACTCCTACGACCAACTCACAGAAAAATTTCTAGCAACATACATGTACAACAAGGTTGTCAATACCGGCATGGACAAGCTATTCTCGCTGGAGATGAAATACAAAGAGACCATCAGAGAATATACTGATATGGCACAAGATTTGCCAAGCTATTGGCAACGTAGATCCCGTGGTTAGTATCAACTGCTACAAATGGGGGATGGACAGATGAGTCCTTTGTTTGTCGAGATCCACGGAACCATCCCTACCACCGAAGGAGATCTCCGGATAATCATAGAAAAGCATGCAAGGTTAGAAGAAATTCAGCGTGAAAATCCCAGAGCTCATACTCAACGTCCCACACACAAATTCCGTGGATCAAGCCAGCGGGTCCAAAAGAGGAATCACAGAAGAGCGTCCCAACGAGAAAGGAAAGAACGAAGGGATGATAGACGAAGAGATGATCGAAAATTTGAAGATCAAGTCTATACCAAGCTGAATACCAGTTATTCGCGCATCCTGAGAGAGATCAAGGGAGAGAACCTTTTGGCCATGGTCCAAGGGAAAGCAGCCTCCTAGATCAGAAAAATCCAAGGAATACTGTGAATACCACTGTTTCAACGGTCATCAAACAGAAAAGTGCAAAAATCAAGATAATGATTCAAAAACTAATCGACGCAGGAGACCTGAAGCAATATATACAGAAGATTGATAACGAAGATAGAACCAAGAGAGGCAAGCAGGTTCAATTACCAGAAGGCAACCGCACCCTCAACACGATTTCATGTTCAGAGATTCAAGGACCATCCCTAACCGCCCAGATTGGGAAGAGATTGAGAAAACAATTCGAAGATTATTGTGAGCTTTATAAGATCGATGGGAAAGAGGTAAACGAGCACGAACAATGGATGGACGCGCCCATGACTTTCGATGCGACGATGTGGAAGAAGACATGGAAGACCATAATGATCCTCTAGTCCTCACACTCCCAATAGCAGGGTGCAATGTCAAGAAAATTCTCATCGATGGAGGAAGCTCAGTCAACGTCCTGTTCTATGACACGTTCAAACGTATGGAACTCAACGACGAGCAACTGCTGTCATCTTACTACACCATCTACGGATTCAACGGCGCAGCTACAAAGCCCCTAGGGGACATTGTCTTACAAGTAGACGCGGGCCCATGAAAGTGGACACTCGATTCAGCGTCGTAGATGCACCTTCACCTACAATGCCATCATCGGAAGAAGATGGGTTCACAAGCTCAAGGGAGTAGCGCAACCTACCATCAATATCTCAGATTCCCAACACCCTGGCAGTCATGGAAATTAAAGGAGACCAAGTAACTGCGCGGGAATGTCAGACCTTACAGAATCAGATCAATAATGAGCGGAAGAAGCACCAGTCCCGAAGAGCCAAAAATAAGAAATAACCATAGATTATCTGGAAGAAATCTCCGGAAAAAGCCTTCTGAACGTAAGCACCACTGGCGCAGAAGCAAGCACCTCCGCGACAAAAGAAGACGGAGAGCCCACCAAATAGCAATCAAAGAATGTTCCTCTCTTGGGGGAACCAAAACCCACGTTTACACCTGTCGAAGCAGCTAAAGAAGTCAATATAGGTACTGAGGGAAACCCGAAGATGATCAAATAGGCACCTTGATGGATGAAGAAAGAGCCGCGCTAATCAAACTTCTAAAGGAATACGCGGACATCTTTGCTTGGAAATTGGGGGACATGCCGGGAATTGACCCAAATTAGTTCATCACGAACTTCGAATAAAACCAGGTACCCCCCCTTTTAGGCAGAAGGTGCGCAAAGTAGCTCCAGAATACCATCGAGCAGTTGAAGTGGAACTCCGCAAACTACTGGACGCAGGATTCATCAAAGAAGTTAAGTACCCAACATGGATCTCTAACATGGTCATCGTACCGAAGAAAAATGGCGGAGTAAGGATATGCATCGACTTCACCAACCTTAATAAGGCTTGCCCAAAAGATAGCTATCCACTGCCAAGCATTGACCAACTTGTCGAGGCAGTCGAAGGGTACGAAGAAATGTCATTCATGGATGGATACTCTGGATACAACCAATTATTCCTAGCAGAAGAAGATCAGCAACATACAACATTCTATACACCGCACGACCTCTATTGCTACGTAAGAATGCCCTTTGGACTTCGAAACGCAGGGGCGACCTACCAAAGAATGGTGGATGCAATTTTCAAACCGTGGATTGGAAGTACACTGGAAGTATATGTGGATGATATGCTCGTCAAAAGCAAGCTGCGCAAAGATCATCACCAAGACCTAAAAGATATTTTCCAAGCAATAAGAGAGCACAACATGAACGTAAACCGAGAGAAGTGCACTTTTGGTGTAACTTCCGGAAAGTTCCTCGGATATTTGGTGACGAAGAGGGGCATTGAGGTCGATCCCGCTAAAATTGAAGCCATCGTAAGAATGCCATCCCTAAAGAACTTAAAAGAGGTTCAGAAACTCAATGGTTCACTGGCTGCGCCGGGGAGGTTCATATCCAGGTCCTCGGATAAATGTAAGCACTTCTTTAACATTCTCAAAAAAGGAAGCAAATTCGAACGGACGGCAGAGTGCGAAGAAGCCTTTCAAAATATCAAAGAATACCTAGATGAGATCCCTATACTACAAAAACCAGACCCCGATGAAGTGTTGGCACTATACATAGCAGCAACAGAAGATGCAGTCAGCGTAGTGTTGGTTAAAACCAACACGAAGATAGAGCAGCCCATCTATTACATCAACAAGACTTTGAACGTGATAAACGCATTTATGTGTCTATTTTGTTCTCAATTTTCTGTATTGTTAGACTCGATTAAGTACTTATTGTGTTATTTTGTGTTTTTGTAGATGTTTTTAGAGAAATAAGCCTTTGCGGCGAAATGAGCTCGAAAAGTAGTGTTTTACACCCCAGGATAATGTACCGGTGGTACCTCAGAAATGCACCGGAAGCGTCCCAGAAATGTACCGGAGGAACCCAGAAAAATTACTATTTCCACCCCAATTGCTAAAGGGACACCCGTACAGGATTAGGGAGAGGACACTTTTCTTCTCATAATTCAAATTTCATTTTTCGCGGGAAAATATATTCTCTCCCCGGCAGCGGCGCCAAAATGATTATGGATTTTTCGTGGGTTGTAGTAATGAAGGTTCGAACTCTAAGACTTGTGAAGGTGAAGGATTTTTAGATTTGTAAAAATTATATACAAAAATATTGACAAATTGGTAGAGAGGTACTGAGACTAATGATTCGGCCAATCTTCATAACATAGGGCTCATTGATTTATTCTCAACAATAATCGCTCAAAACATATATGGACTCTTATTTTGCCAAAGTAGATTCTCAAAACATTGATTGTAAATGTTAAGCATGGAACATCAAATCACCTGAGCTAAGCATGACCCATCTAACCAAATAACACCCAATTTAATCAAATCATATTTCAATTAATTTTTAATGCAAAAGTCTTAAAAAGAATTAATAAAATTACCCATGTATGAAGCTCGGCCTCCTCCGTCGTCCCAGTGTTGGGGTTTAACTCATCATAGTAAAAATGCTCTCAAAATAATTTATTATGGCTCAAAAATGGTTTACAAATGATGAGAATATGAGAAATACAATAAAACCAGAGAACTACGACCCTCAGTGATAAAATAAGACTGCTGAACCTCTGTCGCAAACGCTGTGTAAAATAAGACTGCCTGATTACGACCCACAGGTGTTAGTCGTTACTACTGTAGAAAAACGACTGCTGTTGCAGGTCCGCTCTTCATGTTCATCAGCAGCAGCAGCAGAAACCGAGTTTGAGAAAACTCGAATTTCTTCTTCACTGGCTCTCCTCAGAGAAGATTACCTTCATACTCGTTTTCCCGAGCCTAATGATGTCCATGAAGGAGTTCAGTTATTAGAAACCCATCCTCTGGTTGATGTGGTTTGCCCAGGCTATGATACCCAGATTGACTTTGTTTTCCCACCAAATAGTTTTCTTCCAACTGTGGGAACGTTTCAAATGAGTCGAATATTAAGTTCTGAGACTAAGCCTAAGTACTTTAGGTTAATAGAATCGACACATTTTCCTAAGAATGACCACTACTCTCACTGTGGTCAACTATGTAAGTCATATCTGATTGACTTAGAGGATCCGCAATTATTTAGGTTATTACTTCGTGATTCTAAGTTCGTATTTGATTTTTTACAGACTCTAAGACCTAGTGATTCGGATCCCATCTATGAAGAAACGCAGCCAATGAAAATATTCTATTTATACCCTTTCATAGAACCTGAACCTGAATCGCAATTATCGATAGTTTTCAGGAAACTAGGTAAGGGCATGCTATTCTTGTCCACTTTCTTGGTTCATCGCAGTTTCCTTTGGTCAGCTCTATTTAGTTTTGAAGACCCACAGTTATTTCGACTGTTATTTTATGGTTTGAGTTGACTAATCCTTTCCTAAGTCTGGCTGAAGACTTTAAACTTAGCACTTCTTGGTAGGTAACCCAATCTCATGCAACACGGTAATATCTTTTCTTAACTCTTTTGCTTCAAATGGTAACAGTTTCTCCTTGTTCGTGCTTTTAATTTTATCTTTAGAACATTGAGGACAATGTTAGATTTAAGTTTTGGGGTATGGGAGAAACTTTTTAGTTGCAATAAATAAACTCCAGAGCCTAAAAATTTATGCGTATTTAGGATGGCACTAACCAATCTAAGTGGATGGAAGCATTTTGGTTATAGGAGTTGAGGAACCAATCTGATTAGATGGAAACATCTAAAGAGTCTATTCATAAAAGCACAGAGCTCAGGTGTTAGAAATAACATGATAGTTTCACCATATCTCGTTGAGTCCTTTTCACTTCTATTTTTATTTTATTTTGTTTTTAAACTATGTACTCTAAGTGATTAGGTGGGGCACACGATTCAAGTTGTTACCACTACCAGGGTGAATTAGAGTGACTGAGTTACTAAAAAAAAAAGACCGGACCAGTTAGACCAATCGGAATAAGTATTAACACTTGGATAGCAATATGCGTGTGTTCTCCATGTTTCCGTCGCCTAAGCAAGCGTGGAATGCAGGACCCGTGGGAACTATCGTGTAATCTGCTGACAAGAAGCATGCGCTTGGATCAAAAAGATCTATTCATGCCGTTAAAAAAAAAAGGTTATTGTTCTGTGTAGTCAACTGCTGGTTCCCATGTATTTTCCAGTTTGTTGATCTAAATTTAAGTTATTGCCACTGGTTCCCTTGTATATTCCAGTTGTGTTGATATTAGTCAGACCGTATCTCAGTCCATTAGGATAGGTTCATTCTGGCAGTGTCCTTCAGACAGATATGGGAAACGCCGTTCACTTAGTAAACATCAA
Organism: Papaver somniferum; assembly: GCF_003573695.1. Taxonomy (NCBI): domain Eukaryota; kingdom Viridiplantae; phylum Streptophyta; class Magnoliopsida; order Ranunculales; family Papaveraceae; genus Papaver; species Papaver somniferum. The sequence goes on along the minus strand of NC_039362.1, from coordinate 200,637,081 downwards.
AACCATCTATGTTTTTCTATATCCATCTCTTATTCTTTCCATGTGATTAGTTTGACTCGAATATGATGTCCATAGTGCAACTATCTGAGTAGAGCTCTGTCACTTATATATGAATTTTAGTATGCTTGAGTGCAAACTCGTGTTCATCAGTTGGAATTTCGCATCAGGGTACTTCCTCTTGTAGTCAATAAGTATGCCAACCAAGGAGATTCTTTAGTGCCTTCCAAGGTTCGTTGTAGATAGCTAGGGTCTGGAGTATTAAGGTTTTGTGGGTATATCTCTTGTAAGCCCTCCCGAGATTAACCCGGTTTTATTTTTTTTATTTTTGCTCGAGGACTAGCAAATAATAAGTTTGGGGGTATTTGATAGACGCATTTATGTGTCTATTTTGTTCTCAATTTTCTGTATTGTTAGACTCGATTAAGTACTTATTGTGTTATTTTGTGTTTTTGTAGATGTTTTTAGAGAAATAAGCCTTTGCGGCGAAATGAGCTCGAAAAGTAGTGTTTTACACCTTAGGATAATGTACCGGTGGCACCTCAGAAATGCACCGGAAGCGTCCCAGAAATGTATCGGAGAAACCCAGAAAATTACTATTTCCACCCCAAAATTACTATTTCCACCCCAATTGCTAAAGGGACACCCGTACATGATTAGGGGGAGGACTCTTTTCTTCTCATAATTCAAATTTCATTTTTGGCGGGAAAATATATTCTCTCCCTGGCAGATTTTCAAATTTATTTTCGATGGATTTGTGGAGAAACTAAATGGTTTGAATTAATTGGGTCATATCTATTGAGTATAACAAGATTATTCTGAGCGTTGGAATGAGTTAAATTTGGCTAGAATCCGCTAACTTTCAATCGAGAGTTAAACAAGGAAGATACGCTCGAGTTCCCTGTGAGAGGAATTTTTGGGTGTTTTGTGGACTAAATGGGGAAGATATCTGATCTTCTTAAGTGTTTATGCAACTATGGAAGTATTACAGCTTATATGCGCAGGCAGAGGGGATGGAGAAGATCATATCTCGGCTGACAGTGAATAAAATGGAAAAAAATATTTTCCGAGTAATGGAGAATTATATGGAGTGAATGAGCGAGATTCGATGGGTATGTTGGCTATAAATAGGTTGCTGGGGTTGAGCAGAGAGGGGGTCGAGAGTCTGGGGGGCTGAGGAGAGCCAGAGAAGAAGAAATTCGAGTTTTCCCAAACTCGGTTTCTGCTGCTGATGATGATGAACATGAAGAACACGAAGAACAGACCTGCAACAACAGTCGTTTTTCTATAGTAGTAGCGACTAACCCCTATGGGTCGTAATCAGGCAGTCTTATTTTACACAGCGTTTGCGACAGAGGTTCAACATTCTTATTTTATCACTGAGGGTCGTAGTTCTCTGGTTTTATTGTATTTCTCACATTCTCATCATTTGTAAACCATTTTTGAGCCATAATAAATTATTTTGAGAGCATTTTTACTATGATGAGTTAAACCCCAACAATGGGACGACGGAGGAGGCCGAGCTTCATACATGGGTAATTTTATTAATTCTTTTTAAGACTTTTGCATTAAAAATTAATTGAAATATGATTTGATTAAATTGTGTGTTATTTGATTAGATGGGTCATGCTTAGCTTAGGTGATTTGATGTTCCATGCTTAACATTGACAATCAATGTTTTGAGAATCTACTTTGGCAAAATAAGAGTCCATATATGTTTTGAGCGATTATTGTTGAGAATAAATCATTGAGCCCTATGTTATGAAGATTGGCCGAATCATTAGTCCCAGTACCTCTCTACCAATTTGTCAATATTTTTGTATATAATTTTTATAAATCTAAAAATCCTTCACCTTCACAAGTCTTAGAGTTCGAACCTTCATTACTACAACCCACGAAAAATCCATAATCAGAACGCAGCAGAGAGGAACTACACGAAGATCGAGCAGCTCATCTTGGCATTAGTATGGGCAACCCTGAAACTCAGAACTTACTTTTTGACTCACTACGTCCGCGTCCCATGCAAAGCTCCGCTAGAAGCAGTCCTTAAAAACGCAGGGAGAGTAGGCAGAATTTCAAAATGGTATACTCACCTAGATAAATTCAATATCATCCATGAGATACAACACTCTCAGAAGTCACAAGTATTAGCAGATTTCCTAGCAGACTTACCGTTGGATAACTACGAAGAAGTCATCATCGAAGGGCGGAAGGCAGCAGGACTACCAGAAATCGACGAAGGTAAAGATCCTATAGACATCTTGGAACCAAAAAATCCTAGGCAACGGGAAGTATTCGTAGATGGATCGAAAAATAAATAAGGGGCAGGGATAGGCATCGTAATCACCACTCCAACAGGAGATAGGGTCATACATGCTTTCAGGTTAGAATTCAAGGGGCATACCAACAACATAGTTGAATATGAAGCAGTGGTGCATGCCCTTCAGTTGATAATAGAAATGGGCATAACTGACGTGCGTCTGACAAGCGATTCGCAGCTGGTCATCCGACAAATAGGATTGCAAGTTAATGTTTATGACAGAACATTGTCAGCATACATGGAATTGGTGCAAACACTGGCATCACAAATTCCAAACATCAAATTCCGACACCTGGAGAGGAAATAGCTCAGGCACGCGGACGCCATGGCCTACATATCATCGATGCTCAGAAACGAGGACGTCAAAGCAATCAAAGTAACCAGGATTTACGAGCCTTCAATTGATATTCAAGAATTCTGCGCTGCACAGCAAGGGAACAACGCAGAAGAAGACATTGCAGATGATGACGTGGGAGAATTCATCACGGATGATTTCCAAGAAGACAACATCATGACTAAGGCAGACCAAGATGAAGACTTCAGCAAAGAAGAAGATTGGAGATCTGAGATTCATCTTTTCCTAAAAGAAGGAATACTACTCTCGGATCTAAAGCAAGCCAGAAAAATACAGTCAAAGGCAGGAAGATATGATCTGAGAGAAGATATTTTGTACAAAAAATCTTTTCTCGGACCGTTATTACGCTGCCCATCCAGATCCGAAGGCCATTTGATTTTGAAAGAAATACACCGCAGAGACGCAGGCAATCACAGCGGAATGAGATCCCTAGCAGATAAGGCGAAAACTCAAGGATATTACTGGCCAATAATGATATGAGACGCTGCAAGAATGTCACGAAGATGCGAATAATGCCAGCGTTTCGCCAAAAAAATACACACACCCGCAACAATGTTGAATCCAGTAGACATCCCTTGGACATTCTCAAAATGGGGCATAGACATCGTGGGTCCCCTAATCGAAGGATCATGGAAGTTAAAATTTTTGATAGTGGCCATAGACTATTTCAGCAAATGGGTAGAGGCTAAATCCCTGGCAAGGATCCGAGACGCAAATGTCTTCACATTCATCTTTCAAAACATCATTTGCAGGTTTGGCATACCAGCTGAGATTGTATCTGACAATGGAAAGCAATTACAGGGAAAAAACATCGACTTACTCTTCGATACTTTCAAAATTCGAAAGAACAAGTCAACACCAATTTAACCTCAAAGCAATGGTCAGGAAGAAGCCACAAACAAAACCCTCGCACTCATCCTCAAAAAGAAGTTAGACGAATACAAGAAGCGTTGGTGCGAGCAACTACACAACGTTTTGTGGGATTATAGGACAACTCGAAGATCAGCCACGGTAGAATCCCTACTCTTACTCACCTATGGAGCTGAAGCTATTATCCCAACAGAAATAATCATGCCAACTACGAAGACTGAAGCATGGGAGAAGAACCTCACAGCGGACATGATGTTGGAAAGGTCGGATGATCTAGAAGAGAGGAGGGAGGCAACACTACAAAAAATGGAAAACTATCAAAGGGAACTAGCAAGGGAGTACAATAATAGGGTTAAGCTTAGAAATTTTGTAGAAGGGCAATATGTGCCGAGGACCATTCCCCAATACCAACGAGAAAATAAGTGGGGAAAATTAGCACCAACATGGGGGGACCCTTCGTCATACATGATGTTACAGGAAATGGATCTTATTATCTACGCAACTTAAAAAGGGAGATCCTCAGACACCCATGGAATGCAAAATATCTCAAGCCATACTACCCGTAGAAAGCAACGCAGACCTGCATCTACGTGAAGAGCACCAGAAGAAGAAAACGATGCTTGCGATCGACATGTTTCTATCTCTGAGAGAGGAGTAGCAAACCTCAACCTATCAATCAAGCAAAATTTTGGCAAAAAATATTCAAAATACATGGAGAAACATAGTAACAAGACGACCGCGTGTAAATACAACACCTCACGAGAACCCTACACCTGTAAATACAGAGAAATGACCTCCGCGTCAATACTTCATTCTCCTATTTTTTGCTATTTACTACCTCAGAGGTTCCATAAATGGAATTCTTCTAAAAGTAACTCAACAAACTAAATAGACACTTTAACCCTCTTTCACCCGTGGACGTAGACACTCTGCTGTCCAACCACGTAAATACTTGTGTTAATTGTCGTTTTATTTTACTTGGGAAAAGTAGTCACCTACAATCTCTCGGGACTCCCCTATCAGCGTCTATAAGTGTAGGACCATGGGGAAGGCATCCAGCAGAAAGAGATACCCAACCAATCTTATGGAAGTGGGTTGACGGAATGAATGTACATTCCAAAAAACTCATATCCTAGAACGCTGCCCCGACCCCCACCGTCTGGGAATCCTCTGGCCCAGGATTAGCCAGCGGGGTGACAGGTCTCAAGACGTTCACGAAGATGCACATATCTTCGGGTTCGCACTAAAACACTTCGCTATCCTTTATTACGTTCAGTTATATTCTAAATTAACCGTAACAATACTTAAAAGGAAATCAGACAACGCAGATAAAAATTAAAACGATGATCAATTCATTAAAAGTTGATTACAGGCTTGGCAATGATACGCGGGAATAAGAAAATACAAAAGGAATCTCACGAAGCCTTATAATCAACAAAGATCAACTTTCTACAATAATCTACTTGGATAGTTCAACCCCACCAGCAGGTTTAGCAGTCTTCCCCTTCTGTGACGAAGGTACGCTCCCACCCGAGGAAGGCCCTGAAGAACCAGACATAGGAGGCGGGGGTTTCTCACGGCGCGGATAGTCCTTGATAAGGCCATGCTTGGTCTTAAGATCATACTCGATGTTGTCCAGAATCTTGTTAGTCTCTTCCACTAGTTGACAGCGAGCCTTGTACGTAATAACAATATTCATCATCTCATCCTTCGACAACAACGAGGAAAGGCGACTCACTTCCTTCGAAGCGGCTTGGGCAGCCTCGTCCCTTGCTGTAGATAAACCTTTGTGATGAATAATCTGGCTTTCCTGATACACTAATTTAGATTTAGCCTTCACAAGCTCTTCATTTGCAGTGCAAAGCTGTCCCTTGAGCTCTGCAAAGAAAAGAAAAATGCAGATGGTTAGGTCCAGGAAATTACAGAATCACACTCGAGAATATAAGCATATACCTTCGACTCTCGCCGAAGCTATTTCATATTCGTTAACAACAGCATCACGGGCTTCATCAAGAAAGTCATACTCATCTGAAAACTTTTTATAATCCGCTTGAAGGGTTGAAAGAGCGTACTGACTCGCATCTAATACTACCTGTTTCATTGAATCCAAATGACGAAGATGGTTGACTTAGTTGTTTAATTCCTCCAAACCCTTGTTGAGCCGATACATATTTACTTCAAGATTCCTCTCAGACTCAGTTTGGCGTACCACATCGGCCCTAGACGCAGCTAAAGCTTTGCTAAGAGCGCCAACCTCAGCCCTAGCGTCATCTCTCTCCCTAGCAAGACGCTGAATGTAATCTCTAACATCAGAAGACTCAAAAGAACGAGCTTGACGCAATTCTTCTTCTAAGAGATTGATTCTAGCTTCTAAAGATGAGACCTGTTCTCGGGATTCACGAAGATTACCATGCCTCCACAACAACGCTCCATTAAACAAACGACGATCATTGTTATATTTGTTCTGCATATCAACCATTTGGACTCGTCTGCCCCGCCACTCCTCTGCCAGGGAATTATGTTCATCGGCACGAGCATTCCACTTATCAGCCTCGCTCTTTATCTTCTCTACCAACTCTGCGATGTGAGATTTTTGACGTTGCCGCTCATTCCGAAGCCATACTAACTCGGGAACTCCACCCACTGAATATAGGGTGGGGGAGGGAGACTCAGACAGAACACTAATAACAGTAAAGGACAACAACAAGGAAGAGAAAACAGATAATCGAACCTGTAACATCCGAAGAATTCTTCTTAGCCTCTTCCAAGATAACAGTCTCAGCCGCGGTAAGCTCCTCTTCCCGAAGACGAAGCTTAGCTTCCAACTTGAGGGATTTGGCCTTAAAAAACTGGTACAACATGTGGTTGCAATGCTCACTCCTCATCATCTGCGAATCAGAAATTAGAACACCCAGACTCTATAATTGCTAAATATTGATACAAGGCGAAATGATTAAGAGAACTCACTTCTAACATCCGCTGCTGGGGATATCCATACTGATACCCATCAGCCAAGGCCATCATGTCAGCAACAGTCGAGGGAGCGTCGATCACTAGAGAAGCCTCCAAGGCCCGAAGATTCTTATCCCACGCTTCTGCGACCTGATCCTCGGGAGACAATTGCATCATCTTACGGGTATAGGCATCAGATTTCTTCTCACCCTCCACCACAGGAGCTGGATTGGGTACGAACATCAAATTCTTCTTTTTGAACCAAGCTAAGATGGCATCATCACCTTCAAGGATCAATGACTGAGGAAAATCATCTCCAGAAGACCCAACCGAGGCCCCACCCATGTCTGTGAACTTAGCGCCCGAAGAGTTCGGGGCTATTCCCGCATCCAAATCTGGAAGATCTCTAGCACCGCTCCCCTCTGGAATATCACTAGCATTCACGACTCCCTTTCCCTTTTCATCCTCCTTGCTAGAGTTACCAAGCACATCCCAATCATTGTTTGGGGAAAGCAGGTTGAACTCAGAATCCAGGCCCAGGGCAGCGTTTATATCGAAGCTATCCCCCGCAGAGTAAATCCGGCCAAAGGAAAACTCCTGGAACACATCGGGAATTTCACCACCAATACCCTGATCACCAAGTACAATGTTATCATCACTAGCATCGCTGCCACCCGCGGGATTAGCTTCGGCACCAACACCATTGCCACCTGTGGGATTAATTTCACCACCAATACCGCTGCCACCAGCGGTAGTATTCCCTTCAACAAATTCTTCATCATCATGACCTGGGGGGGATGTATCAGTACGCTCTTCCCTATCATACATATCTTCATACTCTCCAAGCTCAGTCACAGGACTGTTAACTTCTTCATGAACCTCCGCCTCCTCGATTGTTGCGGTGGTGGACTGCTTGGGATTTATCCTCCTCTTCTTCGTCACCTAAAAAGACAAGGCATATAGAAATAAAAATCCCTGGCTTTGAAAAGAATTAAAACTGCCTCAACTAAAGAAGGATAAGGCATATGGAAATCTTACCTTGACAACCGCAGTATTCTTCGTCTGAAGATCAGCATCGGAACTCTCTTCGTCATTTCCATCAACAACATCGAGTGCATATTGGAAATTCATTCCCTCAAAATTCAAATGCCAAGGACGGAAATTCCCATAACGAGCAGGAGGAGCCTCACGTATCTGGATATCTGCGGTAGGACGCCATCCTTGCGGGCCTGGAACCCACCCCCAAGCCCAGGGACCAACAACCTCAATAACAGTCGCGTGCCACTCATAATCATGATCACGCTTGATCCGCTCACGAGTAGGAAACACCAATTTGTTAGTAGAATTCTCTGTACCCGGGACGTACTTCACCTTAGCACCACTTACTTCACTCAGAAGACGGATTTCACCACGCGGAGCGGCAATATTACGAAGACTCACTCTCCACGGTTTACGATTCCTACTGTTAACATAATCACCAAAAGACTTGTTAAAATTCTCAGGCGTATACCACTCCCTTTCTTCAGGTTTGAGAACATAAAGGGTCATCATTGTCTCTCCTTTGCTCCGAAGATAACACTCCCTCAGTGCACGAAGATAATTCCCATGAATTTGGAAATAGAGCGACAGTGAGTGTTCTTCGAAGAGCCCTCTCGACCAGCCAGCACATCATAATAAAAGGAATCCCCAGACTTGTACAAAGGCAACATAAGACCCGCTTCAAAGGCCCCCACCGTGGTCAGCAGATGAAATTCATCAAACTTATACGTCGATATCATCTCATAAGTAATATCATCATCAGCAGCGTAAAAACGAACATCGAATAGCTGAAGACCATGCTTTTCCTTAAAAACCTCCAAATCAATGTGTTTGAAGGTCACTTTCTTCTCCCCAACAGCGACGCTGCGTATTTCCTGAGAAATATCTTCCTCCTCCGCGGGATCAGGCGCAGAATCCTTCGAAGGATTTTTATCGGAAGCTTTTCTCTTAGGAGGAACCTTAGATGCCTCAGTCTTCGAAACCACTTCTTTCGAAGACCTCCCCTCGGGTTGAGACACTAGAGGGGGAGGTAGAGGATGTTGCTGAGATGCGGAAGGAGGCGCCATTAACCGAAGAGGTGGGACATCCCGCGTTTTCTTGGGATCATCACGCGGATTAACAAAGGGGCGAGAAATAGCATATAGGGAACCAGGAGCCTCTTTTGGCCGGTCCCCTTTCTGCGTGTTCCCTCTCTGCGACTCGCCCTTCTTAGAAGATGAGTGCCTCTGACCAGAAGAAGACGAAACCTTATGAACCCGGGCATCACCTTGGGAAGACTTAGACGAACCTCCACCAGGCGGAGAAACATCAGGATCTCTACGCGAATGAGATCTACGCGGACTCGGCGGTGGAGTTTGATAAGAAACCCGCGGACGATCATCCATGTCTGCGAAATACACAAACAAGTTTCAGATTTCCGCGGAGACAAAACGAAAATCAAAAAACCCAATTTCATCCACTTCTTCATAATCATGAACCAGATGGAAAATAAGAACAAACCCTAAATAAAAAGGGGAAATAACAAATAGGGGCAAGCATACATGAAGGAAGATATCATTACTGTTTGTAATAACGAACAGGGGCAATCATACACACATCTATATATATGTTCTTCATCACAAACACATATAGCAACAGCAGAAAACGAATATATTTTTCATCAAAAGATAATCAAACACAGTAGAACCACTTACCTATAAATGAAAAATCAGGGTCGTGAAGAAAGCCTCGACGAACAACAGTAGCAACAGAAAGCTTCGAGGAACAACAACAACAGCAGCAACAAAGACAAAAACAACAGTAGTAGCAGCAGCAGCAATTAATAACAAGGAAACAAAAGCAGAGAACAAAAAATAAAAGTTCTGAGGAAAGAGAAGGAATGAAATTTATGACTAGAGAATTTTCACATTCCTTCTCATATATATATATATATACAACGAGAAATAAAACCGCGCCACTACCCAAGAAGAAGTTATTGCAAATAGTGGGGAACGTGTCCTAAAATCTAGGAAAATAATAAAGAGAAGATGAAGAGAGTAACACGTTTTTTCTTCCCACTTAGACTAACCGCCCAGTAGGATGAAAAGGGGAAAATTGTAGGTACACATTTCATCTTCCGCCACGTGTCCACAAAGACACACGTGGAGGACATGCGGCTGAGAGCATCAAGATATGATATCACACGTGGACAGCCAAGAGACCCGCCTTGTCAAGATAGCGTCGCCACCCACCAGATCCAACGGTAGAGGATCGAGGAGACAGAAACACTAGAACACTGCGAAGCACCGGAGGATAACCCAAGAGCCACTTTATCCTATCCCCAGAAAGATCTAAGATCTACGGCTGGGGATAGTCAGACTGACGCAGACAAGACAGAGGCAGAGGACAGCTGTCTACCTCGGACAGACATCTCAACTACCCGCATTAAATACCCTCAAACAACATACGTGTCAGTCAGCCTGTATTGGAAGCGCAGATAATACTGTGTATCCAGACAGAACACGCAGATGCAGCCGAGAACACGAAGAATTTTGCGTGAGTGGCACAAAAAACAAGAGGATAAGGTTATAACGGGCTTCAGGAGTGGACCCCACGTAACCTCCCTATAAATACCCCTCTCCCCCAAGTTAAGAGAGGGGGGCGAAAAATATTGAGAAGAGAATAGGAGAGAGACAGAGAGATAGAGAAAGTGTAAGTGAAGTTCCTCCTGCTACGCAGGCTTATGTTGATCTCAAAGTCATTCGACTATTTCTGTAACCTTCATACATATAATGAAAAACCCAAACCCGCAGACAGAGAATCATATAAGTTAATCGTTTCATCTATGTTCATGTATTTATACTTTTTATGTTCAATTCAATACTTATGGTATATCATGTTCGTACATTTTATACTTCATCCACTATTTATCTTATTGTATGAGCTAAGAACAATGATTGTAGTTGATGAGACGAGGAAGAGTATTAGAACTCTGAGTCAAGAATTCGACATAATCAATCCATTCCCCTCGGGCGCAGCTTATTTACTGTATTGTCATGAGTCTGCGCGCATTATTTGTGAATACTCATATGACATTGATCTCTGTGTTCACAAATCCTTCACTTACTGAAACATATTTTGTCATGAGTTTTCTTAGTGGTCTTAAAGAGTAAATTGGTAAATATGTATCTATGTTTCATCCTGCGACTTTATATGATGCTTTCTCTTTAGATAGATTACAAGAGCAGAAAGTTCAACTTGCATCTACTGCTTCTAAACCGTTTACCAGATCATTCAATACATCTTTTCAGACCAATAGACCCTACTCTTCACCAAATTTTCCTCCTAAACCAATACTTACATCACCTAAATATGCACCAATCACACCTGAATCCTTTTCTACTTCTCAATCCAAATCCAATTCTGTAATCCTTACAATCAAAAGACTAACCCCTGAGGAAATGCAGAAGAGAAGAGATCAAGGTTTATGCTACAACTGTGATGCAATTTATAAGCCAGGGCACTTTTGCAAAGGTAAACAGAAAATATTCATCCTTAAAATGGACAATTCTGAGTCACAAGATACTGAGGAAGAGGAGGCAGTCTTCGAAGAAGATGTTGAATCTCCAATTAACTCTGACATTGAGATATCACTCCTTGCTCTCACTGGTACTGTTACAGGTGAAACCATTAGAATCCCTGGTGTTCTCAATAAGCATAAGGTTTCAATTTTGATTGACTATGGTAGCACCACTAGCTTCATTGATAGCAGTTTAGCTTCTACTCTCAACTGCAATATAACTCCAACTGCTTCAATGTTGGTAACTGTTGCAAATGGTGACAAAACATGTAGTACTGGAATTTGTTCTAAACTGCAATGGAGCATGCAAGGCCACAAGTTTGTGGAGGATATGCAAGTCTTACCATTGGGAGGTTGCGATATTGTGTTGGGAGCATATTGGCTCAAGACATTAGGTGATCTGCTTTTTAACTTCTCTAAACTCAGCGTTTCTTTTAAGTATCATAATAAGAAGATCACCTTACATGGCCTAACACCCAAAAATTCTTTATTGATGATGAGTGGGGAAGGTGTCAAGAAATTTTTCTCAAAAACTTCACATGGAATTGTGGGCCATTTATTCTCTATTTCTACCCCAACTACACAACCAATCACTCTACCAGAGCTTCTTCCTATTCTAGATGAATATCAGGACATCTTTCAAGAACCTAATCAATTGCCTCCCAAAAGATCATTAGACCACTCAATTCCTCTCCAGACTAATGTTGCCCCTGTAAATAAGAGAGCCTATAAATGTCCTTACATCCAAAAAGGGGTAGTTGAAAAACTTGTACAATACATGCTCAACTCTGGCATTATCCAACCTAATCATAGTCCATTTTCTTCCCCAATCTTGCTTGTTAAGAAGAAGGATAATTCTTGGAGATTTTGTGTGCATTACAGGAAGCTCAACCACATTACCATTAAAGATAAATTTCATATTACTATAATTGACGAGCTTCTAGATGAATTAAAGGGTGTTATATTCTTCACTAAGATAGGTTTGAGGGATGGGTACCATCAGATTAGAGTGATTGATGCTGATATCTTCAAGAATGCTTTCAGAACACATCATGGGCACTATGAGTTTAAGGTCATGCCATTTGGCCTGACAAATACACCTGCAACTTTCCAAGCTCTAATGAATGATATTTTCAAACCAGTTTTGAGAAAATTTGTCTTGGTCTTCTTTGATGACATCTTGATTTATAGTCCAAGCTTAGAAGCGCATATGGAGAACCTAAAATATGTTTTTTCCTTACTCAGACAACATCAGCTTTTTTCTAACTTCTACAAGTGTTGCTTTGGTCAATCTTCCTTGGAATACTTGGCCATATAATTACAGCTGAGGGTGTGTCTGCTGATCCTAGTAAGATATCTTGTATGCAACAATGGCCACTTCCCACTACTATTAAAGAACTCATAGGTTTTCTTGGCCTCACTGGATATTATAGAAAATTTGTTAAAGGATATGGAGCTATTGCTAAGCCACTTACTGAGCTGTTAAAGAAGAATTCCTTCCTTTGGAGTCCAGCAACAACACTTGCATTCAATAAGCTCAAAGAAGCCATGACAACTACTCTCATTCTAGCCTTGCCAGATTTCACAAAGTCATTTGTGGTGGAGAGTGAAGCCAGTGATTCATGTGTGGGATCTATTCTCTTACAAGATAACAAACCCATTGCTTACTTAAGCAAACCTTTGGGCCCTAGAGCCCAAGCTTTATCTACTTATGAGAAGGAATTTCTGGCTATTGTTTTGGCAGTCCAAAGATGGAGGCAATATTTGCAAGGTAATAAATTCATCATCAAAACTGACCATCAAAGCATTAAATACTTTCTGGATCAGAAGATTACTACTTCCTTCCAACAAAAATGGCTTATTAAGTTGCTGGGATTTACTTATGAAATCCAATACAAGAAAGGTACTGACAATGTGGTAGCTGATGCTTTATCTAGAAGACCTACTCCTTCAGTGGCTTGTAATTCAATTTCAGTCTATACTCCAACTTGGATGCAGGATATACTTCTCAGTTACTCTCAAAATGCCAAGGCAGACCAGCTAATGTCCAAGTTATTACTTCAGGATGATTCTGTACCCCATTTCACCTTCCATGAAGGTAACTTAAGATACAAAAATAGGATCTACATTAGCACTGGAGGTAATATCAGACACCTTCTTTTGAATTCCTTGCATGCTTCTGTTGTTGGTGGGCATTCAGGTATGCAAGCCACATATGTTAGAGCTAGGAAACACTTTTATTGGCAAGGAATGAAGAAAGATATTTTGCTCTTTGTCTCTCAATGTGATGTTTGTCAAAGATGCAAAGGTGATTCTACCACTCATGTTGGGCTTTTACAACCTCTGCCAATTCCCAATTACCCTTGGCAACATATAACTATGGATTTTATTGAGGGATTGCCAATTAGTGAAAGGAAAAGTGTTATTTTGGTTATTATTGATAGACTTACTAAGTATGCCCACTTCCTTGCTCTACAACACCCTTACACAGCTGCATCTGTGGCCAAAGCTTTTCTCAGTCAAGTATTCAAGCTCCATGGGTTACCTTCTTTCGTTGTATTTGATAGGGATAAGGTCTTCATCAGAAATTTTTGGAAAGATTTGTTCACAGCTTTGGGCACAAGTTTGAACCTCAGTACTGCCTACCATCCACAGACTTAGGGACAAACATAGAGGGTTAATGCTTGCCTATAAAATTATCTGAGATGCATTACTGGACACAAACCAAGTAAATGGGTTCAATGGATAGCTCTTGCTGAGTGGTGGTACAACACCAGCTTCCGCAGGGGCTTAAAAATGTCTCCTTTTCAAGCCCTTTATGGATACTTACCACCCCATATGGCTATTCCCTCTTCTGCCACCACTTCTGTTGCTGCTGTTGAAACATACTTACAAGAAAGAGCTCAGATGCTAGACTTACTTAAAGAAGCACTTCACTTAGCTCAGGAGAGGATGAAACTGTATGCAGATAATTCCAGGGTGGAGAGATCTTTTGCAGTAGTGGATTTATTCTACCTCAAGCTTCAGTCTTACAGACATGCCTCTCTCTCTGTCAGAAAGAACTTCAAGCTCTCTGCTAAGTTCTATGGCCCTTTCCCTGTTTTGCAGAAAATTGGTCAGGTGGCATACAAGCTGGAGATACCATCACATTCACGCATCCACCATGTCTCTCAGCTAAAAAAGCACATTGGTGCCAGCATTGTCCCTTCATCATCATTTCCATTGGTGGATCTCACTAGTGATATCATCATGCTTCCAGAAAAGACCTTAGACACCAGAACTGTCCTCATTGGTGACCAGCTGGTTCGGAAAGTGCTCATCCAATGGACTAACTCCTCTGCTGAGAATGCAACTTGGGAAGCCGTATCCAACATTAAAGTTCATTACCCACGGTTTATCCTTGAGTACAAGGATGTTTCTCAGGGGGGGGGGAATGTTTCATACTTAGTCTGCATACTAGTTGGCCTTGGGTGCCCCTTAGACAGTTAGATGAGTGCCTGAGTGTTTTGAAAATATTCTATTTTGATTCCTTTTGATCCGTTGGATCTGCTGCACATGTCGCGCACTGATTATGTGATTGTTAGGGTTGAGTGATTGGTCTATTTGTGTCTGGGAAGCATTTGTTTCTCAGGTTATGAACGTTGTAAGAAAAACCCAATGGTTGCGCTGTTCTTCAGCTCATATTATGCCATGAATCTTTAATTTAGGAGTTCCTATCCTCTGTTTATTTATCCATTTATCATTTCTGTTGTTAATTTGTTGTAAGCATACAACAGTGAAATTTGTATTCTTCTCTCATAATTTCATTGTCACTCCCAAGTTCCACCTCCTGTCTGAGCTTTAAAGTTACAAAAATAACCTTGGTTTTAAGCCTGGAAATGGTTGTTATTGCATCAAAGATACATGCATCATTTCTGAGGATTAAGGAAAAACTTGCTGGTTCATTTTTTTCATATCCAAGCTGCATCTAAATTAATTTGTTTAGTAAAATCTTATGAATTAGGATCCTCTAAATTGCCCTAGGTCTATCTGAGATATTGACTTGAATTGTTTGCAACTTTGTATTTCTCTTTATGCCAGGTGTTTCTGAATTTCTAAAGCTAGTTGTAGATAGGATTCTTGCTTCTTTTCAAAAGCTCCGGTACATCTTTTTCTTTTACGAATTCTCCCAGCAACTGGAGGATCATTTTGATATCTTCGAACATATTTGAGGTCCAACGTGACTATTGTCACTTCAGCCACCTTCCATATGAACCAAATCTTAGTCATAATAATTTTTATAGGTAAAGCTGAATTGTCCTTTCCTATCCAATCCTTACAAATATCCAGAAATATGGTAGAAATACCAAAGTTTAACTATACTGGATATGAACATAAAGCCATACTGATTTTGCATTATGACAGTGGAAAAATAGATTTTCTATAGATTCATGTTCCTCACAACCAAAAGCGAACTTAGTTGAGATATCGGTCATGAATCTAGATAACCTGAGATGTGTAGACATAACATTCTGAAGACACTTCCATGTGAAGATTTTTATTCTTTTAGGTACATCTAAATCCCATAGACCTTTCCAGAAGGTGTGGCCGTCCTAAGTAATATTATTGATTGTTCTTTCATTTAATTTTGAGTATATTGATTTGACTGTGAATTTACCCGATGTTGTTAGAAGCCATCTCAATGTGTATGATTTGGTCTCTAAATTCCTTCTAATAGTTATTCTGATTTCACAAATTTGTCTTGCTAAAAAACTTGCAAAAAAAGAATGAATTAACTGGTTCCATTTTTTTGTGGTTGGATCTTATGCACAAGTGTTAAATGATAGTTAGTTAAATTTCTGAACTGACTCAGATTACCAACCAAATTCGGTATCCAGTTATCCTCCCAAATATTTATACTAAGAACCTACGCAACTTCCCATATATTATTCTGTTCAACTAACTTAATTCCTTTATTTACATTTTCAGATCCAAGAACTCGTGGAAGGGACTTTGGCCCTAAAGACTGAAGTTTTCCTGAAATATTTAGGTTTAAGTTGAGTAACCCAAAGAGCTTTTGGTTCAGTTGACAATCTCCAAGCTAATTTGGCTATACGTTCAAGGTTAAATTTATGTACATTTTTGAATCATAAACCCCTTTATTAATAGGTTTACAAAGACAGAAATATGATTTAGGATAATATCCTTTGTAGTTGCATTCTTTACCCCACCAAAATTCCCTTTGTAAGGCATCTATTTTGTTAATAATTTTTTTAGGAATGATAAAGCAACCCATCTTATAACTTTCCATGCTGGCTAGGGTTGCTTTATTGAGGATCATTTTATTTGCCTAAGTACTTTTCCTTTCCAACCTTGAACCTTGTTTTCCATTTTCTATTATTCCTTCAAAGTTTTTTTAGAAGAACCCACAATTGGGGGATACTAAAACTAATTGGGGATAGAGGAAAAGGACAAAAACGGGATATAAATAGTAAATCAAAGTCACCCCTTATCCATGTATTTTAACTAATTCCTAATCTACCCCTCACTAATCATGTTTAATGGTTAAATATAATTAGGTAAGTTAATAGATTAGTTTGATAATCATTAGAATAAATCATTATCATTGAATTTGTTGATGCAACAACATTAAATCAAGATATTTATGATCATGAAAGTTTAGGGGAAGAAACAACCATGAAAATGAAAGTAAACAAGTTGAATATACAAGTGCTCCAATAAGTCATATATAAGTATTAATTTATTGAAATTTGATTTTTTTCATTGAATCCGCCATTATTACGCCTGAAAAACTCAGTGTCGGCATGGTAAAAGTATGAATACCATGCCGTCAGGGACCAAATCGGCATGGTATTCATACTTTCACCATGCCGATACAGAATATCCCCCAATTTTGAAATTATAAGTACACTACCGGCACAAAAAGTTTATTATCGAGCATGCCGGTAGTGGTGCCGGCATAGTCGATTCCTAAGTGAACTGTGCCGGTTTGAGAACAAAAACATAAAGAAAAAATATGTCTGAAATAGCAAGTTTCGGCATGGTATTCATCCTAAAAACATGTCGGAACTCAGTTACGGCATGGTATTCATCCCTAAAAACCATGCCAGAACTAAGTTACGGCGTGGTATTCATCCTAAAAACCATGCCGGCACAAAAAACAATAGGGTATTCATCATGAACACAAGCCAGGAGCGGATTGAAAGTGAAACTGAAAAGTTTTAATTTATGATTCTAACACAAACTAAGATTTAAAACAACAACAACACTTTAAATATGATTGGGTATCATGGAGGGCAGGACCGAGGACCTGAAGGACTTGCAAGACCGAGGCGTGGAGAGAGAGGTGGTGCTCGACATAGCAGCATGGAGGGAAGCGATATTTGTTAAAGAGGTATGTACTTAAGGATCGGGAGTTGGAGAGAGAGCTGGCGCTCGACAGAGCGGCATGGAGGGCAGCGATCCATGGGAAAGAGGTATGTACATAAGGTATCCGACTAGACCCTTCTTCACTTTTGAGCATACGTTGGAAGTTTTCTCTCTTAATAGGACTGTGCAAACCGCGAACATGTAAACCGTCATGGTAGACTTTCTCTGTCTTCTGGGCAGGGATAAAGTGAATATGCCACTCTAACGGTCGTGATTACGTAAACGCAACTAGAGCGCTGTGCTCACTCCCTGCTCACCACAACACGACATGGGATGTGTTAAGGAATTACTCCTACCTTCGGGCAGGTTGCGTCTCGGCAGGAAGACAGCCGGTATAAAAACTTTTGTCGCATCTTGGAGATAAGATCGTTATGCGGTTTATCTTCGCTTTACCCGGTAGTTGTTACTAGAAAAAGATCTTTGGTTTTGGTTTTGGTTTTGGGTATCATGTACCTTCTCAATTAAGCCATTTCTTCTTCTTCTTCTTGCTCAACAACAATTCAAATTAACTTATCTTTAAGAACTTGTTAGGATTTGATTTTGATTTTGATTTTTAGTTTTAAATTTTAATTTAGATGGAAGGGTATTTTAGTATTTCCGCCCTCAAAAAACACCCCTTAGCGGACACTATTGGATGGGGGGAGTAATTGATATCCCTCAATTAGTTTCACTATCCCCCAATCGTGGGTTCTTTTTTTATTTTTGCTTTATCTACAAAGAGTGGTGCACCTAGGTAAGAATCTTGTAAGTCTATTTTTTAATTTTTAGCATCTTAGATAACATTCTTTGATGTTTAGGTTAAACTTTTTTTACTAAAGAACACCCCTGATTTATCAAAGTTAATAAGTTATCCAGAGGCTTTGCTAAAGGTTTCCATGATTTGGAGTATTGTTATAGTTTTGAAAGTGGTAGTAAAAGTTCGTTGCTCGGACTTGTAAAGATTTAAAAATAAAAATATATACAAAAAATATTAACACTGGTGCGAGAAACTGGGGCTTAGGATTCGACCAAATTCATTTCTTAAATGGTTCAGAAATTAATTCTAGGCAATTATAATTCAAAACAAAATGAATAATTAACTCTATTCTTTGCCAAAGTAGATTTTATAAAATATTACTTGTATTTCTTAAGCATGGCATATCAAAAATCCTAGGACTAAGCATAAACCATCAAATGAAATCACAAATAATTAATTAAAATCTTAATTCAATTAATATTGGTGCAAAAAGTAAATATAGAATTAAATAAAATTACCACATAAATGAATTAAGGCTTCCTCCATCGCCCCAGTGTTGGGGTTTAGCTCCTCATATTAATCATAATCTCAAAATACATGTATAAAGCTCAAAAGTTGATTAAAGGGAGTAAAACAATTGAGTAGAAAAATTGCAACAGAAATAACTGTTGCAAAGGCGATGTTCAACTGTTACAAGAAGAACGATACAAATGTTATGTTGTTGCAAGACCCAAACTACGACCCACTACTCTGCGTCGTAAACACTGTTGGAGAACGACTGTCTATGCAAGTCCGTTCTTCGTGTTCTTGGCCTTCATCAATGGCAGCAGCAGCAGAAACTCAACTCGTGATTTCTGCTTCCTGCGTTCTCCTCTCTTCTCCCAACTCTCGACCCCTTCTTAGCAACCAGGGAAACCTATTTATACTCAACAGGGCGAATAAATCATGCGCAATAACTCCAAAAATCCTGTCATCACTCGGCAGTGAAAGAAAATATTCTCGAGTATTTTATTTCGATTTTCTTCCGTTGCACGCGTCTGTAGATGTCGACACTATCCCAACATGGTCGTATAGTATCCTGAGAGAATATCTACCAAAACCTAGTGTTATCTTCTCCCATATCTTTCCTTTTATCATACGTAACTGCCAAAACAGATGCCATATTCCCGTCTCTCTGTTTAGCTCAGTCCGGCTATTCTAGCCCAAGTTCATCGATCAAAACAGACGTACCAGGCCTGTTAACTCCATTCAAGACTAACCCAATGGTTTCCAGCTATTGAATCTCGTTAAAACAACCCAAGAATTCAAGTCAAAAATCTGTTCGCTGTGTGCAGTTTTTTTCCCGCCAATTTGCATGATTTGAATTTTGAAGATGGTTGCCCCCTATCCTCTGATGGGGTGCCAATAGCAATTGGGGCTGAAATAAAATTATTGGGGTGGAAACATCCAAAACTTGGGTGCCTTTAGTAATTTTTCCGGGACTTTTTCCGGGGTTCCTCCGGGATATTTCTGGGGCGCTTCCGGCATACTTTCGGGGTACTTTCATACATTTCTCCAGGGTGTAAAACACCACTTTTTGAACCCATTTCGCCGCCAGGGCTTATTTCTCTAAAACATCTACAGAATCACAAAATAACACAATAAGTACTTAATCGAGTCTAACAATATAGAATATTGAGAACAAAATAGACACATAAATGCGTCTATCAAATACCCCCAAACTTATTATTCGCTAGTCCTCGAGCAAAACTAAAAAATAAAACCGAGTTAATCTCGGGTGGGTTTAACAGAGGTGTACCCACAAAAACCATGACTTCTAATTGGTCACAAGTATCCAAAGAGCTATGAGGACATACATATTCTCAACCTATCTCCAAGTAACTAGAATGCCAGATAAATTAAAGGTGTCACCTCTAAAGCTGACTGAAGAAAAGGGGAGACACATCCGCACGACTGCTAGATAAAGAGATATCCGCTACACAGCTAGATAAACATTGTAAGATGCGTCCGCTGCTTTACAGCTGGATAAGATTAGGAGAGAGATAAAGATGAGAGGGACATCTGCTACACAGCTGGATTAATTACGTGTAATGAGTTAAACCAGTTCTAGAAAGATCTTGTGCCATATTGAAAGCAGACTAACAAAGCAACCAAAATGCATCTTTCTTCGACTCTCTCACAGTGCTCAGTAGAAATAACGTCTTCTTCGGTCTTCAACTGTTGATGATAAACTCTCGAACCTCATAGAACCTTGACAATTAACTCTTCTCTTCGATTTCTTGCTTGACTTATAAATTTCTTCTTCCCTATGGCCTTATTGAACAAAAAGAACGTAATGATATTTCTTTCTTTTTTTTTTCATTTCGTTTTTCATTTTTTTTTTTTTTTTTTTTACAAGACAAAAATTTACATGGCCATGAGAGAAGGACTTTAGAACTTGGATCTTCACAACTTGTGATGTCTTGATATCATGAACTTCAACAACTTATATCATTTGCTCTTGTACTTCTTGTAACTAAGTCTTCAACTTTGATTTTTGAATTATTCTTTTCTATTGTTGCTTCTAAACCTTAAACGTCTTCAACTTTTTCATAAATTTTGATGTCACTCCGCTTGTTGATGATGATAAGTTTCTACTGAGAGAGAGTCGTAATCCAGTAACTATGATTACATTGTGAGGTTATAGTTTTGTAAATATTGGCGCCATTTTGTTATAGTTTTGAAAGTGGTAGTAAAAGTTCGTTGCTCGGACTTGTAAAGATTTAAAAATAAAAATATATACAAAAAATATTAACACTGGTGCGAGAAACTGGGGCTTAGGATTCGGCCAAATTCATTTCTTAAATGGTTCAGAAATTAATTCTAGGCAATTATAATTCAAAACAAAATGAATATTAACTCTATTCTTTTCCAAAGTAGATTTTATAAAATATTACTTGTATTTCTTAAGCATGGCATATCAAAAATCCCTAGGACTAAGCATAAACCATCAAATGAAATCACAAATAATTAATTAAAATCTTAATTCAATTAATATTGGTGCAAAAAGTAAATATAAAATTAAATAAAATTACCACATAGATGAATTAAGGCTTCCTCCATCGCCCCAGTGTTGGGGTTTAGCTCCTCATATTAATCATAATCTCAAAATATATGTATAAAGCTCAAAAGTTGATTAAAGGGAGTAAAACAATTGAGCAGAAAAATTGCAACAGAAATAACTGTTGCAAAGGCGCTGTTCAACTGTTACAAGAAGAACGATACAAATGTTATGCTCTTGCAAGACCCAAACTACGACCCACTACTCTGTGTCGTAAACACTGTTGGAGAACGACTGTCTATGCAAGTCCGTTCTTCGTGTTCTTGGCCTTCATCAATGGCAACATCAGCAGAAACTCAACTCGTGATTTCTGCTTCCTGCACTATCCTCTCTTCTCCCAACTCTCGACCCCTTCTTAGCAACCAGGGAAACCTATTTATACTCAACATGGCGAATAAATCATGCGCAATAACTCCAAAAATCCTGTCATCACTCGGCAGTGAAAGAAAATATTCTCGAGTATTTTATTTCGATTTTCTTCCCTTGCATGCGTCTGTAGATGTCGACACTATCCCAACATGGTCGTATAGTATCCTGAGAGAATATCTACCAAAACCTAGTGTTATCTTCTCCCATATCTTTCCTTTTATCATACGTAATGCCAAAACAGAACCTATATTCTCGTCTCTCTGTTTAGCTCAGTCCGGCTATTCTAGCCCAAGTTCATCGATCAAAACAGACGTACCAGGCATGTTAACTCCATTCAAGACTAACCCAATGGTTTCCATCTATTGAATCTCGTTAAAACAACCCAAGAATTCAAGTCAAAAATCTGTTCGTTGTGTGCAATTTTTCCCGCCAATTTGCATGATTTGAATTTTGAAGATGGTTGCCCCCTATCCTCTGATGGGGTGCCAACAACAATTGGGGCTGAAATAAAATTATTGGGGTGGAAACATCCAAAACTTGGGTGCTTTAGTAATTTTTCCGGGACTTTTTTTGGGGTTCCTCCGGGGTATTTCTGGGGCGCTTCCGGCATACTTTCGGGGTACTTCCATACATTTCTCCGAGGTGTAAAACACCACTTTTTGAGCCCATTTCGCCGCAAGGGCTTATTTCTCTAAAAACATCTACAAAATCACAAAATAACACAATAACTACTTAATCGAGTCTAACAATACAGAATATTGAGAACAAAATAGACACATAAATGCGTCTATCAAGTATAGAGTGACATTCTTTAAGATCAGCTCTAATGAATAACAGACAATCATCAACAAAGAATAAATGTGAGATTGGGTTATTCTTTGGGGTCATTTTGATCATGGATGGCCTCGTTCTCTTTAGACAGGAGTAGTATGGAGAAAATATCCATATAGATAATAAAAAGATAAGGATATAATAGGTCTCCTTGTCTGAAGCCCCTAGAAGGCTTAAAGTAGGTATCAGGGCTCCCATTAAGCAGAACTGTTGTGGGAGTTGTTGAAATACATTGATAGATAAGGTTGCAAAAGGAATTATCAAAACCAAAAGCTAGAGTAATAATTAGGAAATCCCAATTAACCCTGTCAAAAGCTTTAGACATATCGATTTTAATGCCCACACCGGCTTGTTTAACTTTTTTTTTCCTTAAAAGAGTGTATTATTTCTTGAGCCATAACTATGTTGTCTGAGATTTGTCTTTTAGATTAAAAAAAGAAAAATCAACCTGGAAAGGTGAAATAATCTAGATGAGGTTGATTCTAATTTTTGCTATTATCTTGTAAATTGTATTGCAAAGTTCAATTGGATTGAATTGGCTAGGTTCCTTTGGGTGTCTAGTCTTGGGTATCGGGAAAATGAATAGTTTATTTAGTTCCGGATGCAATTCTCATGTTAGTATTGGATTGAAGCAGTTACTTATTCCCCTACCGCATCACAGTTATGTTTAAAAAAAAACTAGCTGGGAAACCATCTGGTCCTGGAGATTTATTTGGTTTTAAATTTTTTAACACTTTCATGATTTCCTCAGAAGAAAGAATTAGATGTTTTCCTCACGAGATATACTAGGATGAGGGTGTTGAAAAAGAATTGGGTCAGGAGGCTGAGGATTTGGATTTGCTGAAAATAGATTAATAAAGTAATCCGACAGAACTTTTTTCATTTCAGATTTATTAAAAGTGATTTTTTCAGACACTCTATAGTGTTCCATTTTATTCTTTTTAAATTTTTAGTATGGAAATATTTTGTGTTTTTTTGTCCTAGTTGGACCATATTATCTCTTGATTGTTGTTTTGCTATTGCTTCTTGAATGTCATAAAGTTTCTCTAGTTGAATTAATTTTTCTTGAATTTTCTCTTCTTTTTTATAAACATGACTAGACATATTAAGATTATCAGTTTGAGACAAAATTCTCTTAATATGTTTAGATGGTAGTCCAAAGATGGTTTTTTTCTTGTAAAACAAATTATTTCCTAAAAAGATTGCAAGTTAGTCACCAAGGAAACATCAGGATTATCCCTCCTTACATGATTCCAAGAATCTTTTATAGTTTGTACACATGAAGCTTCCTTTTGCCAAGTGTCATCAAATTTGAATGTGGCTTCAAATTTTACAAAACTATTATCAAGAGTTAGAGCAATGGGACTATGATTAGAACCTACTGCAAATAAGTGAGTAAGTCCTGCTCTTGGAAATTGAAGATTCCAATCAACATTCGCAACAATCCTATTTATCCTTTCCATAATGTTAGCTTTATCTTCCCTATGATTATTCCTGTAAATTCATAGCCTATAAATCCCAGGTTATAAAGACCTACATATTTTAAAATATTTTTATAGTATGTAAGAATAGAATTGTTAAATGGGAGGCCTCCTAGTTTTCATTTTGATCGAAAATCATGTTCATGTCTTCTAAAAGAACCCAAGGAGGAGAATTTTTATCTACTTGTTCTGAAATATCTTTGATGTAGTCCCATGCCATGTTTCTATTTGCAGGGTAAGGACTGGCATAGAAACAAGTTAGTAACCATTTTTTTGATTCAATATTTGTTTGTACTAGTATGTTGATCATGTTAATATTTCATTGGACTATTTCAAAGTAGAATCCATCCACCCATGTTATTGCAAGACCCTATTGGGTATACAATATGGATATTGAGATTTTGTTTCTGAAAGAAATATTATTTCTGGTTTATCTATTGTGATAATCTGTCTTAGATAGTTTTGAGTAGAGGGATTTCCACATCCCTGGACATTCCAAGCTATTATCTTCATGTTTAACTTAAAAGCGATATTATGAATATAAGTATAACTTCTAAGTCTTACTACCATTAACTAAATCAAAGTGTATATTAAGCAAAATGGATATTGAATAAATCAAAGTTCAGAGTAAGAATAGTTATAAAATTTTAAGGTATAAATAAAAATTATGCAAGAAATTTATAGGTGGCAATTGTTTCTAAGGAAGGAATTGATTGCGGTTAGTGATACTATAAGTGACCAAATCAGAAAGCTAATCCTAAGATTGAGATGACTATTTAATCATGAATATATTGGGAAGATCTAATTTTAATATTGTAAGAAATTGAGAATCATGGGCAAATGGTTTAAAGATATAATATAATACTATTGGATAACGAGACAGTTTAAATTGTAAATACTTGTGTTCTGTCCTGCTGCTCAGATAGGGAATCAAGCGAGAAGGGCAATGGCAGATATGATTCATTTTCTTTTTGTTTTTCTTTGATGTTTGATCCGTATTGATCAATTTGAAGCAAATTACCATTATCAGTAGAAATTGTGCAAAGTCCTTCAGAAGAAGATGATGATGGAAAATCAGGGATTGAAATATTAAAAAATGATTTTGGTTGCGTGAGTGGAGATGCAAATGATGCTAAAATGCAATTAATGTGTGATGAGTTGATGCAAAATGAGGGAGATAGAGGAACAAAAGAGATATAGGCCAACGAAATTGGGGATTCAAAAGAATCCCTAGTATTTTCGAAAGAAGAAGAAGAAGAGAAAAAAAGCATTTTGTTGAGTAAGGGTGGTTCTATGTTGGATCTAGGATGAAACGGATTACTAAAGTAGTTCAGCAATTGGTTCTGGTTCTGGTTCTAACTCGGCCGATCTGATTGAGTCTAAGACCAGGTGAGTTTATGAGTTGGATGATCTAAAAGATTCGGAGTCAGAGGATGGTAAAGGGATGTAATCTTCAGGTAAGTTGAAAGGGAATATTCTTTTTCCAAGCACTGAGTTAGTCGCCATTGGAATTTATTCATCAATGAATAATTGACGGACCAAGAACCTCATAAGGTTGATCCTCAGCTGATGTAGAAACCACCCCTTCCTCATGGTTGTCCTCTCTAAATAACGCCTGAAAAGTCACTCTTACTCTTGGTAATGCCATATAAGCTTCCACAGATCCTGAGTTTCCATGTGCAACAACATTATGTTTAGGGTTCCATATTTGGATTGAAATGTCGTTTAACCAGTAGAGGTCATTACCAGGGTATGGGAAAGCCACCGTAATGTCATAGTTATCCTCAAGAGGTCTTCTGTGAATGATGGAACTATTATTCACCTTGTGACCAAACCTAAGGCAGTGAGAGCAAAACTTAGAAGGAAGGTTTAAGTAGTTGAAAAATATTTCAGTGGTAGGGTACTTGTCCACCTTAACTAACAGCTTCACAATAAGAGGTTTTTCTATATTAACCCGGACTAAAACCATTGGCAGACAATCTGAATCCATAATCTCGCTTCCCATACATATCCTGCTTATTGTGCCTATCCTACTAGCTATGAGTCATAATATCTCCTTTGTTCTGTTTTTGTGCCTTGCATTAGATACACTGTCCCAAATGGGTATTTATTTGACTGCATTTGTAGATATGTTCAAACCAGGATAAGATGAAATAGCTGTTAAAACATTTCCAAATGGATGCCAAGGACCATTAAGGGAAATCCATTTCAGGACATCAGGTGAATGGAAAGTAATGATAAATAAATTCGGATCAACTTCTCTAATCTGAAATCCTATTTTTTTACCAAAAAAATGGCTTAGTACTCCTATAATCACCCATGATGTGTAAAGCTTAGTTGAGAAGATCCTAGCTAAAATGACGTTTTCCTTGATTCCAAAGTCCCTTATAAATTCGATTGCGAAGGAAAAAGAGGAGGAAAAGATTAGTGGCACCTTGTAATAAGGAAAATTAATGAATTAGACAGACTTTTTTATATGACATTTCATCTAGCCTTTACCTATATTGTACAGACTCTGGCGCTCTTCATACATTCGCTGGAGGTCGTTGCAGAAACGCTGGCGTGTGTAAGATACACGCTGGCATTTGAACCAAGGTCGCCAACGACTACTTTTCAACGGTCACCGGAACGGCTAGTTTCTACCTACATAAATACGGCTCGAGTTTGATCTTATAAATTCACAACAATCTTTAATCTGATCAATCTTTTCTTAATTTCAATTTCTTTCAACTTTGAACCATTAATTCTGATTTTTGATTCTTCTGAGGAAGATATGGAAATGGATGAAATGTTGTATGAAGAAGAGGAAGAAATGTGTATGGAGTTTTTGCATCAAATGGATGAATATGCAAATCAAGATAGAAGAATGCGACATTTTATGTTGCAATTACAATCTGGGATCATACCAAAGCCTTTAGAGCCATATGAAGTTGCGACTAGAAGATGGACGTGGCGAGATCATCATTTTTACCACAAAAATATGATGCATGATTATTTTGATCATGATTGTGTCTATTCCGGTGAGGATTTTCAGGGACGATTCCGCATGGGCCGCAACTTGATGCAAAGTATTATTTCCGCGCTTTGTCAGGTGCAACCTTTATTTAATTATCAGTATGATGCATGACATGTACGAGGCTTTAATCTCGAATAAAATGTCATTGAGGCCCTCCGTATACTATGTTACGGGGTACCAGCGGATTACATGGATGATTACATCCGTTTTGGGAAAACAACTGTCTTTAGGTATCTCAAATTTTTTTGCGAAACAATAGTCGAGAATTTTGTACAACCTTTTTAAGAAAGCCTACTCAGGAATATGTTCAAAGAATAACTGCAGAAAACACCGCGAGGGGTTTTCCAGGAATGCTAGGTAGTCTAGACTGCATGCACTGGACGTGGCATGCGTGTCCGGTTGAATTGGCAGGCCAATATAAGGGTCATTATCCAAAACCAACTGTAATTTTGGAAACTTCAGCTAGCTATGATTGCTGGTTTTGGCATGTTTTTTTTTGGACTCCCGGATTCAAATAACGATCTCAACGTTTTGTATAAGTCACCATTGTTTGAAGATCTTAAGAATGAAATCATGTCGCACTATAATTTCACCATCAACGATCATCACTACACTCAGGGTTATTATCTAGCAGGCGGAATTATCCAGAATGGTCAACTATGGTTCAAGCTTATAAACAAATAGGTTTTGGACCGACGACTTCGAAGGATATGAAGTACTTTAACACTCAACAAATGAAATGCAGAAAGGATGTTGAACGCGCTTTTGGCATACTGAAAAGGAAGTTTTCCATCATAGCTGGGTCGTCACGCTTTTTTGATCTTCAAGAAATGAACAAAGTTATGCTGACTTGTATCATTCTGCATAACATGGTCATTGAAGAAACCAGGCGTGACCCAACCTGGACTAGTTTTCCAGATGAAGATTTGGCGTCCGATCTTGTGGTGGAGCATGGGCGTCCGACAAGAGAGTATAGACTTTCCACTGACAGACTCCAAAATCGGGAAATCTATGGACAACTAAGACAAGATCTAACTAAAAACCTTTGGGATTCAAAAGGAGCAAGAAACGATGCACGGGAATGAGGGAGAGGCAGAGGGAGAGGCAGGTAAATGTTATTTTCAATTTAGTGTTGTTTATTTTAATTTAAAGTTGTTTGTTTAACCGACAATTTTCAATTTAGTGTTGTTTATTTTAATTAATATGTTTTTTATTTTAAAGTTGTTTGTTTAAAACGAGTACACTATAAAATTAAAATTGAGCCAATTATATTAAAAGTAATTTTAAATAAACGAGTACAATTAAATTAAACTTAACTAAACAAGAATATTAAATTAAACTTAACTAAACAAGAATTAGAATTAACTAAATAATAATTAAAATCAGTTAGCAAGACTGTATTCATCTTAGTTTTCTTCCGAGGCATCATCTTTGTCTTCTTCTACATTCACAAACTGTCCAATTTGTTAAGGGCGGACTTGTTCAGGGTCTTGTTGTTGTTCGACCGCGACTTGTTGTTGTTCGGCGGTGGCTTGTTGAGCTTCGGCCGCATCCATTCCCTTAGTCCATGAAGCAAGTTGTCGTTGATTCATTATTGAAGTGTTCAAGGAGAGTAACTTTTTTAGCTTACAATCCATGTAGTATTGTTCTCGAGAAAGACGATTTTTTGGTTGATTATTTATAGCAATGCAACAGTCCCTGGCTCTATTTGCTTTTATCTGCATCTCGAATTCCTTGTGATCAACATATTTGTACTCGCTTGAACCTCCTTCTAATGCTCGTTGGGCTGCGACAAAGCTGCTTTTGCAGCTTTCTGACCCCCTCATCTTCTTCTCTTGACGTTGGTGTTAACGTCTAGATTAGTGTTGTGTTGTTCCTGACTACTTGGAGTTCCATCAGGTGAGGAAGCAGGCCCTCCATTATGAAAATCCTGCGAGATTGGACCATGTGGTGATCTTGCAGGTACTTGATTACCTTCCAGTAAGTATGGATTAAACTTGTTAAGCACCCTCAAAATGGTGAAACAAGTTTCATGTTGGAAGCCTTGTTTGTGGGATCTTTGCCACTCTTCCCGACATCTTCGTTCCACGTCCGGTTCGGCTTCACCACTTCTTCTGTTGTGCCACATTTGAGTGATCAAAGCTACGAATTCACTAACGACAGCTGAAATTGTGTCAAAACGATGAGACAACCCATCGCCATCACGTCGATTGGGGTTACCTGTTTCTTCACAAATTTATTGTAAAATCTTATCATAAAAAGTTTTTTTTCTTGATAAATACCATTGATTTCATTTAATTTATATAATACATAATTTCTGCAAGGTGACTCGTCTTCATCCATCGTATACTTGACACCACGAATTCTTGTGTTTTGTAGTGTTTCTTGTTGTGTTTTCTGTGGTGTTTGTTGTAGTGTTTGTTGGTGTGATCGTTGTTGTGAGGCTGACATATTTGTTAGAAATAAAATTTATAGCGATGAAATTTTTTCTGGTAGATTGTTGATATGAATAGTTTTATTTGAAAAATAATAATAATTAGAGATGGTATGAAATTGTGTAATTTTGAGGTAGTGATGAAGAAGGTGTGAGTTTTAAGTCTGGAGATGAACTGAATTTATAGGGAAACAAAAAGGAACATCATCCGTTGGATGGAAGGAGCCGTTGGTGTTTTTATGAAAAACACAGCGCTTTCAGGAAGGACGCTGGCGCATGAAGTAACAACGCGCGCTAGAAAGACCAGCGCCGGCGTTGTTGGCTGAAACGCCGGCGTTGTTGGCTGAAACGCCAGCGTTAGAGACAAGATCTCCCTACCTCTCGTCAAGCGCGCGCTACATGTTTTAACTCACTCAACAAACCAACAAATTTGTTGGTTTGAACATCCATTTTTCACGTTTGTTAAATCCATAGGGGAGCAAAATGAACAAACTTCATTCCATAATCTATTCTAATCCTAGGTAGTCAAATTCAGTCAAACTAAATGAAATGTTTTATTATACTCTGTGTTTTCATGGTGCAGTGCATTGTTTTTTCTAGTCAATAACCATAGCTGACATGAATGGACCTGATATAATGATAATCCCAAAACATAGTATCATCAAACTAAAATCCTAAACATAGGAATTAGAAATCCTAGTTACGTAATCCCAATATATAGTGTTGTTGATCACAGATTGGTCGAATTTTATTAAGAGATTTTTTGAATTTAACTTTAAACTCACAGGCTTCTTGTACTCAAGTTCTTACAAGTCCATCTCTGTATTCTGCTTTTTTTCCTTAGCTGGTTTTCTTCTTATCGGTGTTTCAAACTCTTCTTTAATTCCTCAGTAAGCTTCACCAGTACCGAATGATCAAAGTCAGGGTGGTATTTTATTTTTTGCTTCAAAAAAATGAAGAAAAGTCAGGGTAAGCCTGCCAGCCCGAACTGGCACATTATAAACCTGATAACTAGAGGCACGAGAACTGGAGGAAAATTTTGGTATTGAATCCGGCTGGCGGTAGACACACATGCGCTGAATGTTTCAGAACTGATAATTATTGTTGATCAAAAATCAAAACTAGTCATAAAAATCCAAGGTGACCAAACTTGTGATACAAAAACCCCATTCAAATGTTGGGATCTATTAAAACTCCATCGTAAACAAAATTGATACAAAAACCCCAAATTTTTAAAAATTGGATACAAAAACCCCAAATTTGATGAAACCGAAATTTAAATTTGGGGTTTTTGTGTTAATTTTGTTTTGATGGGTTTTTTGTGTTACTTTTGTTTTGATGGGTTTTTTGTGGAAGGATGGTAACATCTTTGGGGTTATAACTCGCGTACCGAAAGAATAAAATATGACTTTGGGGATTAAAAATAGATAAACAAGTTACATAACATAAAGAATAAAATGTAGAAGCCTACTCAATGTGCCCTCGTACCAATCAAAGTACAACAGTCTTGGTTCCTTCATAAGGTAGCACGCGCAGCTCACAATATGACTTTATTGCCTTTGACAAACATTGTTTTTCAAGGTTTTCTGACTTTTGCACAAAGCTAAGTAGGTTATCTCGATGCGACACTCTCTCAACCTGCAGAATGGAACTCAATACATTACAATATGTTATATACATGCATTATCTAAAGGTTGACAGGGTTATCTGAGATATTAGGTGCTCTAATCATTATTGTAGCAACACGTCAGAGAGAAAAGGAAGAATATGTGACCGGGCAAAAGAATATTACCATCTGCTCAATAATTGCTCCAGAATCAAGTTCTTCGGTTACAAAATGACTAGTGGCCCCAATCAGCTTCACACCAGAATCAAATGCCTACAAAACACGAAAACACGGCTTAAGAAAGCAGACATCGACTGAGAATAGATAATTCACAGCAAAACAATAAAAGTATGAAACTAATACCTGCTTAGAAGGATTCCCACCTTTAAATGATGGCAAAAGGCCATGGTGAATGTTGATAATATCTTTTCCGTAGCTCTCCAAGAATTTTCCAGATAATATCTGTAACACATTCACTACTTTAAATTAACCACATGAACTGACAGCTTCATTACTTATGTGAATCATCATGACAAATTGAAAAATAAGAATATAGGATTGATCCCATCCACCCCAATTAGTCGTAATTAAATCATATTCGATGATCATGATGATACTAAGAGATCAATACCATCAGAACAAGGTTACTGAGCACTTCTGCAGTATACTAAGCCATTAGGCTGAGAAGGAGACACACTTTTCCCCTCAAAATGGTTGGCACAGTGCACAATAAAACATGCATGCGCCCCAGGTCTAATCATTGCAAAGGCATAAGAAGAATCAGATCTATGATGCGAAAATAATAAGATGTCCAATTTTGTTAATTTATTAGTCCTTAACCAAAAGTTAGAATACATGCCGAATCTGTGAGACAATCAGTACCTGCATATATCTAGCAAGGACAAGGAAATCTGTATTTTCAACCAACTTCAATATTTCTCCTTCTCTTTTATTCCCTTTAGTCATGTGCAAGACATGGTATGGGATGCCATGCCTCTGCAGAAAACGACTTACGTGGGTATTGGGACCTCTCTCGTGATTGCTGGAAAAGCATAATAAGATGCCGATTTAACAAAACGGAAAGCATGTATCTGCCACTAAATAAAGATACCTCAAATTTCACCTTATCACACAGGTTATTTCCACAGGAAGTCTACCATCCTGCCATGCATGTAACAAGTCAACCAAACAGTGATCCTGGAACAACATGAACAACCTTTACAAAGTCAAGGAAACAGACAGTAGGATCCAACAAGGCTAGCTACCATAACGAAACCACTTCAAATAGAACATACACTGACCTGCTTTGAAGCAAACACTGCAATCTTATACTTGGGATCAAGATCAGGCACCCGTAAAACAGATTTCACTGCATGAAACAACTTTGAGAGTTTCCGAAAGTCCTCATCCATCTCCGCTCGTGGCCATCTTAAAGGGTCAAAGACAAACTCACTGCCAATGATCCATATATTATTAGTACACTCTCTACTTTATTTAGCATACTGCATACCTTCCAGTTATAATCAAATTAAACAGCTTCACCAATTATATCAAGATACATTATGTAGTGCACCACATCATGCAATGGTTTAAAGCTCAAACTAGCAATCTGACGAAAGTAAAGTAACTATCATGCTATATCAGGTCAAGTGAAAATCACACATAAGCACACATAGTACAAAGAACACAAAAGCAAAGAACAACCCCAAGATATCTACACCAATTCATATTGTTCAAACTTAAAAAACTTTTTGCATAATTGCCTCAAATCCCAACTATGAATATACAACCACCACCATATGGAGAAAAAACGGTGATATTGAATTCGGTAATTCACAATTTTATCCAAAGATGCTCGAAAACCCACAGCTATAATGTGCATTCATTTGGCAAGCCTACATAATCTCATTGCTACAATTACTTTTAACAGCTTTGTTGTCGTTTTCGTGTTATAGTTCACCCTATTGCACATTTCACAGTTTCTACTACGGCTGGATTGTCTCTTTATATTTTTCTCGTCATTTTGGCATTTCAACTGAAGAAAAAAATAGTTGTATTATATAACTGAATATGAAATCGAAGAGAGGGCGTTACCTACGGGCGTAGAATACGTGTTTTTTCTGAGGAACATAAACATCAACACTCTGTATGTTACCACCTCTAGAAGCAATACATTCAGATAGCTTTGCAACTATCCCAACATCATCCTACTTCTCATTCAACAAACAAATCAATCAATTAATCAATTCTTGATGAGAACAGTAATCAATTTCATCCTAATTAATCAAATTAAAGGATTAGAGAGAGTGAAAGAGAACGTACGGGGCAGTGAAATACGTGAATCCCATGAGTAGGTGAACGAGTGGTGGTGGTGGTGGTTGCGGTGGTGATGGAAGATCTAGAAATGAATGTTTCTCCTCCTCCTCTTCCAAAACCAGACCAAGAATTTGATTTCAATAACTCAAGAGCTCTTCTTCTTCCTCTAATGATGAAACTCATCTCTTTCTCTGTCTCTCTCTTTTCGAGATCAGACCCAGAAAAAGAGATTCACGACCTCACTTTCTTCTCGGCCTTGCCCATTTTCTGGGGTGTCAAATTGCAAAGTTTTTTTTTGTCCATCTTTTGGGACCAGCCACCAACTTCTCTATGGGTTAACCACTTTGTTTAGTTGAATCTGACTTGCCTCGAGTCAGATCATTTGTTTTTTACTTTTTTTTTTGGGGTCTCTGATTCCATCCGACTCAGTCTATGAGTCAGACGAGTTCATGGTCTTACTCCCCCGTCTAGTGTTCCACTCCCACCCAATCGAACGAGTGGTTGAACGTTTTTGGCTGAAATGGTGCCTCAACACTACCCATAATTGGGTCTAATTGGTAGTGCACTCCTTCATTTGAAAGAGTGACACTACCCATAGGATTTGCTCTAAGATTTAATTCAGGTTGAGTCAAGTTCACAAGTCAGTTGAGCTGGAAGGCAACAAACAACCAAGTCAAACCAAAGAAAGTTTTCTGGTAAAAAAACAAAAACAAAGAAAGCACTGCACTAATAATGATCTTAACAAGGTTTTCTGGCAATTAAAATGCCGGCAACAAACGGAAAAGATTAAAACTATCACCTACATAACATAGGTTCTGTCCATAACTTAATAGGCTTGTGGAGCTCATAAGAGCGCACAAAATTTCATTCGTTCCACTTAATTTAACACTTGCTTTTTACTGCTGGGCACACTGTACCCTGGGTCCACCTGCTTCCTCCTCGCCGTCATCATATGCCTCGTGTTGACTCTGTTGCTTCCGCCTCATCTCCTCCTCGATGTTCACATCATGCAAGGTAGTCTCCTCACAATCATCTATCTCCA
This sequence comes from Papaver somniferum, assembly GCF_003573695.1. Lineage (NCBI taxonomy): Eukaryota > Viridiplantae > Streptophyta > Magnoliopsida > Ranunculales > Papaveraceae > Papaver > Papaver somniferum. The sequence goes on along the minus strand of NC_039362.1, from coordinate 200,602,630 downwards.
TGTCCGTCAAGCGGTTGCTGTTTGGCTTTGGCGGTAGTATTGTTTCCAACTTGTGGCACTGTTCTGGTGACAGAACCCCAGGCTCAGGGAATTCAACGTTGAACAAGATGTATAGCCTGCCTTTCATGAATGGCCTCTGATATTGTGGCATCCCCTCGTCATTGATCGCTTTGTGCTGACCTGTTTCGTTAATATTATAACAATATGTTAATAAAACAAAGATTAATGGTGGTCTGGTAATTGTCATATCTATATTTGCAGGATAATAACTGGGAAACAAGTTATGAAACTATACCTGGCTTGATGATTTCGCCAGGATTGGATTTGATCAGAAGCTGCCTGCCATCGAGATGGGTTATGGCAAACTGGAAGCCACATAGAGCCTCAGTCAAGCTCAGTGAATGTTCAACATAGAGATCATCAAACTTCCGTTTGAACTTAGGGTGCTCCTTCTGTTGCAACACCATGACAATATCTCCTGTAACTGTATCAGGCTGCAATAATGAACATGGGCACTATTAGTTACTTTCAAGACAAAACAAATTTCAAAAGGGACAGCGTAAGTAGCGTAAAGATTCTGTCACCAAGCTGTGCCCTCATTTATATGGACCCTACACCTATATGATTCAAGGCATAGCTCTAACTAGCATTCCTATTTGAAAGTAAAAGAAAACAACTTTTTGTTCTATTCCCACTTACAGCTTCATCTGCTTGTCCCTCGAACACAATCTTTTGTCCGTGCTGCATTCCTTTTTCAACATGTACCTCCAGCACCTTCTTTTCCTTGGTAACTTTGTTCCCTTTGCACTGTTGACATTTATCTTTCTCATTGATGACCTCACCTACCATAATCAAGCAACGGAAATAAGAATCCTTCATGGTCAACATAACAAATTAAAAACTCTACAAGAATTTGGATGCTTGGCATTGCTTATACCTGAGCCTCTGCACTCTGGACAGACATGTTGCATTTGCTGGATCATCCCTGGCCCAATTTGTCGGGTTGATATCTTCAATCCTGAACCTTGACAGCCGGCACATCTATTTGATGCCCCACTCTTTGACCCTTTCCTGCAATGATAAAATAAAATAGATTGTAAGAAATACGGAACTCCCAACTAAAAAAGTAATCAGAAAAGAAATCTCTGATCTGCTATATTGTGACCACAAAACTACACATTCTTAGTATCGGACTCAACAAGCATCACTAGAAATTGCAAATTGATTAAAACTTCGCTTTGCAAGAACTCTACAGAAAGCTAAGACTCGAGAAGAGAACACAGCAATCAGATGTTTGGAATAAGCAGACGTCCGTCCATCAAAAGCAAGTTTCAATACAGTAAGAAACAAAACTACACATTCTTAGAATCAGACTCAACAAGCATCACTAGAAATTGCAAATTGATTAAAACTTCGCTTTGCAAGAACTCTACGGAAAGCTAAGACTCGAGAAGAGAACACAGCAATCAGATGTTTGGAATAAGCAGATGTCCGTCCATCAAAAGCAAGTTTCAATACAGTAAGAAACAAATCATTTTAGCCAACTCCATACTGGTACTACATACAACTAAACAAGTTGCTTGATGCTTCTGCACACTAACCTTCATTGTTCCTAACATTCTAAGGATGGTCTTGGCATCAGTTAATTATTCCATACACTTTAGATGCATCTCTTTTGCGTGGGGGATTCATCTCTTTTATGTGTCGCCTAGAATAAGCAGATGTAAGTTAATATGACAGCATTGTATTCACCATAGGCCAAAGATGTACTTAACTCCCTTAAGGCAAATCTTGTAATATAGAGGAGATAGATTGGTTATTTTAGGGGGTCCATTGGTCTCAGCTCTCTTGGTTTAGTTTGAGCTCATTATCTTCTTAAACTGTAGCAAATTGTACCCAATATTCGCTAACACCAAATGTGAAGCAGAAGAGCGAAAACAAAAACCAAATATTAAGCCAGACCACCGTAAAAGTCCTACAATCTATCTCCTTTATCTCATAAAGTTCTTCTCTGTTGATAACTAACAACAGTAAAGAATTAAAGATGGTTGATATGGATGTACATGCTATTGAAAACTACTGAGCTTCATATACAAAAGTTATCTTACTCGATGCTGGAATATAATTCGTACTTTGCACTGAGTGTTTAAGATTAAGAAACAAAAAGTGTAAGCTGAAATGACTTACCCGCTGCACTTCGAACACAATGCATTTCTAGAAAGAGAGAGTTTCTTTTCAGTCCCGTTATATAAGTCTTCCAAAGAAACCTTTAGAGTATGTACCACATCCTCTCCCTGCTTCTGCCTCCGGCCTCTTGAGCTACCACCACCAAAACCTCCTCCTCCTCCACCGAAGAATGATTCAAATATATCAAAAGGATTGTGACCTCCGCCGCCACCACCAAAACCTCCTTCTTTAAGGGCATCTTCTCCATATTGATCATATATATCTCTTTTTTCAGGATCATTAAGAACTTCATAAGCCTGGGCTATTTCTTTGAACTGTTACCCACAAAAACGAGAGGAAAAACGGTAAGAAGCTCTGCATGGAGTAGCCATGAAATCGAAACTTGCAGTCACACAAAAGGGGTTAGGTATCGCTAAATTATAGGATTAGGAGGACATTCAAATTTTAATATGCAAAGCTAATTAAAACAGGATATCTTCATAATCACACAAAAAACACCCCATGAATCAGACCCAGTACCAGTATCATGGGCATTGAGATCCTTTCTACAGAGTGAGCAAGCAAAATACATAAACATGCCCCAATTACAGATTATCATAACCTTCAAAAATAGAATTTAAGGTGGCCCTGAGATTAATAAGGCGGTCCATGAATTTAAGACCCTTTCTACAAAATCACACTAATCTGGCCTATTGAGCTGACTAAATAAAATACACATAAATGCCCCAATATCAAAATTAAAGGTTCTTAAAACCTTAAATAAAATTTACCCTAATTAATGTCGAACAGAACACAATGTGCGAACACTAAAAGAACGATTTTCTAATAGAATTTACAGATACAGATATAGTGACAAACCTTCTCAGGGTCTCCTCCTTTGTCAGGATGATTTTTGATAGCAGCCTTTCTATACGCCTTCTTTAGTTCATCCTGAGTAGCATTCTTTGAAACACCAAGCGTTTCATAGTACTTTGTGCTGTCACTCTTCTTTGGAGCACGACCAAACATGATGATAACGATTCAGATACCAAAAGGGGGCAAGCAGCTGAACAAAAAAAGATTGTTAAGAGATGTCAGTGAAAAAAAAACTAAATATACCAATCAATTTATTGATAAACAAACAAAGAAAAAAACTAAATTTAGTAAACACAAGATCTAAAAATAGGGTATAATCTCACAGAGTAAATGAGATCCAAAAAAAGATATGAAACCCTAAAAGAGAAATAAGAGAGCGAACTTGCTTACGTTGTTTCGGTCCGATTAAGAAGCTCTCACGGAGTCTAGGTCTCGGTCTCTCAGGCTCTCTCTGGTGATGGTTTTAGAGAGCGAGCGAGCAAGAGAGAGATGAGATGATACCTAACCTAACAAACAACTAGAAGAGAAAAAGAGGTGATATTTGAGACGACTCTCCAGTCTAAATAAAAGAAGGGGAAAGAGAGAGGCGGACTCGGTTTTGGTAACCAAGTAGGGGCCAGTATTGCCATGTACTGTATTTGGAATCAAGGTTTGACTAGTACTAGTCGACCGAGAAAAACAAACGATAGAACTGGATTGATGGCAAACTTAATGAGAGCAAATCTTACGGTGGAATCTATCCATTTTCCACGCCACTTCAGCACTTGGAGCTGAGAATAGAAGCGTAAGTGTAGTGGTGGAATAGTAGAAATGATATTCTTAATAGCGTTTTACGCTATTTTTAATAGCGTTTTTCTCTCAGTCGTTAGATTCTCAACAACTCAGTTTAAATCTACGGATAAAAAAACGCTATTCTTAATGGAGCTAAGCTCCATTCTTATTAGCGTTTTTTGTCTTTTAGCACGCTATTCTTAATAGCGTTTTTCATGGATTCCACGGACCATTCCACCAAATCATGGAACCCTGCTTGGATTTTCTGTGAAGACCACAACTTGGAAGCCATTAGACTTGACATTCCATGGATTTTCCGCACTTGGAATAGGTTGGATTCCACCATAAGACTTGCTCTGAGCAAACTGCGATTCTAGTTGGTGAGCAAATGGGTGGATTTGTCCATTTACACCTATGATAGACATATGATCAAATTTGACGTTTGCTAATTCTGTCTCTAAGAGCAGTTGCTATGGAATGAACAAACTCAACATTTGTGTTTCCATTTCACAATAAAGTTTGTTCATTTTGCTCCCATTATGGACTCAACAAACATGAAAAATGGATGTTCAAACCAACAAATTTGTTGGTTTGTTCATTGAGTTGGAAGATGTGACGCGCGCTTGATGAAAGGTCGGGCGAGCTTCACTCCAGTACTGGCGGTTGAGCCAAAAACGCTGGTGCTTGTCTTTCCAGCGCGCGCTCTAGGGTAAAGCGCCGGCGCTTTCCATTCCAGCGCCGCGTTTTTCATAGAAGCGCCGACGGCTGAATCTGGACGGTTGAAAACTCTTGTGATCTAACGGCTATAATTTTTGAGTTCTATAAATACTCCTCATTTCAACTCTAAATTCACACATTCTTCACTCTCAAATCATCTACAAAAATGCCTCGCAGAGTTCGTGGTGTTAGATTCACTAAACAAGAGAATTTAGCTATTTGTAGAGCCTTTGTTTTTCACGCAGAAGATGCTTTCATGAGTAATGTAGCCGATTCGGCGTTGACTTTTGGGAGAAAGTTCATAGAATGTTCGCCGCTGAAAAGGGGAACATCCATGGGCGTGATTTTCACGGATCGTCGCATCGTTTTAGTTTAATTAGTATGAATGTATTGGAGTTCGTCGCTCAACTAATGGAGAATCACAAAAATAAGCTCAACGGTGAAGCCGAACATGAACTGTTGCCCAGAACTCTAGAGATGTGGTCAGCATCTCAATGCGGTCGTCCTTTCGACTTTCATGCTTGTTTCAACATTCTTAGGGTGCTCAACAGATACGACCCCTACATCGCCCTAGGAATTCCACCACCCACCGAGAATTGACGTCTATGTAGTATTGTTTTAATCTAATGTATTTCTTTTTTTCTAATGTATGATGTGGTTGTTCAATGCAGTATGTTTTTATTTATGAGATTGATGGTGCAATGTTTAATCGAGGAAAAATTTATTACTTATGATATTGATGGTTTTAGATAATCGTAATAACACAAAATAAACAACAAACTAAATAACATAATACCATAGTGAATCAATTTTTTCTTCGACTTCAATCATCCCACTCCACCAAAAAAATACTTAGGACATTCCCAGAAATGCCTTCCATATGTGTCTTCTTCACAAGAAGTCCGCAAATGCATAAACGTCTTGTAATCAGGCTTTGAGCATCCACCGATTCTATGTGGACAATGTTAATTTGTATTTGTGAACTCCATGTCCACAATGCTTGCAGTGTAATAACTCCTTCTTCAATTTGGCTTTAAGTTTGAAGTTTTTGCAGAGTGTTGCAATCTTTCTTCTTCTTCTTTTTTAATCTTCATCGCATCATCTAGCATATGTGGTTCCTCTGGACAGTTGGGATCTTGACATCGCAAATACCTGAGCTTTTCCGGTTGTGATTCAATCACCATTCTGATGCGTGAATAACCTTCCCACAGACACTTTAAATACATCCAAGGGCATTGCATAAGACTGTGGTTATCCATGAAACATATTGGACAAACCTCTTTTGCTTCGACACATAATATTTGCTTCGCTTTGACTTTAGAAAACATGGTGGATGTTGAGAAAATCTGTTGGTTTGGTTGAGAGGCCACCCCTAGTGTTGTATTTATAACAAAAAAAAAATACGCGTTGGTAATTCAAACGGGCGGTTTTAGTAAAATCGGGTGTTTTACTACAAACACCAACTCGTATGGTAATTCAAACGCGCGCTTAAAGGAAAGCCGCGTGGTTATACTGCAAACGCCAACGGTTAAATTTCCAACTGCTCAATTTTCTTTCTCTAACTATAAATTGTTAGAGCACTGCTCGGTCGAACCTACTAGCGTTGTTATGTCAAGTTAGTTTTCAATTTTAGTTGCCAAAATGTATTCTCGATTTAGCATACTAAAGATAGTTTCAGACTAGTTTAGGTCTAAGAAGTTGAATCGAAGTTATCCTTAAAGGATGAAGAATGAAGATTGAAGGCTACAAGAAGACATCAACAAGTACTTCATCAACATATATATGTGATTGATTTCATTTGGATTCTTGTTCAATTCTACCTTTCTAATCTATCAAGATATATGCTCACTACATGGAACAATTCCGATGACGGTAAATGTACATTTATGTATATATACTTGAGGTTATTTGATTCGACCTTGGTGATAATAACCTTTATCCCTATAAAAGATCTCATGTTATAGTGAATGAGCTTGCGAATCCAATGAGCCAAGAATCACTCAATTTCGAGTTATGACGATAAAGTTATGAGTGATTTAAGTTCATTAGTAGGAAACATTCCATGGGCTTTGGAGTGGTCCGCGAACTTGGGCCCAATACGTGACTAAAAGGGATTTTTGGTCAAGTTGGTGATGTTTCCTTATCTAGGCAAGTTAGCTATTGGTCCAAACACTTTTGATTACCATATTAAAGTGTTTGTGATTCCTGCCTAAGTTAAAATGTGATTTATTCACATAAATACAATTTTTGCTAAATAAGTTATTTATTTAATTATTTTGGAAAGAGTTTTAACTTAGGAAAATATCTTTGCTTAGCTTCCAAGTTATTGTTCATTATAAATAATGAGTTCGCGAGTTTACACGTTTTTCATCCCTTTGGAAAATTGGCGTAAGCTCTGCAGGTTGTTTTCCGCGTCTTCCGTTCTTCGTGAACGAGAGTGAGATAAAAGTCTTTGTATTGGAGATCACAAAGCCAAGTTGGATTTAATCTTCGTGATTGATCATACAACTTGTAATCTAGGTTTTTCACCTCTTGTCTATTCTAAAGTTTTCTCTTCTGATATAAAACCATTCAAGAGTTGTTGATCATAAACCCTAGGTTTTGATAGATTTCAGTTTCCGATCGTATACCAACACTTGTTAGTCAAAGTCGGAGACTAGAAAGAAAAACTTCTTTTGAGGCATCTCGTAAAAATCCTTGAGAAGTTTTAAACAAGATATCTCTAGATTTATTCTAGTTGTTCTTGTGGTAGATTTATTATGGTTTTCTTAACTTGGAAATTGATCTTTGGAATCACCCAAGTTTACTTACGGAAATCAGGTTCACGGACTCCTTGTGTGTACGCATACTGATTGTAAGTTAAAACCCTAATCTACAAGTTTGTTTTGATATTACTTTTACCTAGTAATTGTTTTTATCAAAATAAACACAAGATTTCCAAAACCTTGATTCACATCTAAAGGGAAATCAAACTGGTGTTTTGTGCAAACAAAATATCAAATCATATCGATCGTTGTGGTGTATCTTCTAAAGAGAACTTTGGGTTCTGCTAGAAGATTTGTGTGAAGAGTTCCTAAAGAAAATCGGTATTCTGCTAGGAGTGCTGAAGAAGGTATTACATCTAGTCCGAATAGGTAGTAGGAAATTGGTGTAACAGCTTATTATCAGTGTGTGTTTATTTTGGACTAGGTCCCGGGGTTTTTATGCATTTGCGGTTTCCTCGTTAACGAAATTCTGGTGTCTGTGTTATTTCTTTTCCGCATTATATTTTATTTATATAATAGAAATATCACAGGTTGTACGTTAAGATCAACCAGTTCTTGTATCCGGCCTTAGGATTGTTGAGTGAATTAATTGACACTTGAACATTGGTTTTTGGTACCGTTCAAGTTAATCCTCTTATATTAAATCGGGCTCGCAAATCTCTATTTGCTGATTGCGGATTGAATCAAGAGATAGAGATATAAAACTCTTTGATATACTTTTGATAGATTGAGTCTAACTGCCTAGTTGATTCTCTTGAAAGTATATTGGAGTTTTTCTATTCAGATTTCCAAACGAAATATTGGGTGGTGTTGTTAGACCCCCGCTTTTTCATAAATTTCATTCTTCCCTTCTCCAAAATCACATCTTCTTCTTCTTCTTTTTTTTTTTTTTCTAAAACTCTTAATCTCTCTCACTCTCCAGAAATGTCTGTTAGAAATCGTGGTCCCAAGTTTACTTAAAAAGAGGATATAACTATATGCAAAGCATATTTTTTTCATAGGGTAATCACTGGTATGGGCTTTCAAGACGCTTATTTTGGGAGAACGTTTTTTCAATGTTCGTCTCACTGACGGGAAACCCAGGAAACCGAGATGCTCGTCGATTGCGTACTCGTTTTCAATCCATTAGGCTTACATTCCAACCATTTCTTGCTCTGGTAATGGAAATTGATCGAGAAAAGTTCATCGGCGTAACTGAAGATGAAGTGATCCAAACATCTCTTGATAATTGGGAGGAAGCTCACGGCAAACCTTTTGGTTACGAAGCGTGTTTTAGAATTCTAAAAGATGGTCCATGTCAAGCACATTTGTACTGCACTCGAATGACGCTCCCGGTCTTTACGATGGAAGAAGATGTTATTCTTGTTCGATATTGGTTACATCGTACGATGACACCAATGAACAGTGACTATTTCTGGGAAAGAGTATTAAGACATTTTGTCGCATCAAGGAACGAAACCATAAGAAACGGTAAGATCCTAGAACTAAGAATTGCATTCCTCACTAAGGAAGTCAAACATTATACGGGAGTTTTCTAGATGGTTCACCGTAGCTATTCTGGACTATCCAACGAAGAACTGGATAGTATCTTACCTTTGTCCTCACTGATCAACTGCATCATAAATACCTGAACATGTTGTTTATATGTTTTCAGAAAACCATCGCTCATACCAAGTTTACTGAATAAAGCGGAAGAGAGTTTAAGCATTTTGAGTGCTATGAACTCTACATAGAGAATGTCGCTGGATTTGATGTAGTTTGATATTTTTGTTGTGGTTTATTAAAATGTAGTTTGATGTTATTTGCAAGTTTAAATTGTAATAAATTTCGGTTAATCTGAAGTGGAAATCTCTATTTTAAAATCTAAATATTTTTATTCGTTGATGCCAATTCTTTTGCAAGATATAAACTTAGGCAATAATAAAACATACTAAACAACTTCAATAAAAATCAAGTACAAGTTTTGGCCTGTTTATCTTCATTTGACATATCTTCCATTCAACGCGCTTTTTGACAGTTTCGCTTTTGTTTTTGAATTTTTTTGTTGTTAACTTTCAAAACTGGAGCTCTTCTTTTCCTTTTAGCGGAACATTTTCTTGGAGCAACTTCAAAAACTTTCACTTCCATCTTACAATTTTCAATCTTTTTAAAACTTCCACATATCTTAGAAACAGCAGCTTCAAGTTTTGCATCGCAAAAAAGTGTGATCGCCTTTTCATCCATTGAAATAGATTTTAGAAGAGAAAATTCAAGAGAAGTGAATTTTGGTGTGAGTGAATTGTTTGAAATTGATGGTAATTTATAGAGGTAAAAAGTGAATTTTGAATTTAAAAAAAACTACTCGTTAGCGTTTTTGCTACAAACGCCAGCGACCTATGTTCAAGCGCCGCGTTGAAGCTTTGAGCTACATCGCTTGTCCTTCCAACACTGGCGATTTACCTACGAATGCTAGCATTTGTTTTGCGCTCGCGTGCTTGGTTATCTAACGCCGTGTGCTTTACCATAGTGGAAAATCCAGTTTGTCCATCCACCTGGCTCAACAAAAAGATGGGTTTGTTCATTCCCATAGGAATTTCCCCAGGACTCAACTTGGTATGATCAAATCAACTTTGGCCGACAGGCTAATGTTGGGAAGAGGCTCGGTCTAGGTTGAGACGACGGATCTTATCGGTTCTTCTAGTGATCTAAACTACAAATGGAATATCAGACTCAAATTACAGGATCTACTCTGCGTGTTGAAGGGTAGAAATTTCAGGGAAGCGGAAGCATAAGCTAATATTAACCGATGATTCTTTTATACATGCCAAAAAGGAGTATAAGAAGATACACTTAGATGACGAGTGTATGCAACACACGGGTACCCTCTAACCTAATTTCAATAATTACTAATTAATAATCGACGGTAAAATAAACTGAAACTAATGATTAGAGATTACTAGTACCCCTGACTCGGGTGGCCCCTAACAGATGTTCTAGCCCTTAAGCTGGGATGTGACAAATGGCCACTCCTTCTAGAGATCCTTGTCCTCGAGGATCAATTCTTCAAACTGACTAGCCATGAACTGTCTATCCTCCCACGTTGCTTCTTCAGCAATCATGCCTTCTGATAGACGCATTTATGTGTCTAATATGTCTCTATTGTATGTATTGTTAGTGCTCAATTTTGTATTTATTGTGTTCTTTTATGTATTTGTAGGAATTCTTAGAGAAATAAGCTCTTGCGGCGATATTGGCTCAAAAAGTGGTGTTTTACACCCGAGGATAGAGTACTAAAGGAACCCTCGAAATGCACCGGAAACGTCCCAGAAATGTGCCGGAGGAATCCAGAAAAATTACTATTTCCACCCCAATTGCTATTCGCACCCCCAGTTTGGATAGGGGGACACCATCTTCTTCATTTCAAAAACTGAATTTTGGCGGGAAAACGTGCATGAGAACTGGCAGAAGTTTGATCGAATTTTTTTAACGTGTTATAGGGAGATTAAATGGCTGAGACTTGGCAGGAAGATGTGATTAAGCCTAAGGAAGATATTTTGGGTGTCGGGTCCGATCGAATTTGGCTAGAATCGTCTAGGAAATTCACGAGTTGGGAACGGGGCAGTTCATGTCTGTCACGGGTTTGAGAGAATTTTTGGAGGAATTCGAACGTGTTCTGATGATGCATGGAGGACTCTAACACACTTTTGGACCGTGTAGAAGACAATTAAGGTGAGTTTCCATGAAATTAACATCTTCAGATACGTATTCGAAATAAAAAAGGAAAAAAAATATATTATGAACTGTCCGAGTAATGGAAGATTTTTGGGAGTTATTGCAAAGGATTTCGTCTACCTGTTGAGTATAAAAAGACTTCTGGGGTAGAGTAGAAGGCGGTCGAGAGTTGGGAGGAGAGAAGGAACGCTGCAGAATCGAGAACCATGATTTCTCTCTGCTGCTGCTGCCGCCATTGATGAAGATGAAGAACACGAAGAACGGACTCGCAGCAGCAGTCGTTTATCAACAGTGTCTAAGACGCACACACGTGGGTCGTAGTTAGTCGTACAACAACAGTTATCATTTATCGTTCTTCTTGTAACAGCTGAACAGCGCCTTTGCAACAGTTATTTCTGTTGCGATTTTTCTGTTCATTTGTTTTACACCTTTTCATCATTTGTAAACCACTTTTTGAGCAATAAATAATTATTTTGAGAGCATTTTTACTATGATGAGCTAAAACCCAACACTGGGACGACGGAGGAGGCCAAACTTCATACTTGGGGTAATTTCATTAATTCTTTTTAAGACTTTTGCATTAATTTAAAATTGAAATATGATTTGAATTAATTGGTTGTTATTTAATTTGATGATGTATGCTTGGCTTAGGTGTTTTGATACATCATGGTTAGGACTTACAATCAATGTTTTGAAAATCTAGTTTGGCAAAATAAGAATCCATATAATTTATGTTTTGAGCGATAATTGTTGAGAATAAATCATTGAGCCCTATGTTATGAAAATTGGCCGAATCATTAGTCCCAGTACCTCTCGCCCATTGTGACAAATATTGTGTATATATTTTTATTTTTAAATCTTTACAAGTCCGAGCAACGAACTTTTACTACCACTTTCAAAACTATAACAAAATGGCGCCGCCGACGCGGACTTGTATATAGATTGATTTATTTATTTTAGGTTTATTATTTTTTTTTTAGAATTGTTTGTTCCTTTTTACGTTTCTTTTTGTCTTTATTTTGCAGGTTCAAAGTGAAAACTAAGGACTTGGAGAGGAAAAATATTAAAGCGAAAAGCGAAAAGAGAAGAAAAAAAGGACAATTTTAGGATTTAATTTTTAATTTGTAATTTTTTTAGAGTGTGTGAGGAAAACTGTAATTTTTTATTTATTTATTTTGGACTTTGGACTTTAAACAATTGGACTTTGTTTTTTTTTAACCCTACGGAAGGGTATTATTATTAAAAAAAAAATTTATTATATAAACTGTGTGCAGGGAAGGACGACGATTACTATATCGTCTCGGCCCCTCGGGTTCGCACACGGCATAGGAGTCGTGGCCCGAGTCGACGACAACGGTTCATCGCCCGTCTGGTACGGGAGGTAAGTCCAATCGAAACACCCGTGAATCTCCTGCAAGCGGGTTACTGTCTGCCTTAAGGTGATAATTGTTTGAGGACGAACCAGACTGTCTTTATTTTCCTAATAAAGGGAAAGGCCTGGCCTAAACAAGATAAGGGTTCGGATTTCATCACCTCTCCCTTCTTGCCCGCCTTAGGAAAACGAAACCTAACGCGAACCCAAGCTTAAAATTTGGAATAGAACGAGACCGATAGGGTAACGAGCTTAATAGGAAACTCGTTCGAAAAATATTGGTTGCTCTTTAAGCACACTCCAAAGTTCATGATGGTTTCTGTGAGTTGAATGCGTGACTGCGCCGCCTTGTGATAGCGGTGAGGCCTTGGGTATCAAAGCTCCACTGAGCTTCCCTCGCCTCAATTCAACTTACTTTGACTCAGATTGATTCCAGAGGGGTTTGCTCAAATTGCAACGAATTCCCTTTCGAAAGATAGAAGCTGGTTTAAAAACAATCTAAGTGGAGCCATCATGCTTTTTGTTTGCTAGAAATCTTTAGGTTTGTTTTGGTGGAGTCGAGTCGGCCTTGTTTGTGGTTGTGTAGAATTCCCTTGCAATTAAGAATGTCAAACTGGTATGATAGAAGCCAATACAATGAGTATCGACCTGAATTTGAATATGGACATCATCAGTTTTATGACCATGGTGGGAATAGTAGTTGGGAACGCCAATCTTTTCAAGGTTATGGTTCATATCATAGTGAGCCCAATTACTATCCACACACGAATTGGTCTTACGAGCAAGAAAATCAGGAATATTATAGTACTAGTCATGCGTTTTTGGAAAATTACTTAAAAATTAGTCCTGATTATGACATTTCTAAACCTGTTCAATCTCTAGAAGAAACCTACCAACAAATTCGAAGGGAGTATGAACGTGCAGTTAGTTCAAGAGAAGAGAGTACACAACGGTCTAAGATATTCAATGAGACTTGTGAAAGTATAAGTGTTACGCTCAATGAAATTCAAGCACGTTTAGAGGAAGAAAATGAACAGTTATCTAATGCTGCTCGAAATAATCTAATTTTCCAAAATAGTGTTTCCAATTCTACCCTTGATATCAATAGTGAATATTTGCCCAATCTAGAGGACGAGGTTAGAATAAAAGACACTACTTATTTAGATAAGGTTCAATCATCTTTGTACTATTATGATGATGAGGATAGTAGTAATGAAGAATCTGAAATATGTAGGCATAGTGATCAGGAATCTATTAATCCAATTGAGCTTTATAATGATTATATTATTTCTAGTTCAAATCCAAATAATTTTTATGATTATTCACCTATTCAAAAGGACGAGGATTTGATTAGGGATACCACCGTTTTAGACGATGTAGTTTTTCCTTTTGATTACGAAGCCGATAGTGGTTTAGAGGAACGAGTTTATTCCGAAAATGCTGTTTTAGAGTCTAGCGACTTAGAAACAATAGTATTAGATGAAGAAGATATACCCGTAGAGATGAGTAAAGATGCACTACCTGATAATAACTTAGAAGAATCTCTTGAATATTTTAAGGACTCTGAAGATACGGAAATTCAAGAAATAATTAGAGGTCTATCTAGAGACACTGAAAACTCTAAGTTTGGGGGTGATTATCACTTCCCTAGTGCCTTACCTTCAACTCTCAGAAAGTCCCCACACTTAGGACTTGATATCTGTGCCTCGACCATTTTACAAGATTACCTTCATACTCGTTTTCCCGAGCCTAATGATGTCCATGAAGGAGTTCAGTCGTTAGAAACCTATCCTCTGGTTGATGTGGTTTGCCCAGGCTATGATCCCCAGATTGACTTTGTTTTCCCACCAAATAGTTTTCTTCCAACTGTGGGAACGTTTATATTCCAAATGTGTCGAATATTAAGTTGTGAGACTAGACCTAAATGCTTTAGGAAATTAGAATCGACAGATTTGCTTAAGGATGACCACTACTCTCATTGTGGTCAATTATGTAAGTCATATCTGATTGACTTAGAGGATCCGCAATTATTTAGGTTATTACTTCGTGATTCTAAGTTCGTATTTGAGTTTTTCCAGACTCTAGGACCTAGTAATTTAGATCCAATCTATGAGGAAATGCATCCAAGAAAAATATTTTATTTAGACCATTTCATAGAACCTGAACCTGAACCACAATTAGATATAAATTTAAGTAAGGGCATGCTAGTCTTGTTCATTTCGTTGGTTCAATGCAGTTTTCTTTTGTCAGCTCTTTTTGGTTTTAAAGACCCACAGTTATTCCGGCTACTGTTATATGGTTCGAGTTGACTAAACCTTTCCTACGTCTGGCTGAATACTTTAAACTTAGAACTTCTTGGGAGGTAACCCAATATTCTTGCGACACGGTAATATCCTTCCTTATCTCTTTTGCTTCAAGTGGTAACAGTTTCTCCTTGTTCATGCTTTTAGTTTCATCTTTAGAACATTGAGGACAATGTTAGATTTAAGTTTGGGGGTATGGGAGAAACTTTTTAGTTGCAATAAATAAACTCCAGAGCCTAGAAATTTACGCCTATTAAGGATAGCACTAACCAATCTAAGTGGATGGAAACATTTTTGTTTTAGGAGCTGAGGAACCAATCTGACTAGATGAAAACATCTATAGAGTCTATTCATAAAATCACAGAGCTCAGGTGTTAGAATTAACATGATAGTTTCGCCATATCTCGTCGAGTCCTTTTCACTTTCTATTTTTATTTTTCTT
This sequence comes from Papaver somniferum, assembly GCF_003573695.1. Classification (NCBI taxonomy): domain Eukaryota; kingdom Viridiplantae; phylum Streptophyta; class Magnoliopsida; order Ranunculales; family Papaveraceae; genus Papaver; species Papaver somniferum. Next base: position 200,587,507 of record NC_039362.1, on the reverse strand, counting down.
TTATTTCAAGTGATTTGGTGGGGCACACGATTCAAGTTGTTACCTTTGCTAGGGTGAAATAGAGTGACTGAGTTACCTTTTCAAAAAAAAAAAAAAAAATTAGACCGGACCAGTTAGACCAATCGGAATAAGTATTAACACTTGGATAGCAATATTCGTGTGTTCTCCCTGTTTCCGTCGCCTAAGCAAGCGTGGAATGCAGGACCCGTGGGAACTATCGTGTAATCTGCTGACAAGAAGCATGCGCTTGGATCCAAAAGATCTATTCATGCCGTTAAGTTAAAAAAAAAATGGTTATTGTTATGTGTAGTCAACTGCTGGTTCCCTTGTATTTGCCAGTTTGTTGATCTAGATTTAAGTTATTGACCACTGGTTCCCTTGTATATACCAGTGTGTTAATATTAGTCAGACCGGTATCTCAGTCATTTAGGTTAGGTTCATCTTGGCAGAGGCCTTCAGACAGATATGGGAAACACCGTTCGCTTTTCAACCATCTACATTTTTCTTTCCATCTTCTTAATCTTTTCATGTGATTAGTCTGACTCCGAGTATGATGTCCATCGTGAAACTATCTTAGGAGAGCTCTGTCACTTATATGAATTTTAGTATGCTTGAGTGCAAACTCGTGTACAGCAATTGGAATTTCGCATCAGGGTTCTTCCTCTTAGAGTCAATAATTGTATGCCAACCAAGGAGGTTCTTTAGTGCTTTCCAAGGTTCTGCGTAGATAGCTAGGGTCTGGAGTATTGGTTTTTGTGGGTACACCTCTGATAAACCCACCCGAGATTAACTCGGTCATTTTTCAAGAATAAATTTTGCTCGAGGACTAGCAAATAATAAGTTTGGGGGTGTTGATAGACGCATTTATGTGTCTAATATGTCTCTATTGTATGTATTGTTAGTGCTCAATTTTGTATTTATTGTGTTCTTTTATGTCTTTGTAGGAATTCTTAGAGAAATAAGCTCTTGCGGTGATATTGGCTCAAAAAGTGGTGTTTTACACCCGAGGATAGAGTACTAAAGGAACCCTCGAAATGCACCGAAAGCGTCCCAGAAATTTTCCGGAGGAATCCAGAAAAATTACTATTTCCACCCCAATTGCTATTCGCACCCCCAGTTTGGATAGGGGGACACCATCTTCTTCATTTCAAAAACTGAATTTTGGCGGGAAAACGTGCATGAGAACTGGCAGAAGTTTGATCAAATTTTTTTAACGTATTATAGGGAGATTAAATGGCTGAGACTTGGCAGGAAGATGTGATTAAGCCTAAGGAAGATATTTTGGGTGTCGGGTCCGATCGAATTTGGCTAGAATCGTCTAGGAAATTCACGAGTTGGGAACAGGGCAGTTCATGTCTGTCACGGGTTTGAGAGAATTTTTGGAGGAATTCGAACGTCTTCTGATGATGCATGGAGGACTCTAACACACTTTTGGACCGTGTAGAAGACAATTAAGGTGAGTTTCCATGAAATTAACAGCTTCAGATACGTAATCGAAATAAAAAAGGAAAAAAAATATATTATGAACTGTCCGAGTAATGGAAGATTTTTGGGAGTTATTTCAAAGGATTTCGTCTACCTGTTGAGTATAAAAAGACTTTTGGGGTAGAGTAGAAGGCGGTCGAGAGTTGGGAGGAGAGAAGGAACGCTGCAGAATCGAGAACCATGATTTCTCTCTGCTGCTGCTGCCGCCATTGATGAAGATGAAGAACACGAAGAACGGAATCACAGCAGCAGTCGTTTATCAACAGTGTCTAAGACGCACACACGTGGGTCGTAGTTAGTCGTACAACAGAAGTTATCATTTATCGTTCTTCTTGTAACAGCTGAACAGCGCCTTTGCAACAGTTATTTCTGTTGCGATTTTTCTGTTCAATTGTTTTACACCTTTTCATCATTTGTAAACCACTTTTTGAGCAATAAATAATTATTTTGAGAGCATTTTTACTATGATGAGCTAAAACCCAACACTGGGACGACGGAGGAGGCCAAACTTCATACTTGGGGTAATTTCATTAATTCTTTTAAGACTTTTGCATTAATTTAAAATTGAAATATGATTTGAGTTAATTGGTTGTTATTTAATTTGATGATGTATGCTTGGCTTAGGTGTTTTGATACATCATGCTTAGGACTTACAATCAATATTTTGAAAATCTAATTTGGCAAAATAAGAGTCCATATAATTTATGTTTTGAGCGATTATTGTTGAGAATAAATCATTGAGCCCTATCTTATGACAATTGGCCGAATCATTAGTCCCAGTACCTCTCGCCCATTGTGACAAATATTGTGTATATATTTTTATTTTTAAATCTTTACAAGTCCGAGCAACGAACTTTTACTACCACTTTCAAAACTATAACACCTTCCCATTGCACCAACACTTGCTCTACTTCATATCGGCTCTTCATAATCTTTCTGGAGCTTAAGAATTGCAGAGGTGTAATTTTAATATTACCTAATGAGTCTGTTGTTGGTAGCCTAGTCTGTGGCACATATCCCTTCCCCAGTTTAGGTTTGAGCTGAGATACATGAAACGTGGGGTGAATTTTCGAACCAACATACAATACCAGCTTATAAGCTACATACCCCACCTTGGCTAACACTTGATAGGGTCCATAGAACTTAGCAACTAACTTCAAATTCCTCCTGAGTTGAACTGAGGTTTGCATGTAGGGTTGTAACCTCATAAACCAAAGCTCATACTTCAAATGTTCTCTTTATTCTCTTCTTATCTGCTTGTTGTTTGATCCTATGTTGTGTCATATCTAGAGTTTCCTTCAACATTGGCCCATAATCTGTCTTTGTTGCAAATAATTTTCAGCGGCTGCATGAATTCCAGCTTGTGATGATAGAATTCCAAATTTTGGTCGTGCAAATCCATAGAGATATTCAAATGTCGTGACCTTCAAGCTGGTGTGACAAGAAGTATTGTACCACCATTCATATAGTGGCAGCTAAGTAACCCATTCTGAAGGCTTTAGCTGGTCATGCATCTCAAGTATATTTCTAAGCATGCATTTACCCATTCTGTCTGTCCATCAGTCTGTCGACGGTAAGCAGTGCTCACGTGCAAGGAAGTACCCAGTTTTGCAAATAAAGCTTGCCAAAATTTGTTACACTGTCTCTATCATACACAATGGATTTGGGTAAACCATGTAACTTAAAAGGCAGTGTCAATGAATACCTTAGCCACTGAAGAGGCTGTATAAGGGTGGATGATGGCTAAGAAATGATTGTATTTTGTGAATCTGTCTACTATTACCAGGATTACTGTTCAATGTCAAGACTTGGGAAATCCAGTGATGAAGTCCATACTGATATGTTTCCATGCAAAGTCTGGAATTGGTAATGGTTGCAAGAGACCTGCTGGTGGAGTCTTGACATATTTGTTTTGTTGACATATATAACATTCTTGTACAAATTGCAGAATATGTTGCTGCACCAGTAAAAATACAATTTATCCCTCTGGTAGCTAGCCTGATAACCTGAGTGGGCTCCAATTGCTGAATTATGAACTTCTAGCATAATTTTCTGCCCGAGAACTCAACTCTTGCCCACATAGATTCTATTTTTGAACCTTAAAACTCCTTATTTATAGTTGTAATTCTCTACAGAGTAAGCTTGAATTAACAATGTAGAGATTGTGTCCTAAGCCACCTGGTCTTCCACATAACTCTGTTGTACTTCCTTCAACCATGTGGGTTGTACTTGTGTCAAAGCGTAGTAACTAGAATCTTCACTAAGCACTACCCTAGATAAGGCATCTGATACATTGTTGTCATACCCCTTTTATACCTTAATTCATAGTTATACCCCAATAATTTATACTCCATTTTTGTTGAAATACAATATGATTTTTTTGCTAAAGGAAGTACTTGATGTTATAATGTCCCCTGTATATAATAAATTTATTTCCCAATAAGTATGGCCTCCATTTATTCACTTCCATGACCACAAACATCATCTCCTTTGCATAAGTTGGCATGGATATGAATCTTGTGCCCATTCCTTTGCTGAAGTAGGAAATGGGTCTACCCTCCGGCAGTAGTACAACCCCTATTCCATTACCATAAGCATCAATAGCTAATTCAAAAGGTTTAGAAAAATCAGGTAAATTGAGGACATCTTCCTTTAATTGATCAAATAATGTTTGAGATGCTTCATTCCAGTGAAAATTCTTCTTCTTAAGCAATTGGGTCAATGGTTTACAAATTCTTCACAAACATTTTATAATCCCCTTTTAGGCAAAGAAACCCTCTTAATTCTCTTATAGAGGTTGTGGTTGGCCACTTTTTCATGCAAGAAATCTTCTCAGGGTTTGCAACCGCTCATTTACTACTGATGATATGTACCAAATATTATAGTTGTGACTTCCCAAAAGAGAACTTAGTGAGCTTGGCATACAATGAATGTTTCTTGAGTATATATAAGGTAGTATCTAAGTATTGGAGATGAGTATCCATGTTAGAGTTGTAGACCGAAATGTCATAAAGAAAAACTAGGATAAATTTCCTCAAATATGGTTTGAACACCTCATTCATCAAGGCTTGAAAACTGGGTGGTGCATTGTTCAGGACAAATGGCATTACCAAGAATTCATAGTGCCCTTGATGGGTCTTGAAGTGTGTCTTGTGGACATATGAGGGTGTGAACCTGATTTGGTGGTGGCCTTCTCTTAAATATATCTTAGAGAACACCGTGGAGCCTTTTAGCTCATCTAACAACTTTTCAATAATTGGAATGGGGTACTTATCCTTGATAGTCAACTCATTTAACATTTTGTAGTCCACACGGAATCTCCAACTTCCATATTCTTTCTGACTTAAAGAAATAATGAAGATAAATGGTTGTAAGCTTGGTATGATAACTCCAAAGTCCAATATTTCTTGAACCATCTTCTCAACTATTTCCTTATGTATATATGGTACTCTGTAAGGTCCTTGATTTGGGGGGTGTTGAGAGTGGTTGAAGGGGAATGTGGTGATCATGGTTTCTGTGTAGTGGAAGAGCTTTAGGTTCTTGAAAAAATGTAGTGTATGAGTTAAATAAGGGTTAAATGGGTTCAAGTATTGAAGTATCCGAGTCAGTAACTCACATAGAAAATAAGTGACCAAAAAACCCTTGTTTATACTTATTAAGATACTTGTGGCGTTCCTCCTCAGTCATCATGAAAATGTGAGCATGATTTAATAATCCATCTATCTCAATGCTTTCACCATTTTTCTTAAAAGAAATATATAATTTTGAAAAGTCAAACTGCATTGGAATTATGGTTCTCATCCAGTCTACCCCTAGCACCATATCACATCCCCTAAATTTCAATAATCTTATGCCTAATTCAAACTGGTGTCCTTGCATATTCCATACAAAATTTGTGCATTTACCCTTAATTTGCAGCTTATTACCATCAGCAACAACTACTTGGAAAGTGCGCAGTGGGTTCAATACAACACCCACTGGCTCTAGCCACCTTAATTAGGGTCTATGAAACTATGAGTACTACCACTATCTATCAAGATTATGAGTGATTTTGTATTTCTAGACTTACCTTGTATTTTAATGGTATTTTGGGATATGTTACCTGACAGGCATTCAAGGATATCTTCATTTGTTCTTCTACAATCTATTGAATTAGTGGTGAACTGCTTGGTGAATCTTCCTCAGATGGTTCTTCTTCTTCTTCTCCATCATCAGCAACCAACATGAATATTTGTTGTTTCATACATTTATGGCCTGCTTTAAACTCCTCATCACAGTTTTAGCAAAATACCTTCTCCCTCCTATCTCTTATCTTAGCATAATTCAACCTTTTGATGGGTAACATTATTGGAGTTGCAGTAGTACTTTGTCTTGGAGATGGTGTGCTCGATTTTGGAGAAGTCACTAATGCTCTGTTTTTGTGAGGTATATGTAAAGGAGGTAATCTAGATGATGTTGTATTCCTCCTAGCAGTAGTTTCAAGAAGTTCCTTTTGCATTCTGGCTAAGTGTATGACTTCTCTAAATCCTTTGGGTGAGAACATTTATACTTCCATGCGTAATTACTCCTTTAAGCCACTAATAAAACTTGAAGTGAAATTCTCTTAAGAAAAGTGCTTGTGTTTTAGCCTTCAACTCATCAAAAACTTCTTGATACTATAATACAATACTTGTTTGACATAGTTTATTGAACTCACCCACAATATCATCATGACACAATGCTTGAAATCTAGTTATGATGTGTAATATAAAATCTTCCCACAATATAACCTCTATAACCTCCTGGTAGTCCTAAAACCAAATATCAGCCTTTTCATCTAGGTATAATGAGGCCATATGTACCTTCTGCTCCTCATCCACCGGATGTAACTGGATGAAAACACCGGGTTACCAAAATACACCACCAACTTTTTCGTAGGAAATCCGTATGGACAAACTCGACACAATTTCGAGAGTTAAAACTCAATCAAGGAAAGTGTCTAGAGTTATATCTCTCTCTCTCTCTTGTCGTTAGAACGTTTATAGAACTGAATCTGTGAACCTAACTACAACGAGAGTTCTTGGACGGTACCAAAGACCAATATTCACGGATCAATCAAGTCTTATCCGACAAACAAGGTCAGACACATCTACTGTGATTGATCAACGCACAACCTGTGATATTTCAATTATAAAGATAACAATATAATGCGAAAAAAGAAATAACACATACACCAAAAATTTGTTAACGAGGAAACCGCAAATACAGAAAAACACCAGGATCTAGTACAAATTAAACACCAAACTGTATTAAGACGCTACATACACTATCCTACCTAATTAACTTCAGTCTGGAATGTAGTTGAGCCCGAATTCAGTTTCCCACTGATTCAGGTACAGTCGCGCTCCTTACGCCTCTTGAATCCCAGCAGGACTCCGCGCAATTGATTCCCTTATAAGATCTCACACCAACTAAGAGTTTCTTCAAGTCAGTTAAAGACTTTAAACCAAATTTTCCTCCCACAAATTAAGCCTATAATTGATTTCCTGATTTACAATCTAAACGGACGGTCAGATAAAACGAAATATCCAGGTGATGGAAATCGATAACAACTTGACAAAAGTCAGGCTATCCTCAAAATACATACTTATGCAACCCGAAGTGCATCCTAGATTATTATTCACCTCACAAGTATAAAACTTACGGAATCAACAAAGTCTGAGACGAAGAGAACTTTGATGATTCATTAATATTTATCTTAATTGATGATGCAAGCTTTACAAACAATCAAGATCAGGATACTCGAGTTATCAAGATAAAAGATAACATAACCTGGCTTTACGAATCCCAATGATGTCTTTTTAGTCGCCAAACCCTAATAGGGTTTCTGGAGAGGAGGACTCTAGATAAAACTAGGACACACTAAAAAGTAGTGTGAGGATTGAAAGATCCCAGTTGCCAAGAGTTCCCCTTATATAGACTTCAAAGCCTAGGTCTCTATAGGTTTTAGCTAAGATAGATTTGGAACCAAGCAAACAATATTCACCATTAGATAAAAGCTTTGAATCGTATTCACATAAAAAAGATATACACTCTGATTAGGTAAACCGTAATTGAACCGTGTATAAACACTATGTCCAACATGGTTAGCCGAAACTAGCCGATTTGAACTTTGAAAGCTTAACAATAATTTTCATGTTCACTAAGAATTAGATAATTGATCAAATGCAAATCATTTCGTAGAAATAATTTAATTGCAATTGAGTCATAATCGACATAGTTGGTAAATGTACAAGGTACAATTACTTGAGTCATTCGTGAGTCGGCTGAGTCACAGTTTTCCCAGTTTGTAAGACTGATAACACTGTCTTGTATTTTGAATATAATAGTTTTATCTTTCTCTAAATCAATTCGGAGCATTCCTGAATAACATCAATGAGACATATCGTTGTGCAAGGCTATTTTCGAATGATAAACTTGAATCATAATTTGGGTCCGAACAATAAATTGTTCTCCACCGAATTTCATCAAGTATGAACAAATGTTCATTAAGCTTAGTCATTATATTTCGAGAAATTCGTAAACTAAATAATTAGTTCTCGACTCGAGATTCTTGTCTATGCAAGATAGTTTAATTATTTATGCGACAATTGTCTCAAGGATAGAAAAGTGAATATAACTTGAGAAATAGGTGGTTCAGTCTTCACTTAACTTTTTTTGATGAAGTTCTCCAAAAGCTTCGGTTGATCTTCGCCTTCAAACAGTAGAACCCAAATGATGATTGGTTCGTTTCTCAACTACCTCTATCTTATACCGAGACTTAACTAATTGTTGACTAGAAATCAAGATATAGTTATGACAACTAAATTTTGACAACAAGCTTGATATATCAACACTTATGAGTTCGACCGAGCAATGCTCTAACACTCTCCCCCTTTGTCAATTTTAGCGAGGAAACTACTAACACATATGGATAACAAATAAAGTTTTGATAAACTCCTGGATCCATCGTGCCTTAATTTCTTTGGTTTCTTCAACTCTCCTTGAACTCCTCGTTGTTCCTAGTCGCAATGATTCTGAACATGTTCAACTCAGTATCATTGTTGTTCAAGAACCGATTTCATAGCGATAACAACTTTGAAAATAAATATTCTCAATTTGTTGTTATACAGAAATATAGTATTATTATATTCTCTCCAAAGTTCAATTGTATCTTAACTCTGAAGTAATACTATGGTGATATGTTTCTCCCCCTTAATCAATACTTAAATATTTTGTATAATAGGTAGGACCTATTGCTTAAATGATTCACCCCCCTTAAATAATGATCCGTAAACCGTATGTATGTAGTATGAAACTACTAAATAATTCTCCACCTTTTTGTCAACAAAATTAACAAAGGTACGAAAAACGCGGGATCATAATGAATACAACCAAAAGATATCTCAAGTTTTAAGGAAGATGGAGATAACATAGTTAAAATACAACTCCTCATATCAACTTGTTTAGATGATATCACATAGTAATAAATACTTAGCGCTCATCCTATGAGATTAAAAAGATACAAACATCCCCTTTAAAATTCCACAGCCACACTCCCCACAAAGATATAACATTAAGCACAAGCTCATTTAAGAACTCTCCCCCATAAAATGTCATTCCCAAGATAACAACATGATTGACCTTTATTTTGTGAAAAAGATATATTTTAGCGGATGTTAACAAATCACAAGGATTTGTATCCATAGTATCGACATAAATTAATATCAAGGCCAGTTACGAACAGCGAGACAATTTTACTCGATTTTACTCAGCATAAGAGAATCTTACAGAGTAAGTCAGGCAGCAAAACACAAAAGTGTGATCACAAAAAGATCAATACTGCGAGAAAAATTTCAAAGAGTTTGTTATATTTTCCGTTTTATAAAAGCATAATAGATTTAACTTCTGAGCATATATGAAAGCTCGAATCACGAGAATGTAAAGGTACAAATATTTCATAAGATTTTTTCAATAATCAAACCAATAATGATTATATACTTCAATTTCATCTTCCAACTACTCTAGAATTTAAATAAATAAATCTAAAAACACGCAAGATGAAAAACGTCGGAGATAGCTATGTGTAATCACAATCTTTGCTATACCAAAACCTAGTTATCCTTCTTCAGAATAAAATCCTCAAAATAAATTTCCTAGTATTTGAAGTCTTTGAAGAATTCCTTATCATCTCCAAACTCCTTATCAATGACTGGCAAAGGAACATACGTTTCATGAATGAAAGAGTTAGTTCCTGCATGCAGGATGTTGATTGACAAGAGCATCTTGTAGTTTGAGAGATTTCTGTAAAATCTTCTTTAGTCCCTGCACATCCTTTTCGGTTTTCTTAAGTTCTCCAAGAAGATTTTCAAACCTTTTCTGATTGGAGTAATCCGATATTCGTTTCTACTGATTCTTCTTTTTCCTGTTAATGGATGAGACAAGAGGAAGAGACATCTCTTTATCCTTGTTGGTTGGAACAGTATCAACAACCATTAGAGCATAGGTTTCACGAGAAGATATTGTGTTAGGAGCCTCCATGATTTGTGAGAACAAAAAAAATGGATTTGTGAAACACAAATGTATGGCTCAACATGCAAAACTTCTTGTGAAAGAGATATGAGTCTTGAAGTAAAATACATTTATCATGCAGGATTTCGGAACTAATAAGGGTTCACACTCTGGAACATAAAAAAACTAAAATGGAATGAAAAAGTCATTTTTATCCCTTTTCAAGTTTCGTGGATCAAAGTTTCCAATACCATTACTTGAGACATAGAAAAGAATGAACGAATAAAGGTGGATACTCAAGTAATAATATTCAACTTTGATCCAAATCCCTGATGTGCAAAGTTCTTATCTCTTCCAAGGGCACATGCGCAAAGTTCTTATGTTTACTGGTACAATAAGGACATGTTGAATTGAAGATTGTTTCAGGAATAACTTTAGCGGCTAAACACAGGGTACCTGAAACATTATCAGAATCCTCATTAGTATACGAAAAATCCATAACATTCTCCAATGATTTTGATGAAGAATCACCAATTAAACTATCAAGATTAATATGAGTATTGCCACCATGACCAAAATTGACAATTTCACCAAAAAGAGCTACACTTGAATTTTCTTCCTCTTCGGTATCGTAATGATCAGAGGTTTCATCAAGTGTTGCAGTCAAACTATTGTTACCAGTGTATTTTCTTCGATTTGGACACTCATTGGTAAAGTGATCGAATCCTTTACACTTGAAACACAATGGCATAACCTCGTTGTTAGTGTCGTTGGAATCTCAGTTTGTAGCAGAAATACGATTTTGTGGCTTAGCTGACATTATAGGTTTGTCTTTGAGAATCGTTTATTTCTCTTCCTAAGGAGTTCTCAAAACTGTCTTGTGATCATAGAAACTAAGTTATCAAAATCTTCATCTGAAAAATCAGGATCGACAAGATCATCTCCAGAGTTGTCAACACTTTCACTTTTTAGTGTTCTAGTGTTTTGAGTGACTTGAACGCAATATCCTTTCCGGCTTTGGATTGTAGTTCATGATAAAAGATCTTCAACTTTCTAACAAGAGTGTTCCTGGAAAGTGTATTAAGGTTATTTCCTTCCATGATGTCATGTTTCTTAGTCTCGTTTCTTGCTGGTAAAGATCGGAGAATTTTATCACAATGTCATTTTGGGATATAGCATTCTCTAATGCATAACAAGGATTAAAAATACTAGACACCTTTTGATTACATTCTGCAAATGAATTTTCATCAGACATACGAAGATTGTCCCAGTCAGAAGTTAGGTTTTGAAGCTTTCTCTGAGGTATATCCTTCAGATACGGTTTCTAAGATATCCCAAGCATTTTTAGACTTAGTGCACGAAGTCACATGGTTTTGTAGATCCAGGCTTATGGCGTGGATAATAACGTTTAACCCCTCTGAATTATGCTTTGCGACACTTATGTCGGGTTCCTAATGGCTTTGTAACAGTAGCTTCGTCTACAACAACAGTTGGTGCGTTATATCCAATAATTACAAGTTTTCATGTCCCAAAGTCACGGTCTAGTAAAAAGAAACGCAGACTTATTAATTCTTGACGTGATTGTATGCTCTAATACCCATTGAAAACATTAGGGGTACCAAAATACACCAACAAATTTTTCGTAGGCAATCTGTATGCAAAAACTCAACAGAACTCTGAGAGTTAAAACTCAAACAAGAAAAGTGTCTAGAGTTATCTCTCTCTCTCTCTCTTGTCGTTAGAACGTTTACAGAACTGAATTCGTGAACCTAACTACAAAGATAGTTCTTGGAAGGTACCAAAGACCAATATCCAAGGATCAATCAAATTTTATCCAACAAGCAAGGTCGGACCTATCTATTGTGATTGATCAATGCACAACCTGTGATATTTAAATTATAAAGGTAAACAATATACTGCGGAAAAGGAAATAACACAGGCACCAGAAACTTTGTTAACGAGGAAACCGCAAATGCATATAATACCGGGACCTAGTCCAGATTGAACATCAAAATGTATTAAGCCGCTACAGACACTAGCCTACTACTAATAAACTTCGGTATGGAACGTAGTTGAGCCCGAACTCCGTCTTCCACCGATTCAGGTACAATCACGCTCCTTACGCATCTTGAATCCCAGCAGGACTCCACGCAATTGATTCCCTTAGAAGATATCATACCAACTAAGATTTTCTTCAACTCAATTGAAGAATTTAAACCAAATCTTCCTCCCACAGATTAAGCCTATAATTGATATCCTGATTTACGATCTATACAGATGATTAGATCAAACGAAGGATCCAGGTGTTGATGGTGGTTTTTAGCTTAGGGCGAAAACTGTAAAAGTCTGTCTACCTGACCCAGCATCAGAAGTAGTAGACCTTGATATATCTATATTTCGCAAGGAATTTGGAGAGTATATCAGAATCTGATGAGTGCCTATGTCTCTCTTCACATTATATTGAAACTCAAGCTCCTTTATGAATTGTTCGCTAGTATAGAGCCTAATGAGTATTTAAGCTCCTAGTTGCATTACTCACTAATGTCAGAGCCTGCCTAGCGTTTTCCTATGCTATGTTATCAGATGAACTCTTAATATTGACATGACATGACGATTAATGTTCACTCGCAACGGAGTAGCATAAATCTCCCGAAGTGTCAATATTGAGACCTGCATGAAAACACTCACATAGGCTACATCACCCTATGACAAAGAGATCAGCATGTTCACATACCTTTTAATTGAAAGTTATCGCGATCGACCGCGTTTAAATTCCTTAAGGGAAACCTAGACTGTCCATATCAATCTTAAAAAATGATCAAGTCCGTACGATTTGGACGCACAATTCAATAGTCCTAGTCTACTCCTAGCGTAACTAGGCGATCACCAAGATGACCACCGGCGGGCCCACTAATACCCCAACTGAACGGACTCCACCTAGCACACTCTAACGTCATCCAACGCTAACCCTAGACATAGGTGATCGCGCTGTTGAAGAAGAGATCTCAAACGAGCTAAGACCGGCCAAAACGGTCTCGGAAACATCACGACCGTCCAACTTAGCTAGCCTAGTTGGACGGCTTAGATCTTCCTTTGAATGATTAAAGAAGTGATAACATGTTCACCATCGACCCAACTTCATACTTGGTCGATCGACTTGCTCATAGCAAGACCAGAGCGCATCAAATCGCCGGCCCAAAGTAGGTTGAACGGCAGTTTAAAAACCCTAAAAATGCTTTGTGGCAGCACACTACTGTCGCAAATCGATCATGACCACCCATCTTCGCCAACCGAATCGAGTGGCTTAGATCTAATTTTAGATGGCCCAGGAGATGTCAGCGTGCTCACGAGTGGACCGTCTTTGCACATGGACGAACGACCTGTTCAAATCAACGCCCAATGCTTTGATTCGATTAGCCAAAAGAGGGTTGGCTGCACGGCTTCTAAACCATAAATCGAACAAACGGCCTTATGCAACTGCATCAAATCAATCACGTTCGTCAATCTTTGCCAGCTTAGTCGAATAACTTAGGTCGGATTATATATGGCCAACAGGGTGACCCTGTGATCACCGGCCACCCCTCTTCCGTGAGGAGTGATCGGCCATGCCACAGCTTGCTCATGCGGCCTCCGAGCGATCACCCACAAGTGGCCATTCACGCTACTTAAACAACATTCGTTAACTGCCGCAAATAATCTCGGCCACTCAACTTGGCTATCCGATTTAGGCGGTCCAGATCTAAACTAGATCGACCGACATGATTTTAGAATGGCTACCAGTCGCCACTCTCCTATAGGGCATGGCCGACCACTCCTTGGGATGCGTGCGTAGATCCTACCAACTCCCTGAAAGAGAACAGTCACGCTCCTTTTAAGACGCTAAGTTCCGCGACTGACTTAGACGAGCTTGGAAACAATGATGCTTTGTATACATCGATTGTAAACGATGTTTTGTAAATATTGTTTCTACAAATACTTTTGACCTAAAAGCACCATGTGCTGCTTTTAACTGCAAGTCTCACGACTTGACCCATTTATTCAAGACATCAAACATGTCACAAACTGGGGGATGCTCACTGGGGTATTGGTCTGGCGGTTTACAGCGTGCGGCGTGCAACACACCCATTATGAGAACGTGTCAGGGAAGAACGGAAGATTAATAACAATGAGAGTAGTGGGTGAAAGTGTGACCATTTTTTCCTTGTAAACATGGTGATCACCACCTTTTACACAACTCCACTTCTCCACTGTTTAATCACCTCAACTTCCTACGAGATCAGGGGTGCTCGAACATGACTTGTATAAATAGGAATTCAACCTATTTCGACAGGACAAGTGTTATCAACACAAGTAGCCAGAAACCATTTTCTGATACAAGTCATAAAAACAACCACACCTTCATGATTCAACATTCTGATCCCAAACACCTTTTTCGCTTCCCTCCCTAAGATCAACCCTTCTCCTTCACCTTGTGACCGAATTGAATCTGGAACGACCATTTCTTGGTTTAGGCCATAGTCTTACAGATTGATCTCTCGAATCTAAAATTACTCCCGTGCAGTGCATTTGTTTATGGTTTGAATTCGTTTCTCATCAACACACCCAAATTTACCAAAAACAACAGAATCAATTTTTTTACCCCAAAACAACTGGCGACCACAGTGGGAGATTGATCTCTCGGTTGCAAAAAATCATTTCCCCTATCCCGTTTTCAATTTCCTAAATTTCTCAATATGGTTGATCTTAGGAATGGTTTAGAAACCCTCAATCCAAATTTTACTTCTCCCAGCACTGATAATACTTCACATGTTATTCCTGAATCCGTTCTTTCATTCAAAACCCTCGTCGAGGCTATGGAGTCTCAATATTTAACAACTATTCATGATTTGATGAAAATCCTGAATGATATTGTCATGAATCAATCTACTATTGTCAAGACACATGACGGAGTATTTGCGCTTTTTAAAGTCCTCACGGATCAACTATCAAAGAAACCAACGCACATTCGTTCATTCTGAAGGAAACGCCACCAAAAATTCATTTTGGATCAATATTGATGGTAGTAGTCCTTATTCTAAGATTCATATTCCTATTCCTGGTGAGGAAGATGAAGCATATGGTCACGTCGAATGGAAAGGCAGCCACCAACCTAACGTGTCTGCTCATGAAGATCGAGAAATGTTTCTTCAAACTCAGAAAGAAGACTCGTGTGATTTATCACGTTCTCATCAGAGTCCTCACAATGAAAAGGTGATTTCATTATGTGCGTCCTTCCTGGAAAATATCAATTCCCATATTGCATCAGAAGCTGCTAAGAGATCCGCTGCTGCTTTACTTAGTCGATCTGAACTGTCCCAGAATGAAGAAACTCGTAAAGATGTTCAGGAAAGAAAGCGTCCTTCCAATAAAAGATCCAACCTCCAGACAATCACTAATGAGGGTGAAAAGGGAATGCATCTGGGGAACGGGTATCAACAACCCAAATGTGAGGCACTATCACAGCAGACAACTCAAACCCGGAAAGCTGCGACTAAGACGCCTGCACAACAACAAAAAACTTGAGAGGATGCTCTAATTTTCCCGTGTACAATTGAAGAGGTAATATAAATCCTATAAGCATGGATTAAAGATGGTGTCATCAAGCTACCTCCTACCAGACGTCCTCCAACCGAAGAAGAAATGGCAATTCCAAAATGTTGTTGTTACCATAGGTTCATCCATCACCCCACCAGCGATTGCAACAAATTGAAACGAATTTTCAAAGATAAGGTGGATGCAGGAGAACTTCAACTAAGCGCTGAAGGAGTGCACAGAGATTCTCTTCCAGTCAGAAGTTGCATAGTTTCTTGGGACTCCGTCCACGAAACCGTACAGACCATGATGGAGGATTCATGCAGGCAACAATAGGCGAGTTTCCGCACGCAGGGAATCAGGGAGGAGCTGCTTCACCAAAAATAAAGAAGGAAGAATAAACTCACGTACATGATTTATCAAAGCCCGTTCATGTTCATGGTCGTGGCCGACCAAGGTTCGTGCTCGGAGCTGCCGCTCTTTCCTTTCAATATCCATGGTCGTAAACACCACTCGTCAGTGCCAAGGTTTGTGCCTGTAGTCATAACTCATCCCTGTCGAGGATCTTGGTCGTGGCCATCCAAGCTCCAGCCAACTTGTTTTGTACATAATCATCAATATGAATGCAATAGGGTGATACCCTCATCATGGTCAACTCATCGACCATATAGGATAGAACCACGTAAACAAGGGACTGACGCTCAACATGAAATTCCTTCGCCGTCAGTCAAGGACTTCTTCGACATAAGAGAGACGGTCAATCAAGAAGCATGTAATTTGCAAAGGAAAATCAAACTGAAGGTTGGTCTAATCCTTAACCATTGTTTTTATCTCCACTATTTCGAATCACCGGAGAGAGCGTTGCATGCGTTTAGATGTTACAATAGAAATGATATTTTTCCCATGAGGAGAAAACGCGACTTGCCGGCCTGCACTATTTGTGTTTCGTCTCCCCATCTTCCATATTGTATCGCCTCAGAAGAATGGGAAGAACTCATTTTTATAAATCTAGGGTTAAGGACACCCTCACTGGAGTTCTCTCCTGAAGCCGCTTCCACGCTCTCTCCAGAAGCCGTTTCAATGCACGCTCTCTCCTGAAGCCGCTTCAACGCTCTCTCCAGAAGAAGCCGCTTCAACGCACGCTCTCTCCTGAAGACGCTTCAACGCTCTCTCTCCTAAAGCCGCTTCAACACATGCTCTCTCCTTAAGACGCTTCAACACTCTCTGATGTGATCTCAATATTGTTGTAGTAATAAGTTCGTTGAGACTTGTGAAAGCAATAGATTTTAGACTTAATTTTAAAGCAAAGAAAATAAAGCAAATAAATGTTGATATGTTGTGAAAATTATGGAGAAGACTGGAGCTATGGATTCCACAAATTACCAATATCAAAGTGATTTATATTCTTTAATTATAATCTTGCAAATCCTCCATTCAAACTGATTCTTAATATTGCAAAAGTTGATTTTTTAGAAACAACAATTGTAGATCGAAAGTATGGGACATCAAAACCCTAGGCTAGCATGCTCCATCAATTGAAATAAAAATTGTTTAACAAAAACCATTTTATCTATTTATTTATCAAGGCAAATAATCATATAATAATTGCATAAATTAAATAAAATAGAGATTACCACTTTTCATTGGAGAAATAGCTTCCTCCGACGCCCCAGAGGATGTGTTTAGCTCATCATGTTGGAAACACACTCAAAATTCATTTTTATTGCTCAAAGGAGGTGTACACATGATGAAAAATGGGAAAAAATGATTAAAACCGGGTTTGTAACAATTATATTTGTTACAAACCGAACTGTTACAGAGAATGATAAATAGTAACTGCCGTTGACATTGTAGCATAAACGACTGTCGCGTGTGCGTCTTATATCCTTGGTGTTCTTCACAGCAGCAGAAATGTAAGGCATCTGCAATTTGATTTTTCTCGCTCTGTTGATGCTCTGTAATCTCCCCAAACTCTCTGTAACCTTTCTATGACCTCCCAACAACTCTTTTATACTCCTCAACACCAAGAATATCTCCTCATACTCCCCAAAATTCTCCCAATACTCGGAAGTAAAAGAATATATTCTGGAGATATTTGGTTTCCAAATTTGTCTTCTCACGCTGTTTTATCGTGTTTAAACACTCCAAACATGCTTAGTCAACATCCAAGAAGTGGTTACACACGCTGTAGGCACATGCAAACCTTTGTTACACACACAAATGACTCGAGAAGAATAACAGAAACCCGTGTCGCTCTGTTTACTTCAATCATAATATTCATCTAATTTCGATCAATTCCAACAACACTGCCACGCCTGTTAACCTTAATAGAGTCTTCCCCAACAATCTGAGCCATTGAGTCTCTCTAAAATGCCCCCAAATCTCGAACGAAAATTCTGCAGGTGAGAACTAAGTTTTCCCGCCAAAACTCAAATTTGGAAAGTAGAGGATTAAGTGTGCCGATCCAAAACATGGGCGCCTTTAACATCTGGGATGCCTGAGGTGCCCTTATCCATTATGAAGGTGCCTTTACTAAGTTTCTCCGGGGGTCCAAATAGCACTTTTCGAGCAACTTTTTCCACACAAGTGTATTTCTCCAAAAACACCTACACAAACATAAAAACACCATAATAAGTACAGAATCAAGCACTAACAATAGAGACATTGAGGACAAATCAGACACAAAAATGTGTCTATCAAATACCCCCAAACTTATTATTTGCTAGTCCTCGAGCAAAACTAATCTAGGTGGCCCTAGTGACCGAGTTAATCTCGGGAGGGTTTACCAGAGGTGTACCCACAAAACCTTTACTCCATACCCTAGCTATCTATGCTGAACCTTGGAAGGCACTAAAAAATCTCCTTGGTTGGCATACAATCATTGACTATAGGAGGAAGTACCCTGATGCGAAATTCCAATTGATGTACACGAGTTGCACTAAAGCATACTAAAATTCATATAAAGTGACAGAGCTCTACTCAGATAGTTTCTGGACATCATAACCGGAGTCAACCAATCACATGGAAAGATTAAGAAGATGGATGTAGAGAAAAACATAGATTGTTTAAAGTGAACGGTGTTTCCCATATCTGTCTGAAGGCCTCTGCAAGATGAACCTATCCTAATGGACTGAGATACCGGTCAGATGATCGCTGACGTATGTGTCAAAAGAAATTACTTTCTCACTAATGAAAATATAAAATATAGCAAGGGTAAGAAAGGATCGTTCCCACAGAGAGGATCTAGGTTGTCAAGTTGTTTCGGTTTCCTATATAAACAAGGGGGATTTCTGATTTTTAAGTAAAGGAAAATAAACTAAAAACAAATAATGAAATAAACAAGCAAATCAATAAGATGAAGATATTGATCAAGGATTAGTTTTCATTCACAAACATGAATTTGTAACAATAACTAGAATTGATATTTAATCTCAACTTTTATCAAAAGTCATAGGATACCTTGATCGCAAGAATATCCCGCTAATTTCCTCTTGTCATCAGCAAACACATTAAAAGATGCGAAAGTGATTTCTTCCTAGAAAGCAACCTAAAGTGTAAAAGCACAATTAAGTTTAACTCCTTAAAATCACTAAGTTCTATGAAATAAGACTAATCAATGCAAACGAACGTGTAAAAGCACTAATCCATTTTAACAAAGGTTATGATCCACTTGTGACTACTAGGATGTATCACTACAAGCAATATTCACAATTATGCTACTTGTATTCAAGGTGTGTCACAATTACGTATAATAAACCCTAAACTAGCAATAGATATGATTACGAGTTCTACCAATTTGCAACTTGACAAAACTACCAATCAATCATACATGGCGATATTTCTAGCGAATCATAATCGATAATTGTGAGACAAAACTAATTTATTGAATGAAAACACATATTTGGAAATCCAACTTATTCCTTAACCAATAATAAAATCTAGATACTCATGGCATAAGAGTTCATCACAAGAAGAAAAATAATAGTTTCATCTTTCTAAACCCTAGGCTAAAGTAGAAGTAAAAGATTTTTTTTATTTCCTTTTTTATCCGAGAGAACATAACCCTTTTATCTTTCTCTTCTTTTCCCCACTGATTCCTAAATTTAGGTCAGTGCGCAAAGCAAACCTGCACCCAACTTCCTTAGCGCTCTGTTTGAAATTCCAGTCCAAGCCCATTAACAGTCACAACCCATTCAATACATGGCTCGCTAAACTTGTTAGTTTTGCAGAACTAACAAGATAGTTTACCCTGCTCTAGCTTCACCAGGACCAAAGCATAGCTCAGCTCCTTCCTGCAGTGTTTACTCATTCGTCTCCACTGCAACCACAACCACCAACTGAATCATCATTCATCTGTAGATCATTACCTCCATAACCAACTGCAGCTGCAACTTCAGTAACTCAACACCTTACCATACTGGAGCTGTATCAACCACCTTCACTTTCCCAACTTCTTTACATAACTTGCATCTCAACTCCACACATTCATCTATCTCTTATCTCTGACTTGCTCATTCACTTGCAACGCAGCTGCATCTCATTCCATAACCACACAGTGTAGCTGCATTTCAGTACCACCATCTGCATCATTACCCGCGGCTGCATCCAACTTCATTCATTCGTTTCAGCTCAATTTCACCAATTCAGTCACCACCAGTAACAACTTGAAGCAGCACCACATTCCTAGCACTCCTATTTCCACCAGTTTGAGCTTCAATATCATTCAACTGCACCATGCCTCGCAATACAACCACCACCATTAGACCACCAGCTCCTGCTACCACCTTCTCATTCTCATCTCAGCTTTTTCCATCATACCCTTGGAAGCAACCTACCTGCACTCTAAGTTCACTAACAATTTAATCAACAACAACGGCTTAAACCTCCTTTGAACCATTCGCCGCATTATATCCAAGGCCAACACATTCATTTATCCTGCAGCTCAACAATAGCATCACTGCACAGCCAACCAACCATTGTGTAGTTCAGCTCAAAGCAACATTTCTACAGCACAAGACTTCCTCTCTGCATTGCAGCATCATAGCAACCAACATCAAGCTCAAACCTGCAATGCTCATTTGAGTCATACTGCAATAACAAACTCTTCAAGCACAATTGCAGCAACACCAACTCCCAATTTCTTCATTTCTCAACACAAAACATCACCTGAAACTCCTCATCTGCTTCTCATGTTCACCTGTGTAATTCACCACCAACCCATCATTATTCAACTCCAATTCAGTTTCAGACTTCTAAGCCTTGACAACAACATCTCCACTCACTTACACAACTCCATAATCTCTGCATCATAACTCAACGTCACCACCAGTAGCTCAAGAACAACTCCAATTCAGTAATTTGCTCAAAACCCTCACTTGTGTTTCCTTCTTGACTTCAAACGCATCCAAACCCTTCAAGTCTTCTTCTCTGATTTCATCAGCAACAGCTCATCTGGAACCTAATTGCAGAACCCCATCGATCTCATCAACCATTTCCACAACAGACCCAATTTCTTCCCAAATCGAACCCATCCTTCCTTCAGAACTTCCATGGAAGATTTTTCTTGACTGCAAGGTTCAATCTCAACTCGTCTATGTTCTTCTCACAAACTCTTGGGAACAACTGCAAATCATCTATTTCTCTAAATCTCTTCCTTTTGCTGAGTTCCATGCAGCCATGGCTCTTTTCTTTCTTCTCCGAATTTGAGAAGTAAAGTAGATCGAGAAATGAATTATCTCAACTTTAGGGTCTTGTAGGAGTGACATCTATACTTAGGCACCCGAGCAAATAGATAAGGGCTGTCCAGTTAAATGTGGCCTGTCAGTTTCAGATAACTGACAATCTATTCCTTCTTGTTTAACTGTCTGTTTTGGAAACTGGCAGCAACGCAGCCGACTCCAAGTATAGCTTGCCTGAGAATCAACTTTTTGCCCTTTACGTTCCAAATGGGCGTTTTCTCCTTTATTTGCTCCCAAGGACTCCATTGCACCTAATGACTCAAAACTAAACATAAGAGATGCAATTCACAAGAATAATAGCAAAGAAAGCAAAAATACTAGATATAAAATTAGGTGTTTTAGACACCTATCAGATTCCCCCACACTTAGACTTTGCTAGTCCTCGAGCAAATCAAACAAAACAATTCTAAAACATACATACAACTCCGTCTCGTCGAGGATACGGTTACTCTTAGCATGAATAACAAGCCTTTAAACCTCTAGGTGTCCCTAGTGGACGAGTTATAGTCTCGTGAGGGTGTACTAGAGATATACCCACAAAACCTACTTTTCCAACTTACTAGTTCTCCGAAATGATAGCATCCAA
Source organism: Papaver somniferum (assembly GCF_003573695.1). NCBI lineage: Eukaryota > Viridiplantae > Streptophyta > Magnoliopsida > Ranunculales > Papaveraceae > Papaver > Papaver somniferum. The sequence continues at coordinate 200,565,598 of NC_039362.1, read as the reverse complement.
CGCGCTAAGAAGACATAGAAATTCTGCACACTAGTAATAAGAAGTTAGACACATAAATGAACACAATCTCATCCTTAAAAGTTGAGATAGAAATAACCATCCCTTGTCGAAAGAAATTCAGGTTCGGAGTGATCAGAAGTCTCGACTCTGCCTCACAAGAAAGGGTTTTATGAAGTTGCTCTCAATAATAAACAGCTTTTTATGGGTCACACATGTGTCGAGGTAGGAATGAAGAAAGAATCCTACGACACGTTGAATGGTAGGAAGGCAAAAACCCTCCGAATTGTTTTGAAAACCCACATCTTTTATTGTTTTGAAAACTCATTTTTCTGACGATCTCTAAGAAAGGAAATCAACCACTTAACGAAGGTGGGAATATGCTTACTTACCTCGTTATCCGTTCGACGTGTAGTTAGCACCACTCTCACAACATCCATAGAAACGTCTTCGGTCTTCAATCGGTGTCTTCATCTTCGTCTTCGTCTTCGGTCTTAAACTCTTGATGATGAAATCTTAAACTTCGTAGAATCTTAACAATGTGATTCTTTCCTCTAATTCCTTGTTGCTTGAAACCTCATTATGTATATTTCTTCTTCCATTGGCTTTATTGAATGAATACAAACGAACTAAACAAACCAAATATGATGCAATGATTTTTTTTTTATTTTTAAATGCAAGATAAATAAAATAAACAAAAAAAAAATTTTAAACTAATGATGGACCTAACAAAATTTCTCTTGTCTCTTTTCTTTTTTTTTCACCTTTTTTTTATAAGAGACCTAGCATAATGGTGACCATATCTTTTTTTTTTTGAGACAATAGAAAATAATACGAAAACAAAATAATGATAAAAATAAAAATGCAAGTACAAAGGCCATGGTGTAAGTACTTTACCGCTCGATAACTTGTATGTATCGATATCACAAACTTCTTAAATTCTCATCTTAATAATCTTCATTCTTGTACAATAGTCTTCAACTTGTAAAAAAAATTATGCTCCTTGTCTTGTTGCTATACTTAAATCTGAAATCTGCTCATTTCTGTAATGTTGCTTGTAAACCTTAAACGTCTTCAACTTTCCTTCGAATTTGTGATGCTCCTCTTGTTGATGATGATAGTGTTTCTATGGACCTGTTGGTGTAGAGAGATAAAGTGGATGGTGCTAACTGCGAACAAGATTACAAGTGATATGTAAGTTAGCAATTCGATGTCACCATTCATGATTGATAAAATAGCACTCAAGAGATCAAAATAGTGCTTCTATTGGTGGGACGTTGGGTAGCTCACCATTCTACCCGGAGTTCACGTACGGTGACACACACTCTAAAAGCACAAATTTAGACAGGTACAAAGAAGTGAAGGTCGGTGCCTCTCATGATGTAACATGGGTAGTCTCCACTATAGGGGATCACTACTCTAATACCGAATTCAGTCTGCACCTCATTTTCCACTGGGATGGTTAAATCCAACTTTAACTCTCATACAAGTAAGAAATCCGATCATGTTCTCTGTCATCTCTAAGTTCAGTCACTCTTATGAGAATCTCGATGTAATCTTAGCGACATGTATACTATGTGACTCTAAACTAACCACAAGTTGGAGTTTGTTTATTCACTATTTTACACAAAAGTTGAAAAAAAATGAAAAATTTACAATGCAAATGCTTAACCACTCCCCCACACTTAAACTTTACATTGTCCTCAATGTAAATTGAATCGTCCAAAGAAAGTCAAGGTGGGAAATGCTAACATGATAATGACAAGAAATCAGAAAAAGTAAAAACAAAACAAGAAAAAGCTAAAACAAAACAAGAATATAAATACAAGACAAGAAATACTCATCCTATGGGTTGCCTCCCATTTAGCGCTTGGTTTAAAGTCGTCAGCCCGACTTGCACGACGAATTCCCCATACACCAATAATCTGAAAAGTTGGGGATCCTTCCATGTAACCTGTTTTGCAAATAGTAACTTCACACAAACATTAGTATAATAAAGCAAAAGTGAAGCTATAGCCCAATAGAAGTTTCCCCCACACTTATTCTTGTCCACACTTGGAAGTGTATAAAGAACATAAAATTCAGGAACTTCTATGGTTTCTTCTATGCAGACATTCATAATATGAGAATCAAATGTTTCTAATGGTGGAAATCGAGAAACGAAGTCATTCAACAATATTCTCGAAGCACATACATTCAAACCAACAAGAGGTAAAGGAGAAGAAACAATATGCAAAGGGTTAGACAAACCTTGCACAATCTCTTGTATCACATAATCCTCTTCATCCTTGAAAAAATCCAGTGAATTACTCACCTCTTTTATATCATGGTCCTTTATCAAACCTTGCAACCATTCTTCATCCGTTTCTACCTTAACTAAAGTCTCGGCATTAACATCATCATTATAATCCTTTGCAAGATCAATTGGGTCTTCCACAATATTGGTCATAACGGTCACATTCTCAACATACTCGTCATCATTAGGCTCAAACATTTTTGCGGCTGCATATTTCGCTATAAGGAACATTTTTAGAAGACTCAAAAATGCATCATCCTCAAGATCCACCCTTTGAATAGGCTCTTGATCATTATTAAGATCAATGCTTGAGTGATCTACACAAGTGTCAACATATTCCTCTTCATCTTCATTTTGATCCCAAAAAGATTTCACTGTACACCTTTGGGAAATGTCACCATGAGTTGGTTCAAGCGATGTATCTTCATAATCATCATCACTATTCATAGTTAACATAAGATTGGTTCTCGTTGAATTTAGTGTTGCTAATCTCAATCTCATCCTTTTGAATAGGTGAATGATCATTATTAAGATCAAGAGTTGAGGTAGTTACACAATTATCAACGAAAGACCCCAAAGGTTGGCCCTTTTCAACATTAGCATCAATCAAATATTCATCACAAACCACAGGCACATTAGAATAGTTATTGTTTTGTAAACAAAGTTCTTCTTCATACCTTTCTTCCTTGTATTCATCAATGCTTCTTCGTAAGATAGCCATACCTTCACGAAGTTCTTGGAGTTGCTCGTTTGTAGCCTCTTTATCTTTTTGAAACTCTTGTCGTAAAAAGTTGGAAAAGTTGTCTAACAAGTTAGAGACTTGTTGTTCACGAGCATAAGAATCCTCCAATCCTTGTGGTTGTTCACACACATACCCGCCATAAGGTTGTTGATATGTAAAAGGACCACAATATTCCGTAGGATATTGATCATAACCAATGAATTGGTGTTGGATATAACCCTAGGATGGTTGGTAGTTTCCATATTGTTGAGGTTGTTGAAAACCGTATCCGTTGTTCCAATATGCTCCGTCCATAGAAATTGGTACCCGAAACACGATCCTCAAAACAAGGTTAACAACCAGAAGATAAAAACAAAAAAAAAAACTAAAAACAAAACCAAAACCAAAAATAAGAAACCAAAAACAAGTGACAACCGTTGCCTCCCCGGCAGCGGCGCCAAAATTTGATCGCTGTCGTATGCGTCAAAAATAAAGTACTTTCTCACTACTCAAAATATAAAATATAGCAAGGGTAAGAAAGGATCGTTCCCACATAGAGGATCTAGGTTGTCAAATTATTTCGGTTTCCTATATAAACAAGGGGGGATTTCTGTTTTTTAAGTAAAGGAAAATAAACTAAAAACAAATAATGAAATGAACAAGCAAATCAATAAGATGAAGATATTGGTCAAGGATAAGTTTTCATTCACAAACATGAATTTGTAACAATAACTAGAATTGATATTTAATCTCAACTTTTATCAAAAGTCCTAGGATACCTTGATCGCAAGAATATCCCGCTAATTTCCTCTTGTCATCAACAAACACATTAAAAGATGCGAAAGTGAATTCTTCCTAGAAAGCAACCTAAAGTGTAAAAGCACAATTAAGTTTAACTCCTTAAAAGCACTAAGTTCTATGAAATAAGACTAATCAATGCAAACGAACGTGTAAAAGCACTAATCCGTTTTAACAAAGGTTATGATCCACTTGTGACTACTAGGATGTATCACTACAAGCAATAATCACAATTATGCTACTTGTATTCAAGGTGTATCACGATTACGTATAATAAACCCTAAACTAGCAATAGATATGATTACGAGTTCTACCAATTTGCAACTTGACAAAACTACCAATCAATCATACACGGCAATATTTCTAGCGAATCATAATCGATAATTGTGAGACAAAACTAATTTATTGAATGAAAACACATATTTGGAAATCCAACTTATTCCTTAACCAATAATAAAATCTAGATACTCATGGCATAAAAGTTCATCACAAGAAGAAAAATAATCGTTTCAATCTTTCTAAACCCTAGGCTAAAAGTATAAGTAAAAGATTTTTTTTATTTTCCTTTTTTTATCCGAGAAAACATAACCCTTTTATATCTTTCTCTTCTTTTCCCCACTGATTCCTAAATTTAGGTCAGTGCGCAAAGCAAACCTGCACCCAACTTCCTTAGCCGCTCTGTTTGAAATTCCAGTCCAAGCCCATTAACAGTCACAACCCATTCAATACATGGCTCGCTAAACTTGTTAGTTTTGCAGAACTGACAAGATAGTTTACCCTGCTCTAGCTTCACCAGGACCAAAGCATAGCTCAGCTCCTTCCCCGTAGTGTTTACTCATTCGTCTCCACTGCAACCACAACCACCAACTGAATCATCATTCATCCTGTAGCTCATTACCTCCATAACCAACTGCAGCTGCAACTTCAGTAACTCAACACCTTAGCCATACTGGAGCTGTATCAACCACCTTCACTTTCCCAGCTTCTTTACATAACTTGCATCTCAACTCCACACATTCATCTATCGCTTATCTCTGACTTGCTCATTCACTTGCAACCGCAGCTGCAGCTCATTCCATAACCACACAGTTGTAGCTGCATTTCAGTACCACCATCTGCATCATTACCCGCGGCTGCATCCAACTTCATTCATTCGTTTCAGCTCAATTTCACCAATTCAGTCACCACCAGTAACAACTTGAAGCAGCACCACATTCCTAGCACTCCTATTTCCACCAGTTTGCAGCTTCAATATCATTCAACTGCACCATGCCTCGCAATACAACCACCACCATTAGACATCACCAGCTCCTGCTACCACCTTCTCATTCTCATCTCAGCTTTCTTCCATCATACCCTTGGCAGCAACCTACCTGCACTCTAAGTTCACTAACAATTTAATCAACAACAGCGGCTTAAACCTCCTTTGAACCATTCGCCGCATTATATCCAAGGCCAACACCAATTCCATTTATCCCTGCAGCTCAACAATAGCATCACTGCACAGCCAACCCAACCATTGTGTAGTTCAGATCAAAGCAACATTTCTACAGCACAAGACTTCCTCTCTGCATTGCAGCATCATTAGCAACCAACATCAAGCTCAAACCTGCAATGCTCATTTGAGTCATACTGCAACAACAAACTCTTCAAGCACAATTGCAGCAACACCAACTCCCAATTTCTTCATTTCTCAGAACAAAACATCACCTGAAACTCCTCATCTGCTTCTCATGTTCACCTGTGTAAATTCACCACCAACCCATCATTATTCAACTCCAATTCAGTTTCAGACTTCTAAGCCTTGACAACAACATCTCCACTCACTGCACACAACTCCATAATCTCTGCATCATAACTCAACGTCACCACCAGTAGCTCAAGAACAACTCCAATTCAGTAATTTGCTCAAAACCCTCACTTGTGTTTCCTTCTTGACTTCAAACGCATCCAAACCCTTCAAGTCTTCTTCTCTGATTTCATCAGCAACAGCTCATCTGGAATCCTAATTGCAGAACCCCCATCGATCTCAGCAACCATTTCCACAACAGACCCAATTTCTTCCCAAATCGAACCCATCCTTCCTTCAGAACTTCCATGGCAGATTTGTTCTTGACTGCAACAGGTTCAATCTCAACTCGTCTATGTTCTTCTCACAAACTCTTGGGAACAACTGCAAATCATCTATTTCTCTAAATCTCTTCCTTTTGCTGAGTTCCACTGCAGCCATGGCTCTTTTCTTTCTTCTCCGAATTTGAGAAGTAAAGTAGATCGAGAAATGAATTATCTCAACTTTAGGGTCTTGTAGGAGTGACATCTAGACTTAGGCACCCGAGCAAATAGATAAGGGCTGTCCAGTTAAATGTGGCATGTCAGTTTCAGATAACTGACAATCTATTCCTTCTTGTTTAACTGTCTGTTTTGGAAACTGGCAGCAACGCAGCCGACTCCAAGTATAGCTTGCCTGAGAATCAACTTTTTGCCCTTTACGTTCCAAATGGGCGTTTTCTCCTTTATTTGCTCCCAAGGACTCCATTGCACCTAATGACTCAAAACTAAACATAAGAGATGCAATTCACAAGAATAATAGCAAAGAAAGCATAAATACTAGATATAAAATTAGGTGTTTTAGACACCTATCATCTGACTAATATCAACGCAACTGGCATATACAAGGGGACCAATGGTTGATAAACCTAACTCTAGGTCAACACAACTGGCATATACAAGGGCACCAGTGGTCGACTTTATTGAATTTATTCCGGTTGATCTAGTCTCAATTTTTTTTTACTCCTTTTTTTTTTTTTGCATCTCAATCATTCTATTTCACCCTAGCAATGGTAACAACTTGAATCATGTGCCCCACCAAATCACTTAAAAAATAAAAACAGAAGGATTAGGATTCAACGAGATATGGCGAAACTACCATTTTTTTTTAATTCTAACACCTGAGCTCTGTGCTTTTATGAATAAACTCTTTAGATGTTTCCATCTAATCAGATTGGTTCCTCAACTCCTACAATCAAGATGTTCCCATCCACTTAGATTGGTTAGTGTCAACCTTAATAAGCAAAAATTTTCAGGCTCTGGAGTTTATTTATTGCAACTAAAAGCTAACAAAAAGTTTCTTCCCCACCCCTAAACTTAAATCTAACATTGTCCTCAATGTTTATAATGAAAGAGCAATACCAAAAAGTAAAGTAACATGAGGAATCAGTAAAGAGAGAAGTCGGAAAGATAGTACCTGTTTGAAGAGAGAAATCAAAAACTAATATACAACATACAATCGCCTTGATGGTCAATCAAGGGTAAACGGGGTCCTCCAGAGGGACCTCCTCAACATCACATGTAGGAAAGGGCTCTAAAAAGGGTTTCAATCTCTGACCGTTAACCTTCGAAGAACTACTACCATCCGGTGTCTCGATCTCAACATCTCCATGAGGAAAGACAGTGCGAACAATAAAAGGACCCGTCCACCGAGAACGTAACTTCCCAGGGAAAAGATGCAAGCAGGTATCATACAAAAGAAATTTTTGACCTGGAGAAAATGACTTTCTTAAAATATTTCTATCATGCACAAGTTTCATTTTTTTCTTATACTCCTCAGCACTACCATATGCATCTCTACGAATCTCTTCCAACTCATTGAGCTGGAGTTTCCTATGGGCCCCTGCCTTGTCGAGTGAAAAATTTAGCTGCTTAACAGCCCAATATGCTCTATGTTCTAACTCAACAGGTAAGTGACATGCCTTGCCATACACAAGTCGATAAGGTGACATTCCAATGGGGGTTTTAAACGCAGTACGGTTAGCCCATAAGGCATCAGTAAGCCTAGACGACCAGTCTTTCCGATTAGGATTAATTGTTTTCTCTAATATACCTTTTATCTCCCTATTGGAAACCTCTACTTGACCACTAGTCTGTGGATGATACGGGGTAGCTACCTTATGTGTAATACCGTATTTCTTCATCAAAAGCCTAAAAGGTCCATTACAAAAGTGAGACCCTCCATCACTAATTATAGCTCGCGGTGTACCAAAACGTGTAAGTATATTATCTTTCAAGAACTCAATCACAACCATGTGGTCATTGGTTTTACACGGAACCGCCTCAATCCACTTAGATACATAGTCTACGTGACAAGGATGTATATGTTACCAAAAGAATTAGGAAACCCATAAAGTCAATACCCTACACATCAAAGACCTCAATAACTAAAATAGGGTTCAAGGGCATCATGTTCCTACGGGAAATGGTTCTTAATTTCTGGCAACGCTCACAAGTAACACAGTAGCTATGGGAGTCTTTAAACAACGAAGGCCAGTAGAATCCACACTACAATATCTTAGCAGCAGTTTTCTTAACACTAAAGTGACTCCCACAAGCATGATCATGACAAAAGGAAATAATACTGGACTGGTCACTCTCAGGCATACATCTCCTAATAATCTGGTCTGGACAATACTTAAACAAATAAGGATCATCCCAAAAGAAATGCTTAACCTCGGCTAAAAACTTAGAACAATCTTGTTTACCCCTATGTTGGGGCATTCGACCAGTAACAAGATAGTTCACTATATTCGCATACTAAGGTAATTGGGTAACAAAGAAAAGTTGTTCATCAGGAAAACTATCCCTTATATGAAGGGAATCATCAGGGGAATCAACAACTAGCCTAGACAAGTGGTCTGCTACTACATTTTCTGCACCCTTTTTGTCTCTAATGTCTGGAGAAAACTCTTGCAACAAAAGGATCCACCTAATCAACCTAGGTTTCGTATCCTTCTTAGACAAAAGATATTTCAAAGAAGCATGATTAGTATATATGACGATCTTAGAACCTAAGAGATAGGGTCTAAATTTGTCTAAGGCAAACACAATAGCTAACAGTTCCTTCTCGGCAGTGGTATAGTTCAACTGGGCATCATTCAGAGTTTCGCTAGCATAGTAAATCACATGAAGTAATTTGTTTTCTCGCTGACCTAGCACAACACCAATAGCATAATCTGAGCATCACACATGATCTCAAAGGGTAGATTCCAGTTGGGTGCCTGGACTATGGGGGCGGTAGTGAGTAAAGTCTTAAGCTTCTCAAAAGCCTCTAAACAAGCATCATCAAAGACAAACTTAACATATTTCCCAAGAAAATTGCAAAGAGGTCTAGAAATCAAGCTAAAATACTTAATGAATCGACGATAAAAACCTGCATGCCCTAAGAATGACCTAATATCTCTTATGGTTTTGGGGACGTAAAGTTTTAATAAGGTCAACTTTGAATTTATCTACCTCTATACCCTTAGAAGATACGATATGCCCTAGAACAATTCATGAACGAACCATGAAATGACATTTCTCTCAATTAAGCACTAAATTCTTTTCCTTACACCTAGTCAACACTAATGACAAATGATGCAAGCACTCATCGAAAGACGAACCAAACACTGAAAAATCATCCATAAAGACCTCTAAAAACTTTTCTACCATATCTGAAAATCTGTTCATCATGCAACGCTGAAAAGTCGCAGGGGCGTTACATAGCCCGAAAGGCATGCGTCTATATGCAAAGGTACCAAAGGGACAGGTAAAAGTGGTTTTCTACTGGTCTTCTGGGGCAATAACGATCTAATTATATCCAGAGTAGCCATCTAAAAAGCAGTAATGACTATGTCCATCTAATCTCTCTAGCATCTGGTCGATGAAGGGAAGGGGAAAGTGGTCCTTCCTAGTGACCTTGTTCAATTTCCTATAGTCAATACAAACACGCCAACCCGTGGTCACTCGGGTTGGGATTAACTCATTGTTATCATTCTGGACTACAGTAATGCCAGATTTCTTAGGAACAACCTGAACGGGGCTGAACCACTTACTGTCTGAAATGGGGTAGATAATGTTTGCATCTAACAGCTTAAGAACCTCGGTTCGAACTACTTCTTTCATATTAGGGTTCACTCTACGTTGCATCTCCCTAGAAGGTTTGGTGTCTTCATCTGAATAAATCTGATGCATTCAAACAGTAGGACTTATACCCTTATGTCTGCTATGGTCCACCCTAAAGCTTCCTTGTTGTTTTGAAGGACGGTTACTAGCCTACTTTCCTGATCACTATCCAAGTCGGAAGCAACAATCACAGGTAAAGTATTAGACGGGCCTAAAAACACATACTTCAGGGTATCTGGCAAAGGTTTTAGGTCCAACTTAGGAGGCTCTTCTAACAAAGGAACTAGGGTAGACTTAGAAACTAGTAGTGGTTCAAACTTAGGTTTCCATCCATTACTAGTGTCTAACAAAGGGGTTGAATCTAACAAAGCATTCACCTCATTAATCACATTATCATCATCAAAATCAATCCCAAAGTGAGCTAGGCATTTCTGTAATGGATCTTCTAACAAAGTGTTTGGTAAAGACTCCTCGACTAATGTTCCTATTATATTCACCTCTTCGTTCGAGTCATCTAGTTCAGAGGGTAGCTTACTAATATTAAAAATGTTCAGCTCAATAGTCATATTACCAAAAGAAAAATTCATAATACCATTTCGATAGTTAATGATCACATTGGATGTAGCTAAAAACAGGAGACCTAAAATCACTGGTATTTGGTTCTATGGGTCAAGGACAGGTTGGGAATCTAGGATAACAAAATCCACTGGATAAATAAACTTGTCGACCTCTATAAGAACATCCTCGATCACACCACGAGGAATTTTAACGGACGTATCAGCTAACTGAAGTGTCATCTGGGTAGGTTTCATCTCACCAAGTCCTAGCTTAAGGTACACATGGTATGGGAGTAAGTTAACACTGGCTCCTAAGTCAATCAAAGATTTCTCAACACGATATTTACCTATTGTGCAAGAAATGGTAGGGACCCCCGGTCTTTATGCTTAGGAGTAGTGGTATTCTGAATAATAGAACTCACGTGACTAGCTAGAAAGGCTTTCTTCTGGACACTAAGCTTTCTCTTTCGTGTAAACATATCCTTAAGAAACTTGGCATAAGCGGGAATCTGCTTAATCGCATCTAACAATGGGAGGTTGATAGTAACCTTCTTAAAAACCTCCAATATATCATTAAAGTTGGACTCCCTCTTAGTTGGAACTAGCAGCTGGGGGAACGGGGCTCTAGGAACAAAGCTGGGCTCAACAGGACCCTCATTGGTCTCTTTAGATACTCTATCAGTCTCCTCATTTTCTGGATCAGAAGGGTGAACTGCAGCATGTTCACTGTCAGGCGTGGAAACCTTATTGTCAACTTTCTTTCCACTCCTAAGGGTTGTAACAGAATTCACATGATTGTACGATTTCTCTCCTTTGGGATTAGGATCAGTATGACTAGGGAACCTTCCATCTTCTCTCTCACTAAGAAACTTAGCTATTTGACCGACTTGAAGTTCTAATTTAGCAAGAGACTGGGAATTATTATTAAAATTCTGCTTGGTTTCCTCTTGAAAATTAACGTGGCTCTTTACTAACATTTCCTGGCTTTATGATAGCATATCCTGTCTCTTTTTTAGTATACTAAGAGACTCCTCTAAGCTAGTCATTCTATTCTCAAAAGGGTTCTAGAACTGGGCTTGACCTGAAGAATTCTTATTATAACCAAAACCCGGGGGAGGCTGAGAATTACTAGGTTGACCTTGATTCTGGCCTTTAGTCCAAGAGAAATTAGGATGGTTTCTCCAACCAGGGTTGTAGGTCTCTGAGTATGGGTCAAACTTATGACGGTTTTCAAAACCTAGAGTTGTTATAGACAGCATGGGATTGTTCTTCACTAACCTGACCTTCCCAAAACGAGTTATCGGGTTCTACTCCACATCTAGAGACTTGAGAGGCTCTAATTCTATCATTAGGTTCAACAAGGGACCTATTTTTAGACTGGCCCATTTCCAAAGCTTCTAATCTTCTAGACAAAGCAGCAAACTTAGCATCTGACCTAAAGCTTGTGTCTACCACATTGGTGCTACTTCTATTGACCAAGAGTCTTTTAGGGGGTTCAACACAAGCCTCCCACTCTTGGGATTTTTCAGCTACATCTTCTAAGAAGGAAAATGGATCATCAACGCTTTTACTCGTGAACAAACCAGCGCACATAGACTCGACCATGGCTTTGGTCGAACAGTCTAAACAGTCATAAAAAATTTCAACTAGTTTCATTTTCTCGAACCAATTGGAAGGACATTGCGAAAAAATATCATTAAATCTCTACAAAAACCTATAAAGGGATTCTCCTTCTTGTTGCACACTGGAACTAATTTTCTTCCTAAAATATGCAGTTCTATGCTTAGGGAAAAACTTTAGGTAGAAAACAGCAGTAAGTTGGTCCCATGTTTCTATAGACCCAGATAATAGGTTATTCAGCCAAGACTTGGCTTTATCTCTTAAGGAAAATGGGAACATCCTAAGTTTCAAGGCTTCATCACTAAGGTCTTTAATCTTAATTGTTCCACAAACTTCTTCAAAGTCCCTAACATGAAAGTAAGGGTTTTCATCGTCTTTTCCTAAGAATATAGGGACCATCTGAAGGATACCAGGTTTTAACTCATAATTAATCGTAGAGGCTGGCAATTTAATGCACGATGCTCGGTTGGTCCTAGTTGGGTACATGTAATCTTTCAAAGTAGCCATTGCTGGCACAGCTGAAGTACTAGGGGTACTTTCTTCACGAATAGACAGATTCTCAAAACTGAAGTTTCCAAAAAAGGGGATCTCAAAAGAAGAGTCTTCGAGCTCCCCGCCTTCACAAGAAGAACTACTAGGTTTATCACTAATCAAACGACCTAGAGCGTTTCTTTTCCAAGCCTGTTCTCTAATGACCTCGGGCATACACTAGAAAAAATAAAAGAAATATAAAAATCCTAAAGGAAGGGAGGTTCTAAGCAAACACAAAGCAGTCTGACTCCACCAAAGCAAACCTAAAGATTTATAGCAAACAAAAAGCATGATGGCTCCACTTAGATTGTTTCTAGACCAGCTTCTAATCTTTCGAAAAGGAACTCGTTATAATCTGAGCAAACCTCTCTGGAATCAATCCGAGTTAAAGTAAGTTGAATAGAGACGAGGGAAGTTGCGTGGAGCTTTGATACCCAAGGCCTCACCGGCGTTACAAGGCGGCGTATTTAACTCACAGAAACCATCATGAACTTCAAAGTATGCTCAAAAGAGTAACCAATATTTTTCGAACGACTTTCCTATTAAGCTCGTTACTCTATAGATCTTGTTCTATTCCAAATTTTAAAGCTTAGGTTCGCGTTAAGTATCATTTTCCTAAGGTGGGCAAGAAGAGAACGGTGATGAAATCTGAACCCTTATCTTGTATGGCCAGGCCTTGCCCTTTACTAGGAAATTAAAGCAGTCGTATTCAGTTCCTCGACATAAATGTGATAGACGCATTTATGTGTCTATTATAGCTCATTTGTATATATTGTTAGTGCTCGATATCGTACTTATTTGGTTATTTTATTTATTTGTAGGTGTTTTTGGAAGAATAAGGCTTTGTGGCGAAATTGGCTAAAAATGGGGCATTTGGACCTCCGTTGATAACTACCAGAAGCACCCCAGAAATACCCCGGAGGAACTCTGAAAAAGTGCAGAAAACATCCCAGAAGAATTGCTAAAGGCACCCCTAATTTGGATAAGGGGCACCCCATTTCAGGGCATGTACTAAAGGGACGCCGGAACTGGATAGGGGGGGGGGGTCATCTTCATAATTCAAATACAAGTTTTAGCGGGAAAATGCATGCAGCGAAGAACAGTTTTGGAGATCGAATTCTGACGAGATTTTAGGAGATTCAATGGCTGTATTTGGTACGTATGGACTCTAACTGACTGAACAGGCCTGGTGCAATCGATTTTAACCCAACCAGTTGGGCTGGAATGACCGGGAGAAGCAATCAAAGTCCAAACAGGACACGTATGTTGCTGTTCACGTTCAAATATTTTGTGAGAAATTTTTGGGAGACTTTCACGCTGGATATACATGTATCTAATTTTGTTCAAGTCAGGAGAGAGTTTTGTGGCAATGGGATAGCTAACAGACGCGTACAGAAGAGAGAAGAAGATAGAAACCCGTAACTGGCAGAGAAGAGAAATAGGAGATTTCATCGGGATTTGATGACCCTGTTGAGTTATAAAAAGGTTGGGTCGAGTCATAAGAAGGGTTAGCAAATTTAGGAGAGAGTTTAGAGTCCAGGAGATCCGAGGAGAAGCGATTACAGAGAAGACAGTGCTGCTGCTGCTGCCATTGAAGAGCTTCAAGAACACGAAGAACAGACTCACATAGTCAGTCGTTCTTCAGCAGTCTTAAATAACAATACCAATGTCGTTCTTTTACAGCAGTAAAGGCTTATTGATGTGAAGAAAAGATTGCTCACAACTTGCCTGCAAGTATACAGGGACAAGTTGTAGCTAGTGGGTAAGAAGGGTCAGTTCCACAGGGATTAGGAGGGTGTAATTGAAGTTAGACTAAGCTGGGCAGTGGATGCAAGGCAAGATGAAAGTTCACTAAGTCACAGTGGCAGTGAAACAAAGATGGCAATGAAGTAAACCAAGGCTGTGAGCCATGGGCAGGGGTGAGATTGTGCACTGATTTCAGTGCACAACAGCTACAAATTGCAAAGAAAACAGGCAAGAAAAACAGTAAATTTAGCAGGGAACAAAATAGAACTGAAATTAAGTGACTACAAAGGGATTGGTGGTTAAGCTAAGACTTAAGATCCACCTTGTGTCCTAATCAAACAACATGTTTCTAGGTTGAGTTAAAATTCCTATGCATACATCTAGAAATGGAAGAATACTAAATTGCTCAATAGTTTGCCCCTAGCATTGGGTGTCTTTTGACAGAACAGCCAATCACAGGCACTCTGAGCATTGGTATCTCTCATTTGCTCAATCAAAACATACATCAGGCTAATTATCCTAGCAACTTGTCAATTGACAGTGCACAAGGCTTCACTGAGCCTTAGCTTAGTGCTACTTAGCTCATGCTCAACATGTTACTAACAGCATACATAGATAATGCAAACATAACTTCAAAAATCAACTGATACACACATACACACTGTTGCTAAACAGAAATTGGAGAATTGATTCAAAATATTCTTCACTGGCTAGCCCAGAGAGCTTTTCTACCACACCCATATCCTCAATTTATAGTTTTTACAAGAAAACTAGATTTCTACAAACCCTAATTGGAAAATCCCCAAATTAGCAGGATTAGGGTTTCGAGAAATAATGAAATTAACTCACCCTCTGATGCAATTAGACTCGACCCATGCTTGTACTTCTCCTCCTCTGCTAATCCTCTACTCGAACGCTGCTCCAATTTCCTTCTTCTCTCCACTGTGATACCCTAGCTATGTTTGTCTTCTTGGTAGCATCAAAAATTAATGCTAAGAACAAGACAGACACGACTAGGGAAGATGTAGGTGATGGTGGTGGTGTCCTTGTGGTGGCGGCAGAGGTGGTGTTCTGGTGGTGGAAGGACATGGTGTCTCTGCAAATGTCGGGGGAAGAAGAGAAATTTGGGGGAAATGAGTTTTGGGGAAGAAGAAGGTGGGTGTTTGTTTGGGTCGATGGGTTTGATGGCTAAGGTGTTGAGCGGGATCATCTGAAGTTGATGCGCAGCGAGGAGATCCGTCGGATGTGAAGATGGTAGGTGGATCTAACGGTGGTATGAGAGATGAATCACTTCGACCGTTGGATTGTGAAATACAACAAAGTTAACGGCGAAGATTGAGGTTAGGTGCTGTAGTGTTAAGCGGAAGTATCGAGATTTGATGAGCAGGCAAAGAAGCGACCGTAGGATCTAAATGTGATCTAATCTGAAGGCTTAGAATTTAGGTGCTATGGTGTGTGATAGGAGCTTCAGATTTTGATGCGCGATGAAGGAGCGACCATCGGATGATGAGATGGATCCAATCCGACGGCTGAAGATGGAGGCGGTTTTGGTTACAGAAAATGGGTTTGGGTAAGGGTTTTGGGCCTTGGGTATGCCAAGCCCATATCTTCTTTAAGAACAATTCTTCCTTCTTGAGCCCATTTCTACCCTTTTGGTCTTGTGCACAACATTCTTCGCGGCTTCCTTGTGTAATTCCTCCCGGCTTTTCACTACTTTTCTGCTCTTTTCCGCTCTGCTATTCATCCAAACTTTATTTATTACCTAAAAATGCAAAATTAAGTAAGAAAAAATATTTATTCTTGAAAACAATGAAAATACAGAATATGGGATAAAGTGTAGAATTAATGCGCAAAAGATGAGTTAAATGCCAACAAAAAGGGATAAATATATACAATATTTGGCACTCATCAATACCCCCAAACCTGAATTTTACTTGTCCTCAAGTAAAAACAAACTAAGGAAATCCTACCTATACCACTGTCGCTGGTCTCTCGAATGCATTTAGCGTATGCACTAATTTTAAACCACTAAGTGTCCCTAGTGGACGAGTTGAAGTCTCGTGAAGGTTTGCTTAGAACGTATCTACAAAGTTCTAGGTCAAATATAAGCTCAGATTCCATCAAATGTGACATGTGCAAAACAGTTTAAGCTCACAGCAAAATGGAGATGTCAATCTAGCTATCGAAGGCACAATCCTAGCACTGATAACAAAAAAAAGACATGTGATAAGAGTGTAAAGTGTATCTACACATGTGTAAAGAAAGATCTGAAGTTATGACTACTAATCACCAAGAGATAGTTTCTCAGGCTAAGAACTGAGGTCGAAATCTAGCTAGCTGTCCGGACTTTACGAGAATTGTGAATGAGTTGGAGGTATTTCACAATTACTCGCGTTGTACATCAATGGCATACACCCTTCCTTGCTTATTACAATGAAACAACAAAATGATGACTATTTACATGACTCTTATTTACATTGACTACTCTCTTTTTATTTTTGGAACAAGAGATGATGGAATTGATAAGTACTTGATTTTTTTTTTTTTTTTTTTTTTTTTTTTTTTTTTTTTTTGAATAAGGAAACACTTTTGATACATATACAAAAGGAAACAAAAAATTACATGACACTTTGCAAGAGGTAGCCCTTTTTGATGTACCCAGTTAAATTCGATGGTTGTCTTTCTTAATGTAACCTCCACCTTCTATCCCAACCAACCAAAGAACAAGCTAGTCAAGTTTCGTTCAGTATTCTAAAGTGATTGGCAATCGTAACTTCCTATCAAACACCTTGAAGATCGAGGCCATACATGTATTGGTAGATCGTGCGCGTGCAAATTTCTTATCACTATGTGAATTGTGCTAGAATCAGGGTGCCTAAATATCTAGACTAAGACTCCTAATAATTACATTTTGCACAAGAGTCACATTTCAAGGTAGATGAGCTCCATTTTTATTTTTATGATTTTTCATTTTTTTTTGAATTTTGATTTTTCAATTTTTTTTTTTTGGAATTTTTCAATTTTTTTCAAAAAGATGGAGTTTTGTTTTCAATTATGGAAAATTATCATGGTATCTACTCTATACCCCCAAACCTAAACTAAACATTGTCCTCAATGTTTCAAAGTATGGAAAGAATTATAAAACAATATATGAAGAGGAACATGCTGAGTAGAGTAAAAGGAGAGAGAATACCCGATTGTACGGCGAAAGCTCGATTAAAACTCCGTTATTCAAGGCAAAAATCCATCATATTAGGAGTCACAATGGATGAGCACAAAATATATACAAAAGGAAATTTAACTAACACATTATCTACAAGAAAATTTGGTTTTTAATGGGATTGGACTTTTTGGAAAAATTTGGTTTTGCCGGGAGACATTTGGTTTTGATGGGAAAAAGAAAAATTTTGGTTTTTAGGGAAACATTTGGAAAACTTTTTGGTTATTTAGGGAAAGAGTGGACCAGTTTAGTCCACATAGACCGGGTCCTCCAGGTTGGTTGTTTCAATGTCGGGTGGGAATGGTTCAAGGAATGGTTTTAATCTCTGACCGTTGACTTTGAAAACGTTCTTGTTGGAGACATCCTCCAGCTCTACAGCTCCATGAGGAAAAACTGTGCGTATTAGGTACGGACCCTTCCATCTGGAACGCAGTTTTCCCGGAAAAAGATGTAATCGGGAGTCATACAGCAAAACTTTCTGACCAGGAGTGAAGGATTTGCGCAGAATACGCTTATCATAAAACATCTTCATCTTCTGCTTATATAACTTGGCACTATCATAAGCCTCATTTCTCAATTCTTCCAACTCGTTGAGTTGAAATTTCCTTTGAATTCCAGCTTCGTCCAGAGAGAAGTTCATCTCCTTTATTGCCCAGTAGGCACGATGTTCTAATTCCACAGGTAGATGGCACGGCTTTCCATACACTAGACGATAGGGGGACATGCCAATTGGTGTCTTATAAGCTGTTCTATAGGCCCACAAAGCATCATTCAATCTTAATGACCAATCTTTCCTAGACGGGTTGACCGTCTTCTCCAGAATGTGCTTAATTTCCCTATTAGAAACTTCTACTTGTCCACTAGTCTGAGGGTGGTGGAGGAGTAGCAACCTTGTGAGTTATGCCATACTTGCGTACTAAAGACTCAAAGTACTTGTTACGAAAATGTGAACCGCCGTCACTGATGATGGCTCTAGGGGTACCAAAACGTGCAAATATGTTTTCCTTTAGAAATGAAAGTACCACCTTGTGGTCATTTTTTCTGGTTGCTATGGCTTCTACCCACTTAGAAACGTAATCAACTGCGACTAGGATGTACAATCTACCGTCAGAAATAGGGAATGGACCCATGAAGTCGATCCCCCAAACATCAAAAATCTCCACAATCAAAATGGGGTTCAATGGCATCATGTTTCTCCTCGAAATGCTTCCTAGCTTTTGACAGCGTTCACAAGCAACACAATAATCATGGCAATCCTTGAACAATGATGGCCAATAGAATCCACACTGCAAGATCTTTGCAGCGGTTTTCTTGGCACTGAAATGGCCTCCACATGCTTGGTCATGACAAAAGATATCACATCTTTCTGTTCAGTGTTGGGGACACATCTCCTAATGATTTGGTCCGGCAGTACTTAAACAAATATGGGTCATCCCAAAGGAAATGTTTAACTTCAGCCAAAACTTTAGCGGTCTTGTCTCGACCAACGTGAGGGCATCCTACCTGCAGCAAGGTAGTTAACAATATCAGCAAACCAAGGAAGGTTGAGATAGACATCAGTGCTCATCAGGAATGATTCTCTAATAGCATCTCATCAATAGACTCTGGTTAATCTAGACAAATGATCAGCAACCACATTCTCACAACCTTTCTTATCACGGATTTCGAGATCGAATTCCTGTAATAAGAGTATCCATCGAATAAGGCGAGCTTTAGCATCCTTCTTGGAAAGAAGATACTTCAAAGCCGCATGGTCTGTGTATATGATGATCTTAGACCCTATAGATAAGATCTAAACTTGTCTAATGCGAAAACGACGGCAAGCAATTCCTTCTCGGTAGTTGAATAATTGAGTTGGGCATCATTAAGGGTTTTGCTAGCATAGTATATCACATATGGTAGTCTATCAACTCGCTGTCCTAAAACAGCACCAACAGCATAATCAGAGGCATCACACATGAGTTCAAACGGTAGTTCCAATGGGTGGTCGGACTATAGGAGCGGCGGTGGTGAGAAGGTTTTTAATTCCTCCCAGCTTCACACAAGCATCATCGAAATTGAAGGTAACATCTTTGGCGAGTAGACTACACAGAGGTCTGAGATTTTGCTAAATCTTTGATGAATCGCCGGTAAAAACCAGCATGACCTAAAATGATCGATTCCTCACAGAGCGTGGTTTTGGTAATGTGATGAGGTACTTTAGCTTTATACTTCAATCCTTTTCCGAGATGATGTGTCCTAGAACTATTCCTGAATTCACCATAAAATGGCACTTTTCCCAATTTAGAACAAGGTTCTTTTCTTACATCTGGATATCACAAGGGTAAGATGCTTAAACATTATCAAACGAGAACCAAAAACAGAGAAATCATCCATAAAGATCTCGAGAAAACTATCTATCATGTCAGAAAAAATGCTCATCATGCAACGCTGAAAAGTAGCAGGTGCATTACACAACCCGAAGGGCATACGTCTATAAGCAAACGTCCCAAATGGACACGTGAATGTAGTTTTTTCCTGATCTTCTGGGCAATGTGAATTTGGTTATAACCGGAAAAGCCATCTAGAAAACAGTAGTGACTGTGTCCAGACACACGTTCTAGCATTTGGTCAATGAAAGGGAGCGGGAAGTGATCCTTCCTTGTTACTGTGTTCAACTTCTGTAGTCGATGCATACTCGCCATCCTGTGGTTGTAGTAGGGACTAATTCATTCTTGTCGTTCTGAACTACAGTAATGCCTGACTTCTTAGGCACAACTTGAATGGGACTAACCCATTTGCTATCGGGAATTGGGTATATGATACCCGCATCAAGTAGTTTCAGGATTCTCCTTTGACTACATCTCTCATGTTAGGATTAAGTCTCCTTTGCATTTCCCTAGATGGTTTGGCATTCTCTTCAAGGTTAATGTGGTGCATGCAAATGGTGGGACTAATTCCTTTGAGATCTGAGATGGTCCATCCTAAGGCCTCTTTGTGTTCCTTAAGTACTTCTAAAGCTTACTTTCCTGTTCCGTGTCTAAACATGATGAAATAATGACGGGTAAAGTATCAGAAGAACCTAGGAATGCGTACTTCAACGTACTAGGCAATGTTTTCAATTCAAGCTTGGGTGGCTCAACAATGGATGGAATGAGCTTGGAATCAGAGAGTAAGGGTGGTTCCACTTCATATTTCCTTTCAGTGACGTCCATTTGAGGTACAGATTCGAGCAGAGATAGGACGTCACTACAGTATGCATCATCATAGGAATCTGAGTTAAAGTTCTCCATACATGCTTGAAAGGGGTCGACGGATAGAATGTTAGTCAACGAATCTTGCATTAATCCTTCAATCATATTAACTTCATGCACATCATCATCAAGATTCACAGGTTGTTGACTAATATCGAACACATTCAATTCTACCGTCATGTTACCAAAAGACAGTTTAACACTCCATTACGACAATTAATGATCGCGTTGGACGTAGCCAAGAAAGGACGTCCTAAGATGACAGGAATGTGACAGTCTGGGTTTTGTACAGGTTGAGTGTCTAAGACAATGAAGTCTACGGGAAAATAGAATTTGTCAACCTTGATCAAAACGTCTTCGACCACTCCACGAGGAATCTTGACAGATCGGTCTGCCAGTTGTAGAGTGATAGATGTTGGTTTCAACTCCCCAAGACCTAACTGCTCATAAACAGAATATGGCAGTAGGTTAACACTTGCACCTAGGTCTAATAACGCTTTATTGACCGTGTGTTCTCCTATAGTGCAAGAAATTGTTGGACATCCTGGATCCCTAAACTTGGGTGGAGTTTTGTTCAGAATGATGGAACTCACCTGCTCAGCTAAGAAAGCACGTTTTTGCACATTGAGCTTGCGCTTTTGAGTACACAAGTCTTTGAGAATTTAGCATAAGCAGGGATTTGCTGATTGCTTCAAGAAAAGGAATGTTGATGTTGACTCTCTTGAACAGATCTAACATCTCATTATAATGGGTACTTTTCTGTTGATAGATCAATCTTTGAGGAAATGGGGCAACAGGAGAATGAGTTGGCAAAGGGACATTCACAGCAGTAGAATTGTCAGGCTTTCCAACTTGCTCAGATTCTTTGGTTTTCTGGGGTTGTGGAGACAGCGTGGAATTTGTATCAGATTCATTAGGTTCGCCCACGTTGTTCTCGATGACTTTACCACTTCGGAGGGTGGTAATGGCATGGACTTGATCGGGTGAGGTTTCAGTGCAGGATGTTGTGCCTGTTTGAAATATCCTCTTTGGATTTTGTTGGGGTTGGCTAGGAAGTTACCCTTTTCTCTCTACATATCACAGATTTGACCATCTTTTGATCTAGATTTTTCTGACTTTGCATAACTCTGGAACATTCCTCTAGGGTGGATAATCTCTTGTCGGTATTGTGTTGAGGATATGATTGTTGAGAGTTTGATTGTTGTTGAGGGTTTCTGGGTGTTGATAACCTTGATTGTTCTGATATCCCTGATTGTTTTGATAGCTCTGATTGGGTTGAGATGGTCCTCCCTGAGTGGGTCCTTTGACCATGAAAAGTTAGGGTGGTTTCTCCATCCTGGATTGTAGGTCTGTGAATAGGGTTATGCTCTTGTTTTTGAAACATGGCATGTGCCTGTTCAAGCCTAGATTCCTGGACTGCAAGCAAATCGGGACAATTTTGGAATTGATGGTTGGGATCGTTACAAGCGGCACACAGACGAAGCGACATGTTCTCGGAGAGTAGTGGTGGAAGGTTTTGAATTTTTATGTAGTTCTAACTCTTCTAATCTCCTAACTATTGATGCCATGTTTGCTCTTCCCTCGAAATCCGCTTCAATCCTAAAAGCCTTGCTTCGGAGTAGTCTTTCTGGTTCACGGATGGATTCCCACTGTTGCGTCTTTTCAGCTACTTCAATCAAGAAGTCCCAAGACGCATCAGCAGTTTTGTCTACGAATAGACCATTACACATCGACTCAACCGTTGTTCGGGTGGACACATCTAGACCTTCATACAAAATTTGCACAAGTCTCCATTTTTCAAAACCATGATGGGGACATTGGAGCAATAATTCATTGAATCTCTCCAGGTATCTAGCTAAGGTCTCACCCTCTAATTGCACAAAGCTATTCAGACTTTGACGAATTGTCGCAGTCTTGTGTTCGGGAAAAACTTTTTGAAAAACTCCTTTATGAGGTCATCCCATGTCATGATGGATTGAGGCTGTAAAGCATAAGCCAGGCCTTTGCCTTATCTTTCAGGGAGAAAGGAAAGAGCCTTAACTTTAGGGTTTCGTCGGACATTTGAGTGAAACGCAGAGTTCCACAAATTTCCTCGAATTCTCTCACGTGGTGGTACGGGTTTTCATTCTCAACACCTCTAAAAATAGGAAGCATCTGTATTGTGCTTGATTTCAGCTCATAATGGCCATTAGCCTCGGGTAGCACAATACAAGAAGGTTGACTGGCTCTAGTTGGGTACATATAATCCTTGAGGGTACGGGGTTCTCCCATTGTTTCAGATTGGTCCGGTGTGTTTTCCTCAGAAGTTGTGGGTATGTCAATTGGGTCTATTTGATTTACTCTAACTAGTCTATTTGATTGGTCTCTAAAGGTTACAATCATATCCCACTCATGAAATAACAAGCCCACAGATAAGGAAGAAAACAGGGCCCATAAGGATTTGGTTTTGAAAGGGTTAAGTGGAATTTGGTTTTAAGGAGTGGAATTTTGGTTTTAATAAGGGATTTTGTTTTTGGTCTAAAATTGGGCTTTGGAAGAGTTTTTTTTTTTTTTTTTTTTTTTTTTTTTTTTTTTTTGAACTAAACCTAGCATAAATTAGCACAACCCATAAAGAAAATAAAAACAATAATAATAATTACACGCCCATAAAAGAAAATAAAATAAAAGAAAAAGAAAATAAAAATAAAAACAAAAATAATTATTACAAGCCCAAATTAAAAATAAAATAATTATTACATACCCAAATTGAATATTTAATGAGGCCGAAGTGGGTTACTCATGGTTTTAGGCTTACTTGGTTAAGGAGGGAAGCCCAGTTAGGCTTTTGTTCCCTTTTAGTTGCACAGCCCAGTTGGGCTTTAGGATCGTCCTACACAGCTCTCGCTCAAGCCCAGCAGCAGAAGCAACGAAGCTCAGTTCACAGAAGACCACGAGCCCAGCAACAAAAGGAGGCAGAGCCCAGCAGCACTTGGTGAAGCCCAATTCAGAAAAGTACAAGCCCACCAGAAGTTGGCAGCTCAGCAGCTTCTCTTCAGTTGGCAGCCCAGCAGCTTCACTTGGCAGCAGCAGTTGCTTTGGTTCACCAGCAGCAGCAACAGCAGCAGCAGCAGCAGCAACAGCAGCAGCAGCCTTGGCAGCAGCTTGGCAGCAGCAACAGGTGAGTGGACAATGAGCACAGCTAGGCCACAATAGCAATGAGCACACAACTATGCAAGCACAGGCAGGCCACAACAGCTATGAAAACTTCAAAAAATGGCAGCCAGATCCCCGGCAGCGGCGCCAAAAACTTGATGTGAAGAAAAGATTGCTCACAACTTGCCTGCAAGTATACAGGGACAAGTTGTAGCTAGTGGGTAAGAAGGGTCAGTTCCACAGGGATTAGGAGGGTGTAATTGAAGTTAGACTAAGCTGGGCAGTGGATGCAAGACAAGATGAAAGTTCACTAAGTCATAGTGGCAGTGAAACAAAGATGGCAATGAAGTAAACCAAGGCTGTGAGCCATGGGCAGGGGTGAGATTGTGCACTGATTTCAGTGCACTGATTTCAGTGCACAACAGCTACAAATTGCAAAGAAAACAGGCAAGAAAAACAGTAAATTTAGCAGGGAACAAAATAGAACTGAAATTAAGTGACTGCAAAGGGATTGGTGGTTAAGCTAAGACTTAAGATCCACCTTGTGTCCTAATCAAACAACATGTTTCTAGGTTGAGTTAAAATTCCTATGCATACATCTAGAAATGGAAGAATACTAAATTGCTCAATAGTTTGCCCCTAGCATTGTCTGTCTTTTGACAGAACAGCCAAGCACAGGCACTCTGAGCATTGGTATCTCTCATTTGCTCAATCAAAACATACATCAGGCTAATTATCCTAGCAACTTGTCAATTGACAGTGCACAAGGCTTCACTGAGCCTTAGCTTAGTGCTACTTAGCTCATGCTCAACATGTTACTAACAGCATACATAGATAATGCAAACATAACTTCAAAAATCAACTGATACACACATACACACTGTTGCTAAACAGAAATTGGAGAATTGATTCAAAATATTCTTCACTGGCTAGCCCAGAGAGCTTTTCTACCACACCCATATCCTCAATTTATAGTTTTTACAAGAAAACTAGATTTCTACAAACCCTAATTGGAAAATCCCCAAATTAGCAGGATTAGGGTTTCGAGAAATAATGAAATTAACTCACCCTCTGATGCAATTAGACTCGACCCATGCTTGTACTTCTCCTCCTCTGCTAATCCTCTACTCGAACGCTGCTCCAATTTCCTTCTTCTCTCCACTGTGATACCCTAGCTATGTTTGTCTTCTTGGTAGCATCAAAAATTAATGCTAAGAACAAGACAGACACGACTAGGGAAGATGTAGGTGATGGTGGTGGTGTCCTTGTGGTGGCGGCAGAGGTGGTGTTCTGGTGGTGGCAGGACATGGTGTCTCTGCAAATGTCGGGGGAAGAAGAGAAATTTGGGGGAAATGAGTTTTGGGGAAGAAGAAGGTGGGTGTTTGTTTGGGTCGATGGGTTTGATGGCTAAGGTGTTGAGCGGGATCATCTGAAGTTGATGCGCAGCGAGGAGATCCGTCGGATGTGAAGATGGTAGGTGGATCTAACGGTGGTATGAGAGATGAATCACTTCGACCGTTGGATTGTGAAATACAACAAAGTTAACGGCGAAGATTGAGGTTAGGTGCTGTAGTGTTAAGCGGAAGTATCGAGATTTGATGAGCAGGCAAAGAAGCGACCGTAGGATCTAAATGTGATCTAATCTGAAGGCTTAGAATTTAGGTGCTATGGTGTGTGATAGGAGCTTCAGATTTTGATGCGCGATGAAGGAGCGACCATCGGATGATGAGATGGATCCAATCCGACGGCTGAAGATGGAGGCGGTTTTGGTTACAGAAAATGGGTTTGGGTAAGGGTTTTGTGCCTTGGGTATGCCAAGCCCATATCTTCTTTAAGAACAATTCTTCCTTCTTGAGCCCATTTCTACCCTTTTGGTCTTGTGCACAACATTCTTCGCGGCTTCCTTGTGTAATTCCTCCCGGCTTTTCACTACTTTTCTGCTCTTTTCCGCTCTGCTATTCATCCAAACTTTATTTATTACCTAAAAATGCAAAATTAAGTAAGAAAAAATATTTATTCTTGAAAACAATGAAAATACAGAATATGGGATAAAGTGTAGAATTAATGCGCAAAAGATGAGTTAAATGCCAACAAAAAGGGATAAATATATACAATATTTGGCACTCATCACTTATCGTTTACAACAGTCTTCAATAGCACTTACCCCTTTGTAACAGTGACGCTGTAACACTTGTACAGCGTTGCTAATTCCTGTTTCATCTTATATACATCAATAAAAACACCTATTTTAGCCATGAATTTATCTTGTGAGTGTGTTTTTGGGATGAGAGCTAAACC
Organism: Papaver somniferum; assembly: GCF_003573695.1. NCBI lineage: Eukaryota > Viridiplantae > Streptophyta > Magnoliopsida > Ranunculales > Papaveraceae > Papaver > Papaver somniferum. The sequence goes on along the minus strand of NC_039362.1, from coordinate 200,539,512 downwards.
CAATCCCAGGGGTGATTGGGGAAGCCATTCTTCCAAAAGTTATGTGGTAAAATTCATTTAAATTTATTTATGCAATCCTTTTATGATTATAATGAAAATTGAATAAATGATTTTTATTAATTAATTGTGTTTTCTCTTGATGAAATATGCTTGGTTTATTGCTTTTGATATTTCATGCTTGCGATTAACAATTGATGTTTTGAAAATCTGATTTAGGCAATGATTAGAATCACAATTACTTTTGATTGGAATTATAATGTCTAGAATTGCATGATAAGAATTATCATTGAATCACATGAATTTTGGTGTATGGTGAAATCTGGAACCCTGGTCTTTCCATAATATTTACTTCACCTTTGAATTTAATCTGTTTTATCTTTATTTTTATTAAGTCTAAAAATTATTTCCTTCACAAGTCTGAAAAGACCCAGTTTTACCACTATTACTACAATCACTATTTGAAATCCATCAAATTTTTGGCGCCGCCGACGCGGATTTGTGTTTAGGTAGAATTTTTAGGTTTTTATTATTTTTTATTATTCCATTTGTTCTTTTTACGTTTCTTTTTGTGTCTTTGATTTACAGGTTCGAAGTGGAATACTAAGGACTTGGGAACAAAAAGCTTAAAGCTAAAAGCTAAAAGCTAAAAGAGAAGAAAAAAAAAGACATAATTTTTTTTTTTAGGATTTAATTTTTATTATTATTATTTTTTTGTATATAGCTTTTATTTTTTTAGAATTTGTAAATAGGCTTTATTTTTCATAATTTTTATAATTTTTGGACTTTTTATTTGGACTTTATTCTGGACTTCTGGACATTTTTTTTTATTATTTTTTTTAACCCTACGGAAGGGTCTTATTATTAATAAAATTTTTTTAAATATAAACTGTTTGCAGGGAAGGACGACGATTACAATATCGTCTCGGCCCCTCGGTTTCGTACATGACATAAGAGTAAAAAGTCGACTTCAACGGTTCATCCCCCGTCTGGTACGGGAGGTAAGTCCATCGAAACACTCGCGAATCTCCTGTAAGCGAGTTACTGTATTCCTTAAGGTGATTCATTGATTGAGGACGAATTTGGACTGTTTTTAAATTCCTAGTAAAGGGCAAGGACTGGCCATACAAGATAAGGGTTCGGATTTCATCACCATTCTCTTCTTGCCCGCCTTAGGAAAACGAAACCAAACGCGAACCTAAGCCTAAAATTTTGAATAGAACGAGACCTATAGGGTAACGAGCTTAATAGGACAGTCGTTCGAAAAATATTGGTTGCTCTTTAAGCACACTTCAAAGTTCATGATGGTTTCTGTGAGTTGAATGCGTGACTGTGCCGCCTTGTGATAGCGGTGAGGCCTTGGGTATCAAAGCTCCACTGAGCTTCCCTCGCCTCAATTCAACTTACTTTGACTCGGATTGATTCCAGAGGGGGTTGCTTAAATTGTAACGAATTCCCTTTCGAAGGATTAGAAGCTGGTCTAGAAACAATCTAAGGGAGCCATCATGCTTTTTGTTTGCTAGATAAAATAGGCTTGTCGTGGTCGAGTCAGCCTTCTTTGTGCTTGTTTAGAATTCCCTTGCAGTTAAAATGTCAAACTGGTATTATAATAGCCATCAGAATGAATATAATTATCCAACTGAACAATATAGACATTATTATGACCATAGTGTGAATAGTGGTTGGGAACGCCAACCTTTTGAAGGTTATGGGTCATACCATGGTGAGCCCAATTACTATCCACACGTGCATCAGTCATACGAGCAAGAAGATTATAGTACTAGTTCTTCGTCTCTAGAGGATACAATCAAACTATTGAAAAGTAGTCCTTATTATGATCCTTCAGTTCCTATTCCTTCTCTAGAAGAGACTCTCAGGAATTAAGCTGAATCATCATGTCAGTTAGCTGAATCGACGTATAAATTAGATGAGGTGAATAACGTAATTATGGACGAAAGAACTGCAACAACAACTGAATCTGTAGAAGATATCCTCAATAGATTAACTCAAAACTTAGATCCTACACTAAGGGAACTTTATTTGGAAGAGACCCTTGAGAGGATAGCTGAGTCGACACGTAGACTTGAGTTGGAGACGAACGAAAGTATTGCTCAAAATAACTTGAATTGCCAATATAGTGTATCCAATAATACCCTTGAGAATGAAAATAGTTTTTCACATAATCAAGATAACGAGGTTATAATTGGTAACACTACTTATTTAGATAAGGTTCAATCATCTTCGTACTATTATGATGATGAGGATAGTAGTGATGAAGAATCTGAAATATGTAGGCATAGTGATCAAGAATCTAGTAATCCAATTGAGTTTTATAGTGATTATATTATTTCTACTTCAAATCCAAATAACTTTTATGATTATTCACCTATTCAAGAGGAAAAGGATTTGATTAGGAATACCACCGTTTTAGACGATGTAGTATTTCCTTTTGATTACGAAGCCGATAGTGGTTTAGAGGAACGGGTTTATTCTGAAAATGTTGTTTTAGAGTCTAGCGATTTAGAAACAATAATCTTAAATGAAGAACATAGACCCGTAGAGATGAGTAAAGATGCACTACCTGATAAAAACTTAGAAGAATCAATTGACCACTTCCAAGAATCTGATGATCTAGAAATTAGGGAGATTGTGACTAGTATATCTAGAGACACTGAAAACTCTAAGTTTGGGGGTGATTATCACTTTCCTAGTGCTTTACCTTTAACTCTCAGAAAGTCCCCTCACATAGGACTTGATATCCATGCCTCAACCATCTTACAAGATTATCTTCATACTAGGTTTCCCGAACCTAATGATGTCCTGAAAAAAGTTCAGTCGTTAGAAACCCATCCTCTGGTTGATGTGGTTTGCCCAGGCTATGATACCCATATTGACTTTGTTTTCCCACCAAATAGTTTTCTTCCAAATGTGGGAACGTTTGTATTTAAAATGAGTCAAATATTAAGTTCTGAGACTAAGCCTAAGTACTTTAGGTTAATAGAATCGACGCATTTACCTAAGAATGACCACTACTCTCACTGTGGTCAATTATGTAAGTCAAAACTGATTGACTTAGAGGATCCTCAGTTATTTAGGTTATTATTTTGTGATTCTAAGTTCTTATTTAAGTTTTTCCAGACTCTAGGACCTAATAATTTGGATCCAACCTATGAGGAAATGCATCCGAGGAAAATATTCTATTTAGACCCTTTCATAGAACCTGAACTTGAACCTGAACCGCAAATAGCGATAGTTATCAGGAAACTAGGTAAGGGCATGCTAGTATTGTTCATTTTGTTGGTTCACTGCAGTTTCCTTTTGTCAGCTCTTTTTGGTTTTAAAGACCCACAGTTATTCTGACTACTTTTATACTGTTCGAGTTGACTAATCCTTTCCTAAGTCTGGCTGAAGACTTTAAACTTAGCACTTCTTGGGAGGTAACCCAATCTCATGCAACACGGTAATATCTTTCCTTAACTCTTTTGCTTCAAATTGTAACAGTTTCTCCTTGTTCATGCTTTTAATTTTATCTTTAGAACATTGAGGACAATGTTAGATTTAAGTTTGGGGGTATGGGAGAAACTTTTTAGTTGCAGTATGAATAAATAAACTCTAGAACCTAGAAATTTATGCCTATTGAGGATTGCACTAACTAATCTAAGTGGATGGAAGCATTTTGGTTGTAGGAGTTGAGGAACCAATCTGATTAGATGGCAACATCTAAAGAGTCTATTCATAAAAGCACAGAGCTCAGTTGTTAGGAATAACATGACAGTTTCACAATATCTCGTTGAGTCCTTTTCACTTGTTTTTTTGATGTTGTTTTCTTTTGAAACTATGTTTCTCTAAGTGATTAGGTGGGGCACACGATTCAAGTTGTTACCAATGCTAGGGTGAATTAGAGTGATTGAGATACCATGAAAAAAAAATTGAAAAAAGAAAAAAAAAACAGTTATAAAAAAAAAAAAAGAGAGAGAGAAATTGAGACCAGACCATTAGACCAAACAGAATAAAACTAAATAAAGTCGACCACTGGAACCCTTGTATATGTCAGCTGTGTTGACCTAGAGTTAGGATTATCGACCACTGGTTCCCTTGTATATGCTAGTGAGTTGATATTAGTCAGACTAGTATCTCAGTCATTTAGGTTAGGTTCATCTTGGCAGAGGCCTTCAGACAGATATGGGAAACACTGTTCACTTAGTAAACATCAAAACCATTTATGTTTTTCTATATCCATCTTCTTGATCTATCCATGTGATTAGTTTTGACTCCGGATATTGATGTCCTTAGTGCGACTATCTTAGTAGAGCTCTGTCACTTTATATGAATTTTAGTATGCTTGAGTGCAAACTCGTGTACAACAATTGGAAATTCGCATCAGGGCACTTCTTCCTGTAGTCAATAAGTATCCCAACCAAGGAGATTCTTTAGTGCCTTCCAAGGTTCTGCGTAGATAGCTAAGGTCTGGAGTACAGGTTTTGTGGGTATATCTCTTGTAAGCCCTCCCGAGACTATAACTCGGCCACTAGGGACACCTAGGGGTTTAAAGGCTTATTGCATACGCTAAATGCATTCGACGATGCCTGCGACAGTGAGTTAGGATTTTATTTTGTAGTTTTGATTTGCTCGGGACTAGCAAATAATAAGTTTGAGGGTATTTGATAAACGCATTTATGTGTCTATTATATCTCATTTGTATATATTGTTAGTGCTCGATATCGTACTTATTTGGTTATTTTATTTATTTGTAGGTGTTTTTGGAAGAATAAGGCTTTGTGGCGAAATTGGCTAAAAATGGGGCATTTGGACCTCCGTTGATAACTACCAGAAGCACCCCAGAAATACCCCGGAGGAACTCTGAATAAGTGCAGAAAACATCCCAGAAGAATTGCTAAAGGCACCCCTAATTTGGATAAGGGGCACCCCATTTCAGGGCATGTACTAAAGGGCCGCCGGAACTGGATAGGGGGAGGTCATCTTCATAATTCAAATACAAGTTTTGGCGGGAAATGCATGCAGCGAAGAACAGTTTTGGAGATCGAATTCTGACGAGATTTTAGGAGATTCAATGGCTGTATTTGGTACGTATGGACTCTAACTGACTGAACAGGCCTGGTACAATCGATTTTAACCCAACCAGTTGGGCTGGAATGACCGGGAGAAGCAATCAAAGTCCAAACAGGACACGTATGTTGCTGTTCACGTTCAAATATTTTGTGAGAAATTTTTGGGAGACTTTCACGCTGGATATACATGTATCTAGTTTTGTTCAAGTCACGAGAGAGTTTTGTGGCAATGGGATAGCTAACAGACGCGTACAGAAGAGAGAAGAAGATAGAAACCCGTAACTGGCAGAGAAAAGAAATAGGAGATTTCATCGGGATTTGATGACCCTGTTGAGTTATAAAAAGGTTGGGTCGAGTCATAAGAAGGGTTAGCAAGTTTAGGACAGAGTTTAGAGTCCAGGAGAGCCGAGGAGAAGCGATTACAGAGAAGACAGTGCTGCTGTTGCTGCCATTGAAGAGCTTCAAGAACACGAAGAACAGACTCACATAGTCAGTCGTTCTTCAGCAGTCTTAAATAACAATACCAATGTCGTTCTTTTACAGCAGTAAAGGCTTATCGTTTACAACAGTCTTCAATAGCACTTACCCCTTTGTAACAGTGACGCTGTAACACTTCTACATCGTTGCTAATTCCTGTTTCATCTTATATACATCAATAAAAACACCTATTTTAGCCATGAATTTATCTTGTGAGTGTGTTTTTGGGATGAAGAGCTAAACCCAATCCCATGGGTGATGGATGAAGCCATTCTTCCAAAAGTTATGTGGTAAAATTCATTTAAATTTATTTATGCAATCCTTTTATGATTAATTGCACTGAATGAAAATTGAATAAATGATTTTTATTAATTAATTGTGTTTTCTCTTGATGAAATATGCTTGGTTTAATGTTTTTGATATTTCATGCTTGCGATTAACAATGGATGTTTTGAAAATCTGATTTAGGCAATGATTAGAATCACAATTACTTTTGATTGGAATTATAATGTCTAGAATTGCATGATAAGAATTATCATTGAATCACATGAATTTTGGTGTATGGTGAAATCCCGAACCCTGGTCTTTCCATAATATTTACTTCACCTTTGAGTTTAATTTGTTTTATCTTTATTTTTATTAAGTCTAAAAATTATTTCCTTCACAAGTCTGAAAAGACCCAGTTTTACCACTATTACTACAATCACTATTTGAAATCCATCAATATGCAAACGAAGGAATACAGTAAACCCGCTGACAGGGGATTCGCGGGTGTTTATATAAACTTACCTCTCGTTCCAGACGGGCGATGAACCTTTGTAGTCGATTCGGGCCACCGACACCGATGTCAGTGTATGAACCCGAGGGGCCGATGCGATATCGTAATCAACGTCCTTCTCTACAAACAGTTTAATATTTAATACTACCCTTCCGTAGGGTTTAAAAATAAAAGAATGTCCAAAGTCCAAGTCCAAAGTCCAAAAAAATAAAGTGCAAAAGAAAAATAAAATTACAAGAATATAAGATATCCTAATACAATCTAAAATAAAGTGCAAAGTTCGTTGAGACTTGTGAAAGCAATAGATTTTAGACTTAATTTTAAAGCAAAGAAAATAAAGCAAATAAATGTTGATATGTTGTGAAAATTATGGAGAAGACTGGGGCTATGGATTCCACTAATTACCAATATCAAAGTGATTTATATTCTCTAATTATAATCTTGCAAATTCTTCATTCAAATTGATTCTTAATATTGCAAAAGTTGATTTTTTAGAAATAACAATTGTAGATCGAAAGTATGGGACATCAAAACCCTAGGCTAGCATGCTCCATCAATTGAAATAACAATTGTTTAACAAAAACCATTTTATCTATTTATTTATCAAGGAAAATAATCATATAATAATTGCATAAATTAAATAAAATAGAGATTACCACTTTTCATTGGCGAAATAGCTTCCCCCGTCGCCCCAGAGGATGGGTTTAGCTCATCATGTTGGAAACACGCTCAAAATTCATTTTTATTGCTCAAAGGAGGTGTACAAATGATGAAAAATGGGAGAAAATGATTAAAACCGGGTTTGTAAGAATTATATTTGTTACAAACCGAACTGTTACAGAGAACGATAAATAGTAACTGTCGTTGACACTGTAGCATAAATGACGTCGCGTGTGCGTCTTATGTTCTTGGTGTTTTTCACAGCATCAGAAATGGAAGGTATCTGCAATTTGATTTTTCTCGCTCTGTTGATGCTCTATAATCTCCCCAAACTCTCCGTAACCTTTCTATGACCTCCCAGCAACTCTTTTATGCTCCTCAGCACCAAGAATAGCTCCTCAGTACTCCCCAAAATTCTCCCAATACTCGGCAGTAAAAGAATATTTTCTTGAGATATTTGGTTTCCAAATTTGTCTTCTCACGCTGTTTTATCGTGTTTAAACACTCCAAATATGCTTAGTCAACATCCAAGAAGTGGTTACACACGCTGTAGGCATACGCAAAGCTTTGTTACACACACAAATGACTCGGGAAGAATAACAGAAACCCGTGTCGCTCTGTTTACTTCAATCCTAATCTTCTTCCAATTTCGATCAATTCCAACAACCCTGTCACGCCTCTTAACCTTAATAGAGTCTTCCCCAACAATCTGAGCCATTGAGTCTCTCTAAAATTCCCCCAAATCTCGAACGAAAATTCCGCAGGTGAGAACTAAGTTTTCCTGCCAAAACTCGAATTTGGAAAGTAGAGGATGAAGTTCCCCGATCCAAAACATGGGCGCCTTTAACATCTGGGATGCATGAGGTTCCCTTATCCAAAATGAAGGTGCCTTTAGCAAGTTTCTCTGGGGTCCAAATATCACTTTTCGAGCAACTTTTTCCACACAAGTGTATTTCTCCAAAAACACCTACAAAAACATAAAAACACCGTAATAAGTACAAAATCAAGCACTAACAATAGAGACATTGAGGAAAAATCAGACACAAAAATGTGTCTATCACTCTCTCCAGAAGAAGCCGCTCTAACGCTCTCTCTCCCGAAACTGCTTCAACGCTCTCTCCAGAAGCCGCTTCAATGAACGCTCTCTCCTGAAGCCGCTTCAACGCTCTCTCTCCAGAAAAAGCCGCTTCAGCGCTCTCTCCAGAAGTCGCTTCAACGCACGCTCTCTCCTGAAGCCGCTTCAACGCTCTCCAGGAGCCGCTTCAGCGCACGCTCTCTCCTGAAGCCGCTTCAGCACTCTCTCCAGAAGAAGCCGCTTCAACGCTTTCTCTCCAGAATCCACTTCAACGCACTCTCTCTCCCGAAGCCGCTTCAACGCACGCTCTCTCCCGAAGCCGCTTCAGCGCTCTCTCCAGAAGAAGCCGCTTCAACGCTCTCTCTCCTGAAGCCGTTTCAACGCTCTCTCTCGAAGAAGCCGCTTCAACGCTCTCTCTCCTGAAGCCGCTTTAACACTCTCTCCAAAAGAAGCCACTTCAACGCTCTCTCTCCCGAAGCCACTTCAACGCTCTCTTCAGAGGCCGAAGCTGCTTCAAAACCTCAGCAGGCCACACATACCAACTGCATCATGTTTGCCACATCGCTGACAAAATCAGAATCAATGTTTTTATATTTCCAATTTCCTATAGAAGGGGTGCATGAGATGCCAAAAGTTTGGATACAATACAGATCTATCAAACACGACTCTGATCAACAAGTGAGGAATCCGAAAGATTGCTGCCTTCATCAATTCGTCAACCACCTTACCAGCAAATTCAATGGAAGTACGTCTTTCAAGAGAAAATAGGTTCAGGATAATTACACCTGGGGACTTCCAGCTCGGATGCCTTCACGTCCCTCAACCAGGTTATTTTTGATACATCATCATCACTGTCAAAGCTTTACGAGCCGCAGGAAGTTCTCAACATGAAGCCGTACACTGCATCAAAGACTCCAAAGTACGTCGCAGAGATATTTTCATGTATCTGGCCACGCCATGGGATCTATTACACATCTACACCTACTTACAAGACCGTATTGTATTCCCAAGCCGACTCAAAAATATAGCTCTAGTGACCAGACAGAAGTGTAATTGGGGACTGCTCACTGCATCTCATTCCATACGACAATCCAAGATTCAGAAGATGATTCAAAGGATGTCGCTTGGAACGAATTCCTTGAAGACTTGATAGCAGCACATTGGCAACGGAATGCCTCTCAGCTCATTTCAATGGCTCCGGAAGATCTTGCCCACACAAGCTTTCCAAGCATGTCATCATCGCAATCAGAAAGGAAAGAATAAGTCTATGATCTAAAGAGTCAGAATAAATACAATTTCGTGCCAGTCAATGCTCAAGAGTTTAAAGAGCATTTCAATTGCAACTCGGCAGTCGAGACACTAAGAAACTTAAAGTCAAGGCCTCTTGCAATTGAGCGCAATGGAGTTTGGTAAATTTCGAAACCCACTGGAGAGGTTTGATACTCATTCTTCTGGAGTCAGAACCTTATTACACATTCCGGAGAAGATCGGTGGTACTGTTGTATGGATACATACGCAAAATAGAAAAAAAGCACCTACCTTGAGATTGCTTTGTTGCCGCTGATGCTCGCTCTACCGCCGCTAACAAAGAAAGTCATTCACACCGAGAAAAATATCCAAGTTTGATCAACCACCCATGGATATTACACTCACAACAAAAATACGAAGACAAGATGAACTTACCTTGTTGTTGACGATTGGCACGCTCATGATCGAACTGCTGACAGTGATGAAGAGGAGCCGACCACTGCAGACGAAAGCACGGATCCAGACGAGCAACAAAGACAGAATAGGGTCGATACCCCTTTCACGCGAACGGAGTTTCTAGAGTTTGAACAGACGAAGGATTCCTTCTTTCTCCATGAACGGGAATGGATGACTGAGCGCATCGTACACATACCCCATAGTTGAGCTAGCAACACGCTACTACGAAAGCTACTTGCCGCATGATCCCGCTGCTAAAGGTCGATTTGGATTTCCCTGGTAATATCTACCTGCTTCAGCTTTTCAATTTTATTTTTCGTCTGTCACATCTAGTGCAATACCCCGCAACAATGTCACTGTTACGTGCTAAGCAGGGGACTTAATGTTGATGGTGGTTTTTAGCTTAGGGCGAAAACTATAAAAGTCTGTCTACCTGACCCGGCATCAGAAGTAGTAGACCTTGATATATCTATATTTCGTAAGGAATTTGGAGAATATATCAGAATCTTATGAGTACCTATGTTTCTCTTCGCATTATATTGAAACTCAAGCTCCTTGAACAAGCGGGGTCTAACATCACCACCCAATATTTCGCTTAGCAATCTGTATGGACTAACTCCGAAATACTTTGATAGAGAATCAACTAGACAGTCAGACTCAATCTAGATAAAAAGTATCTCAAGGAGTTATTATCTCAATCTCTCGATTTGATTTCTACTAAAGCTAAAATCAATAGCGAGTCTTTATCAAAGAGAGATAACTTGGACGGTACCAAAGACCAATGTCCAAGGATCAATCAACTATAATCAACAACCAAAAGTTGGATTAGAGAAGTTGATGATCACGAACGCACAACCTGTATTATTTCTATTATATAAAATATAATGCGGAAAAGAAATAACACAGAGACCAGAAGTTTTGCTAACGAGGAAACAGCAAATGCAGAAAAACCCCGGGACCTAGTCCATATTGAATACACACTGTATTAAGCCGATACAGACACTAGCCTACTCCAAGCTAACTTCGGACTGATCTATATTTGAACCCCTACCAATCCCGCACTGATACAAGGTACAGTTGTACTCCTACGCCTCTGATCCCATCAGGACACTGCGTACTTGATTCCCTTTGTTGATATCACCCACAACAAAGAGTTGCTGCAACCCAAAATCACGGACTTGATAATAAACGAATCTGTCTCACACAGAAAAGTCTATCGAAAGGATAAATCGGTCTCCCACAGATAAACCCTAGGTTTTGTTCCGTCTTTAGATATAAAATCGAGGTAACAGGAACCAATTGATAATCCGGACTTATATTTCCGAAGAACAACCTAGATTAATCAATCACCTCTCTACAATCCTTCCTGACTACACAAGAGAATTATCGAGGAATCATAAACAGTGAGACGAAGATGCTTGTGACTTCTTTATATTGCCTATCGGAGAACTCTCACAATCTCAAGCCAATCAATCGATTGTACTCGTACGATATAAGATGCAAGATCAGATCACACAACTAGGATAAAAGTAGTATCGGTCTGGATTCACAATCCCAATGAAGTCTTTAAGTCGTTAACTCGAGTTTAGAGAATAAACTCAAGAGTTAATGGAGATCGACTCTAGCGAGAGCACTAGTAGCACACAGACGTGTGGGGATTAGGTTTTCTCAATGCTGGAAGTCTCCTTTATATAGCCTTCAAATCAGGGTTTTTCCTTAGTTACAAAGCAATCCTTATTCACCATTAGATAAAACCTGATTTAGATTCAAGCTAATATTTCTCAACCGTTAGATCGAAAGACATATCTTGTCACACACACTTGGGTACACGTTTACTGGGTTTGAGAAAACCATGCCCAATCGAGTACACGTATGTTGGTTCAACATGATAACCCAAAAGTTCAACCATATGAGCATCTCATATTAATCATGTTCTTCTTCCCCATAACTAGTTCAATTGACTCAAATGAACTAGTTAAGAGTTGTTCAATTGCTATGAGATATTATGTAACTACACAAGACACAATTGAAACAAAGATGATTCGATTCGATTAGAATCGGCTCATGAATATTATAACCACGGTTTGCATAAAACATTCCTTAATAATTAATCTTTCATGTTCAGAGCACATCTTTAGATCATAACCTCTTAAGCTCACAAACAAGTTCGCGGACTTAAGCTAATCGGTTGAGTTTTCCAAACTCAGCAGAAATTCTCGGGTCGAGAACTTCCGCCAGTTCGCGGAATTAGCACACAAACAAGTTTTGGAAATCCCAGCAGAAATTCTCGGTCGAGAAATTCCGTCAGTTCGCGGACTGAGTCTGCGGACTGGGTTCGCGGACTTGGCAAGCCAATTCCACAATCCTACCGATTTCTCTTGATCAACAAAGTTCGAAAACTTCGGTTCAAGGAATACATGGTTATATAATCTAAACTCTCATTTCAATCATTGAAATATTCTCAGAGGGCGATATTTAGTCGTGAAGAACAACAGACCTTTCTCGTCAGAGCAATTTCCAAAGTGATTGAAACTTTCATGACTTTTGTCACTAGGTGAAGATAAACCTGATCAAAGCGAAACGCTTTACCAACACATGATTTTGAGTAAAAGATAAGCAATGAATACTCAGCTCGAAATATCAAGTGTATATGATCTAGTCTATATAGCATACGACTTTTGTCTCATAAGAAGTAGGAGAAGAATAGATAGACTTTCGAGTGATACATAAGTTCAAGTCTTCACATACCTTTTTGTTGATGAAGTTCCACGGTTCCTTGGTGTAGATCTTCGCCGTTGTCGTTGAATCACCATGAAGTCATTGAGCTCAACTACACTTTTCCTATCCTAGTCCGAGACTTAGCTAATAGGCTAGAAATCAAGACTTTATACTTTTGATCACTAACATTGACAAACATGATTGATATAGCAACGCATGCGAGGTAGACCGAGCTATGCTCTAACAATCTCCCCCTTTGTCAATTTTAGTGTCAAAACTATTAATACATATGGAATACAAAAGAGACAAACTTTAGTGGCTCCTATTCCATAGTCCAATCTTCAAAGTTCCTTGAAATCTTCGTCCTTCCAAGTACTCCAATGATTCCAAAGGTTGTAAGTTTAGTATCACCGTTGCTGAAGATCCATAGCTATAACAATGAGAGAAATCGATATTCTCGATCATTATTATACAGTGTCATAGTATTATTATGAACATCAAAGTCCAATTGCATCACGACTTTAACAATAATGCTATGGTGATATGTATCACTCCCCTTAATCGATACTCTATCTCAATCATGGAAACCACTCCCCTTTACCCAATGATCCGAAAACCATATGTATTTGTAGTATGACCTACAATATTTCTCCCCCTTTTTGTCAATAAAATTGGCAAAGGTACAAGAATGGCTTCATAATGAAATTTCCACAAGAGACATTTCATGACCAAAAGAAAGACAACATATCATCTTAATTTAGATGCAATCTTATAGCCGAAGCTAACAACATTCATCAAGGAGTTTTAAGACGCAAAATAACCCCTATAAAATCCCACAGCCGCACTCCCCGCAAGATATTACCATTAAGCACAAGTTCAAAAGAACTCTCCCCCATTTGATGTCACTCCCAAAGGAACAACAAGAGCGACCTTAATTTCGAAAGAAAATAAGGATTTTTATTTGGACACCAAGAACCATGTGAATGATTTTTTATATCCAAAACTCAATCAAAATACTCACAAGTAAACCCATGAATATTCTAATTGGAATACACAATTAAATCAAAACCACAAAAGTGATCCATTTAATTGAAAGTGCTCAACATAAGTAAACTCACGGAGCAACAGGCTACGACTAAGTTAATCATATGGAGGTGACTAACTTAACCATTCAAGTACTCAACATAAGGAAAACCTTACGGAATACATGACTACATTAACCAATAAAACATGATAGTGTAGCCGTTCATATACTCAACACAAGAACTTGTGGAATATATGAAAATTCAATTAGATTAATTACAAGAGAACCTATAATTAATCTAATCAGAATACAAACAAATAACCAAACTAATCACCGAGGTAATCAATTTAATTATTTTGGGCTCAACATAAGAGATTATGGAACCCCGACTAAGATTATCATGAAATATGACCATCTTAACCGCACATGTACTCAACATAAGAAGGAAAACTTATGGAGTACAAAACTAAATAACCAAGGATGATTAAGTTAGTTCATAATGCTCAACATATAACATCTTACGGAACAACCAACAAAGCCAAGGTTAATCGACTTAGTTGTAAAGTGCTCAACATAAGACACACAATGGAGCCTTCACGGTAAAACATAATAAAATGGATCAATGATGATCAATACCGTGGATAACATACAAGGATCTGTTCTATCTTTGCATCATTATATGCATAACAGCATAATGGACTTTATCCTTGTCGTACAAAAGATTTAATCTTATTTTCCATCAAAAACATGATTGCATAGGCATAACTTTTGTATATGTCAAAAGTCCATTCGCCCTTTCATCAATACGAATATCAATTCATGAACGACTTTACTTTTGACTGCAATATGGGACCTTCAAGTTCACGGACGCAAACAATACATATCCCATAAAAATATTGCAATATAACAAACCAAGAAAATACTGCAATAATCATCATCCTCCAAATATTTTTAGAATTTAAAGGCAATAAACCTAAAAAATAACATAAGAAGATGAAAACACAAATAGCTATGTGTAGTCACAATCACCGCTATTCAAAGCACTAATTATTCTTCCAACTAATCCAAAAATAAGACATCCTAGGCATCTAAACCTCTTGTAAAACATTTCACTTACTTTGAATATTCTTCTCGTATTCCCTATATTCTTCAAGCCCATCTTCGATTAGGTCAATCCTTTATTCAAGACTATCCATTTTCTCTTCAAGTCTTTTGGAAGAAACTTCAAGTTCATTTTTCAGAGCACGAACTTGTTCCAAGACGAGATTCATTGTTAAAGAGAGCTTATCAAACTGAGAGACAGTGGGGTTCCCATCAGAAGAAGAAGAGACATGTTTATCATATCATATCTCATTATCAGAAGAATCGAAATGAATCTTCTTTGAAGGAAACATAATCTTCCATACATCACTTTCTTTACTTGAAAGACTAGAGGAGGACATGGTAGAGAAGATGAAATGAGAAGGTAGAAGAGGTAGTGTTTAAAAAGAAACCGGGGAGTAGAAATCCCAGAAACACCCTTTTTACCAAACCCTAACAGAAGTTGGTTACCTGAAAATATGGAGCCGTTTATAAACATGACCTGGTAGAAGTACACACAGATTATATCACATTCCTCTTGTATATCATGATTCTTGTGTAAGAGGAAGAAACGCAAGAACCATTTTTTAACAAGATTACTGAGCACAAGGCCTTCAATCCAAGTTTGGACTAGGATAAATCCTGCAGAGAGAGAAACCACTCAATGTACTAGGTTTATGCTTACCCATTTGAGAAGGAGAATTACGAAGAACTTTCCTATCCAATGTAATCACAGTTTTAAGAAACTTGACTGTTGCCTTTTGATGAAGGGAGGACTTCCTTTCTTTTTTCGTCGTACAACGGTTAGCCAGAAAGGACTGTTTTTGATTTGACATGCTAAGATGATCCTGAGATGAACTCAACTGAACAGAGTGATTTGGTAGAAGCTTTTCCGAGAAACTCCTGGAGTTCAATACGCGATCAGGAGAGGTTTGCTGACCCACATAATCATGAGAATAATTTTCAGCAAAAAGACTGAGAGAGCAATCATAGATTTCCTCAGGACAATAATCAAGAGTATTCATCCATGCTTTAGTTATCTCTTTTACCTCAGTTTCAGGATTTTTTGAAGAGACTTGAACACACACAAGACTAGTTTCATTAGAACGGCTCTTCTTGGTATTATTATCCTTTATATTGACTAATGGAGTTTCCTTTTGAGACTTTCTTTTACTGCGTTTGAGGATTTTCTTAAGTTTTTGTATAAACAGAGACAGCGTAGAAATAAAGCAATTCTCATTTTTCTCTTTCATCAATTTCGGATGAAAAGACTTTTGATCAGGAGAGGTGACACGGTTGCGAATCAACTGATGATCATTTCTTGCCATATATTCTCGATCGAAAATTCTAATTTTTCCGACAATTGTGTTTCGCGAAAGAGTATTAAGGTTATTTCCTTCAACGATGGCATGTCTTTTAAATTCATATCTAGATAGCAGTGACCGAAGGATTTTCATCACAATTTCCTTTTCAGGAATGGTCCTACCCAATGCACATGATGTATTAACAATTTCAGACAGTTTGTGATAAAAATCGTCGAATGAATCTTCTTCTGCCATTAAGGTTTTGAAGCCTAGCTTCCTTTTCACTGGGGTTACCTTCGAATACGCTTTCTAAAGTATCCCAAGCTTCTTTAGACGCAGTGCAAGATGCCACATAATGTCTAAGGTTTGGGGGTAATAGCATGCAGAATGACATTCAAGCCGTCGGAGTTTTGCCTTGCAGCAACTAACTCGGAAGTATTGTACATACATAAACCTTTTGGTACAACCACATCT
Organism: Papaver somniferum; assembly: GCF_003573695.1. NCBI lineage: Eukaryota > Viridiplantae > Streptophyta > Magnoliopsida > Ranunculales > Papaveraceae > Papaver > Papaver somniferum. Next base: position 200,523,152 of record NC_039362.1, on the reverse strand, counting down.
CTTTCCATAACAACGGGAGTCGCATAGCCATTCACAACACATATACATGATTGGAAGTCACACGATTGAAGAAATGTGCGCATAGAAACTTTCCACCATAGATAGTTTGAGCCATCGAGGACTGGTGGTACGTTAACAGAGATAACACTTATGTCCATAGAGTCAGATTGCTACAAACACAGACTGATGAGGTCTTTGACGTGTTTGCCTGCTCTGATACCAATTGAAAAAGCGGGGGTCTAACAACACCACCCAATATTTCTCTTAGCAATCTTTATGGACTAACTCCGAAATACTTTGTTAGAGAATCAACTAGACAGTCAGACTCAATCTAGATAAAAAGTATCTTAAGGAGTTATTATCTCAATCTCTCGATTTGATTTCTACTCAAGCTAAAATCAATAGCGAGTCTTTATCAAAGAGAGATAACTTGGAAGGTACCAAAGACCAATGTCCAAGGATCAATCAACTACAATCAACAAAAAAAAGTTGGATTAGAGAAGTTGATGATCACGAACGCACAACCTGTATTAATTATTTTATATAAAATATAATACGGAAAAGAAATAACACATACACTAGAAGTTTTGTTAACGAGGAAACCGCAAATGCAGAAAAACCCCGGGACCTAAATACACACTGTATTAAGCCGCTACAGACACTAGCCTACTCTAAGCTAACTTCAGACTGATTTATAGTTGAACCCCTACCAATCTCCCACTGATACAAGGTACAGTTGTACTCATACGCCTCTGATCCCAGCAGGACACTGCATACTTGATTCCCTTTGCTGATCTCACCCACAACAAAAAGTTGTTGCAACCCAAAATCACAGACTTGACAATAAACGAATCTGTCTCACACAGAAAAGTCTATCGAAAGGATAAATCTGTCTCCCACAGATAAACCCTAGGTTTTGTTACGTCTCTAGATATAAAATCAAGGTAACAGGAACCAATTGATAATCCAGACTTATATTCCCGAAGAACAGCCTAAATTAATCAATCACCTCTCTACAATCCTTCCTGACTACACAAGCGGATTGTCGAGGAATCACAAATAGTGAGACGAAGATGTTTGTGACTTCTTTATCTTGCCTATCGGAGAACTCTCATGATCTCAAGCCAATCAATCGATTGTACTCGTACGATATAAGATGCAAGATCAGATCACACAACTACGATAAAAGTAGTATCGGTCTGGCTTCACAATCCCAATGAAGTCTTTAAGTCGTTAAATCGAGTTTAGAGAAGAAACTCAAAAGTTAATGGAGATCGACTCTAGCGAGAGTACTAGTAGCACACATATGTGTGGGGATTTGGTTTTCTCAATGCTAGATGTTTCCTATATATAGCCTTCAAATCAGGGTTTTGCCTTAGATATAAAAAAAAACTCTATTCACCGTTAGATGAAAACCTGATTTAGATTCAAGCCAATATCTCTCAACTGTTAGATCGAAAGACATACCTTGTCACACACACTTGGGTACACGTTTACTGGGTTTGAGAAAACCATGCCCAAACGAGTACACGTATGTTGGTTCAACATGATAACCCAAAAGGTCAACCATATGAGCATCTCATATTAATCATGTTCTTCTTCATCATAACTAGTTCAATTGACTCAAATGAACTAGTTAAGAGTTGTTCAATTGCTATGAGATCTTATGTAACTACACAAGACACAATTGAAGCAAAGATGATTCGATTCGATTAGAATCGGCTCATGAACATTATAGTCACGGCTTGCATAAAGCATTCCTTAATAATTAATGTTTCATGTTTAGAGCACATTTTTAGATCATAACCTCTTAAGCTCACAAACAAATTCGCGGACTTAAGCTAATCGGTTGAGTTTTCCAAACTCAGCACAAATTCTCGGGTCGAGAACTTCCGCCAGTTCGCGGACTGGGTTCGCGGACTGAGTTCGCGAACTTAGCACACAAACGAGTTTTGGAAATCCCAACAGAAATTCTTGGTCGAGAACTTCCGTCAGTTCACGGACTTGGCAAGCCAATTCCACAATCCTACCGATTTCTCATGATTAACAAAGTTTGAAAACTTCGGTTCAAGGAATACATGGTTATATAATCTAAACTCTCATTTCAATCATTGAAACATTCTCAGAGGGAGATATTCAGTCGTGAAGAACAACATACCTTTCTCGTCAGAGCAATTTCCAAAGTGATTGAAACTTTCATGACTTTCGTCACTAGGTGAAGATAAACCTGATCAAAGCGAAACGCTTTACCAACACATGATTTCGAGTAAAACATAAGCAATGAATACTCATCTCGAAATATCAAGTGTATATGATCTAGTCTATATAGCATATGACTTTTGTCTCATAAGAAGTAGGAGAAGAATAGATAGACTTTCGAGTGATAGGTAATTTCAAGTCTTCACATACCTTTTTGTTGTTGAAGTTCCACGGTTCCTTGATGTAGATCTTCGTCGTTGTCGTTGAATGACCATGAAGTCCTTGACCTCAACTACACTTTTCCTATCCTAGTCCGAGACTTAGCTAATAGGCTAGAAATCAAGACTTTATAGTTTTGATCACTAACATTGACAAACATGCTTGATATAGCAACGCATGCGAGGTAAGAAGTTAGTTTTCCATTTTGTATTAACAAACTATGATAAAATTCGCCTCCAAGTGAATATTATTGTTGTATGAAGTAAATGACAACCTTCCTTGTTCGTTTGCAGAAATCAAGACGCCCCCAAGAGTAAATTACTGTTGTTGAAGCGCAAAGAAAGTTGCCTTTGTTGATTGTGGAAATCGTAATCAAGTCACCCCCAAGTGAGGCTATTGCAAATGGAAGATCGGCGGGAAAAAAATTGAGTATGAACCTTTGTTGTATGCAAAAACAGGACTGAAGGATGAACTAGACTGCAACGGAAGCGTGATGCTGGACAGGAGTGGCGTTGAAAGTGAGCTGTAACTGTTGATGTAAAATGAACTGTGGTAGTTGCGTAGAACTTGACTAGTAACTGTTGTTTGGAAAAGACGAGTTATATTTGACGTCACTCGATTGGAATCTGTGTGAGCTGTTGTTGTAAACGAAATTTGAATTTACAGACTGTCAGTAATTTCCGACCAAACTAGGTAGTAGTAGTTGTTGGTATTAAGATGTTGTCAATTACGGATTGAGCCGCGGTAGTTGCGAGCGAAGGGGTGTGACCCTTTAGTTGTTGAGATGGTAACAAATTTTGTGTGTTGTTGGACCTCCAACGGCCTTGGTTGTGCTACTGGATAGGATATCGATATTTATACGTCGTCAATAGTTATATGAATCAGGATAAAAGCAGCGATGTAAACTAGATCGCTATAGTTGTTACGAGACTGGGCTGTAATGATTGCGGTAAACTGGAATACGAAAAAAAACTTCCATGAGCAAAACTGGGTAGTAGCAGCTTTGACCAAAGATGGTATGTAGCATCTGCGATCAGCTGGACTGCAGGGGCTGCGAACAGAGCTGGACTGCAGCAGCTTCGATCAGCTGGACTGCAACAACAACGAGCAAAGCTGCACTGCAGAAGCTGCGATCAGCTGGACTACAAGAGCTGCGAACATAGCTGGACTGCAGTAGCTTCGATCAGCTGAACTGCAACAACAACGATCAAGACTGCACTGCAGCAGTTGCGGGCAGCTGGACTGTAGGAACTGCGAACATAGCTGGACTGCAGCAGCTGCGATCAGCTGGAAAGCAACAGCGACGATGAAGACTGCATTGCAGTAGCTGCGGTCATCTAGACTGCAAGAACTACGAACATAACTGGACTACAGTAGCTTCGATCAGATGAACTGCAGCAGCAACGAGCAAGACTGCACTGCAGCAGCTGCGGTCAGCTGGACTGCAGGAGGAGTAAGCAACGCTACACTGCAGCAGCTGCGATAAGCTGGACTGCAGAAGCGACAAGCAGAGCTGGACTGCAGCAGCTTCGATCAGCTGGACTACAACATCCGCTGAGGGATTAGACTTTAAACAGTTCGATAACCTGATTGTAACGGTTATGAACAAAACCATACTGCATCATTTGCGTCCAACTGAGTACAGAATGGATGAGCAAAACTGGACTGCATCAATTGCATCCAACTGAATGCAGCAGTTGTTTAGGAACTGGATTACAACAGTTCGATCAACTTACCTGTAGCAGTTTAACATTACTGATTGAAATAATTGCGTCAAAATATTAGGGTGTATGCTCGCCCCCTCTTAATACTGTAACTCGTTGGAGGATTATGAAGTTTGGGTTACCTTTTGTTTCAATTTTCAGAAGCTGAATTTTGCATTGCATTTAGGTGCTATGTAACTCGCCCCCAAGCTTATGGAGTGTTACGTAGCTCGCCCCAAGAGAGTTATTTTAGACCATGAGGTGTTACATATCTCGCCTCCAAGTGATGGTCAGTCACATTGAAGTGATATGCAACTCGCCCCCAGAAGATAGTGATTGTCATGCTGCTCAATGCTCGCAAAAGGGTGCACTTCCTTGCTGCATTTTGCTCGCGCATGAAATTTTGAAGTTGTCTGCTATCTGGAATTCATGGGGGGGTGGGGGGAATCCCACTATTCCAGATGCGCGTAGAATTGAAATGTGTGCATCTCCTCGTGAAAAAATACTCGCCACATTGTAGGCGTCCCATTGAATAAAATTATGAATGATTATATGAAAAGATGCGAAAATATGTTAATTGTATACGTACCATATTAAAAGTGTTATTGCGACTTCGTTTATGAGGTGATTAGGATGACTACTGGCTATGTTGATGTTTTCCAGCGACGATGACTAGTGTTGATGCCTTAGCGTTTCAGCTTGACTCGACAACTAGATCTGTCTGCGGGACTGGAAAGCACCATTTGAATCAAAACTGGATTGAAGACAGTTGCCATGGAACTATAGAAGTTCGATTATATTGGACTGAAGCAGTTCGATCACTGGACTGTAGTAATTATACGAAAGAGGAATGCGGCATTTCGATCAACTGGACTGCAGTATTTGCTGAGGAACTGGACTACAGCAGCTTGATGAACTAGACTGTAGTAATTATGCGAAAAAGGACTGCAGCAGTTCGATCAACTGGACTACAGTATTTGCTGCGGAAATGGACTACATCAGCTCGATTAACTGGACTGTAGTAGTTATGATGATCACCTAACATAAGTGTCTTGAGATTCGAAAATCTACACAAGTAGCATGAACATTTCATGTTGTGGACTTAAATCTCCACAACATCAATCTTTGAGGATTTCGTTATGGCTTCATATGGTGATTTAAAATGCGCCACTCCAATCTCAAAAAAATTAATTTAAACATTGAAATTGCGCCCGCATGTTGTTGGTGATTGACACGCGATCGCAACGAGCCGAAAATCTCTCAATTCGGACGTATGATGAAGAAGTTATCGAACAAAAAAATTTGCATGTGGAGTAAGTCGAGAATTAGATTGTTGTTGGGACAGGAGCAACTGATGTGGCGCAACTTATACTAATAATATGGTAGTTGCTAATGTGGCAACTTGTATGGAAGGAATTAACTGAAATGGCACCTGGTTGAAGACGCGGTATTAACATCTTGATGACGTGATCCATTTTTTAATGGCTTTGCTCGATGATCACCTTGCTCCAAAAATGTGGATGATGTGATTGCTCCAAAAATATCCTCCTCCAAATGTAAAATTTTTACCTTCATGATGTAGGGCATCGAAATACGATCCTAACGAGGCAAAAATCATCCAATTCGGATGTGGGATGAAGAAAATATCAAAGAAATAAATTTGAAGACGAACCCCAAACATGAGTGTATTTCGCTAAGCCCACGAACTAGGGCCGAAAAATCCTCAAGCCAAATGAACTGGGGATGAAAAATCCTGAGCTAATGGCTTGACTAGCTTGCAAGATGTAGATTACTTGACATCCTGAGCTAATCTAGGATTTTTAGGCACCTAAAGATGTAGATTACTTGACATCCTTGCGATCGTGACAGTAGTGATTTTGACATACTACAAACTCGAACATGTAGATACTGCGTTATTTGGGAAGCAAGTTTTCTGAACTTTGGACTTGATCATGCTGCGGATCGAACATCCAATCAACAATTTAACGATCCTTGTGCGTTCGAATCCTCGTATCTTATGAAGATGATAGTTTCCGCATACCTTGAACTGCAGTAGATGCGATCAAAATTGGACTGCATTAGTTACGATCAACTGGACTGCAACAGTAATTGTCGAAGGCAACCAAACTGGAAGTTTCTGGATTCTTTTCACGAGTTTTTTTTTTATGTTTTAATAGCAACCTTGACGATCCTTGGTGGAAGTTGCAACGAACTTTCAACCCTATCATGTTGCAGACCGAACATCCTGCAATAATTTTGATGATGTTTTTACGCCATCTATTACCATGGACCGAATGTCCTAGGGGTGGTTTCATCGGTCTTAATAGTGATGTCGTTTTAGTGGTTTCCGAATATAATAGTTTTAGCAGATCTCGAACTGTGAATCTAGATTGCAGCAGTTGTCATCAGCTGGACTGCAGTATCTGCGATTATATGGTATGCAGCAGCTGCGATCAGCTGGACTGCAGCAATTGCGACCATAACTGGACTGCAGCAGTTTCGATCGACTGGACTGCAGCAGTAATTTTTTGACAGCGTTCAAACTGCTTTCTCACGAACACGATTTTGAAGCTTTATGTACAATTTTTTCTCAACGGGAAAACACGATCATTCATCTCGTAGTTCCCCTTAGTCGGCGCCAATGTTTGCACCAAGAAATATTTTCAGGCACTAAACACGATGATTTTGGTGTTGTTGATGGAAACAACGCTAATAACAAAAAAATAGTCAAGAATGACAGACACAAATTTAACTTGGTTCAACATGGTTTTCCTACATCCACGGACGAATCCCCTTGGGGGGTGGTATTTTATATATATTAGAACTACATTAGTATTTTTTTCTCATTGCTAGCCTCCCCCCCTCTATCCCTCAGGACCTCCCTATTTATATAGTTGAATTCCTAATTTCAATATGAACTTAAATGGCATTAACTGATAATTCGTGCCTCCATGTTAAATTCTGCATGAAACTGCTCATTCATGCCTCCCTGTTTAATTCTACATGAAACTGCTGGAATTAATACTACATGCAACTGACCTACATGCCTCATGGCCATGCCTTGCATTTATTCTGCATAAAACCCCATGAAAATCCCTTATTGTATCAATTTTGCATGATGGCAGACTGGATTGATGGTTGACAGGCATAATGGGATGGCAGTATGGATGGGAACTGGCTGACAGCGCATCTGGCAACATGGCTGGGAACTGGTTGGCAGCACAACTGGGAGCATGGCTAGAAACTGGATGGCAGTGCAACAGAGTACTTGGATGGAAATTGGTTAGCAGCACTGCTGACAATATGACTAAAAATTGGCTAGAGGTGCGACGTGCAACCTGACTTTGATAGTTGACGAGCGTTGACTTTGACCATTGACTGGTCTTTGTAATACTGGGCAGGCTGGTGGGCTGCTTTGGTTAACTGGTTAGCGAGATTGGATGACAGCTGAACAGTGGTCCAGGAAACATTCTGGCCACATATGTGGCATTTTTACTCATGGTACAAACATCTACATCACCCTCTGACAAAGAGATTAGCGTGTTCACACACCTTTTAATTAAAAGTTAGCGCGATCGAACGCATTTAAATTTCTTATGGGAAACCTAGACTGTCCGTATCAGTCTTAAAAAACGATCAAGGCCGCACGATTTGGCCACACAATTTAATAGGCCTAGTCTACTCCTAGGCTAGCCGATTAACTACCGCAAATCATCAACTACCGCGATCACCCAAAAGTGGCCATTCGCGCTACTTCAACAACAGTCATTAACTACCGCAAATCATCTCGACCACTAAACTTGGCTAGACGATTTAAGCGGTCCATATCTAAACTGGATCAACCGATAGGATTTTAGAATGGTTACCAGTCGACACTCTCCTATAGGGCCTGAACAGACACTCTTTGGGATGCGTGCGTAGCTCCTACCAACTCCCCGAAAGAGAACGGTCATGCTCCTTTTAAGACGCTAAGTTCCGCGACTGACTTAGACGAGCTTGGAAACAATGATGCTTTGTATACATTGATTGTAAATGATGTTTTGTAAATATTGTTTCTACAAATACTTTTGACCTAAAGTCTGGGTATCCTCAAAATCCGGACTTATGCAACCCGACGTGTAGCCTATATTATTATTCACCTCACAAGTATAAAACTTGTGGAATCAACTAAGTCCGAGATGAAGAGAACTTTGATGATTACTATCTATCTCGATTCATGGGGAAAGCTCTACAAACAATCAAGATCAGGATATTCGAGTTATCAAGATAAAAGATAATTGAACCTGGCTTCACGAATCCCAATGAAGTCTTTGTAGTCGCTAAACCCTAAAATGGTTTATGGAGAGGACGATTATAGATACAACTATGACACACCAAAAAGTAGTTTCAGGATTCAAAGATCCCAGTTTCCGAGAGTTCCCCTTATGTAGACTTCAGAGCCTAGGTTGTTTTACGTTTAACCTAAAATAGCTTTGCAACCAAGCAAACAATATTATCCGTTAGATGAAAGATTTAAATCTTATTCACATAAACAAGATATACACTCTGGTTAGGTAAACTGTAACCGAACTGTGTATAAAGACTATGTCCAACATGATTAGCCGAAACTAGCCGATTTGAACTTAAAAAGTTAACACTTATTTTCATGTTCATTAAGACATTAATCTTCAGTCACAATCATGTGATCAAATGAATCAAGTGTTAATTACAGAATTGATCAAATGCAAATCATTTATAGAAATAATTTAATTGCAATTGAATCATAATCGACATAATTGGTAAATGTACAAGGTACAATTACTTGAGTCGTTCGTGAGTCGGCTGAGTCACAGTACGCGGACCTGTTTGCAAACTTATAAGAAATAACCGAGTTCCAGAGTTGACATAAATTTTTCTGTTCATGTACCGGTTTGAAAACTTAAGTGAAACTCAAAGTTCCAGAGTTGACATAATTTTTTCAGTTCACGTACCGGTTTGCAAACTTAAGACTTGTACCAGTTCCGGAGTTCACATACTGGTTTGGGTACTAAACTGGTTCTAGAACATAGAAATGTACTGGATCACATACCGATTTGAATACTTCAACCTGGTTCCCTAACCACATAACCTAATAGGATTATCCTTATATCCCTATAACACCACTTATTCTACACCTAATGTATGTTGATGACCTTCTCATCACATACAAAGCTTCATCAGAAAGTAACATTCACCTCAAGACTTTGCTTTAGTACTACAACTCCTCGACGGGCTAGGTAATTAACACATCAAAATCATACGGCATAGTCTCATAAGATAAAATGGTAAATGTCGTGAGTAAACATGATGGTTTGTATGTCATGAGATGGTCATCAACATACATTAGGTGTAGAATACGTGGTGTTACTTTCTGATCCAATTCTATAAGGCACTGCTAAGATCCAACTTGCATCCAGTCTACAGTGGAATCAACTGGCATCACTCATACTTACCTTAACATTATATGTACATTTCGTCGCATCGGCAATGGTATATAGACCAAACTGGATCCCTCACTTCCCGAACCTTGATCCAGCTCAATGTTATCCCATCCAAATAGTGACAGATCTCGGTGATCCTATATCTGACAACTGAATACATGAAAATTTGAATAACCTAACCCTATGCCAGCCCAAAAGATCGTAAACATTCACCTCCCCCAAGAGAGTCCCTAAGACAAGATTCTTTGGCCACATTCAAGATCTGTAAAGTACACCACTACTTCGGGTTACAATTATCTAATATTGAGGATTAACCATCCCCATCAGAACCCCCTCCAAATTACAAAATTCTTGTGGACCTTACCATGTCCTCCAAAAATATAGCTTTTTTTTACAGAAAACAATTAATGAAGGTATGTCGCTCTGACCTAAACCGAATCTATCTCACCAATTCCAACATTTTCTCTTACTATAACTCTGACCGGAATTAGCTAATCACTTACTCCTCCACCGCCCAATAGTGGTTACAGCCTGAAACAACCTTTAACCTCAGAATTTAAACAGGAAAAATCCCAATCATAATTTTACAAGCATTAGAACCACACAAATATATATCTCACATCTCCTGCAGGATCCAACCTCAATTATTAATTACCACATATTGTTTTCTATTCTGGACCTTATGGATAACTAGAAATGAGCTTGTATACCACCAAAAACAAACAACTTCGGGGAAAATTTTAATATGGGAATTAAAACAACCACAAGAGTAATGATGGGAAATAGAATCACTACCTCTGATCTTACTACGTGCAGGTTTTATATACGACGATTCAGAATCAAGGGTTGTGATGTCACTGACGCAACCACTGGGAACTACGATTGTTCTAATAGCATCAATCTGAGCCATGCTACTGGCATCCAGAACAATGAGGAAAATACAATGGCCTAAAGTGATTTTTGAGACTGATTCAGAAAATCTACTCCGCCTTAGTATATATTAGAAATGATCGAAGGAATAAAAAAGAGATTCCAAGTTATACTATTTGACCCAATCAGGTAGGAAAAAACCTAACGACATAAGGCCTAGATGTTAGAGCATAGCTCGGTCGACCTCGCATGCGTTGCTATCTCAAGCATGTTTGTCAATGTTAGTGATTAAAACTATGAGTCTTGATTTCTAGTCTACATAGATAAGTCTCGTACTAGGATAGAAAAGTGTAGTTGAGCTCAAGGACATCATGGAGATTCATCATACAACGACGAAGATCTACTCAAGGAACCGTGGAACTTCATCAACAAAAAGGTATGTGGATACTTGAATTTATCTATCACTCAAAAGTCTATCTCTTCTATCTCCTACTTCTTATGAGACAAAAGTCGTATGCTATATAGACTGGATCATACACATTTGATATTTCGAGCCGAGTATATCTCGCCTATCTATATCTCGAAATCATGTGTTGGTAAAGCGTTTCTCTTTTATCGGGTTTATCTTCACCTAATGACGAAAGTCATATTGCTTCAAACACTTTGAAATTCCCTTTGACTAGAAATAGTGTAACAACTGTATAACGTCCTCTAAAAATGTTTCAATGGTTGGAATGAGAGTTTAGGTCAATATAACCAACGATGGATATAAGAATTGTGTGGTATCACATATGTGAATAAGTCATATTCCTTAATCCGAAGTTTGCGAACTTTGTTGATTGAGATAAACCGGAGGAATTGGCTTTGCCAAGTCCGAGAACTCAATTTGCGAACTCAGTCCGCGAACTGACGGCTGTTCTCTTGCCGAGAATTTCTACCGGGATTTCCAAAAACTCGTTTGCGTGTTTAGTCCGCGAACCTAGTACGCGAACTGGCGGAAGTCTCCTTGCCGAGATTTTCTGCTGAGTTTGGAAAACTCTGCCGGTTGCCTTAAGTCCGCAAACTTGCTTGCATACTTGAGTGGGTTGTGATCTAAAGATGTTCTCTGAACATGAAACTTAAATTACTAAGGAATGCAGTATGCAAACCGTGGCTATAAAGTTCATGAGACGATTCGAATCGAATCATCTTTGTTTCAATTGTGTCTTGTATAGTTACATAAGATCTCAGAGCAATTGAACAACTCTCTAACTAGTTCATTTGAGTCAATTGAACTAGTTATGGTGAACAAGAACAAGGTTAATATGAAATGCTCATATGTTTAACCCTTTGGGTTACTATGTTGAACCAACATACACGTACACGTTTGGGCACGGTTTTCACAAACCCAGTAAACGTATATCTCAAGTGTGCGTGACAAGCTAAGTTTTCGATCTAACGGTTGAGAAATATTAACTTGAAACTAAATAAGGTTTTCATCTAACGGTGAATATTGATTGCTTTATAACTAAGGAAAAACCCAGATTTGAAGACTATATATATGAGACATCTAGCATTGGGAAAAACTAATCCCCACACGTCTCTGTGATACTAGTGCGCTCGCTAGAGTCGATTCTACCCTAACCTTTGGTTTTCTTCTCTAAAACCAGGTTAACGACTTAAAGACTTCATTGGGATTGTGAAGCCAGACCGATACTACTTTTATCGTAGTTGTGTGATCTGATCTTGCATCTTCTATCGTACGAGTACAATCTATTGATTGTCTTGATATCGTGAGAGTTCTCCGATAGGCAAGATAAAGAAGTCACAGACATCTTCGTCTCACTGTTTGTGATTCCTCGACATCATCTTGTGTGGTCAAGAAAGAATGTTGAAAGGTGATTGATTAATCTAGGTTGTTCTTCGGGAATATAAGACCGGATTATCAATTGGTTCCTGTTCACCTTGATTTTCATATCTTAAGAAGGAACAGAAACCTAGGTTTTTTTTGTGGAAGACAGATTTATCCTTTGATAGACTTTTCTGTGTGAGTCAGATTTGTTTATTGTCAAGTCTGCGATTTTGGGTTGCAGCAACTCTTGGTTGTGGGTGAGATCAGAGGCGTAGGAGTACAACTGTACCTTGAATTAGTGAGAGACTAATTGAGGTTCAACTATAGTCCATTCCGAAGTTAGCTTGGAGTAGGATAGTGTCTGTAGCGTCTTAATACAATGTGTATTCAATCTGGACTATGTCCCGGGGTTTTTCTGCATTTTCGGTTTCCTCGTTAACAAAATTTCTGGTGTCTATGTTGTTTCATTTTCCGTATTATATTGTTTATCTTTATAATTGAAATAATACAGGTTGTGCGTTAAAGTTTAATCGATTAGAGATCCGACCTCTTTGGTACCGTCCAAGTTATTCCTTGTATTTGATAAAGACTCGCTATTGTTTTTAGCTTGAGTAAAAATCAAATCAAGAGAGAGATATTAATTCCTTGAGATACTTTTATCTAGATTGAATCTGACTGTCTAGTTGATTCTCTAGCAAAGTATTTCGGAGTTAGTCCATACAGATTGCTAAGCGAAATATTGGGTGGTGTTGTTAGACCCCCTGCTTTTTCAATTGGTATCAGAGCAGGAAAACACGTTTAAAGACCTCAAAAGTCTGTGTTTGTAGCGATATGACTATATGGACCATAAAGTCTCATTTGACGCTTCACCAGGGTTAAAAAAACAACCGGAGAAAAAGGTATGATAAACTGGTTACTCTTCAAAAGAGATTGGAAGAACAAATCTGGATCTATTCGGTCTCGTTGCAGAAATTGCAACTCTTAACGATTTGATATCTAGTAAGAGTCTGTCGTTGAATCTGAGAGAAGCCAGTTGTTCATTTCCAAAGAATTATCATTATTCAGATAATGTTCAACAACCGATTGTTGAGAAAACTTATGTGACTAGGAACCACTCAGACAAATTTCAAGGGTCTGGCTCTTATGGATGTTCAACCGATCATCCTCGACGAGCCTGTATGTCTTCTTTAAAGAGTCTGGAGGCTGCAAGTAATCCTTCAAATAATGTTGTGCAACCTTGTGTTACTCAAAAAGGACGTACAATGCTATCAGGAAATTCCAAACAGAAAAATCCTGATGGAATGGGTAATCTTACTTCTTGTCCTATCTCTCCCCTTCAATGGCGTAGTGACAGTTGTTGCACCCCTTTTCTACATGTGTTAGGTGATTCTTCATTGTGTGTTTCATATATCGTCTCTGAACGTGGAAAAGACCCTACAACCAAAACAGAAGGACATCTTCCGATTGGTTGTTATTATTCTCAGTTAGAACCATGAAATATTGATATAAATCTGATCAACTCCTCTTGGGCAGAAAACATGTATGATGAGTTAGATTAACTTTATAGACATGTTGTGTGGAACCTTGTACCATGCAAGTCCAAAGTCTATAATGTCGGTTCTAAATGGGTATCCAGGAATGTGGGAGATTATTTAGACACTTTCAGAGATAATCTCAGGCTCGTTCCTCAAGGACACTCACGTGTTGAATAATTTGAGTGTAAAGAAACGTTTGTTCCTGTGGAATGTTCTTTATTCATTCAACCTACTTATAATCGTCGCAGGTCCTGCGAGACAAGCGTTTAAGGGGACAAAAGAACAAGAATCTCTGCTCATGTATCTAACCTTGAAAAGTCACAATGTGATAAACAAGGAGAGATTTTGGATCCTATTGTCTCTATCTAACCCTAGACGTTTGCATCCTCATCTTTATCTTGAGAATATGGGGATTTGCGTCTTTTTAGCTCCAGCAGTGTATTTTTGGTTATTTCTTATTTTTATCTATATAAATATCTAAAAATACAAAAGCTTTTGTTTGTATAAGGTTTTAGTAGTTCACGAACGGTGTGTCTCAAAAGCTTCTGTTCCATGGCACCTGTTACTAGATGCAACACAAGCAGGAAAGCAACTCTGGCACCTAACGTACGTCGATGTACTGGGATCTCCTCCAGAAGTTTGAAGAAAGTGAAGGCTACAATTAATGGTAAAAATCCTTCCTTAAAATGGTTCTTGTCTTCCTATCAAAGTGATGAAAACTTCAGGAACCTGATAAAAGAATTCATCATCTTGGTTAGTTATTTAGTTATTTGCTCCGAAGGTCTTCTTTTGTTGAGCAAATATTTTGACAATTAAATCGATTATTTCCGTGATTAGTTTGGTTGTTTGCATTCCAATTATATTAATTATGAGTTCTCTTGTAATTAGTCTAGTTGAGTTTTCATATATTCCACAAATCCTTGTGTTGAGTATATGAACGACTATACTAATCATGTTCTATTGGTTAATGTAGTCGTATATTCCGTAAGGTTTTTCCTTATGTTGAGTATGTGAATGATGAAGTTAGTCATCTCTGTATGATTAACTTAGTCGTAGCTCCGTAAGTTTACTTATGCTGAGCACTATCAATTAAATTGATCCCTTTTGTGGTTGGATTTAGATGCGTATTCCAATTAAATTAATCATGGGTTTAGTTGTTCTTAATTTGATTGACTTTTGGATATAGAAAATCATTCCTATGGTTTTTGGTGTCCAATTAAAAATCCTTCTTTTCTTTCGAAATTAAGGTCGCTTTTGTTGTTCTTTCGGGAATGACATCAAATGGGGGAGAGTTCTTTTGAACTTGTGCTTTATGGTAATATCTTATGGGGTGTGCGGCTATGGAATTTTATAAGGGTTATCTTGTATCTTAAAACTCCTTGATGAATGCATTTGGCTTCGACTTTATGATTGCATCTAAATTAAGTGGGTATGTATTTTTTCTTTTAGTCTATGAAACGTCTCTTATCGGAATTTCATTAGGATCTCGTTCTTGTACCTTTGCCAATTTTATTGACAAAAGGGGGAGAACTAATGTGTAGTTCTACTACATATACATATGGTTTTCAGATCATTGTGTAAGGGGGAGTGGTTTCCATGTGAGATGGAGTATTGACTAAGGGGGAGTGATACATATCACCGTAGTATTATTGTTAATGTCGTGATGCAATTGGACTTTGATGTTACATAATAATACTATGTCACTGTATAATGATGATCGAGAATCTCGATTTCTCTCATTGTTATAGCTACGGATCTTCAACAACGGTGATGCTAAACTTACAACATTTGGGATCATAAGAGTACTTGGAAGGACGAAGATTTCAGGGAACGTTGAAGATTAGACTATCGAATAGGAGCCACTGGCTAAAGTTTATCTTTTTTGTATTCCATATGTATTAATAGTTTTGTCACTAACATTGAAAAAGGGGGAGATTGTTAAGGCATAGCTCGGTCGACCGAGCTATGCTCTAATAATTTTCCCTTTGTCAATGTTAGTGATCAAAACTATGAGTCTTGATTTCTAGTCTACATAGCTAAGTCTCAGACTAGGATTGAAAAGTGTAGTTGAGCTCATGGCGATTCATCATACAACGACGAAGATCTACTCAAGGAACCATGGAACTTCATCAACAAAAAGGTATGTGGAGACTAGAACTTATCTATCACTCAAAAGTCTATCTCTTCTATCTCCTACTTCTTATGAGACAAAAGTCGTATGCTATATAGACTGGATCATACACATTTGATATTTCGAGCCGAGTATATCTCGCCTATCTATATCTCGAAATCATGTGTTGGTAAAGCGTTTCGCTTTGATCGGGTTTATCTTCACCTAATGACGAAAGTCATATTGCTTCAAACACTTTGAAATTCCCTTTGACGAGAAATAGTGTAACAACTATATAACGTACTCTAAGAATGTTTCAATGGTTGGAATGATAGTTTAGGTCAATATAACCAATGATGGATATAAGCATTGTGTGGTAACACATATGTGCATAAGTCCTATTCCTTAATCCGAATTTTGCGAACTTTGTTGATTGAGAGAAACCGGAGGAATTGGTTTTGCCAAGTCCGCGAACTCAGTTTGCGAACTCAGTCCGCGAACTGACGGAAGTTCTCTTGCCGAGAATTTCTGCTGGGATTTCCAAAAACTCGTTTGCGTGTTTAGTCCGTGAACTCAGTTCGCGAACCAATTCCGCGAACTGGCGGAAGTCTCATTGCCGAGATTTTCTGCTGAGTTTGGAAAACTCTGCCGATTGCCTTAAGTCCGCGAACTTGCTTGCGTACTTGAGTGGGTTATGATCTAAAGATGTGCTCTGAACATGAAACTTAAATTACTAAGGAATGCAGGATGCAAACCGTGGCTATAAAGTTCATGAGCCGATTCGAATAGAATCGAATCATCTTTGCTTCAATTGTGTCTTGTGTAGTTGCATAAGATCTCATAGCAATTGAACAACTCTCTAACTAGTTAATTTCAGTCAATTGTACTAGTTATGGTTAAGAAGAACAAGTTTAATATGAAATGCTCATATGGTTAACCTTTTGGGTTACTATGTTGAACCAACATACACGTACACGTTTGGGAACGGTTTTCACAAACCCAGTAAACGTATATCTCAAGTGTGCGTGACAAGCTAAGTTTTTGATCTAACGGTTGAGAAATATTAGCTTGAATCTAAATCAGGTTTTCATCTAAAGGTGAATATTGATTGCTTTGTAACTAAGGCAAAACCCTGATTTGAAGACTATATATAAGAGACATCTAGCGTTGGGCAAAACTAATCCCCACACGTCTGTGTGATCCTAGTGCGCTCGCTAGAGTCGATTCTCCTCTAACCTTTGGTTTTCTTCTCTAAAACCAGGTTAACGACTTAAAGACTTTATTGGGATTGTGAAGCCAGACCGATACTACTTTTATCGTAGGTGTGTGATATGATATTGCATCTTCTATCGTACGAGTACAATCTATTGATTGGCTTGATATCGTGAGAGTTCTCCGATAGGCAAGATAAAGAGGTCACAAACATCTTCGTCTCACTGTTTGTGATTCCTCGACATCATCTTGTGTAGTCAAGAAAGATTATTGAGAGGTGATTGATTAATCTAGGCTGTTCTTCGGGAATATAAGACCGGATTATCAATTGGTTCCTGTTCACCTTGATTTTCATATCTTAAGAAGGAACAAAAACCTAGAGTTTTTTTTGTGGGAGACAGATTTATCCTTTGATAGACTTTTCTGTGTGAGACAAATTTGTTTATTATCAAGTCTGCGATTTTGGGTTGCAGCAACTCTTGGTCGTGGGTGAGATCAGCTAAGGGAATCAAGTGTGTAGTATCCTGCTGGGATCAGAGGCATAGGAGTACAAATGTACCTTGAATTAATGAGAGACTGATTGGGGTTCAACTATAGTCTAGTCCGAAGTTAGCTTGGAGTAGGCTAGTGTCTGTAGCGGCTTAATACAGTGTGTATTCAATCTGGACTAGGTCCCGGGGTTTTTCTGCATTTGCGGTTTCCTCGTTAACAAAATTTCTGGTGTCTGTGTTGTTTCATTTTCCGCATTATATTATTTATCTTTATAATTGAAATAATACAGGTTGTGCGTTAAAGTTCAATCGATTAGAGATCCGACCTCGTGGTTGTTGATTTCATTGATTAACACTTGGACATTGATCTTTGGTACCGTCCAAGTTATTCCTTATATTTGATAAAGACTCGCTATTGTTTTTAGCTTGAGTAAAAACCAAATCAAGAGAGAGATATTAATTCCTTGATATGCTTTTATCTAGATTGAGTTTGACTGTCTAGTTGATTCTCTAGCAAAGTATTTCGGAGTTAGTCCATACAGATTGCTAAGCGAAATATTGGGTGCTGTTGTTTGACCCCCTGCTTTTTGAATTGGTATCAGAGAAGGCAAACACGTTTAAAGACCTCAAAAGTCTGTGTTTGTAGCGATCTGACTATATGGACCATAAAGTCTCATTTGACGCTTCACCAGGGTTAAAAAAACAATTGTAGAAAAAGGTCTGATAAACTGGTTACTCTTCAAAAGAGATTGGAAGAACAAATCCGGATTTATTCTGGTCTCGTTGCAGAAATTGCAACTCTTAACGATTTGATATCTAGTAAGAGTCTCTCGTTGAATCTGAGAGAAGCCAGTTGTTCCTTTCCAAAGAATTGTCATTATTCAGATAATGTTCGACAACCGATTGTTGAGAAAACTGATGTGACTAGGAACCACTCAGACAAATTTCAAGGGTCTGGCTCTTATGGATGTTCAACCGATCATCCTCGACGAGCCTGTATGTCTTCTTTAAAGAGTCTGGAGGCTGCAAGTAATCCTTCAAAGAATGTTGTGCAACCTTGTGTTACTCAAAAAGGACGTACAATGCTATTAGGAAATTCCAAACAGAAAAATCCTAATGGAATGGGTAATCTTAGTTCTTGTCCTATCTCTCCCCTTCAATGGAGTAATGACAGTTGTTGTACCCCTTTTCTACATATGTTAGGTGATTCTTCATTGTGTGTTTCATATATCGTCTCTAAACGTGGAAAAGACCCTACAACCAAAACAGAAGGACATCTTCCGATTGGTTGTTATGATTCTCAGTTAGAACCAGGAAATATTGATATAACTCTGAGCAACTCCTCTTGGGTAAAAAAAATGGATGATGAGTTAGATCAACTTTATAGACATGTTGTGTGGAGCCTTGTACCATGTAAGTTCAAAGTCTATAATGTCGGTTCTAAATGGGTATCCAGGAATGTGGGAGATTATTTAGACACTTTCAGAGATAATCTCAGGCTCGTTCCTCAAGGACGCTCACGTGTTGAAGAATTTGAGTGTAAAGAAACGTTTGTTCCTATGGAATGTTCTTTATTCATTCAACCTACTTATAACCGTCGCAGGTCCTGCGTGACAAAAGTAGAAGAATCTCTGCTCATGTATCTAACCTTGAAAAGTCACAATGTGATAAACAAGGAGAGATTTTGGATCTATTGTCTCTATCTAACCCTAGACGTTTGCATCCTCATCTTTATCTTGAGAATATAGGGATTTGCATCTTTTTAACTCAAGAAGTGTATTTTTGGTTATTTCTTATTTTTATCTATATTAATATCTAAATATACAAAAGCTTTTGTTTGTATAGGGTTTTATCCGTTCACGAACGGTGTGTCTCAAAAGCTTTTGTGCCATGGCACCCGTTACTAGATGCAGCACAAGCAGGAATGCAACTCTGGCAGCTAACGTACATCGATGTACTGGGATCCCCTCCACAAGTTTGAAGAAAGTGAAGGCTCAATTAATGGTAAAAATCCTTCCTTAAACTGGTTCTTGTCTTCCTATCAAAGTGATGAAAACTTCAGGAACCTGGTAAATGAATTCATCAGCAAAAGAAACAGCTTAAAATCTCGGATCGCTGCATCCTTAGAAGATATAATTCACTATGAACGAATGTTGTCTCAATCTACAAACACTGTACGAAAACTGGAAAAAGAACTTAGTAAGTTGACAATGTCTTCAAAAGATTTGGAGGAGTTGAATGATCTCATTGTCAATGGATTCTTCAATAATGAGAAGGATTTCTCTGAAGAAACTTTGGAAGAGATCATTGACACCTAGTATGTATTCTTTTTGGATTAGTTGGAAGAATAACTAGTGTTTTCAATAGCGATGATTGTGACTACACATAGCTATTTTTGTCTTCATCTTCTTATGTTTATTTTTTAGGTTTATTGGTTTTAAATTCTAAAAATATTTGGAGGATGATGTTATTGCAGTATTGATCTTTATGATTTGTGATATTGCAATTTGATTATGGGATATGTATTGTTTGCGTCCGTGAACTTGAAAGTCTCATATGTTGTCAAAAGTAAAGTCGTTCATGAATTGGTATTCGTATTGATGAAAGGACGAATGGACTTTTGACAATTATAAAATTTATGCCTATGCAGTCATGTATTTGATGGAAAATAGGATCAAATATTTTGTGTGACAATGATAAAGTCTATTATGTCGTTATGACGGAAAATAGAATAGATCCTTGTATGTATTCCACGATATTCATCTTCATTGATCCATTCTAGTTGTATTACCGTGAAGGCTCCATTGTGTGTCTTATGTTGAGCACGATACAACTAAGTCGATTATTCTTATTGGCTTTGTTGGTTGTTCCATAAGATGCTATATATATGTTGAGCATTATGAACTAAATTAATCATCTTGGTTGGTTATTTAGTTATTTGCTACGAAGGTCTTCTTTTGTTGAGCAAATCTTTTGACAATTAAATTGATTACTTCCGTGATTAGTTTGGTTGTTTGCATTCCAACTAGATTAATTATGAGTTCTCTTGTAATTAGTCTAGTTGAGTTTTCATATATTCCACAAATCCTTGTGTTGAGTATATGAACAGCTATACTAATCATGTTCTATTGGTTAATGTAGTCGTATATTCCGTAAGGTTTTTCCTTATGTTGGGTATGTGAATGATTAAGTTAGTCATCTTTGTATGATTAACTTAGTCGTAGCTCCATAAGTTTACTTATGTTGAGCACTATAAATTAAATTGATCACTTTTGTGGTTGGATTTAGATGCATATTCCATTAAATTAATCATGGGTTTACTTGTGATTAATTTGACTGAGTTTTGTATATAGAAAATCATTCCTATGGTTTTGGTGTCCAATTAAAAATCCTTCTTTTCTTGCGAAATTAAGGTCGCTCTTGTTGTTCTTTCGGGAATGACATCAAATGGGGGAGAGTTCTTTTGAACTTGTGCTTAATGGTAATATCTTGCGGGGTGTGCGACTGTGGAATTTTATAGGGGTTATCTTGTATCTTAAAACTCCTTGATGAATGCATTTGGCTTCGGCTTTATGATTGCATCTAAATTAAGTTGGTATGCATTTTTTCTTTTAATCTATAAAACGCCTCTTCTCGGAAATTTCATTAGGATCCCGATCTTGTACCTTTGCCAATTTTATTGACAAAAATGGGGAAAATTAATGTGTAGTTTTACTACATATACATATGGTTTTCGGATCATTGTGTAAGGGGGAGTGGTTTCCATGTGAGATGGAGTATTGACTAAGGGGAGTGATACATATCACCGTAGTATTATTGTTAAAGTCGTGATGCAATTGGACTTTGATGCTACATAATAATACTATGTCACTGTATAATGATGGTCGAGAATATTGATTTCTCTCATTGTTATAGCTACATATATTCAACAACGGTGATGTTAAACTTACAACCTTTGGGATCATTGGAGTACTTGGAAGGACGAAGATTTCATGGAACGTTAAAGATTAGACTATGGAATAAGAGCCACTAAAGTTTATCTTTTTTGTATTCCATATGTATTAATAGTTTTGTCACTAAAATTGACAAAGGGGGAGATTGTTAGAGCATAGCTCGGTCGTCCTCGCATGCGTTGCTATCTCAAGCATGTTTGTCAATGTTAGTGATCAAAACTATGAGTCTTGATTTCTAGTCTACATAGCTAAGTCTCGGACTAGGATAGAAAAGTGTAGTTGAGCTCAAGGATTTCATGGTGATTCATCATACAACGACGAAGATCTACTCAAGGAACCGTGGAACTTCATCAACAAAAAGGTATGTGAAGACTTGAACTTATCTATCACTCAAAAGTCTATCTCTTCTATCTCCTACTTCTTATGAGACAAAAGTCGTATGCTATTTAGACTGGATCATATACATTTGATATTTCAAGCCGAGTATATCTCGCCTATCTATATCTCGAAATCATGTGTTGGTAAAGCGTTTCTCTTTGATCGGGTTTATCTTCACCTAATGAAGAAAGTCATATTGTTTCAATCACTTTGAAAATCCCATTGATGAGAAATAGTGTAACAACTATATAACGTCCTCTAAGAATGTTTCAATGGTTGGAATGAGACTTTAGGTCAATATAACCAATGATGGATATAAGAATTGTGTGGTAACACATATGTGCATAAGTCCTATTCCTTAATCCGAAGTTTGCGAACTTTGTTGATTGAGAGAAACCGGAGGAATTGGCTTTGCCAAGTCCGCGAACTCAGCTTGCGAACTCAGTTCGCGAACTGACGGAAGTTCTTTTGCCGAGAATTTCTGCTGAGATTTCCAAAAACTCGTTTGCGTGTTTAGTCTGTGAACTCAGTCCGCAAACCTAGTCCGCGAACTTGCGGAAGTCTCCTTTCCGAGATTTTCTGCTGAGTTTGGAAAACTTTGCCGGTTGACTTAAGTCCGCAAACTTGTTTGCGTACTTGAGTGGGTTATGATCTAAAGATGTGCTCTGAACATGAAACTTAAATTACTAAGGAATGCAGTATGCAAACCGTGGCTATAAAGTTCATGAGCCAATTCAAATCGAATCGAATCATCTTTGTTTCAATTGTGTCTTGTGTAGTTACATAAGATCTCATAGCAATTGAACAACTCTCTAACTAGTTCATTTGAGTCAACTGAACTAGTTATGGTGAAAAAGAACAAGGTTAATATGAAATGCTCATATGGTTAACCTTTTGGGTTACTGTATTGAACCAACATACACGTACACGTTTGGTCACAGTTTTCACAAACCCAGTAAACGTATATCTCAAGTGTGCGTGACAAGCTAAATTTTCGATCTAATGGTTGATAAATATTAGGTTGAATCTAAATCAGGTTTTCATCTAACAGTGAATATTGATTGCTTTGTAACTAAGGCAAAACCCTGATTTGAATACTATATATAAGAGACATCTAGTGTTGGGAAAAACTAATCCCCACACGTCTGTGTGATACTAGTGCACTCGCTAGAGTCGATTCTCCTCTAACCTTTGGTTTTCTTCTCTAAAACCAGGTTAACGACTTAAAGACTTATTAGGATTGTGAAGCCAGACCGATACTACTTTTATCGTAGTTGTGTGATCTGATCTTGCATCTTCTATTGTACGAGTACAATCTATTGGTTGGCTTGAGATCGTGAGAGTTCTCCGATAGGCAAGATAAAGAAGTCACAAACATCTTTGTATCACTGTTTGTGATTCCTCGAAATCATATTGTGTAGTCAAGAAAGATTGTTGAGAGGTGATTGATTAATCTAGGCTGTTCTTCGGGAATATAAAACCGGATTATCAATTGGTTCATGTTCACCTTGATTTTCATATCTTAATACGGAGCAAAAACATAGGGTTTTTCTGTGGGAGACAGATTTATCCTTTGATAGACTTTTCTGTGTGAGACAGATTTGTTTATTATCAAGTCTGCGATTTTGGGTTGCAGCAACTCTTGGTTGTGGGTGAGATCAACTAAGGGAATCAAGTGCGTAGTATCCTGCTGGGATCAGAGGCGTAGGAGTACAACTGTACCTTGAATTAGTGGGAGACTGATTGGGGTTCAACTATAGTCCAGTCCTAAGTTAGCTTGGAGTAGGCTAGTGTATGTAGCGGCTTAATACAGTGTGTATTCAATCTGGACTAGGTCCCGGGGTTTTTCTGCATTTTCGGTTTCCTCGTTAACAAAATTTCTGGTGTCTGTGTTATTTCATTTTCCGCATTATAGTGTTTATCTTTATAATTGAAATAAAACAGGTTGTGCGTTAAATTTTAATCGATTAGAGATCCGACCTTGTGGTTGTTGATTTCATTGATTAACACTTGGACATTGGTCTTTGGTACCGTTCAAGTTATTCCTTGTATTTGATAAAGACTCGATATTGTTTTTAGCTTGAGTAAAAATCAAATCAAGAGAGAGATATTAATTCCTTGAGATAATTTTATCTAGATTGAGTCTGACTGTCTAGTTGATTCTCTAGCAAAGTATTCCGGAGTTAGTCCATACAGATTACTAAGCGAATATTGGATGGTGTTGTTAGACCCCCGCTTTTTCACTAGCCAATCACGAAGCACATAGAAATCAGTCAAAAGACCTAGCCAATCATGAAGCATGCAAAAATCAGTCGGGAAATCCCATCCACAAAAATTGGGACCGGAATCCCAATTTTCCTTAATCATATTACTAGATGGGACTCTTTGAACGCTACGTACCCACATACAGTTACTACTTATAACTTCGTAATAAAATGTATGTTTCAACCCAAAAAACAAACAATAACTAAGTTAATAATGAACGCGCAATTGGGGGATAAAAAAGGTAATTGGGGGATATTGATTACTTCCCCCAACCCATGGTGTTTTCTAAGGGGTGATTTTTGGGTATGAAAATACTAAAATACCCTTTTATTAATTAAAAACATTATGAAAAGACCATTATATCCTTTCTACTAAAACTTAAAATAAAAAACCAAACCATTTATCCTCATTCTTAAATCAGTTCCGGCACTGAGGGTTAGGTTTTTGAATTTTTTTTTCTTCATCCGTTCTTCGTCGATTCAAAAATTTCTTCATCGATTAACCTACCCAAATCATAAACAATGCCTCCACAAAAGAAAACAAATGCCCAATCATCAAAATCGATAGGTCAACAAAAACACGAACAAATAATTGCTAAGATTGCTCAAGAGCAAGAACAAGAAGGAGCAGCGGATTCGGACAATCAACCTCTCGCAACCATGGCTTCTGTGAGAAGGTAAGTGATTTTAAACTACTTTATGAGTGTTTAAATCGATTTATAGCAATGTGTTTAGGTTATAACGCGAACCCTAACTGAAACAACAAAGTTTCAGTGAGTACTGGCATTGAATTATGTATGAATACAGTGCCGGTTTTGTGTTCCGGCATTCAGTCTTGGATGAATGCATTGCCGTTTCCAACCCCAGATTCACCTAAAACTGAATTTTCCCTACCGGCATAGAATTTGGGTCGAAGTCTATGCCGGTTTTTAGTACCGGCACTCTTTAATAATAATTCGTGTATGCCGGTAGTGGACTTAAAACATACAGGAGAGTTTATGCATTTGTCACCAGTACCGGCATAGATTTTGGGTTGCATTATATGCCGGTTTTGGGTACCGGCATTCTTTTGTAATAATTCGAGCATGCCGATAGTGGACTTAAAACATACAGAAAAACTTAAGAATTTGTCACCTATACAGGCATAGCTTTTAGGTTGATCTGTTTGCCGGTACAAAGTTACGGCATGGAATTGATTTATTTCGAGAGTGTCAGTAGTAATCTTTTAATATCCAGGAGAATTACATATGACTACCGGCATTCTCGATAGTCAATGTTCACTGCCGGAACATTTAACCGACGTGGTTAGTTTAAGTAAGTCAATGCCAGTACAAAAATTGAAAGTGAGTTGTCTCACATTCATTTCGTGTGCTTATGATATAGGTCAAAAGCCAAGGAAGCTAACAAAAGAAAAACTAAAGATGTGGTCACTAAGAGAAGAAGGAAGGACGGTCTTGATACTCCTCAATCTCTCCCTCCTCGAGGGAAAGATGAAGGTCGCAAAAAGCGTTTGGGGGCTGAGACAAGAGGGATAATTTGGGAGAGTGGTGGTGACCATAGTCGAGTTGTAATCCGTGAGCACGATGATCAAGATGAGCAAGATGAATAGGAAAGTGAGGATGAAGATAATGTGGTTCCTCCAAGTCAATTAGCAAGCCAAAGCGAAGTCGGTGGGCCAAGTCAACAACCAACACAAGGAAATGGAAAGAAGGGCAAAGGCAAAGTGAAAGTTAAAGGTTCCCACCTTCCTCATATTAATGACATGATACCTGACCTTGAACGTGGTAGAATTTTGGGTGAAGCTCCGGAACCGAAAACACTATTTGGATACAAGCACTCGTGGTCTCGTACTATCTATCAAACCTATGTAAGCATTTTTTATCTTGTGCATATGTATTGTTGTGTATTTATGTAAAATATCTTAATTGTATTGTCTCCTAATTGTAGGATCATAAGAAGGCTGTGCGTGTTTGCCGAAACCAAGCCGCAGATTGTTGGAAATTGTCCGAGGAATGTGAAGAGGTCCAACAAATAGTAAAGGATTCTGGTCTATATGCTTCCAAAACGGATCAATAACCTCAATATGTATCACTTCGTTAATACTTCACAAGCATATGACGACACGGAATCCTAAATGAAGACATGTCGGGACAAATACACATATTACCCGGTTTTCCGTAATTTTTCTCATATTCCATTTGTCTCATCATATGTTTTATTGCCCAATGAGAGACGTTGAATTCTATTCCTTGGAGCAACTTACCATAACGAAGAAATTGAGTCATCCTTTCCATTGAGATTTTCTCAAAAGCCTCCTTGATCCTATTGATATCAGCCTTAAAGTATTGCTCCATTTCCTCGGTGACCGTAACCATATTGCCTTGACCGGACTGGATGAGATCTTTAAATCTCCCATGAGAGGAATCCGCTGCACTAGTTGCTTCACTCTTGAAGTGTCTACCGGTTTGTCCATGCACGCACAAATTTTTCCTTGAACTTATCCAACCATTGAGTCCGACAATACCAGACGGCAGTCGGATAAACTTCGTTCCAATCGGCAATAAACTTCTCCAATCTCTTTTCCTACATAACCTCGGTAAGAGACCAATGAACTTTCTCCCAATCTCTTAGAACTTCCAACCACTTTTTATGATTTTACGCATGTTCTTTGTCCACTCGCTCCTTTATATTTCCTCTCTCATCTTCTTCTTCTTCGGGGGATAGTTTGTTCTTTCGAACATCTTCCTCTAGTTGAAGAATCATTCTCTTCTTAATATCCGCCTTAGTGGGTTCAAACAAGGCATGTCAAGTTTTTTTTTGACATTTTCACGTATATGATACGTACATAGGAAATTTTGTGCGTCCGGGAAGACGTCGGATATTGCTTTCATTAATGCGTCATCTTGATCGGTTACGATGACCCTCGGAAGTTGATTTTCCCGGAAGAATAATTTCAATTGTTGTAATGCCCAATGATAATTATAGTCACTCTCGTTTTCCATTAAGCACCAAGCCAATGTGAATGTTACCTTGTCCGAGGTTTTACCCACGATGTTGAACAACGACATATTGTATTTGTTTGTCTTGTAGGTACAATCCATCAAATGAACACCACAACATGTATTTGCCAATTGTGAAAGCAAAGGATGCGAAATGAATATTTGAAGGGGCTTCTCGTCCGGCCCTCTTTTAATGATACGCGTGTAGTTGTAGTACCAAGCTATCTTCTCAAATTCTTGCATAACGGACCTCCCTTCCCATTCCAGCCTTCTAATAGTTGTTTGTGCGCTATAAATTTTACGTAGAGAAGACACGTTAGACTCATCATTTTCCTTGAAGCCTCTGAGAATTTGTCTCGGTTTGATAAGTGCTTTGGTCAATCTCTTTACATCCTCGAACTCATGAGGTTTTAGCTTCGCAACTAGGGAGTGACCAACAAAATCTTTCGGATCCCGGTGGTTATGACAGCCACACAAAACTTCACAATCCCAATTGTTCATGTCATTTAAATGGAATACAAGCTTAAATGGGCAATTATTCTTCCTCGTACGAGTCTTGTATACCCTATTAGTCTTCTTTGGATATAAATAATCCTTTCTCTTGTGGATATTCTTCTCCTTGTATTTCCCACTTCTCTCGCAAGCCATCTCAAAACGCCTCTTTGAACCTTCAGTATTCCTCACCAACACGCACATGTTCTTAAGAGCCGTCTCTTTAGCCAAGCGATTGCTTCATTTCGATCTATTATTCCCTAGATAAGATCAATTTCACGTTCATTAGAAGGTTCATTACTAGCAATCCATTAGTAAAGTTCAAGATACTAGGTGAAAAGTATTCTTTGGTCACATACCGGAGGTATTTTATAGTATTCCGACGTATCCTGATGAAGCGGCTTTGCATTTGTTGGATCAATATATGTCACCACCTAAAGATTGAATGAAAATTAGTTCCAAACGAAATTAAAACACTATGCCGTAAACCCGTACCAGCATGCTCGACCAATGTTCTGGCATAGTCGAACTTAACCAAAACTGAAGACCAAATTTGAAACATATTCCGGCATAAAAGATTCATCAGACAACAACGCCGGAAGCAACGGTGCCGACATTCTCATAATTTATTGTCCCAAGCCGGTATACGCTTCCGGCATTGAAAATAAATGATATGTAATGCCGGTATTTAGCTTTGGAAAACATTTATTCATGTATGTTTTTTGGTAGGTACCAGCATTGTAAATTTGAAACTTAACAACGCCGGTTGCGCTTCCGGCATTCTCGATATTGATGATGGTACCACGCCGGTACAGAGTTCCGGCGTTGATGTTCATTAATTTCTCATGCCGGTATTTGGTTTTAGATGGAAATGTTTCTTGTATGTTTTTCATGCAGTTCCGGCATGGTAACCTATCAATGAAACCATGCCGGTTGAATATTCCGTAGTATATTTCTTGGTAGGTAAAAAAGTTAACTGCACCGGCATAGTTTTTGGTAGAATACTATGCCGGATCAATATCCAAAATGGGGGATATCGCTCTACCGGCATGGTCGTAGTATGAATACCATGCCGGTAATGAGTCTGCCGGCATGGTATTCATACCATTTCCATGCTGGCACCGAGGTTTTACAGTTGAAAAAATGGCGGGTGTAAAGAAAAAAAATCGATTTTTCAACCTCCTAACAACTTTACCTGTGTATTGGGTATGCTTGCATGTTGTGCAAGTTTACTTTCTTGTGTAGCTTCTTCGAAAAACTCTCCATACTCGTCAAAATCATCATTCAAGGGTGTTGGCTCAACAAAGAGTTGCAATTGAGAGTTGTTGTCGTTAGCTCCTTGTTGTAGTTGAGCTAAAGATTCAGCAGCAACAATTCTCTCTTCACAATCATCCTCCATTTTCCCCAAAAACATTTCTCTCTCAAAATATTTTTCCCTCCTTCTACTCTCACCTCACTCACCCAAATTCAAATAAAACACACACTAATCATTATATCAAAAATTTTATGATTTTACTAATTATTATTAATCAGTAATCCTGATTAGTGAGGGGTAGATTAGGTAATACGTAAAATATTTAGATAAGGGACGACTCGAATTGATATCTGGATCCAATTTTTGTCCTTTTTCTTATATCGTGATTGTTTTTTTATCCCCAATTTCACGTTCTTAATAATCCAATAAAAGATTTCGCGTTCTTAATAATAATCCAATAGAAGAGTCAAACTCACAAAGATGTCACAGCCTTCCACCGCTTGAAGATCTATGACATTACAAGTTTACAATTCTACCCAAAAAACTCCTGTGACAGAAACAGTGTACAGGTATGCCAATGCTTTTACCAACACAGGGTTTAAACTTTTATATCCCAAGAGCATAGAGTGGGATAACAAAAATCTACTTGATCCATGAATAAGCTTTATGTGTATATAGGAAAAAAAGCCAGGCTGCTAACTGGGATGCCAATTTAAATTCACCAGAGGATAGCAAAATATATGACAATAAAAAATCTTTTCAGTTTTTTTATAAATGTTGGTACCCTCACACCTCCCAGTAGGGATGTCGGAAAATAAGAATTCGAGGAATGTTACATAAATGTTTACTCACTACTGGATGTCGCAAAATGGGACTACTGGATTTTTGAAAAGAAGAAAGTGTGAAGAAAGATCTAGTAAATAACCAGTCTTATTAAACTTTTAAATTCAAACACATTAACAACAATACAAGAACACGACGCAGACTCCTACAATAAACAATTACCACAAATACACCTTACTAACATTTACCACTTTAAACGACACACTAAATTAACCTTCAACTACAGACTCTTACTACTCTCTTTTGCTTAATTAGTATCCTCCGCCACTCCCTAGTTCAGTCGAACGAAAATCATGACCACCAGCAACACCGCCAGTGTGAGCACCAGTCTGTCGTCGCTCTTGTTTAGATGCTTCATTTTGCTCATGTGTCATCTGTTTGTTCATCTCAGCTTCATGTTTCTTCTCTTCTTTCCTCTGTGTTGCCATATCCTTCTCGATTGGATCATGTGCCGTCATCTTCTCACCCTGTCGCATCATCATAAACTTAAATTAGAGAGATTCAACCATCAAAAAGAGGGTGAAAATACTCACTATATTATGACATATAGTATGTACCTTTTCTTGCATAGTGGCTTTGGTTTTGTCAAGGCCGGACTTGGCAGAAGCTGCAACATTTGAAGCAGCTTCTTTGGCTGATGCTGCTGCGTTTCTTCCCGTCTGCATATTTCAATCAACAGATTGATTACTCTCTCTTTCTTCTTCGATCACAAATTTTATTTTATTTTTGTCTCTGTTTAGTGGCAATGGTTAGGAAGTAGGGGCGTCTTTTTTATAGCATTAGCTTGGAACCCGAGAGCCTAAAACTGCCAAGGATGACTATTGGTGGTGACGTGTGCTCAACTTTCTTTGAATCGTTGACGCGTGTCCTTTTTTAGTAGGATAAGTTCCGTAACTTTTTTGATAACATTTTATATAGGGCACGTAATTAACACTATAGTGTGCGTGTGATGCATGCAGGGACGTGTTACTAAGCAGTCAACCTGACATACTGACACATTTAAAGGATTTGTAGTGTATGGCAATGTGTTCTTCACTGGGTCGAGGAGGCACACGAGGCCCGGCCAACCAAGTATGACTTCACTTTTTCTTTTGGGATCGGCTAGCACATATGCATTTAGCATGATCCAAGGGAAGCAAGGTGCACATATCAATGATCCAGTGAACGCGGAATACGCTGAGTGTCTAGCCTTGGAGGTGGAAGTGCAGTGGGCAACAAAAGGAAGTAGCTAATAGTCGATGAAGTCACAAAATAAAGGATCAACACAACATGGAAAATCCAGTACCACATTGCTGGAATTACCTCTTTATTTAAACAAAATAAATCCGGGAATTGTTATCATGTTCGGAAGGAGAAGAATAAAGTAGCGGATACACTATCCAAAGTGGCTAGAGTTAAGAAAATTACACGAAACGTGTACGTTTCTTGGTCATAAAGACCATGAGTAAGGCCTATTACTGTGCATAAGGTTAAAAAAAATATGTTTGACTTACCAGTTGGCATGGCAAATGAGTTGCACCACTATGGAAAATCCAGTACCACATTGCTGGAATCACCTCTTTATTTAAACAAAATAAATCCGGGAATTGTTATCATGTTCGGAAGGAGAAGAATAAAGTAGCGGATACACTATCCAAAGTGGCTAGAGTTGAGAAAATTACACGAAACGTGTACGTTTCTTGGTCATAAAGACCATGAGTAAGGCCTATTACTGTGCATAAGGTTAAAAAAAATATGTTTGACTTACCAGTTGGCATGGCAAATGAGTTGCACCACTATGGAAAAATTATTGAGCAATAAAGTTTATAACAAGCGAAATAAATAATATCATCAACAATGGAATCTTTATCGCCATTGCTACCTAAAATATCGCTCGATATTCAATCTAACGCCAATGGCTAGTTCCTCCTCAATTACACATAAGTAACTTTCAAACTAAAAATTTACACCAAAATTTATATAAAAATTTCCTTTGTTTCTCTCTTTCTCAGTTTATTTTTTTTCTTTCAAATTTTTCCAAATGACACAATTTCAAACCCAACTTGATTCGGCATCGCAACTTGATTTTTTCTTGGAGTAGTGCTTGAAGGTGCCGTTAAGAAGATATCTGACAGGTAAAAAGAAATAGGTAAAAAGCAAATAAGTCTTTAAGTTTTGGATATTAACCAAGTCAAACCTGCAACTAAGAAAAGGCAAAGAAAAGTTCAAGGCAAAGAAAATCAAGGCAAAACAAATTTGAAAACAAAGAAGAAGATAGACAAAAGGAAACTCCGTTCATGAACGCATTTGATTGGAAGTTTTGTAAAATGAAGAAGATAAACAAGATGAAAAACATTGCCCCAGATTTTTATTTTTAAAATATATATTTCAAATTATTATTGTCTAGTATTATGTCTTGTAAATTGAATATTAGTGATTAATTCGAATTGAATTTGAATTTAACTAATATTGTGGAGAATTAAACTTATTTATATTCTCAGTTCATTCTTACAATTTAATTTAAACTAAAGTAAGACAAATATTAAAGCTTAATACTTAGATTTAAGTTGACAATTAATAAATTTAAACATAAATATTGGATTATATTTTTGCAACCCTCTTAAAATCTCAACACAACTTCCAAGTTGAAAGTATTTTCCATTGATGCAGCGATATTTCGCACGACACCTTTGTTCAAGGTCCATCATGGTTTCACCATCCCTCATGTTCCGAACCGCTTGCTGAAATAAAACAACATGCTTAATAATTTCCTTATTCATTACAGTGAAGCGATTACAAAACCCTGAAACATCACGATTGTTAGGGTTCATTGTTTGTTCTTGAAAATTTTCAAATATCCTTTCCCAAAATGTTTGGGATGGAATGCAGCTGCGAAGATAATCTCAGTAATAAAAAAATAATTTCTACAAATACATTCATCTTCCTCAGTGGTAAATTTTGATAATCGCCTCCTAATTCGACTTTGGACATTGGCTCGATTACCAACTCTTTGATTTTCGATAGCATATTGTATTTCTATAAACCCCAACCATGCTCATATTTCATCCATGCTCTTTGAAGAATTCGAAGGATGATGAATAGTATTGGAGATTGAGAAATTCAAGAAAGATTTAGAAATTCTGGTGTGAGTTGAAATGAGTTTGAACTTAGATATTTATAGAGGGGGAACATTGTAGCCATTGGATGAGGAACCGCTGAGAGATGATCTACTTAGCTATCTACAACATGACTATCGGTGGCGCTATACTGACCAGCGATTCGTTTGACTATGTACTGATGGACATACAGTTTGTCGCGTATGTCTAAGTGATATATTTGCCACTTTTCCATACCTATAGTGGTTGCAAAAGTGGAAAACCAATTGAAATACCATATGCATATGAATATTCCTAATAGTGCATAAGACTGCTCACCTCTCATGACCATATGTCGTAACTCGCACTGTAGCCTATTTCCCAAACTTTTGTTGTTATTAAGAAATGAGTGGCTCTTTTGAAATGCCCAACTCCTCCATGACATTCTCCACCCGAATGAGAGATATCAAAGAAGAACTCCGACCACCAAGTTTTTTGAATAGTTTTTATATTTGGGTTTTGTTATCATAGACGTCAAAATGGGTTAATTTATGTATTATTAATTCGTTGTTTTATGACGTGTGATAAATATAATCCTTTGATTAAAAATAATTAGTATAAGGATAAAGATGATCTTTTGATTTAATTTTTGATGGATAAATTATAGGAATTTCCATTTTCACTAATCCTAATAGTCGAATTTTATTGAAATATAATATTAAAATCATCGGAAAATTATCGGTGAGCCATGGTACTGGGACCACCCTGAAACAACCTTTCACATAGGATATGACCCAATCCACCTCATATGTGTTACATTAGCTTTTGGGGGCAGGCCTACAGTTTTGGAGTGGTCTAGAACCACGGTATGTCCATATCCACTATCAAATCGTGGTATAACCAAATCTATAATACGGCCATTAAATTGAAAATTATTTTTGTCTTGAGTTTTATGGGGTATTTATGACAAATAAGACCATATAAGTAATTCATATTCCCAATTTTCACAACTTTATTCCTTAGAAGTACGGAACGAAGTTGTGCATTTTAGGAAAATGTTAAATGGCTTCCCACTGTAAAATTAAAGTTTGCGTGGAAGCTTTACTAGAGGTGCTGCAACATAATATTGAGTGAAAAGACGAGGGTACCCAAATATACCTCAATCTAAAACTTTTCCATTTATAAGTCCTTTTTTCGAAAGTGATTGTCTATGGACTGAGTCGAGACAATACAACTAATCGGTTCACACTTCATGTGATCGTCTATGGATACGAGACGAGACAATACGACAACAAGATAACTTGTGTGATTGACTATGGATTCAAGATCGAGACAATACAACGACGACGTATGTTTACTTGATAAAAGGTTCGGACTTAACCAAACACAGTAGGATTGCTACCGAGTAAATATGAATTAACTTTTGTGTATTTTACTTCTAATTATAATAAAAAAATTATAATTGCGCAAATAGAAAAGTAAAAGACACATCAAGATTTTATTAACGAGGAAACCACAAATGCAGAAAAACCCCGGGACCTTGTCCAGAATTGGATACTCTCAGGATTAAGCCGCTATACAAAATCTAAACCAACTTCGTATAGTTGAGATCAAGCAACTAAACCTATAGTTCACATAGTTCCGTCTGTATCCCTGTGCCTCCAACTTGCAATAAGTCGCGCACTTGGAACAATTCCTTTGGTTCGTATTCCAAACAGTAAAGGGACAACAAATCTGTTTAGTAACAACTTTTTTCAGTCAACGTGATATGAGTTTGACAAAAGGCTTTTCTGTTTATCCCAATAACCTCCTTTGTCAGGTCCTTAGATCTATCCAATAACAATTACCAAAGTAATTGTCAAGATTTTGCAATCAATACTTTGAATCACAAAGAATTGTATTGATGACGATCAACTCAACTAATCAATCAAATCTATCACAAGGATAAACCGATTAAAGTGGGATCCTTTTCCAGACGAAACAAGTTTTGCGCACACCAAAGATTATGAACCCAAATCAGAAATCTTTTTTGTCTTCAAAATTTCTTAGATCTTCAATAAACACCTGCACACAATCAACTTGAATCACTTGTGATCAATCATACACATAACAGAATGGAGTCTGTTAACGTTGGATTATCACAAGACGTCTTTAGAACTACAAAAAGTCTAAATATCCCCGTCGAAACTTCGATTTAGTTTGAGTGAATCTTATATCAGAAGAGAAGATTCTCAAGCATAAACAAACTAGGTGCAATCAAATATCAACAACCGTTAGTCAATCAAATCAATCAAAAACTAATAATAAACTGCAATTATCTAGTTTCCCACCAACGGTACTAATAGAGCTTCCCAATCCCAAAGAAGTCTTTAAACCGAGCGTCCGTAAGATATTTCGCCTAATTAGGTTACTTTCCTCTCCGAATAGGAGGCTCCACAAGTAACAACACAACAAGGTAGTTTTTCCGGCTCTGGGATTAGTTTGCTTGAAATGCAAACTTCAATATTTATAGACCAAGGAAGTTTGGACACCAAGGAATTTTCAAAACCGAAGATTCTCAAAGATATGCAATAAACACCAAATCGGTTTTCATAATTCCTGAAAATGCTATGTCTAATTAAAGACCGAAATCTCAGTAGAAAATATTTAATTAGTAAATGCACATTACCAATTTTAACTTTCTAAAGATATGCATTTAATTGCTGGAAATGAAAATCATATAAAACTAAAACCTTAATTAAAAGATTCTCAATTTATTTTGATCCGGGATTTTCCCTTAGCTATTAAGGAATATCTTTGAACAATAAAAGATAAGCGTTACTGCACATGTTAAATGTTAAAAGTATGTCGACATCTTTACTTTGTAAATCCTCTTTCATATTTATAATCTTGGAACCGATTTGCAACACTTCCAAACAAGTTTAGAATTGGTTCATCTGACTTCCAAGAACTATGTGATTGATCAAGAACACTCAATCACTAAACATGGGTTTCACGGTTCTACCAAAACAAGTTTAGGTTCTACCTCCATGTGGGTACTAGAATTAGTCACGCTAGCTTTCTAAAATTTGGTTGACTAGGTACTAGGATCGGTTCCCACATATATATGGTATCTAACTTTTATTTGGTGCACATGTTCATAGGATCGGTTCCCCAATTACTAAAAACTTGTTGAACCTCTTAGAAGGATCGATTCCCCTTTTGTGATCGGTTGCACCTCTTACTAGGATCGGTTACCCAATGTCTAGAGTTGGCCATACCAATTACAATAAATCGATCATACCATCTCAGGTGATTACATAAGATCGGTTTCACTAATAAAATTCATACCAATATAAAAGTCAGGCCTTGTGAATAGTTTTACCAAGAACATAAACAAGTCATGAGCGGTTATACTAATCACACATATTGGTAATCCAAAGATTTTCAATGAATAACAAATACCAATAAGCTTAACAATTTCCCTTTCGATTCACAAAACACATTTATGAATTTACTTCCCTTAAACGAATGTAAAAATATTGTTTCCTAGGATGAAATCTTCACCTTTACCCATACATAATCACAATAGCGTTCATACGATTATGTCGATGTCTTATATACGAAGTTCAAAAGATAAACGTTATACTTCGTATTTTATTCCTTAATACTACGTCTAACTGGAGTATAATCATTCATAGCTCCGCAATTATGTTTTTAATATGCACGGATTGAAAGATACGTTAGGGAATGAAACAGTTCAAGTCAAATATTATTAATCTCAAGAGGAAGGATGATGTCGTCGTTGTAGCTCCTTACTTCTTCACATTCTTCAAGTCTTCACGTAGTACTTGTAATGTCTCATATCCTAATACTTTCAAGATAACATATACGAAGTTGACTCTAGCATATAATCAAGCGACTCTTTAAATGAGTTTTGGTTCACTAAAATATGACAACCAAACTTAACATACCAACGCTTGCTGGGTTCAACCGAGTTGTGCTCTAACAATCTCCCCATTTGTCAGTTTTAGTGACAAAACTCTTACATCATATGGATAAACAAATTACAAGAATTCATTACACATACGCTTGATTCCCAAATTCAACAGCAGAATAACCTGTATATATTCAATCCATAAATGCCGATGTTGACATTATAATCACAAAGCTAATACTCCCCCTAAAGGTAAGATAGGTAGATTCTCAATCCGCACGTCTTTGTTATTTACTTATCAATATGATATGCTACTCCCCCTTATTCTATGCTTTACTCTTTTTGTTAGATAAAACGTTTAAGCACCATTATCCTTTCCTTAGTGATATCAAATCAATGCAAATCAATACTAATATCACTTGTTTACTCCATATATTTCTCCCCCTTTTGACACAAAATGACAAAGGTACGAACAAATAAAGGACAAACCAAAAGGATCTTACAAATCTCAAAATACTTGCAAACCTATAAGAGTTAAGCACGAGGGTTCCATACACCATTTTTGATAACCAATATAAAAACCGAAACTACAAAGTAATTTTGTTTTGAGGATACTTTGTCTAATATAGAAAAGGAGAGGGTAGCTAGTACACCACTGACTTTTTAACTGATAGGAGTATGAACCATTGTTGTACTTTTAACAGATTAAAAACACACGAAAATTTTAATGCGGAAAAGTAAATTGCACGCATACAAGAATTTTGTTAATGAGGAAAGTACAATCTTGTAGAAAAACCGTTAGACCTAGTCTAGTTTGAATACCACACTGTATTAAGCCGTTACAGACACAAGCCTACTACAGACTTCAGACTGTATGTAACCTAGCCTACTATGTGACTCAATTGAGACTGAATCAACCCTCTGAGAAATACAACTTCAATCGTATTCCTTACACCTCTTGGATCTCGAAGACCTTGTGCAATTGATTTATCTACATGACGTCCTTTACAGGCATAAGAGTTTCGTCGGCCTCTAACAGATAGCCTATTGATTTATTTAAAAAAGATATGCAATCAAGGTAATGGAAATCTGTTTGCTTATGAAGAATCTTTAAGGCTAAATAAGATAACAAGCAAACTTCAACCATTATGATAGCTTACTCTCTTCAAAAGGTTATAGAGATGCCCAATCGATTTCACCTCACAAGATCAATCAGATATAAAACTTGTGGAATTACAATGACGGAGACAAAGAGAACTTTGTAATTTCTGCCTATCTTATTCCCTGATCGATAATTCTTGAATGGATGTATAACATAAGAGACGAAACCTTATAATAGACAAGAATTACTATGATCTAAGATTCTAGATATCAATTAATTTCAGGTAAAAGATAGTATGACCCGGCTTTACAAATCCGTTAGTATAGACGTAAAATTCTTTACCTAATACAGTTTCTCGAGGAAAACTAGGTCTTTAGAAGACAAATCTACTCGTAACTAGGACACACAAGTGCCAGGATATTAAGATTCAAATTTGCGGATAATCCTTTATTTATAATCATGAACAAGCCTAAGTAGCATATAATCAAAGATGAGTTTGTGAACTAGTTTTTATGTTTACGAATTACTTTGACACCGTGTAAGCTCAACTTCGGAATATAGATTGATTATGCAAGCATGTGAGAAATTTGCCTTGAATTACAAAAATATTATGCATCTGCAAATTTATTGATATAAGCTCTGTGCACCAAATGGTTGGCCGAAGAAAAATGACTAAGTTTTCCACGAACTATCGAGCAATCATGGAGTTCAATAACTCTCAAAGACTAGATCACTTCATGAACTGTCCAAAACAGGCTTGAGATGAATTAGGCTTATGCAAAGACCAAATCAGTTCATCAACTGGAAAATTTGATGAACATAATGCGCCATGGTCTGAGATAAAGCTTTATCCAAAATTTCCGCTGCGTCAAAAGAGGCATATTGGTCCAAGGCCAAATCGTGCAAAAGCGGCGGATTATGTTTAGCATATTGGTCAAGATGTTACTAATTGTATTGGACAAGGGCCAATATCATACATGTATTATTTACTTTTCCTCTTAACTATATACTAAGCATTCCGCGAAAGCTAAGTTTTCGCTGGTCAAGGCCAATCTTTGACTTAAGCAGAAACCAAATTTCCACTGGTTAGTCGAGAGCCATAAGCAGTTTGACAATTTTTCTTGTCTTGGCTCAGCTGCATTTCTTACTTTCCACCATAGTTCTGAGGAGAGACAAGTTTTTTTTTTTGCCGTTGTGGCCAATCACTAACTACTCAAGCAAGAGCCATTGTCGTTACCCTTACACTGGTTCTTTATGAACCGAGAATTTGGACAACACCATAATTATATGCCCAATTAAGAACTGTGATGAACCCTTAAGGGAGTGGTGGGTCCCATCTGAATACCATGTGATCACCCAAAAGGTTGGTATGTGAGGGTGTGTTTTTTTTTTTATCATTTTCGGCCAAGAAAAAAGCACGCTTGGCCTAACGAGAGGTGAGATTCTTAGCCGTGGGGCCATCCACCAACTACTCAACGGAGTGGGTTCAACCAGCAAGCGTCCACATCGGCAGCCTAAAAGGTGGGTTAAACCAAACAAATTGGATCTGAAACAACTCTCAGTCCGTCGTCACTAACTATGAGTTCTTGGGATTTCTGGGTAGAAGAAGCATTATCCAAACTCGAATCCCTAAAGCTTCTTCGTTCTCTCAGACCAATTATTACTAATCAAAATCATGAATTACAATCAAACGAAGAATCTCTTCAAACATTTCATAATTTAAATTGCTGGGATCGATCTTCAGTAGAAATTCAAATTTCAGAACCTACATTCCAGAATTGGATTCAGAATCTTCCCAGTTCCGGTGATGAAATCATTCCTATCAGAGATAATGGAGATTCAATCATAGGAGGAGGAGTAGGAGCTCAGCCGCAAAGGTTGAGAAAATTAGTGTTATTCTCTGGAAATGATTACTTAGGATTGAGTTCTCATCCAGCTGTTCGGAAAGCCGCAGCAGAGGTACAGTGTAGCACGTTATATGCTTGGTTTGAGTTTTCAGATTTTTGATTTTATGATTATTATGCTTATGAGTTATGAATCTTTCCAGCTTAGGCAGTATTGAAGTATGGAATGGGTCCAAGAGGTTCAGCTTTGATTTGTGGGTATACTAGTCACCATAGATTACTCGAGTCATGTTTGGCGGATCTCAAGAAGAAAGAGGTAAGGATACTTATCATCTTTAAGCCGTAAAGTGAAGATAACTAAGGATTGAAACCTTAATATGAAAAGATAACTAAGGATCGAAACCTTAATATGAAATACATCGAGTAATATGTGCTTTTTTTAAAATTGGTTATATCTCTCAAACATTGACGTGTGAATGTGTGCGGATCACAATTTTAACTGTTGTATAGTTAGTTTCCCGAGGGAGAGGTTTTTCACATTTTATGCAATAAGTGTTGCCAATGAAGTGGAATCTTCGCGGTGTTGACTACAGACTTAGAGTGCATAGGGTGCTGTATGTATGGTACAATAGAAGGTTAATACATGTAGTTAATTGAATTTTGTGAAGTCAGAGGATTTATTCTTTTAGGTACATTGCTATTGGGATATATTACATAAATGGTGTTTTAAGTAAAACATCAGATGAACATACTTTTTAACAGCTTGAACGAGTTGTTTGTTCCTTTTCACTTTCATATGTTCCTAGTATTAAACTTGCTTTCAAGCTCATATCAGGTCCTATGGGCTCGAATTTCTTTATGCAAGGGGATCATGATATTATAAGCTAGCCTTTTCTCGATTGAGCTCTCCTCTTTACAAAGTATTCGCTTTCTCTTTCTAGACATTCATTTTTTGTCTTTAAACTTTTGCAGGATTGTCTTCTCTGTCCTACTGGCTTTGCAGCTAATATGGCTTTGATGGTAGCACTAGGAAGTGTTGGTTCACTCCTAGCCGATGGCAAAAAACCATTAAAGAATGAGAAGGTTGCTATTTTCTCTGATGCTCTGAACCATGCATCAATCATTGACGGTATTCGCCTTGCTGACCGACAACAAGTTCAGATCTATGTTTATAAACACTGTGACATGGTCCACCTAAATACTTTGTTGTAGGTCTATTTTTCATACACAATTAACACTTCCTTATACTTTATGTTCTGTTTCGGCATTCACTGGATTGGCATATGGTTTCAGATCAAGTTGCACACTGCAGAAAAAAGTCGTTGTCAGCGATGGGTAAGTCGTGCATATATTGGAGAAATTCTATTTTTTTTATTTCAATTTCAATACCATTTAGAATTCTTCTATCAGATCAAATGTTCTATCCTTGCATTTTTTAAATTTCTAGCCAAGCTGGTGTATGTATGCTGAATGGACACCAATGTTCAAAACCTACCTGCTATTACCTCCCCTTCAGTTTTCTACTGGAGGGCTAAAATCAGGTGCCTAATTGGACTGTCCTTTTAACAGCCTTTTATAGCACCTAAACAGTTGGTGTACAAGAGACGGCAAACTCAGCTGTCAGAGTTACCAATTTAATTTGCATGCCTACATTATATGGAGCATACACAAGTAACACAACATGAGCTTCTATCTAGTTGCATAATCCTCTAGTATAACCTCTGGCAGTCCCAGTCATATTATAGATGCACACAACACACATATATGTCTAATACATCAAGAGATTTACAAGAAAGTAAACTGAAGAACCGTGATAAATTAAGTATCCGAAAGAAATTTACATGTAACCAAAGCTATTAAAAACTGTAAAGTAAATAATGTACTATCTAGGTTGCCATCTTCTTGTAATTGTAGTCTTTTTCCGATTTTGTCCTTTTGAATTTAAAGGCAACTGCAGTGATATGGCCTTGTCCATATGTTACATGGGGATTTTTGTAGCACCAAGGGCCGAAAGTTTTATGCATCAGATTTTATGTTTTGCACAGGTTGTTCAGTATGGATGGAGATTTTGCACCAATTAAAGAGCTTGCGGAGCTTCGAAAGAAGCATGGCTTTTTGTTGGTCATCGATGATGTAAGTATGGGCCGCTTTCTGATATAAATGTACATAGGATACATCCATCATAAGATTGAGGATTATTGACCTCAGTTCCGGAAAAAGGGATGTAGTGACTAAGCTGTTCAGGCCCTGTCCCATATCTGCTGTGGCACTAATTTTTTTTTGATTCTGTAATTCTTGGACTAAAGCTCACCAGATGGCCTAGTAAAAATCTCTGTACTGACAATAGGTCTCATTGTAAGACACAGAAGAATTGTCCTCTAGTCTGCTCATTTTAGGGGCCATTCTGGACCTGCTTATGGTGAAGATGCGTAAAGATTCTCTCCTTATCATTGATGGAGAAGATTCCTCTGACATTCACTGTTTTGTTTCAGGCTCATGGAACACTTGTTTGTGGAAAGAATGGTGGGGGAGTTGCAGAGGAGTTCAACTGTGAAAGTGATGTGGATATATGCGTAGGGACCTTGAGTAAGGCTGCCGGATGCCAAGGTGGATTCGTAGCTTGCAGGTTAGTCCTATTGATATATATTTTTCTACAGATACCACTGTTCAAGATCTTAGTGTTTAAATAATTTGCTGAGTATTTGAACGACCAGTCTATTCGATAGCAAAAGTATAAGGAACTGCATATCAGAAGGAATTAATGTAATGCTGGTATGGCATTATTAGATAATTTCCCAAAATAATGGTTGCAAATT
This sequence comes from Papaver somniferum, assembly GCF_003573695.1. Taxonomy (NCBI): domain Eukaryota; kingdom Viridiplantae; phylum Streptophyta; class Magnoliopsida; order Ranunculales; family Papaveraceae; genus Papaver; species Papaver somniferum. The sequence goes on along the minus strand of NC_039362.1, from coordinate 200,480,587 downwards.
TATTTGGATTAAATATCAAACAAACAGCCAAAAATATTTTTCTCCCTCACATTCATCAATGAATTGTAATTGGACGGAATGGTTTCAGTTTTATGCTTCCTTTTTTTCTGTAATTTTTCTCCATCACTTTCGACAACTCTAGCTAGGAATCTAAGGTAGTTCAAAGACTGATTTATTACGAGGATTGATCTCCTCACGGTGTCATCCAAATACGACTTTGTTATATTTTCCTGAAGTTATATATTTTGCTCTAGCTCAGTGCATATACTTTGATCAAGGTTAGGTTTGAAAAATAAAGATTGACATCTAACGCCTGTTAAGAAGTAAACATTGTTATAGAACGAGCATTGAATTGTATATTATCTAGTGTGGACATATATAATTAGATTTTTTCTTATTCTTTGAATGCCAATTCAACAGCAAAAAGTGGAAGCAGCTCTTACAATCCAGAGGCCGTTCTTTCATATTTTCAACTGCTTTGCCAGTGCCTATTGCTGCTGCTGCACACGGTATAGCCTGGTCCCTTGAACATTGCTTTCTCCAGGGCATTTTTTTCCAATTTACTACAGCTCTTGCAATCCATGCGTAAATGACCAATTTGAATCTTGTTTAAAGTCTTTCTTCATTCTTAATAATGATTGGCAGTCCTTTGCATCTCTTCGTTTTGCCATATTTGTGATGACTAACAAGAATAAGCATAAATTGTGATGACTAACAAGAGTAAGCATAAACTTAGCAGCTGCTATTGTTGTGGGGAAAAAGGAGAAGTGGCGGAGAAAAGCAATTTGGAGAAGGGTTCAAGATTTTCAAGCTCTCACCAAGATACCCATTACCAGTCCAATCATTTCTCTCGTTGTTGGAAGTGAAGAAAATGCTCTTATTGCGAGTAAGCATCTTCTGGAATCTGGTTTCCATGTGACAGCCATAAGGCCTCCAACAGTGCCTGCTAACTCCTGCAGGTATACATATATAGTTTGTTCCCTTATATCAGCAGTTTTTTTGGTATTTTTCAAATTTTTGTAATTGAAGCATCGATAAGTAATAAACTAATATTGAACCTAAAAGAAATGTGGATAAATATTAAGAGGGAATTCATGCACGCGACTTGTTGAGCAGTATGTGGTAGAGTAACTTCTTGGTTGCATTTTTTTTTTGTTGGAATGACCACCTTCAAGATGCCTTGAGCGACCCATTGCTGTTGAATTTTCTGATTCTTCTTTGTTTGTCCTGCTGTCAAGTTTGTGAAGGAAAAGTTATAAATTTGTAATTTGTTTCTACTTATTTGCATCAGGTTAAGAGTAACTCTTAGTGCAGCGCACACTGTAGACGATCTGATAAAGCTGACAACTGCTCTCTCCATATGCATCAAGTTCAAAGACATTGGTGTTGTCACGAACTTCTACAAAGCAGATGGGTACTATGCAAAGCTGTAGTTCAAAAGAGTCTGTTAAAGTAGTCTAGCATTGACCAAACTTGTGATATTTGCCAATCAAATTGGGAAGTTCTAATCCCAGAAAACAGGTGAAGATCGGCTCTCATTATCTTTTGCTCGGATATCAGCAAGTCCATTAGCTCCCTAGAAATATAAGTACTAGATCAGGAATCAGAACTTAACAGAAGCTTTTTTGCAACCACTTATTATGTCATTGATAGTCCATTTAACGAACCAATTCTTGCATTTATAGCATTCACTATGTTGAAAGAGATTTGGTCGTTGGACACTCTCTCAAATTCTTTTCATTTATTTGAATTGTTGATTTTCATTACAGACCCGAACACACACTCTATGTGTTTATAACCATTTGAATTTTGTTGACCCCCCACCCCCCCACCCCAAATCCAGAGTCTATGCAGGTGTAGAGATAATGAGCTTGGACCGCAAGAAGCAGAACCGGACAATTGATAGTCCCTTGGTAAAAATATATGCAATTTGCTCTCTGGTAGACAGAAAACGGACCTCCAAGGCCTTGGCAGCAACTAGCTCACGCACAAAGTGAAAGGCTATTTCTATATGATTCATTCTGTCGTGAAATATTGGATTGGCAGTTAAACAAGTGACTCACATATTGTCTCACCACAGAATTGGATTTCTTGAGCTAGGAAATTGTAGTTCAGATAATAAGGATCGAATCCAGATCAATTCAGAAGTAGCATCAGCCAATGCCTTGTATTCTGCCTCGGTGCTTGACCTGGATACAGATTTTTGTTTCCTAGAACACCAGGAGATCAAACTAGGACCCAGAAATATTGCCAGTCCACTAGTAGACCTTCTGTCATTGACATCACCAGCCCGGTCTGCATCAAAGTATGCCTGCAATTGCAAAGAAGAGGATCTTCTGAACTGCAAACCAAAGGAAATGGTTCCTTGAAGATGTATGAGAATCCTTTTAACAGAGTGACCAAATGTCCACAGTAGGATCTTGCATAAATTGACATGCTTTGTTGACATCAAATACAATGTCAGGCCTTGTAATGGTTGCATACTGCAGAGCTCCAACAATACTTCTGTACAACACAACATCTTCAAAAGCTGGTGAAGTAGTACTGTGTGAATTGCTAGAAAATGGAGTTGCATAAGGTTTAGACTACTCATTTTTGTTTTAGATAACAAGTTGGAAGTGTACTATTCTTGAGATAGGAGGATACCTTCAGAAGTATATTTGGCTTGAATGTCCAAAAAAAAATGAAGCTCTCCTAAGTCCTTGATAGCAAACTCAGAACCCATTGCAAGAATTAGAGTGTCAACTGCCGTAGAAGAGCTGCCAGTAATTAAGATGTCATCAACATAGATGAGTATATTAACTGTGTCAGTGGAATTGACTCTGTAGAACAATGATGTATCAGTTTTTGAAGACTGAAAGCCAGAATGAATCAGAAATTTACTTAATTTGTAAAACCAAGCTCTGGGAGCTTGTTTGAGACCATAAAGAGCTTTCTGCAGTTTGATCACATGATTAGGAAGTACCTTGTCTGTATAGCCAGGAGGTTGAACCATGAAAACATCCTCCGACAAATAACCATGCATAAATGCATTTTTGACATCAAGTTGCCTTATTTTCCAACCTTTGTATAGAGAGATAGACAAAATTACTCTCATTGTGGTTGGTTTCACAACTGGACTGAAAGTATCTAGATAGTTTATTCCTTCAACTTGGTTGTACCCTTTAGAAACCAATCTAGCTTTCTATCTGGCAATTGAACCATCTACATTTCTTTTAATCCTGTAAATCTACTTGCAACCAATCACATTATGGGCGGAACTTAAGGAAGTAAGTTTCCATGTGCCATTTTGAAGTAAAGCATTGATTTTTCATCATCCATTGTTGCTCTCCACCTTGGACCCTTACAGGCTTCAGTATAACAAGAAGGAACATTAATATCTTCACACACTGTCTGAACTTCAGAAGCAAAATTTTTTGGTTTAGAAATACCCATCTTACCCCTTGTAGTCATGGCATGGTCATTGACTATAACTACATGAACTGCAGTTTGAGAAGTAACTAGAGAAGATGATGATAACTCAGGAAACTGGTTCAGATCATGTAGTGGAATAGTCACGTCATTTGAGATTGCATAAGCAGGAGAAGCAATTGAAGTAGAGGAAGACTCAGTACTTACACTTGTCAATTTTGCAGAAGTAGTACTTCTTGCTGAAATAGATGTGCATATGGAAATTCTGACTCATTGAACTTAACATCTCTAGATATGATAATCTTGTTGGTCAGCAGATTTAAACATCTGTAGCCCTTGTGCAGGTTGTTCTAACCTAGAAAAATGCATTTAACATACCTTGGTTGAAGTTTGTGACTGTTAAATGGTCTCAAACATGGATAACAGGCACATCCAAATGTCTTTAAGAAGTTATAATCTGGTGAAAGGTGAAATACACATTCCAGTGGGGACAGATGTTGAAGGTTTGGGGTTGGCAGCCTATTAATCAAGAAATTAGCAGTCTCAGAAGCATAAGACCAAAAAGATAGAAGTAAGCATGCATGGGAAAGAATGGCTAATCCAGTTTCCACAATATGTTTATGCTTTCTCTCAGCTGTACCATTTTGAGCATGAACACGAGGACACAAGAGACTCTGTGACCAATTCCATAAGAATCCAGCTAGGTTGAGACATTTATATATTCACCTCCCCAATCTTGAACAAATTTGATTCTTCTACTTAACAGTTTTTCCACATGAGTTTTGAATTTGACAAAGGTTTGTAACACTTCAGATTTATAAACCAAAGGATAAAACCAGGTAAATATACTAAATGAGTCAATGACAGATACATAATACTTAAAACCATTAATTAAGCATAGAGGTGATACCGATACATCAGTGTAAATCAGATCCAAAGGACCATACATGGTGTTATTTGTACTAATAGGATAGGGTAAAGCATGCACTCTTAACTAACTGAAAATCATGAAATGGTAGTAGATGAATGATCATGAATAACCTCATCCACAAAAGATAGTACATTTTTAAGAGTCTGATATGCAGGATGACCTAGTTTGTTGTGCCAGCTGGAAGAGGTGGATACAACAGATTGAAAGGCTTGTTTGAGTTATGCTGAGATGAACTCCAAATGATAAAGACCATCTTTAATTGAACCATGAAGAAGAACCTTGTGTGTAACTAAATCCTTCACAAAGAATTCATTTGGATGGAATTCAAAGAAACAATTATTTTCTTTGTTAAATTGATGCACAAAAACTAAGTTCTTTGTAATAGTAGGCACATGAATAATATTGGACAAAACAAAAGTTGTAGTTCCATTTGTAAAATTAGAAGTACCAATATGAGTTATGTGCAAACCTGAGCCACTGCCAAATCTCACTTGATCTGTTCCCTGGTATTCATAATGCAAATTTAAGTTGGATAAATCAGATGTTAAGTGATGTGTGGCACCTGAATCTGGAACCCGTCCAGATTGAGAAGTAGAAGCAAAATCTTCAATATAGATAGCAAATGCCTCTGGTTCTAGAAAATAAAAGTCCTCATAATCCTCACTATACCCATCAGAATAAGTATTGTAATCTTGAGCCGTCTAAGTATCAGAATGAGCATATCTAAACCTGCATTCATTGGCTAGGTGATTTGGTTTCTTACATATCTGACACTCAATGTAGTAATTTGGTTTCATTGCAGGTGGGTAAAAATTTGAGTTGTTGTTGTTGTTAAAACCTCTACCAATTCTTCCACCACCATTAGGATTTCTACCACCTCTGAATCCTCCTCTAAAATTAGATCGATTAGAACGACTGCCTCTAAAATTACTAGTACGATTAAAATTGCATCTAGGAGAATATGAGTTTAGTAATTTGATGCAGGATTATAGTAATTAGGTTGATCATACAATTGATTGTAAGATTGGGGATGAGGATTATAAGAACCTGAGAATTGATTGCCAAAAGAAGGAGACAAAGGAACTTGATGTTGCTGAGAGATATTTGCAGAATCAGCAGTTAGATCAACACTGGACTAGACATTCATTCTTGTATCCTCTGGAAGAAGTAAACCAAGCAACTCAGAGGACGTAATTAGGTTCTCATTCTTAAGCTGTTGAGTATTGATTGATTCCTTGAAATAATTAAACTCTACAGGTAATCCTTGTAGGATATGAAAAACTAGAACCTTATCAGTAATTGGACGACTGATTTGCGCAAGTTGATGAGAAATAGATCTGGCTTTGTTGAAGTAGATTAGCATCGAGTCAGAACTCTTCATAAGTGTAATGAGATCAGATTTCAATTCCATCAATCTTGATTTGGTTGTAGAATTATAATTGTGTTCCAATCAAGACTTCATGAAAAAACGTGCAATCAACCACTTGAGAATTGATTTCTTTAGTGCAGGCTGTAAATAACCAAGAGAGAATTGCTTGATCCTGATTTACCAAGTTGTTAGAGCATTTTGCTTGGTCGAACTCGCATGCGTTGCTATCTCAAGCATGTTTGTCAATGTTAGTCATCAAAACTATGAGTCTTGATCTAACCTATTTAGATGTCTCAGACTAGGACATAGATTGTGTAGTTGAGCTTTAGACTTCACGGCGTTCATCTCTTGAAGACGAAGAACTACTAAGGGGATCTTGTGGAACTTCATCGACAAAAGGTATGTGGAAACTGAAACTTGTCTATCACTTGGAAAGTCTATTTCTACTTTATCTCCTATATTGATACATAAGTCGTATTACGATATAGTTTTCTGTTATACACATTTGAGATTTCGAGCTGAGTTTATCTCGCTTATATGTTTCTCGGAATATGTGTTGGCAAGCTTTTACTTCGAACGAATTAATCTTACATTCATGATGAAAGTACGAATAAGATCATATGAAAATTGCCTACATCTTACATGGTTTGTGTGATACAATCATTTGATGTTGTCTTAGAATGTTTCATTATGATGATTTCAATAACTTGAAAATCGCTTTGACGAAAAATAGTTTGTGAACAATAACAATATAACGTCCTCTAAGAAAGTTTCAATGATTGAAATAAAGAGTTGAGATTATGCAACCATCTTTGGATATAAGCATATATAGTGTGTTCGCACATTAATGTATAAATCCATAAACCGGGAGACAAATGTATGCATATGCGTGTATAAAAAATTGGTGAAGGAGACAGGTTAAACGGAAGTTTTCCAACATAATATTTCTGCTGAGTTTGGTTTTTACAAACTCTTAACTAGTCACCTTAAGTTTGGAAACTAAACAAACTCAAATCCGGTCACTTAAGTACGCATACCCGTATGCATACTCTTAAGCTGGTTACTTTGTCAAATCGGTCATTTCATGAACTTAAACATTTAAATCACAAGGAATGCAATCTTTGCAAACCGTAACTATAATGTTCATGATTGATTCAAGTGAATCAAACTGATTTGGTTTCAATTGTGTTTTCTATGCAATTGAACAACTCTTTAACTAGTTTCATTTTAAGTCATTTGAACTAGTTATCGATAAGATGAATATGGTTGATATGAGAGTTATCATATGGCTAACTTCGGTTGGCCATTGTGTTGAGCCAACATGGGTGTACACGTTTGGGTACGGTTCATAAACCTAAATGAGGGTACATTTTATTTATGTGTAACAAGCTAAGTTCGATCTAACAGTTGAAAGATATTAGCTTGGTTGAATCAGGTTTTTCATCTAACGGTGAATAATGAATGCTTTGTTACCAAGGTAACTTGGATTGCAAACCCTGATTTGAAAACTATATAAATGAGAACTCTAGAAACTGGGAAACCTAATCCCCACACTTATGTGTGTTACTAGTTGCATAAGCTAAAATCGATTCTACTTTAACCTTATGTTTTCCTAAACCTTATAAATTAACGACTTGAAAGACTTCATTGGGATTGTGAAGCCAGACCCAACTATTTCTATTATAGTTTTGTGTTATGATCTTGCCCGATTCTATCATTTGAGTACTGTCTTCTCTAAGATTTGCTCGAGATTAATTTCTACGATAGGCAAGATAAAACGTGATCACAAACATCTTCGTATCATCGTTTGTGATTATGATAAGTGCATAATTCATATGATTTTAGTGTCCATTCCATACTTGTTTTAGCTATTATTCTTGGATATTTTCGTATTATTACTCTTGTTTTCTCTTGTTTGCCTCTATTAGGTGAATAATCCACAAAGAAGCTACAAAGTTCTGAAAATAGCTAGGAAGAAAAGTATTCCAAGTATCCAAGTGCCAAAGTCCAAGAGAAGTGGAAGAAATGCGACGAAAAGGAGCAAAACGCTCAAAATAAAGAGAAGGGCCAAAGACCGATCTTAACTCATTCAAATTAAGGATTTATCATCACCATCTTGAAGAAAAATGAAAGATAAAAAGAATGAAAAAAGAGGTCATTCCGAGTTCGAATGAAGAAGTTGTGGCCAAAACAAGCTTTTATTGAATACCGAAGACAGAAAGTTTAGGGACGGGTATTCACACTTTAATTCCGAAAATTTCTGCTGGAATTTGAAGTTTGCGGACTTGGTTCGCAAACTTAGGTAGTAGGAAACGTTTATAAACTCCTTGGAAGGCCTAAGGGCACGTTTGGGAACATTATTTCATTATTTTGGGTCGGATTCTTGAACCGAACCCAATACGTGAATACCGAACAATGTAAACCTATAAAAAGGTATTAGGTTATGTGAAATCATATCATATCATTAGGTCACGAAATTGTTAGGGTTTGGAGAGAAGAAACATCACACTGAGCGATTATCAGTCGTAACGTTATCTCTTTACTTTTCTCATATGTATATCATGGATGTTTCTACATCCATGAGTAGCTAAACACCTACTGATTGAGGATGAATTTTAAGTTGTAAACAAGATTTGAGTTATTATATTAATCTACTTTGAAGTTTTTCATATGATTATCGATTGTTTTTAGTAATAAATATTTATGATTGATTGATAGATTGTTTAGGTGGCCAGCTAAATTGATTTGTTGATTCAATTTATTTCAAGTATTGAGTCAGGAGATAAGTAATCGTCGAATAACTTGTACACAAGTAGAGAACACAAAACCTTGCAGAGGGATTCTGTGGAGCGATTGTGTGTATAAACAACACTAAAAAGTGGACCCTGATCTAAGAGTCTAACTAGTAGGATCAACCTATAGATTCACAAAAGATAAAGCATTCGATTGGATTACACCTAGAGTGATCTACTACTTGGTGGTTCGTGTAATAGAATCTGATAGGCGAGAACTTCCGTATCCAGTGATATAAAGAATTTAAGAGATATCACTGATCTAGCTGTTATTCCATGGTTGGTGATAATCTATGATTAACGACAAGTAGGCAATTATAATAATTTGACGGTTTATTAAAGAAGAAGGATTCCTCGATCATATCTCTCTCTATTGATTACAATACAATTTTATTTGCTTTGATTATTTATTTTGTTCGCAATCTAAAACAAAACCCCTGTTTGTGACACTTTGACAACTAAAACTCACTGCTCTTCGTGGGAACGATCCTTACTTCCATTATATTACCAGTTAATTGTGTGGAAATAAGATTATTAATTTGTTGAGGCTACGACGACCATCAAATTTTGGCGCCGTTGTCGGGGAGCAGTCGGTAGCTTTAGTTGTTTTTATTAGTTTTATTATTTTTTTAGTATTAATTGTTAGCTTTAATTCCGTTTTCTAGATTTTTATTTTCAGGTACTTAATCTCTGGCACCGAAAGATTGGGAGTATCAGAGGTGCGGTATTCAAACTCGTAGAGGAACAGTATTACAAGCACATCAGCAACCACAACTAGAACCCTATACCAAAGAGATGGTTAATACAGAAGACGAGATGGATCCTCCACCTCCTCCTCCTCCTCCTCAAGAGAAGAAGCTGCAAGAGTTGACATATCCATGCTTAGATTCACAACCACTGTGTATTACAATCACTAACCCAGTGGAACTGAAATTGAGCATACTTCATCATCTACCAAAGTTCAAGGGACTTCCAGGCGAAGATCCGAATCGTCATTTACGGGAATTTCAACAGAAGATGATAAGTCTTAGGCAAAGTACCCAAGATAGTGATATAACAATGCTGCAAGCCTTCCAATTCTCTTTAATAAATCCAGCAAAAGAATGGTTGTATTACCTTCCTCCAGGGAGTATTACAACATGGGCGGAGATGAAAAAGCTATTTTTAGAGAATATTTTCCTGCTTCTAAGGAAACATCCGTTCGTAAAGAGATGAGTGGTATCCTTCAAATTACTGGGGAATCTCTTTATGAATATTGGGATAGGTACAAAAAGTTGGTGGCGAGTTTCCCTCACCACAACATATCTCCAACACTCATCATTCAATATTTCTACGAAGGATTACTTTCAGAGAAACGGAATTTGATTGATGCAACTGCTGGTGGTTCATTTACTGAGAAGAAAATATCGCAGGCAACTAGTTTGTTTGAGAGTATGGCTGCAAATGCTCAACAATTTTATACTAGAAATGATTCAAATGTCAAAAGAGTTAACAAGATAGAAGAAACTTCACAGTCGGAGCAACGGATGAACAATATAGATAAGGTAGTACAAAGGATGGCAGAAGTGACCATTCCTTCATACGAAGATGAAGCCGAGGTAAATGCCATATTTCCAAATTAGAGGCCAATGTATGATCCCTACTCTAATACCTACAATCCGGGTTGGAAAGACCATCCAAATTTTAGTTATGCTAAAAAACAAGATGCATCTCCTAATCCATATGCGAGACAAAATGGATTTAAACAACAACCTCAGAATGAGGAATCCAAGTTTGAAGCACTCATTTCCATAATCAAACAGGTTCAGCTAGAAACCAATCAATTCATACAGAAAGCCTAACAGAATCAGTTGAAAACTGATAATGCTATTAGAGATTTACAAACTCAGATGGGGCAAATGGAAACAAATATAAATCAAATGAAAGCGCAAGCTTCAAAAAAGTTTCCATCACAAACTTTTGTGAACCCAAGAGAGAACGTTAATGCAGTAATTCTAAGAAGTGGGAGACAAACTGAAGAGCCACAAAAACAAAAAGAGGTTAGTAACGACATCAAAAAGGAAGTAGATGAGGAAATTGTTCCAAAGGAAAAACCAACCTCAAACGGCCAACCTAAGGACACAATTCCCACTTTTATCATACCACCTCCTTTCCATAGTCGTTTTGCCAAGTCGAAGTAGAAAGCTCAAGACAAGGAGATCATGGATATTTTCAGCAAAATACACATCAACATTCTATTTATTGAAGCCATCTGAACTGTACCTAGGTATGCCAAGGTTTTGAAGGATTTGTGTACAAGGAAGGATAGGTAGATTGCTAATGAGATTACTCAAGTGGCGGAAAGTGTTACGGCTATGTTACTAAAGAAGATGCATACAAAGTGTGAAGATCCTAGCGGCTTCATAGTTCCCATTACCATTGGTAACCGACGATTTGAGCGATCTTTGCTTGATTTGGGAGCTTCCATAAGTGTTATGTCAGCCGATATTTATGATTCTTTGAATCTTGGACCTTTGAAAGAGGCAAAGATCACTATTCAATTGGCTAACAAGTCCAATATATATCCTAAGGGAGTCGTGGAGGACGTGTTAGTTCAAGTGAATCAGTTAATCTTTACGGTTGATTTTACATTGTGGATATGCCCAATGGAGATAATTGTTCATCTACTTCGTTACTTCTTGGGAGATCGTTCATAAAAACTGCGAAGACGAAGATTGATGTTGATAGTGGTCCACTCACTATGGAATTTGATAAGGAGATCATACGATTCAATATTTTGAAACTATGCGCTATCCTAGTGATGTTCACTCAGCTTTCTCCATTAATGTTATTGGTTCGTTAGCACAACAAATGTTTGATTTGAGTGCTGATGATGAACTTGGAGTTGTGTTACGGAACAATATTGATTTGGACGTTCACGGACAGCCGAACCTGGATGTTTACTTAGCCAAAGAATTGGTGGAGATGTGTGGTGCCTTAACAGCACTACAAGAAGCAAAAACGGGTAATATTTCTTATATTTCTTTACCCATAACTAATGAGGTTCCATTACCTTCTATTGGGCAAGCACCGAAACTTGAATTGAATCCACTTCCGGACCACCTAAAGTACGTGCACTTAGGTGACAAAGAAGAACTTCCGGTGATTATTGCAAAGAACCTCACCCCAATACAAGAAGAACGCCTACTTAGGGTTCTGAAAGAGCATAAAACGGCTATTGGTTGGACAATTGCTGATATCAAAAGCATTAGTCCATCCATGTGCATGCATAAAATCCTAATGGAAGATGATTTTAAGACTGTACGTGATGCTCAGCGTAGGCTTAAACCCCCAATGATGGAGGTCGTGAAGAAAGAGATCCTCAAATTACTAAGTGTGGGGGTGATTTACCCAATTTATGACAGAAAATGGGTTATCCCGGTTCAAGTGGTGCCTAAGAAAGCAGGTGTCACTGTTGTTAGAACTCAAGATGATGAACTCGTTCCTACAAGAGCTCAAACAGGATGGAGAGTGTGCATAGACTACATAAAGCTTAATTTCGCAACCAGAAAGGATCACTTTCCCGTGCCTTTCATTGATCAGATGTTAGAGAGGTTAGCGGGACATTCACATTATTTCTTTTTGGACGGTTATTCGGAGTACAATCAGATTTTTATTGCACTAGAGGATCAAGAGAATACTACTTTTACTTGTCCTTTTGGTACGTTTGCCTATAGATGAATAACGTTTTATCTTTGCAATGCGCCTGCCACTTTTCAGAGATGTATGGTCAGTATATTTTCTGACTACGTGGAACGCATAATTGAGGTATTTATGGATGATTTTAGTGTTTATGGTGATTCATTTAATTTTTGTTTACAAAATCTTGAACTTGTGCTTAAAAGATGCATAAACACTAATCTTGTTTCAAATTGGGAGAAATGCCACTTTATGGTAAACCATGGTATAGTGCTCGGTCACATTGTGTCCTCTCGAGGGATCGAAGTTGACAAAGCAAAGATAGACTTGATAAGAAACTTACAATATCCCACTTCGGTGCGGGAAATTCGTTCTTTTCTTGGTCATGCAGGTTTTTACAGGCGGTTTATCAAGGATTTCTCAAGAATCTCAATGTCGATGTGCAAATTATTGCAAAAGGAGGTTATTTTTGACTTCAACAAGGAGTGAAAGGATGCCTTTGATAAATTGAAAGAATTGTTGACAACTGCACCAATTATCAAGTCACCAGAGTGGAGTTTACCATTTGAGTTAATGTGTGATGCAAGTGACTATGAAGTTGGAGCCGTTTTGGATCAAAGAGTAGACAAGATGTCTCATGTGATTTATTATGCATCTAGGACCCTAAACGATGCACAAATCAACTTATCAACCACCGAGAAAGAATTTTTGGCTATAATGTTTGCACGAGAAAAATTTATATCCTATTTGGTAGGTTCAAAAGTCGTTGTGTATTCTGATCATGCAACACTTAGGTACCTATTAAAGAAGAAAGAAGCTAAGCCAAGACTTATGCGGTGGATTCTACTATTGCAAGAATTTAATTATGAAATCAAGGATAAAAGAGGTGTTGAAAATACTGTTGTTGATCATCTTAGTAGACCTGTTGTTTCCGAAGAAGAACTTCCTTTACAAGATTGTTTTCCAGAAGAACAACTTTTCTCAATTGAAGATTCAACACCTTGGTACGCGGATATAGTGAACTACTTGGTTACAAGACAAGTACCTAGTACAATGTCTAATTTTCAAAAGCTTAAGCTTAAGAAAATATCCAAGAAGTATGTGTGGGATGAGCCCTACTTGTGGAAATACGGTTCTGACCAAATCATCCGCAGGTGCGTACCTAACTCTGAATTTCAATATATTCTTACTTTTTGTCATACTTATGCATGTGGTGGTCACTTTCGTTCTAAACGTACCGCTTTCAAAGTACTTGAAAGTGGTTTTTATTGGCCTACCCTATTTGAAGATGCATATATTTTTTTTGCAAATCTTGTGATAGATGTCAACGAACTGGCAATCTTGGTGCTTGAAATCAAATGCCACTCAATCCTATTCCCACCGTAGAGATGTGTGGGGCATATATTTTATGGGTCCTTTTATCAATTCTTATGAAAAATTTTATATACTTCTTGCTGTGGATTATGTTTTAAAATGGGTGGAAGCTAAAGCCACCCCTACTAATGATTCTGAAGTTGTTTATGAGTTTTCAAAGGAATATATTTTCTCTAGACATTGTACACCAAGAGTAGTTATCAGTGACGAAGGTTCGCTTTTCAGAAATCCTTTCATGCTCTACTCAAGAAGTACAACATAACACACAAGGTTGGTATGTCGTATCACCCACAAACTAGTGGGCAAGCCGAAATCTCAAACCGTGAGATTAAATCCATTCTTGAGAAAACCGTAAACACTACACGGAAATATTGGAGTTATAGGATTCATGATGTACTTTGGGCATATAGAACGGTATACAAAACACCGATTATTATGTCTCCGTATCGGTTGATTTATGGCATAGCTTGTCATCTTCCGGTTGAACTTGAACACAAGGCTTATTGGGCGATAAAGATGTGCAACATGGATTATGACAATGCGGGGAAACAAAGGAAGTTACAACTCAATGAGCTAGAGGAGATACGTAATGATGCTTACGAGAGTTCTCGTATTTACAAGGATAAGACCAAACTTTTCCATGTCAAGATGATTTCTCGAAAGAGTTTTGTTGTGGGTAAAGAAGTTCTTTTATTTTATTCTCTTCTTAAACTATTTCCTGGTAAGCTAAGGTCCAGATGGATTGGACCGTATGTTGTTACTAATATTTATTCTCATGGCGCAGTTGAAATTTCTAGTCTTAGATATGGAACAAATTTAAAGGTGAACGGCCATAGATTGAAGTCATATTATGAAGCATTGCTTATGTGGATACGGATGTGCAAGAATTTCGTGATTATCTCCCTCTAGAGGAGTAATTGATGGAACGCCAAGTCGGGCTGAGGTCATTAAACTAAGCGCCAAATGGGAGGCAACCCATCGGTTTTGTATCTCTATCCCTTTTGTTTTTAGTTGTCTTAGTTTTGCATATCATATCTTTCATTCCCATCTTAGATTTTACAAGTATTATATCTATAATGAAAGTTTAGACGAATTCTCGTCAGAAAATTCTGACTCCACACTTTTCACGAAGATAGCTCTCGAGACTTCATACAAAGCCTGATTTGAGTGGTTGACCCCAACTTTTAAATAGGACAGACTCGCCTTTCTTTTCCAAAAAGAAAATCTGAATTAGGAGTCTGTTAAGTTGGAGCGATAGGCCTGGACATTTGAGTTTCGGTATTTTTCCAGAACTTCTTCAAATTGCATGTCAGTCAGTCCGAAGGCCATAAAAGTCAGACCATTTATCGAAACACAGTAAAAAATTTATACCTCATATAAAATACGTATTCGAACAACTTTTGTTTAGGATGTTGTTTCTAGTTCCCTACCCATTTGTATAGTTTTCGAGTTTTTCCGTGATGTTATGTCAGAAATCAGAATTTTCGGTTTTGAGCATTGAGGACAATGTCGAGTTTAAGTGTGGGGGATCATTTAGTATCATACTATTTGCATATACACATAATAATAATACTCTTTGATTTATTGCATTCTTGAGACTTCATCTTTTGGAGTTAATTATGAGCTAATTAGGATGACACTCTAAACTTTTTTAGGTTGAAGCAGTTCTTACATCTATAGATTAAGTTCCATTTATTTCAATCCTTAAATATATACGTTCATAATTGAATGTGAAACTAAGGTATGGTAGTCCTTTGAAAGATTTATCCTCTTTATTAATCATTACTGAATCACTTTCTTTTTATTTTTGAAGTTACATGTTTCTCTAAAGTGATTTTGTGGGATCCTGATTCCACTGTGGATGTTGTAGCAAGGTAATCATTGGTTGAGTTTATAAAATCCCTATAAGACAATTGCCTTACACTAATAAAGAGTGAGCCGAAAAAAAAAGAAAAAGAAAAAAAAAACATATATATAAGGCTCCTCTTCGTTTATCCACACTTGGATAGCAATAGTGTGAAACGTTGTCCCTGTCTCTGTCGCCTAAGCAAGCATGGAACGCAGGATCCAAGGCAAATATCACGTATTTGCTGAAAAGGAACATGCTCTTAGAGTATCTAATCATGTAGTCGATAAAAATAAAAACCATATCATCATTGTATAGCTAGTCAAAAAAAAGACTATTGATAAGGTTCTTGACGCTTAGATAGCAGTATGTGTGAAACGTTGTCCCTGTCTCCGTCGCCTAAGCAATCTTGGAACACAGGATCCAAGGAAACTATCACATACTTGCTGAAAGGAAACATGCGCTTAGTGTAACTAATCATGTTGTCAACTTAAATGGGTGCTTCTCTCAACTATTGTGCTATAAATAAGAATCACGTTGTCAACTATTGTGCTATAAATAACTAATCATGTTGTCAAGTGTTGTGGGTAACATCTTTCACGTAAGTCAACATTTGCACACTTCACTTTTCTATTTCTATTTTCTTATCTATCCATGTGATTTCAGTATGCGGGTGTTGTGATAAACGTTGCAACAAGTACGATGACTATCTTAGTAGAGTTTTGCAATCAGGTTGAATAACACATGTAAGTAATTACTTATGTGTGATGATTGGAATGTATGTGGGATGTTTGCAGCTAAAGAACATATGCAAGCCAATTTTTTGGATTTTTTCTTTGTGTCTATCCTCAGTGGTTCTTCCAAGGAGAGAAATTGGAGTAGGTTTTGTGGGTATACCTCTTGTAAGCCCTCACGAGACTATAACTCGTCCACTAAGGACACCTAGGGGTTTAAAGACCTGTTATTCATGCTAAGAGTAACTGTATCCTCACGACATGGAGTTGTTGTATTTAGTATTAGTTTTATTTAGTTCGCTCGAGGACTAGCAAAAGTTAAGTGTGGGGGAATTTGATAAGTGCATAATTCATATGATTTTAGTGTCCATTCCATACTTGTTTTAGCTATTATTCTTGCATATTTTCGTATTATTACTCTTGTTTGACTCTATTAGGTGAATAATCCACAAATGAGCTACAAAGTGCTGAAAATATCTAGGAAGAGAAGTATTCCAAGTATCCAAGTGCCAAAGTCCAAGAGAAATGGAAGAAATGCGACGAAAAGGATCAAAACGCTCAAAATAAAGAGAAGGGCCAAAGGCTGATCTTAACTCATTAAAATTAAGTATTTCTAATCACAATATTTAAGATAATTGAAATATAAAAATAATTCAAAAAGAATGAGGTCATTCCGAGTTCGGATGAAGAAGTTGTGGCCAAAACAAGCTTTTATTGAATACGGAAGACAGAAAGTTTGCGGACGGGTATTCACACTTTAATCCGAAAATTTCTGCTGGAATTTGAAGTTTGCGGACTGGATTCACAAACTTAGGTAGTGGTAAACGTGTATAAACTCCTTGGAAGGCCTAAGGGCACGTTTGGGAATATTATTTCGTTATTTTGGGTCGGATTCTTGAACTGAACCCAATACGTGAATACCAAGCAATATAAACCTATAAAAAAGTATTAGGTTATGTGAAATCATATCATATCATTGGGTCACGAAATTTTTATGGTTTGGAGAGAAGAAACATCACACGGAGCGATTATCAATCGTAACGTTATCTCTTTACTTTTCTCATATGTATATTATGGATGTTTCTACATCCATGAGTAGCTAAACACCTATTGATTGAGGATGAATTCTAAGTTGTAAACAAGATTTGAGTTATTATATTAATCTACTTTGAAGTTTTTCATATGACTATCGATTGTTTTTAATAATTAATATCTATGATTGATAGATAGATTGTTTAGGTGGCCAACTAAATTGATTTGTTGATTCAATGTATTGCTAGTATTGAGTTATGAGATAAGTAATCGTCGAATAACTTGTACACAAGTAGAGAACACAAAACCTTGCAGAGGGATTCTGTGGAGCGATTGTGTGTATAAACAACACTAAAAAGTGGACCTTGATCTAAGAGTCTAATTAGTAGGATCAACTTATAGATTCACAAAAAATAAAGAATTCGATTGGATTACACCTAGAGTGATCTACTACTTGGTGGTTCGTTGAATAGAATCTGGTAGGAGAGAACTTCCGTATCCAGCGATATAAGGAATTTAGGGGATAACACTGATCTAGTTGTTATTCCATGGTTGGTGATAATCTATGATTAACGACAAGTAGGCAATTATAATAACTCATTAACGATTTATTAACGAAGAAAGATTCGTCGATCATATCTCTCTCTATTGATTACAATACAATTTTATTTGCTTTGATTATTTATTTTGTTCGCAATCTAAAACAAAACCCCCGTTTGTGACACTTTGACAACTAAAAATCACAGCTCTTCGTGGGAACGATCCTTACTTCCATTATATTACCAGTTAATTGTGTGGAAATAAGATTATTAATTTGTTGAGGCTACGACACCCATCATATTCCACAATATCTAGTTTCACCATCATACGATTAGATTATTGTGAGGTGATTGATATTACTGAGCTGTTTTTCGGGAATATAAGTCTGGTTTATCAATTGGTTCCTGTGTCACCTTGATTTATCAAAAGACGGAACAAAAACTCTTGGGTATTTCTGTGGGAGAGAGATTTATTCAATCTTATAGACTTTTTTGTGTGAGACAGATTTGTTTATCAAGTCTTCGACTTTGGGTCGTATCAACTCTTGGTTGTGGGTGAGATCAACTAAGGGAATCAAGTTCGTAGTATCTTGCTGGGATCAGAGACGGAAGGAGCGCAACTGTACCTTTAATCAGTGTGAGATTGATTATGGTTCAAATACAGTCTAGTCCGAAGTTCATTGGTAGTAGGCTAGTGTATGTAGCGTCTTAATACAGTGTGGTATTCAAACTGGACTAGGTCCCGGGGTTTTTCTGCATTTGTGGTTTCCTCGTTAACAAAATTCTGGTATCTGTGTTATTTCTTTTCCGCATTATGTTTTGTTATATAATTTAAATATCACAAGTTGTGCGTTGTATCGATCAATTAGGAAATCCAACCTTTGGTTGTTGATTGAGATTGATTGATCCTTGAACATTGGTCTTTGGTACCGTTCAAGTTTACTCCTATTATATTCAATTGGGCTCGCAAATTTCTATTTTCTGATTGCGGATTGAATTAAGAGTTAGATACATAATACTCCTCTATATACTTTAGATTGAGTCTGACTGTCTAGTTGATTCTCTAGAAAGTTGTAACAATCCTCAAGCTCGTCAACGCGATTAAACCAGTCATGAATCGACTAACCGTTATTGACCCGATTAATTAGAAACGAACGTTAATTAATATAAATTAATATAACAACGATTTAGATTCGAAACCAGTACCGCTAGATAAATCTCGGAAATTTACGCGGGATGGACTACTCGAACGTGTCATTCAGACACCGGACGAAGAAGATATCACTGGATTAGTATGAAGGGAAAATAACCATTTTATATCTAAACCGCCTAGCTGCCCTTATCAATTCAATGGGTGCCCTTATAATTTTTGTTGCCTTATCATCACCAAACGTGTCGAGAGAAACTCATTTCTCATTTCTCTTTTCACTTTTTTTTTTTTCTTCTTTCTTCTTCTTCTCTGGTTTTCTTCTTCTCCTCTCTGTTGATTTCAATCTCAGAGATTTGAGATTCTTATGTTCGAGAAATTATGGTAGACCTAATTAGCTTGATGATACGAGGAAGGAGTTGGTGTTACTGAAGCTGATTGAGTTGTGAAAAACAACAGAGATTTGGGTAAGCTAATTTAGGGTTTTCTGTTAATTGATTATCTTTATGAAGTCGTTTCGTTTTGATCGATTATAGATGGGTTTGTGTTTGATTGAAGTCTAGATGGTTCTTTAAGGTATAATTTTGATCTCATATAGAATTAGGGTTTCTGTTCTTCCCTAAATCAACCAGAAATTAGGGTTCATGTGAGTTAAGTTGATTGGGTCGGTTTCTGCTGTTGAAGAAGATGAATTAGATTGAAGTGGTTGAGGTTGGGTTTTAATTCAGATTTTGCAGAGAAGGATCAGGAATTAGGGTTTAGAGAATTGATCTGTTGATGTAGAATAGTAGATAAAGATGATGAATTGAACAGGGGAGATTCCAAGAAGAGATGTTATTGTTTCAAGCTTGTGGTTGTGATTGAAATTGGGTTTGTTTGAATTGAAGTTTAAATTTAGATTATTCATGGAATTGGTATTCACAAATTGGAGGTCTGAGCTTTTGAATTTGAGATTTGTTTAGGGTTTCTGAGGAAACTAGTGTTGGTGTTGAAGACTATTGGGTATGATTGAGATACAGGGGATATGAAGCTACAATTATGATGAAGTAGTGTCTTGGTAGTTTAATTGTATTGAAGATTTAGGCTATGGAATGAACTGGAGATGAATTGGTCAGTGAGTTGGTGAGTGCAGGTGTTTGTATTATTGCTTAAGTACTTGAGATGGAGTGTGGAAGTTCTTGCTATGGGAATGATTGCAGATGTAGAACATAAATGTTCTGTTGGTATTTATTGTGTTGAACTGATAAAGAGGAATTGATTTCAGTGCCTTGAGAAAGCTAAATTAAGTGCTACTTCAGGTGGAGGTCTTGAAAATGTGCTGGTGATGAATGTGATAGTCTATTGAGAAGGATTGGTGATAATTGTTGCTGGGATTGATGTGGAGTTTGATTTGTATGGAGGCGGTTCTTTAATTGTATATGGATTGGAAGTTGGAGGTGTCCGAGTTAAAGTTTAGATGAATGTTAGGCTTTGATTAGGAGATTGAATTCAGTGGTGATGCTGAGAGTGATTGGTGATTACATATGGAGATGAATTGACTGCAGTACATGAGTTAGGTAGTGATCTGGTATTACATCTATGAAGATTTTGGTTCTGAAGTTATTGTAACTGAGGTTGGTGGGTGTGTTATTGAGATTAATTGCAAGATTTGTAATTGATGCAGTGAAGATCGTAACTATGTTAAGCTGAACTGAAGTAGAAACAAGTCATGGTTCAGTTACAACTGTTGAAGTTTGGTTTGAGTAAGAGGTTGTAGCTATTTAGAAATGAATTTTGAGTTGAACTGAATGAGAAGTTTTGCTTAAGAAGATGAGTATGTGAATGAATTTGGCTTGAAGTTACGGCTGACGATTGCTCAATGGAGGATTAAGGTTGGAAAGAGTTGTATTTGGCTTAACTGAAAATGGAGATGTATGATTATGGTGGAAGAACTGAAGCCAATGATGTTATTGTTGAAAGTTTGTTTGAAATGAAGATGGAAGTTGGATATAGCTTAAAGAACTGTGTATAGTTAGAATGTTGTTCAGATTGTATGTTTGCTTTTGTGTTTTGATTATGTATCAAGTGTTTGGCTCTGTTCTGCTCTCGTTAGCTAAGTTTGATGTCTGACTCAGTTTGCTTGACTGAGTCGACTCACCTGAATCAGTCTATATGACTGAGTCGAACCATTTGACCCGATTCATATCTGAACCTAACTTGACCAGTAGACCGTTGAATTGACCTTTGACTTGGACTGTTGACCTGACTTTAGACGTTGACTGTGAGAGACCCGTTGACTGTTAGATTGACAGTTAATGACCGTTAGTTGATCCGTCTGGACTGTGCCTTAGCTTATTGGGCCTGTCTAATGAACTTGGGCTTATAGCCAGTTTCCCTAATGAACATGTATTCGACCTTTGTGGTTTGACTTAGCCTTTAGCTTCTTCTGAATTAGCCTTTAGATACTCTTTAGACTTGTCTAACGAACTATAGAACCAACCTAAATCAATTAGTAAACCTTAGATATGTTAAAGTTAGAGAATGAAAATGTGTAGAACCATAGATGGGCTTAGAACCATTTGATAATTCTTTAACCTATAACTAGAGAATTTTATGAGATTGTGTTATGAACCTTGTGTGAGCCTTTTTGGCTAATCTTTAGATTGCTTATGTGATTTTTATTAACAACGATCGATCTAAAGAACGAACCAGTGGATTATGGATCTCAAGGTATGCGAGGCTTGTCATCAAAGAGGTGGGAATACATTTAACTCTTTTGTGGTTATTGTTGTTTTCTTTTACCAAAGTTTATGTTTAACAAGCCCATGCATTATCTGATTGTGCATTATATGCATTGTTTATTTTAAACTCCGAAAATTCTTTTATTTCTTTCAATCTTTCCATTGTTTGGAAAGAAATTGTAATGTTTTGTTTGTCTTAATAAATTGTTTGGGAAATGAGAATTTCCATCCGTGGTATATATGATGTGTTCCTTCACCCCTTCTTTATATTTACGAGAGAATTATTAGGCGTGGATCGGGCGTGCATTGTTACCATATTAGGCGTGGAATGGGCGTCAATATTAGTGAAGGAATTTGTCCGTATACATGATTGTTTATTTCAGTGTGTTGGTCGTCTTTCAGTGTTGGGGAAAACATGTAATGTTTTCCAAACCATTTCAGTGATTACTTGAAAGTTAGATGTTATTCCTACTGGGCACCCGATGCTCACTCTTTTCCACTTTCAGTTTCAGAGACAGATCAGAGTGGCGCAGCGGAAGCTTCAGATGTTGAATTCGTTAATTGGTTAACTTCTGCAATGTTTATTATATTGTATATTCTATTGTAAACCAAATGACTATTATATATGTATCATTTGAGAGAAGTTCTTGTGTGTATATATATATATATTTCTGAGCGGGGCTAGTTCTGGGTTAAATTTTGTAGCAGATTTCTCTTTTTAATGTTCAAGTAGATGATTCAGATTCTTAGTGCCTCTTTATTTAGTTGATCTCTTGGATTAGTCAGCTGTTAGCTTATGAGGCGCTACAAAAGTGTATTAGAGTAAGTCATCTCAGATTGCCAAACAAATTGTTGGGTGTGGTTGTTAGACCCCCGCATTTTCAATCGGTATCAGAGCAGGAAAACACGCTAAAGACCTTATAAGTCTTTGTTTGCAGCGATATGAGGATGGACGATATTGTCTCTGATAAACGTATCGCCAGAAATAAAAAATTTGTTTCCATAAAGTTTATTAAAGAGAAAGATTTGTCAATCTCGAATATAGGAGAAACTTGTGTTCCAAGGAAACATACACACATTGACAAGTGTTACCCTGAATACCTTACTGACGAGCCTGACTCTGAAGTTGAAACGAATACAGCCAAAGAGAGTGCATTGATTCTGAAACTTGTTAGAATCTAGGCCGATAATGTCAATTGGTTGAAACACAAAGTCAATGTTCTTGTTGGTATGGTAAATGAGCGTGACTCTCTTCAAAAACGCCTCTGCCTGTCCTTTACAGAACTTTCATGAGGAAAAAC
This sequence comes from Papaver somniferum, assembly GCF_003573695.1. Taxonomy (NCBI): domain Eukaryota; kingdom Viridiplantae; phylum Streptophyta; class Magnoliopsida; order Ranunculales; family Papaveraceae; genus Papaver; species Papaver somniferum. The sequence goes on along the minus strand of NC_039362.1, from coordinate 200,457,713 downwards.
TCACAGGGCATGATTTGGAAACTGAACTTCTTTTGAGTAAACTCTCTATTCAAGAATGTTCCAAAGAGTCCAATATACCAACTGCTTCTGATTTAACTAGAAAAATTACTGGTTCAGAAGCAAAATCAAAATCTCTTCCTATTTAAAAAGATGTGCTTGTATCTTCCTCTAATCAAGGAATTTCTACATCACATGGAAGGAAGAAGTCTCCCAACAATGGTAGTAAGACTGTTCTCTCTAATTACTTCCATGATCAGAAAGTATGTCTATTTTGTGATTCAAAAGGACATATTGAACAAAAGAGAAATTCCATGTTGAATGACAATTCTATTGTTCATATTCAACACACCTTATATTTGATTCTCAAAGGTGTAACTGACATTCATATGTCTAAACCAATTGGTTTTAGTATTCACCCTGTGTATTGTACCAGGAAAGTCAGTTCGATATGTTCTTCAAATGTTCAAAACCGAAACAGTCTTCCTAAACCATTGCGTCGAAGAAGAACTCATGAATCTTGTTTTAAAAAGGGAGATAATGTTGTTCTTGATGTGAAAAAGGTTCCAGAAGAAGGAACGAAAAAGGGGTTCTGCAAGACAACTTAAAAACGATAATTGAAGGTTTTCAAGAGATCATCAACAGGCTGTCAATTTCCTCTGGTCAAATTCCTTCAGGTAAGAAATAAAAATATGTGTCATATATTGATAATAGTAGATTCTATGATAACTCTTCGCACCATAACAGTTTTCCTTTAAAAATCAAAAAGAGGTTTAACAGTAAACAACATTCATTTAATCAGCTCAAGGTTCATACTTGTGTTAATTAATCACAAGGTTGAAGCTTCACTCTCATGAAAAATCCTGGAAGAGTGAGATGTATTCAGGTATACTTGATGGTAAAATGTTTTTTTGATCTACCATGCTAATTTCTTATCGCTCTTAGCTGGATGATCTTTCACAAAAAATTTTGCATAAGTATTTGTGTTTGGTTTTGCGATTCTTTTAAAATGTCTTATGTCAAAATTGCTAAGCTCTAAAATTTTCTCTTGTGAGGATAAAATTTATTTGAGCCGAGTTCTGTGAGATTTACTCTCCTAGCAAATATTGGCTAAACTCTTTGTTTGCATTTTTATCACCCTTGGTATTTTCTTTGATAGGGGTAAGGTTGTGTTCGTGCGTGTACCTACTTTGCATGACACGAACCAGACTAGGAAACCCTAAATTCTGCGAAAACCTTATAAATACCAAAAAATTTTGTGAGATTTCGCATACTGTTTGTTTTTGCGTCTTTCTCAAGAATGGGTTCTCCTTCAAACTCTTGGAATCTACCAGCTGATTAAATTGATGATTCCGTGTATTTGGAGTTTGTGTTAAAGAAGAAAAGAACTCTTGTTAAAAGTGACGAACTCGAATCATGAGCATCATGCTACTATGCTTTCTCTCACCAAGATCGAGAGAATGCTGAGATGGTTTATGCTGAAGTAGTTCATGGTTTTCTCACTGATCTCGGGAAAACTCAACTGAAGCTTGAGGACACTGTGAAGGTTATTAATCTACTTCGTACTGAGTTGAAAAAGGTTAATTCTGACCTTGTTCTCATGAAATTACAGGTCAGGGAACTTCTCAATGAGGATATCTTCTCTGAAGTTTCTTCTGATGTTGTCTGTCACAAGCTTGATGATGCCGTGGTCCATGAAGTTTCCAGTCATGAACTCTGGGTTTTAGAGTTCTTTTTAGTCTTTCTTTTTTTTTTGTCTAGGAAACTTCTTATGAGAGTTTTTATTCTTGTTTTTGTTTAGAAGGATTGCTAGTTCCAAATGTTTTTCATCTTCAATGTTTTTAGATTTATTTATTTAAATTCTAAGTTATTTGGAAGATGATGTTTGCAGTTTTAATCTTTATGGTTTTATATATTACAAATTGTTATGGGATATGTTTTTTACGTCCGTGAACCTTGACTGTCCCATACTTGTTCAAAAGGTATCTCACATGTTGGTATGAAAGTATTGATAAAAGATAAAATGAACTTTTGACAAACCAAAGTTATGCCTTTTATGTCATTATGCAAATATTGATGGAAGAAATGATGAACTTTTGTTTACAAGAATTGTCTATTTTATGTCATTCTGCAAATAGTGATGGAAAATAGAGTGATTTCTTATTTATTCCGCAGTATTGATCTTCCCAGATCCACATCTTTGTGTTTTTACTGTGTTGCTCCGTAAGTTCTCTTATGTCGAGCATGTGCAATTGAATTGATCATCTTGGGTGGTTAATTCTATTGAATCTCTTGGATACAAATTCATGTTTTCATGTGATTTGGTTATGTCCAAAGAAATCCTTCTTTTCTTGTAAAAGCACGGTCACCTTTGTTGTTCTCTCGGGAATGACATTTTATAGGGGAGAGTTCGTTTATGAACTTGTGCTTAATCGCCATATCTTTGTGGGGAGTGCGGTTGTGGAATATTATAAGGGTTATCTTGTATCTTTATAAACTCCTTGATGAATGCATTTAGCTCCGGCTTTATGATTTCATCCAAATTTGTTGGTATGTTTGTTCTTTTGGTCATGAAGAATCTCTATGGAAATTTCATAAGGATCCCACTAGTTTTCGTACCTTTGCCAATTTTATTGACAAAAAGGGGGAGAATTAATGTGTAGTTTCATACTACAAATACATATGGTTTATGGATCATTATGTAAGGGGGAGTGGTTTTCATATTGAGATGATGTATTGACTAAGGGGGAGTAATACATATCACCAGAGTATTATTGTCAAAGTTGTGATGCAATTGAACTTTGATGCTGTGTGATAATACTATGACATTGTATAACAATGATTGAGAGCATTTGTTTTCTCATTGTTATAGCTACGGATCCTCAAGAACGATGATACTAAACTTAAAACCTTTGGAATCATTGGAGTACTTGGAAGTGACGAAGATTTCGAGTAATGTTGAAGATGCCAAGGAGATCAAGCATTTGTATGAGAAGCTACAAAGTTTTTTATTTATTTTGTAATCCATATGTATTGATAGTTTTGTCACTAAAATTGACAAAGGGGGAGATTGTTAGAGCATTGATCGGTCGAACTCGCATGCGTTGCTATCTCAAGTATGTTTGTCAATGTCAGTGATCAAAACTATGAGTCTTGATTTCTAGCCTATTTAGATGTCTCGGACTAGGACATAGATTATGTAGTTGAGTTTTAGACTTCATGGCGTTCATCTCTTGAAGACGAAGAACTACTAAGAGGAGCTTGTGGAACTTCATCGACAAAAGGTATGTGGAGACTGAAACTCATCTATCACTTGGAAAGTATATTTATACTCTATCTCCTATATTGAGACAAAAGTCGTATTACGATATAGTTTTCTATTATACACATTTGAGATTTTGAGCTGAGTTTATCTCGCTTATAAATTTCTCGGAATATGTGTTGGCAAGCTTTCGCTTCGGCCGAATTCATCTTACATTCGTGACGAAAGTCCGAATAAGATCATATGAAAATTTCCTACATCTTACATAGTTTGTTGATACAATCATTTGGTGTTGTCTTGGAATGTTTCATTATGATAATTTCAATAACTTGAAAATCGCTTTGACAAAAAATAGTTTGTGAATAATAACTATATAACGTCCTCTAAGAAAGTTTTAATGATTGAAATAAAGAGTTGAGATTATGTAACTAAATTTGGATATAAGCATATATAGTGTGTTCTCACATTAGTGTATAAATCCATAAACCGGGAGCCAAGTGTATGCATGTATGTGTATACGAAATTGGTGAAGGAGACAGGTTAAGTATGCGTACCCATACGCATACTGGCGGAAATTTTCCAACCGATTTTTTTTGCTGAGTTTGGTTTGACAAACTCTTAACTAGTCACCTTATGTTTGGAAACTAAACAAACTCAAATCTGGTTGCTTAAGTACGCATACTTAAGCTGGTTACTTTGTCAAACCGGTCAGTTCATGAACTTAAAAATTTAAATCATAAGGAATGCAATCTTTGCAAACAGTGGCTATAATGTTCATGATTGATTCAAGTGAATCAAACCGATTTGGTTTCAATTGTGTTTTCTATGCAATTGAACAACTCTTTAACTAGTTTCATTTGAAGTCATTTGAACTAGTTATGGATAAGATGAATATGGTTCATATGAGAGTTATCATATGGATAACTTCGGTTGACCATTGTTGATCCAACATGGGTGTACACGTTTGGGTACGGTTCATAAACCTAAATGAGGGTACATTTCATTTGTGTGTAACAAGCTAAGTTTGATCTTACGGTTGAAAGATATTAGCTTGGTTGAATCAGGTTTTTCATCTAACGGTGAATAATGAATGCTTTATTACCAAGGTAACTTGGATTGCAAACCCTGATTTGTAAACTATATAAAGGAGAACTCTAGCAACCGGGAAACCTAATCCCCACACTTATGTGTGTTACTAGATGCATAAGCTAGATTCGATTCTCCTTTAACATTAGGTTTTCTTAAACCTTATAGGTTAACGACTTAAAAGACTTCATTGGGATTGTGAAGCCAGACCCAACTATTTCTCTTGTAGTTGCGTGTTCTGATCTTGCCCGATTCTATCGTTTGAGTACTATCTTCTCTAAGATTTGCTCGAGATTAATTTTTCCGATAGGAAAGATAAAACGTGATCACAAACATCTTCATCTCATCGTTTGTGATTCCACAATATCTAGTTTCACCGTCATACGATTTAGATTATGGGTGATTGATAATACTGAGCTGTTCTTCGGGAATATAAGTCTGGTTTATCAATTGGTTCATGTTTACCTTGATTTATCAAAAGATAGAAAAAAAACTCTTGGGTATTTCTGTGGGACACAGATTTATTCAAATCCTATAGACTTTACTGTGTGAGACAGATTTGTTTATCAAGTCTTCGACTTTGGGTCGCAGCAACTATTGGTTGTGGGTGATATCAACTAAGGTAATCAGGTGCGCAGTATCCTACTGGGATCAGAGACGTAAGGAGCGCAACTGTACCTTAAATCAGTGTGAGATTGACTGGGGTTCAACTACAGTCCAGTCCGAAGTTCATTGGTAGTAGGCTAGTGTCTGTAGCGGCTTAATACAGTGTGGTGTTCAAACTGGACTAGGTCCCGGGGTTTTTCTGCATTTGCGGTTTCCTCGTTAACAAAATTCTGGTGTCTGTGTTATTTCTTTTCCGCATTATATTTTGTTATATAGTTGAAATATCACAGGTTATGCGCTGTATCGATCAATTAGGAAATCCAACCTTTGCTTGTTGATTGAGATTGATTGATCCTTGAACATTGGTCTTTGGTACCGTTCAAGTTTACTCCTCTTATATTTAATCGGGCTCGCAAATTTCTATTTGCTGATTGAATTAAGAGTTAGAGATATAATACTCCTCTATATACTTTTATCTATATTGAGTCTGACCGTCTAGTTGATTCTCTAGAAAGTGTATTAGAGCAAGTCCTCTCAGATTGCCAAACGAATTATTGGGTGTGGTTGTTAGACCCCCACATTTTTACAAGTAAGCATACACATGATTACGAACAAAATCGTTATCTGGATCTGAATCTACAAAAGTAGGATCACCAACAATTTTTGTTCCTTCAGTAGATGTACGACGGAAATACTTTGTTGGACACTGAAAAGAACCATCGAAAAACCTGAAGAGATTATAATTACGAAGAAGTGGTACAATATGAGATTTCCAGACAGAGTAGTTTGTGTTTGATAATTTTTAAGGTGGTTTAAAGGTTAGAGAGATGTGTTTACTGGATTCTGCCATTGTTGTTGATGAATGAAGGTATTGATTTGAAGAAATTAGGGTTTGAAACATGTATCTGATACCATGTTGAAAGAGATTAGATTGTTGGACACTCTCTCAAATTCTTTTCATTGATTTTCGTTACAGACTCTAACACACATTCGGTGTGTTTATAAACATTTGAATTTTGTTGACCACATGAATTGGTGAACCACGTACAAAAGACCTGCTACTGTTAGTTACTACACAACATACATTCCACACGCTTACAGAAACAGAACTCAACACTAGACTTACACACTTACAAGACCATAGACTAACACACTACGATTAAATTGTCTCCTTTCAGTGTATCCGGACGACATACAAAGGCAAAGAGGGTAGGAAGGCCCGACGATAAAAAATGGAAGTATATAGAAGGCTGCAGAAATTGAGATGAAAGTCCAAAAAATATTTGCTAAGAGCATGTTTTGAATAGCAGAAATAAAAGTGTTTTTGCTTCTCCGAAAATATAAATCAACCTCAAAAATAAGATATACAAAAAATTCGTTTTTTACTTTTAAAAGTCACAACCAAACTAGCTTTTGGCTTTTCGCAAAATAACTTAGCATCCAAACATTTTTTTAAGGATTTGCACCATCCAAACGACCTATAAAAGCTCATGTATATTCCCGAGCAAAAGAATCCCGCACAATTTTCCATAAAAACCTCAATTTGCATTCCATTTTCAATAATTGGAAGAGGTATATTAATTAATGGTATTGCTTAATATGGTAAGAGATTTATATTGTGTAATTAATGGTATTGCTTAATGTGGTAAGTGACAATTAAATTCATGCCATGGATAGAAACCAAATCACTTATAAACACATACAAATCCTAAACTTAAAAATATACAAAATTCATGCCGTGGATAGAAACCAAATCACATTTATAATTTATAAATACACACAAATCCTAAACTTAAAAATATACAAAACTTGAGCTAAAACTAAGATGAGTTATCCTCCTTGTCAATCCATAGGTTGCGGTGAGTTTTGCTGTAAAAAGTTTCGAACTCCTATTAGATCATCAGCAAATTATCCAATAACTTTCTCACGGTTTGACAATTTCTTTTCGTAGTAAATCATCCAATAACTTTCTTTTGACAAAAATTTTTTCGTATTTTTTGATGCTAAAATTGCCCACAGTTTGATGAGAAAAAAAACCCGTGACATGAAGTCATGAACCATGATCAAAAATCATATATTACTGCAGATTTTTCATTTTTATGTATCTACATGATAAATCAGTTAATAAAATGGTTGTTCCTGCAGATTAAAACGGCTAGTCATATGAAATGCTTATTTTTATTTCCTTGGTTTTGTGTCACGGGCAGGAATTACAAAAGGTTTATGGCCAGAATTGGTTGGGAAGCCAGGCGCACAAGCCAAGGCGATCATAGAAAGAGAAGCACCTGGAGTGAGAGCGATTATCATTCCAAAGGAGAGGCCACACACTGAGGATTTTTGCTGTAATCGTGTTTGGGTTTTTGTTAATCATGATTCACAGAAGACGGTAGCCTGGACTCCTAAACTTGGGTAGCCAACAACTATTCTTATTGGATTTATCGACAATAATGTGATAAACATATTTTAATTCGAAAAATAAAAATGCAACTATTTTTCTTCCATAGTGATTCTAAGCTCTTTTCTTGCGAACAATGTTTTAGCCCACCTAAATTTTCAATATTGTTTCGGTCGTTGATTGCAAAAGTGCCATGCCCTATAACTTGTTCTCCACAAAAAAATCTCTCACTGTATTTCCAGAAAGCTTTTCGTGGTCTAAAACTTAGTCCACGGGGAGGTAGTCAAACAAGATTTATATGGACTTTCGTAAATTTATAATTTGAGTGATTTCCAGAGAATCACTGAAAATCTCTTCTCTAAAAATTTAGAGATTTTTAGTGGTTCTCTGAGAGTAATTTAGAGAGTCTTTGTGACTTATATAGAGACAAAGAAAAATGAGATTTGCAAAGTCTCTATGATTTGTAGAGACAAAAAATGCATAATATCCCATGAAAAATTAAAACGTGTACCAATATTTTATTATCCATGTTACAATATTTATAACAGTATCATGAATATCTAATCAAATATGTATCCGTTGTCCCATATATCTCTCCACGTTTAATTACTATTCACAGCATTGTCTTGTATACGGAGGCTCCATTTGGATCCATGATAATTTCTTCATATCTAAAGAGGTTGAATAAGATTAATGATGATTCCTAGGTTGGATAATCCGATGACAACTATGTTGGATAAGCATGCAACAATGACACTTGTTCGTTGGATATCCATGACAAAAAAAAAAATCTAATAATTGGACCGAATGTAATCTTCTATAATTCGGTTAAAGGAAAGCAATGTTATCTTTTTACCAAGTTTTTTTTTCAAATTTTCAAGTCTCCCAAAATATCACCTCTTGAGGAGAGATTTCAACCATGCCTATTTTCATTAAAAAGTCTCTCCAAATCTCTAAAAAACAACAAATCAATGACTTTCAATTCTTATTCGAATAACAAGGGTGTTAAAGTGACTCTTACAAATTCCTAATCCAATAACATGGAGGTTTAGAGAATTTAAATGACTTGAAAAAAGTCTCTAACGAATAACAAGAGACATTGGGAGACTCTCTAAAAATCCTTATGGACTAACAGTAAATTTGGGAACTCCCCACAAGTCCTCCGAAATCTCGTTTGACTACCCCTTGCTAGTCCATCAAAGTATTCAAATTGAAAAGCCGAAAACGAAAATATAAAGAGAAACATTGTGAAACGAAGAAAGTGTATATGCATGAACAATCAACATCACATATGTATACCAAGAAAGAACATCATGTATAATTTGAATAACTTGAAAAAAAAAAAACTACCAAACAAAAAGTCAAAACAAATGTTAATATAAAGACTTAAAAACCTAGACAAATAAAGCTTCCACGTTGAACAACGGTGAAGAAATCCTCGCTTCCTATAGGTCGAAATAGGTTTTTTTTGAGTGTTATGAAACGAGCTTTTTGGTGAGGACACTTGGCAACGTATGATTGGTTTAAAAAAATAGGAAAAAGAAAAAATAAGAAACTAAATTCAATTTGGAATTCATGGCGTGACAATATTTAGTTAATCTATCTAAAGACTTAAAGGCCTATACGAATAAAGCTCCCACGTTGAACGGTAAGGAAACCCTCACTTCCTATTGGTCGAAATAGGCCTTTTTTGAGTTTCGTGAAACGAGCATTTTGGTGAAGACACTTAGCAACGTATGATTGGTTTAAAAAAAATAGGAAAAAAAATAGGAAAGCAAATTCAATTTGGAATTCATGGCGTGACAATATTTAGTTAATCTATCTATAATCTAAAGACTTAAAGGCATATACAAATAAAGCTCCCACGTTGAACGGTGAGGAAACCCTCGCTTCCTATTGGTCAAAATATGCCTTTTTTGAGTTTCGTGAAACGAGCGTTTTGGTGAAGACACTTGAAAACGTATGATTGGTTTAAAAAGAATAGGAAACCAAATTCAATTTGGAATTCATGACATGACAATATTTAGGTGAGAACACTTGGCAACGTATAATTGGATTAATAATTACAAACTCAAAAGGGAAATCTAAGTTACAGCGTTTGGAATTTTATGGAAGTCCAAATTCAATTTGGAAATCGTGTATCTACCATATTATGACTCTTTTTTATAAATGCGAAAAAAATCCACATATTTTACACATATTTTTTTCGAAAATAAAAGAAATAAAAAAATAAATATGCATGTATTCTCAACCTATTTAATGTATTTTCCCACCACACCAAATCAAAAAATACATTGTCATGGAGAGGGGTGAAGCTCCACGTGCACCAAATCAATACATCGCCACTGGGTACACACCAAATAAAAAATGTATCGACAGACACCATGTTAAAAGAAAAAAGCAGAAATCTAGTGCGTATCTTATAGTTAATACCCATAATCATATACAAATTTGAGAAACACCATGGCGAAAGAATTAAAATATAACGAAAAGACTACTGCCTAAGATAGTTATAATAAAGTTGTCATGACACCATGGCCCATAATCATACCAATTGAGTCATTTAGTACAATTTACTCCCTCTGTTTCACAAAAACTTGTCCTCTATTCCATTTTTGTCTGTTTCAAAATTGTATCCAACTTCTGTTTATAGTCATATATTTCCAATGAAGTATATGATATAACCTTAAATCTTTTATATTCATAAATTCATTTTTAATAGAAACCGATCTAAAATACTAAAGAAATTTGTATGATTAAAGAAACAAATACATCTTTCATTCCTTTTAGGAAAATATATACTCCCTCCGTTTCACAAAGACAATCCGCTCTGACTTTCTCAAAATATTAAGGAGACCATACTATTTTACTTGACTACCCTTAGTTACTTACCTATTTTATTTTAATAAAAATGCTAGCAATAAAGACTATCCTAAATTGTTGTGAGAATTATAAATACGAAATATAAAAGGAAAATTTAAAAGATATCTAATTTATGAAGTTTAAACTTTATAAGGAATTTAATTTTTAGAGTTAAATGTAAATTTTCTTAAAAGGAATGAAGAATATATTTTTTTCCTCAATTATACTAATTTCTTTAATATTTTAGATTGGGTCATGTTAAAAATGAATTTATGAATATAAAAAAATTCAAAGGTATATTAGAGAGTTCATTGAAAAAGTATGACTATAAACAGAAGCTAGACACAATTTTGAAACTGACGAAAAAGGAATAGAGGACGGTCTTTCAGAAACAGAGGGAGTATTTATATCCAAAATTTAAATTCCACACAAAGTTTATACTCCATAAATTTGATACCTCTAAATTTTTCTTTTATATTTCATATTCATAAACTTCCTTATCAAGACGACTAAACCCAGTTACGGGACCAGTAAATCCTGCACTATTGGCCATTTATTCCGGAATAATATTTTGAGGAGGGACAATTTTACATATTTCTGCCAAATCCTTCTAAACTCAAGGACCAAAAAATAAAATAAAAATAGGTGATAATAGAGGCAGAGCGTATTGTTTGTAATAGTTGTGTGATTGTTGTTTGTGGGTTAAGGATACCTGGAGAAATGAGGGTGGTATTTGGTTGATTTGGAAGGGCATCAAGAAGAGTTTCCGAAGTCGTAGCATCTACATAGCATCAGAAGGATGTATATATTAATTTCTAGAGCATTCTTGCAATGAGTACATAGATTTGTGTTGGTGAGATGGACACAGTTTGAAACATTAAAGGTCGTTCGTTTTTCACAAAAAAAAATTGTATTTTTGGGGGGACGACAATGTATATAGAAAGTTGGTGGGTGATAGAGAGCTTTGTCGAAGGTGATTAGAGCTTAAAGTTAGGTATTCGTATCCTATCGTTGTGTACCTTTCGGGTTTCCACTTGAAAGAAGGATGCTGATAAGGGGATTATAAATCATCAAAATCACGCACTTTCAGATCTTGAAAATGAGTAAGTAAAGGAATAAGGGAAATTCGGGAATATATCCCGTATTCACTAATGTGTTTGGGGATATATCCCATAACAAAAAATGTTAAGGGATCTATCCTAGAAATAGAAAAGAAACGTTAATTCCTAAATATCTCACATGGTTAGGTTTACATACAAGTCTCTTCTCGGTATCAGTTACATTATCAGAGAGAGATAGGAGAGAGAGAGAAGCCATGGAAGAAACTAAACTATTTTTGACCAATAATAGTTTTGCTTCATGACTGATTGTATAATGCCCTAAATACTAATTGTCGGTATTATTTTAAATGCTAGTTTTCGGTATTTTTTTAGGTCGCGTTTGGCACCTTTGATATCCCATCATAGGTTGGGTTATCACCAAAATAACCGTCAAAACATATTATCTTCTTTTTATTCTAAGTTTGGATAGGGATAGCATAACTTTCCTTAATTTTAGTAGGCTAAAAAAGCAAGGTTTCACTACTCTCCAAAATATCTAGGATACTGAAATCCTAACTCAGAATAGTCAGTTATTTGCTTTTAAAATAGGTAATTGTCCTATTATTTTTTTCACTTGACCCATTTTTCACGTTTATTGTTTAATTTTCCTATACTTTCTATTTACAAACTTATTTTATAACATAAATTAATAATAAAGTTAACTACTAGACAAACAAAATATAACATACACCCATAGATGATTTGGCGAAAAAACAAACAACATCTCTGCTAAATTATTTTATGTTAATCCTAATTAAGAAAGTGAAAACTCTAGCCTAGTCAAGTTTTATGTTGTCAAAGGTGCCAAACAGACCCTTAGAATCTAGATGTTGTTATATTGATTGTATAATGCCCTAAAGTCCAATTGAATATCTTCAATTTATCATGTTTGTTTTATATGAATCTCGTTCATTACTGATCCAAGAAGATTGCACATATTTGAATGGATTGTGTCTTATGAAATCGATGTATTAATCATGTATTTTCAAGGGTAGGATTGTATTTTCAAGGGTATGATCGTCGATTTGAACTTTTGGGTTTTCAGTCACCAGTTAAGATTTCTTCGCAAAAAAGTTCTAAACAAAGAAGATTTCTTCTTAATAAAGTTCTACATAAAGACCGATTTTTCCTAATAAGATGAAATGATTATGTCGTCAATTAAAGATGAATACATGGATATTTAGTGTATATCCATGGCCGTTGGAGATGAAGACATGTTACAAAGAAAACTCATTTAGATATCGGGGACAAAATTGTAACTTAAGCACACGTGTGAGTCCACCCATGTGGGATATCAAGGATTTAACGGTTCTTTTCTCTCTTTAGGATAGATCCCTTAATATTTTCAGTCATGGGATAGATCTCCAAACAGATTAGTGAAAACGGGACATACTCCCAATTTTCCAGGAAGAAACAACCTAAGAAATCTCAAAACTTGGAAAAGATCAAGTGAAAATTGTCAAATTAAGCAACCTGATTACCAGATCAACGTCATTGTTTATTAGTCCTTTTGTCATTATGTTACTAGATGAACCTCGTTCTTTATTCTTATTTTTATTATCAGCTTTTTAGTCGTTGATATGTCCAAATATTATAGTTAAAAAATTTGTGTTTATAGTTAAAAGTTAGAAGTGGCAGATGGTGACCTTATACATCTCGGAAAGCACTCATTTTTAATAGAAAATGTTTGATACAATATCATTATATCCTTACAATGACCCTCATGAGAGCAAACGAGAATGAGGAGAGGGACAAACGGCCCAAACACTTAATTCCCATTATGCTAAAGTTCGGCTCTATTTACATGCCGGAAACCTGTTCTTTATATTTGATTCTCTATGTACTTCCGAACTATTTCCAGAACGCTTTTGTGAATAGTCGATTCGAAATATTCAATAGAAAAGCAAAAGCAAATATGAAGGAAAACATTACAATATTAAAAAATAAAAAATGTACATGCATGAACAATCAAAATTACGCATATAGTTTTCATATAGTTAATACCCATAGTCATATCAAATTCGAAAGTACAAACCATCGCTGAAATAACTTGGGATGCAATGAAAAAGCTACCACCTAAGATTGTTATTATAGGAATTGCAGTGGTAGGATTCTTTAATAACTCAAATATTGGTGTAAATAACACCAGTACTCACTGTTATAACGTACAAACTATATCTTCTCATATTATCCATAAATTCTTCCATTAAACGTCCCTATGGACCCAAAGCCAAACCTTTTTGATCATCCATCCCAACAGCTAGCATTGCCACCCCTAATGTTACTGCACCTAATATAACAACCCTTGATAATCCATTTCTTTTTCGTATTATATTTTTATATAATTTAAATATCACAGGTTGTGCGTAGTTTAATCAATTGGTGAATCCAATCTTTGGTTGTTGATTGAAATTGATTGATTATTGGATATTGGTTTTTGGTATCATCCAAGTTATTTCTCACATTAATCCGGCTCACAGATTTCTATTTGTTCGATTGCATATTGATTTGAGAAATTGAGATATAACTCTTGGATGTATTTCCCTTGATTGAATATGACTGTCTAGTTGATTCTATTGGAAATATATTGGAGTTAGTCCATATAGATTGCTTAAACGAAATATTGTGTATGGTTGTTAGACCCCCGGTTTTTCAGAATCGTACAAGAACTTGGAGTACGAAGAATTCAAGCAGATGTAAAAAATTAAATAAATTAAGCATACCGGATACTGAGCTAAAAGGTTTATTTTTTACTCCATATGTATTATTCTGAATACCTAGGTTGTTTCTGAGAAACATAATTAGTTTACGACTTTGAAGACTTCACTTAGGGATTCGTGAAGCCCGGCCAGACTATATTTTACCTGATCGTTCTTGTATTCATATCTTGTTCTTATTGATCTTTGAGGTTTTCGTAATCTTGGATCTGGAATGAGATGGATAGAAATCACAAAGTTCTCTTTGTCTTAGACTTTGTGATTCCTCAAGATAGATATCTAAACTCTTTCTCATTTTGTTTGGATTGTACAAATAATAATAATAAATAATTTAAATTTGGATAACGATTATTACATGAAACTGGTTAGAAGCCTAACAATCTAAGCTCCAACAACGTATTACTACATTAATTTAACAGGTTGCCGTGCTAGCCTACTAGCGAGCCCCATGAGGAGCCTAGCCAAAGGAGCCTAAGCGGATAGGGGGGCTGAGATTACGCCGCGAGGGGAAAGCCAACTCTACCTTCCATGTCAAATTCTGCAATATTGCTGAGCCATCGGGGACTCAAACTTGTGACCCCATGTTTCGACGTCACTGGGGTTTCACCTTTTTCTGGTGGAGGAATTCACAAATTTGCACCAGGGCGTGCTATCTCTGTGGCACTTAGTCGTAAGTGCAACAAATATTTAGACAAGTGCACAACTCATGGATACAGCTTCCATGCCTTAGCCTTTTCCACTTAAGGAGAGCTTGGAGATGACTTTATCGTTCTGTTGAAGATCTTGAAGAATTGATTAAACAACTATGATATTAATAACAAAGTAGGAAGTTTATTTTTTCATAGGGTAGGCTTGGCTATCCCAAAAGGTGTCGGTGCACAGACTGTTTTCCGACTACCAACCATTACGATGTAAATATTATTCTTTTCTTTTCAATAAAATCCTCCAGTGGCTTCCTTTTTTATAATAATAATAAGAAGAACGGGCACCTAGCCCAGCTGGTCATCCCCGTTCCCCAAAGTTTCATGCGTTCCAGGAGGTCCCAGGTTCGAGCCCCCAATGGCGTAATATTGCAGAAATTAACATGGAAGGTAGAGTTAGTTCACCCCCCTTGTGACACAATCTCATCCCCCATCCGCTTCGGCTCCTTTGGATAGGTTACCCATGAGGCTCGTTGGTAGGCTAGCACAACAACCTGTTCAATTAATGTAGTAGTATGTCGTTGGAGCTTAGCTTGTTAGGCTTCCAACTAATTTCATGTAATAATCGTTATCCAATAATATAATTTATTTGAAGTTATTAATAATAATAATTTCATGCGATGGACTTTCTCAAAGCCATCCCCAATTGCGGATTAAATCAAGTTGTTGGACCACGCCAATTCAGTTCCGTGCTCAAAGTACAGATTAGCCATCCCATTCTTCGCTGAGGTTGGTAAGTGTAATATTTGCAGCAGGACCATGTACATTTATGCGGATCATGCCGTACACTGTGCAAATGAAGTGGGTCCGAAGTTCAGGCACGACATGATAGGAGACTTCTTCGCGGACGTATGTTACAAAGGAGGTGTTGCAACACGTAAAGAGATAGCTTTAGGATTCCTATGCATCGACACAGGTGGTAAAAATCCATCAGACATTCTAGTATATAATTGGGAGAACGGGAGGAATGTATGCTTTGATGTTATAGGGATTTCGCCATTCACAACCACAAGAACATGTAACCCCACTCCAGATCAAGCCATCACTGCTGTAACTATGCGCAAGCGCACCAAATATTTGGACCTTTGCAAGACATATGGGTATGGTTTTAGTGTGTTAGCCTTTTCTACCTTGGGAGAATTGGGAGAAGACACGATTTCTTCCTCAAGAGACTACGTAACTGCCTAGGCAGTCAGGACGCTAATTCTAATGTAGGTAGTTCTCTCTTCCACTGGCTAGGCATTATTATTTAGAAAGGTGTAGGGACACAACTTGTTGCTTGTCTACCCCACCGATAATTCAAGTGATGTTTACTGACTCTATTTTTCATTTTATTAATAAAATGCCCTCTGAGGTACCATTTATTAGACAATAATAATAATAATAATAATAAATGCTCATGGTGGTATCGTTTTTTTTAATAATAATAAACATGGAATTATTATTACACAGATTACATGGAATAATAACCAAACCCGTGTAAGTATTTATCTCATATAATAATTTTAACATGGAAGGTAGAGTTAGTTTCCCCCCCTTGTGACACAATGTCAGCCCTCCATCCGTTTCGGCTCCTTTGGCTAGGTTACTCATGAGGCTCGCTGGTAGGCTAGCACAACAACCTGTTTAATTAATGTAGTAGTATGTCGTTGGAGCTTAGCTTGTTAGGCTTCCAACTAGTTTCATGTAATAAGCGTTATCCAATAATATAATAATATTTTGTAATAATAATAATTAAAAAAAATGGGCACCTAGCTCACCTGGTCATCCTCGTTTCCCAAAGTTTCATGCGCTCCAATAGGTCCCAGGTTCGAGCCCCCAATGGCGTAATATTGCAGGAATTAACATGGAAGGTAGAGTTAGCTTGCCCCCTTGTGACACAATCTCAACCCCCATCCGCTTCGGCTTCCTTGGCTAGGTTACTCATGAGGGTCGCTGGTAGGCTAGCACGACATCCTGTTTCAATTAATGTAGGATGCCAACTAGTTAATATAATACTCTTTATCTAATAATAATAATAGAATAAAATAACAATATTATTAGAATTTTTATTATTATAAGACCGGTCCGCGAGTTATAACCCCAAAGGTGTCACTATCCATATGCAAAAACTCCAACAAAACAAATTGTTCACAAAAACCCCATTTAACATAAATTGTCTATATTAGCCTTCTAGTTTAAATCACCCCAACAAAAATAAAAAACAACCCCACCTTTAATTTTAAATCACCCCAACAAAAATAAAAATCAACCCCACCATTAATTTCTATTATATTATCACCACCACAAAATAACACCACCAGCAGAACCACCAATGTGCCGCCACCACTGACCACCGCCGTCGCCAAAAACAACCACTGTCAACCGCCGCCACCGCCGTTACCGACCACCACCATCACCACCTCCACCGCCGCCAACAACCACCGCGCCACCACCTGCACCGCCGTCAACCACCACCGCGCCACCACCTCCACCACCACCGTGCCGCCGCCGCCAACCACCAGCGCCACCGCCTCACCACCGCCACCCCCCCCCCCCCCACCCCGCCGCCGCCTCCACCGCCACCGCCGTTACCGACCACCACCATCGCCACCTCCACCGCCTCCACCATCACCGCGCCACCACCTCCACCGCCGCCAACCACCACCGCGCCACCACCTCCACCGCCGCAAACCTCCACCACGCCATAACCTCCACCGCCGCAACCACCACCACCGTCAACCCCACCGTGCCACCACCTCCACCGCCGCCAACCACCACCGTGCCACCGACCGCCGCCGCCAACCACCGCCGCCGAAAACTACCACCTCGCCACCACCACCACGCCACCCAACACAGCCCACCACCTCCATCCCCGAAAACCACCACCGCGCCACCGCCGACCACCACCACAGACCACCACTGTCGCCAAACCACCACCAGCAACACCACCATTATCGCCGATCACCGCCACCAACCAGTCGCCACCGCCACAAAAATGAATTTCATTGATCAATATTCAACAAAATAAGAAAAAAATGATGAAACCAAACAGAAAAAATGATGAAACCAAAATTGGTTTCACCAAAACTAGATGAAACCTAATTAGGTTTCATCATTTTTTCACATATTGTCATTTCGCCAACACAACTTCAATGATGAAACCAAACCAAAATAAACTAGGCAAAATGATCAAACTAGATAAAACCTAATTAGGTTTCATCATTTTTCCACATATGTCATTTATCCAACACAGCTTCAATGATGAAACCAAACCAAAATAAACTAGGCAAAAATGATGAAACCAAAGTTGGTTTCACCAAAACTAGATGAAACCGAAATTGGTTTCATCATTTTTCCACATATTTTCATTTCACCAACACAAACTTCAATGATGAACTGAACCTGCCAATAGATGAAGAAAAAACTGGTTAATACAGGACGAATATATTTGATACTATAACGTGCCCAGGATAAGAAGCCCACATAAACCAAAAGATCTGATTAAATATAGATAGTTGGCTTGCATAATACAATTTAATGTCTAAAGCATAATAAACTGAACACAAATTGGAGAAACTACTAATTCACAAAACAGACAATAATCTTAGCACGATAATGACATTGAAGTATATATTCAAGGAAGTCAGTCTCTCTCTCTACCGAATTTCTGCTTGTTTAGTGGAGCTCTGGAGCTTATGCTTCAGATATATGGATTCCTCAGTACTTAAATATTGATGGTATAGTTAGTCTATGGTAAATTGCTAATGTCGTAAAACTTCAAATGATACTGTAAGCAGAAGGCAACCCTATACCCGGATAGAATCTCTTGCTATAGTACCCAATAAGGCATGAATCCTGCAAAGACGTGACTAAGAACTACGACATTTTCCAAAAGAAATGATGCAGAAAACAACATCAACAATTTTATACATGATGGAGCAGCGACGGACCTCATTGCATATACAGGAATTATTTATTAAGTATAAAGCATCTTTGGCAAGGAGAAGTTCAAAATTTATGCCTAACTACTATTATTTTCTGAAATTCATAGATTAGTATCTAGCAATTCAACCCACAATAATATGTACAGACTTAAACAACAAATTTCTTATTAGAAAGTGGTTAAATTATGATCAGGTTACATGTATTACCTGAAGGGATAAAATCCCACTTCCTCTGCAACAAAAACTAAACCACCAGATAACCCTCTCCATACATCTCCACGATCGATCAAGCAAATCTACCATGGTTTTCCTTCTCGGAAACCTCTATGGAAACCTCAATATCATCGCATCCTCAATCCGGATAGGTAAATGAGTTTCCTATACCCGGATAGAAACTCCTGCCTTTGTAATGTCGTGACCGTTCCGTAGGATCTCTCAAGCTGAAGGATTTGAGAAACAACCTAACAATCTTAAGAAAGTGGATTTTCCTGCACCATTTTCTCCTGTTAACACGAGTGCACCTTCTTCATGGACTGATGCATTAATGTTTCGAGAATTAGTTGGGCATTTCTCATGCATGAGACATTATTTAGCAGCATTCTAGGAAGTGGTGGTTTTCTTATAAACATTTTAACTCCAAAACGTCATCAACCTAAAAAAGTAAAACACACAAATTGAGAATGAAAACATAAACAAACATAAAACCCCAACTCAGAAATCAAATTCCCTCAAAAATCCAATACAATTGAAAACACAAACCCCAAACTCAGTAAATCAGATTCCCTTAGAACTTCAAAACAAATGATGAAAACACCAGTCACCAATTTCTATTTCAAAATTGAACAACGTCATAGTATAATGAATCCAATTACTTCAAAAGAACAACACAAATTAAAGATGATGGAAACCAAAATTGGTTTTACCAAAACTAGATGAAACCGAAATTGTTTTCATCATTTTCCACATATTTTCATTTCACCAACACAAACTTCCAAGTCTGTGTCCGTAACTTTTGTAAGTTAATTAACCTAAACACATCAAATTCTCAACAACTGAAATGTCTATTTCATTTCTATCAACAACTGAAATGTCTATTTCATCTCCATTAAAAGAATTCATCATCAGTTCACTCCGTAACATCTCAACCCATCACCTTCATCATATTTGTAGCTTCATAATCCTTGCAACTCATCATAACCTAAACTAATTATCACAACTATCAACTGCAGTTTCAAGGATATCTATAACTCTATCAATTGATATACTACATCTCAGTAAATATCTTTCTAGGTCCAAAACCCATTTACCAAACAGCAACAGCAACTAAATCTTCTAATTTGTTAAGAAACATAACAATCTCTTCCACTATTTCAACTTAAAATCAGATCCCTCTTCTTAACTCATCAGAGATTCAAATTCATCAACATCCTTTTCTCAATCATCTCCTTCTTAATCAAACCCCTCTCCCTAAATTTTGCAGATAGATCAATATCAAAGAAGAACCCTAGTTTCTTAATTTAGGGAAGATTATAAACCATAATTTTCTACGAAATCAAAATTAAACTTCATACTACCATCTCTACTTCAAATCAGAACAAACCCACTTTAATTCTAACAAACCATTGAGATTTAATAAAAAAGAATCAATCAAAACAGAAACCCTAAATTTGACCTCCGATTTATCTTTTCTGTGAATTCTGATTTCAATAATCGATTCAACAACATCACTCTCAATCAAAACAAAATTAAACTACAGAAATATGAATTACAATGAAGAATTAAAGAGGTTTGATGCACTAACCCATTTTTAAGAACCACGATCTAGATTTAACCCTCTTTCTCAACTATTACGGAGAAGAAAACCAAATTTTGAAGACGAAATTGATGCTGGCGGTAACGTAGGTGTTGCTGCTTGTGGTGACGGAGGTGTTGCTGCTGGTGTTCGTGGAGATTTGTTGCTGCTGGTAATGATGGTGGTGGGAGAAGGAGACGGAAGAAAGAAGAAAAAAGAAATCAGAGAAGAAGAAGAAGAAAAGGTCAAGGGCATGTTTGTCTTTTTTTAAAGTAACAAAAACTAAATTTACACATTATTATTTGGCTTGGGGTTTTTGTCCCAGTTTTATTTGAAACGGTTTTTAATTGGTAGAAATAATATGACCGGTTTTTTCTTATCACTAGTTTGTTCACCTGGGGGTTTTGTCACTAGTTTTGTTACAAGATAAAGAGCATTACATTAACTAGCCCTAAGAGCTTAGCTTGTTAGGGCTCGAACCTGGACCTCTTGAAAAGCATGCAACTCTAGGAAACAGGACCAGCTGAGCTAGGTGCCCGTTATTCATAATAATAATATTTTAGTTAATGTACGAAGATTTCAGTAAAATAATAATAATAATTTAAATATATGAAGGGTAACCTAGTCATTTCAATCACTAAGACACCCCTTATCACCACACAATGGATAGACTAATCGCTTAATGGTCCCCTCATTATCGGGTTGGTCCCCAAAATATCGTTCAAAAATCAACACACAAAAACAAAACAATAGAGAGAGACAGGTTGAGCACAGGCTGTGTCACAGAAACAGGACACAGATGGGACCTGCAACCTCAAATTTGGAAATACATAATCTGAGATCGGGGAGTTTTGGGTTTCCAAGTTTAAGAATTTTACTTCTGTATATAAGGGAACGTGGTTGGTGTCAGTTCTACAGAATTTGTTGACTTATAGATATTACATCAATCTTGGCGTTAGTTTTTTTCTCTTTCAGTTTTCTTCTACAGAAATGGCAGCTAGGTATAGGATTTTATCAAGCATGTGTACTTCTGCGAAGAATCTGTTGTTTAAGGAGGTTCCTATTCTAGAAGTACATAACATACATTGGAAGGCTCTTAAGAAGGCTACATTGCTTGCATTATTCGGTGGAGGTCTCTCAATAGTTAATGGCGAGTCATGTTCGAAACTTGAGCAATCTAAGGTAATAAAATACATCCCGTTCAGTTGTTCGCTATTTTTTGTGTCCTTAGAAATCAGGGTCAGATATATTATAATGCCTCTTGGTTCGGTACTAACTTTGAGAGATGGTGCAGGAAATAGTAGCAGGGATGCTTGAGAAATACCGTGCGATGCGGATTCTATCCCAGAGTCGGGAGAAAGTGCAGCAGCAGACTTAGAAGGTGTGATACGGGTGCAAGATTGCAACTCAAGAATGTTGGGTCAACTGAAGTAGAACAAGTACATGAGTATTGTACATAATTAGAACCTTTTTTCCATGGCATCTAATCAGATGAAGTTAATCAAATACTCCCTCCGTCCCTAATTAGATGACCTATACCATAAATAAGTGGAGTAATAGATTAGTATTATTATAAGAAATATATAAAATTTGATAGCCATATTTATATTCATTAGGTAGGTGTTTTAAAATGTTTTCCAATGATACAAAGTTTACGAAAATCCGTTGCATGGTTTGAGAGATAAATCATTTCTAAATTTACTAGTAAATTTTAACTAGGTCATCTAACTAGGGACGGAGATAGTATGTACTAGTTTTCTCTATTCTTTTTCTGCTCCACCAAAAAAAAATTGAAAAAAGTTAAGTGCCTTGGATGTGCTTGGATTTGTACAAGGAGTAAGGAACCTTAAATCTATTCATTGTAAGAATTTCATTCTCAAAATTCATTTGAAGGTAATCTCTAGTAGAAAGGCTTCACCAGTTTCACCAAAGCAAATCCTCATTTCTATCGTGCATATACCCCTTGATTTTGATGTTACTGTCATAAACCTGCTACACTTGTGCTATTAAATGGTAACATGACATATTCTTACATGATCGTATAGCATGATCATGCTTGTATACTTTGCAGCTAGAAACTTCGTCGACTGTGTTCTGCATCAGCTTCACAAGGAGAGCTCTATTGACTTTGCTCAACCTTGTTATCCCAAGACCCCTTATTTTCACTGCCCGGAGTGTGCAATTTATCCCACACCACTGTATATACATCTTTCTTTTTTCCTGGGTACTCCGACTAAAGAAAATTTCTTATAATCTTCTAGCCATTGTTGCAGGACACTTGTGCACTGACATGGTGAAGATGGGCATGCTGCTGAGCACATGTTCAATAAAGAGTATTCCGGCTTGAAGAATTAACTATATGTTTCTTTCCAACCAGCAAGTTTCTGCTCAAGGGATTGCCAAACATGGCTTGTGAATCACTCCCAGGTAGGACAACCTCATTCAAATTTTTCGAGCTATGCGAGTTTTCCTGGATGGAAAAACACTGCCTGCAAAGAGCTTGCTCTGGCCCCTATCAAAATTTGACCCGAAGATCTCTGACAGGCTCCGATAAAGTTCCTTTGGATGTCTTGTACCATCTCCTTTGCAAAGGAAAATAATGTCATCAGCTAAAAAAAGGTGAGAAGAAATTAATACTCTTTAAAAAATGGGGTAGAGAGAATTTTGGTTCTTTGCAGGGCTGAGGTTGAGAGATTGGAAAACCTCATTGATGTGATGGATAGTGTTGAAGAAATTATCTCCAGCACTATCCATTACACCAAAAGTTTTCCAATGTTTTTCTTCCAAATGATTCTTCAAAACCTGTTGGCAAGAGTTTTTGCTCACAATGGTAGTAGATTATCGTTCTGATTGGATAGATGGGTTGGTAATAAATCTTTCTCAATTTTATTTACTATGCTGTTTAGGTTATCCAGAAACAAACATGCTTCTTTGAGAGAATTGGTTGTATTCACAAATGATGTACCTGCTTGGGACCTCAATTTCACTAGAAATCTTAATGATGCTGAAGTAATAATGGTGGTTGAGCTTCTACAACTCATTAACAACCCTCGGTTATCCAATGACGAGGAAGACATTATCTCTTGGAATCCAGATAGCTATTTTCTGTAAAATCATGTTATAATGCAATTGATTTTGAAGGCTTGATCAGATTTCCACATAAGAATGTATGGAATTCAAGAGTTCCTCAGATTTTTTTTTTTTTTGCTTGGACTCTATGTTACCGAGCATCACCTACTTTAGAAACTTTGAGAAACTCTATTGTAATAAATGGATGCATTTTATGTAAAAGTGTTGTTGAGTCCAATTCTCATATATTGTTGCATTGCGTTGAGACTAGGAAACTTAGGAATTTTTTCCTTTCTAGTTTCATGTTGGTTTGGGTATTCAGAGAAGATGTAAGAGCCACAATGTGGGAATGGAATAAGAAGAAAGGGGTTTCTATGCAGCACAAGCTTTGGGGTATGATCCTATTTGCAATTTGGTGGAATGCAAAACTTGGAATCTGTTGGTGGATGAGGTTAAATGTCTTCTTTACAACTGGTCTCTGGGTACTTCCGTATTTCAAAATATTTCCTTAGACATGTTTTTTCACAATTCGAAAGGTGTTGTGGGAGTTAATTAGCTTATTGGTCTGTCTTTTGATTTTATCGTCTTTCTCTGTGGTAGACAGTCACTTACAGTAAAACGTCTATAAAATAATGGGCTTGGGACCATCCTAATCCTATTATTTTTAAGAGATATTACTTAATCGACAATATAATAATTTATTATTTTATAAACATAATAATAATATATTTATTTAAAGACAAATCCGTTTCTTTTATAATAATTTTTTTGAATTTGAATTTGAAGAATTGTGGTTTGATACAAAGTACCTATGATGTGCAACTATTGACTAAATTGATAGAAGTTACTAGATGATTAACCATTGGAAATCATAAAAACATTAATATTATAGTAGATACAACGCATTACAAACCCTAAGAAAATTTAATGTGTATGAAAAAAATATTTTTTATTTTTTTAATAAAATTATTATTTTATATAATATTTGGGACCTATTAATGTTCAAAGGGAGATTTTGAAATATATTATGTTATAATATTATCGTATTTATTATTTTAGCACTAAGAGCTCGAGTCGGGACTGGAAAATTTTATTATTTTACCAAAATTATTATATCATCGAGTAGTATATTAAAAAAGTTTTACTGTATTGTCTAAACTGTAGCTTTTTGTATTTTTTTCTTCAGGATATCCACTGCTTTGTGGTTATCCTGTCTTTTCCTTTTCATAAAGATGTAAAACAAAAATTAGAGGTGACAGGGAATAGGAATTCTAGATAACCATGCATTATTAAGAATAGGAACTCTAGATACAACCTTTCATACCACCAGATAGAGAAACTCTTTTTTTACTTTACAGAGAATACAAATAACAGCTCGACTTGTGCATTTCTAAATGTTTAAAATGAACAAATGAATGTAAGAGCTAGCACAGATAAGTCGCAAAGCAACTGAATACTCGAACAATAAAAATTTCATAGAGTTCTTTTTACAGTCAAGTTAGTTACCATGATTCCCTCCTTCACTCACTCAAATAACCACCTATTGCAGACCCGAATTTTTTTTTTGGATTCTACATACTTCCATCACTAATGGTAGAAATACTCCAGCGGTTGAGTCTTGAAGACAACTTGGTTACTTGCCACTTTCTTCTCCTCCTTCCCCGACCAGTACCAGTCCCACCAAGGCCTCTGTATTTCTTGCAAGAGCCACTCCCTAAAGCTTACAGATTTGATATATCGTTCATCTTTAATATACTGTATTTCTCTCTTAATATGTTGTTGCGTCAGCATGATCTCCTCGTCCCTATTCCTCCACTTTAGCATTAAGTAAATAACGAATATGGAACACATCGAGCCAGTAAAAGGAATTCCGATGTTACCCACAAAAGTTACCATATTAGGCCTTTGAACTGATTTAGTTACCAGTTTGCTGCAACAGTAAGATCGAATAAACTAAACATATAACTAATGAAATTCAAGTAGCTTATATATATATATATTGGAAAGTGAAAATATCTATCATTTTGAAACTGTACGGTTCATGACAGGAATCATTTAGGAAACTGATAGTTCACGAAAAGCAGATATTACCTTATACAGTTGTTGACATTAATCATGTGATTAGTAAAGCCAGCCCCGGTAACACCTTGCTGATTCTGCAGGTAACACAAACATTACACGAGTAAGTTTTCTTTTATCCTAACTAAGTCATGCAAACCGAAATTAACAATCTTTTCAAGAGCTAAATAACATATTAGAAGAATTGATCTTAAATAACATATTAAGACCAAAATTATTTGATTGCAGATGGTTATAGTCACAAGTGAAAGATTAACTGGCAAAAAGAGATTTTGTTACATGAATCTCGTTGTACAAATAATTTTTGGAAAATTTGGGGAAATGCCCAATACTACCATACCGCGTTGGAAAAATACCCCGCCAAATAAACCTTATGGGAAAATGCCCCACCGTTACACTTTCCATCAGTTAAATGGTCAAACTAGTCAATATATCCTCTGACGAGCTTCTTCTGTCCTGTGTATCCTCCTTCATTAAACCTTAAAACAGAAGATGGGGAATGCAACACCAATTCGTCAACTCCTGGTAATCCATCGCCTGATCATCATATTGCATCTATTTCCTATCCCTTGACCTCCTCCTTAAACCTTAGATACACCTACTACTGATGACAGTGATGATGATATTAATGATTTCGATTCATTTGAAATCACATCTCCAATTTGTGGTTCCGATCCTTACCTTCTTCTTGATCGTTTAAACACTTAGCTGATCAACATCATCAGACTTGTTCATCATCTCCAGATTCTAAACCTTCCATTGAATCAACATTTAAAATCCCTAGTTTATTATTATTGAAATTCTACATAGGTATAGGTTAAGAAGAAGAGAAATCAATCAGAATTCCATTTTCCATGGTTCTTTGCATAGATGTAGTTAAGTTTATTTATCAGGAACACGCAATTTTGGGTTTTAACAGTAATTTGAAACATGTAATACAGGTTATAATTTGTGGTAAATTGAATTAATAATCTTGAATGTTTAGTAATGATTTTGGTTCAATTGATGAAATTTGATTTTTAGGGTTCACAAGATTTGGGGGTTTTCTGTAAAACCATATAATCAAGTTTTTAAATGGTTTTTAGGGTCATAAAATTTGGAACATTAGGGTTTAGTTTTCTACTCAAGGGTTTAAAAGAACGAAGAAGAAGATGATTTCTTTTTCATATTATTCATCAACACTAAACAGATCACATGGCATACCAGTAGCCGTTCGATTAGTAGAACACGTTTTTCTTTTCGCACATGCAATCCTGCATGTGTGCAAAGTTTGACCTGTTAACTAGGATGGATGGAAAGTGTAACGGTGGGGAATTTTCCCATAACTTTTATTTGACAGGGAATTTTCCCAATGGGGCATTGTAGTATAGGGCATTTTCCCAATTATTGCAATAGCACCAAATCCTCTACAAATGCACTTATCTTCTGCCTTTACCTACACCACCGAAATAATCCACTCAACTACTGGTTCCTCCAACATCACTGACAGAGATAGGACTTCAAAGATAGATATGAGAGATGGGGTATTATTACAATCCTATTTCTCATACTACTAAGCATTTTCTCTAACAACGCTAATTGAGCTTCTCAAAAGGAGAGCATGGTAAGGAACAATATAGATAACCGTCCACTTTCCAAAAAAAATCGTATTAACTAATGGGTATTAGCTAGTTGGGCAGGGTCAGACTCCTAAGTTATAGGTTATTAGAGCTTCGATTTCTGGTGTCGTTTGGTAAAAGTAACAAAGTACCAGTGTTTTTAATAGGGTTGCACATGGTATGGATAAAACTGAGAAAACAAACCATTTAACCTAAAACTGAACTGAACTATTAATCCAACAGTAATTTACATCTTGGGAATGTAGAAAATAGATTATGGTTAGATTATGACTTACCCCTGTTAGAGCATTGCTCGGTAGAACTCACAAGTGCTTCTATCTCAAGATTATTGTCTAATTTAGTTGATCAAAACTATATCTTGATTTCTAGTCTACATTTAGTCAAGTCTCGGATCAAGATAGAAGTGTGTAGTTGAGTACCAGACATCACTGGGTTCTACCGTTTGAAGGCGAAGACCAACCGAAGCTTTTGGAGAACTTCATCAGCAAAAGTTTTCACCTTTTTATATATGAGACAATATCACATGACTAAATTAGACACTACATGCATAATATAAATTTTGAGTCAAGTTTATCTTGTTAATCGTTCTCGATATATGCTAACATTTGTTCATACTTGATGAATTTTCTTAAGAAAAATTTATTATTTATAACCTAAATTATGATTCAACATTTAATCATTTGAAAGACCTGGAACAATGATATGTGTCATTGATGTTATTCGGGAATGTTTCAAGTCGATTATTAGAGAGAGATATAAAACTACTGTAAATATGGATACGCGGAAGTATGCATATTAGTTTACATACTAAGAGAGTTGTTATAAGTTCAGAGCCGCAGTATATGCCTCAGTAAACGTACTAGAGTAACTACAGTTCGGTAACAACTTTTTGAACACATACCCGGTATCCATACCATAAAAAGTGTGTTGACTCATGAACCATGAAGGTATGCATACCTAGTATGCAAAGCGGAAAAGATCTATTGGTTTCCAAACTGAAAAGGTATGCATACCTAGTATGCAAACCGGAAAAGATATGTGGATTCCTGAACCCTTTTTAGTCT
This sequence comes from Papaver somniferum, assembly GCF_003573695.1. Classification (NCBI taxonomy): domain Eukaryota; kingdom Viridiplantae; phylum Streptophyta; class Magnoliopsida; order Ranunculales; family Papaveraceae; genus Papaver; species Papaver somniferum. Next base: position 200,429,438 of record NC_039362.1, on the reverse strand, counting down.
TAAGAGTATACATACCGGTACACGTACCATGACAAAAATACTCACAAACATGTATACATTAGACGTACTTACACTATATAATATTTTCAGATACATCAAAATTATTTCTATGAGATAATCGGCATTTGAACAACTCTCTAAAAACGATTCTGAAATAAATCCAACTTTAGATATACAAGAAGAGTTCACCTTTAATGTTCTTCAACAAGAATTTCTTTGTCAAGAAAAAAGAATTCAGTCTCTTGAATCTGAAATCAAAGGAATAAAATCATCGCTTGATCAAATCAGAATAAGTTACCTAACTGATAAAGAAAAACTTAACAAGTGTCTTGTGGAAAACCAATGAATGTTGATTTCAAAAAAGATCTATTGATTGGAATCACCTTTTATTAATTACTTCGTACCTAGATATCATATTCAAACATGAGAGTCTCAAAACCGACTTGTTGAGGAAAATATATTCTTCCCAAGGAATTTGCGTCTTTAATCCACTAAGACCATAATCATCTAGATATATTTGATCACATTTGTGACTCAAGATTAAAGTTTTAAAGTGTTATATGAAAATGGTTAAACTTGTCGTTCGATCGTCTAGTTTCGGCTAACCTTTCATGAACAAGTCATTGTACAAGGTTCGGTTACGGTTCATCCTGACCAGAGTGTATATTCTGTTATATTAATCTCAAGTCAAGATTTTCATCTAACGGTAATTATTGATTGCTTGATTTCAAAGCTATCTTAGCTTAAATCTAAAGCGACCTTGACCTTGAAAGTATATATAAGGAGAACCTCAAACAACTGGGATCCTTGAATATCTGAAACTATTCTTGTGTGTCTAGTTGTATACTAAAGTCGTCCTCTCCTTTAAACGTTTTTAGGTTTAGCATCTAAAAATACTTTACCTAGGTATTCGTGAAGTCAGGTCCAACTATCTTTATCTTGATAGTTCGTGTATCTTGATCTTTCTTTGATTGTTGAAACTTTAGATCCAACAAACAAGATAGATAGAAAGCACAAAGTTTCTTCGTATTAGACTTTGTGATTCCACAAGTATCTATTTGTGAGGGTGGTAATAATCTAGGCTGGTTTTCAGGAGTCATAAGACCGGATTTTGAGGTTTGTTAGACTTTGTCTATCGCAATCGATTTCCTACCTCACCTTGATCTTTGATGAGAACGGAAATCACATATAGGCTTCTCTGTGGGATGCATATTAGTTTAAAGTCTTCAATTAAGTTGGACCAACTCTTAGAGTGTAAGGGAATCGATTGCGTGGAGTCTTGCGGGATTCAGGAGGCGTGAGGAGCGCGACTTTAACTGAATCGTTGTGACGCTAGATTCGGTCTCAATTACATCCCAGTCCGAAGTATTGATAGTAGGATAGTGTATATAGCGTCTTAATAAAGTCTGGTGTTCAAATACGTACTAGATCCCGAGGTTTTTTGCATTTGTGGTTTCCTCGTTAACAAAATTTCTGGTGTATGTGTTATTTTCTGGTGTCTGCGTTATTTCTTTTCCGTATTATATTTTTTATCTTTATAATTGAAATATCTCAGGTTGTACGTAAATCAATTCAAGTAGATAATTCATTCGTAATTATTGGATACGACTTGATTGATCGTGGATATTGATATTTGGAATCGTCCAAGTACTCTCACAGAATAACCAGGTTCATGGACTTGTCTCTGTTTACATATTGACGGTAAGAGAAAGATATATAATCTCTTAATATAATTCCCGATTGAGACTCATTAAGTTATAACACTCGGAATTGTATTTGAGTTTAGTCCATACATGTTGCCTAAGAAAAAGTTGGCGGTGTACTTTGGTACCCCCGCATTTTCAATTGGTATCAGAGCATGTAAACACGTGAAAGACCTCTGTATTTGAAGCAATTTGACTATATGGATAGGAGTGTAATCTCGATAAACGTACCTCCAGCCTTTGATGACACAAACTACATATGGTGGAAAACTGCTATGCGTTCCTTTCTACAAGCCTGTGGCTTTCATACATGGAAACATGTGATTATATGATACAATCCTCCGACAATTGTTAGAGACGGAAACACTATTGAGAAAGATTTAGTAAAATATGGTGAAGCCGAGACAAGTGTTGTAAAGCATAATTCTGAAGGATTAAATGCTATTATTCGCGTCATAAGCCAAGATCTTCAGCACCATGTGACTTTGTGCATTAAATCTAAAGATGCTTGTGATATCTTAGAAACTGTATTCGAAAGAGATAACTCAGAAAAAGATGCTAGGATTCAAAACCTAACTTCTGACAGGGAAAATCTTCGTATGTATGATAAAGATTCATTTGATGAATTTAATCAAAAGGTGTCTGAAATTGTAAATGCATGTTATGCGTTACGGAAGACCATTCCTGAAAAGAACATTGTGATGAAAATTCTCCGATATTTACCAAAAATATACGAGTCTAAGAAACATGCCATCATGGAAGGAAATAACATTACAACTCTTTCCATAAATAGTCTCATTGGGAAGTTGAAGATATTATATCACGAGCACATCATGGATAAAGATACTGTTTTTGCACTTGAAGCCACAACCAAAGCAGACGTAACTTCTTCGAAGGAAAGCTTATCTTGGACTGAGGAGTGTTGTGTTGACCACGATGAAGAAAATATATCCATGATCACACAACAAGTCAAAAAATCCTAAGGAGGAACAAACAATCTGGGAAATGGCTCTCCCGAACTGAGACCCAAGATGATTTAATTATTCAAGACGGAATATTTCTTCAAAGAAATAATGCTCTCATAGTTTCACTTGATAAACCCTGATGAGCTTACTTCTGGAAATCAGATAGAAAATTTAGCCCCCTTTGCAGAAATATATGTTGATTTTGATTCGACCTCTGATTCCGAGCCAGAAAATGATATGTTATATTTCTTGAATAAAAGTGAAGAAAGTCACCGAGAAAACCTTAGCTTGAAGAAAACCTTGGAAAACTCGAATCATCTCTTCATGTGAAAAATCTAGAGTTGGAAAAACTTTAGGAAAATTTCACTAGAAAAATGTATGTAAAAGAAAATGAGCTTGATACCCTCAAGTGTGATCTACAAAGGCTCTCGGAAAGCTCAGGAAAAATATCAGTTATATTGTTTGGGAAAATTTTCTTTGGTAACACTAATGGTATTGGGTTCACTCAATCACTAACAATTGTTTTATCCTTGCCGGTTCATGTAAGGTGGAAACAATTCGTTGTGATAAACAGGTAGCTAAATCTTCTAAGGATGAGCCTCTCTGCATTGCTTCTTTTGAGAAAGTAAGAACCATGCTTAAGAAAAATGTTGGAAATTCAAGAAGAATAACAAGAAAATTGTTAAACTTCAGAAGGACATGCAGAGAATGAGTCAGTTATTGAAGAAAAGTTCTGTAACCTCAATGCCAAGAAATACAAACAAAGAAGAATAAGAAAAACCAGGAAACGTAAGTCTCATATATACACAAATAACCTTGTTAAGTCACCTAGTGATACAAGAGGTGAGTTTTCTACTCACCCCATCGCTACTTAATAGTAGTAATGAGCGCAACCTCAATATTTTAGCTTGAGAAAATGAGGCTTGCACAAAAACTCATCCCTTGTGATGACAAGGTTACTTAAGTCGACTTGACCATTTATGATAACTTTGTTAATTATGCGTGAAACATCTCATAATAATCTCATAAAGATATCAGTGTATGTGATCTTGTTGAGCCAGCTCCAAAATCAAGAATACATATCTTTGTTCCATCACTTATCTATAAGTCCGTAATTTTTGAACCATTAACGCTTGTGCTTAATTGTTATATCTTTGTGGGGAGTATGGTTGTGGAATTAAAAGAGATGCATGTATCTTTTTAATCTTCTAGGATGAGCGCTAAGTATTTATTACTATACGATATCATCTAAATAAGTTGATATGAGGAGTTACATTTTAACTATGTTATTATGTAGTATCTTCGTCTTCCTTAAAACTTGAGATATATTTTTTTGTTGTATTCATTATCCCACGATTTTCGTACCTCTGTTAATTTTATTGACAAAAAGGGTCAGAATTATTCAGTAGTTTCATACTACATACATATGGTTTACGGATCATTATGTAAGAGGAGTGAGTCATTTAAGCAATGAATTCTACCTATAATACAAAAGATGTAAGTATTGATTAACTAGGGGAAACATATCACCATAGTAATACTTCAGAGTTGAGATACAATTGAACTTTTGAGAGAAGATAATAGTACTATATTTTTGTATGACAACAATTGAGAAACATAATACTTGTTGTCAAATTTAGTTGTCAAAACTATATCTTGATTTCTAGTCTACAATTAGTTAAGTCTCGGTCTAGCATAGAGGTAGTTGAGAAAAGAACCAGTCATCATTTGCGTTCTACTGTTTGAAGGCGAATATCAACCGAAGATTTTGGAACTTCATCAACAAATGGTAAGTGAAGACTGAACCACCTATTTCTCACGTTATATTCACTTTTCTATCCTTGTGACGATTGTCGCATAACTAATTAGACTAGCTTGCATAGACAAGAATTTCGAGTCGAGAACTAATTATTTAGTTTACGAATTTCTCGAAATATAATGACTAAGCTTAATGAACATTTGTTCATACTTGATCAAATTTCGATGGAGAAAAATTTATTGTTCGGAACCAAATCATGATTCAAGTCGATCATTAAAAAATATTCTGGAACAGTGATATGTGTCACTGATGTTATTCAGAAATATTTAGAATTGATTTAGAGAAATGTAGAACTACTATATTCGGAATACAAGACAGTGTTATCAGTCTTACAAACTGGGAAAACTGTTATATGTCTGAAGCCGTATTACATATACCTGTACACATAGCGGAGTAGCTATATATCGACTTTCAGATTGGTGTGATATGCATATTCATATGTACATCATGGGAAAATCTGTTTGTGTCGTGATCCGGATAAGTATGCATATTTACATGCAAACCATTCTGGAACTGTGGTAAGGGAACCGGGCTAAAGATCGAACGGTATGCGAGATACAGTTATATCTTCTAGAACAGGTTTGGGTATGAAAAATTTCTCTGAACTCGGGAACCGGTAGAAGTTTTAAGTTTGCAAACCGGTACGTGAATTGAAAAAGTTCTGTCAACTCCGAAACTCAGTTATGCCTTTAAGTTTACAAACCGGTTTTTGTATTGTGACTCAGCCGACTCACGAACGATCCAAGTAATTGTACCTTATACATTTACCAACTATGCCGATTTTGATCCAATTGTGATTGAATTATTTCTATGCTATAATTTGCATTTGCTCAATTCTCTAATTAACAGTAGACTCATTTGATCACATGATTGTGGCTCAAGATTAATGTCTTAGTGCACATGAAATGAGTCTTAAACTTTTAAAGTTCAAATCGTCTAGTTTCGGCTAATCATGTTGAACATAGTCTTTATACACGGTTCGGTTACGGGCACAAAATAATACGATATTAAAAAAAAAAAAAAAAGTATATGCATGAATAATCAAAATTTTGCATATAGTTTTTATAAGTTAATACCCATAATCATATACAAATTCTGAAGTACCAACCATGGCTGAAATAACTTGAGATACAATGAAAAGACTACCTCCTAAGATAGTTATTATAAGTATTGCAGTGATAGGATTCTTTAAAAGCTCCAATATTGGTGTAAATATGGTGTAAATAACACCAGTACTCACTGTTACAATATACAAACTATACCTTCTCATGTTATCCCAAAATTCTTCCATTAGAGGTCCCTCTGGACCCAAAGCCAAAGCTTTCTGATCATCCATCCCAACAACTAGCATTGCCACCCCCAGTGTTACTGCACCCAATATAACAACCCTTGATAACCCATTCTCATCATTTGAGGTGGTGGAATTTGAAGGTGCTGGATTTTGAAGCTTCTTGATTATTGTTGCTTTTCTTGTTGCAAGAAGATTTGTTTTCTGTGGTGGACATGAGTTTGAAAGACGTGATTTGGTTCTAAATGGAAGTAGATGAAGAAATTTAGTAGTAGTAGTTGGAGTTTTAAGATTAGTTTGTATGGGTAATGAGAATTGAGGCCTGAATATAGAGGCTTTCATGACTCTCTTTGAGCAGCTCAGAGAGTTTTTTCTCACTCACTCTCTACCAGCACTAGGAGGAGCAGGTGGTTATATTTTTCTCTCAACTCTCTCATCTTATCTTAGAAAAAAAAATCTTAAAAGATAGTTTTCTTATATGACAGTGTTACCCCTTGCTTTGCACTTTCCTTATCAAAAGTTCTTTTTCTGGAGAGCAAAAGTACAACATGGTCTCTGGGGTTGTGGCATTTACCATGGTCCTTTCTAGACTCTAGAGGCATATGAGATATTGTTTTTCTTGGCTGGAATCTCAATTGACAGATAGATGCACATAATACAATGGCTCCTCTCTTCTCCCATGCTTCAGTCAGCTATAAGCGAACCACATGATTCTGAGAGAAAAGTGAAATTGTGAATGGTTAGCAAAACCGTGCTCGGCATTTCACAGCAAGGAAATGTTCAGATTTTGCCATCAAAATGAGGATTACAAAGCGCCTTGGATGGTTTGAAGTGAACCTTACATTGCTGCAACCATTTGCAGCATGAGAAGGACTAGATTGTATGCTGGGAATGTTACATTAGAGAGGCCATACCAAAATATGATGTTACCAACAAATTATTTTCATCTCTATTTTACAATACAGGTGTTCAATTGCGGAACATAATTACTGAGGGATACAAATCCCTTGGTTTTAAACTCAGACATCCAATACTTCTTTAAGGGTAATAAAACGTCCTTTCTGTATTGAGAGCTGTGCTGCAACACCAATGGCAACAGAGAGTAACCCATCTTGCAACCCCACTACCGCAGCACAGTCACGTTCGACAGTGTCGCCACCTTCTTGCCGATCCTGATGAATGATAGATGATCTAACAGCAGATAACAAGTTAAGGTGTTCCAAATAGCTTGATCCGTGATGGAGTCCGTCATACCTGATGGGAAAAAGCAACATAAGAGAATCTCCTATATAGAAGTCTTACAATTTGAAGCTATCTAACAAAAAACATTTCACACTTAATGTCTTAAAAATCAGATAGCACGTTTGCATTGGCGAAGACTCATTAGAGGACAATGCCTAGTTATTTTGGCTGGCATTTCAAAGAAATTCAATAGATAAGGACATGAACTTACTGTATCCGCTTATCCCCGGCTTTCATAGTTTCCACTCCCTCTCTCCCCTTTGTTCGTGTACCCACACGAACGATACTCTCTGGAACGAAGGCTTCACCCTGTTGTTACCTTTTCTAATGAGTTAACCGATTTCACAAATATATATACAGTTATATTAAGACTATCATACATGTAACGAGAATAATACAGCATCTAATTTCCATGTCAACCGAGTAGCAAATAGGAGGATTCAGATTATTGAAGAAGCACGGAAAAGATAATTTGCCATCTGTAAGTCCAGTATAACAAGGATTGGGAACATACTTGCCCTTGCTTGTGAAAGTACTCATGAAACATAAAACATTTGAACACGCTACTATCGAGCTAGGTGAAAGTCGAAAGATGCCAGCAGAGGTGAAATAGTAACATAGGGCAAGTGGGCAAGTAAGTTCAACAGCAATTGGCACAAAAGAGAGTTTTCATGACAGTTGGGTAAATTTGATAACATCAACCACTTCAACTTAAAATACCATGATGCATGGTTCTTAAGCTGAATATTGTTAAAAGAAAAACTGGTCCCACAGAAAGTTTTGCTTATAAAAGAAATCTAGAACCAAGCATGTCTTTCCTACTGAATACATTTGTTTTCAATTTGATCACTAAAGAGCTTTCAGATTTCCAGAGGTCTCAAAATCAAACCGTGCAAAAACCTATATCGGATTACAAAGTGTTGGCCTCACCAAAGATAGACTTCCGATTTCCGATTTGTTGTATCCATTGTTTTATTTTGGACTACAAGGTTGCCTTTTGCTGAGATATAAATGTTGTTCTATTTTCAAAACATTTGCACGCTTAGTAATCCAAATGCAAGTTCATTGATATTGGGTTGTAGTTCTGCAGCATCTTAATAGCTTTGAGCATTTTGACCCTTCAAATTCTTAGCTACGAAGAGTATCCTAAAAAGCAGTAAACAAGCAGTAAACCACTGAATGAGAAGATTTTATTCATTGGCTTTATTAGTCAATGCCTCCAATATACACATGGTACGAAATCTCATAAGAAGAAAATGAAGAACCAACACTGTAACACAAGGTGGCGTCTCGCAGTAGTCACAGCTAAAACTCAAACACGAAAAGGGAGGTGCAAACTGGACTATTGCAACAGAATTCAGGAACATTTCTAGGAAAAGATTGACCAAGAAAATAGAAAGAGAACCAAGTGACTTACCTTACCAATGTCACCAACAACAGATATCTCTTGCTCATTCTTACTCCCTTCAGCAAACATACAAAGGTCTAGCATGCCTCGAGAACCATTGTCAAATTCAACAATGACATATGCATTATCGATAATGTCGGGGACCTGTTTCAAGAGTAGAGTTGTCAAGCAAAAAAAGTGAGAAATTCCATACATAAGAGTCTCAAAATATCTGACAGAACAATGAAAATTCGTATTATAACAAAAAGAGATTTTAAAAGTACTACATTCACGAATCGCTATCCGTTTTTAGGTCAGGAGTCACATGTGACCTCTACTCTACAGTAACTGTAAGTGTCAGTGTTCCTTACTGGATCCCTGTAAGCATATTCTAAACCAGATACTATATGTACCTTTCCGTCATAAATTTCATCTTTGTGATTGACATCTATAGCTCCAGAAGCCATGACACGTACTGGCGTTGCACCAACAAACAACGTCATCAGATCAAAAAAGTGACAGCACTTCTCAACTAGAGTCCCCCCAGTATTTTCATTGAATCGATTCCAGTCGTTCACCTGTTACAAGAATAAGATTATTTCAACACTAGGCAAATCCATTGAAAATAAATAAACATAAACAAGAGCAAGTAGCAAAGTTTTTATACCTTAACCAGAAAAGGAAACCGATGTTCCCGAATAGACACCATTTTGACTTGTCCAATTGCTCCACTTTGCACTACATCTATCAACTTAGCTACAGGAGGCATATACCTGTACTCTAATCCAACTTGTACCAACAAATCTGGCCTCTTTCTAGCCGCCTCGATCACCTTTATTCACGAATTACGCCTTTGTTTCATATACACATACATATGAATTTCAACAAAATTCTGAAATCTCACCAGAAAGATAAATGAAGTAACTAACCATTTTGCAATCAGCAACATTAGTACATAATGGCTTCTCAACAAGTATGTGATGTGGTTTAGGATGTTTAATAATATCCATAAGAATTTGAAAATGAGTCATGTTTGGTGTAGACACAATCACAACATCACAAAGTCCACTGTCTAGTAATTCTTCGTGTCCCGAAAAAACCTACCAAAATCAAAATGATATAGCTAAGATGATTACATAACCAATTTTCTGAACTTAAGAAATGGATTCTAATGGATTGATTATGCATATACCTGTGGAAACCAGTTGAATTGAGAATTTGCTATTTGCAAGGCAAGTTGTTGACTAGGGGTGTGAGGATCAGCAATACAGACAACAGATATGGCTTCTTCTTGTTGTTGGAGATGACCAAGATTTATGAGATGCTCTCTTCCCATCATTCCTACTCCTACAATTCCATACTTCACAACTCCTACAGAGCTCATTGTTTTGATCATTGAATTCTTCACCTCCCCGTCCTATCTTGAGAATGGAGTTGGGAAGACTGGCTACTCACTGTGCGATTTCATTTCTTTTTCTTTTTCTTTTTTTTTGGTCCAAATATCCGCAAGGAGAAATTACTATGAACAGAACCATTTTTGGAGTTTTCTGAACTATAAAGTGTAAGGTACACCTTGCCTAGGGAAGATGCATCCAGTACAAATACCCGTCTACATTCATAGAAAGTGTATGTCTCTGGAGTCTGGACTTCTTGTCCAATTAGATTAATAATATTATGCATCTAGACTAGACCGGTCATTGGATTCATCGTAATCCCTATCTAAAAAGATGTGTTAAGATAGCTTGGAATCAGACAGGAGCCAAATCAAAGGCAAGGCGGCCACGTCATGTGCACTCTTGGTTCCCAAATAAACAAGAACAAAAATGACCGTATCAGAACACAAAGCCAAGATATAGCACCAAAAGAAGCATGCCGGCATCACACTATGATTAACTATTGTTTTATTTCATTTTACAAAATTTCTGAAATATATCAACCACAACTAACTACACGGAACCTAACCGCAGTTTGAGCCAGACAGACGAATCACTTTTTCTTTTCTACAACAGATTTATATGTAAACAGGCTTCACATCATTAGGCCCAAAACTAGCGGCACAGGTCGTACACCTGCGGTGCCGAGTTTCAAGAATTTTCTGGACACAAGTGCCGCAGAAGAGATGGTAGCATTTTGTGATGACAACCTGAAATAGGCCAAAGAAGAACATGAGTAACAGCATTCATTGATAAGTTGAAAGTAGCAAAATGGAAAATAAAAACAAAGATGACACAAATGCAAAGACCCTGGTCCATTTCCTACAAATGATTCTTTATTCTACTATGGCAATTTCTAGACTCAAAGGGGTGCAACTCGAGGAAGATGCTTGACCCCACCATATGAATATCACAGTTCAGTTCATATTCGTTGTCGAGAAAGTGCTGATTCAAATAATAAGATGATCATAACAAACCAATTTAGAAAGGATAATTGGAATTAACCACGGATTGTCTACAGACTATCGGCAAAGAGTGTGAGGAAATGAACGCGCCAAGTCATGACTCTTCTCAACCACTGATTATAGGCTGAAGCCACTAAACTACTATGGATTAGAGCAACATTTATTGACCTTCCAAACAACATGATACACATATTTTATAAAGATGTGCATAAATATTTTTACCTCTTTTGGCCTTTCATGGCAGATACCACACTTGAGAATGTCCCGGTACTCTTTCGCTTCTTTTTGAAGCTTTTCTAAAATAGAAGACCCCTGAGCATGTGCATCAAGACGATCAGCCTTCCTTGTAAGGGAATCAAACTCTTCCTCGACCCTTTTCTTGGAGAATCTGAAAATATCAAAGGACTTGAAGTCAGATCAGCTGCTAGTTTATTAGTATGCGGGAAGATTAACTTTTGTAGAACTATTTATTAACTTAAGTTGGCAAACCTTTCATTGGCTAGCTCGATTTGCAGCTCCGCAACAGTCATTCGAACTTTTTCGACCTTGGAGTGTGATTTTGAGAGCGACTCCCTCAGACGTTGTGACTCTCTTCTGACATCTAACAGTCTTTTTTGCATTTTTTCCAAAGTGGAGGAGGTCTGGCACCTATCTTCTCCAATTTTCTGAACCTGCTCTGAGCACAATTTCAACTGCGGAGCAAGTAAGCATCAATGTATTAGTCATAAAATCACAAGGAGAGAACATATTTCATACGGGAAATGCTGTGCACCAGTGATGTCAATGTACCTGATCACTTAGACGTGCTCCTTTCAGTTCATAATAGCTCAGAGATGCATTGGCTTGCTGCAACTCTTTTTCCTTGTTTTGTTTTTCCAAGCACAAGGTATCCTGCAATTGTCTTCCCTTGACACCTTCCAAAACAAGCTGAACACCAGAAATGTGTAATCAACTAACTAGATCATCCTTTCAGAAATAAAAGCACAGAAAAAAAGAAAAAAAAGTAACAACACATATGCAAGTTACTGCAAGCCTGCAACACCGGGAATGGCCACTTTTGCACGCACATTAAATTTTGTGATGGCATATGCTGTTCAGGTTTTATAGACTTCACTAATTTTCCTTGTTTTTAATCGGCCTTCACCAGTCTTATTTTCTCATCTCTACAGGAACTAGACTTAGGGATTCTGAACATGCTGATACTAGATAGAACTTGGTTCAGTGACGCTATGGTGACTTAGATAGAACTTGGATGATAAAAAGGGAAGTGACTTGTGCAAACCAATTAATGGCCAAGAAAATACGCATTGAAGTATTCAAGGTTTTTTCTTTCAGTAACTAAAGCCTTTCTTGTTGTCAGTGTACGTGTATTATATTAGTTTTACGAAGAAAAAATTGTACATCGAACTGTTTTGCAAAATATGTCTACAGCAGTTAGATACTTAAATTATTTATGTGAACCAGACCTGGGCTGACGGCAAAATTTGAAGAAAAAGCACCAACCCAAAAGCCAATTAAATTCTGCTCTAGTAAATTATTAATTTCAGGTTCAACTTCCAATATCAAGAACCACCTTCAATACACTGATCCATAGGCTGGGCATAAATATTACGTTAAACTAGCTAGCCTAAGTATTAAGGACAACCAAGGTGGCACTTGACATGCCCTAAAACTCAAAATCATAAATTATAAACACGAAATAAAAATAAAGGCGAAAGATACGTGAAAATATAAAAACAAACAATGAAAATATGTACAAAATTCTCTGCATGATCAAGTGCAAGGTAAAAGTAAGCACCTTAATGTTATAATCATCTCTCTCAGTAATTTCGTGCAATAGCTGCTGGTTTTGAGTCTGCATATCCTCGTATGCCTGCCCAATCGTCTGCAAGTACAGTAAGTCGGACTCAGTAAATAGTCTTGTTTTTTAACTTAAATATATCTTATACACAGCAAACAGACCTCAATTTCCGATAAGTAAGCCTCTCCTTCTTCATGCTTGGATTTCAGAACTTCAGAAAGGTTGGATGCATCCCTGATTCAAGGGGAAAATTAGCAATGTTGTATTTATTGTACTATATCTCTTCTTTAATTATGATAAATCATATGTGAACGTCCTTAAACATAAGGAAACACATCACAGAGAAAGCTCTGTTCCGTACCAAACTAACAAACCATGTAATTGTCCATACAAGAGAAATTTTATCAAAACAAAATTATCCCACTTATAGTTATATATAAGTGGCAAAACTTAATAGAACTTGAATCTTTGGGAAGAATATAGCATGATTAATCATATGCTCTGAACTTTGAATTAAAAGAATAAACTCCTCGATAGACAATTTGTGTCTTTAAATGTCCCTGATTTTTGAAAAAACCCAAGATTTTCGCAAGATCGCTATTTCAGAGATATGGAACGTGACTACCTAACAGTTAACAAAATGAGAAGAAATCATCTACATATGATATCACATTTAACGACACAAAATTTTCTCAACTCATCACGTTCAGAACTTATCAAGAATGCATACAGTAAAACTTCGATAAATTAATAGCATCGGGGCCAAAGAAATTTATTATATGAGCAAAGTTATTAACTTATCAATTAAAATTTAGCTTGTACAACCGGCTCTTCAAGAGGTTATTTGGTCCATTGATATCCTACCCTATTCACGATACTCAATTGTTTTTTAATTTTATCAATTCCATTGTTAATCCTCCAGCAAATATAGAGGCTAGTATGTGTTTCTCTACTTTATGGAACAATAATCTCTCTGACCCCATTGGTTCCACATCTGCAGCTATTTCACAAGGTACAGTAGGATTTTTTTTGGCAAGTATCACATCGATATTATGAGGAAAAAAGAAGAAGAAAAAACCAACCTTCTAGAAACTTCGAACTTTTGTCTGAGGTCAGCTATCTTAGCTTCTGCTGTAGCTAGCCGTTGTTGTGATACAGCTTCAGCTTTGTTTGCTTCCTTAACACGCAACTCCAAGCCATATTCATCAAGAGAAGATTTCAGACTTTGAACTAGTGCCCATGCCTGGTATTCTAAATCTCTAGCCTCAACGACATCCCTGCACAACCAGAAAGGATCATGCTCAAACAAACATATCACCATTCTGAACCCATTCCATGCTCTTTTCTATAAGACATAAAACATCTGCAAAACTTAAGGTATAAAAGAAGAAGAAACGTTCCACCAAAACGAAACATGAAAACAACTGAATTTTTATACTGAATATAAAGGCAAATAAGGAAATTCTGCCAATCAAATTTTCCAGTCATTATCTCACCATAGCATAAGAGAGTTGAAACTCAAGCTTAAACTGTACTAACAATTATATGCAAGTACTGCAAGGTTAATGAATGTAATCTTAAGCTACTATGAAAGCTTTTACAAGTATAAAGTGCAACAACCCATGCCGCTGAGATGAGCAGAACCCCAAGAAATCTAAGTCTGGATATAAGGAGAGACAATTTCGAAAAGTAAAGTGAAGACAGGTCTAACACTAATTCTAAAATCATCTTAACTCTTCTTGCGAAACAGACAAATTAAACCAGCCTTGGCACTGACCCATCATAAAATAAATACAGTTATTGATAAAAAGTTCTAGAAGGAATATTTCTCAATCAGCTGAAGGAAGGAAAGAAAGAAAAGAGAAGAAAAGTACACACAGAAAACGACAAGGAATGAAGGAAAAAAAAAATCAAAATGAGTTCACCAGAAAATCATGTACCAAATCTTACCTTGAATCAGTTGATTCACGTCTATACATTTCCAGAAATAGCTTCAACTCTTGAACAGTATCCTTCAGATCATGAACCTGCAGCAAACAGGATAGAGTATTAGTTACCAGGATCACTAGAAACTGGCTGACATAAGCGCTATTTCTTTCCCGTGGAGCAACCCGTACAAAGCTAGCCATTACAAGCACAACCTTACAATGCCAAGAAAGGATTGAACTAAATGTGACCTAGTGTCTTGTTGAACTTGGCTCAGATATTCATGTCTGTATTGTGTTTTCACTATCCTTAAGTCAAAATTATTTAGGTTAGAGGCGTCCATGCAAGAGTTGGTCTAGATGCTTAAATCAGTGTTCGTCATCTTGCTATATACAAGATACTCACTAGGAAGCGGATTGTTTATTCCAGTCCTTAGTTCACATGTCATCCTAGAACAACTGTTCTCCATGACTGAACGGAAAGACAGTAACTCAGTAAGCCAACCATACAACTAGATACAGTTTAGCCAATGCTGATTCATAGATTAAAACAAAATGAATTTTGAGGACCAGTAAATCAACTATCAGTTACGGTAGACACTAGAATAAACAGATCACAGAAAGAACTATTACCGCGGATTTCAGTGCAAGTATTTCAGCTTTCTGATCAGCAGATCTTGCAGACAGCGTATTTATCTCATTTACCTGTGCAAGGTACACATGTATTAGCACCTTCACATGCACATCAACAAGTCAATATTGTGTGCATACCAATAGTACTTACTTTCCTATCAAGAATGCTAGACAGTGACTGAGCTTCAGCTCTCAATGAATGAACCTCTAAAGCAGCCTCTTTATATTCACTCAGTTGACCTTGCATAATGCCCATTTTCTTTGGAAATGAAGATACTAATGCTTTAAACTCTGATATTATTTCTTTCCTACCTGGAAGAGAAGTCCACAATTGTCAATCTAAGCACTAACACCCAAGATAAACATATTAGTACACATCTACTGATCAGCGTCAGACATAACACCTGCAAATCTCACCTCGTTCTCCTGAAGCCTCTTCTAATTTAATCTCGAACAGATTTCTTTGATCAAACTGTTTATGCAACTCCTTTTCAAGATCATGTATCCAAGAGTCGGCAACTGAAGCAGCTCTTCGAGAAACATCGGCGACATCTGCTTTCACAGTTAAATCTGCTTCGCCCCAAACAAAATTGTCCTTCTCCACCTACAAAAATTGAGAGTTTAAAGTAACAAAAAAAATGAAGGAAGCAAAGAAAGGAAAAGAAACAAAATAATCAGCAAAATCAAATCAAATGACACACCTGCAGTTTCTCCCACATGGCACGACATCGGATCACTTCGTCTCTTGATTTCTCAAGCTGATCACATAGCAGGAGGTAGGGTTTGGATGCGCTGATGTACTTCAAATCCTTCATAGTGCTCTGTCAATCGGCACTAGAAACTTAAACCGACGCGCAAGTAGAACAGTATATATAATCAACTTTTATACTTTTATTACATGTAAACAGAAAAAGTACAAACAACAAAATTTATAGAGAATTTTAACCTGCAATCCAGATAATTTCTTCAGAATTTTTATCCTTCCCTCATGAAGATTCTGGACTTCTAGTAGCCGAGATGAAGCCAACTCCTGTGCAGTACCTCAAATCAAAACATCTAATAGTCAGCTTACATTCAAAATTATAGCATATCATAAGCTATGAAGAGGGAGATTGAAAAATACCATTAACTCCTTTAGCGTACACTCCATGTCCTGTATATCTTTTTGCTTGTCCCTTGTCTTCTCCACAGAAACATGTTTATTACCGAAATTTAAGACAGGAATAGGTAAGCCTCGGGAAGCATCTTTTTGTGCTTTCAGAGTTGCCAACTGGGAGTTGCTTTCTTCCAGCTCGCTGATAGTACTCTCCAGATCCCCTTCAAAATAATATAACCAAAGAAACGACATCACTATAACCATTTCAAACTGCTCTTTAACCACAACACAGTCATTAAAAGGTGTGACTTGGAGAAAGCAAACACAGTGGCTTAGATATTCGAGTTTTCCAACCATATTACTATTACAAAGAGCAAACAAAATAAACAATTTGATGGGAGTAAATAAGAAAATTTTACACAAAGAAGCTGGCAACAGAGATCGTTAAATGTGCAGTGGAAGAATTGAAATCAACTTACACAATAATTTCTTCAAAAGCACATAAAAGATGAGTACACTCATACAAGGATACTCGGGCAACTTGGTTGGCTATCAGCTCTAAGAAGAGCTCAAGGGACAGGATTAGGCATAACATACTAGTAAACCTTAATCAGACTGTCATGGATTACTTCTAGGCAGCAGCAGTGGCAAATATAAGTGTGTGAACAAAATATCGTCTTTTATTCTATACATGTGCATATGTGACAAAATATCGTCTTTTCTTCTATACATGTGCATAAATATAATTAAACCCATCCAGACTCTTGCTATCACAACAGTAAATCATGATTTTCACATGTGGACATCTATTTGGTATCAAGTAAAAGACATACATAGACTATGAGATGGTAAATTTTAGAAATAGAAGTACAAGGGAATCGTAAGTATAAGGTAGTGAAGAAGGCAGGATGGCAAAATCATTACCAGACAAGCGTATCAATTCCGCTTTATTCCTTGCGTCAGTGTCTCGGTGGTTTTGAACTTCATGTGAGACTGATTTATGCTTTAAATGATGGTTTTCAAAAGCTGCTCTTATGTTACTAACCTCCATTACCAAGTCAGTTGAAGTCTTTCGAGTATCAGGATCTAAAGAAACCATAACAGGGGAATGGGTAAGTAAGAAATTAGACATGTGCACTAGACAGATATGAGGTATAATAGCTACTACAGTATTGACATTAAGTATTACCATCTTTCGGGAGTTTCTCCAAAAGTGCAGAGGAAACTCTGTCCTTCACTTTCCGTAAGTCGTCAATGGTAGCAACTATATTTTCTATGATGCATCTTGTTGCTAAACTGGAAGCACAATTATCGACTACATTTTCAGCAGGGGAGCTGTTTGCAGAGCAGCTGTCAGTTGCACCGGTCTCTAGGAGCCTGCATAGAAATGTATTATCTGGGGAAGAAGTTGCCCCACCTGCAAAACGAAGCGAAAGCAACATTACCACAAATCAGGATCTGACAGTTGCGAGCTATGATAAAGAACTGGTAATTACAAATTTAACTGTACATGTAGCTGTCGCTATCGCCTTATTGTAATAATCAACACTGACTACCCATGCAATTATAATGTGATTATTCCACATATAATTATATAGAGTGTCACACGTATAATTATGGTAGTAGTAATTTTTATTTTTGGATTCAGTTTTTGATCAAGTAACCAAAGCACTTATGCAGAACATGTAGAGGTTTATAAGGATATGGGCGAAGAAAATTTGCTTCTTAGGTTGAAGGATTATGTGAACTGAAGGCAAAGTCCAAAGAAGTTGACAGCTTGAAATTTTAATTAGCATTTCACAGAAAAATTCCATGATTATAGACAGTTTTAACATTTCTTGGTTTCAATGCTTGAAACTGTGCATTTGATTATATGCACGATGCATACATGAGTTTTTATTATAAGGGGATTAGATTAGATACTATGCAGGAAGATTCGAGATGTGAGCAGTAACACATAATTCACATGCACCATTGCCTGATCATTGAGGAGAACAAGTGACTTCCAAATTCAGAAAGTAGGATCTTTCTTTCAGCATGACAAACGTTGACAGATCTATAATTTTTAGAAGCAGTAATATAATGGACAATGATGGTAGGTACCCAAATTTGACAAAATGAATGCATGCAAATGAAAGTTATAAGATTCCTCACCTGTGGAGGATTGTTTTGAGACCTGTCCATTGCTCAAATATCCTCTTGTGTGAATGGAATGTGATTCCAAGTCATTAACCAACTGTTGCATAAAACGGAAGAGACGGTTATCAGAAATCAATCAAAATGTTTATACCATTAAATGCTCAGAGGGTATCACTTTCTATTTCTGAAAACTTAATGAAGTAGAACTTAACAAAAATGCTTTAAAAGAAATAAGCACCTGTTTCCACGAACCATCAACAACAACTAACGTATCATCATAAGCTTGTTGTCTATCTTTCCGCTGAGAGTATTTATTCAGACGAACATGATATTCAACTTTCTGTGTTTCCAACTCCCTAAAAAGCTTCTTATTCCTGTATTCTAGTACTCCAGTGTCAATCTACATCGCAAAACAAAACAAGATTAAAAATAAGATAGCATAATAACCTCGAATCCAGGACACATAAATCAACAACAGAGTGATTTTTTCATCACTACACGTAACACCTATACCAATAATTACATACTAAAAGAAAATCATAATCCAGGAAAACATTTACCCACAGGCACTCTTAACTACAAATTTAACTAAAAAATCTTATGAAATTAGTGAAATTATGATAAATTTCAATACAAATTTACCTACATATTTCAGGTATTTTAATTAAAATCACATAAAAATAACCTAATATTCTTTCTGAAACAACAAACAGTACTAGTAACAGATTATTTACCTTTTTCTCTAGAGAACAAGGAACCACAGATGAAACAGATGATGAATTACTCTTAGCCACAGCGGTTGGGGATAAAGAGCTGAAGTGGCGTCGCTTCCTATCAGCTTCACCAGTGCTCCCCATCGAACAAATTAAAAACCCTAGACCATTAGGTTACCAAAACTCAAATAAAATCCAAATTTCCACTATGCATCTATCTGAACGGTTTCTGAGAATCTAAAAATTAAGAGAAATTCGTGTGATGAGTATCAGAGATTTGGGAATCAATCTGAACCCTAGTTTCAGGAAGAAGAAGAATGAGAAGAAGAAGACACACTCTGATAATTCTCTCTCCATTTGGGACTCTCTCCAGATATTAAATTTCTTTATTATTATTTCACGATTCCCAAAAATTAAAAACTACACAAATAGCACGACCCGGGATTCACACACACTAACACACACACAAAAAAGGCACGGCCCTTATTTTATTTGACCCTTTTGGGTTCAGCCCAAAACGGTTCTGGTTCAGGCTATCCAGCGAGTCATAACCGATTCAGGAGTAAATAAAAGGATCTGTCGTCCTAGGTAAAAAAATACTGTAATTGAAACGAAGAAGTTACTAGAACGGATTGCGGGAAAGTCCTGAACCCAGTCGTATTTAGAAACCCTCAAATTCAAAAAATCACAAAAACAGAGACCAAATAGAATACCCTCAAATTGAATATCCTACAAATTGAGTTCTTTTTTCTAGGGTTTCATGACCTAAACAAAATAACTAGGTTTTTTCAATTGATCATCATCATCTTCTTGATCGTGTTCAATTGATTCTTCTCGTTAAACCGTTATTGTCTTCTTCTCGATCGGGATCGTCTTGATAATGGATTCTCCATTAATGGAGGTATATATGCTAGGTATTGGAAAACCTAATTCAGCGAATTCCGAAGAGAAAAAAGATTGGGATAACAGCAGCAGGCCGGTGTTTGGGAATGATCCTCCTCCTCCTCACCAGGGAATGAGGAATTGGGGTGGGATGCCACGGCTGATTGGATTCAATTCTCCCAATACTAATCAAAGCAGATGGCGTGAGGAGGATCCTGGAATCTGTAATATGCGCATGTATGTTCGAAGCCAGATTGTACAATTTTTATTAAGCCGTATGAGAAATAAATTTAATCAAACCCAGGTAGTGTTTCGAAATTTGTGCAACCAGGTGGAAGCTAAGCTGTTCGAGGAAGCTTCAATTAAGGCGGAGTATGTAAATGGTGCAACGTTAAAGAATCGGATTATAGTTGCTGTCAGCGGTATAAAATCTCAAACTAGCAGCAGAAACCCTGGAGTGTCTAGTAATCAAGTGATTCAGGGGGAGAAAAGAAGAAGAAGCATGGAGATTATTAGTAATCAGACAAAGACGACGACGCTCCAAAATTACTGGTGCCAGCAGCAAAATTATCTTCTTGATAAGCAGCACTTCCCAGTTCAAGAAGTTGTTGTGTCTCCTAATAATAATATGTCTGGTCTCCTAGTTGATGATAGGCTTGAAGGCTCAGTGAGAACGTCTACTAACAGCTCTCAGAATTGTGATGAATTTGTTAATCCTCAGTTTCAGAACTATCAACACAACATTCAAAGTCCGGCGATGTCAAAGTTTAATTGTAATGGTGGTGATGCTGTAAGCTGCAGGAACTATGTTGATGGGTTGGCAAAATCTTCCATGAATGGCGTTGGATTATTTTGGTGTCAGCACCAAGAGCTTGAGCATAATAGGATTGTGCAGAGTAATTTCGAGGCGCACCAAGTTACAGCGCAGCATAATGCTTGGAAGGCTAATGCTCCTTTTACATTCGACGCTGGTACTTATGCAATGCCAAGGGAAGCCACTTGCCAAACTACTGATGGAGGTATCTCACCAGCACCGGAGTTTTCTTTTAAAAGACGGAAGATTGATAACCTTCCTTTGTCGATAAATAGAACTGATCACGCATTGGGGGAGATGCATCCACGTCGTATAGATATGTTTTCTGGGTATGTAGTCACACCAGAATGGAAAGCATTTCCTATACATGATTCACCCCAGGGAAGTTTACAGAAGCACCAGCAATGGATGTCTTATGAACCTTCCATTACAAAAGTGGATATGAATAAACTTTTTGATTCTGCATTATCAAGGGAGCATGTACATAGCAATAAACAAGAGCCTATGCTGTGCAACATACTCTACGAAGGCCAGGCAGAAGAAGAAAAATCATTGCATTCTCAAAAAGATCATTTTGCAGGAGAGGATTTCTGGTCCAAAGATCTATGTCCTAAATATGTAATTAAGGAGCCTGATAGACACATCGAGACCCACATTGTCCAGGCTGAGATAACTGAGGTTGATAAAAGTTTAGGATCAGATCAATCGAAGATAAGGGGGGCTTCCTTGACTGAAACCTTTACTCCAGATCAATTGGAAGTGCACCTTGCAAGACTCAGGGAGTGGATTGGTGAGACTAAGACAAAGATAGATGAGAAATTAGCAATGGGAGAGTATAAGAATGACAATGCATGTCAGTTGTGTGCAATAGAGAAACTATTTTTTGCGGTGGGCTGCTTCTTGTGTGGCAAAGTTTTCAAGAAGATGGACACATATCACAGTGCACTAAAATTTGGTATGGAGTGCCGAGTCTGTAATAGATGTTTTAAGAAAAATGAAGGTGAAAAACTCAGTGTTCCTGGTCTTCATATTAATCAGGGAAAACTAAGTCTGGATACTGATCGCTGGTATCAAGAAACATTTGTACAGTGTGATAGATGCAACGGTTGGCAACACCAAACATGTGCTTTGTTCAATAATGAAATGAACATTGGTGAGAAAGCTGAATACATTTGCCCAAAATGTTCTATTAAAGAGATTAAAAATGGGCTTCGTGTACCCTTGGATCAGAGTGTCATTCCTGGTGCAACAGATTTACCAACAACAGAGCTTAGTGATTTCATAGAAGACAGGCTATTTTCATGTTTGAAGAAAGAACGAGATGCTAGAGCGGAGAGCGTGGGAAAAAATTCTGATGAGGTCCTGGGAGCAGAAGATCTCGTCGTAAGAGTTGTTTTGTCTGTTGAGAAGAAATTACTAGTGAAGCAAGAGTTTCTCGATGTCTTTAAAGAAGAGAATTATCCGAAAGAACTCCCATACAGATCAAAGTTCATTTTGTTGTTTCAGAAGATTGACGGAGTGGATGTCTGCCTGTTTGGAATGTATGTCCAGGAGTATGGTTCCAAATGTGCTCATCCTAATCAGCGCAGTATATATATCTCATATTTGGATTCTGTCAAATACTTCAGACCTGATGGTATCAAAACTGCCACTGGAGAATCTCTTCGTACATTAGTGTATCAACAAATATTGGTGGGATATCTAGATTATTGCAGGAAAAGGGGGTTCTCTAGGTGCTATATATGGTCTTGCCCCCCAGCAAAAGCAGATAATTACATATTCAGTTGTCATCCAGAAATACAGAAGAGCCCCAAGCTTGGAACTCTGCGAGACTGGTACGGAGAAATGCTTAGGAAAGCAGCGAAAGAAAACATTGTGGCGAGTGTTACTAACTTATATGATTATTTCTTTGCACCTCATGGGGAACAAAAGGTAACCGCAGCTCGTTTGCCATACTTTGATGGTGACTATTGGCCACTTATCGCCGAGGATTTGCTCAAGAAACGCGTAAAAGATAAACCAACACCAATAAGGAAGGCAAGGAAGCAAAAACCTTCCTTTGAAGCTGTTGAATGTACTGATACTTCTGGAGATTCTCCCATGGGATATCAACTGATGCAAGATCTTGGTAAAGAAATACGAAAAAAGAAGGAAAATTTTATCGTTGTGGACTTGGAAACACAGCATATGGCTGAGGGGGATACTGATCAGGATGAAGATAAAGTTATTGAGGGGCATATTTTTGATGGTAGGTATAATTTCCTAGATTTCTGCATGCAAAACCATTATCAGTTCGATAATCTTCAAAGAGCAAAGCATTCCTCCATGATGATACTCTACTATCTACACAATCCAAGTGCCTATATACAGAAGAGGACGTGCCCAAATGGGGTTAATCCACAGATCATACAACAAGAGATCCGCCCTCAAGGGAAGGGTAAGGGTAGCAAAAGTCGCCTTTTCAACCATATGAAGTTGTAGACATTCCTCATGGCCCTCATCAATGTACTGACTTGTATCTTTTTTTATCTCCTAAAGTTATGTAATCGGCCTTGCAGTGTATCCACCATCATTTCTAAACCTTGTGCTCTCAATTGTCAATAAGCCATAACTCTTAATTCAGCTTCTTTTCTTGATTCATCACACCGTTGTCTCTTAATTTTGCTTCCAATTGCAGCACTATTACCTTGTCTGCAGTTGTTAATTTCTTTACCTAATATTTTGGTATTTTGAGTTGAAGTGAGTCATCCATTTAGGTTCCGAATCTAGTAGAGTACATAAGTTGTCAGTGCACCTTATTGGTAGCAAAATAGACTGTGTCTCCTAGTTCAATAGAACTTTGCTTAATGTGGATCAAGTTAGTTATGTATGTACAATTTTAGGAGCTGATATCTGTAGTGTGTACGGATGCTGGAGTGTACGCAATTCGTGCATGTAGGAAAACCGTGACAGAGGACTTCCTTGATGCTGTCAACAAGGTCATCAAGGGTTGCCAAAAATTCAGTCCGACACTGAATTACATGTTGTACAATTGAGGAATTCGGATGGCTATTGACAGTGGTGATACGTGATTTACAGCTGAGGAACTTGGACGGCTATTGACAATAATGATACGTGGTTATAACTGTGGGTGTTTGTCAGATGCATTTCCTTTTTTACAGCCAGAACTTTCTCTAGATTCTCCAAACAACTAGTGGGTCTAATCCCGTATTCCATCTCAACTTCGAAGATGCAGCTTTATGTTTTTCCCTTCTCTCTCAATTTGCTTCACTTCTACTGAATTTACTTGTCTCAAGATGTACAAGAGCTCGAGCTTTAGGTTTTTTATCTTATGCGCTGGGTTTGTCAGAACACCAAGGAATGAAGCCACTTTATAGACTTGGAAATGTACTTAAATTTCATTTTATTTGCATATTTGTTTAACATAGTAGATGAAGGCTATTATTGGGGCGTCACATTTCATTAAAGGGCGTCACCTAATAGGATAAAAACGGGTCACCTATAAGTAATATCAAAAACCCCTTATCTCAAATAATTTTGTAATGACTAAACAACCCTTATTTAGTTAATTTTAATTTAATTTAATTAGATAAAAATTAAATTAATGAATTTTGTTGTATACTTGGTGAATTTGGGACAAAGTTTTTGTGGGAAGAAAAACTGGGCGTAAAATAAACTTCTACGGTTGGAAATAATCCAAATCTAGACATAAAATCACTTCTACGGTTGGAAATATTCCAAACCTGGACGTAAAATCACTTCTACGGTTGGAATTAAAAGGGACCTGGACGTAAAATGAGCTTCTTCGGTTTGAATTAATTCAAACCTGGACGTAAAACTACATGCAAATAAAATTCTACAGTTGGAATTAATCCAAACCTGGACGTAAAATCACTTCTACGGTTGGAAATAATCCAAACCTGGACGTAAAATCATTTCTACGATTGGAATTAAAAGAAAACTGGACGTAAAATCGGATTCTACGGCTGGAATTAAAAGAAACCTGGACGTAAAATGAGCTTCTACCGTTGGAACTAATCCAAACCTGGACGTAAAATTACATGCAAATAAAATTCTACAGTTGGAATTAATCCAAATCTGGACGTAAAATCACTTCTAATTAAAGGGTAATCTAGACATTTTGTATATGTGTTAGGATATCCCATAACCACTTTTTTGGACATTAAGAATCCAAGTGAAACCCCTCTATTAGAGTGTGACTCCCCAATAATAACCTTCTAGTTGATACCTTGTTTAGTAACAACTGCATCAAGCTTAAGACTATGGTATCTAGGGGCAATATGAATGTTGTAGACTGTTGCTTGCTAATAAACAAGCAAAATCATTGTTTTGTTATTCATGGTATTAAACAAGTAACAAAGTTAGAAAATAGAACATCCAAAGGTTATTCGCTTTGTCGAAGAAAGGAAAACAAAAGAAAAAAATGACATGAAAATGATACAACACCATATATAACACTTCAAAATATCTCTTAGATTACATTTCAAAATATCTCTTCAGTAGAACACTTCCCCTTTCCTTTGTATAAATCGAAATAAATAAAAACGAGAATCAACAGAAAAAAAATTCAAATCCTATAAAAAAGAAGATTGCAACATGTAATTATTCTCTAAAACATGTCATCCTGCACATCTTGGCTGTGAGATTTCTTTTGCTCAAGTTAGCTCGTACTAGTGCATGTACTCCAAATATTTATAGTTTAGTCCAAAATGACTCATGATGATATCACCTATCTTAACTAACACGGAAATAATTAAAAAAAACGACTTATCTTTCGAACTGCTCGTCGAGAATTCCCAAACTTTATATATTGGAAAGTAATTTTCGAGATCTGCAAAAAAATAATGTAAACTATATAATTTTAATTTTTTAATTTTTTAAATTTACGATGGTGTACAACTATGTACACATCTGCAAAAGTCTAGAAAATCCATCATCCATATTCACTGAACGGGCAACATATCCATGAGACGGGACAATGGCGTACAACCATGTACACATGTACAAAAAAAACCATAAAATCAAACATCCACACTCAATAAAACAGACAATATATCAGTGGGACATGTGCAACTATGTACACATCCACAAAAACCTAGAAAATCCAACATCCATACTCATAAAACATGTCATATATCAATGAAACAAGATGATGGTGTACAACTATATACACATCTACAAAGACCTAGAAAATCCAACATCCATATCCATAAAACATGTCATATATCAGCTAGACGGTACAATGGTGTACGCCTATGTACACATCTACAAAAATTTAGAAAATCCAACACCATACCTATAAAAGAGGTCATATATCAATAAGATATGACAATTGTGTATAACTACGAACACATCTACAAAATCCAGAAATATCCAGTACCGATACCAACAAAAATGCCATATATTCATAAGACAAGACAAGGGGAATCAGTTTGTACACACATACAACTTGAATCGTCTACCTAAGAACCAACAATGACATCCATATTTAATAAATGTAACTTCAAATGGATCTGAACCATCAACCTTCAAAAACCTTGTGATAGGCTCAGGCGCTCTACCATTTTGAGCTTATGAGTCTCTAAATTAAATACATAAAACCAAAACATAAAATGATGTCAAGGGTGCATAAGGTCATACAGTATTGTACACATTTTCAATCAGCATGTGTGCAACTATGTACACAGCAACAATCATATACATTAACTATCAACATGTACATTAAGAATCAAGATGCGCATAACTATGTGTGTAGTACAAAAACGATTTATAAATGATCTTTATAGTGGGAGGTTAAATTATTCAAGTCAGACTAGTAAAGCTTTCATTAGGACCCTTACATTATGCAATACATGCCAGATGCGTTAAATAAAATGCAAACTAACCGGAATAGTATTAAATGTAAGGAGGAACTCCACTCTGTAACTTACAAAAAGGACAGTCTTTCATGACAAAGCTCCAATTATGAAGTTCTGAAAAGCCCAAATGAAATGACGAGGGTACCGAAGTACACCACAATCTTTTTGTTTCAACTTATAAGTCTGATACCTTGAGTCTTCGTCTATAGATAAAGTCAAGACAATACAACTTTAAGATATTCACTTGATTATGGTACAAACCGATTTACTATAGGATAAATATCAAATGATTAGGATTAACGTACAAGTGTATTAAATTTTAATTATAATAAAGAAAATTATAATTGAGAAAAGTAAAAGTAAATGACACGGCAAGATTTTACTAACTAGGAAACCGCAAATGCAGAAAAAACCCGGGACCTAGTCCGGTTTTAATTAAATACTCTCAGAATTAAGCATCTATGTAAAGAACAAAGTCAACTTAGAATAGTTGAGACCAAGTAATCTGCCCCTAGTTACTTAGTTCCCTCAGTATCCTTGCGCCTACAACTGTCTGGTCAACGCACGTGAATCCCAAGACAGTAAAGGCTTAAGCACCCAACTCTTTTTGATCGTCTTTTAAACAGTAAAGGAACAAAGTTGTTTGGTAACTACTAAAATAATATTTTAACAAAAGATTTGTTGAGTTTGTGACAAAGGATCTTCTGTTTAAACTAGTAAACTCCTTTGTGGGTAAGATCAATCCAAATCCGAAGTAATCAGATCTAGATTCAGATATTAAAGAATATCACCAAATGATAGTTGCCGATCTAAACGGCTATATGATCAAATATATCAAAAAGAAATCGGATCTGAGTCGGATCCCAGACGATCAACATGTATGCAAAAATATCACGAGATACGAAAAATAATCAGATAAGTCTTTTTTTCTTTAAATCTTCAATTGCCTTTTATTGTGCCTACACACCACAAACTTATTCCGCTATATGATCGATCACACACGGAGCGGATTTCTGTTAACAATGGATGATCACAAGTTGTCTTCCGATCTAAAAACAGTTCTGAATATCCTATTATAGTTTGAGTGACCTTATATCAGAAGAGATGGCTCTCAAGAATAATCAAACTAGGTATAATCAAAGTTCCAACAATCGTTAGTCAATCAATTCAATAATCGAAAACTAAAATAACAACGCAATTATCTAGTTTCCCACCAACGGTACTCGTAGAGCTTCTTGATCCCACCGGAGTCTATAAACGAGCGGACGTAAAAGATTTCGCCTAATTAGGGTACTTTCCTCTTCAGATAGTCGGCTCCACCAGAAATAACACGAATGAAGTTTGTCTGGATCTTTGGATAGTTTGCATGAAATGGAAACTTAACTATTTATAGACCAAGGTTGTTTAGACAACAAGGAAACTCCAAAACCACAAAATTTTCAAGATATGCAATATGTACCTAATTTCGGTTTTCATATTTCCAACTAATATCCAACCTGGAATTCCGAAATCTCTATTGAGGAAATATCTAATATTAATTTAGCACTTAACTAATATAGATTTTGAAGAGATATGTTTGATTGATGCAAAATCAAAAACATATTATTCGAAAATCTTAATTAAAAGATTCTCAATATTTCGGTTTGCGATCACCTTGGGTATCAAAGAATACCTTTGAACAATTAGAAATAAGAATTATGCACATGTTCAAATTATATCGACATCCAGAACTTTCCTATTTAGAAAAACCTAATTCCAAACTCACACAAAACTGTAAGTAATATGTGAATGTTAAAAAATGGTTTTGCTCTTGCGACCGGTTCTACCATGACTCCTAGCATAGATTAAGATCGGTTCTACCAAGTCTCCAAATATAGGTAGGGGTCGGTTCTACCATGACTCGCAACAAAATCTATGATCGGTTCTATCAAGACTCCCAATATAGGTAAGGATCGATTCTACCAAGATTCCCAACAAAAGTTAGGATCGGTTCTACCATGTATCCCAAAGTAGGTAAGGTTCCGTTTTACCTTGACAGTCAACATAAGTTAATAGGTTCTACCTAAATTATCACCTTAGGTTCGAATTGGTCATCCAATAGATACTCATAGAAAAACCGGACCAAAACACTTATTAATTTTTTTTCGATTACGAAACAAGTTTCGTATGTGTACTTCCTTTAGACGTGTATAATCAAACATAGTTTCCTATAATGAAATTACACTTATATCCAATACACAATCAAGTAACAAGCGACATAGATTATGTCGATGTCGCATTTACGAAGTTCAAAAGATAAACGCTATACTTTGTAATTAAATATTCTTTCTTGTCACTTTTGTTAGAGCACTGCTCGGTCGAACTCGCAAGCTTTTCTATCTCAAGCTTGTTTGTCAAGTTTAGTTGCCAAAACTATAAGTCTTGATTTCTAGTATACTTATAGCTAAGTCTCGGATTAGGATAGAAAGTGTAGTTGAGCATTAGACTTCACGGCGTTCATCGATTGAAGACGAATAACTCCTAAGGGGTGCTTGTGGAACTTCATCAACAAAAGGTATGTGGAGACTTGAACTTATCTATCACTCAAAAGTCTATCTACTCTATCTCCTATTTGAGTCAAAAATCGTATAGCTATATAGACTTCAATTATGCACATTTGATATTTCGAGCTGAGTTTAACTCGCTTACATATTTTCGAAATATGTGTTGGTAAGCTTTGGCTTTAACCAAGTTCATCTTATATTATTGACGAAAGTCAAAAGATGATCATGTGAAAGTCGCCTTGTAACATCTTACATGATTTGTGTGAGACAGTCATTTGATGTAGACTCGGAATGTTTTGTATTGATCATTCGATCACTTGAAAATTGCTTTGAAGTTAATAGTTTGTGTGAGATAGCTATTGTCGTCTTCCGAGAATGTTTCAATGATTGAAATGGAGTTTAGAATAATTGGATATAAGCATTGTATGCGTACTTGCATATACGTAGGCGTCAAAAATAATTACACTTTCTTACTACTCAAAATATATAATGAAGCAAGGGAAACAAAGGATCATTCCCACAGAGAGGACTTAGGTTGTCAATATGTTTCAGTTTCCTATATAAAACAATGGGGGGATATTTCTGATTTTCAATAAACTAAGTTATACTAAAGACAAATAAAGCAAAGCAAACACACAAATCAAGATGTAAAGATATTGGTCAAGGATTCGTTTTCATTAACAAACATGCTTTTCAACACAATAACTAGAATTGATATTTTAATCTCAACTTTTATCAAATGCCCTAGGATACCTTGATCGCAAGTATATCCCGCAAATCTCCTCTTGTCATCAACAAACACATTAAAAGATGCGAATATGAATTCTATCTAAGAGAACAACCTAACGTGTAAAAGCACTAATCAAGTTTAATTCCCTAGATGCATTAAGTTCTATGAAATCAGGCCAATTAAAGCAATCGAACGTGTAAAAGCACTAATCCGATTTAACAAAGGTTAGGATCTACTTGTGACTATTAGGATGCATCAGTACAAGCAATATCCACAATTATGCTACTTGTAATTAAGAATTTATCACTTTTGCGTATAATAAATCCTAATCTAGCAATAGAGATGAAATGAAACTCAAACGATTCTAGACCCGATCTAACAATCATTCAAATCATAAGACAATATCAATAGTAAATCATAATCGATAATATGGAGACAAAACTAATTCATTGCATAAAAATCATACTTGGAACTCCAACTTATTCCTTAACCAAAATAAAATTAAGTATTCATAGCATAGGAGTCATAACAAGAACAAAAAGGAAATCTATCATGTTCAAACCCTAGAATAAAAGTAGAAGTAAAGATAAAATCTGATATATAATAATAAAAGAGATAGCTTTCTATAGCTTTTCTCTCTTTTCTTCACTTCCTGATCTGTATCCAAGCTATACGAGCTTGTTTTGCTTTCGGCTAGAAAAATCCCACAATTCAGAGCCCATCAGCCTTACCCTTTAAAACATATTACTTGAAATGCATGTCAGTTTTGTGAAACTGACAAGCTATTCTAGCACCAACAAACCCTCGCCTGCAACATCATTCACACTCGATGCAACAACTACTCATAAAACTTGTACCACCACCGTTAATCTGAAGCTCGGCTCAGAGCAGCTTCTCTATCAGCCATTGAACACATAACCCATTGCTTCAACTGCATTCGAATCTCATACACCATCTGTAACTGCATATACTTGCCAGTCCATTGCAGTAGCATAACACCACCACCAACTCTGTTATTGTTGCATTTTCATTCCACGGGTTCCATTTCCTGCAGCTACCACTAGCTAACTCAGCCAATTCCTTGTTCCTGCGAAAACATGCCCAAAAGCGTGGCTCCAAACTCATATATGCCGCCATCGACTCTTGCATCTGACTCGTACCCCCTTCATGATTCAATGAAACTTTACGATTCCCACTTTCGGTTCCAAAATCAGGCAACCGGAACTAGTACCATCGGCTCGCCATCCTCTGAAACTCACTTTTCGCACTGTTTCTGCAGTTCTTGAATTCTCATACAGTTTATATTTTACGGCTTAGGCCATCCAACCCAGCTTCTTGACCTGTGAAACCTAACATTCATCTAAACACCACAACAACCTTATTTTCTTGTTAGTACCAACTCCACAGATCAATTCAATCTGCCTCGTGTTCTTTTCCTGCACTAACCGTTAGTCCACATCCCAGCATCAGTTCTTCCATGTAACTTCAATGTCAGCAACACCATCATCTATCTCCGCTTAAGACATTTCCCCGCAATTCTAATTCACCATTGCTTTAATTCAACACCAGGCACAACCCATTTCAGCTCTATAACCACCTAATCTCAGCTGCAACCACTGCAATTCATTCTTGCTAGCTCCATATGCACCAATCATTTCACCTGACTTCCATGTTCTCCTTAACAGCATCATCTCAGTTCTCGTTTGCAAACTATTCGCAGCTTCACCAACACTGAACTTGCAATACCATCACCTGCAATGCATCCCACCTAAACTGCAAACCATTTTGCAGCTGCAATTCATACATTTCATAATGCTAAGCACCTGCAACTTCACTTGCGCTAGTTGCATTGCCACGATCACCTTTAGCTCAGTTCAAACATCTTCACTGCATTAGCTCATGCCACAATCCCTTTTCTTCATCTTTCAGCTACAAGTGTTTACTTCCCTGACTTCATCCAATCTCTGCACCATGGCATGTTGCCTTATCAACCAGCACAACCAGCTCACACACCAGCAACAACAATTCTTCATATCAGAATCCTAACCATATTGTTCTTGATCTTCACAACACTAACTCCATTCCTTGGTACATTCTTCCAGCCATCACTTCAGTCAAAACCCATCATCACCAAGCTCAGACCTCAATTCTTCGTCCACAGACCGACATCAACAGCCCACCAGGGTCCTCTTCTTCATTGCAGAATCAACTTCAAACCCTAAGTTCATTCATTCATCAATTTCTCTATCACCAGCAACGGAACCAAAAGCATATCTAAATCTGAGGATAACTCAAGCTTTAACAATCCTTGAATCAATCATCAACATCACCAGATTCTGAAATCGATCTGTAACAGAAAACTCACAGCACAAATCCATACTTCTGTTGATTAACATCGAGCCCTAATTATTCACTGTGAATTTCTCCTCATCATCTCCTCGAATCTCTTGATTACACCATTAACATCTCTGAATCTTTCCTTCCCTCTGATTCCCATGGTTTCCTTCTCTCAATTTCATGGCAACAGCTGCAACTTCTCTCATTTATCAGACAGCAGGAGGAACGAATGATAAGAGAAATAAATCTTCTCTGAATTCCAGGGTTGTGTAGGAAGTGGACTTGATACAGCAGCACCAGCAAAATAAATAAGGGCTAACTTAAACTATTTGGTCTGCCAGTTTCGCAAAACGGACAACATAATTTATTTGTTCATCTAAACTATCACTTACATAGGACTGACAGTTCCTTCTTCACCTCCTTCTTGCATAACCTAACCACCTGTGAATTGACTTTTTGCCATTTACGCTCCAAATGGATGGTTTCTCCTTCTTTTACTCCAAATGACTCCAAAGTACCTAAACACTCAAAAGTAAACATAAGATACAAAATTTACAAGAAAAGTAGCAAAGAAAGCATAAATAATAGATAGTAAATCAAGGTGTTTTAGACACCTATCATAATCCAAGTCCGGGAACCATAGTATGCACACCTATATGCGTACTGGTTGGTTTAGTGAAAGTCTGGGAACCTTGTACGCATACCGGTACACGTACTGGCGTGAGGTTCAGGTCCGGGAATTTCTGCTGAGTTTGGAGGTATGCGTACCCGTTCACATACTGGCGAACCCAAACTTAGTCCGGATACTTAGGTATGCATACCCGTATGCATACCTGAGTAAGATAAGTTTTAAAATCGATTTATTCATGAACTAATATTGTTGGAGCATTGCTCGGTCGAACTCGCATGCGTTGCTATCTCAAGCATGTTTGTCAATGTTAGTGATCAAAACTATAAGTCTTGATTTCTAGCCTATTTATAGATGTCTCGGACTATGACATAGATAGTGTAGTTGAGCTTAGATCTCTCGACGTTCATCTCTTGAAGACGAAGAACTACTAAGGGAGTTTGTGGAACTTCTTCGACAAAAGGTATGTGGAGACTTGAACTCATCTATCACTTGGAAAGTCTATTTCTACTATCTCCTATATTGAGACATAAATCGTGTTACGATATAGTTTTCTCTATACACATTTGAGATTTCGAGCTGAGTATATCTCGCTTACATATTTCTCGAAATATGTGTTGGTAATCTTTTTCTTCGACCAAGTTCATCTTATATCATGAGAAAATTCCCGAGTAACATCTTACATGGTTTGTGTGATACAATCATTTGATGTAGGCTTGGTGTTTCGATATTTATTATTTCAATATCTTGAAAATTACTTTGATTGTGTGAAAATGGCTATTGTCATTATAGAAGAATGTTTCAATGATTGAAATAAAGAGTTGATGATGTAACCATCTTTGGATATAAGCATATATAGTGTGTTCGCACATTAATGTATAAATCCATAAACCGAAAGCCAAGAGTATGTATATGTGTGTATGCGAAATTGGTGAAGGAGATAGGTTAAGTATGCGTACCTGTACGCATACTGGCGGAAGTTCTCGAACCAAGAATTTCTGCTGAGTTTGGTTTTTGACAAACTCTTAACTAGTCACCTTAAGTATGCGTACCCGTACACATACTGGCGGAAGTTTTCGAACCGAAAATTTCTGCTGAGTTTGGAAACTTTACAAACTCAAAAAACATGTTGCTTAGGTACGCATACTTAAGATGGTTACTTTGTCAAATCGGTCAGTTCATGGACTTAAACATTTAAATCATAAGGAATGCAATCTTTGCAAACCATGGCTATTGTAAGAGCATTGCTCGGTTGAACCCACTAGTGTTGGTATGTCAAGTTAGTTGTCAATTTTAGTTGCCAAAATGCATTCTTTATTTGGTATACTAAAGATAGTTTCGGACTAGATTAAGCCTAAGAAGTATAATCGAAGCTATCCTTGATGGATGAAGTTTGAAGACTACAAGAAGACATCAACAAGGACTTTATCAACAAAGGTATGTTGTAGTTGATTTCATTTGGATTCTTGTTCAATTCTACCTTTCTAAATCTATCGAAACAAATGCTCACTCTATGGAACAATTCCTATGACGGTAAATGTACATTTATGTGCATATACTTGAGGATTATTTGATTCATGGCCTTGGTGACAATAACCTTTATCCCTGTAAAGGTTCTCATGTTATAGTGAATGAACTTACGAATTCAACGAGCCAAGAATCACTCAATTCCGAGTTATAACGATGAAGTTATGAGTGATTTATTAAAGTAACAGTTATAAGTGTTGTTGTAACTGTTACAGTTCGTTAGTAGGAAATAATCCATGGACTGTTTGTGACGGTTCACGGACTTGGGCCCAATTACGTGACTAGACGTCTTTTTTAGTCAAATTGGTGATCTTTCCTTATCTAGGCAAGATGGCTATTAATCCAAACATATTTGATTACCATATTAAAGTGTTTGTGATAACTTTTAATTCCTGCCTAAGTTAAAATGTGATATATTCGCATAAATACAATATTTGATAATTAATTATTTATTTAATTATTTGGCAAGAGTTGTAACTTAGGAAAGACTCCCAAAATTATGAGAGTCTTGAAAAAAAAAATAGCTTTGTGTAGCTTCCAAGTTATTGTTCGCTATAAATAAAGGGTTCATGAGTGCTACACGTTTTTATCCCATTTGGAAAATTGGTATAAGCTTCATAAGATTGTTTTCCATGTCTTATGTTCTTTGTGAACAAGAGTGAGATAAAAGTCTTTGTATTGGGATCACAAATTCGAGTTGAATTAATCTTCGTGATTGATTATACAACTTGTAATCTAGGTTTTTCACCTCTTGTCTATTCTAAGGTTTTCTCTTCTGATATAAAACCATTCAAGAGTTGTTGATCCATAAACCCTAGGTTTTGATAGATTTCAGTTTCGATCGTATACCAACTTTTGTTAGTCGAAATCGGAAGCTAGAAAGAAAACTTTGATTAAGGTATCTCATAAAAATTCTTATGAAGTTTTAAACAAGATATCTCTAGATTTATTCTAGTTGTTCTTGTTGTCGAATTATTAGGGTTTTCTTAACTTGAAAATTGATATTTGGAATCGCCCAAGTTCACTTACGAAAATCAGGCTCATGGACTCCTTGTGTGTACGCATACTGATTGTAAGTTAAAACCCTAATCTACATGTTTGTTTTGATATTACTTTTACCTAGTAATTGTTTTTCTCAAAACAAACACAAGATTTCCAAAACCTTGATTTACATCTAAGGGGAAATCGATTCGGTATTTTGTGAAAAAAAAAGATCGAAAAATATCAATCGTGTTGTTGTATCTTCTAAAGAGAGCCTTGGGTTCTGCTAGAAGATTTACGAGAAGAATTCCTAATGAGAATCGGTGTTCTGCTAGGAGTTTTATAAGTGCTTGAATACATCTGAAGCAGGTATTACATATAGTCCGAATAGGTAGTAGGAAATTGGTGTAACAACTTTTAATCAGTGTTTGTTTATTCCGGATTAGGTTTCGGGGTTTTTCTGCATTTTCGGTTTCCTCGTTAACAAAATTTTTGGTGTCTGTGTTATTTATTTTCTGCATTATATTTGTTTATATAATTGAAATATCGTCCAGGTTGTACGTAAGTTCAATCAGTTGTGAATCCGACCTTTGGGTTGTTGATTAAATTGATTGACACTTGGATATTGGTTTTTGATACCGTCCAAGTTATTTCTTATATTCAATCGGGCTCGCAAATTCCTATTTGTTTGATTGCGGATTAAATTGAGAAATTGAGATATAACTATTTGATATACTTTTCTTAAGATTGAGTCTGACTGTCTAGTTGATTCTCTTGAAAGTATATTGGAGTTAATCCATACAGATTTCCAAACGAATTATTGGATGTGGTTGTTAGACCCCCGCTTTTTCGATTGGTATCAGAGTAGGCAAACACGCTAGACCTCATAAGTCTGTTTTTGTAGCAATCTGATTCTATGGACAGAAGTACTATCACTATAAACGTACCTCCAGTCTTCGATGGCACGAACTATTTATGGTGGAAAATTGTTATGCGTGCTTTTATTCAAGCGCGAGATTCTCAATCATAGGTTATGTAGATGGGGAAAAACGATTTGCTGGTTTTTAAGGAATTGAGGAGACGACCGTACGCAGGAGACTCCTCGAACCGAACGAAATGCTAAACCTCAAACAGATGCACCGCTTCAAAGGGGGTGCTTTAGATTCGAGAGATCAATCTGTAGTACTCTGGCCTAAATCAAGACAATGACCGTTCCAGAGTAAATTCGGTCACAAGAGATGATGGGTTGATCTGTAGGAGGGAAGCTGATAAATGTGTGGAATCAATGGTAATCAAAGATTTTGGGTGTGTGAATTCCGAATACGATAAGCTCTGAGTGATTGAAATTGCTCAATTGAGAATAGTTGCTCAATTTATGAGGTGATGATCTCGTGTTGTCGATGAGACGTGAGATTGATGATACTGATGATGTCGATGATTCAATCATGACTCAGAGACTTATTTATATTGCTGGAATTTTAGACGCCATGATTCCATGAAGTGTGACAGTTGATGGAATCAAGGAGTGGGGAAGTGGAGATCGTGTTTGAAACCAGTTGCTCAACGTGTGGAGACTTGGTCGATTTTCCACCCACTACCTCGTGGATTCCTTCAACTGATTGCACGACTTGATCACATTTCATCGTGTGTTTGAACACACGTGTCGTAGAACGCCAGACCAAAACCCTAAGTGATATCCCCCAAGTGACACGATTGACGTCTCGTGGTTTGTTAGTCAATTGATGACTTCGTGGTTTTATGGGACGATGAGTCCATGTAGTCGTTGAGTTGAACATGATGTTCTGAAACTCATGAATTGAACATGTCATGAGACAGAGGTATAGTTCTTACGATGAAGTGAGCAAGTATTGCTCATTCGATGGATCGTTGAATATTGATTGTTGAACCAATATTCGTTGGTTTGAGCAAATATTCCTCCTCTGAGCAAGTGCTGCTCATGTGATGAATTGTTGAATATTTGATCGTCTGAGCATGTGTTGGTCATCGGATGGATTATTGGCAGCGTACCAAAAATATTAATTAGAATACTGGTCGTTGAACCGAGCATAATTAATAAAATTAATGACCATGAGGTCGTCGTAAAATTATTAAGGTTGGAATCTGGAATGATGATCCTTGGATTCAGAAACCCTAATTTGATCAATTGATGATCAATTCATGGTTCGTCAGAATTTTATCCATGGGACGAAGGAGGGAGCGACTACTTGGGACCGCGGATCAACCATGCAGTGTCCATATGCTCACGTGAGAAAATACGAAGAACTCCTTGTAGAGTTGACGATTTGTTGGTGAAAGAATGATTAAATGTTGGTTTAATCATTTATTCGAAAATGCTTGTCTGAGCCTTAGGTGGGAAAACCTAATTAATTATGACGAGGCGAGGGACCGACCATGGAGTCATGAAACCGTCCCTGGGTTGTCACGTGACCACCTGACGATCAGTTCATGAAAATCCAAAGTGTTTGGAAGAGTTTTGGACCTAATACGAGCAATTGTGCAAATTAGGTCAAAACTGTGAAAATTGATGGGACCCTCTTCCGTGAGCTAGAGAGACAATCTTGGTCGGTCAATATAGCATGCTTGTGTCCCCAAGGCGTCCGCGTCTCAGTCTTGAGAATTTTGATATTTTCTGGCGTGCAATTGAGCATCCATTCGAGAAAATATGTCAAAATTAGGGTTTCGACGAAACTAAGGAAAACACCATGAGATGATGAAAATAATTATAAAATAAGGGATGAGGAGGCGTGGGACCGCCGTGGTCAAGGCATGGTCGGCTGGTCGTGACCACGGTTCCGTGGTGCCTTTTTCCTTAATTTTATAATATTTTGATGATTTTATGAAAAATTCATGAATTTTGAGAAATTTGATGAATTTAGGGAGTTTCCATGAATTGAAGGAGTTTTCATGAGTTCAAGGAAGCAAAAAACATTAAAAAATAATAAAAACAAGGGCGTGTGGGAACGTGGAAGGCATGGCCGGCCGGCTTGGGCCCGGTCCTACGAGTTTCCCTAATTTTTATGTATTTTTGATGAATTGAGGGAATTTTTCCTAATTTGAGAGAAATACCATGAAATCAAGGAATTTTATGAATTCAAGGAAAAATAATAATAAAATAATAAAACAAAGGGGCGTGTGGGACGGATAGGGCATGGCAGGCCGGCCAAGGGCCGGTCCCACAAGTTTTCATAATTTATTTTATTTTATTATTATTTGATGATTTGTGCAAAATATCATGAAATCAAGGAGTTTTTTCATGAAATTAGAGAAATAATAAAATAATAAGGAACCGTGGGGTGTGGGGTCTGTTGGGACCAAGGCATGGCCGGTTGTCCAATGGTCATGCCCCACTCTCCTTTTCTTAATTTTATATTATTTTTTATGGATTTATGGAAGTACTATGAAACCGAGGAGTTTCCTCGAGACGAAGGAGATTTGATAAAATGAGAGAATTTTCATCAAATCATGGAAAATAATAAAAATGCATTAAAAATATAAAATTGGCGTGGGATTGACCACGACACGGTCGGTCCGTGCTCCCGGCATCCTGGTCAATATTTTTAATTATTTATTATTTTCTTCCCTATTTTGCATAGGTTCATCGTTTCATTGTATTTTTGAAATACTCGTTCGTGGGGTGACTGTTAGTGTATCGTCGTTGAATACACCTTCACCATTTGAATCGGGGCTTACTTGGAGGTAACTCAGACGCCCGGTTGTTGATTATTTATTACTAATCGTGGAATTCGGTGGAGAATAATTCACAAAACTGAGCAATAAGATGTTTATTATTAATTCGTAAGATCAGCTGAGGATTCTACTACGAATTCAGAATAATAAAGTGAGCATTACCATTCCATGGGATCGTAGATTCGACCATAAAATCAGAGTAATTAATATTTATCCATTACCATTTATGAGACCAGTTGTGGATTCGATCATGAAATCGGAGTAATGAGATAATATAGTTATTGCTATTCTATGAGATTAAGTTGTGGATTCGATCATAGAATCAGAACAATTGTTTATTGCCATTACATTGGACCAGTCGTGGATTCGACCATGGAATAGGAGCAATTATAATTAGGAATAATTAACTTTGTGGATCTATACTAGCAGAGCAAGCTGTCTAGGAGCATTAATTATCCCGATATGATCTTGTCGGTAAGTCATATCCTTTATATAGTCAGGGTAAATTCGTTGTTTGTTCCTGAAGACGTTATCGCTCTATACTAGCAGAGCAAGCTGTCTAGGAGCCGTCCATCTCGTGATACTATATAGAAATAATCACTGAAAGTATTCAGTATTCATGAGATATGCCGTTGTCCAGTCGTGAGACTACATATCTACATGTACTCTGAGAGAAGGTACTCTCAGTTGAGAATTCGATGAGAGACCCGTGTCTCGATACTCACGCCTGATTGCTGAATCAAAGCTTCGTATAATTATGAGTTTACGAATTTAGCCTTTGTCTAAAATCCACCATCTACATTAAGTCCCCTGCTTACTGAGAAAAGTTGTGTTCCTCAGTCAGCATTAAATGGTGATTTTCCGGCCATAAATAATAATACCAGTAATTGAACTTAGTCGTAAGTTGAGACGTTACCGGATTTAGAGAGCATGAGAAAACCACGACTTGATGAAGGCTTCAATGTCATGATTGGAGCATCGTTTGATGAGCATAAATTGGTGTTGAACTGCTGGTTTGGACGACGAGTCCGTGGTCGGTTAGGATTCGCGGGTCGGGCCCAATAAGGAAATCCTTAGAAAATTAGGTTTTGGAAATAAAATTGATATAAAAGGGATTAATCCTTTTTTTTTTCCACGACCAGCTCTCCACCATCTCAGCACCTTCACGCCAGCAGCAGGATAAGACCGCCGGGATCCAGCGTCGCCGCCGCCAGTCGCCTCCGTTGCCGCCGACCAAATTCCGGCCGACCAAGTGCGTGTATTTTTTTTTTGTTTGATGTTGATGTTTATGATCCTCATGAGTTGTTCATGTTTTGATCATGATGAAGTTATATACATGTGTGTATATTAATGTGAGTTTTATGAAAAAACCCTCGTTTTTTAAAACGTACGTTCGTTCGATCGTTAGTTTTGAAAACTAACTACTAACTATAATCCCTGATTTAGGAGAGATTTTTTTTAAATATGAACCTAGTTCCAGTGATAAAACTTAGTGTATGAGCTTTCATGTATACCAAGGTTTCATCATAAAAGAAGTGAATTTTCATGAAATTGGAATAATCCTTCGTTTTAAAGACAAATAATGATGACACGAAAGAAAATATGTATGCTGAACTTGTGTCCAGTGATAAAAATTTTCTTATGAGCTTTCATGTAAATACAAAACTTTATCATATGTATGAGATGTGAGCTTTCACAATATTTTTGAAATAAACCTTCGTTTTAAAGACAAATAACGACGATACAAAGGATTTTTTTTTTATATATATGCAGCCGTGACATATATTGTGTAAAATATGATGGTATATTTTATTTGCATGAATTAGATAAAATTCTTGAGAATTTATGTAAGCAATGTTGCAATAATTGCTGCTTTTTTCGAAAAATCAAAACGTGTGTTTTGAGAAACCTTCGAAGATAGACAATATATTTATGATGAAATATTTTATTATTATAAACTTCATAGATCAGTTGTGTGAATGTTCACATTATGAAAATTGTGTCCGTGATTTCATGAAAAATCAGTTTCGGAATTTAAATAAAGTTTCGTTCGTTTTTGCAGTTTTCGAAGAGACGAACGATTTTGAGGTGTTAACTCTAGCATTAATATCACTATTGTTAGTGGAAGTATAAAAGGTAAGAGTTAAGAGTTACCATTTTTTCTTGTATTTCCTTGATTTATATCTGGACGGCATACTGAAGTAGAATGTAGTGTGAACCTTTTCAGCTACTCAGCAAAGATGATCAATTCCCAAGCTGACGACGCCTCGAGGGAAGAGATGTGCGTTAATGATGGTATCTCCATAGATGAGACATGCATGGATGAAACTTACGTTGGGGGAGACGAAGACGAAATCCCTGGGATTAAGAATGTCCCGAACATAGATGATGCATTCTTTGAAAAAGATATTCCAGGAGCTGAGCAACATTTGAAATCCCCAGTGTATCGTCTTTTGATAAATCCCAGAACTGTTACTCAGAAGAAATTGGTGACTCCTAAG
The DNA here is from genome assembly GCF_003573695.1 of Papaver somniferum. Lineage (NCBI taxonomy): Eukaryota > Viridiplantae > Streptophyta > Magnoliopsida > Ranunculales > Papaveraceae > Papaver > Papaver somniferum. The sequence continues at coordinate 200,387,799 of NC_039362.1, read as the reverse complement.
AAAGTGATTCGATTTTGTCTTGAACGAGGGATCTTCACCTCATCAATCATAGAGTTTAAGCTTTCTCGACGACCTTTGGAGAAATTTTCCGACTGGGCGAGGCATATGTTGGGTTTTCCTCATGTGAGGACTATGCTTGACCAGGCGCAGGTGACAAGAGCTATTCAAGCTTCTGGAGAGTTGTTCATTTATCATGACGCAAGTGGTATTGAGGCTCTGTTTGCTCGCTGGTGCATTCCCACTCACACTTTCATATGTAGATGGGGAGAGTTTACCATTACCTTGGAAGACGTGGCGGCTCTGATGCATCTCCCAATCACGAGCAATCTTCCTGGGGATCTTTCAGATGGGGAGACCGCCGTTTCTCATGTCTTGACAGCTGCAACGGAGAAAGCGAATAAGGATGGTAGTAAAGGATGATATGATTCCTGGTGGCCCAAAGACGAGGTCTCTGATAAACCCATCAATGGTATGTTACCCATTGCTGCTTTCTTATGTTTATGGTTGTCCAGAGACGTTTTTGAAGACAGTGGAAACTTGTTGAAGCCTTTTGTGATTCCCTTTGCTATTAAGATGGCTCAAGGTGAGCAACTTCCGATAGGTAGTTTATTCTTAGGCTCCTTGTATTACAACCTGGACTCCTTGATTATAGACTCCAGTGTGTCGAACGGCTCTATGAAGATTGAGTGTTATGCCAACACGATGTTTCTTCAAGCTTTGATGTGGGAGCACTTTAATAATTATGCACCTACTCCACATAATGTTCTGCAAGGACCGAATACTGATGCGCGCCATACTTTCCATGAGAAAGATAATGCTAGGATCATGCGTTGGTCCACAATGCATCCTCGTTCTAAAATACGCTTTATTGATGTGTTAGATGAATAATTTGAGTTCAATTTTTGCCCGTGGGTGTCAGTCCCTGATTATGTTTCTCAGTCGATGACTTTCAATACTGGAGAAAGCACGAGTTTGACGTCTGGTGCGCATCTGAGTGATGGCGAAAGATCTTTCATGTTGAGTTGCACCCCTGGTCATTTGCTATCATCCACGTTTGGAGAGCTTTCAGTGGAGGAGTATAATATTGATAGAGCAGCTCAACAAATGGGTATGGATCAGTGTGTTCCAACAATACGGAGAAGGAAGCCATCAGTTGAGCAACTCAGGACTCATTTGGATCATACTCACGTGGAAGGGAGTAGTTATTGGTTTCCTGGCTCTGATAGATTCGCCTATGTAACCCCAGGTTATGTAGAATTCTGGGATCAGCAACTTGGGCGTTTGCGTGGCTTTGTAAGATTTCCCAAACCTCCATTCAAGGATCTTCCTTCAGCTGAGATGATTTCCAGTCGACCAAGATTGAAGTATCTTTCTGGTGATAAACGAAAGTCGTCTCCAGGATGCTCTCAGGTATGTTTCTTCATATAATCTTCACGAAATTATAAGAACTGTATTCTGATTATATTACTGGATTTCACCACAGGACGGTCGTAATATACGACCTCGAATCGGTGTAGATTTCTCAGAGACTGAGGCGGTTATTCATGGCAGAGAAGGCAGGCATAAAGGTTATAAGCTATTACCCAATACCGTAAAGTCCCCAGTTGGTTCTTTGGTGAGTTTCCAGTGTTTTCTTTGTTGTGACTCTTTCTCGCCCATATTATTAGGATCCTGAAAAAGATATTGTTATTTCGTTGCAGAGTTTTGCTCCATCAAGTATTGATGGTCTTCGGTTCTCCGCCTTTGAGCAAGCAATTCCTGACTTGAGTGATGAAGAAGAAGTTGTAAGTATCTCTTTGCATGTTCGATTATGATGCTTTATTGATGAAAAGCTAATTGTTTGAGAATATGTCCAGGAGGATGTAGTTATAGAAATGGAGAGTGTTGCTACTCGAACGTCGCTTGAGAATAGAGACACAGGCAGTGCCAAGGATTTGGAGCCGAATGAAAGTAATGATCCTCCCATCGTTGACACGGACAATCCCAACTCCTTGAACGCTTTGGATACCTCTCAAGTAAGCATATACCCTGTACCTTCTCCATAGAGGTATAAAGGTGCTGACTTGTGAATGAATTAATGAGAACCCATGTGAATATATGAAAATTTAGTCGAACTTCGTTGTCAGAAAATTCAGAACCCAGCTTTTTAGTAAAAACGCTGTAGAATCTTCGTCCGGAGTCGGATTTTGATGATATGCATGTGCAAATTCAATCCCGGAAAATTTCCAAGCTTTAACATTGAAGCATTTTAGGTTTTGAGCACGTTCAGATCCTGAAAAAGGCGAAATAGTAAACTTTCAGGAGACTTCCAGAACTTTTTCAGATTGCGCATCACTTGATATTTTGGCCACATCTACTCGCTCATTCATCGGATTGTCATGAAATTTTGGCATATCATAGAGGACATCCATACGAAGAGAATGGAATATGACCCATACTCAGATTCCTTTTACATTTCTCCCAGTCCGTCTATTAATACAGGGCAGAGTTCAGTTTCTTCAGACGGACTCATCGTAAAACGTGTTTTCATGACTTTCATGTTATTTGCTCGTGTCTTGAACATAGTATGATGAAATTTGATGATATTTACTTGATGGTATACTGTGTTTCATAATCTCCTTTGGACTCGTGACTCTAACCTCATGTAATCTTCGTATTAGGTGCTAAATACCGAAGTTGAGGATACTGGAGCCAACGATGATAACTCTAACCATTCCGGAGTTATTGATGAAGAGACAACCATTCCTGCATTTCAAGTCCATGAGAAGGTCGCTAATGCTGTTATGGAAACCCAGATGATTGTTGCCTCAGTGATAGAAAAAACCGAGACAGCAGCGGAGAATACCGAAGGAACTGTTGCTTTGGTCGTGGGAGCCGCTCCAGTGACCCAGAACCGTATAATAGTGTATAAATATCCAACTGAAGGGGTCGCTTTCGATCCTCCCTTTAACACTTCACTCCTGTATCATGAACTGGTCGGCGGATTCAGCGTTCCCATTAGATATGCATGCTTGTAGGAGACGATATGGAAGAAGTTTGACCACATGATCGTTGACAGGAACCCTGGGCGTGCTTATGCTTTAACCATGCAAGTAGGCGTTATCTTGAGTGTCATGAGTGATATGCATACGAGACCCAGGAATACCGTGACTCCAGATATATTCTTTGATTTGGAGTTTAACTTGGAGAATTCAGAAAGACTTGGCCTCAACGTGAAATGTCTTCGTAAGCAAATAAACGTTATCAAGGATTCATGTGAGAAGAACATACCCTTTCCCAATGATGCTGTGAAGGAGAAGGAGGACAAGATTTCCAAGCTGACCGAGGAGTTGAACAAGGAGAGGGCGGCTTTGCAAATCTTGAAGGATGCTGATGAGCGAAAGCCTTTTCTTGTTGATCTCTTGAACTTATGAACTTCTGAGAGATGTGAGGTTTATACTTGGGTTTTGATATTTATATGATCTTGGATTGACTGATGGTTAAGGATTTTCTTGTAGATTTGATAAAGATTTTCTTTTATGAAATATGAACTGAAGTTTGATAAATTGCTGAATTCAAATACTGATTACAAGTATTGCAAATGTTTTGGAGGAATTGAAATACAAATGAAAGAAAATCCTAAATGTTAAATCCAAACGCCATGAATGCTTCGAACTCCCAATAGCTTAAATGTCCAATAATTTCAGATAAACGTCTTGAGCCAATTTTCGTGAATTACTGGTAGGGTTCTGCCATCTGTGTTGGTCAATTTGTAGTATCCTCCGGCCACAGACTTAGCGACCATGAATGGTCCTTCCCAATTGGAGTTCCTTGTAGAATGAAGACCGTGCTGAACTGCTTTAAGAACCTGGTCACCTTCATGAAACTTGTTAGGTTTGGTCGATCGTGCCTTGAATATCTTCCGCTGATTCGGAATTCCCCGTTCGACGGAATTCCACGATTGTGGAACATATGGACACTCGCGCGGAAGAAAGTATCCAGCATAGTGTTGATCATGCTTAGCCATGTCTTCAGCAATAAACCTCTCGATGGAGTGACCGATTTGAGTAAGTTCTGAACCCAACCATTGAGTGTAATATTGCTGAGGTGAAGTTACCCACTCATAGCTTTTGATGACTGCTAAATTGTTCATGGGGAGAAGTCCCTGGATCATAGTAGCGTATTTGAACATTGGTAATATTGGAGCATGAGGAGGAATAAGACTTTCCTGAGCTCGAAACCTTCTGACAAAGGTGTGCGGATTTTCTCCAAGTTCCTGCGTAAGTCCCATCAGAGCTGTTACTTCTTCCAGATGCTCAAACGGTGGTGCGTCCTCTGCTTCGTCTTCCGACTCGGAATCCTCGTCGATGACAGGATGTGTTGAAGGCATCGTTATCCTTCCGACATGAATCCAAGTTCTTCCAAGGACCATGTCGTACCCAGGGTCTTACCGGATTATAAAAAACTTGGCCTCAGTGCAGATCAATATTTCTGTAACTTTGAGAGTGATGAAGTCGTACGCGTCTCTAGAGATTCCTTCGTGGTCCCTAATTGCTATGGGAGCATGGGTGGCTTCCTATCGACTAATACCGGCAGCTCTGAGAGTTTTCAAAGGGATGATGTTGACAGCGGTATCAACATCGACGAACGCTCTTGAACTCATTTCCTTTAATGTGCACTGTGGTGAGCAGTCCCCAGTCATACATTTCTTTGTCGGTGGCTGACGGTTCGGTGGTGGTTTCTTGGATCAGCATACATTTTCCATACACGATGTGGTTCAACGCAACAAACATGTCTTTCCTTTGAGCTTTCGAAAGATACAACAACTCGCAGGCATGTTCGATCAGAGATTGGACCGCTTCCTTGACAGGAGGTTCAGAGATGGTAAAAGTTCTGACTGGGAGGGGGTTTTTGTGCAATATCTCAGTTCCCAGGTTGAGCTCTCCTGATTCGACCATTTCTTTGAATATGCGCTTCAAGATTTTGCAATCACTTGTGGGATGGCTGACGTATCTATGAAAGAGGCAATACCGAGGATTTTCCATGGCCTCTTCGGTTGGCTCCTTCTTGACATAAGGTAATTTGATTGCACCATATTGGATCCAGGCATCGAGTAGTTCATTAACTTCTTCCATTGAACAGGGAAAATCAGGTGCTTCTGGATCTTCCGTATGCTGAGGAGGGATTTTCGAATTCTCCTTCTTGTGTGCCTTTGAAGGGGTGGAGGAAGTCTGCTTGTATTGTGGTTCTGCTTTTCGCTTACTCCCTTCTGTGATAGCATTTGTTGAAGGTTGCAGGTTGTACTGCTTGTTGATCAAACACCTGCTTCCTCGAGTGTTTTTTGAATCCTCAGTCTTTGTAGAATTTGTTCTTTCCAAAAGAGCGGGTGCAGTGGTTGCCGACCTCTTCGCAGTTTCGTGAAGGTCTGAGAAAGTCTGGAATCGAAGGTTTTCTAGCAAGTCCCTGTAGACCAGGAGCATGCCATTTATGCACAAGTCCACCAGTTGTTGTCCCGTGACGTTTGGGTCATGAAAATCCATGGCTTGGACTCTGAACCTTTTCACATAATCATTGGGACTTTCACTAACCCTCTGAAACATCCTTCCAAGGTCGGAGAGGGTGACTTGCTCTGAAACGAAGAAGTATTTCATGTAGAATGCGTTAACCATTTCTCCCCAATTGTTGATAGTCCCTGGTGCGATGTTGTTATACCAGGTGTATGCTCTGTCTTTCAGAGATTTTGAGAATTCCTTGAGACGAATCACATGATTATGTTCATGTTCTCCTAGGGATTCGATGGTCATGCGATGTCTTGTCTTTTCCACGGTTCTCTAAGAGGTGCTCCAGATCCTCGCGAGTGATGAAGTTCGATGATCCCTTCGCTGATGAGTTGTCTGCAGTAGTTTTGCGGACTTCGTCGTCTTCCACTGTATGGATTGGAATTACTTCAGTATCGCCGTCTGAGGATTTCTCCTTCTCCTTTCCCTTCTCTTGAGTTTTCTCTGACATCTTGTCAGTATGAGTTTTGAGATAATCATACAGCTCCTTCTATGTAGCAGCCATGTCAGTCTGATTCTTTGCATGAGTCTCCTGCGCTTTGATAAGATCGGCAATGGTAGGTGGTGGATCTCCTCTGACTTCTTCAGGGTTTCGTCCGGACAGTGGATGACCTTCGGCGTGAGGAGGAGTGATGTCACCACCATCAGTGTTGGAGGTCGGAATTGTCTCCGGGATATTCTGAATATTATTGTTGCTAGTGCTAGCATGGTTTGTGTTAGGATTCGTAACTGAACCCGACCTGAGATCAACCATCTTGTGAAATTGTGAGATTGCAACCGAGAGAATGATCACCCACTTTGGTCGCCAATCTGTAGATGGGGAAAAACGATTTGCTAGTTTTTAAGGAATTGAGAAGACGACCGTACGGAGGAGACTCCTCGAACCGAGCGAAATGTTAAACCTCACACAGATGCACCACTGCAAAGGGGGTGCTTTAGATTCGAGAGATCAATCTGTAGTACTCTGGCCTAAATCAAGACAATGACCGCTCCAGAGTAAATTCGGTCACAAGAGAGGATGGGTTGATCTGTAGGAGGGAAGCTAATAAATGTGTGGAATCAATGGTAATCAAAGATTTTGGGTGTGTGAATTCCGAATACGATAAGCTCTGAGTGATTGAAATTGCTCAATTGAGAGTAGTTGCTCAATTGATGAGTTGATGATCTCGTGTTGTCGATGAGACGTGAGATTGATGATATTGATGATGTCGATGATTCAATCATGACTCAGAGACTTATTTATATTGCTGGAATTTTAGACGCCATGACTCCATGAAGTGTGACAGTTGATGGAATCAAGGAGTGGGGAAGTGGAGATCGTGTTTGAAACGAGTTGCTCAACGTGTGGAGACTTGGTCGATTTTCCACCCACTACCTCGTGGATTCCTTCAACTGATTGCACGACTTGCTCACATTTCATCGTGTGTTTAAACACACGTGCCGTAGACCGCCAGACCAAAACCCTAAGTGATATCCCCAAGTGACACGATTGACGTCTCGTGGTTTGTTAGTCAATTGATGACTTCGTGGTTTGATGGGACGATGAGTCCATGTAGTCGTTCAGTTGAACATGATGTTCTGAAACTCATGAATTAAACATGTTATGAGACAGAGGTATAGTTCTTACGATGAAGTGAGAAAGTATTGCTCATTCGATGGATCGTTGAATATTGATTGTTGAACCAATATTCCTCATCTGAGCAAGTGCTGCTCATGTGATGAATTGTTGAATATTTGATCGTCTGAGCATGTGTTGCTCATTGGACGGATTATTGGCAGCGTACCAAATATATTAATTAGAATACTGGTCGTTGAACCGAGCATAATTAATAAAATTAATGACCATGAGGTCGTCGTAAAATTATTAAGGTTGGAATCTGGAATGATGATCCTTGGATTCAGAAACCCTAATTTGATCAATTGATGATCAAATTCATGGTTCGTCAGAATTTTATCCATAGGACGAAGGAGGGAGCGACTACATGGGACCGTGGATCAACCATGTAGTGTCCATATGCTCACGTGAGAAAATACGAAGAACTCCTTGTAGAGTTGACGATTTGTTGGTGAAAGAATGATTAAATGCTGGTTTAATCATTTATTCGAAAATGCTCGTCTGAGCCTTAGGTGGGAAAACCTAATTAATTATGACGAGGCGAGGGACCGACCATGGAGTCATGAAACCGGCCCTGGGTTGTCACGTGACCTCCTGACGATCACTTCATGAAAATCCAAAGTGTTTGGAAGAGTTTTGGACCTAATACGAGCAATTGTGCAAATTAGGTCAAAACTGTGAAAATTGATGGGACCGGTTTCCGTGAGCCAGAGAGCCAATCTTGGTCGGTCAAGATAGCGTGCTCGTGTCCCCAAGGCGTCAGAGTCTCATTCCTAAGAATTTTGATATTTTCTGGCGTGCAATTGAGCATCCATTCGAGAAAATATGCCAAAATTAGGGTTTCGACGAAACTGAGGAAAACACCATGAGATGATGAAAAATAATTATAAAATAAGGGATGAGGAGGCGTGGGACCGCCGTGGTCAAGGCATAGTCGTCCAGTCGTGACCACGGTCCCGTGGTGCCTTTTCCTTAATTTTATAATATTTTGATGATTTTATGAAAAATTCATGAATTTTGAGAAATTTGATGAATTTAGGGAGTTCCCATGAATTGAAGGAGTTTTCATGAGTTCAAGGAAGCAAAAATATTAAAATAATAAAAACAAGGGCGTGTGGGACCGTGGAAGGCATGGCCGGCCGGCTTGGGCCCGGTCCCACGAGTTTCCCTAATTTTTATGTATTTTTTTTGTATTTTTGATGAATTGAGGGAATTTTTCCTAATTTGAGAGAAATATCATGAAATCAAGGAATTTGATGAATTCAAGGAAAACTAGTAATAAAATAATAAAACAAAGGGGGTGTGTGGGACCTGCTAGGGCATGGCCGGCCGGCCAAGGCCCGGTCCCACAAGTTTTCATAATTTATTTTATTTTATTATTATTTGATGATTTGTGCAAAATACCATGAAATCAAGGAGTTTTTTCATGAAATTAGAGAAATAATAATAAAATAATAAGGAACCGTGGGGTGTGGGGCCGGTTGGGACCAAGGCATCGTCGGTTGGCCAATGGTCACGCCCCACACTCCTTTTCTTAATTTTATATTATTTTTTATGGATTTATGGAAGTACCATGAAACCGAGGAGTTTCCTCGAGACGAATGAGATTTGATAAAATGAGAGAATTTTCATCAAATCATGGAAAATAATAAAAATGCATTAAAAATATAAAATTGGCGTGGGATTGACCACGACACGGTCGGTCCGTGCTCCCGGCACCCTGGTCAATATTTTTAATTATTTATTATTTTCTTCCCTATTTTGCATAGGTTCATCATTTCGTTGTATTTTTGAAATACTCGTTCGTGGGGTGACTGTTAGTGTATCGTCGTTGAATACACCTTCACCATTTGAATCGGGGCTTACTTAGAGGTAGCTCAGACTCCCGGTTGTTGATTATTTATTACTAATCGTGGAATTCGGTGGAGAATAATTCACAAAACTGAGCAATAAGATGTTTATTATTAATTCGTAAGATCAGCTGAGGATTCTACTACGAATTCAAAATAATAAAGTGAGCATTACCATTCCATGGGATCGTGGATTCGATCATAGAATCAGAACAATTGTTTATTGCCATTCCATTAGACCAGTCGTGGATTCAACCATGGAATAGGAGCAATTGTAATTAGGAATAATTAACTTTTTGGATCTATACTAGCAGAGCAAGCTCTCTAGGAGCATTAATTATCCCGATACGAGATTGTCGGTAAGTCATATCCTTTATATAGTCAGGGTAAACTCGTTGTTTATTCCTGAAGACGTTATCGCTCTATACTAGCAGAGCAAGCTGTTTAGGAGCCGTCCATCTCGTGATACTATATAGAAATAATCACTGAAAGTATTCAGTATTCATGAGATATGCCGTTGTCCAGTCGTGAGACTACATATCTACATGTACTCTGAGAGAAGGTACTCTCCGTTGAGAATTCGATGAGAGACCCGTGTCTCGATACTCACGTCTGATTGCTGAATCAGAGCTTCGTATAATTATGAGTTTACGAATTTAGCCTTTGTCGAAAATCCACCATCTACAGGTTCATATTGTTAGTGGTTGTAATCCTCCATTAGTTACAGTAGACGGTGTAACTGTTGCAAAGGATATTGGTGATTATAATGATCTTGAGATTCTTGCTGCAAAGCAAAATTATGAAGGATTAAATGCTATCATCCATGCCATTACTCAGATCTTCAGCACCATGTTACTAAGTGTAATAAGTCTAAAGATGCTTGGGATATCTTAGAAACAGTATTCGAAGGGAATGCCACAGAGAAATAAGCAAGGCTTCAAGATCTAGCTTTTGGCTGGGAAAACCTTCGCATGTTTGATGATGAAACGTTTGATGAGTTTAACCAAAGACTTTCACAAATAGTTAACTCCTCATATTCTTTAGGAAGGGCTATTCCAGAGAAAGTTATTGTGTGTAAAATTTTCAGGTCTCTACCATCAAGATACGAGTCTAAGAAACATGTCATTGAAGAAGCAAACGACTTTTCTACACTCTCCATAAACACTCTTATTGGAGAGTTAAAGATCTTTGATAATGAACACGCATCCAGAAAAGAGGTGATTTCTCTTAAAGCTGCAAACAATTTTGAATCCTCTAAGGATAAATCTGGTTCGCCAGATACTAAGGACGTTACTCCCGACAATTTAGAAAACTCTTGAGAGACAGAAAAAAAGTTTTTCCTAAAGTTACAACATCTCCTAATGATTATGTACAATGCTATAACTGTCGTGGTTTCAGGCACCTTTCTTCAGTATGTCCTAGCTGGAGCTGTAGACAATCGGCATATGTAGTAGCTTTGCCTACTCTTGATGATGAAACCGAATATTATGATCACCAAGAGTACGCAGGCGAGGTTGTGTTATCTTCTAGAAAAATCCTTTCGGACTGAGTCTGATTCTGACGAAGAAGTGTTCCATGAAGATCCAGTTGCTAATAATCTTCTTAAGGAATGTCATCAGAAACTCTCGGAAGATGAAAGCACCATTTTTAGTGAGAAAGTTAAATATGACAGACTTCGTAGTCGGAATAAAGACTTGCAAGACCAACTTGATTCTATTGGTGCAAGAGATTATCTCAATGAAATACGAATGCTTAAAGAAGAAATTGCCGGAAGTCGAGATCGGGAATTACTCCTCAAGCAAAGATAGATAACTTGGAGAACATTGAGATGAACTTGTTATTTGATTCGGAACGAGAAGATCTCAAAGTTCAATGTGAATCATCCAAGAATGATCTAGTTATTGCACATGAAAAGTTCAAAAGGTTGGAAGAAGAAAACTCGAGCTTAAAAAAGAGTTTATCTACGAATAGCAGCTCAGATAAATTAACCTCGATATTGGGAGCATGTAGAATTCATCGTGATATACGAGTATTGGTCTACGAAGGAATAGATGCTCCTCGTATTTGCAAATAGGTAGAATTTTTTAAAGCAAAAGATTCTTCTCAACCAAAACCTTTCACGGTTGACAAAAGTAAAGTATCTCTACAAGCTGCCGATGACGAAAAGAGGAAATTCTTTCAAGCTACAAAGCAAGCACGTACGCATTCGGGTAATACTAAACATAACTTTTTTCATTCTACTAAACATTGTTTTTATTGTGGAAAACCAGGTTACTTGCAGAGGAATTGCAGATTTCTTAAACGAGATAAAACCAGATCTGATTCTGTTAAGATGACAAGATCTGATGTTCCAAACTGGAGAAAAACTGAGTCTCATAATTTCAGTTCTTATAGTATTCCCTCAAAGAAGTTTCATAGTTATATTGGGGATAAAAAGAAATACGTTTCTCCAAAAGCTACTCAGAAATGGGTACCAAAGAATATCAACAAAGCAATGAGTACTATTAAGAAGGATCTCCCAGACAAGAGTTCGACAAGGGATAACATCTTAAAGAGGTATGGAACAGTTATTGAAAGTTTCAAGGAAGTTGTTAAATTCCTAGAGTCCATGCATGATTTTGTTTCGAATACCTGTGGTGAGCAAGATTTTGTTCGCCTCAACACAACCTGATTGTGTTGGAAGTGCATCCTCACCAAGAAGACCTTGTAAATGCGGTGAGGATTGCAAAATAATTGGGGCGCACATATTATGTTGGGTAATTTTTGAATATGTATAAAAATTTATTGTTTCGAGCTGAGTTTAACGCGCTTACATATTTATCGAAATACATGTTGGTAAGCTTTCGCTTTGGCCAAGTTCATCTTTTATCGTGACGAAAGTCATATTAGTTTCAATTACTTGAAAATCGCTTTGACAAAAAATAGCTTGTGAACGAAAACTATATAACGTCCTCTAAGAACGTCTCAATGATTGAAATGAGAGTTTAGAATATAACCTATAAAGGATATAAACATTGTGTGATAACTCATACGTGTATAAGTCCTTATTCCTTGAACCAAAGTGTGCGTACTTTGCTGCTCAAGAAAACCAGAACTGAAGTCCGAGTACCAGTATGCGTACTGTCGAAAGTTCACATCTCGTGAATTTCTGCTGGAGTTTGTGAACTGAAAATAAACTTATTCTGGGTACTTAAGTCCGTGTACCGGTATGCGTACTTAAGTGGGTTAGTTTCTAAAAATGATTATTCTTGAACTTAAACTTATATAAACCAAGGAATGCATACTTGCAAACTGTGGCTATAAAGTTCATGAATTTATTTGAGTGAATTAAATCGTTTTTGCTTCAATTGTGTCTTGTATACTTCTATGAGATCTAATCAATTGAACATCTCTCTAACTAGTTGAGTCATTTGAACTTGTTATGATTAAGATGAATATGTCTAAATACCACTTGTATGATTCTTAATTACCTAACTTGATTTGTGATTAAAATTCTTAAGTATACCAGGTTAGAAGCAATAATAAAATCCATTGGATGTTGTTTTTTATTGTCAAAGAAACTTTTTCATACACTTATGGTAACCATTCTTGGTGTAAATCCTTGTGGAAAAGGTTTTCTTCCTTCTAAGCATATCAATTCTTGTTTATACAAGTTTGTATCTTAGAAAATATGATCACAATACTTGATCTTCATGAAAATTTCATGAGGATCCCACTAGTTTTCGTTCCTTTGCCAATTTATATTGACAAAAAGGGAGAGAATTAATGTGTAGTTCACACTACAAATACATATGGTTTACAGATCATTATGTAAGAGGGGGTGGTTTTCATATTGAGATGGAGTATTGACTAAAGGGGAGTGATACATATCACCGTAGTATTATTGTCAAAGTTGTGATACAGTGAAACTTTGATGTTGTGTAATAATACTATGATGGATCTTCAACAAGTACAGGATGAACACACAGGGTTGAAGAACCAAGGAAATCAAGCATGTCGATTTTTCTTTTAACAAGTACAAGCCATATGTAAAATGGTTTTGTCACTAAAATTGACAAAACGGGAGATTGTTAGAGCATTGCTCGGTTGAACCCACTAGCGTTGGTATGTCAATTAAGTTGTCAATTTTAGTTGTCAAAATACATTCTTTATTTAGTATACTAAAGATACTTTCGGACTAGATTAAGTCTAGGAAGTAGAATCGAAGCTATCCTTGATGGATGAAATTTGAAGACTACAAGAAGACATCAACAAGGACTTCATCAACCAAGGTATGTTGTAATAGATTTCATTTGGATTCTTGTTCAATTCTACCTTTCTAAATCTATCGAAACAAATTCTCACTTTATGGAACAATTCCTATGACGGTAATTATACATTTATGTATATATACTTGAGGATTATTTGATTCATGACCTTGGTGACATAACCTTTATCCCTGGAAAGGTTCTCATGTTATAGTGAATGAGCTTACGAATTCAACGAGCCAAGAATCACTCAATTCCGAGTTATAGCGATGAAGTTATGAGTGATTTATTAAAATAACAGTTATAAGTGTTGTTGTAACTGTTACAGTTTGTTAGTAGGAACCAATCCATGGACTGTTTGTAACGGTTCACGGACTTGGGCCCAATTACGTGACTAGAAGTCTTTTTTAGTCAAATTGGTGATGCATGTTTCCTTATCTAGGCAAGATGGCTATTAATTCAAACATATTTGATTATCATATTAAAGTGTTTGTGATAACTTTTAATTCCTGCCTAAGTTAAAATGTGATTTATTCACATAAATACAATATTTGCTAATTAATTATTTATTTAATTATTTGGAAAGAGTTGTAACTTAGGAAAGACTCCCAAAATTAGGAGAGTCTTGAAAAGGAAAATAGCTTTGCGTAGCTTCCAAGTTATTGTTCTCTATAAATATAGGGTTCATGAGTGCTATACGTTTTTATCCCCTTTGGAAAATTGGTGTAAGCTTCATAAGGTTGTTTTCCATGTCTTATGTTCTTCGTGAACAAGAGTGAGATAAAAGTCTTTGTATTGGGGATCACAAAGCCGAGTTGGATTAATCTTCGTGATTGATTATACAACTTGTAATCTAGGTTTTTCACCTCTTGTCTATTCTAAGGTTTTCTCTTCTGATATAAAACCATTCAAGAATTGTTGATCATAAACCCTAGGTTTTGACAGATTTCAGTTTCCGATCGTATACCAACACTTGTTAGTCGAAATCGGAAGCTAGAAAGAAAACTTTGATTAAGGTATCTCGTAAAAATCCTTAAGAAGTTTTAAACAAGATATCTCTAGATTTATTCTAGTTGTTTTTGTTGTAGAATTATTAGGGTTTTTTTAACTTGGAAATTGATCTTTGGAATCGCCCAAGTTCACTTACGAAAATCATGTTCACGGACTCCCTATGTGACAGTTAACGCATGAAGAGAAAGAAATAATCTTCGTGTAATGGCAGTGAGAATAATGGATTAAAGAGAAAATATTCTGCATTAAACTGAGGATATTTTGATGTTGTGGAGTATAAAAAGGTAGTTGGTAAACAGAGAAAGGATATCGAGAGTCTGGGGAAGAAAATACAGAGTTGCATAGCGACTTCTCTGCTGTTGCAGAGAGAAGAAGAAGAGCTTTGACGCCTACGGACTGTCGCAAGAAACTGTCGTTTATTGACAGTACTTGTAACAGTCTGTCTGGCACGCTTAATTTGTATTTGCAACATCTATTGTAACAGTGATTTCTGTAACGCCGACACAGCGTTGCAGATGCATTGTATTATTAGTTTTCTTTAATAAAAACACCATTTGAGATATAAATTATATTTTTGAGTTTGTATTTATCATGAGAAGATAAACCCCAACACTGGGTCGACGGAGGAAGACGAATTTCATACATGGGTAAAATTATTTAATTCTTTATAAGACTTTTGCATTAATTTTAATTGAAATATGATTTGAAAAAATTAGTTATCATTTTATTAGATGGGTCATGCTTGCTTAGATGTTTGATGTCCCGTGCTTACGATTTATAACTAATGTTTGGAGAATCTACCTTGGCAAAAATAAGAGTCAATATTGTTTTATTTATTGAGCGATAATTGTTTGAGAATGAATAATTGAACATCTTGATATGAGTTTGGCCGAATCCTAGACCCAATAACTCTCTATTTTATTCCTTTAAAATTAATCTTAACAAGTCTTAGAGTTCGAATCCCTATTTACTACAATTACAACGACAATCAAAAAAAGTCTTAATCATTTTGGCGCCGCTGCCGGGGATTTGTTTTTAGATTAATTTTTAGTTTTTTTTTTTAGTTTTTATAGTATTTTCTTTAGATTTTCTTTTTCCTTTTTATGCGTTTCTTTTTGTATTTCTTTTCAGGGACTTTTTGAGGATGATGCCTTCTTCTGAGGAGACGTCACCTACGATGACGCTGGCGGAGTATAAGCGTAGAAAGTCAAATTATCAGGAAACCTCATCTGAGATGACGCTTGCTGAATATAAGCGTAGGCAACGGTATGGAGTTTTTGATCCACATGTGGTAAGCGAAGAATCCCCTCTAGAGATATATGAGAAGTATTATAAACACACACCACTTAGCTTGGAACTAAGATTGAGAATTCTGGAATGCCAAAAATTATTTAATGATGATGATGACTGTAGTGACTCTCTGATCGAGACAGAATTTTTAGATGACCCTGTGAATGATTGTGTAGATGATTTGTCTAATTTATTAGAAGAATCTATCTCGCAAGATCTTTCACCCAACTTAGAGGTTGTTTCTAGTCCCCTAGACTTCCAAAAGTTACCAAATTTAGGGTTAGAATTATGTGCTTCAAAAATTTTGTTGGATTACTTTGCATCTAAATACCCAGAAGACTTGCCTATTCCTGATACAGTGCATGAGCCGATTGATAATTCCCCAGTCTCAATAGAATCCCCATATTTTGTTCTTTACGCACTTCCTTGTGCAGTAAAAACTTGGTTTAGGGGTAAATCTTGGTTTTTGATAGTTTCAGCGTCTCCGCGTTTTCATGACATAAGTGTGAAGTTGTCGTTTGTAAATATTGTATTTTGGGTCGATCCCCAAGTTTTCAGGTTATTAGTGTATGGGGATCCTTTTTGTACATTCCAGTAGGTGTATTTTTATTTTTATATTTTCGTTTACTTTTTTGAATTTTATGGATTTCCCATCTTAAGTTTTGCATTGGATGACTCATTTACATTGAGGACAATGTAACGTTTAAGTGTGGGGGAGTGGTTAACGTTTTATTTTTCTGTTTCAGGAATTTCTTGCATATTATGACCAGCTGTGTAGCGGGTCTACAAAAAAAAATTATGACCAGCTGTGGAGCGGGTCCTTTCTTTTGTTCTCTTATCATTTTATGACCAGCTGTGGAGCGGGTCTAAAAAAAAAACAAAAATTATGACCAGCTGTGGAGCGGGTCTTTTCTTTTGTTCTCTTATCATTTTATGACTAGCTGTGTAAGCGGGTCTCTCTCTTTCTATCTCTCTCTTATTCTATGACCAGCTGTGTAGCGGGTCTTTTCTTTTTCCTTGCATTATATGACCAGCTATGTAGCGGGTCTAAAAAAAAAGAAAAAAAAATTATGATCAGCTGTGTAGCGGGTCTTCTCTCCCTTATTTTATGACCAGCTGTGTAGCGGGTCAATTCTTCTGTTTTGCTCGAGGACTAGAAAAATGTAAGTGCGGGAGAATTTGATGAGCACGCAAGTGCGACGCATTTTCACCCATAATTACATGAGCTAGGACTCATTTTATCACTAATAATATTGTTTTAAGTCTTTTCAAGGAAATAAGCTCTTATGGAAAAGTTGCTCGAAAAGTGGTTTTTGGACCCCGGAGGACACTTGTTATTCGAACTCACAATTTTGGATAATGGGTAACCTATTACTATGGGGCACTCCACTGGCTAAGGGACTACCTGATTTGTTATATACACCCCACCGCTATGGGCACCCTTCAAATTGTTACGGGGCACCCTTCTTCATCACCAAGAACACAAGGTTTTGGCGGGAAAAATGAATCTGTTTCTGCGAATATTTTTGGGATTGATTTGAGGAGATATTGTGGGGATTTACTCTCGGATATGGATAGATACCATCCTGTTTCGAGTAAACAGGGGTGGTAATTTCATTTGAATCGAGAAAGGAAGGAAATTATCACCGGTTAGAAGAAATTGAGGATGCAGATATTTCATAGATTCTGTTGAGTTATTGTGGAAGATTTTGTTGCAGATTTTTGGTAAGATTTTGTGTGATTTATTCGTGCAAATGGATTTGGATGAAGTTATAGCGGCATGACAGGATTGGTAAGGTGCATAATTCCGAAGAAGGAAAGATATATACACGATTTTTATAAAAGAGGGAAGAAATATCTTCGGGTTTATGGTTGGGTTTCTGGTGAGTTTAATACAGAAGTTAAGTGCAGTTAAGAGAGGATATTCTCCTCGTATCCATATATTTATCATATCAACAGAGTTTGGGAAGTTTTCAAGACAGTTAACGCATGAAGAGAAAGAAATAATCTTCGTGTAATGGCAGTGAGAATAATGGATTAAAGAGAAAATATTCTGCATTAAACTGAGGATATTTTGATGTTGTGGAGTATAAAAAGGTAGTTGGTAAACAGAGAAAGGATATCGAGAGTCTGGGGAAGAAAATAGAGAGTTGCATAGCAACTTCTCTGCTGCTGCAGAGAGGAGAAGAAGAAGAGCTTTGACGCCTACGGACTGTCGCAAGAAACTGTCGTTTATTGACAGTACTTGTAACAGTCTGTCTGGCACGCTTAATTTGTATTTGCAACATCTATTATAACAGTGATTTCTGTAACGCCGACACAGCGTTGCAGATTCATTGTATTATTAGTTTTCTTTAATAAAAACACCATTTGAGCTATAAATTATATTTTTGAGTTTGTATTTATCATGAGAAGCTAAACCCCAACACTGGGTCGACGGAGGAAGACGAATTTCATACATGGGTAAAATTATTTAATTCTTTATAAGAATTTTGCATTAATTTTAATTGAAATATGATTTGAAAAAATTAGTTATCATTTTATTAGATGGGTCATGCTTGCTTAGATGTTTGATGTCCCATGCTTACAATTTATAACTAATGTTTGGAGAATCTACCTTGGCAAAAATAAGAGTCAATATTGTTTTATTTATTGAGCGATAATTGTTTGAGAATGAATAATTGAACATCTTGAAATGAGTTTGGCCGAATCCTAGACCCAGTAACTCTCTATTTTATTCCTTTAAAATTAATCTTAACAAGTCTTAGAGTTCGAATCCCTATTTACTACAATTACAACGACAATCAAAAAAAAAATCTTAATCATTGCCTAATAGGTTTCGGGGGTTCATGCAATAGCGGAAAACGAACTTTTCTTTTGTGACAACATGTGACGAATCTAGGTGTCTTGAAGGATGAATCACTTGACTTCTCATCGATCCAATGCAATGCTTTGCAATCTGGACACTGAATATCCATTTTTCCCAGGTAATTTCTTCCATCAGAATTAATTCTTCGTTTATTTCTACGTTTATTTGTCGCTGATGTAGTTACCATTTACATATCATCGTCACCTTTTTCATCTGATGAGTCGTAATAATCAGTGTACTCATCTGATGAGTATGCTGCTGGAATAGACCTATTTAAACGTAAGAATAAAAATCAGTAAACCATTGATGCAAAATATAACTAAACGTTGAGGTTCAATTTTACAATGTTACATTTCAATATCAGTTGCAATGGAATTTTCGGAGTTTGTTGGTTCAATGTGCATATCTAGTGTAGCATTCACACGATGATTTCTTTCCATTCGTAAAGCATTGTTCTGCAATGACAACATATACATTAATATATCATATATTAAATCCAAATCTAAAATATGTTCAGGGTTTAAACTTTTATTGAAATACTCTTAATATTACCTCTTCAGGATAGATAGCATCGACATTTGTATTCGTAGTTTCTCGGTTTAATCTTTCCAATTGTGTTGATGTTCTTTGTCGTTTAAACCGAGTTTTCTAGAATGGCCCATAAAAATTCTTTAAAAAATCAGTGTTAAATATTATAAAGCATACTATAATTGTCATCGTAGATATTAACTTGCCTATATTTGTTTGCCTTTTCTTGGCATTTTTTTTCGATTCCTGATCTTGCATTCTTTTTAGTGTTTCAATTTCATCAGACTGAGTCATGTCACGTTGTCTTTGATTCATGTTTAATTTATATTTTTCTCTCTGCTTTTGATAACGTGCTTTCTGTGCAATGGATCACGCCTGTCATATGTTAGTTAGTTTGAGCATATATGAAACAAATATTCTGAATTGTATTTGTTTTCAGTTCTTTAACGGATCTTACTCTAGATGGCTCTCTTTTTGGCTGTCCATTTGATTCCCTTTTGCGTCTCTTTTGTTGCCTTAATCATAGTCTTTCCTGTTTATCCAAATATGATTGCATTAGTAAATTGTTTGTGGAACAGGTTTCATAAAACTTCTGTCATAGATTAATAAAGTAAATATAATCGATTTAATAATTTTTGTCGAAAAGGTTTCATAAACTTATGCTCTAGATTAATAAATTATTCTTACTCTAGAAGGATCTGTGTTTGGCTCTCCGCATGATTCTTTTCAGCGCCTCTCTTGTTGAGTTAATCGAAGCCTTTCCTGTAAATTTATGGTTAAGGGTTTCATAAATTATGATTGTATAGTTAAAAATAGATATAAATTATTTGTAAGATTAAAAATAGTACTTTGCTTCTTTGAACTACAAATTGGTTTTGTTGTTCACCCTTGTTCTGTTGATCATCGCTGATCAAGTCCTCGCTGATTGAATCCTCAATTATCTGCCAAGAATTCTTTTGTTGAAAACCATTCTAATACGAAGACTGATATAAAATTTAGAATATTCAACTCCAGTATGTATGAGTATTCACTTACATGATAATAACTTGGTTTTGATATTTGACATACAGGTTGAAGAAGAGATTGTGGTAGTTTTCTACCAATATTTCCAGATGGAGTGCGTGGTGGCCTGTAATCAAGAGAGATTAGAAAACGTACCAATAACATACATGTCTAGACCAAACTGAAATATATTGTAAAACCTAATGTTTGTACCTCATATTAGCGGGAGTGGAGAAAACTGATGAAAACCTATTTTGTTATCTCAACTTCAATGAAACCCAATTTTTTTTTATCAATCGTGAAAAGGTTATGGGATTCTGTTTATTAGGAAACAATTTCAACTTCAATGGAACTCAATTGTATTTAATAATCGCAAAAAGGGTAACTGTTAGGAAACAGTCTTAGATTAGGAAATTGTTTAGCCAATTTCGTGAACGATCTCAACCACTCTTTGACCTAGATACACACACACCACCTTTCCTTAGACTATTGATATGTCACAAAGTTTAAACAGTAATTGATGAATAGTCGCTGGATTTAACTAGCACACTTAGAGGTGTAAAACGTGCCGGCCCGGAACAACCCAGCCCAAAAAGTTACGTGCTTAGCGTGTTGCGTGTTGTGATGGGATGTGCCAGAGATTCATACGTGATGTGCTGTGTTAAATGACGTGCCGTGCTGTGCTGTGCCAAAAAAATAAACGTGTTGTGCCGTGTTGTGTTGGGCTAGCACACTTATTTTATGTTCTCCAAAACAAATATTTTTGAGATATTTTAGTTAGTACATGTAGTATTACAGAAATAAACAAGCATAACGAAAATAAAATGTCAGAAATTGGTTAAATCAATGATTTCTTTTTTGTGAAATATGCATCAAATGTGATGTATTGTGTAGTATTTTACGCATGATGTGGCGTGCTTTCTTCGCGTGTTGTGCTGTGCCTATTTTTCTGGCACAACACAACACATTAAATAAACGTGATGTGCCCGTGTTGTGCTCGAATTTTAACATGCTGTGTTTGCCATAAACGTGTTGGCCCGTCCAAATTTACACCTTTTCACACTTACAAATTGTCAAGACTTGCACTTTCTGTCCCGTTGTAGGGAATGTAGATGTTCGTATGAGTTTGAGTATAACACCGTTTTAGCCAGAGTCAAATGAACTGAAAATAGGTTAAATATCTTGAATTGGTCTTACTAATTGAAAAAAAAAACTTTGAATAATCACCACAATATGCAATACCAATCCAAAGCCCGGGACGTTACGGCTCGGGTCATTTACTAGTAGTTTCTAAAATAACGGAAGTACTATTTGGAAAAAATACACTAAAAAATTCATTTAATGCATGATAAATATGAGAACATATACACAAAACTTTTGTTATTTATAAAATAAAATGAAGGCCCTTAAGTTATTGGTAGAGTACTACTTGTTGGGTGAGTTCAACCAGCAAAGCAGAATGATGTATCTTTTAACTTCAAAGACAATGGTGACAGAACAAAATCTTGCATCTTACTACAAAACATGTTAGTTAATGTAATATTAAATGATATAATAAAAGTGTAAGTTAGTAATAATTATTGCTAGATAAGTTAGTGTGTGGAGGAGAGTGTTCCACATGTTTCTCTAGTACGAGGTCTTATATAAACCATGTAAAAGAAAAAGAATGTAATGCGAAAATAAGTTATCAAGAAATAAAAGAGAACGAGAAGAAAATAAGAGTTTCCCACTTCTCCACTATCAAAATTGGTTCCAATCTCTTATTATTCTCCCAAATATCCAACAGAATAAAAAAAGCTTAAGGTGCGCCTTCGTATGTTCGATATGAACTTACAAATGTTTTAATTTGCTTATATATATAGTTTTTAAGGTTAATTATTTAGCGAACTTGTGCTTGCAGATATTGAATTATTTACTAGAGAGTAAAACATTGAAATTTTTTTGGTGATGGACTTCTAAAAATCAAACTCATAATTGTTTTGGAGCCATTTTGAACTAGATAATCGTATGGGCCTAATGGTGAAACCCGAATAAAATGTGGAATTGGAAGTTATTCTCACATTTATTAATCCGCGATAGATTAATAATCTTGCTAAGATAATATGATTTTCTGGTTCCTACTTAGGGAAGTGTATCTTTTTTTTTATAATAATTTCACCAATTTCATAAGATAATATATATTTTTCAAAATTCCTTACAAAGACGAACTGGCATTATAACTAATAATTTTTATATTTGTATTAGTATAATGCCTTGTTAAACAAGGTTTTTCTTGTTTTTTATTTTTTCATTCATATTTTTAGTTGATTGGACTTCAACCTTGAATTTATACCAAGTTTAAAATATAATTTTATAACAATATGAACAGATTTTAAAACTCAAGATTGTTATATTATGGTAATACCAATTTACTCTATTTTAAAAAAAAAGTTTTAATTCAAAACACAAGTGTTATCAACACAAATATCCACGGTCTCTCCTCTCTGTAAATCGGGGGATTATGCATGCTTAACTCAGTTGCAATTTTTTCATCAAATCTGATTACTACTCTTTCTCATTATAATTACCCCTTATTTCCTTATGTTTAGTTCTCAATTATGATTCTATTTGTATAATTTTCTTCTCCTTTCCCCTCCGGTTTTGATTGTTCTTTTATTTTTTCAATTTCTTTTAATTTTATATGGCTAACTAAGCGTTTCTGTTCTCTCCTAAAATGTTTATGCAGCTTGTGGTTTCTTCAATGGCGTTTGCCGAGCTTGTTACTTTAGATCGTTTGACAGAATGGAAGATCTATGAGGTCGTCAATGGCATTTGGTAAATGAGAAACCTCTTCCGATTCAACTCAGAATCCCGATTTAGGTACCCATCCCTCCCTTGTTTCATTTCGAAAAAATTCAAACGCCCCAAGCACCAAGTCAGCCGAAATTTCAGGTTTTTCGTAATTATAGGAATCCTCCTAACCAGCTGTACCTTCCCTATGCGTTTTGTTATGCAAAATTCTATCTTTACTGAATATCCTTAACAGAAAGGTAACAATATCTTTTACCTTCCTAACTTAAAAATCAAAGAACCCTATATCTTTGTTTTAGAATCATTTCATTCCCTAAACCCTAGAGTTCTAAATCAAAAAGATTGGTTTACAATGGAGAAGGAAGGAAATAATGAAGTTGGAGCTTTGGTCAATAAGTTCAAACAAGCTACACTTGCTCTAGGTAACACTGAAGAGATGGTCGTTGTTCAATATGAAAATAACAATGGGAAAAAAGATGAAGGAGAAAATGCTTGGGAAGCTTCTGCTATTGGGAAGGCACTACACCCAATTTAACGTTTAGCGAGAGCTTAAATCTGTTGCTGACTGGGCTTGTAACAGATCTCTGCCGTTGCTAAACACCCAGTCGCAGTTTTTCGCTACAGCTTTAGCTCTGTTGCTAATTTCGGTCAGCAACGGCAGTCACAACAGAAAACAACTGTTGCGAAACAAAAATTTAGAAACAGCAGAAAACTGTTGCTAAGTTTGAGTTATTCCGGGATGTTTTTTTTTCGGACAGGATATAGGTGTTCTGGTTCAGATTTAGCAACCACATTTGGTCGTTGCTAAAGTTTTGCAACAAGAAAAATGAGGTCAAGTCTTCGTTGACCTAGTTTAAAATCCCAGTTCCCTGGAACTGCCATGGCTCTTCCTATTCTGATAATTCAATCTGATAAGCCTCACATTCAACATAAGATTATAATTGAACTATGAAACACAAGAAAAAAGCCATGACACAACAAGAACTGTTATTTTGTTATATCTATTAATTTAACATTACATCAAGGAATCTCACAAAATGTTTTAAAGGGAAAATGAACTCATCATTGTTGGATTCTGAAGGCAAAAAAACAACAACTGATATACAAATAAATGAAGTACTTGCCCATATTGTTTACTTGAGCTAAAATACATGAAATCTTTCATTGCACAGAATAGGGCAAGTATGGATACGTCTGCTCCAATTAACTTTAAGTTCTTCCATCACAGAGATCCTTAGTACTGCAAGAGTTAAGTTTGAGGATAAGCCTATGGGGCCGTAAATTTGAGTCATGAAATGAATGATGCATTTGGAAATAATCTCAAACTATTTAAGATTTGAAGGTC
The DNA here is from genome assembly GCF_003573695.1 of Papaver somniferum. Lineage (NCBI taxonomy): Eukaryota > Viridiplantae > Streptophyta > Magnoliopsida > Ranunculales > Papaveraceae > Papaver > Papaver somniferum. Next base: position 200,363,715 of record NC_039362.1, on the reverse strand, counting down.
TAATACAACTAAGACTGAGTGAATGTACTGACATTAGAGTTTCAGCAATCGCACCTCGTGCTAATGGAATGGAAGGAAGAAATACGTATGCCCTGTGCTTTCTGTACGTAAGTGAAAGCTTCATTCATTTGGCTAAAGGTAAAGAGTTGGATTTCTGCGCAAGTATAAGAATAAGCATCAAGGAAAATCCATGAATCTAGTATTCAACAGAACCTAACAGCACATTGTAATTAGAATTCAAAAGAGGGAGATTTTCCATAATTGTAACAGGTTATAATATTATCACCTTAGCAAGCATCTTTCAATTTGGTACACCCAGTAATAGTCCATGTTTTTTGGAGTCGCAATGTCAAACTTTTAGTTGACGCAGTACAATAAGTTTGCATGTTGGTAGCTTGATAGCTGCTTGTACTGCCGACTTATGAGCCTCCCCATGACTCAAATTGTTGACCATCCTTCCACCGAAGTGTTGTACTGATGAAACACATGCCAAAAAGCTCAAATTGTTGACCATCCGAGACAACTAAACAGAACAATAAATACTGATCACATGGCCGGTAGTCCTGACTGGTCTAAAACTGGTTCAAGATGAACTGGGGTTACTAGGCTATACCAATAGGGTTCACCAGTAGGAAAAATCCTCAAAGAATTGCACTTGCAGTTTGTTTCTTGAACTTCAGATCAGAAGCTTTTTTATTGGCTTATTCAGTGACTTCTCAAAATACTACCAAAGAAGAATGCAAGGATACATTCACTCTTATAATTAAAGAACAATACCTAACAATTTGTTTAATGTTGTATAGGCCTATATTTGTGTGCTTACAACTGTGAATTTTATCGGCTCCATTAGGTTCCAGCTGAAAGCCTTAGTCTCTGTCTGTCAAAAATACAGATTCCTGTCGGCATCTCTTACTAATGTCAGTTGAGATGAGCCCATAGGTAATAAAAGCACAATGTTGAAGATAATTCAATTAGTAAGATGGAAAAGCTACATGGGAATGATATAAAACAATTCTAATATGACACTTAGCAAGAAATACCTGCATAATCAGCTTCCTCACTGGAGTTGACAACCGATCATATAAGGTAATGCTGCGATCACCGAAAACCCCAAAAAAATGGAAAACAACAAATGTGAGCAACTTTTTTTTTTCAATCTACAATGTGACACTAAACGAAGTAATGACTTGAAGCGCGTACTAAATGAGATAGCCTGAAATCATTCATCGTTACATACCTGCTAGATGTGGATAAAATATTTGGTTCACCAGAATTAAATGGGCTCTGACCTATTTCACAAGATGTACTATGTCATATAATGCGGATTGGCATAGGTAATGTATCAGAAAGTGTGCAAAACCTACTGTGATCCCATATATCAACTTGAGCACCAGCTGTTGCAAATTGATCACCATCCCACTGGTAATCAACAGCCCTGAAACAAACACCAAAGTAATAGGTAATTAATGAAGTTTGGAATCTAGCAATAGTTGTATCTAAGAAGATTACATTACTAAGTCTGATTTCTCTCTGATAAAAGATGCAAGCTAACAATTCATACCAGAAGCATTCTTCCACACATAAACGGCCAGCGGCTAAAAAGTAACAAAATATCTACATCAGAAAAATAAAACTCACATCTACTTCCACACATATTGCAAACCAACAGATGATTCATCTGTTTTCATAACACTTGAGTCTGGAACATCTCACCGAAGTCGATGTAAAAGGGAGAAATACACACTCCTATTAAAAGATGCATAAATATGTACTAATAAATTACAGCGCGGTCAAACGATAACTTCAAAATGGTATCATGTCCTTAACGAACAAACCTTACCTTCTCATAGTAATTTAGGGCGTGGTTAAGATCACCTACACGAAGCATTACTTGGCATGAGCTCTGGTGTAGGTCCCTCTCTAAAGATCAAACTTGTAACCGTCTGGATCTTCAATAAACGCAATTACAACACTGCCACCTTTGACAGGACCAGCTTCGCTCATTACTTCAGTAAACCTAAGTGCTTCTTTCGTAAGTGGTAAGTGGATTTTGAAATAATGGAAGTGTCAAGGTAAATATATAAGAAATCTTGGCAGCATATGTCCAACGTGTACCATACAGTGGTGTCTATAGACCAATTCTTAAATCTGTAAAAAGAAAAAAACAGGGAAGTCAACACGACAAAAACCAAACCATGATACAACCATTTCCTTAGACATATCGAATCTCCAATGTTGATGGACTATGAACACAGGCAGGCTGTTGTGTTGGTTCCACACTAAATTCTCCCTCTTGGTTTGAGATGTTGTGCATTCGGTCAAACTCACATCCCTCCATGTTTGAGTAAGGGGGCCAACGTAGATAACACCATCCAAGCATTTCAAACATCATTTAAAATGTATGGTGCTTCACTTTCATCCATCTAGAATCAAACAAACAATCAAAGGAAGACCGTATAAGCGAACAATCGAGCGGATGCAAAAATACAATTAAGCAAGAAATTACAGTTGCATCAATTACAATAACTATCAAGTCTGTGTATACATTTCGCTGCCAAAGATTCTTGTACCTTCATGGATTTCACTATCATAAAATCCAAGCACACTCTCTAACCCCACCTCTAGCGCTCATTTTTACGGAATCTCAGAGAAAAAGACAAGAAAAACATGAAAGGGAATCAATTCATACAAAATAAACCGAAGCAAGATATAGAACCCAGATTGTGAATCCATTTAGGTGCAATAAAATCCAAATTGGCGTCTTCAAACTTCAAAGATTTTTTTTTATCTGATGCTGCAAATGCTTCAAAAAAAAAAAAGACCTAATTTAGTGAGAGAAATAAATAAAGGATTTGATTAGGAAGGAGAAAATAGATAAGTAGAGATTTGAAACGGAATTGATGTAACAAAAAGAAAGAAGATTGAGTCAACACTAGAATAGAAAATTGAATTCTAAGTGAACACCACGAAGTGTTAATATGCTTGACCCTTGGAAGAAGAGATTACAATACCACTATCATTATTGGACGACGACCAAAGGGAGGAGTCCCTATGTATTGAAAAAAAAAACAAAAATGTCCGTCACAAACTTTGTGCAAAAAAAACAAAAACAAAATTTAATTTCTGGAAATTCATAAACAGATCGACATAATTGATTAGATTGATGATGGATTTCGATCAAATGAAGTTAAACAAACAAATTACGTCGCCAAATTACATAAAAAAATAGATTCATTCGATTAGAATCGATCGATTTCATGATCGTGTTCATCTAAAATACAAAAAGAAAAAAAGCCAATTCTGAGAAACTAATCAAATCGACGCTTTCATAACTTAATATGATACAAACAAACCTTAAAAGGGTTTAAAAGTTAAATGACTAAATATTCATGTCTGTTCGGATAGAAGAAAACTGAATTTACAGAGAGGAATGGAATGAAAAAATACAGAGAACAGAATATGTCGATAAACCGAGAAGAAGAAGTTATTTCCACCCGCCCCTTTACATGCCCCCACCGTTTCGGCTCAGTTACTAACTCACTGACTCAACTGAGTCACACCCACATTCTTATTTCCACTCTCTTAGATTTAGACTTTAGAATCAACCACGATCACAAACCCATTTGTCGAAATCGAAAATGAAACAAATCCATACCATGATCTAATTAATCAACCAAGAATCAAGATCACAAACCATTTCTTCAAATCGAAAATCAAACAAACCTGTATCCAGACCTAATCACAAAATGGATATAAAAGGAAAAATTGGTGAAGAGGGAGAAAGAAAAGAAAAACATGAGATAATTGTATAGATTTAACTGTTTTTTCACGCTTCCAAATTCACTATTTGAGACTTTGAGAGCTGGCACTATGGAGGGGTTCATCCCCTAACTATCCCTCAATTTCCCTCAAAAAACCAAAATGGCAACCACTATGGTCTCCCAAATCCCTATATGAGTAGGGATATCTCTCCCCTTCTCTACATGGAGAATCACATCTGATCCCGCTTGTAGGGAAGAGAAATCACACGGCTACTCAGTTGCCGTGTGAAATTCTTCTTTACGGTTACTCAGTAGCCGTAGCATTGTACACGGTTACTGAGTTTCTGTATTTGGTTTTTAAAGTTTTATCCTAAAACTTTCCATTTTCACACTTTTTTTTACAAAACTCTTTTTTAACCTATTATATTTTCTTTTTACCTATCAAATATCGTTTTTTATTTTAAAATATCTTTTTTTACCTTAACAAATATATTCTTATCGGAAAAAATAAATGGGAAAAAAATATACGGCAACTCAGTATCCGTTCGGCACTATTTACACGGCTACTGAGTAGCCGTTTCATATAGGAAAGAAACGAGAGGACACCGTAGCTAGCTTGGCTTCATCGTGCCATCCCTTCTCTATACATATAAGGATAGGGAAGGGATATGCAACACCATAATGCTAGCTCTGAGTTACAGAGGAAGCAAAGATATGAAAAAGAAGGAGACAAAAAAAAATGAGGAGTCAGACGGAGAGATTGAGAACCCGTTTCATCTTTACAGTATTTTTTATTTTATTTTATGGTTTGTTGACTTGACTCGTGGTGGGATTGTTGGACTTGGAAACGGGAAATGCTATTGCATGGTGTTTCTTAGTATTTTTTGCCTCTGTCAACCTTGTGGACTATGCAGGTCCGGGTTTTTTTTTTTTTTGGCTATTAAGAGAATGTTGCACGTCCGATTCTTCGTCGTCCCTTCACTGCTGCAGCAGTAATCTAGTTTTATCATCTTTTCTAATTCTTATTCAAAGTGCAATTCTGATTAATGGAAACAAATTGCAATTCTGATTAGAAAATGCTAAACAAATCTACAAAAAGATTAACAAAAAAATAAATTTACTGAATGAATTAGAATTGAGCAAGCAAATTGATTACAGAAGTTGGTTTTTCGTATTTTAAGGAACTGAAAATACAATCGTGGGTTACGTTAACTGATAATTTTGGAAACCCTAATTGAAAATTTTGGGGAAAATCGGTATAATAATGGAGAAGTGAGATTTACCCCATATCAAACAGATCTTGATCATCTTCAACCAATGATGATGTTTGGATAAGAGTCTGTATTCCGGGTTTTGATGTTCTTCATCGCTTCCAATAAATAACATAAATCAGAAACAAAATCAAAATCTAAATGAGAAATAAAAGAAGAAATCGAGAAATATACATTGAGAGACTGAGATGAAACAGAAGAGTAGAGACTGGGAAACTGCAGATAGAGGAATAAAGAGAAGAGAGTTGGGGAAGAGAAGGATTCGGCTGCGGCTGCTCCGCGAGTAAGGAAGAAGAAAGAGGTTGAAGAGAATCTTATCTCTTCGTTAGAAACAAAAAGAGAAATATCGATTGTCTAAGGTCAATGGGTCAAGGAGTCAAGGGGAGGAAGTATATTAATACCATTAAAAGAATATCAAAAATATGGGCGGAAAAAGAGTTGAAAAGTGTTACCTGGAAGCATGTGACCTGCATGCTTCTGAACTCCGTAGTTGCTACTAGCAACAGAACCATGGCCGTTGCGAGATTCGAAACAGATAATATCAGTTGCTAAAATTTAGCAACATCTTTTTCTTGTTGCTATTTAGCAACAGCTCCAGTTCCGTTGCTAATCTGGGTTGCTAAATGCTGAATTTGGTGTAGTGAGGTCATCATCGAAGGAAGAATGAATCATGATTTGGTCCAACAATACATCAAGTTCACTTGGTCATTTGTTGCTGAAAAAATCTTCGTATTATAAAGATCGAACCTAACCTTTTCATTTTCAAATTCAATGATTGGGATCTGCTTAATACTGTTATCAATGAGAGGCCCTGGAATATCAACAAAAAACTTTTGGTGGTTCACGATTATATCCCTACTCTGGTTTACACTGAAAAACACTGAGGATTTCAACAGTTCTGGATTCAGTTGAAGTTTTTCTTGTCGGAGCATATGAATGTTGTTGTTGTCACCAAAATCGGTGAAATAATGGGAGAAGTTGTGGCTATTGAACCTAAGGATGTCATACCTATTGGGAGTGATCCTGTCAAAGTCTGTGTCAATATCGATCTCACTGACCCACTAAGAAGAGGTGTAAAGGCTATAACTAATGCAGGCTTGTCTAAGTGGATCAAGTTCTACTATGAGCATCAGCCAAGTGGTATTTGCACAAACTGTTATGTAATCAAACATTGTAAAGTTGCTTGTAAGGATGCTGTTATTTTCCTTGAAAAGGCACATGAAAAGCCTTATTTTTTCGGAAAGGTAAGCAATTTTAGGCAAACAATTTCGTCGAATATCAACATGGATGCTCCAGTTTCAAGGAAAACCCAGAAGAAGTTCGCCAAAAGCATTGTTTTTGTTCCACCTAAAGATGGAGTTCCTTTCAACCTAGGTAGTTTTCTCACTGATAAGGATACTAGCAATGAAGAAGCTATTAGACTAGGTAAAAGAATTAGAACCTCTGAAGACTACTCGTCTAGCTCTAATGATGTCATAGATTCTTCCATCAATGCCAATGGTGATGACCTCCTGGTGAACCAAACAGCTCACAGGTGCACAACTTCAGAACCACAAGCTGAAGCAACATTATTGGAGAGTCAGGTAACCCCTATTTCTCATGCTTTCTACAATCTTCTCTTACTGTTTTTAATATGCATTCTTATTAATTTCTATCATTATTTATTAAGTTTTCTGAATTTCTGCACTAGGATTCATCAGTTTTCATACCATATTACTTATATTTACTTTCGTTTTAAGGTTCTCTTATTTTCAGTTACTCATTTATTGTGTCTGAATTCTAGTTACGTTTATTATAAATTTTGCATGCAACATAAAGCCTGTTATTTAGTCTACAAGTTTACTATAATCACTCTCTTTTGGGATGTCATTCACATCAATACCATCTGTAGTGATCTGAACCAAAACTACTTTGTCACCATGAGAATCCTCTCTTGGAATGTCCAAGGTTTCAAATCTCCTTCCACTAGAAATCACCTCAGTGACTTAGTTAGAACTCAAAACCCTGATATCATCTTCCTTTGTGAAACTAAATTAGGTCAACTCAAGAGCAAACCACTTCTCTCCCATTTCCAGTATCCTAACCAAGCCTTTATAGAGCCTGTAGGCCTTTCTGGGGGCCTTGTTATTTTGTGGAAAAATGGGTTCACCTGTGACCTTGTTTATTCGAGTCTTAATATGTTCAACTTACTCATACAATATGATCAAAGTAAGTCTGAAGAAAGAACAATGGGATTTTATACATAAAATTAGTACTCAAGTTAACTCTCCCTGGATCCTTCTAGGTGACCTGAATTTTCACTTGCTGGAAAATAATGATAGTCCTTCCTCCTCTTTAGATGGGTTTGTCAATAATATTGTTAGAACTTGTGGTCTAGAAGATATTGGTTATGTTGGAAGGAACTATAATTGGACTAGTAATAACTTAGGCACAGGTTCTAGGAGATCTAGAATAAACCTAGCTCTAGGTAATGGGGATTGGAGTGCTCACTTCCCTAAATCCAAATTACTGCATCTCACTCAAGTTGGGAGTGATCACAGCCATATTCTTCTAGTTACAGATGCCACTTCTCCTAAATGTTGGAAACCATTCAAGTTCTTCTTTAATTGGTTAAATGACAATACTTGTATCCCTGTAATAGAAAATGCTTGGAACACCAGTGTTGCTGGTTCACCTGGCTTTCGGCTTATCCAAAAACTTCAAACAACAAGAAGAGATCTATCTCTTTGGAACAAGGAATAATTTGGTGATATCAACCATAAGGTGGACAAGATACAGCAACAACTTAATATCCTTCAGGAACAACCTTTCAATGCTGAGACTCACAATAAAATCTTCTACATCAACAAAGAGCTGGAGTAATTTGCATAAAATGAAGAGTGAATTCTATCAACAGAAATCAAGAGACCATTTTATTAAGGACATGGATACCAAAAACAAATAATTCCATATTAAAGCAAATAGAAAGAAAACCAGAAATAATATAGATTCCATCAAAGATCACAGCAACAACTGGATGCATTCTAGAGAGGAATTTTTTTTGCATCTTCAAGACTATCAGCACCACCACAAATCCTATTCTGGAGGAGGGCCTATACTTAACAATTCCTACATTGTTTACTGAAGCAGAGAATTCTCTTTTGACAAGGATTCCTTCATCTCAAGATATTTTCAATACTTTAAAATCAATGGAGAATTGGAGTGCACCAGGACCAGAAGGGTTTCAGGATGGCTTCTACAAGAGTCAATAGAACATAGTGGGTGAAGATGTTTGCAGAATGGTCACACGATTCTTTGAGACTAAACATATTCTGAAGCAGATTAACAAAACTTATATCTCTTTAATTCCAAAGAAGAAGAAACCTATCTGTGCTGCTGATTATAGAGCAATTGGTCTATGTAATACTTCATATAAGATTATTTCTAAGATTCTAGTGAACAATATGAATCCCTTCATGGAGAAAATCATATCTCCTTATCAAGTTGCCTATGTTTCTGGAAGGCTTATAAGTGATAACACAATTATTGCTCAAGAAATAATTCACTCAATGAAGAAAAAGAGGGGTCAAATAGGTTGGTTTGCTCTCAAACTTGATATGTCCAAGGCATTTGACAGACTCGAATGGAGCTTTCTCATTAAAGTCTTAAGATATTTTGGCTTATGTGAAGATTTATGTGATCTTATTTATCAGTGTATCAGCACCACTTCACTCTCTGTTATGCTTAATGGTTCACCATGTTAAGAGTTTCATCCTACAAGGGTAGTAAGACAAGGTGACCCCCTGTCACCTTATCTGTTTATATTGACAATGGAGTTTTTGTCCAGACAATTCAATTTAGCTTAGCAGAATAACACAATTAAAGGTATTAAAGTGGCTGCTCATTCACCAGCCATCAATCATTTGCTTTTTGCAGATGACTGCTTGATTTTCACTCAAGCAAATCTTTCCTCGGTTAACCATCTTCTTGAGCTTTTACATAACTTTATCTCTCAGTCTGGGCAGCTCATCAATTTTGAGAAATCTTCAGTGTATTTCAGTAAGAAGACTAAACCAGAAGTTGCAACTACTCTAACTCAAATACTTGGGGTTAAAACAATGTCTTCTAAAGAAAGGTATTTAGGTTCCCCTCTCATTTTGGGTCATTCAAAACAAGAAACTTTTAAGAGCATTGAAGAAAACTTTCAAAACAGATATACTTCTTGGTCTTCTACTTTTTTTACTCAAGCTGGCAGAGGAACTATGGTTAAACATGTGCTCAACTCAATCCCAATATACCAAATGGGAACCTTCAAGATTCCTTCACAGGTACTGAACAAGCTCACAACTATTCAAAGAAATTTTTTTTGGGGTTACAAATTAAAAAGAGGATTAAATCCAATTGGATGGAATAAAGTTTATAAACCTAAGGACATGGGTGGCATGACTTTTAGAGATTTGGAAATGCTTAACTTGGCTCTTCTTACAAAGCTTGCTTGGAGATTACTCACTGAGAAAGATTCAATATGGACTCAAATTATGGACGGTAAATACTTCAAAGAAGGCAATATTCTGCATCAAAAGATTGAAGCAAATAATGGCTCATACACTTGGAATGGCATTACCAAAGGGTTGTTAATTATACAAAAGCATTATTTCATGGAAGTTAATAATGGGAAAAACACTAAAATCTGGCTTGACAGCTGGATTCCAGGTAATTCTCATCCCCCAACTCCTATAGATGATCTTCACAGATTTTATCAAGATGTTGAGGAGCTTCTTCTGCTAAACTCAAACTCTTGGAATGTGGAGCTTCTAAACAAGTTGTTTGATCTAGAAACTTCTCAGCAAATCCAAAGAATCTTCATGTATACAACCAAAGATGACATTGTGATTTGGATGCCATCTAGAGATGGTAAATTCTCTGTCAAAAGTGCGTATAAACATCTGACTTTGTCTGACAGAGCTATTCAGATTAATGGTAGAGTTATTCAAGCTTCAGTATGGAAATCTCTTTGGCATTGCAGTGCAGCTCACAAAATCAAGGTTTTCACATGGAAATGCATTCATGGCATTCATTCAACCAAGGCAAAGCTTTCTATATATAATGACTCCTCTGATACTCGGTGTGGGTTTTGTGGCAACCATTATGAAACCATAGAACATCTTCTGCTAGAATGTTCTTTCTCCAAAACAGTGTGGAGACATCTCAATATTAATATTGAAGAAGAACAAAACAGGTTTGGCAGTGTCTCTAAATGGGTTGAGGATTGGTTTTCTAGTAATCTCAATTCATCTAATGAGAAGAGACTCCTCTCTCTTATGATCGGTTCTTGGATTCTGTGGAAAAATAGGTGTGATGCAGTATTTCAGGGAGTAGCTCTCAACCCACTTAATATTGTGCACATAATCAATTTCTATTTAAACTCTCATATGAACACTAGTTCCATGCATATTTCTGATTCCATGCATAACACTAGTTCTTCATTATTAGCAGTGTCAATATGGAAACCCCCTAGACAAGAAACCTTAAAATTTAATATTGATGTTTCTTTTAGCCATAATACTAATCAATTGGGTACTGGAATAGTACTACGTAACTTTGCAGGTATCTGCCAAGGCATCCAAGGACACTACTCAGATGGAGTTCTAAGCCCTGAAAGCGGAGAATGCATGGCGATTCGTGAAGCTTTAATCTGGGCAAAAGACCTGAAGTTAAAGAGGATCCATATTGAAGCTGACGCTAAGCTGGTCATTCAATCATTACTAGATAATTCTCTCTTAATCCAATGGGAAAATATAAACCTTCTCAAGGAAATTAAACATTTAAGTTTAAGTTTTGATTATTGTAAGTTTTCGTTTGTTAGTAGGGATGATAATCAAGTTGCAGATGTTGTTGCTAAATCTGTCAGAGAAACATCATCCAACATATATCATCTCAATGAGTTTCCTGCAGATATTTGTGAACTCTTAGTCAGAGACCAATTTGCTGCTTCAGCATAATCAATAAATTTTTTTCTTATAAAAAAACAAAAAAGTTTTAATTTATAATGAAACTAGTTTTATGAAATTTTGCCGGAACTTCCACTTGCACAGTGCAATGGACGATAGTGCTTTACAGGTAAACATTTTTGTTTTGTTTTGTTTTGTTTATTTAAATATAACATTTTTTTTTGTTTGTTTGATTGTTTAACTTAAACAAAGTCTTCCTTTTCAGATATTTTTGGAGTGACCCCAAAGGGCTACTACGAAATATTTCGTCTGAGAAACCAAGAGTTTGTAACTGAATGCTTTAACATAATAGAGGAACACTTTATGGGTACCAATGGCGTCGTGCTTGGAGATATTTTTGATGAATTCATGCTCATGCCAAGCCTTGCTTTTGTCTAAAGTCTTTGGATGGAGTTTGGGGGTAGTATGAAGTCTTGGGTTGAGTTTGAACTTTTGATGTTGTCTTTTTTCTTTCTTTCTTTTCTTTTGAGGTTTGGTGTGTTCTGTTTTAGTTCTTTGTTGTTGTTAAGTTTGTTAGCCGTACTTTGTTTTTATCATAGTTCATATTTTGAAGTGATTCTTATCTCTATTATTTTTTTTCTTATGCGTCAGACTTTTTTTCTTCTCTTTGTTGAGAATTAACTGTAGAACACATAAGCATAGGAACAGGGCCACTACTGTGTGTCAGATATTCCCCTCATATCCTACATGTTCTATATTAGGATTTTGCTTCAAAGACACTGTCTTGCTCACCCATAGATCGGACTTAGCAGCCTCAAGACAGTTTATCCTAAACCAATTCAAAGTCATATATATATATATGCTCGGTATCATCGGGGCCTATGGGTTTCACTTGCGGTCAAACAACATTATAATGAGGTATGTGTTATTATTATTATTATTATTTGTGCTTTTTTCTTGTCGACTTTGTTTGAGTTAGATTTTGTATGTCTCGATAGTGTGAAACAAGTCAATTTAGGGGATTTCAGTAATGTCGTCCGACTCAACAAGTCAGGTTCAGATTAAAAAGATAATAATAGTTCTATATGATAAGTCTCCGGGTTATTATTCAATATGATAAATCTGGAATACAATGTGATTCAATGCCCTTCTTTTCCTCATTGTGAGTAAGAGGGCGAGACTGCAAGAGTTCAATTCTTACTACTGACAATCCTAACCGAGATAAATGTGTTACCTACAATTACTTCTTCTACACAAACACCCAAAAGAACTCGACCCCAGTTTAAAAAATAATAATGAATCCTACATTTACACGAATATCAAAATAAAATAAAAAAGTAGTTCTAAAATGAAAAACCGATTTTACTGATGCTCATTTGTTTGTCTAATTAGAATTTTTGACTGAAGTATATGGACACAAGTATAAAAAAGTAGTTGTTGTCCATAATTCTTTTAGATACTTAATAAAAGGGTATTCAAACATCAAAAGTAAAAGTTCATAAGCAAAAGTCATTTCTAGAAACAAAATAAATTTGATTCATAAAAAGTCATCTTTTTTGCTTTTAGAAGTCACTGTGAAATTGTATTCCCAAACAAACTCATAAATTTTTGGTTTCTAAAATTCGAATAATAACTTATTAAGTGGTATCCAAACATGCTAATATGGTGTTTGGATACCAGAAGCATAATTCAATCCCATAAGACGAAAGCAAAAATATTTTCCTTCACAAAAAATTAAGTTTTCTGTTAAAGATTACAAGTCATTCTGAAATTGTATACCAAACTCGCCTCTGACTTATTTGCTTTGTGAAGTCAAAAAACAACTTCTTAAATGGTATCCAAACATACTATTACCTTTCGACTTGTTGAAATAAAACACAATTTCGTAATAACTTTTAGAAGAAATTTTTTTTACAGAATGTTCAGATACCAGAAGTAGAAGTCACTCTCAGAAGTTTAAAGAAAAATATTTTGTTCATAAAAGGTTAGCCTTTTATTTAGAAGTCGTTTTGAAATTGTTTCGGGTAACTTTTTGTTCCTTTAGATGGTTACACATCCAGAAGTTGTTTTTTGACTTCCGAAAACAAAAAGTCAGAAACTAGTTTGGATACACAATTTTAAAATGATTTCTAAAAACAAAAAAGACAATTTTTGGTGAAGCAAAATGTTTTTGCTTCGACTTCTGCTCATGACTTCTGCTTCTAGCCAAACGCGCTGGAGACACCCTTGTAGTTTCATCTGAAAGTAAGAAAATATTATACCGCCCTTCACCATCCTTCTTTTCTCCCAAGTCAGACCACCTCACCTCCCTAAATTAAAACCTTCCTCTCACCCTAAAAACCCTAGACCGTTGTAAAATCCGACTGCTACTGATTTTCCGATTGAAGTAAGAAGAAGAAGAAGAAGAAGAAGAAGAAGAAGAAGAAGAGATGAAGGAAGATGAAGCAGCATCAAAAGCTCGTCCTCCTCACACAGAGCTATACGCTTTACTAAACATATCTCCAGAAGCTCCAGATGATGAAATTAGAAAAGCATATCGTCAATGGGCTCAAATCTACCACCCTGATAAATACCAATCTGATCAGGTTTCAATTCAATTTCACTACTAATCTCTTTAATTTTTGTAATTTGCTTTAAACCTTAATTTGTATTGTACTTAAATTCAATTTCAGATGAAAGATACAGCTACACAAAACTTTCAAAGGATATGTGAAGCTTATGAAATTTTAACAGATGAGAATAAGAGACAGATTTATGATATATATGGTATGGAAGGATTGAATTCTGGTTTAGAACTTGGACCTAAACTTAGTAAAGCTGATGAAATTAAAGAGGAGATTGAGAGATTAAAACGGCGAAAGGAAGAAGAAGAGATTTCATCTCATGTTCGACCGTCGGGATTAGTTCTTGCTGATATGTCTTTGCCGCAGTTTCTAGATGGCGGTGGCATCATGCAGGGGTGAGTGAGTGAGTGAATGTCATAAATTTGTGAAGTTTTTTTTATCTGTTGGCATTACTAACTCCTTGTTGAAATGATCATCAGGATGGCAATGTCCAGTGAAGTTCAGTCTCAAATATCAAAGCGGAATGCTATAGAAATTGGTGGAAATCTTAGTGTTAATAACAATTCTGGTGGTGGATTTGCTACTGCAGTATTGAGACATCAGGTTTCCTCTGTTGCTTCGGCGGAGTTCATGGTTTCAGCTGGTCTGCGAGCATTAATTGGGGCACAGATGACACGGTATGGAAATTGCTTTTCTAAGTCGGATCAATTTCCATTTAGTAGCTCTTGCCAGCTTAATCATTCCCTTTGCTATCACAACCACAACCGTCTAATGACCATTTCTTATTGTAATTGTATTTTTTCAGCCACCTGTCGGTTCACTCAAGTGCAACAAGTGGTATTGCCGTTTCCTTGAGAGATGGCTCAGTCAATCTATCTAATGCATGGACTCGGCAGCTCTCTGAGTCATCAAGTGGAAACGTAAGCTTCTTCACTGTACACAAAAACTCATTGTTTATTTCATGATCGAGTAACAACTAGGTTTATTTACCTCATCTAAGCTAACCTAACTTATGTTTCTATACTTTCACCAACTGAACTTGCAAATTTTATCTAATACACAAGTTTCTTCTCGGGGCAGCTTAAATATTAGCAACATAAGTAATGAGGGATGCCTCATCCCCTGAATTATGTTGTCATTTAAGGCACATCGTTTATATCTATTTTAATTTGTAAAAGAATGGTTTGTTGTATATAACTCATAACTTAATGTGTATGCTCCTCTGTGCTCCTCATGTCGTTCCCTATTTCATATTTTGGGCTCTGGGTAAAGAGTGGTTGTCTTCTGCTCTGCTTGAGGCGCACAATAAAAAATGTTATATCTGTACGATGCCATTTTGTTCACGACTTCATACTAATTGTTAAACTCCAGCTCCTAGAGATATGAATTATTCGTCCTCTAACCTTACTTTCTGTAGGCTGCTTTATGAAGATAACATTGTATCGTCTTTTCAGATACAACTTTCTTTAGGTGTGGAATCTTCTATTGCTGTTGGATGGCAAAAGAAGGATGAGAAAACATCTGCTACCGGAGAACTTAAGGTACTCTTTTTTTTTTCTGGGCAACCTAGATGCTCTCAACTTCTCGAGATATTTTACTGCTTTTCTTCTTTGCATATTTTAAAAGTTGATACTGGGACCTGGGTTTTCTTCTGTATGTTTTTGGATATACTAATATATTTTGAACCAAAAAGGAGTACATAATTTTGCAAAACATTGTAACTTTAGGGATTTTTATCCTAAGACTACGATTCCATCTTGAATGTGATGAGTGGTCAAAGCCTCGAGTGAGAGAAACCTGAACAGGTGTCTACATGTTTGATAAAAAAAGGCATTTCATTCAAGAATAATAAGATTCCAACGTTCTGCACAAAATTCAGCAGAGCTTGTCCCGTCTCCTGCTTAGTTGCGTCTACGCATTTCATAAACGGAGTTGCTTGTCATTTCACTAATTTCTAATATCAAAGCTTTTTGTACAAATCTTGGAGGCCAAGTTTGTCTTCATTTTTTAGAACCATTCTTCCACAGTTCTTAAAAGACAAAGTTTGGTGCGTGCTAGATTTTTTGTTCAGGTCGATTTTCTTCTTGCAGCAGTGGATAATATTGAATAGTCTCTTTCCAAACCCTGTACCCTTAACCCCGGCGCTGTTGAGAATAGCCCACATTGTATGGGCAACTTAAGCCCTCATATAATCTCTCTAGCTCTCCAAGTTTTCTAATTTAATTATTTTGTCCTGCAGAGGCGTGCAATAAAAATCCTCCATGTAATAGTGTTATTTTGGTTTCGTTAGCATTTTTATAAATGTAATTTGGTGTCTGCTGAACACTTACTTCACAATTTCCTTGTTTCCCTTGAGGTTTCTTTCCTCTCCTTCATGTAAGGATATTTGTTTGTTCTATATATGCATTGTTTCATTCAAATGTTTTTCCTTTGCAGTTTGGGACAAGCTTTATCGGGGCGTCAGGTCAATATACTCGGCATTTCTCTTCCAAATCTCATGGTCGGATAGCAGGGAAAATTGGAAGGTGTGTTCAAGTTTGTTTTGTAACAATCTATTTGTATAATCTGCTTGAATTGTTAGGAGGGAACAATTTGCTTAAGAAACTAGCGAGAACTGAGATGGCTTGGAATATATCTGTCAGGGTCTATGGCATGCATACAGATAATGTATAAAACTGTAAACATACAATTGTATTGGTCTTATTGAGTACAGTATTGGCAATTTAGTATGGATGCTCGTTACTGACACCGGTGTGTGTCTGTTTGTTAGTAGATCTTTTATGACCTTCCCCTTTTGTTTACAGCACTGCTCTCGAGTTTGAAGTTGGGGGTGGGAGGAAACTATCAGATTTCAGCTCTGTCCGGTGGTTCTATACAATAGGGATTCAGGTGACATGTTACTACTTTTATAGATTCTGCTAATCATTTTTTGTTTTCCATTTTTTTTATGCCAAGACTTTAGTAGCTATAGGTTTAGTATTCATTGCTTCTTCAGGAACCCTACTGCTATCTTTTGGTGTGCTTCCTAATTGGATTGGGCTTTTTATGTATACATGTACTGCATTAGTGCTATCACTTAACCTTTTTTTTTTCCTTTTTTGTTGGTAGGGGGTCTCGTGGAGATTCGAATTCCACCGTGGAGGCCAAAAGCTACTTATTCCTGTAAGTAGACTGCATTTTTGAAATTATGTAGTCTGTGTATACAAAATGCATCCCTTTCTAGTGTTTACTACACTAGTTTATCTTCAATTCATATTGAGAGTTAATATAAGCCTGTTGCTGACACTGTTCGGATTTGTAACAAGTTGTAGTCTTGAAGTTATCTGCTTAGAACACTATTTTTAAGTCTTTAGTTTTAAAATATTATTTCATTGCAGCATTGACACCTTTCCAGAAAAATGTTAAACATCTTGTATGCCGTCATTTGTATGTGTTCCTGCAATTAATTGACATAGCTTGTCAGTCGTATTATTTGTGTCATACAAGTACAATTACTATAACTTAAATAAACAATATCCTTGCGGGACTGAAGTTTATAAATGCCGGTGCATAGGTTTGTGGATTTCGTAAAACCTCCTGATTCATAGGTACCAACAAACCTGGTCGTTTCTACTTGATATGTAATTTGAAATGGAGGATCTGCTGGGATCGTTCAACAGGGTTTTCGTGATTAGTCTTGGATGTTTTTCAATAGTTTCAACTTTTCAATATTATAGGACTGAGTACTTTT
Organism: Papaver somniferum; assembly: GCF_003573695.1. Lineage (NCBI taxonomy): Eukaryota > Viridiplantae > Streptophyta > Magnoliopsida > Ranunculales > Papaveraceae > Papaver > Papaver somniferum. The sequence goes on along the minus strand of NC_039362.1, from coordinate 200,346,459 downwards.
GTCATTTTCAATATTTGGACCATCATCGCTGATGCTAAGCAGTGCATGTTTATATAGTGTCAAGACTCTGTAATAGCTTATTGAACACTTACACTACTCAGTGATCTAAACCTAAAATAGAGAAAGGTGTAGAGTGTTGACTGAGTTGCATGCTACCCCTGCAACCCTGCTTGTTCAGAGAATTTGGCATTTTATATTGGTATTTTTGATTTAACATGCTGTACTTGTTCAGTATAAAAACACAATGATTGAGGAGAGGGTTTTTCTCTGCATCATTCATGATTCATATCCGCTATATTTTATGCAGATACTGCTCTCAAGTGAGTTGACTGGGGGATTCGCAGCTGGTGCATTGGTGCTTCCAACGTCGCTTTATTTTCTCCTCAAGGTTAGTTTGGAGCATAACTTGCTCTTCTTTGTTTTCTCCAACAAATTCTGGTCACTTTAGTGTGCAGTACTTTATAGCTGTGAGCCCGTGACCTAGGAAAAAAAAAGGCAGTACTTTATAGCACCTGAGGAGGATATTTTGGTATATCAAGTATTATCGATTTGATGTTTGGTGTTTTGTTGGACCATTGCACGAACCAATTCTCATTTTGTCATTCATGTTTATCGGACTTGAGCAAGAAGAAGAATTATATGTAGATGTAGTCTAAAGGAACATATGAACTTTGACTACCTGGTGTTGATGGTCTGATAAATAAAAACTGTACAGCTGTATTTTCTCCCCTATCTTTTCGGCTGAATTTTCTGTATTGACACTATCAGATCCTATCACTATGAGCATTGACTGTACTATCTGTATATTGTGTATGATTCATTTACTTTGAAAATGCCCTGATTTACTTTCCATCCCTTCACGTGTTGATCTTAATTCGGAAGACAAACAATTATCTGTTGCATTCAGTTCAGTTTTGTAGGTTCCTTTGGCCAGTTATTCATGTGTTCCCCAAGACTCATCCCTACTACTCTTGATTTGCACAATCAACAGACATTTGTTCTCAAACCTTATTTCCTCAAAAGGGAGCGCAGAAAAGCACTGGATAAGTTGGAACAATCTTCAGCTCAGGTGTGTTTTTTTTTGTTAATATTAATCTTTCTTTACATTTCCATGTGCTCCATGCATGTTTTTCCTGTTACATTTTTTGGTCCTGAAAGTATTTAGTCAGCAGGAAATCTTGAAACACTAAATTGCCGGTTCTGATTGAGGTTGTAGGAATCTTGTTCTTCAGAGAACCGGATATATGTTTTCTCAACTCTTATTAAGTTGTCACACAATGACTCCAGTATGGCTCATTGAAATGTTTGCCCGCTACCTCTATACAAGATTAATTATACGTGTTATGTAAAATATGGTTGGAAATGTTTTATGGAAAAGTTGGGTGAAGTTCATCACTCGAGCTTTAGAAATTTTTTGTCTTTTATACCCCGATCGTCCTGTTGGGAATTTGTTAAGAAGGACATGCATCCATGATAGTTATAGTTCCGCGATCACAGATTCTGGTGTAGATAGGCAGTTAGACTTGGTTGCTTTTGATATTCTCATCAGTGTTTTTTGTACTGTAAAATGGATTGAAGTGTGTGCATGATATATTTCTTCCTCCCATAGGTTGAAATATAGTTTTTCTATTTTTCTAGTCTTTGTTTACTCTTATTCTTTTTATATTTATGCAGGTCAGGGAGGCAAGGGGAAAAGCTGATAAAGCTCAGCAGTTATTATTAAATGTGGCCACTAGGAAGACAACAAAGCAACTAGAAAAAGACGGGTTGGTAATTATCAAAGCGTTGTATGGAAATCGTAAAGCTTTCAAAGGGAGTGAATCACAAGAAGTAGAAGAGGAGGTAGCTTCCCAAATCCTGGATGTTACCTTACCTCTGAACTTTTTGGTAACTGATTCGGGCCAACTTAAGGTATTATTCTTTAACTTTTACGAGTCCTCAGGATTTCCCTGCAAAATCTGTTGCTGGGGTGTCCAAATTCGCAGCTCGACTTAACATCTGTTTAGCTTGCTTGATGTTATTGCTACTACCCCATAGAAACTTTTCTTTTCTTTCATCTGGACTTCTATTTTGATGATATGTCATGCATGTTTTTTGATGATATGTCATGCATGCTTTTTCATAACTTGAAACTTGGTTATCTAGTTTTGCACTAGCTTTGAAGTTTTTCTCCATGAGATATCCCTAGTAGTTGTACTAACCAAAACTACAAAGGAGTGAATGCATGATCATGGGGCAGATTTTAGATATGTCCCCACACAACCATGGCCAGGATGTATAACTGACCACGCTTAAATACTTCTATAGAATTAAAGAAGTCCAGGGATTTAATTGATAAGTAAATACTAGTAAAAACCAAATAAGAATCAAGTTGAATAGGGTCATGAAACTATATTATTTTAGACCCGTACTTCAGATCTTGGTGCCAGGCTTGTTTAGTTCTAGATCGATTATCTAGAGTCCGTCTCATGTTTGGTACAATTGGTTATTGGAAGAAATACATTGCAACTAGCAAAAAGAAAAAGTAGTGCAATAGGTGGTACTTCTTGAGCATTGAGTAATTTATAATGAGTGAACCAAAGTAAAAGTATAAGCTAGCCAAACTAGGATTACAAAAATTTCAATCTTTGAGTACTCTCTAGCACCAGCTCTGTAGAGCATTCTTGAGGAAAGAAAGTCTATAGTGAAAGGTTACTGTAAAATGTGCTCTTTGGGAATAATTTCACCTGTTCTACTTGTTGATGCAGCTACATCCAGGTGTGAAGAAGTCGGGCATTATGGGCTTCTGTGATCCTTGTCCCGGAGAACCTAAGCAATTGCATGTGGAGTACACCTATGGTGGTGACAGATATGAGGTATACTCCTTACCTCCCACTTTCCCTCCCTTTCTCCCTAGCATAAGTTATTGACATTGTTGATTTGTACAGGTTTTAGTCGACGACTACGACGAATTGGTGGTACCTCAGGCAGAACACAGAATATAATTTAGACCAGTGTTATAGGGAAACAAACAAAATTGTATTACAGAAAAGCTAATATTATTTGATTTTGATCTATTTCTTTAGACTTCAAGTTGACAAAGGAGAAAGATAAAAAATGTTGTCTTTCCACAAGCTTCTTTTTACTTTTCAGATAACTCGAGGTAGGGTAGGATTAGAGTTTCACCCTATGTTGTGTACATTAGTTGAACTTCAGTTCCATTTTTGTGTAATTACAGGTTTTGAAACTTCAAGCTCTAATAAGTTCTGCTCCGTTTTCATTGTTATCTATTATCTATAATTTTCAGTGTTATCTGTATGCATAGTTTTTTCAAAGAATTAAGAAAAGAGTATCGATATCTGTGTAAGAGTGCTTCTTGGGTAGTTCGAAAACAAAGAAATTAGACTTGGAATTCCATACACTCATATTTCGTCGCCAGCTTCTAAACTCATCGGCCTAACAAATTTAGGATATTTATTCCTCCATTCTGCAAAAATTAGTTTATGGATCCTACAATTACCAAATTCTCTTGCTACAACATTTACATCAGAGGAAGTCTACATAAAAAATCAACATCACTCTTGGCAAGTACTTTCTTAATTTCCAAATAGACTGCTAGTAATGTCAGTTCCTGATCTTTTTGGCCAGTTTCTGGGATTTGCATATTCCCATCCCATAAAAACATTTGTAAAGGAGCATTTCAGTCTGTTGAACACGGAGCCATTTCACTCTTTCCCCCTAGATCTGTAATATTGAAGACTTGTATATCAACATACTATGCTAATGCATAGATGATCTTAGCCTTGAAAAAATATTTAAAAATTTTACATCTTATTTGCGTCAGACACAATGAAAAAAATCCCATCTCTTTATATTTATCCAGATAGCAAAACCTGTTACAAACTTGTAATATTTCTCAAAATTCAAATGACTGAGTAGTAATCATTTAAGTCGGGACAAAATGTATCAAACTGATATTCCATAGTTGCTAATCCTTGACACCTCTTTAGTAAGAGAATTTCTTTCTCCTTTAGCTTCAGAAGCCAGGTTGGAAACCTTGAAAAATCAACAGAGCGTAATCAGTATTCATTGTTACAAAGAAAACAAAAAAGTCTCAGGAGAAACATGAAAAACGCATTAAGCTTCAGATTTCACAAATAGAACTTGAACGAGCAACTGACCTGTGACCGAAATCGAGATGCTTCTCTACTTGGAAGTTCTCCAACAATATCCTTCAAGCCTGTTCGAAAGAAAATGCTTTTAGATAAAACTCCACTGGACACGAGATTTGAACTGTCAACTAAGCAAGTATTTTAAGGAAGAAATGTTTGTGTACCTCTGGCTTGTTTCTCAATCTTATACGCAGAACGAATAACACCTTGAATCTGATCTCCAGCTTGTCTGCATTGTAAAACCAGTTTAAACAGATGAAACCATGAAATCACCGAGACACCAGATGAATACTCTAAATCTCAACTTATAGCTGCAACAGACCTAAGTTTTGTTCTTCCTCGCCGCATCTCCTCTTCCGCTTGTAGAGCCTTTTGCTGTAAGCGATCATAAAATATTTTAATACGGAAGCAAATGGGCTCTACAACTACATCATTTGAATGGATATAATAATCTTAACTAGTGTTGCCATTTTAGACCTCCACAATGTGTGTATGGTAAAAGCTAAACTAAAAGCTAAATTTAACTTTGGATTTGGGTATAGCAAGTCATTGTAGTGGGCAAAAAATTCTTTTCATGGACTATAACTGAGAAGGAGCATGATGCTAGGCTAGTTCTCAAAGACATCCTTATAGTGAAACTAACTCAAAGAGTGAGCCCCATATACCAAAAAAGTTCTCAAACCTAGCCTTGTTGTTAGGCCAGTTCTCGAACCTAGCTAGGACTAGCCTCAAGTTAGGCCAGTTCTCAGAACTAGCCCTTGTCATATTGCTAAATTTGGCATTCAGCTATAGCATATATCCTGTAATTGAGCTTTAGCAAGGACCAATGTGAGAAAAATTATAGCATACATGCTATATTTTGGCAACATTGTGGATGGTCTTAACGAAGCAAAACTAGAAGCTGTGGAAGAATTACCAAAACTATTAACTGCATAATAATATTAAGTGAGCATATATGCAAGCATCCAAAAAGATAAAAATACCTCCAGTTTTTCACTTTCAGCCTTCACAAGGTCAACCGCTTGTCGCAATTCCTTCACTTTACTCTCAGCTCTGGACAGCAAAGCCTGTTGCAAGACAAAATGTTTGTCATGTTACCTACTACAAAATAACCGCAAGACCAATCACAAAGAACGAATCAGCTAATGTTCTGAATTTTGATGTATATGCTCTAAATTTCCAACTAACAGAAACATCCGGTCAACATGAGACTTTATACCTTCACGTAATTATGAGGAACACAATTAACATTTATATCTTCCATTTTCTGGGGAGAGCTACTACTGATCGCCTACTTGTTAGAGGGAAAGTTTCTAGATTTGTGCCTATTGAGTCCAACTGCATCCCATGGAACAGCAGTGTTATTGAATCCACTATACATCTCTTCTGTGATTGTGTTTTTGCTCAGGCTATTTGGAGCGGACTCGAGCTAACTGGAGCTGCTTCTAATACTCTAAATTTCAAGGAGTGGTGCACTGGTTGGACAATAAGAACCTTGATAAAACGAAAGAGCTTTATAGATATCTGGAAGTTTAGATGTAAAGTGGCCTTTGAGAAAGTCCAGCCAAATCTTACAACACTAATAAACCAAATTAAACAAGTCAGTCGGTCACTCATTCAGAGAGACAAAGTTGAGAGAATCACCCCAAAGGAGAAAATGCCTTGTAGCGATGACCTTCTCTTTGCTTAGAAAATAATATTAACCTTGATAAGGATGTGATATACTTTGATGCTGCCTTAAATAAAAATTCTCATAATTTTGCTAATGGTCTGGTTAGAATCTCTAATAGTGGTAACAATGCTGTGGACATTGCAGGAGGATAAGGGAGATGTTGGAGCAGCGAGGTAGCTGCAGCCAGAGCTGCCAGAGAAGCTGTAAAGTGGGTTTTAAAGCTACAGTTAGAAAAAGTTCTCTTCCTTAAAGATAATAGAGATGTCACAGATTACTTTGTCGAGAGTAGAAATTCTGTGACTTGGGGAGTGGTGCTATCCTAAACGATGCAAATAGCTACAGACAACATTCTAATATTTTTTAAGTTTGGTTATGTAAATAAGAAATGTAATAGATTGGCCGACTTTCTTGCTAAGAACATACTCAAAAGCCCAACTCCATCTCTTTGCTTTGAAGAGTTAGACATATGTCAAAAAATGCTATGGGTCGCCAAATTCTGCTAAAAGTTTGATGTAAACCTTGCCACAGCTTAATATATATGTTTCATCTGTTCATCAAAAAAATTCTAAGGAGGAAAGGTTCCTAAACGTATAAGATGAACTGTCTAAGACGATCGAGGCAATTCACACATTACCAAGTTTTGGACAGTGAATAGAATATGAAATACACACTATGATACGAACTCTTACAATAACTTTTCAGTGTCATTAACATAAAAAGCACAACAAATAACTAACTTACCTCTTCACTCATGAAAAGACGCGAAGCGTGGTTGATCAAGAAACGCCTCGGCCCTGCATTGCGAAAAATAAATTCATCTTCTTAAAGACATACAGTAAACATTTGCAATAAACATTACCATATAAATCAAATCATTTACAACGCTAGTCACATAACAGAAACTCAAACTAATCATATTATCAATTTCATCCAAAATGTGATGATATGAACACAATTCTTTCACTCTTAATAACAAACATTTAAAATTTCGAATCAAATAACAATACCATAAGAAGAAGAACATACTTTTCAGTAGCAATAATCCTAATCCAACTGCTGCTCCAGCCGTGACAGTTTGATGAGAAGCAGCAACAACAATACCTTCTTTTAACTTCCCAAACAAAACATCTTCATAATCACCATACAATGACTTCATTTCTTTCAAAGAATCAAGAGTTTGATGGAGATGAGCAGAAGAAGTAGAACGGATTTCACAAAGTCGGGATCCAGAATATTGAATAGTTGAATCAATGTTTTCTTCTAGGGTTTTCTGAATGAATTTAGCTTGTTGGATAGCGTAATCAATCCATGGAGATGACATATCTTCAACTGATCCTCCGCCACCACCACCTTGGGTTAGGGTTGATGGTTCTACCAACCCAATTATCTCTGGTTTATTTTCATTGCCGGAGTCTTCTTCTGTAGCATTCATCCCCATTTCTTCTTCTTTTCTTCTCACTGCTTTTCTTCTCTTTTAGTGGGGATATAGAAGGGCCTAGCCTGATCTTGAGGATGGGTATGGGCCTTCTGTAGTGACCATTAACCCACGAGTCCATCTCACGATTCTCACCAACCGACTAAGTCTTGGATCTGCACATTTGACTCGTTTGGGAACGTGACTTTAAATTAACTATGGAAAGTCATAGACTAATGAGTTTTGGTGGGTTTATCGTTTGATGGTGGAATTCACTTAGGAGAAATCTCAAAAAATTTGTTAGTGGGTGTAGATGGTGCTTTTTCTACCAAAGGTAAAACGATTTTTTTTAAGTCGGCGATGTATGAACTGGTTTATTTGGTCAAACCGAACCTAAATCTAGTGAATATGGCTTAAACTTGCAAAAATATCGTGAAACACAACTCAAGTCGAGTAAAGATGAAGAATTAGAAAAGCTTTACCTGGACAAGGCTTATTAAGGGGAGACAAGATATCAGATAAGCTTTATTAAGACAAGGCTTATCAAGATGAGCCAAGTTTTCAGGCAAGACGTATCGTGAAAAGGCTTACAAGAATAAGGCGAGATATTTTAGGTAGGTGATAATAAGACACGCCTTATCGAGGTAAGGCAAGCTTTGAGGTATACCTTATCGAGACAAGACTTATTGCGGTAAGTAAAATTTCAGGTTAGCCTTATTAAGACAAAACTTACGAAAACAAGACAAAACGTCAATTTCATTTAAAAAAACTTGTGTCATCTTTCTACAATATTGATCAGTTTTATTAATCATCCTCACAAGGGAGTTATGGTATCTATTCTCCTCAAAGATAGACTCCAGGTTTAAACTTGTTTTATGAGTAGCCTCACCTCCACTCTTTATTCTCTTTATTCGACGACTAATTTTCCTTGATCTTATGGTTGGATAACCATTTATCATGCTTATATGGTTGGACAAAAAATATAAAATCTTTGTCCAATCATAAAAGAATTATTATGTCCCCGATCTTAGTTCGACATGCGACTTTCCTTGTTCTTTTGATTAGACAACGACTTGCCTTGCTCTTATGGATAAAAAAGAAATATCAGTACATACCTCTCTACATAGATGTTCATGCCCTGGCTTTCTTATGAAAAACGGCCATCAAGTTAATACCTGACTTTATCCAATCTTGTGTTCCTCATGTGACACACATGGATGTATTAATCCGCCTCAAGCTCTCCATATAACTTAGGCGGACCATCACATGCATAAAGTGACATTCATCCACCTCAGTCAATTTCGACTACGGAGAATATCACCTTTCCATATGACACATCATATCCAAAGTTGACTGAGTCACAACATAGGGGATACCAATTAGGGTTTTGGTTCGGCAATCTATGACACATGCGAGTATCATCCTACTCACTCAGGAAGAGAACAATATGTTACAAGGAATCAGCTACGAAGGATAGACTCATTTTGATTGATCCTTAGTTATTCCTGATATTAGGCGAAAAATGCTTAATTATCTTACTTCTCATCCTTATCTCACTGATTGAGATTAGGGTTTGGCAGAGGTATAAACAGAGTTAATAGAACAACTATTAGCCTTTTTTTTTAAAAACTTCACAACCTCAGAAGCAGCATTAGCCAATAAACCTCTCTGAAAAAGCGGGGGTACAACAACCACACCCAATAATTCGTTCGACAATCTATATGGACTAACTCTGATATAATTCCAAGAGCACAAACTTAAAGCGAGCTCAATCAAGAAATATATCAAAGAGCTTAATCTCAATTTCTCAATACAATCTGCAATCAAACATATATAATTCTGTGAGCCCGATTGATATGAGAAATAACCTGGACAGTACCAAAGACCAATACCCAAGGGCCAATCAATTTTTATCCAGCAACAAGGTCTGATTTACCAATTGATTGAACTACGCACAATCTGTGATATTTCAATTATATAAACAAATATAATGCGAAAAATAAATAACACAGACACCAGAAGTTTTGTTAACGAGGAAACCACAAATGCAGAAAAATCCCGGGACCTAGTCTAGATTTTAACACCACACTGTATTAAGCCGCTATAGACATTAGCCTACTACAAGTTAACTTCGGACTGGAATGTAGTTGATCCCTAACCAAGTCTCACGCCGATTAAGGTACATTCACGTTCCTTATGCCTCTAAAACCACGCCGGATTCTGCGCACTTGATTCCCTTAGATGATCTCACCCATAACTAAGAGTTGGTACGACCCAAATTCGAAGACTTATAAACAAATATGTCTCCCACAGATAAGTCTATTCTGATAGATAAATCTATCTCCCATAGAAATACCTACGAAGTTTTTATTATGTCTTTTAATAAATCAAGGTGAACAAGAACCAATTGATAATCTAGTCTTATACTCCCGAAGTGCAACCTAGAAATATCAATCACCTCACAATAACTTAACTATATGGTAGTAGAAGAAGTTATTTTGGAATCACAAAGAATGAGACGAAGATCTTTGTGATTACTTTTTATATCTTACCTACCGGAGATAAATTTTGAGCAAATCTTAGGGTTTTGGAAAAACCTAGATTAATTAAAGGAGAATCGACTCTAGTCGCAACTAGGACACATGAAAGTGTCGGGATTAGGTTTTTCAGTTGCTAGAGTTCTCCCTTATATAGTCTTTCAAATCAGGATTTGTTTTCAATCAAAGCTAAGATAGCTTAGTAACAAAGCATTCACTATTCACCGTTAAATGAAAACCTGATCTAAGATTCAAGCTAAGGCTGCTTTAAACCAAAGCAATATCTCTCCACTGTTGGATGGTCTTAGCTAGTTACACACAAATGAAATATATTTTCATTTAGATATGGGTTACCGTACCTAAACGTGTGTATTGAGTTGGCTCAATAACAGTTAACCGAAGTTAGCCATATGAACACTTTTTTCTTAACCACATTCATCTAACACTTCTAGATCAACTATGATGACCAATCAATCGTGAAACATAATCAAATGAATCTAATGGAGTTGTTCAATTGTTCACTATTTCATGGAAATATATATGAACCAATTGAATCAAAATCGGATTGATTCGTAAGAACCAATTCATGAACAACAAGCCACGGTTTGCAAAGATTGCATTCCTTAATTCATAAATGTATTTTTTCATGAGTATGAAAAACATACTTAAACCGATTTTAGAACTTTAACTACTAAGTTTGCAAACAGGTACGCAAACTATAGCATTCGGAATTTTGTCTTGCCCAGCCGTTTGCAAATGGATACGCAAACAGCAGTCTCGGACCTAGCTCAGGTAGATTCATCTGCATACTGGTATGCAAACAAGGTTCGCGGACTTTAACAGTTAAAACTGTTCGCATACTAGGTATGCAAACAAGGTTCCCGGACCTGAATCACACCAAAACTGTTTGCATACTAGGTAAGCATTGATGGATTTCCCATCAAGGATCAAGAGAGGATCGAGAGAGAGATCAAACACCAAACTCAGAAGAATTACATTGATTAAAAACTTTGTACATATTTCCATTAATATTAGATGGTGCCTTTTATAGGCTACAAATTGCTAAACCCATTAACACCAATGCGTGCATAATGCACTTCCATAATACTAGGACTTCCATAATACTAGGACATACTACCAGTTCCACTTTCTTACGTCTAACTTCATGAGACCCTACATAAACTCGTTCAATAAAAACTCCAAAATATTAGGTTAAGGAAAACCGTGTTTGGATTACAACTCCAACACCTTCCCTTAATTCAAACACGTCTAATTTTTTTCAATGCATCATACATTAGCTAAAACATCATCATAAATTTCAGTAATCTTTGTGATTCTCACCATCATCGTCGTCACTATCATCATCATAATGATCGTCTTCATCCGATCACCATCTTCATCATTCATCATCATCATCATCATTCATCATCATCCTAAATTTCTTAAATTTCAGCAACATTTTTTTGTTGCCATCATCATCATCTTACCGGTCACCGATCTTCATCACGGTCATAAATATTATCATTGTCAGCCGATCAGCATCCTGCATAATTTGGACTAATATAGTATTTTGAACAAAATAAAGAACCCCTCTACATATCTTGAACAAAAAATACTCACCAAGAAATATTTTCATGACTGTTTTATCTTCTCAACAAAACAAATACCGTAACCAAATATTTTTTATCAAAAAAAAAAAAAACTTTCTCAATTTTTTTCAGTGGAAACCCTTGTTTTCCAAAGACCTAATCCGTAGGAATTTTTTTCTTTTCAACTCTCTGAAATAACATCACGTTTCTAACTATATATCAAAAAAAAATCTTAACAAAATTTTTAAAAACAATTTTTCTTAACCCTCTCTCGGCTCACCTCTCAACCCCAGCTCTGATACCATGATGGATTTCCCATCAAGGATCAAGAGAGGATCGAGAGAGAGATCAAACACAAAACTCAGAAGAATTACATTAATTAAAAACTTTGTACATATTTCCATTAATATTATATGGTACCTTTTATAGGCTACAAATTGCTAAACCCATTAACACCAATGCGTGCATAATACATTTCCATAATACTAGGACATACTACCAGTTCCACTTTCACACGTCTAACTTCATGAGACCCTACATAAACTCGTTCAATAAAGACTCCTAAATATTAGGTTAAGGAAAAACGTGTTTGGATTACAACTCCAACAAGCATTTTGTATTGTATCCAGACAAAGGTTTTGTCCTAAACTCCCATTTCAATTATTAAAACATCCTTAGAAGATAACCATAGTCGTCTCACAAAAACTATTAACTTAGTAAGTTTTCAAGTGATCGAATGATCAATATGAAACTTTCCATGTCGACATCAAATGATTGTCTCACACAAATCATGTAAGATGTTTTAAGGAAATTTTCACATGATCATCTTTTGACTTATTATTTAGTTTCCAACAAATAAATTGTTTCCAACTAAACTCGTCAAGAATATGATGAACATAGCTAAAGCAAAAAGCTTCCAACACATATTTCGAGTAATAGATAGCCGAGTTAGACTCATCTCGAAATATCAAATGTGTATAATATAAAAGTCTATTAGCTATACAACTTAGTCTCATTAGGAGATAAAATAGAATAAACTTCTGAGTGATAGATAAGTTTTAGTCTCCACATACCTTTTGTTGATGAAGTTACTCCAATCTCTCCTCAGTATATTTTCGTCTTCAATCGACGAACGTCGTGAAGTCTAAAGCTCAACTATACATTCTATCATAATACGAGACATAGCTATAAGTAGACTAGAAATCAAGACTATAGTTTTGATCAACTAAATTTGACAAACAAGCTTGAGATAGCAATGCTTGCGAGTTCGAACGAGCAGTACTCTAACACTCTCTATATCTCTCTCAGAGCTTTCTTTCTACAACTAAGAACTATGATCTCATATCTTTCAGGTTTCCACAGAAGGCCACTATGCTATCATCGAATGTTGATGGGGCATAAATTTGAATGATGCGTCGCCAGCACAAAGGCTGTGCGATCCGTCAAGTCATCATGAATCATCTGAGCAATGGGAAAATTTCGCGTCGGCCTTTTATCTAATAAATGCATCCCTTCCGAAGTAGGGGTTTGTTGCACGTATTAACTCTAGAATTACTACTGTTATCCGAGTAGCAAGTACCATCAAATAAACTATAATTGATTTAATAAGCCATTTACAGTTTCACAGTCTAAATTAGTTCATACTTATACATGCATGGTTTAATCATTGAAGCATATGACTACTGGCAGGACCAACCAGGTAGTGTTCCTCAATGACGCCATTTTCTGTCCCAGACCATCGTCGAAATTTCCCTGTATATCATGCGGAAGAAGACAACAGTCGATTTTGGAAATCGTTAAGACCAACCCTTTATCTCGTATGACTGAAGTAGCCTTTGAACGAAAATTTTCTTGGTTTAGGCAAGAGTTGTTCGTGCTCGGCCTTCCACCCTCATACAAACCTTAACCATCTTTACGTGCATTTTCATACCCCTATTTTTCATCATCTATATTTGGATACCACAGTGGGAAGGGAAAACGCAGGGGATACCAAATACACCCAAATTTTTCGTCCGAAAACCTGTATAAAAAAAATTAATATCATAGAAAGAAGGCCAACTGAATGATCCGTGAAAATATGTGTATAGATTTTATATCTCAACCTCTACTCAATCAATATGTATATAAACACAAGGTCCGTGAACCTAATTGTTAAGTAGAGTACTTGGATGATCTCAAAAATCAATATCCAAAATCAATCTAGCCGTATCCAAATATTATAACCGGAATTCTACCAAGTGATTAAACTTGTTATCTATCTTTCCAGATACAAATTTTACAAGAAACAAGTCTCGTAATCGATTGTAATTAAGCGGACGCATATGCTTAGATTGAATACATACTAACCTGTGTAAATCTAATTATAAAGATAAACAATATAATGTGCAAAAGTAAAAACACGAGACACCATAAATTTTGTTAACGAGGAAACCGCAACAACAGAAAAACCCCGGGACCTCGTCCAGATTGAACACCATATTTTATTAAGCCGCTACAGACACTAGCCTACTATCAGACTTCGAACTAGAATGTAGTCGATACTGAATCCATCCTATAAGATATTCAGTTATATTCGCGCTCGTTACGTCTCTTGAACCTCGCAAATCTATACGCACTTTATTTACTTAGCAGCCTAAGAGTTGTTTCTTCCGAAGTGATGACTTTTGATACCAATCTACCTCTAACAGATAATCCTATTTGATTTTCGTTTAGATAAAATATCAAGGTGTAGAAATCTATCTTCAATAAAAAATGCTAGCAAACCTCACGAATCCAGAACTTACGACTCACGAAGAGCATCTTATATTCTTAACCACCCCTCAAGAACAATCTTAGAAAGATAAACTAAGATCAGTCTTTAGATATCTATCTTGAGGAATCACAAAGTCTGAGACGAAGATAAATTTGCGATTACTATCTATCTTTCCTGAAAGAGATTATGAAAACCTCGATATTAGAAAAGCAAGATCAGGATTCACGAACTATCAGGGTAAAGATAGTCGTACCTAGATGCACACATCACCAAAGCGAAGTCTTTTAGTCGTAGACCTAATAACGTTCCGTAGAGGAAATCTAGGTCAATACAAGACAACTATAGAATCAACTAGGACACAAAGTGTTTGGGATTGACTTTACCAGTTGAAAGAGATGCTTTATTTATAGTTTTCAAATACCAGGGTTAGTTTAGAATTCTATCTAAGATAACTTGAGAATCAAGCAAACACATTAGGTCTTTAAAATACAATAGAAGAGTATGCACATATATAGGTTCGGTTATGGAATCCTGTATAATGACTATTCGGTTTGGAAAGTTAGCCAAAAAACTAAAAGTTATTTGATATTCATTTAAACACCAAAGAATTTAATCATGATACGCACAGATAAGTGTTTAAGATATCAATGAAGTCTTAGAAGTGTTTAAGAGAGTTATAGTAATGTTAAACATATTATGAAAATAAGTATTTAATCGTATACTAAAACATAAACTGGCAAAATTGGTATAATGGTTCGTGAACCGCAGGGATTGTTCACGAGTCAGGGTGGTACGGTTCGTGAACAGGGTTCGCCAATCATACAATACTACCGATCTTAGTTGACCATAGTTCGTGAACCAGGTTCGTCAACTGCTAGCATATTTATCCAACTTACAAAGTTCAGTTCACAACGGTTTGTAAATCGGTTCATGAACTGTTCCCAACTGAACTTGCAGTTTGCGAACTGGTTCGCCAACCTTCCTGTATTTCTGTAACTCATATATCTATGGTTTGGGAAATGGTTTGCCAACCTTCCTTAAGTAGAAATATCAGTAAGTTCATATTTCTGTCTTATGATGATTGAAACGTTCCCAAGTGATATAATCTTTGCATGAGCAATTTTCAATTGATCCACAAATTAATTCATATAACTAATATCATTAAGGAAGGTTGAACATCTTATTTGTTAAATCGTATCTCGAGATTTTTCACAAGACACGCTTGACTCAAAACTTCTTCTTTGTAACTATATTAAAAGTCATAAGACATAATCTATATAGATAGAATGATGGTTTAGTGAGTAAAATAGAATGGTTCAGTATTTACATACCTAATACAAAAGTTCCCCAAATATCTTCGTCGATCTTCAGTCTTCAATGGTGATCTCTGATACTCAACTATAATTCGTACCTAATCCGATACCTGACTTACTAAACTATAATTTTGATCACCTAACATTGACAACAAGATTGAGATAGCAAAACTAGTGGTTCATAGACCGAGAAATGCTCGAACATGGAAACATAGTCTTTGCTAGAGAAAAGGATACAAATGCTTCAAAACTAGTACAAGTATCGAACGTCCTGAAAATTATTCCTGAAATTACACCATTAACTCTTGAGAATCACGCTAAAAACCAGAAAGAGCTTGAGAAGACTCAAGGAGACCTTGCAAAAAATAATATTTCTGTCCCGGATATTCTGAAAACACTAGCAGAAAGATCAGTTATGGTTAATTCCACACTGTACATGCCAGTTCCATACATAATTGTGATGAAAGTCCTTCTCTGTCGCACCCTAATAGTGAACATGTTAAAAATCATGCCCTTGATTTTCGGGGACCACTGAAGGACAAGCAGGCAGCTATTGAGTATCTCACGCTTGTTAATATGTATTTTTCATTAAAATCAATGGATATGTAACATGCAGAAGTAGTTGGATCATGTGAAAGAAATTTGTTGGGTGAAGAAAAGAAACATCACTCATCTGCATCTGGAGGGTGATAAGGCTAATGTAGTAACAACATTTAATGGGAGTATATCAGTGGTTAAATGAACAACTAGTTTTATATTATAGATTGCTTAAATATCTTGGTTGAGTTTGATTAATGGGAGTGTAGTCATGTAATCAAAGAGGCAAATATCCATGTTGATCTTATTGCTAAAGAAGCTTGCACCGTAACTTCTAGAATTTTCAGAATTTCTGATTTTCCAATACGACATCAACTAATTAAATAAAATTTTATCTTTACTATTAAAATTAAAAAGAAAAGTTGGTTGTGAAAGCTACTTGTTGTTAGAGCACTGCTCGGTCGAACTCGCAAGCGTTGTTATCTCAAGCTTGTTTGTCAAGTTTAGTTTCCAAAACTATAAGTCTTGATTTCTAGTCTACATATAGATAAGTCTCGAATTATGATAGAAAGTGTAGTTGAGCATTAGATTTCACGACGTTCATTGATTGAAGACGAAGAAATACTAATGGGAGCTTGTGGAACTTCATCAACAAAAGGTATATGGAGACTTGAACCAATGTTTTAAAACCCTGACCGAACCGGACGGTTGGACCGGTGAACCAGTAGAAAAAATGGGTTGGGTCACCCTTGATCCACTAATCTGCTCTAAAAACCAGTGAACCGCCCGGTCCAACCGGTGACTCGTCCGACCCAGTTGGGTTTTACCCAGTTCACCCGGTCAGTTTTCCATCAAACAAAAACTTCGCTCTTTGAGATTTCCATCAAATTTTTTAAAACAGTTCTTCCACTCCACTAAATCAATGTATTGTTGTTATGATTTATTTTTCTCAAGATGTTTATAACAGTTGAAAGATAGATTTTTCCTTAAATATTCAGATCTCTAATTAATCATCCACCATCAAATCCATAAAAACCCATTTATTTATCAATTAGGAAATCAGAAAAATTTCTTCTCATAAAAAAAATAATTCATGAAATATAACTCAACCTTGAAGACAGTATGAAATCGTTGGATGGATATAAAAAACAAAAGAAGGAATTATACAGTTGATTATGTTTACTTCTCTTCCGGTGCTTAATAGAGTGGGAAATAGTCGACCCAAAAAAAAAGTAAGAACGACCGAGACGGTTTACATTAGAGAAGGAATTAACTAGTGGTTGATAATCAGGGAAGGTTAGTGCTACTTAGACAGTTAACTATCTATTAACCCACTGGTTAAACCAATGACCTTGACCCAGTAGTTTTACTGGTTTTAAAACATTGACTTGAACTCATCTATCACTCAAAAGTCTATCTACTATATCTCCTATTTGAGACAAAAGTCGTATAGCTATATAGACTTCAATTATGCACATTTGATATTTCGAGCAAAGTTTAACTCGCTTACATATTTTTCGAAATATGTGTTGGTAAGCTTTCTCTTTAACCATGTTCATCTTATATTCTTGGCGAAAGTCAAAAGATGATCATGTGAAAATCGCCTGGTAACATCTTACATGATTTGTGTGAGACAGTCATTGGATGTAGACTCAGAATGTTTCGTATTGATCATTCAATCACTTGAAAAGTGCTTTGAAGCTAATAGTTTGTGTGAGATAGCTATTGCCGTCTTTCTAGAATGTTTCAATAGTTGAAATCATAGTTTAGAACAATTGGATATAAGCACAGTATGCGTACTTGCATATGTGTAATCCAAGTCCGGGAACCATGGTATGCATACTCGTATGCGTACTGATTGGTTTAGTAGAGGTCCGGGAACTAAGTACGCATACCGGTACGCGTATTGGCGTGAGGTTCAAGTTCCGGGACTTTACTGAGTTTGGTGGTATGCGTACCCGTTCTCATACTGGCGAACCCAAACTTAGTCCGACCACCAAGGTATGCGTACCAGTTTGCATACTTTAGTGGGTTATGTTCTAAAATCGATTTGTTCATGAACTAATAAATTTATAAAATAAGGAATGCAATATTTTGCAAACCGTGGCTATAATGTTCAGGACTTGATTCGAGTGAATCAAAATCAATTTTGCTTCAATTGTGTCTTGTATACTTCTATGAGAATATAAACAATTGAACAACTCTAGAACTAGTTTCATTTGAGTCATTTGAAATAGTTATGGTTAATATGAATAAGGTTGATATGAAAGTGTTCATATGGATAACTTCGGTTAACTATTGTTGAGACAACAAAGGTGTACACGTTTAGGTACGGTTACTCATATATAAATGAGGTCACTTTTCATTTGTGTGTCACAAGCTAAGTTATATATAACAGTTTAAGGATATTAGCTTGAGCCTAATCAGGTTTTCATCTAACGGTGAATATTGAATGCTGTGTTACCAAGGTAACATTGATTGCAAATATTGATTTGAAGACTATATAATGGAGAACTTTAGCAACTGGGAAACCTAATCCCCACACCTCCTGTGTGATACTAGTTGCGACTAGAGTCGATTCT
Source organism: Papaver somniferum (assembly GCF_003573695.1). Taxonomy (NCBI): domain Eukaryota; kingdom Viridiplantae; phylum Streptophyta; class Magnoliopsida; order Ranunculales; family Papaveraceae; genus Papaver; species Papaver somniferum. The sequence goes on along the minus strand of NC_039362.1, from coordinate 200,327,912 downwards.
CCTTTAACCTTAGGTTTTTCCAAAACCCTGTAGGTTAACGATTTGAAGAGTTCATTGGGATTGTGAAGCCAGACACCAATTATTTTCTCTGTAGTTGCGTGTTCTGATCTTGCTATTTTCTATCGTGATTGAGTACTATCTTCTCTAAGATTTGCTCGAGATTTAATCTCCGATAGGCAAGATAAAAAGTAGTCACAAACATCTTCGTCTCATCGTTTGTGATTTCATAATATCTTGTTTCGCTACCATAATATTAAGTTTATTGTGAGGTGATTGATATTTCTAGGATGTTCTTCAGGAATATAAGTCCGGTATATCAATTGGTTATGTTCACCTTGATTTATCAAAAGACGGAACAAAACTTATAGGTTTATTTGTGGGAGACAGATTTATCTATTCATAAACTTTTCTATGTGAGACAGATTAGTTTATCATGTCTTCGACTTTGGGTCGTTGCAACTCTTGGTTGTGGGTGAGATCATCTAAGAGAATCAAGTGCGTAGAGTCCTGCTTGGATTCAAAGACGTAAGGAGCGCAACTGTACCTTGATCAGTGTGAGATTGGTTAAGGCTCAAGTACATTCCAGTTCGAAGTTAACTTGGAGTAGGCTAGTATATGTAGCGACTTAATACAGTGTGGTGTTCGAATATGAATTATGTCCCGGGGTTTTTATGCATTTGGGGTTTCCTCGTTAAAAAAACTTCTGGTGTCTGTGTTATTTTTTTTCTGCATTATATATATTTATATAATTGAAATATCACAGGTTGTGCATAGGTTCAATCAATTGTGAATCCAACCTTTGTTTGTTGATTAAATTGATTGACACATGGATATTGGTTTTTGATACCGTCCAAGTTATTTCTTATATTCAATCGGGCTTGCAAATTCCTATTTGTTTGATTGCGGATTGAATTGAGAAATTGAGATATAACTCTTTGATATACTTTTTTTAAGATTGAGTCTGACTGTCTAGTTGATTCTCTTGAAATATATTGGAGTTAGTCCATACAGATTGCTAAACGAAATATTGTGTGTGGTTGTTAGACCCCCGTTTTTTCAATTGGCATTGGAGCAGGCAAACACGTTTAAGACCTTATAATTCTGTGTTTATAGCGATCTGATTCTATGGACAGAAGTGCTATCTCTATAAACGTACCACCAGTCTTCGATGGCTCGAATTACTTGTGGTCGAAAATTGTTATGCGTGCCTTTTTTCAAGCGCGTGATTTTCAAGGGTTTACGTTGTTAATGGCTATGTTCCTCCGGTTGTTACTATAGGGAATATAACTATTCCAAAGGATATCAGTGATTATGATGCTGTCGAGATTCTTGCTGCAAAGTAAAATTCTGACGGATTGAATGCAATCATCCATGCCATTACCCCAGAGCTTCAACACCATGTGACTACGTGCACTCGGACTATAGATGCTTGGGATATCTTAGAAACCGTATTTGAAAGGAATACCTGTGAAAAAGAAGCTAGGCTTCAAAACCTAAATTCTGATTGGGAAAACCTTCACATGATAGATGAAGATTCATTTGATGAGTTTAATCATGAAGTGTCTGAAATTTTTAAATACATCTTTTACGTTGGGTAAGACTATTCCTGAAAAGGACATTGTGATGAAAATTCGCAGATCATTACCATCTAGATACGATTCTAAGAAACATGCCATTGTTGAAGGAAATAACCTTGATGTGCTTTCCAGAAATACTCTCGTTGGGAAGTTAAAGATCTTTGATCATGAGCATGTATCCAAATCTGGAATGGATATTGATTTCAAAGCACAAAAGAACACTAAATTACTTGATAAAAGTAAAAGTGTTGGCATCTCTAAAGATGATCCTTCTGAGACTGATTCATCAGATGAAGGTCTTGATAAGTCAGTCTCTTTGATCACAAGACGGTTCAGAGATCTTCTTTTGAAGAGAAGTAAACGGTTCACTAGAGATAAACCTAAGCCATCAGTTAAACCTCATAATCGTGTTCCTCCTAAAAACAGGGATACCGACGATACTGATGACGAGGATATGCCACAATGGTTCAAGTGTAAATGCTTTGGTCATTTTGCAAATGAGTGTCCAAATCGCAGAAAATACAATGGAAACAAAGGTCTTGATGCAACTCTTGATGAAATGTCTGATCACTATGATTCTAATGAAGACGAAAAATCAAGTGTTGCACTCCTTTGTGAAAATATTGTATTTGAAAATTGTAGAAATACATACATCAATCTCGATATTTTTCGGGGAGAAACTTCAACCACCATGGAGGATAAAATGGATTTCTCTTTGTCTACTGAAAATTCTGTTTCTAATTTTTCAGGTTTTACCGTTTTTCTAGCAGCCTGCACATCCATGACGTCTGAACCAACCTCCTCGTTGACATGTTCTTACTGTACTCTCAAGGGTCATGAAATCTCCAAATGTTTCATGTACAAACATAAGATAAGATATGTCAACAAACTTCAATGAAGAGCAAATCGATTAGCAAACAAGCTCAAACTTGTTCAGAAATCATCTGAGGTATGTAATCTCATCTCTTCCCCGAAGAAGTTAATTTCCAAAGAAAAAATTAGACCACTAAAGAAAATAATACGGTCTAAACAGTCTGTGAAATAAGGTTATAATAATTCCATTCAAGAAGGTTATGGTGGACAGATTATTGTTCACCCCAACACAACTTAAATGTGTTGGTTATATATATTTTCCATGTGCCTGATTAAAAAGAGACAAGGGTTTGCACACTTCAGGCTTTAGGAAAAGAGAAAAGGAATTTTTCATGTTTTTTTCTTCTTTTTGGTCTTGTTTTCACCTTTTTGGAATTCTTCCATCTTTTCATATCTAATTGATATTGAAAGGACTTTACTCTGTTTGATCAATAAAACAGGGTTAAAATCGACAATTCTGCCTTCTTTAGGGTTGTGAGTTGTGCGTACATGAATCATTTAGTGTATAAAGGTTTCGTAACCCTATATTCCTTTTTTCTTCTCTGAAAACTCTTTTTATCACAAGATTGCTTGTTGAGTCTGATTTGTGAATTCCTCTCACAATCTCATACTGGTATGGAGAATCCAAGCATTATGTCTTCTGATGGAAAATATGTTAATATGATTGTTAAGCCATCAATCATGAAGGAAAAAGATAAATCTCATGTACCTTCAACTTTGAAAAGAGAAAAGAGGAACGTGAGGAAACCAAGAACTGTTTCTTCTAATCTACATAAGTTTTCCGGGGTTCTTGAAGAGTTGAAGGAAACAAGAAAGGAGATTCAGCAAATAAAGGCTATTGTTTTGAGGACTCTCGAAATTCAGAAGGCCCTGGTTTCATCAGTCTAGAAGGTTTGTTGGAATTGACTCCTTTCTTCATGAACCTTATGTTTTTATGGCTGTTGTCGACAAGGAGTTCGGGGATGATAAAGAATTTTTTAGAGACCTTAATGTCTAGGAAACTTCTTATGAGAATTTATTCTTGTGTTTTAAAAAGGATAACTAGGGTTTGGAATAGCAATTATTGTGAGTACACATAGCTATTTCCAACGATTTTCATCTTGCAATGTTTTTAGATTTATTTATTTAAATTCTAAAGTTTATTTGGAAGATGATTTTGAATTATTAATCTTTATGGTTTTATATATTGCAACTTGTTATGGGATATGCGTGTTTGCGTCCGTGAACATTGTTTGTTCCATATTTGCTCAAAACTTAAGTCTATCATATGTCTTTATGCAAATATTGATAAAAGATAGAATGAACTTTTGACAACAAAAGTTAAGCCTGTTATGTCATTATGCAAATATTGATGGAAGATAAGATGAGCTTTTGTTTACATATATGAAGTCTATTACATGTCTCTATGAAAATATTGATGAAAAATAGAATGAATCTTTGAATATTCCGCAGTATTGGTCTTTCCCTGATCCACATCTTTGTGTAAATACTGTGTGGCTCCATAAGTTCTCTTATGTTGAGCATTTCCGATTAAATTAATCATGGGTTCACTTGTGGTTAATTTAATTGAGTATTTTGGATACAAATTCATGTTTCATCTGATTTTTTAATGTCCAAAGAAATCATTATTTTCTTGTAAAACTAAGGTCGCTCTTGTTGTTCTTTCGGGAATAGCATTCTATGGGGAGAGTTCTTAATGGAACTTATGCTTAATTGTAATATCTTTGTGGAGAGTGCGGCTGTGGAATATTGTAGGAGTTTTCTTGTATCTTTATAAACTCCTTGATGGATACACTAGTTTCGGCTATGTGAAATCATCGAAACAAAGTTGATATGTTCTCTTTTGGTCATGAAGTATCTTTATGAAAATTTCATTAGGATCCCAATAGTTTTCGTACCTTTGTCAATTTATATTGACAAAAAGGGGGAGAATTAATGTGCAGTTCACACTACAAATACATATGGTTTACGGATCATTATGTAAGGGGGAGTGGTTTTCATGTGAGATGAAGTATTGAAAGGGGGAGTGATACATATCACCATAGTATTGTTGTCAAATTTGTGATACAATTGGACTTTGATGTTGTGTAATAATACTATGACACTGTGTAACAATAGTTGAGAGCTACTGTTTTCTCATTGTTATAGCTACGGATCTTCAACAACCATGATGCTGAGTTGAACACATTCAGAATCACTGGAGTACTTGGAAGTGACAAAGATTTCGAGTAATGTTGAAGAACCGAGGAAATCAAGCACTTGGATTGAGAGCTACAAAGTTCATTTATTTTGTATTTCATATGTATTGATAGTTTTGTCATTAAAATTGACAAAGCGGGAGATTATTAGAGCACTGCTCGGTCGAACTCGCAAGTGTTGCTATCTCAAGCTTGTTTGTCAAGTTTAGTTGCCAAAACTATAAGTCTTGATTTCTAGTCTACCTATAGCTAAGTCTCGGATTAGGATAGAAAGTGTAGTTGAGCATTAGATTTCACGGCGTTCATTGATTGAAGACGAAGAAATACTAAAGGGGAGCTTTTGGAACTTCATCAACAAAAGGTATATAGAGACTTGAACTCATCTATCACTCAAAAGTCTATCTATTATATCTCCTATTTGAGACAAAAGTCGTATAGCTATATGGACTTCAATTATGCACATTTGATATTTCGAGCTGAGTTTAACTTGCTTACATATTTCTCGAAATATGTGTTGGTAAGCTTTTGCTTTAACCAAGTTCATCTTATATTCTTGACGAAAGTTAAAAGATGATCATGTGAAAATCGCCTGATAACATCTTACATGATATGTGTGAGACAATCATTTAATGTAGAATCAGAATGTTTCGTATTGATCATTCGATCACTTGAAAATTGCTTTGAAGCTAATAGTTTGTGTGAGACAGCTATTGTCGTCTTCCGAGAATGTTTCAATGGTTGAAATGATAGTTTAGAACAATTGGATATATGCACAGTATGCGTACTTGCATATGTGTAATCCAAGTCCGGGAACCATGGTATGCATACTCGTATGCGTACTGATTGGTTTAGTAGAGGTCCGGGAACTAAGTACGCAACCAGTATGCGTAGTGGAGTGAGGTTCAAGTTCCGGGAATTTACCGAGTTTGATGGTATGCGTACCCGCTCGCATATTGGCGAACCCAAACTTAGTCATACCACTAAGGTATGTGTACCCATTTGCATACTTGAGTGGGTTATGTTATAAAATCGGTTTGTTCATGAACTAATACATTTATAAAATAAGGAATACAATATTTTGCAAAACGTGGATATAATGTTCATGACTTGATTCTGGTGAATGAAAATCGATTTTACTTCAATTGTGTCTTATATACTTCTATGAGAATATAAACAATTGAACAACTCTAGAACTAGTTTCATTTGTGTCATTTGAACTAGTTGTGCTTAAGATGAATAAGGTTACTATGAAAATGTTCATATGGGTAACTTCGGTTAACTATTGTTGAGCCAACAAAGGGGTAAACGTTTAGGTACGGTTACTCACATCTAAATGAAGTCACTTTTCATTTGTGTGTAACAAGCTAAGTTATATCTAACAGTTGAAGGATATTAGCTTGAGCCTAATCAGATTTTCATCTAACGGTGAATATTTAATGCTTTGTTACCAAGGTAACACTGATTGCAAATACTGATTTGGAGACTATATAATGGAGAAATTTAGCAACTGGGAAACCTAATCCCCACACCTCCTGTGTGATACTAGTTGCGACTAGAGTCGATTCTCCTTTAACCTTAGGTTTTTCCAAAACCCTGTAGGTTAACGATTTGAAGAGTTCATTGGGATTGTGAAGCCAGACCCAACTATTTTCTATATAGTTGCGTGTTCTGATCTTGCTATTTTCTATTGTGATTGAGTACTATCTTCTCTAAGATTTGCTCGAGATTTAATCTTCGATAGGCAAGATAAAAAGTAGTCACAAACATATTCGTCTCATCGTTTGTGATTCCATAATATCTTGTTTCGCTACCATAAGATCAATATTATTGTGAGGTGATTGATATTTCTAGGTTGTTCTTCAGGAATATAAGTCTGGTATATCAATTGGTTCCCGTTCACCTTGATTTATAAAAAGACGGAACAAGACTCATAAGTTTATTTGCGGGAGACAGATTTATCTATTCAATATGCTTTTTTGTGTGAGACAGATTGGTTTATCATGTCTTCGACTTTGGTTCGTTGCAACTCTTGGTTGTGGGTGAGATCAGCTAAGGGAATCAAGTACATAGAGTTCTGCTGGAATTCGAGACGTAAGGAGCGCAACTGTACCTTGATCAGTGTGAGATTGGTTAGGGCTCAACTATATTCCCGTATGAAGTTAACTTGGAGTAGACTAGTGTCTGTAGCGGCTTAATACAGTGTGGTGTTCAAATATGGACTAGGTCCCGGGTTGAAACATCACAGGTTGTGCGTAAGTTCAATTAATTGTGAATCAAACTTTGGTTGTTGATTAAATTGATTGATACTTGGATATTGGTTTTTGATACCGTCCAAGTTATTTCTTATATTCAATCGGGCTCCAAGTTCCTATTTGTTTGATTGCAGATTAAATTGAGAAATTGAGATATAACTCTTTGATATACTTTTCTTAAGATTGAATTTGATTGTCTAGTTGATTCTCTTGAAAGTATATTGGAGTTAGTCCATGCAAATTGCTAAGCGAAATATTGGGTGTGGTTTATAACCCCTTTTTTTTTACTTTCCCCCTGGAACAGGATTTCACAGTCAAACGGTTAGAGTAACCCTCGGGAGAAATTTTGACATCTTAAACATTAACTGAACGCATATAATAATCCCAATAAACAATACTTGATACATTATCAGTTGAACTCATGATTACGAGATGTGGAAAATAATACATATTCCTTCCCCACTTATTTATTCATTATTTTATCACATTTGGATGTGCCTAAAACATAAAACAACAACAAAAACAACATAAAATTTCTTTACGAACTGAATTTCTCCTTCACTAAATTAGATATCTAACACCAATTTCTTTCAGTTAACCCATTGTGTATGATGGTGAGGGTAAATTGATAACAGTATTCTTTATCTTAGTCATCATAAGTATACTATTTGTAACTCCTTGTGAAACCGATTCCGATGTCCTTCATACCCTTCCCAAGAGATGTTCCAATATCAGTTATTTAAATACTACGAATTACATGAAAACCAATATAGTATCACTGCTAAGACAAAAAATGATATATTTTCAGAAATCATGGAATGGTCACATAGATGGTAGGATTCCAGTTTTACCTGGAAAGGAAAATGGTCAGATCCACGAGCTGGCGCCGAATTGATTTGAACAGTTCTGGTTCCATTGCACCGCTGATCAAGATTTCTTTGTTTATATCTCTCGTGAAAACACAACCATGTATTTTAATTTCAGTTCTCAAATCCATATAGATTCGGAAGTTTTGTGGGTCAAAATCATGGTAGACAAAAAAAAAGGAACACGAAAGTTTTATACCTGAAGGCCAAAATTACTAGTATTACAATGGTGGATTCCTTTTTCGATGGTGTTTATCCTAATGAATGGAAAAACTGGTCCAAATGGTTCCTCCCATGCATTCCTCATTTCTGATTTAACATTGTCTAACAACAAGGACCAAATTAAGTTACCATCTCTCTTATACTCCTGATAAAAAGTTGCACCTTTTTGTTTTGCATCCATCAAAGAATTTACAGTATTAAAAACGCAACATAAGGAAACACTGAGAATGAGCTCGAAACAGCCCCAACAAGTTCAAAGAGCAAAACCCCCAAACAAAAACCTTAAGTTGATTTGATAAAAAACTGATCCACCTAATAATATTGGAAGCATGAATTCCAGAAAAACACGAATGACTTTAGTTCGATTGAAGACTTGAATTTTAATGTTTGTGATTATGTATGGAACCTCAATATGACAACTGCAAGCCTCACCCAAAGCTGCGTGGAACATTTTCAGCCGACAAAACATCCTTAGCAATAGGAAACATGACATTGCTTGAAATCATCTTGGTTTACTTTGAACTCCTTTGTTTGATATCGATATTCATTTCCGTGAATAAGTAAAACATAATCAGAATCACAGTTGATACAGATTAACAATCATTAAATTTGATGATGTCTACAACAATACTGCTAGCTTATTTGATTGGGACAACTAAATCCAAGTCAGCATCTTCGAGCACAATGGATGCCAAATATTTTAATGTTCTTTTACAATCCAGGTATGGTTCTATTTGTTTTTGTTGCTTTGTCATTTTACAATCCAAGGGCTGGGTAAAAAGTGGAGGACATATTGTATCTCATCATTGTTTCTGCGATCGCAATAACAGTAAGGATCAGTGTCTTTTATCTCCGTTTCCAATGTCATAACTAACTTACCGATAATTAAAAAAAAGATGCAAATGTGAGCATCAATCTTTAGTCTTTGACACATTTTATCTAAAAGAAAACAGGTCCAAACAATTTACCACCACCACAAAAACGACTCTTAGGAACATGATCATTAAAGTATAGTTTTTAGTTTTGCAAGTATGGCGGTAGGCTAAAATATAGTGTTTTTCATTACCTAGCCGAAAGAACCATGAAAGATGGTAGTAACTTTGCTTTTAATGGTGATGTACCTCATGTTATTATTGATCATATTTGGAAAGATTATCATACACATCCCCTTTGTGATTAATATAAGTTAGACTTGTTTTGAATCAAGAAAAATAAAAATATTGTACTCCTATTGTCCCTGGGTTTTTTCTTTTTAGTTTTGTCCGAGAAAAAGTGATACTTTTTCAAATAAATCCTTACCAATAACTAGTGTTGTTAAAAGATTTTATAAAAATGTAAAGAAGTTGATAATCGTATTTATACTCGTTGGCGTAGGTTTTTTAAAAAGACTTCAAATGATGTAACATTGATAAGTACCAGTCTTTTTGCGTGTGAAATGTGTCAATTCAAAATTTTAACACATAAGGATAAGGATAGATAAGGAAAAAAGAATAAGAAACTCACTCCATCTTCTTTGCTTTATAAATTATGCAAGTTATAAAACGTCAACTTTTTGGGGATGGGGAATGTAATTTTGGCATCCATTCAATTCAAGATTACCAAATAAGTTTAACTAACAAAAGAAACTCAAAATTAGGATTTCTCTACGTAGGTTGATTATTCTTGTAAATTTATTTTGATTCCATCCATGAGAACTGGAGTGTCATCTTTTTTAAGTTTTGTTGTAATTGATAACCATAAAAGATGGAGAACTTCAAATTATGAAAATGAGATTTAGGTTTTCGGAACTTCAAATTATAAAACCCTTTACGGATGTGGAGCTAAATTAGCTACGAAAGCCACCTACTTTCCTTCTGGAACCAGATTTCACATTAAAACAGTTGGAGTAACACTAAGAAGAAATTTCAATATTTTAATCTTTAACTGAACACACACAATAATTCCAATAAGTAAAACTCGATACACTATCAGTTGAAATCGTGATTCCAAGATGAGGAGAAAAATACATACTCCATCCCCCATGTTTTCGTTCATTATTTTATCACACTTGGATGTGCCTAAAACATAAAACAACAACAAAACAACACACCTTCACTAAATTAGATATCTAACACCAATTTCTTTCGGTTAACCCATTGTGTATGATGGTGAGGGTAAGTTGATAACAGTGCTCTTTATCTTAGTCATCATAAGTATACTGTTTGTAACTCCTTGTGAACCGATTCCGCTGTCCTTCAAACCCTGCCCAAGAAATGTTTTGGTTTCAGTTATTTAAATACTGCGAATCACATGAGAGTACCTCTGCTAAGGGAAGATTAAAAAAATAAATCAAGGAATAATCACATAAATGGTACAATGGCAAGAGTTTACTTGGAAAGGAAAATGGTCAGGTCCACGAGCTGGTGCCGAGTTGATTTGAACTGTTCCGGTTTCCATTGCATCCCCGATCAAGATTGCTTTGTTTATATCTCTTGTGAAAACACAACCCTGTATTTTAATTTTAATTTTCAAATCCATATAAATTGGGAAGCGTTTTTGGGTCGAAATTATGGTAGAGAAAAGAAAAATGCAAAATTTTATACCTGAAGGCCAAAATTACTAGCATTACAATGGTGGATTCCTTGCTCGACCGTGCTGATCCTAATGACTGGCAAAACTGGTCCAAATGGTTCCTCCCATGCAATCCTCATTTCTGGTTTAACATTGTCTAACAACAAAGGCCAAATTAAGTTACCATCTCTCTTATACTCTTGACAAAAGGTTGCACCTTTTTGTTTCGCATCCATCACTAGTCCTTCAATGAAATTAGCGGATGACTCTGATACGACCGGAGTGATATCACAGTTGTCCTCCGGAGGTCCTACCGTCAATTTAGACACTTTCGCATTCACTTTCTCTACAAGAGCATCAGCTACAGATTCCATCACTAGAACGACTTTAACAGCTGTACATCTTTGGCCACTGCAGAATCCATAATGCAATATCCAGTTATATAGTTCAATAGTTTGGGATACCATACAAAGTGTCAACTTAAGCTTATAATGATGAAGTGAAGATATTTTCTATGGACCTGTAAGAGAATCCCCCCTTTATAATATTAGCCGCAACTAAATCCAAATCAGCATCTTCAAGAACAATGCATGCATCTTTCCCTCCTAGCTCCATTTGAAGAGGAACCATTCCTGCTTTCTTTGAGATTGCAATTCCAGTATCTCCACCTGTGAAACTACAAAAATGACAAGACTCATTAGATAAAAAAAAAAAGGATTGTCATGTAACGAAACATGAAAATCAAAGGAAAATATCATACCTTATACAATTTACACCTGGGTGCATTGTTAGGAAATCACCAATTTCGGAACCTTTTCCAGTAATACAACTAATAAGACCTTTGGGGAAACCAGCCAAATGAAAACAATGCACCATGTGGAGAGCCGCTACAGCACCCTGCATTTGATTATAAGGAGAGGAAAAAAATAATTAAAAAATGAAATTTGCAGCAACTCGTACACATTTTTATGGTATTGAAGAGGAGAAGTACCTGAGTTGGCGGCTTCAATACAAGCGAATTTCCGGCTATTAGGGCAGGTGCAATTTTGGAAACGGCTAAGTTTACGGGATAATTGAAGGGTGGGATTGCTAATACAACTCCAAGTGGAACCTGCATTTTTATTTCAATTAAAATCCATTAATACATACGCCCTGAAATGAATGAATGAACTAAAACTTCTCAGTATGTTTGTTTTATGTTCTTATCCTGATATGTTATCCTCCTCCCCATCGACAACCAGGTCCAATCTTACACAATTTACCACGAAAACACGATACCAATAAACAAACATAATCCTTAGGAGCATGAAAATCAGTTTTGTACCGATAATAATTTAACGTAGTTATCAATTAATCTTTGAGCAGGGTATGCGTACCTTAGAAACAAGACAGTACTTGGACCTTTCATTGCCAGGAAAGCTATCTGAAGTAAGGAATTTTCCTTCTCCTAATATCCTCACACCTTCTTCTCCACAATAACTCACCAAATCTCCAGATCTCACCACCTCAGTGACAGCATCTTTAGCAGGTTTAGCAATCTCTTTAACAAGGCACTCAGCAATGGGTGCTTTGTGTTCTTTAAGAATCGCAGCTGCTTTATGTAGCATTTCAGCTCTTTTCCATAATGGTGTTTTTGCCCAGAGTTTCTGTGCTGCTTTTGAACTCTCCATCACTTTGTTCACTTCCTCTTGCGTACATGCTACACACAAAAAAATAAAAAAATAAATTAATCAATGAACCCCAAAACAGAGCAAAACAGAGTAATCAAAATGCTAGCTACCTTGAACTTTGTAATGAGTTTTTCTAGTGGTAGGATTTATGATTGGAACAGATTTCCCAGACGAAGATACGTTCCAAGCTCCATCTGAGTAGTACTTGTAGACATTAGTGTTTTCATCGTATATCTCTGCAAATATACAAGTACCTGCCATTTCTGCTAAGAGACTCTTGAAAAAAAGTGAAAAAAACAGAGAAGCAAGCAGAAGAGGAGAAGAGTTTGGTGAAGTGGTTTATTTTTATTTTTTGTGGACGGATTTATAGAGAAAGAGATAAAGCAGAGAGGGTGAGGCAAGTGCCCCTCCAATGACCAGGGACTTGAACAGATTTTAGTTGGTCTTCAATGTGCCACCTAAGTTTCACCGAGTTAGCTCACTGTTGGAAGTTTCTGAGCTTGTTTTCAACCGACTTTCTGATAAAATTATTACCAGGTGGACCAATTATAGTAAGTAAGTGGTTGAAATTATGGGAGTTCTGAAATGTCAGTACGTACCTGCCGGTTGCCACCAAGTACTAATGTTGCCATGAGTAACACGCAGGCACAGTAAATTCTTATTCCAACTTTATATATATCTGAGAACTTTGCCGATAGTATGCACACAAGTTTAACTCAAAAATTGGGAAAGCTTTGTGTTTATCTGAGCTTCTGAAATGTCAGTACCTGCCGGCGGTTGTTCCTTGTATACTAGTATGAACAAACGATTTGATGTGTGTAAGAACTTTGCCATGCACATACATCCTATGCCACCGATGGAGAAGGGGAATCGCGCGAGTTGCACACCACTTTAGACATAGCGAGATCTTGTTTTGAAATCGGACTTGACCCAAAAAAAAGAAAAGAAAAAAAAAGACCATGTTATAAGTGGTAGGGTGTTTACAGGGTATCTGAAATTCTGAATACATCTTAAAAAAGTTGTTTTTCGATATGATTAAGTTGAAAAGTCTGAAGTTGGCTTATAGCACGTTTGAATATAAATTTGTTTGTGATTCTTGCTTTTCCGGAAATCGAAGTCAGAAACAAAATCATTTTGTTTCACAAAAAGTTAACTTTTCGATTTTTAGAAATCGTTTTGAAATTTGACCGCCAAACTGACTTCTAATTTTTTAACTTTTAAAAATTGAAAAATTGCTTCTAATGTGCATCCAAACAGACTATAAATACATTTTATAATGACTTTTAAAAGTGAAAATAATTAACTTTTTTTGTGGAGTAATTTTTTTTACTTTTGAATTTTGGGATTAACTTCTATTCCTGGAGATATAATAGTATTTTTGGTTATGGTATCCAAACATGAACTACTTAAAAAGTTGTTTATCAATTTGTTTTAAGAAAGAAAAAAAACACAACAGGTTTGTGTCACGTGATTGAAAAAATAAAACAACTTTTAGTATTGTTAGCTTGTTTTGATACCACTGAAGAAGTTATTTTTTCACTTTTAAAAGCAAAAGAGTCAAAAATTATCTTGTGAACACAATTTCAAAATGTTTTGTTTTTGGCTTCTTGATTTGGCTTCTACTTTTTCTAGCATCAAAACAACCTTTTAAATTAAAAAGTAGTACTACCTTTGTCCCAAAAAAAAGATACTATCATAAAATAGGCCAAATAAAAAAAAAATAAGTGTGTCTTTTCCGGGAACGGAGGGATTACAACCGTAGAAAAGCAAATTTTCTAACTTCTAGAAAATCCATCTTCCTCCAAAAGTAGAAGCAAAACTACTTTTCATAGCCAAACACCATAAGGCCTCATTTTTTTTCAAACACGATATAGCCTTTGCCTTTACTTAAGCATGCGGGCAAGCAGAGATGCTGCGGAGAACCTCGAAGAATATACTTGAGCTCACCACTTGGTCCGGATTATCCAACGCTAGTAATTAATGTTATTACAGATTTGAACGCCATCACGTGAAAAGAGATTCAATGGTGAGTGGTGACATGACTCATGAGGATTCCTATACCCATCCACATTAATGGTAAAAAAGATAAGGCGGGAGAAGCTGAGAGTAGAGTCGAGAAGAACCTTGGCTGTCTGTTTGTTTGTCTTGTTTTTTTGTTCTAAATCTTCGTCACGTTTCGGATGGTATGGGAAACCAGAAACCGTTCTAGAAGGGAATTCAAAATGAACAATCGAGCGTGGTTTTATATCCCAATATGTGGTCCTGTTGATTTCACGTCGCTGTAATGGGTGGTGGGCGTGCCTAAAAATGTGTGCTATATGCGCAACCGAGTCACGGCATAGGCATTGCCACTTCCATAAAGCTGTGTGTATGTGCCCGTAAAAATCATGTCGGCAAATTTGGATCAGCTTTAATACTCTAGTTGAAAGTATTATTGATTATTGGGGTTGCAAGGGGATGGTTTGGGGCTCAATGAAGACAACAAGGTGTGTGAAATTGTAAAATCACTTTTCTCCAACTAATTTCGGTAAGGGCTAATAAGTCGTTTGATTAGTCTCTTATTTTATGGTGACTCCCTTGCTGCTAAAACTAACTAAAGATCAATTAATGATTTGATTTAAAGAGAAGGGCGATTGTTTTTAATTTTTTCCGCAAAACCTTGGAAGAATATGAAAAACCATATGTTCAAGATTATCAAGAAGTCCTCTAACTTAACCACCATTGCAATTTTGTCGTTTCTAATTGCTCAAAAAAAAACGTAAAAAAAAAACTCGATTTCTTTTTACAGAAATTACTGCCGGGGAAACTAAACCATTAATAGGGTTGGGATAGTTTGGGGCTGAATGACAAACAAGGGTATGAGATAGTAATCTTGAATACCCCTTATCCAACTAATTATTTTGGTGATGGCTAATATGCCTTCGATTGGTCTTAACAACAATTAAAGGTTAGTAATTATATTAGTTTAAGAGTAAGGGTAATATTGCCAAAGTGTTTTCATACAAGATCTAACATGTGCTAAAAACCATTGGATTTTAGTATAAAAACGATTCAGATCTTATTGAGTTGTTCAAAATATGCCAATAACTTAACTCTCATTACAATTTTGTTTCTTTTAATCGCTTAAAGAACATAAAAGAGTTGATTTTTTTCTACAGAAATTACGCCTAAGAAATAAAGAAATCCTAGCCATAACACTAATGTACGGCTGGGATAACATTACGTCTCAGCTGTAACCAACAAACTACGATTGGTAAATAGACAAATATCAATTGTGATTATAACCTACGGTTAGGAAATGAAGAACTCCTAACTGCATTTGTATTCCAGATCAACTCGTGCCTACATCTTCGGCTAGGTTTATATCATTAAAAATGGAAAACTCCTAGCCATAAGTGACTATGTAGTTTGAAATTATTGAGTTTGGCCATACACTTAGACTTGAAATGTAAAAGAACCATCTAATTTGTTAAGTAAACCACATTACAACCCATGCAAACCTAGGGGGTCGATTTTGGGACATTTTGTCCTTTAACCCATATAATTTATTAATTGTTGCTCGAATATCTAGCTAGGAATCCTAACCATTGGCAAATTTACAGTTAGAAATCTATATACTCCAAGAAGTTATCTAGCTAGGAAATGACCCGTTGTTTCACACAGTTATCTTCTGTGGTGCTTTATGTTATCATCTGGTTATTATTGTCCAAGAAGTTACACAGTTCAATAGAAGGTAATCACTCTCGCTTGTGGGTCATGCTATATTCAGACCCCATTGAGCGCAGCTTACTGGTACCGAGATTTTGAACTGTAAAGAAGGTGAAAATAAATTTCTTTCAAGAAATTTATACATAAGATTTTAATGTATGTATAATCTACAGTCGGGTTGACTGTAAATAGCTAAATCTACAATCACCTGCATACAATCACGGACATTGAAATTTTTTGAATTTGAATTCGCCAAGAGGCGAGCTTTTGCAGAAGGGTGACTCAGTGTGTTGCACCGATTCTGAATATTCTTCCATTGTAAACCAGCAGCACCATCACAGATAATACCAGTATTCAAACAATTAACTAACTTCTAAGCAGACACAGTAATCACAACAACAAACGTATAGGCAAACACCGTATGAGATAGTCCAAACTGCATACACATAATGGAGATAATAGGATTGATTAGGTATTCATTTAGAACAAAATAAACAATGAAAGAAATACGTAGATTAAGGTAAAAAAAATGCAACAAAAGAAAGACACTGTTAAAGAAACAAAACCAGTGGTGTGATTGTAGCATCGCATGTAGCATTATCTTTCATACGCCGACAACATCCTCCATACTCAAACCGCTCAATCAGGTTGTCTTTGATAGTTGTGATGCTCATTTTGGTCAAGTTTTAAAAAACACTTGCCACCATGTTAGTAACTCAGGTTGTTGTTTGTGTTTTCCATCTCCCTAAAATTGCATAACGTGTTCTGAAGTTGAAAGTACTCAAAAAAGAATTGCTGCCATATAGTTTTCCAGCATGTCAATATTCACAAAAAATGTTGTAGTGTTGCTGGCAATATTTTGAAACTGCTAAAAATCATAGCCGCAAACATTCAACCTACCCACTGGAAGGTCCTGAAGTGAGGGAGTCCGTTTTATGGTCACTTTTTTGTCAAATTAAACCTAACGAAATTGTCCAATTTCATAAAAAGAATTGATGGTGGGTTTATTTGCAGAATTCACCTATTCCAGGAATTTATAATTTCATGGGATTACAAATTCTAGGATTTATAGAATTTTCTTGTATTAAAGTTTTTGTATTATTTGGCATTACCCTCAAATCTTAAAATTGCATATATATAGGATTTAGAGTTAAAAAAAGTGGGTCCATAAATCCCTTGATAAGTTTCCCAACAAATCTTAGGAGGAATGTCGGACTTCATATGGAGGATTTGCTGGAAAACTGAATTCCGTAAGAAACATGATTCTAAAGACTTGGAAAACCAAAAGTACCAAATTCTCTGGACCCATAAATTCCACCTTTAAATTCCATCTTTAAAATTCGACATCCAAACCTAGAATAATCTCTAAAGATTCCAACAGAAAAAAACCGTGTGTTTTTCTTCGGTACTTTCCTCATGGACGATAATAGCCCTCCTTCTCGCATCTCTTTCTTTTTCTATTTTCTCTTCAATTATTGTTACCGATAGCTCCTCCACCACTAGCAGCGCCATACCACAGCCGCCACCACCTCAATTTTGAAATCATCCAACTACCGTAACCACTAACTATCACAGACACCACCGCCACCGCCGACACCACCGCCAAATAAAAAAATCATTAAAATCAAATTATCTATACCTTAATCGTATTCAAAATCTCTATCCTATAGACTGAGTCGTTCACCACCACTGACCACTACCATAATCGTAATCAACAACACCATCATCCACCATTACCGGAACCACCACCGTTACCAGCACCACATTAACTAACCACCGTAATCAGCAGGTCCAAAAACATTAAATAATTCCAATCAAATATATTACAAGAGACAGCACATGAGGCTTATTGGTGGTGGTGGTGATATCACTGATATGAGACCGTGAAAGATTTTTGTTTAAGCCAACAGATGCAACTTATGATTCAATTCTTTATGTATACATGCTAATACAACAACCAAAAATGACAAAATTTAAAAAAAAAATTGATGAAGTTCGATCAATTGCAGTAGTGACGAAACGGGCTAAGAGGATAAAACTTTTCGAATACGACTTTAGTGGTCCGACTAATTAGCTCATATTCGATCCAACAAACTTTTTCTTTATTGAAGTATAACATCAAGATCAAACAAACTATCATCAATATATCTTATCCTTAGTTTTCAGTGAAACAGAAAAGAACAAATTAAAAAAGGAATATAAACAGATGTACCCCTATATTTACATCCGACTTAAAAATGTACCCCCGTTTTTTTCCCATTTACAAATATAGGCTTGTTGGATGTTTTCCATCCAAATCCGTTAGAAAAGTCAATTTCTCGGTCGTCCAGTCAATTTATCCTTGACCGAGATGAGAAAATGAAGTACAAGATTACACTTATACCCTCTCATGGAAT
Source organism: Papaver somniferum (assembly GCF_003573695.1). Lineage (NCBI taxonomy): Eukaryota > Viridiplantae > Streptophyta > Magnoliopsida > Ranunculales > Papaveraceae > Papaver > Papaver somniferum. The sequence goes on along the minus strand of NC_039362.1, from coordinate 200,309,600 downwards.
TGTAACCATTGATTAGAAATTAAAGATTGAATCTCACCCTTTGGTCTATACCTAATACAATACCATCTTTCTTCTTCATTCTTATTCTGTTCTTCAGTTCCTCTCCGAGCAGCAAAACCTTCGGTCTTTTTCTTCAATTCCTCCTCGAGAAGAAACACGCAAACATCTGCAATCGCTGTTACAAATACAACAACCACCACCACGGCAACACCTTATTTCTATTTTTGTTTTTCTCCTCAATCCCAAGCACTCATGTACTAATTCGTTGCCCTAATTTGAAATTTCTGTTTGTATAGACTTATTTGATGATGGGTTTTCATACTTATGTGCTATTATGATGCTAAGAATGTTTAATTTGGTGAATTGATCTTTAAATTTCTGCTGCTGTTCGATTTTCTGCAACCCTAATAATTAAATGGATTCATGTTTTCATTTATTTGGTATATTTTCTCTTAATCGATGATACTGGATTCATTTTTCCCCGGGGATTTATATTTAGTTGATTGATATTGGATTCATATGTCGATGTTTTGTAGTGCGGAGTGGCTTCACACGGACTCAAAAAGAACAATTGTAGGAGTGGATGTCGTCGATTCCCGCCAGAAAGGGTTAGAGAAAGGAGGGCTCTGAAACTGAATCGAAGCAGAGAAAAGGGAAATGGAGCTTAGTCTGTCAGGGAACAGTCTAAAAACCTTCTCCCGTTCAATTACTTGCCTTGCTCGTGTTGGTAATGAACTCTCCATTCAAGCTTCTCCATCACAGGTAATTTAGGGGTTTTCAATTTTCCAATTGATAGTTAGGATTTTCGAAATTTGGTCTAATTGTTTTTTTTTTCTTTCAATTTTTTGTTTGTAGCTTGGATTTCACACACTAAATACATCCCGGTCAGCTGGGTTGCACCAATACCGCCACGGGTGTCCGCCACACCCGTGTTTCCGTGTGTCCAATACGGCAAATTTAAAAAACCATGATACGGCGCCACACCGGTAGGCATAAATATCGTTAATTTTTAAAGATATGTAAACATATAAACAGGGCATAATTTCAATGTCGATTCAAAATATATAACAAAAGTTCAATTAGATTTTCAGTTTTGATCTTATACTTGCAAAAAGCTTATAAAAAAAGCATGAAGTGATCATGTATACCAGTGGCAGTGGTACTTACAAAAAAGTCATACAAAAAAACCTGAACTGGCCATGTACAGTCAGTAGACAATTTAGCACAAAATATTACTAATGATGAGATTGCAGCTGGTACTAGTCTTCACCAGTTGCATCCTCTTCATCAAAATTAAAAGGTTGTAAATCAGGTTCATCTAAAGATAATACTGCATCCTCAAGTGCAGAAGGTCCTTCCATGTTAGCTTGTTTACCGGTGCTAGTACAGATTCATGAGTGATGGAATATGGTGAAGAAGAAGAAGAATAGAGATTGATTTTTTATGGAACACAACAAATAGATCTGGTTTTTCAGATTTCATCTCAGTCAAAGATATTTATTATCTTTGGAACCATCGATTGCTAATATGTGCCGACGATGACAACCACTCAGCTGTAATATGGGCTAACATACACGTTTTACCAAGTTTTACCTCCCTTGAAAGTAGGTGATCGTTACAACAAATAGATCCTGCCGTATTTTTGGAGTATTGCCGTATGTGGCTGTGTCCATACGGCCGGACACACGATACGGCGACCCAATGGGCGTATTGGTGCAACCCAGCCGGTCAGCGTACCAGTCTATTACATTGAAGCCTGAATTCTTCGATGTTTATACAATTTCTGAACCTCAAGTTCAGTGCAGTGTGCTTTTGAAGGTAATCCACGGTTGGGGTTTACTCTGTGGTCTTGAAATCATTTTCTGTATGAGTAATTTTATTTTATTTTCTGACCAGCTGAAATCTGATGCTTCAAAATTGCAGTGGACTATAGATTGCACCAATGGTATTCTTCGATTTTCTTCATATATTCCCTATTTAGCTTATTGCAGTGTCGGACTCGAAATTCAAGTTAAGTATTCTGTGGTGTGTATTTTAGTTGGAATGGTGTACACATTTGGGTATAGTACATGGGATTGTCCACCATTGTCCTGTACCATGGTTATGGGTTGAAGTTACATCTTCTGCAGTGGGGGAGTACATAGTCACCCTGCAGAATACATAATCATTTTTCTAATTGGGTTCTGAAATACTACATAAATGATGATGCTCGCTCCGTGTTTTGTTTGCCTTTAGTTGTTAACTTTCCGAGTACATTTTTCATCGAAAATAAACTGTGTAACAGCTATAGCCTTTAGTACATCTTAATCCAACATTTATTGATGATCCTAGTTTAGGTTTAGATATAAATTGAATGAGATATGTGTATTATGGTTGATCTGAAATGATTTGTCTAACAAGTTATAGCTTTAACTTCTCCATATTTAAGTAGTTTTAATTTTCTTAAGTCTAATGGTCACGGACCAATCGGTTATATTGAATAATTGGCCATGTAGTGTGATAATGGTTTGAATGCACTCTATAAAATGGTTTCACATTCCTAAATGAATAGTATGCTGTCTGTGCCTTATCCATTTAAGGGTGTTAACTGTAAGACAATTCAGTTGAAATTATCTTTGAGAAAAATCAAAATTCTTAGTTAAATAAAACTATGTGCAGGTATGAAGAAATCCTATTGGATTACTTGTAATGTTGAGCCTGACATACAACATCTTACTCTTGATAGGACGAGGTTCCCAAGTAATTTTGTAGTGAGACCTCGTGACTTGAACAGATTGCTTGGTAATTTCCAGTCATCACTTCAGGAGATCACTGTGATACAGCTCTACATACTCAGCTCTGGATAGACCCTTCTGAAGAATTTCTGCAGTATACACACACTGGAGATCCTGTGGATGTGACTTTTGCGGTGAAGGAGCTAAAGGCATGATAGTCATCTTTTTCTACTTTCTGTTACTGTTTTAGTTTTTCCTTTAACGGCTAATCTTATGAGCATGGAAGTAATATTCGCCAAAGACAACACCTGGTGGTAAACCTTACCATTTTATAAGCATATTATGCATTTACGCCTCTGAATTAACAGTTGAATCGGCAATTTGAAGTAGTTGAATAGGTTGCCTGTGAACTCAGTGATTTAAAGGACTGAAAAGTCTTTTTAAGTGGACTTAACTGCTGACATGGAGGTTAACTTTCCGTTAGCCGTTTTTTCAAAAAAAACGGTCAAAACAAGAGTACATTTGTAAATGTGAAAAAAACGGGGGTACATCTGTATGCGCCCAAAAAAACAGGGATATATCTGTATTTCACCCATTAAAAAACCCATTGTGAAGTTAAAAAGAAACCATATCAAAAACTCAAAGAATTTTTTTTAAGTCACCGCTGGTATTTCAAATGTTTTTTTTCCTTTCTTTTTTTCGAAGAGTTATGGAAGAAATTGGTATGAACTTTATTGTTATTGTTGAAGTTTCAGTAACTTCAAGGATTGCAGAGTGAGGCGGAGAGGGGAAAGAAAGAGAAGCAGCAGAAAGTGTTTTCTAACTTATTTACACATGTGCCGCATGCATTCATTCAGCGGTGTTCTAATAATACAACATTTTACGATATTTTTAATAGGGTTGAAGTGCAGATTTAAGAAAACCAAAAGTATTATTTAGGGGATTGCCGCAAAAATTTTTTTATTAAAATGCAATTTAATAATTTGGAGACCATACACTATCAAGTCCTGCTATGGGAGTATTCATTCGAAGGACTACATTATGACGGCAAAAAGATTCTTCAATTATGATGTCTTTCAACTCCTGAGGGAAAAAAACAGGTTCATATTCTTCGTTTTTGCCTATCTTGGCCAGAAAATCTGCAGCGTTGTTGCAACCACGAGAGCGAACGGTGAGCATACTTGAATATCCAAACGGAACGTAGCCCCCAAATTTATAATATCTCTCAAAATTGGGAAGAAAAGATCAAAAGCGTTAGGATCAGGATTAAATCGAAAGAAACCCTTGACACAAGCTTCACAAATTGCATCGCATGTAGCATTATCTTCCATATGCCGATAACACATAAATCCTCTATACTCAAACCGCTCAACCACTTGACAAGCTATGTTATGGTTACAGAAAATTGCTATCTTCCGAATTCCTTTCTTCCGAGCAAGCAGTAAACCAGCCTTAACAGCCTCCAATTGGTGAAAAAGAGGAGAAACATGTTGTTTAGGAACCCCAGAGCAAGCAGCAATCGGTTTTCCATAATAGTCATGAATATAAACTCCGTATCCAACGTATTTGCCGTATCTAAAACAAGCCTCAGTATACATCCAATGCATTTGTTGAGGCATAATCTTAATGTTTGATTCAAACACAACTGTAGGCATTTGGCTTGTTTTTTTCACGAATTGTTTTCTTTCTGTTGCACAACATTGAAATCTACTTGAGAAGTGTGTATACTTTTTTCTGTGTACTTAGTCGATTATCCCTTTGAGGTTTGAATAGATTTATGATAAGGTTTTACATCAGAATCTTCAGAATAGGCATGATCATCAGATATCTCATAGTAAGGATCCGGAGCACAGGTTTCAAGATCACCTGCCAAAATAGGCCTCCTACATTGGCTTACACACGGTGGTGTTATTATAGGTGATGATGAACCATTGAAAGGAGAGGAGGCAACCTGAAAAGATACGTCTTATTCTTCTTCATATTTACTATGTTATATGCATTGGTGATCACTGTAGTGCTTCTGACTTACAAGAGTATGTGTTTTATTTTATTTTTATTTTTGTTAGAACACATGCTCAATGGATAATTGTGGAAAAGATGAAGATCAGGTTCCTAAAAAATTAAATTTCGATAACGAGATAGCTTAAACGAGAACTTGGCATGGAAGATACAGTGAAGTTGGTTTGGTGGGCTGTAAAAAGACCGATAACGGTATAAAAATAAAAATTGAAAATAAAGATGAAGATAAAAACAACAAATATAAAAACCTTGGTAAGCAGTTCATTTGTCTTCCTATTTTATCAATCATTTACTATGTTATATGCATTAGTGATCATTGTATGCTTCTGACTTACAAGTGTACGTGTTTTATTTTATTTTTCTTTTTGTTAGAACACATGCTCAATGGATAATTGTGGAGAAGATGGAGATCAGGTTCCTAAAAAAATAAATTTCGATAACGAGATAGCTTAAACGAGAACTTGGCATGGTAGATACATTGAAGTTGGTTTGGCTTTGGGCTGTAAAAAGACCGACAACGGTATAAAAATAAAAATTGAAGACAAAGATGAAGATAAAAACAACAAATATAAAAATGAAAATTACTAAATACATATATTTCCTTTTATTTTGATAATAGATGTGGTTTTTTTATTTTGTGTAACAACCAAAATACTGGTTATTTTGGTTAGTTTCAACTAAGACACATGTCGAACTTTTATCAGTTGGGACAGAGAGACAGGAAAATTTTGGGATAGAAGATCCGCGCCCGCAAAATGCAATCCGCTTTTTTTTTACGGCATGTAGTCAGACCCGGACCAAAAGCTATCTAAATCTGCTGATATTTTTTTGGGATTTTTTCCCATGTGGGCAAATGCATTTAAGAAAATGTCCATGTTTTTTTCAAAATTAATTTAATGCCCATCAATTGACCTTTTCCGTCCCGTTTTTTTGAAAAAACGGGTAACGGAGGTTAGCTGACATGTGGCAATAAATCGGCCATGTTGAAAGACCTTATAGCCCCTGAATCAGTTATAACCGATCTAGAACAGTAACTCAGTACAAAACCGGCTCATGTACTCTTCACGTGCAAACTTTAGTAACGGTCGGCTAACACGTGTCACCATTTTGTATGGAAAAAATGGACGACACAGATTTGACCCCCTTTTGTAACGGTCTTATTCTAATTGAATCTGTATAAAATCAGTGGTGAACCCAAAATTCATCCAAATCATACATAATAACACAAACATGAGCAGAAGTGTGAAACATTCTCCTAGTAGTAGTAGAAACAACAACATCAAGATTAGTGAGGAAAAACAGGCAAATATATGTTCAATTTGTGATGTTGGTAGCCATGAATCAAAGGTTTGTCCCTGGATTTATTCTAGGTGTAAGAAAATACCTTGTAATGGCATAAGGCAATTACTTAGATCAAACACAAGAGAAACAAATGGTAAAATGTTCTTCAGGTGCTCAAGTCCTACTTGCACATACTTTGAATGGTTTGCTTTAGCCATTGATGCAGTCAGAAGTACTGACATCAAGCTACCTGTTGAGATATGTTGATGTGCTTGTGAAGAAGCTGCTCACTCCTTCAACAACTGCCCATTGCATAATCTGCAGTGCTTCAAAACTCACTGCAAATCAAGGATGAATTTGAAGATATGTAAGAATGAGCATAACTTCAACATACCTTTCCTATCTTGCACAGATTGTGATGCTTTTAGATGGGTTTCTGACCACCTATTCATTGCTGCAAAAAACAATGTTATGCATTCAAGTATTCAAGTCAAAGAAATATGTAAGGAATTCACAAAAAAAATTACAATGTAATCTGCAATATTGCTTTGAACTAATAAACTTCATTAATATTAAAAAGTACTTCAAACTAAACATAACAACATTGTTTTGTCACCACTATACCAGTTCAGACCAAAAAGCATTTGAAAAAAGATAAAAAAAGAGAGAAAGGATGACAGATCCAGCACTAAAAACACATAGACACACAACCCTTACTTCTTCTTCTTTCCATTTCCCTTCTTTCCCTTTGCATTTGAAACAGTAGCAATGTTTTGAGATATATAGCCAATACCAGCAAAACCTTGACTGAAAGTTTGGGTGTTGCTGGGTCCTGCAGATGCATTACTTTGAGTGTTTGGTACTGGAGGTGGCTTTCCATGTGCAGAAGACTCACCAACATATGATGTTTTCCCTTGCTTCTTTGCTCTGCCCCTTGCAGTGCTGGTTTCAGGTGTATCTGTGTTTGTGAAGGAGAAATCTGAAGCATCACACTCAGTTCTTGGAAACTCTTAATGTAGCTTATGCATATACCTTTTCTTCCATATGTAAACTTGGCAACAGATCCTGGGTTAATGTCAGCCACCATTGAACAGAACTTAGTTACTTCAGCATAACTTTCTTCATAATCACCAAACAATTCTTCTAGAACCAGATTCCTAGCTTTCCATGCACAAATATAGGGAATTTTGATGTTGTGCAACATTGAAAAGTCTTCTGCAATATTCCTAGGCTTTGGTATGAAAGACCTAGAGCTATGCTTCAACTTTTCAAGCACAACATCTTTTACAAGATCAGGATCAACAGACCTATTAAAACTTTTTGGATCACCAACACAGGTGTGTTCCAAATTTACACTTCTAATAACAAAAGTTGACTCACCCTCAACTCTACTGGCATAAACAAACCATTTACAATCATCTCTATATTTGAACCTAGATTGGGCCCTAACTTGCTGTGAACAACTCTTTTTACATTTGAACTGTTTATTTTCTTTGACACAATATCTTTTAAGATGCTTTTTAAAAAGTTGCTTGTTTTGAAAGGCACACTTTACCAGCATCTTATCAGGGTCCACTACTGGTATTTCATCTTCTTTAGGGAATATATTTGGATCTTCTTCCTCTCCAATGTTGTCATATCTGGTAGATATCTCTTGTGCCAAACAGGTTTTCCGAAAGCCTTATCAATCACTATTTCAGGACCACCATCATTTTTATCTTCAACTTCAGCACAACTACCATCTTCATTTGCAAGTTACAAATATGGAAGTTATAAACTTAAAAATAGGAATAACATTTACAAATTTACTACCTCAATGTAAGTTTAACAAATTTTAATACCTTCACTGCTACTTGATTCTTCATTGTGAACTGGAACTTTATATGTCTCTACATATTCATCATAACCTATTTCATTCTCAGAATAACTATCAAATATTGCAGGGGCATATGGATCTTCAACTGGGTTACACTCATCTTCAGACTTATTCTCTAGATGCACAATGTCCTCATCTTCAGACTCATTCACATCATTGTCCACAGTGCTACCTTGTGTTGCATTATGAGCAGTGCTTCCTTGTATTCTATTAAACCAGTAATCATGATTAAAAGTCTCTTGACTTGGTTGACTGCTACCTTTATGTTGTAATGGTACTATTTCCACCACCTTGACTCTCCACTTCATCCAAAAAATCCACAAAACATAATTTCCTTGATGGACCTCCTTATTGATGTGAGTTTTGCACTTCAGAAGAGTCTTGAAACCTTGGTGACCTCCTAGGTGGCTTTGGCTTAGACACTGGCTTCTTATTTGTATTCCAAATCTTCTTAGGAGTCTCATGAATGGTTGTCACTAGTGGTGGTTCAACATTTAAAAACTCATCATCTCCAAAATCAGAATTCAGTATATAAAGAGTAAGACATATACAATCTCTATCATCAGCCACAGCTAATTCCCAAAACTTGTAAAAGTCATCATATGTCATCAAACTTTGAGGCAAACTTGGCTTAACCATCCAAACTAAGTTAACAATTTTATTCTCAGCCAGACCTAACCTTACACGCAACAACTGCTCAAACATCTTCAAATCAGATTTATCAATGTCCATGTGAGGGAATTCCAGTGTCAGTTTACTCATATCAACATACGCACTTATGTTTCTATATGGATAATGGACATGTCCACTGTAACAAAACAAATATATAACAAGAATTAGTATACTTTAAATTTCAGCAACAAAAAATCCCCAATTTGAAACCCTAACAGAAAAAATTCCAAAAACAAATACCTAATTACATAAAATTATCAAATTAAAACCCTAAACACTTACAAAATTGGACAACATATGTAAGAACAAAACTGGATAATATTGTTTTTTCTTTCGGATTATTAAGTTTTGTTTTTAAACAAAAAAAATAAATCAAATAATAACTATTCACAGTACCCATCATGGATTCGATTTTCTATTCAAACATATAAAAACAAAGGAATAATTCTAAACAAAGGAACAATTCTAATCAAATAAAAATTAGGGTTTATCGATCTTACCTTTTTGAAACTGCTGATTTATGTTTTTTCTTCTTCATCTTCACGGTAAGAGAGGAAAGGAGATGTTTATAAAAAAAACCCTAACTATCAAACAAGTTTCTTCTCTGAATCATAAGTTCTTCAGAGATAATTTTTCGGAGAGAAAGTGTGGCGGAGAAAACGAAAGTGAAGAAGATAAGAAGAAAAAAAACCTAACATGTTTTCTTTTGTTAATTGATTTCATTCACACGTGTTCTTGATTAACACGTGTTCTTGTTTCACACGTGTTCGCCTGTGATGTATTTGATCTTTAGCCGTCAATTAATAATACAACACGCGTGGAGGGCTACAGATGAATGAAACATTAGCGGTCGATTGAGTGAACACGTGGACGGTAGGAGATTAACTCAACCACTTCTAGGCCAAAAGTTACATTTGTAATTACGCCCACCAATTTCTCATCTCGTTTGACGATAAATTGACAAAGTAAACGGTATTTTACCAAAATGATGGGTCCGGACGGATTTGGTAACGGCATAGACATTAAATTAATTTTGAAAAAAACGTGGGCATTTTCTTAAATACATTTGACCACATGGTTACTTTATTAAAAATCCCTATTTTTTTCCCTCTGAAAGTTTATCCTTTTCAAACTCTTCTTTTCTAATGAAATTCATCTTTCTCTTGTATGAACAGATGAACCAATTATTATGAACGGATGAGTCGCAGTAGCCTAATCTAAACAAAATAAAGACAAGCTTCATATCTAATTTGATTTTATTTCTGTATTTTTTTGTTGTTGAAGATACAAGTAGTTTATCATCATTCTATATATGGGTGAGCAAAAAGTCCGGAACCGCGGATTTCACCCGTATCCGTTCGCAAAATTACGGGTGAAACCCAATCCGCAAGATCTATGGGCCGGACACGGATGGGATTCTCAAATCCGCACTTTTAGCGGTTTGGTTGCGGTTGGATTTTGAAATCCACGGATTCACCCACACCGTAAAAATTTAAACTTTTCCTAGTTTTCATTTTCATCAAACCAAAATGTTGTTGTAAAATTATATATGGAACACAAACTTTTCTATGTATCGTTCGATTTTACTGCACTACTTTGAAAACAACCAGAACTTATCAAATGACACCGAAGGGGTTCAACAGTCATCATTCCCTAGGAACTTGACAGCTCTGCCAGGATAAAGAGTTCGGATTTTGGGACTGAAATGCAACTTACAGCATGTTCAGTGTGAAATGAGCTCATACGTTAAGGTACATCAGGGAAGATAACCAGGTGAATTAAGTAAACCATGTTGCAATCCTACATTTACTAATCGCAGACTTGCAGTGAAGCAACATTATATAAGTCAATTTTTTCATCTCAAGTACAATATTAAGGCAATATCAGCTTACTGATATTGCTATTCATGTTTTTTCTTTAATCAAATAGCCAAATTGAGGAATTGTTTTCTCATTTATTGACTTAAGACGTTTTTAATGATTCATATTTTGCTATTCACGTTATTTTTTTTAACTAAATCCGCGGTTAATCCTCATCCGGTTCGTATTAGCCGTTGATCTGCGGATGTCAAATCCGCGGGTGAGGGCCGAACACGGTTGAATTTTCCAGATCCGCGACTTTGACGAATTGGACGCGGATGATCCTAATCCGCATCCGTCCGTCCGTTGCACACACCTAATTCTATATAAAACAAAATTTCTCATGAGAATGTCAATCCCATCTACATTAGGTTCTTGGGCATCATGGGCCCAATTGCTGAAATAACAAGGGAGCCATGGTTTAAAAAATGCCTTATAATTGAGTAATCACTACAAATCATCCAATCTCTCACAGATGAGTTGAGTTGAAATCTTCTTAAATGTAATTGCAGGCTATAATAACTGAGAAAGTCGTCTAATTATATTCATTTCAGTAAAATTTGTTACATACAATAAAGCCATAGATGTTAAATTAAGCATAACCATACAGTTTATTGCAGTGGGTGATTGCAAAGTAGAAAAAGACCACAATACAGCAAAGATCTTGTCAAATGTCAACAACATTACTTACATCCCCTTCATAATTTTATTATATGCCTCGAAAAGCAAACCCAAAATACATTACACTGTGGAGGCAAGTAAACCCAAGTCCGCACATTATATTTCTTCACAAATATAGGATCAAGAAGAGGATAATTCTTATTATGATAATCTTATCAATTTTGGTTACACAGCTCATGAATATATAGAGCACAATATTATGATAAAGTAAAGATCCTATATACTAGGAAACAATATATTATCCTTAAATAAGGATATATGTTAACACTCCCCCTCAAGTTGGTGCATAGATATCACACATGCCCAACTTGTCCAGAAAACTCAAGTATTTTTTGCATGACACACCATGTGTGAGAATATCTGCAAGTTGTTCTTCAGACCGAACCGGTGGCAGCTCAATAATGTTGTTGTCCAGCTTCTCTTTGATGAAGAACCTGTCAACCTCCACATGTTTAGTACGATCATGATGAACAGGATTATGAGCACTGTCACGCGCAGCTTTGTTATCACAATACAGAATAATAGGATCCTTGAGAGGAACCCCCAAATCCTTAAGGAGAAGCCTCAACCAAAAAGTTTCACAAATGCCATCTGCCACACCTCTGAATTCAGCCTCTGCGCTTGATCGTGTAACAATATTTTGTATCTTACTTCTCCAAGTAACTAATTTACCTCCCACAAAGGTAAAGTAGCCTGCAGTAGAACGTCTGCCATCTATTTATCCTGCATAGTCAGAATCTGTATATCCCACAACCTTTCTATAATCTTCATTTTTAGAGAATAAAATTCCTTTTCCAGGAGCAGACTTCAAATACCTCAAAATACGTAAAACTGCATCCATGTGTTGTTCACCTGGATTGTGCATGAATTGACTAACAACACTGAGTGCATAAGCAAGATCTGGCCTTGTGTGAGATAGATACATCAATCTCCCCACAAGTCTTTGATATCTCCTATTATCAGCAGGAACTTGATCAGGTTCAATACACAGGTTTACCTTTTCTTCTAAAGGTGTATGGATTGGCTGACATGCTGACATGGCCACTTCTTTTAGCAGATCAAGAACATATTTCCTTTGTGATAAGAAAATTCCTTCACTGGATCGAGAAACTTCAATCCCAAGGAAGTATTTCAATGAACCAAGATCTTTCATTTGAAATTCCTTTGATAAGTATCTTTGCAAAGATTTCCTCTCCTCTGGATCATTTCCTGTCACCACCATATCATCTACATATATGATAAGAGAAGTAATTTTATCCTTCCTTTTGTTTATGAACAAAGTATGATCAGAATTACGCTGACGGTATCCAAAGTTCCTCATAGATTTGGTGAATCTTCCAAGCCAGGCCCTTGGAGATTGTTTTAGTCCATACAATGACTTGTTTAGCTTACATACCTTCTTACCATGAGATCCTGGAACTGAAATACCAGGTGGGAGCTCCATGTAAACTTCTTCAGTTAATTCACCATGCAAGAAGGCATTCTTCACATCAAACTGTTGCAAAGGAAAATCCAAGTTTGCAGCAAGCGATAACAATACTCGTACTGTGTTGATTTTCGCTACTGGAGCAAAAGTTTATGTATAGTCGATACCATAAGTTTGGTTGTACCCTTTAGCAACTAATCTTGTTTTATAACGTTCAATGTCACCATTTGCTCTCCATTTTGGATCAACTAATGCTTCCTGCACATTGTTAGGAATAAAAACAGTAGATAGTTGATTCGCGGATGCCTTATTAGCTTTAGACAAACGATGATGAGAGACATAATGACTCATAGGGTACTTAACCTTACTAGAGATTTCAGGTTCATATATGGGTTTAGGAATACCTCTGTTTACACGTTGTGGAAGTTGTCTCCTAGATTCTTCAAGAACATCCGTAGCAGACGATTGGTTTGGTGTTTCATCTTCTTGAGGTAACGTAGATTCTGGAATCTCTTCTATCATAACCTCATCTTGAATCTCTATATCACGATCTAATATTGTACTTTCTGTTTCTTCTCATGAAGAACTTTCATCAACAGATTCTCTTACCATATCATCGGAGTTGACAATAACAGATACATCAATTTACGATATATCTTCATCATAGTTAAGAGTCTGAATTTCCTTATGGTACTCCCCCTGAAGTTCAGACTCACATGAAAAATACATAGTATCTTCATGAAATACAACATCCAAAGTAACAAACATTCTTTTGGTTGGAGGATGATAGCAACGGTATCCCTTTTTAGTTGTTGCATATCCCAAAAATACACACTTCAGAGCTCTAGGAGCCAACTTATCACATTGGTTCTTGTGCAGATGAACATAAGCTACACAACCAAACACATGAGGCGGCAGATTAGGAACAGTTGGAGCCACAACTGCTTCAGCAAGATCTTGATGGGGTGTTTGAAACACAGTGGTACCGGATGGCACTCGATTGATAAGATATGCTGCAGAAGTAAGTGCCTCTCCCCAATACATCAGTGGCATATGTGCTTCTATCAATGAAGCACGGACCACTTCCAGTAAGTGACGATTCTTTCTATCTGCTACTCCATTCTGCTGAGGCGTATTAGAGCAAGTAGTTTGATGAATAATCCCGTGTCCCTCAAAATAATGTTGAAGGTCAGAATCCATATATTCACCACCATTATCACTACGAAGTACTTGAATCTGTTTTTTGTACTGAGTGTTAATCATCTTATGGAACTTTTGAAACAAGGCGGTAACTTCACTTTTGTTTTTCATGAGACACACCCACGTCATTCTAGTGCAATCATCAATAAAAGTAACAAACCATCTTGAACCACCCAGGGTATTAGTTTTAGATGGCCCCCAAACATCAGAGTGTATGATCATAAAAGGAACTGGACTCTTATTGAATGATAATGGAAAAGAAGCACGATGGCTTTTTGCAAGTTCACATACTTCACAATGAAAACTAGAAATATCAAGTTTTGCAAACAAACTAGGAAATAATTTTTTTAAATAACCAAACGACGCATGTACCAATCGTCGATGCCATAATAAAATTTGAGGTTTTTGTCTCTTCCCCTCAGAACCATCAGCAAGAAGAGTTTGACGCATCTTATCCGAACTACTTGACACAAAATCCAGATAATACATCTTCACACGCTTAACACCATAACCAATCGTTTGCTTCGTTGTGATGTCCTTAAAAACACAACACTCAGGCCAAAATATCACTACACAATGTAAAGTATTAGTTATTTGGGAAAATGATAAGAGATTACAGTCTAATGTAAGAACTACTAAGACAGAATCTAAGTTTAAAGTTTCAGTGAGAGATATTGACCCTTCACCAGTAATTGGAGCTTGTGAGCCATTTGCAGTAGAGACTGTTTTTTGTAAGGATGGTTTAAGGGGAGAGATTTGTTTAGAATCACATGTCATTTGGTCTGTGACACCGGAATCAACTATCCATGAATTATTCGAAACAATTGAAGAAACATTTTAAAACTTACCATCGTTACCTGTCCTTGCTACTGATGCAGATATTACCATGGAATCCTTTCCTTTCTTTGTTGAAGCCATTGGAGCACCAGAATTTTTCTTTGTCTCCTTCTTCCTCTCCAGATGTTGATCCCACCAATCTGGATATCCAACCAACTCGAAACACATGTCAATTGTATGTCCAGATTTATTACAGTGTGTACACTTAAGTGATGACTTGTCCACCTCAGTCTTTGAGTATCTCTGAAAAGACCCTTTTTGATTGTACCGGTTTCGAGTTGCCATAGCAGCAGGTTCAACTTCTTCCGATTCTTTTGCCATCGTTGTACGTCGAACAGATTCACGACGAACGAGTGCATAACATGATTCCAATTCAGGAATAAGATCCTTTCTCAAGATTTCACCACGGATCTGTTCAAAACTTTCATTGAATCCAGCAAGGAATATATGCACCCTTAGGCGCTGAATTGATTTTCGATAGGCTTCAATATCATTAGAATTCTCCATAACCACCTTGTCATGATGATCCAACTCTCCAAATATTTCAGTTAGTTCTCCATAATAAATTGAGAGTGCTCTGCCATTTTGTTTTGCCGAAAACGCTCGTCGATTTAGAGTAAATACCTGCATCTCATCATCTCCATCATAAAAGGCTTTAGATAATGCATACCAAATCTCTCTAGCAGTAGGTAACCGAATATATCTCTTCATGATTTCAGGTGACATAGACATCAATAACCATCTCTTGACTTTTTTATTATCTGTGTGCCACTTCTCATATCTTGGATCTTCCTCGGTAGGTTTTCTTGTCCTTCCCATAATAAATGAGGTTTTTTCTTTTTCAGCAATATGCATCTCCATGATTTGTGACCACAAATCATATTTTGTTTCATCAAGAACATTCTCAGGCTTGAATACTGCACCTTAAGATTGAACGATAATAGGAGCAAATTTGTTTTCCATCTGCCCTTTTTGTTTTGATTTATTTTGGTATAATTCTGAATCACTACCCATGATTCAAGAACCCTATCTCTGATACCATCTTCACAAATATAGGATCAAGAAGAAGATAATTCTTATTATAATAATCTTATCAATTCTGGTTACACAGCTCATGAATATAAAGAGCCCAATATTATGATAAAGCAAAGATCCTATATACTAGGAAACAATATATTATCCTTAAATAAGGATATATATTAACAATATTGTCACAGACTTGCAGTCTTCTCCTGTTAGTTGGATGGGGATTTATCATTTTTGATAATCAAATGTAGAAAAAAGGATAATAAACGTACCAATAATGATTGTAAGACTTATAAACAATCATGATTAATGAAAAGGTTTCAACTGAAAGAACAATAGCAAGAAAATAATGGTCGTAATTTTTTCTGAAAATAATTGCGATGCTTGTTGTCATTGCGTCTTATTTAGTAAAGAGTCGAGTAGTCCAGTTAGCCATTAGAAGATCTTCTAAGATTAGTTTTTCTTTGGATCTTTTTACAACAAGGTCGATCTTATTTCCTTCAGAGGAAAAACTTTGTTGATTGTTGAAGAGATATGTTGGGGCATATAGGTTCGGATTTTGGTTCAGATTTGGATTCATGCTAACGAATGAATATGATTATATTTTGTATATTTTCTCGGGTATTCTTTCTCTCTTCATTGAACCGTAAATATAAAGGAAGATAATAGACGCCATATGTCACTACATGATTGGAGGGACACGAGGGTATATGCAAAAAGGGGACATGAGATCCGAAGCCGTCATCCAAGGGAAACTCATGCTCACCCCCAATCAGTTGTTATAATGCTAGTCTTACTCATGACAAGCCCAGTGCACGTACGTTGTACGTCGGCAAATGCCAGTTTTGTCATCTTTGTGTGCGTATTTTCTACCAATGTCTCATTATCACAATGCCAACACCAATAGTCCATGCTGTTAAGTCATGGCATCCTAAATTTCACTGGTCTAATCCCTAGAATTTTATACACCAATATCAGAAGCAACAAAAAAAACAGCTTTGCCAAATCCATTTTATGATGAACACAAAAACCTTGTCAAAAACAAAAATTAGACTTTAGGACTATATAAGCAACCAAAATCACATGTGTCCAAATCTGCCTACCGTTTCACAGTTTCTTAAATGCAAACGAAGTATTCTAATGGCCCGATCAACGGTGATAGGTCCTAATCATTTGAAGCCAAAATGAAGTTTGTTTGCTCAATGTAAAAACAGGTTCTTCAATTACTCTTTTCTGGACATAACCAGTCTGACATGGAATTCTACGAGGATTATAAATCACGAACCTGGTTGACAATCGTCCGTTGTAGGTCGCCACATTGGAAAACTTTTTATCATCATCTTCATTTTGATCCATCTCTAAGTATGGATCGAACACCACCTTGTCAATTGTCAAAGTTTCTAAAATAGTCCTCATCCTAACCATATTTCTCTCTTTAGCCTGTTGTTGGGTCCCTGAGAAGCGGTATCTGTCTGCGGTAGATTTATTGGCATCCCACTTGGTATTCCAAGATAGTCTTAAGCTTTCAAAATGGTCGTAAAATCATGACTGCAAAAAAAAAATTATAAATAAAAGATTAGACACAAATAAGTATAAAATTACAACAAATTTGGAACTAGAAAACAAAAATTACCTGGAGAAGACCAACATTCCCCTTAATTTGTGTTTGGTTCCACCTTGAAGCTTCGCAAAGGCTGTAAAGTATGTAAGAAAGGGTGGCGGTTCCCCACGAGTACTGTTGCAAAATATCATTATCATTATGCCAGTGAATACCAAATTTGATTATGCCCTTCCACAATATTAATCAATTTTTCATATGCTTATTACCAAACCTATCATCTTAGCCTTGCACCAACCAATTTGATCATCTTCTTCAATTATTCAATGCCTAGGCTAGTTTTCTCAATTTCTTATTTATTCAAGCTTTTCCTGATGATTGGAGTATCGATTTTTAACCTTAATGATGACTCTCATCATCGATAACGCCCTGAACTATCAAAATTTTGAATTCGAAAAGCTATAGATTTGAATCTTCAGATAATTTTTTTGAATTTGAAAATCTATATAATATATTTGAAATCAACTGCTTCTGTCAATCTAAGATAAGATGAAGTACACAAAAAGGTGCTAAACATTGAGATCTACATAAAAATTTAAAATTCCATCTTCACCAAAGTTCCCATATGCAAACTCTTTGGTTTTTACCTCAATTTAACTACAAGTTTTAATCGCTAACCTCAATTTAACTACAAGTTTCAATCGCTAGGTTTGTCTATATAAATTGATTTGTTTCAAGTGATAACGAAGTTCTCAACAACAAACATATTTTTGTTTAAAACTCAAGGAGTAATATAAACAATTCGAAGTTCTCAACAAAAAACATATTTTTGTTTAACAGTTAAGGAGTAGTATAAACAATTCCTTAATCTGGATGAATGATTATGATCATGATATATGATGTAGAACCCCATTACATCATATATTATGATCATGATATATGATGGAATCTTGACATGGTTTCCAGAAACACTCTTTGTGTTGTTCGTATTAAAGAGTTATTTTAGTAGACGACGTGAATAAGAAAGAAAAATAACTCTCCGCCACGACATTTTCCACGTCAAAATTAGAGCTGCACAAGATCCGCTCCCGAACCCGCCCGCACCTGATGAACCCGTGGATTTTTAAACCGAACCTGCCGTAGCGGGTTGGTAGCTGATTATGAATATAAAAACCCAATATAAATGGGTTGGTTATGATTTAAACCCCACCCACCCCCAAAAAACCCGATAAATACAAAACATTGAAATAAAGTTTATAAACTAATTTGTATGGATACTATTGAATAAATAAAAACATTCATGAAATATGTACAAACCACTGAGGTGAGAGAGAGAGCCACAAACATTTACAATCTCTACTACCGGGAAGGTTAATTCTAAAAATATGTTGACTCTCCTCTCTGAGACAAATATTTCAATTAAAAGATAAAAAGAATCACATTATCGAGCACGCGAATGAAAAATAGAATATCATCTAACTAAATCACCTTGCCAATGTTACAGTTTCTCTTGTTCTAACTTGTATTATAACTACAACTAAGACCTTTATGAACCTAATAAGTAACAGACTAACTCCTCTTTAACAAAATATGTTGAAACCACGACACGGTGAGCTAACTTCAAACTGCATATATCAACGTGCCTTGATTATAATGTGATCTACATAATATGGTAATCCATTATGCCATATCAACTTTGATAAGGAAATCAAGCATCACAAATAAGCTAGAGCCAGGTACCTAGAAAAAAGGCATTTCATAATCCAAAAAATTGCAGTTACATCATATCGGGTTAATGCGGGTTTAAACCCGAAACCGACCGATTCATAGTGGGTGGGTTAAAACCCGGACCGAGATTTAGGCGGGCGGAGATCGCTATCATTCAACTGTTATAGAGCGGTTTAAGTAGCACGATTGCCAGATTACCGGAAGGATACCGAATCGGCGAATCCTATATAAGACAAACCAAAAAAAGCATTGTCTCATATGTCCCACTAAAGTGATCCCCATATCGTATCAGCAATGTTGAAAGATTGTACGTAGGACAAAACATAATATGAAAAAGTGAAAAATACTATAACCCCCTACTGTATGGGTTCAATATATAGAAGCCCCACAAAATGGATCATTCACTATCAACTCCATTCTTTTACATTTTGATATTTTTAGGCCCAAAACTTTAGAATTCAGGGTCTGTTAATAAAGTTTTCAGCCATGGTAATTTGATAATACCAAGAATACCCCTAATTATATATATCTAATGGAATTAGCTAGAGGTTTTATTATCGGTTTCATTTTCTTTTTTCATTCTCTCTCTTTAGATGAAGCACACAGAGAAGATGTGATTTCTGATCGAAAATTTCAGCGAAAAAACCATTTCAAAACCTAGATCTAAGAATTACAGATCGGTTGAACTCATCATCAAAAGCTAGATTTAACATCAACGTCACTTGTTCTTGAAGATTTAGTGAAAGTTAATGAAAAAGTACGGTGAGAATCATCACCAGCAAATGAATCAGAAGATTCTCCTACAAAACAAGTAAGTTTCCTTTATCTTTAACATTTCAATTCAATAGGTAGATTCTTCGATTTTCAAATTTTTATTTCTGAAAAATAATTTTATGATTTTGATAACTTTTAAAAGCTTGATTTCATGTTAAATCTATTATTAAAATCATAATCAGAGTTAGGTCTGTTATAATGTCACATTAATCTAACTTTTGAGAGGAAAATTTTGAAAAAAAATTCAAGAAAAATTTCTAGGGTTCTTGAACAACAATCAATATATCTTTTAATCTGTTATCTCGATCAAAAATTGGTTTTCAGAGTTGAAATAAGTGAATCATTATCTCTTTTACCCATATATTTGATACAAATTTCATATACTTCGATTTTCGAACTGATTTTTGCTCATCTCTAATTTTATCTGTTTTTAACTAATAATTTTTAGTTCAATCTATATTTCCTTTAATTTTTCAAATTTAAGCAAAATGACGCAATACGATTTCAAGACTTAGATTATACATGTAATCGAAATTTTATCTCAATTTTGTCATCAGCTAATATCTCTTGTAGAGCGTCAATTACTGGTAATGGTGTTGTCAAATAATAGAAAAAAAATGGAAGAACAATGGGATGGAATGAAAAGTTACATATCAGTAGTCAATATACAGGTAAAGCAGATTAGGTTACTAAATTGTGGTTTTTGTCAAGTTTTTACGACTGGACATTGTTTTACTTTTTGATATTTATTTACTTAACTGAGAACAATTAGGACACATTTCAACATTCCGCAATTATCATATTTTGTTGTCCTGTGTATGCATTTTAACTAGTTGGTGGTTGTTGTTTTTTTCCTGCCAACTTGTTGTTTGATTTGAGTCTGATAATCAAGCTAAACATACTATAATATGTGTTCTTACTTTTCATATCTTTCTTTCTGTTCATTTGTGTGGTTCATTTTTGAAGTAGTTATGGTGGGTGGAAAGATTTCGTGTATTGATATGCTAGTGAAATGCTTCTTGTATGGCCTGTTGATATATCTTAATTTTGTAGGGGAAGTACAAAGTATACAATCTTTTCTCAGAGAGGCTATACGATCAACACTTATTGAGGGAAACGTGCAATGCTACTTGATTTTGTTTTAACCTCGTCCTATGCTAAGATAGTCAAAAGGATTATTTCCTTTCGGAATGGGGATAGACAAGTCAAGCGTACCGAGAATCATTCATTATGGTAGGCCACCTATATCTTTATATTTATCTCATCCCTACAGTAAGTATTTGATCATTTTATATAACAGGCATCTAAAGTTTTCTCTACACGTGTCAATTTTTTTTTTGCTCTACATTATGCTTTCTTTGATGACAGAGTTTGGAGGCATACCATCACTCTATCAGGAAGCAGGTCGAGCTGGAAGTGATGGAAAATAAGCAAATTGCAGTAAGTTCTATGCTCAACTTCATGCTTGCGCCATGGTAGTAAAGTATGTCTAGCTGTCTATCCAAGTAAACTGGCAATCACTTTTGGATGAGGAGTTCTCCTCTAAGATGTTTGTCGAGAAGTTTTTATATGAAGCACGAGAAAGTCGGAACACCTTTCATACAATACTGGTAAGTATGTTTAAGATGGTAGCATTTACATTTATTTTGGGATAGTATTCACATTTTTCATAAGATCTTCCGTGCAAAATCTATTTACCTTCTTAGTACAGAAGCAATATGCATATGTAAATTCCGATTACACAAGTCATGCGGAAGTGTAACTCCTAGTTACACATGCTATATACATGCGTAACTCTTATTTACACAAGCCAGATACATGTGTAACTCGCAGTTATACTCCTAATAGTCTTGTGTTGTCAATTTTTCATGTGATAAGTCACAATGGAGCCCAAAAATGTATTGGGAAAACAGTAGAAAAAATGCTTATCATGAACAATGAAAGTGGCATAACTAGTATCATTTCAGTGTCAAGAGATATTTACTGTGGTGTTTTTTTTTTAGCCGCCAAGGTTCGTCTGGAATGCACATGACATATATGTCCATGTCACTCAAAATTATTGTGAGGAACTATTTTTGTAATCAATTTAGCAAGTTAGACATGCGGAAGTGTAAATCCTAGTTACACATGCTATATACATGTGTAACTCTTATTTACACAAGCCAGATACATGTGTAACTTCCGATTACACAAGTCATGCGGAAGTGTAACTCCTAGTTACACATGCTATATACATGTGTAACTCTTATTTACACAAGCCAGATACATGTGTAACTCGCAGTTACACTCCTAATAGTCTTGTGTTTGTTACTTTTTTCCTGTGATAAGTCCCAACGGAGCCCAAAAAAGCACAGGGAAAACAGTAAAAAAAAATGCTTGCATGAATAATATCCAAGTCTGATGCATGTGTAACTCCTAATTACATTTAGAGATGGATTTGCTGATTTTATGTTGAAATATCCAAGTCTGATGCATGTGTAACTCCTAATTACATAATTCAGATGCATGTGTATCTGCAAGTTACACATGCTAATTAGATGTGTAACTTTTACTTACACATACTGATTTTGGGTACACATACCAATATGCATATGTAACTCCTAGTTACACTAGTCATATGCATGTATAACTGCTAGCTACACTAGCCAGATGAATGTGTATCTCCTAGTTACACATGTTATATGCATGTGTAACTCTCAGTTACACAATTCAGATGCATGTGTAACCGCTAGCTACACTAGTCAGATGCTTGTGAAACTGAAATATACATTGTTTTATGTACTGTTCATTTTAATCGTATAAATACTGATTGCTTGTTGTTATATTTCAGGTTTTAGATAACTTCATAAAAGCTAATTGCTTAAACGTGGTAATGGTCTCGCTGGAACTGGAGTTGACGCTGAATACACAAGTCAGATGCATGTGTAACTCTCAGTTACACTAGATAGACACATATGTAACTCTCAATTACACTAAACAGATGTGTGTGTAACTTCTAGTTACACATGATAAGAAATTATTGTAAATGAATATTAAAGTAATAACTGTATTTTTTTTTTTGTGTGTTTTTTTTGATGTCTATTTTTTTGCATATATATACAAGTGTAACTTTGCATTACACATATCATAAGGATGTGTAACTTCTGGTTACACATGCCATATGCATGTGTAACTTCTGTTTACACCTTCGCACTGTATTTTAATAATTTCGGGCCTAGATTTAATAATCTTGGGCCTAGATTTAAATTTTATTTAATTATGGGCTTGACAATATGCATAAGAGTATCAAAGTCTTTTAAAAACTCGGGGCCTAGATTTAAACTTTTTTTAATTAAGGGCCTCATATTATGGGTTATCCGTGGGTTGGGCCTGAGCCTAATTTTCCCTATGAAAAATGCTAGAAACCACGCTATTGTTGATCGCTAGTTTCACGCGTTCTTATGTGTCATGTAGATGTGGCTAGATTGGAAGGAATTTGTATCCATTCACTCCTCAGTAGTCGGTACTTGTGAGAGAAAAACAAATTTCATCTCAGCTTTATTGTTCTTTTTAAGCATTTTCAGCCTCATGTATTTCAGTGGAAGATTTTTTTATTTTTTTTCAATGATCCCTGTTTATCTCTTCCTATACAGTCTAGGATTTTTCCAGTAATATTAACCCCGATGATTGAATATGGAATTGTTATACTTCGATTCATTCCTTTAATTTGTTTGATCATCTTAAAAGAAAGAACAAAAAAATCAGGAATGGAGCTACACTTTCCCATTTAAATCCAGTTTGAGGAATCAAAAAAGCTTGATCAACCATGGCCCTAGTAATTACATTAACGAAAATTAATTATTTTCTGACTGAATCAACCACTTCTAAATTAATTTTCATGTTCCTTCCCTTAAAATAACCCAGAGAAAAATGAAAAAATTAATTAATTTCTGAATAATCAATGAAGAACGATCTACCACAGCTTAAATTACAAAATCAAATCGAGATTTGGAAACAATTTGAGAGAAAAATACTAGTACATGTTTCGTAGTTTGTTAATTGCAATTATGAACCCTGATTGCTTGTACTAGTATTGGTTATCAGTGATGGGTTTTATCAATTTGAAGGTTAATTAGTAAAGAAACAAAATACATAGAGAAGTGTTTTTTGTTTGATAAATGGGTTCTGATAAAAATTTGCAGTAAAGTTGGGAAACTAAGGTTTTCCATGTGAAATTGCAGAATCGGCTTTCATCAAACTCTTGATTATAAAAAAATTAGAAACAGAATATTCAGCAAGATCTCTGGATCTAACTACAGCTTCTATGGTCGATGATTTTAGAAGTTCATTTTTTTCCTCTTTTGATAATCACGATCCACAATCACAGGGGAGAAACTATCATTCTTGTTGATATATTGAAGACGAAGATGAGAGATCTACTTGTGAGATGTTGATTAAAGGTTGGTGTGTGGATGGGAAACTTGATCAGGCTAAAAGATTAGCTGGGGAGATTCATAGAGGAGGGTTTCAACTTGGAACGTCGGCTTATGATTCCATTCTGGATTGTGTCTGTAAGCTGTGTAGGAAAAAGGATAACTTTAGACTTCAATCCGAAGCTGAAAAGATTCTAGTTGAGATGGATTATGCAGGAGTACCTAGGAATGTCGAGACGTTTAATATATTGATCAACAATTTTTGCAAAATCAGGAGAACCGAAGTATCGGTTAAGCTGTTTGAAAGAATGGGGGAATGGGGATGTAGTCCAAATGCCGAAACTTATCTTTTACTTATAAAAAGTTTATATCAGGCGGCGAGAATTGGTGAAGGAGATGAAATGATTGACAAAATGAAATCTGCTGGATTTGGGGGTGGTCTTGATAGAAAGGCTTATTTTGGGTTTATAAAGGTTCTGTGTGGGATTGAAAGGATTGATCATGCAATGAAAGTTTTTGCTAAGATGAAGGCTGATGGGTTCGTACCTGGTATCAAGTCTTACGAGTTGTTGATTGAGAAATTGTGTTCTCATGGGCAGACTCACAGAGCGAGTCATCTCTCTAGTGAAGCAAAGTTGAAAGGCATACTTGTGGATCCCAAAGTGTATACATTGGATCCGAGATTCACTAAGAAGCCTAAGGTTGAGAAGACTGCTGTGAAGAAGAGGGAAACATTGCCTGAGAAAATGGCCAGGAAGAGGAAAACTCTTAAGAAGATAAATCTATGTTTTGTGAAGAAGCCAAAGAAAATGATGCGGAGAGCTTATTGATTGCAGTCTGGACTTAGCTAGCATTCCGGGGAGATGGCAGTGTCTTGAGAGGTATTACTCAATTGAGCAAAGCTTTTCTGGTGGTAATTTTTGTGTACTGTGCTTCATGTTGCTCTTGTCAACACTAAAATTCAAAATTTATTTTAGTTGATTTCTTTAGCCTTTTTTTTTGTGCAATTTTGACTGCTCACTGTGAAGGTAAGTGGTTACCACCCCTTGATAGGGTGATCAGGTAACTGCCTAGTTCAATAATCAAATGTAGAACTTTTTGGAAATGATCCGAGTTCATGACAAGAATAACAGTTTCCATTGTCACCAAAGAAAGAAAATAGACAGAGATATATGAGTTACTGATCTGGAAATTGATAGAAGAATTAAACTGTTCGTTAACTGAGTCACTGACACTGTAGGTTAAATTCAATGATAGTCAGAAAAAAATATTCAGACACTGGTTATCCTCAATGGACTTGGGGATTTTCAATGTGAACACCCATTTCAATTCACTTACTCTTTTTTTTTTCTTTTTTTTTTTGGAAATCGCCAATTCACTTACTTGATTAAATGTTAAAGTAAGTTTGAAATGATTGAGTCCCAGTTATTTCGGGTACATGCAAGTCATCCACCATATCTTTGTAGGGACACGTTATGAAATTTTTGGACTGTAGGAATTTCCACATTTATATTCAAGGATTGATGTCCATGTCCTCTGATCCACCTATAAAGAAGACTTGTTTATGTTGGTGACGATAGTGTTTAATGTTGCAAGGCTTTCAATATCTCAAAGCTATTTAGGCTGCTTGAATTGCTCGAGCTTGCACCATATAAATCAAAACATGAACCATGACTGCTCCCAAAGCCAACATACCTAGTTTGTTACAGAGCTAAAGAACGAGAGTATCATTTCCAAGTTCTTCAAGCTTGATAGAAACTCTTATTGAAGTAAGCCAAGTGATGATAATGTTTGTCAGTTACCTATACGATACGTCCATATCCTTCTGTTTTAGAACATTGTATCCTGCCCAACTGTTGTTTTTAGCATGCCTTCTCGGAGGTATTTCTCCACAAAATTAATAGTTCTATAAGTTGGAAGACAGAGAGTTGATCTCCCTCAGTACACAGATTTGGATGCAGTCTCAGGTGTTTCTCGTAAAGAGATGCTGTTCGGAAAGGTTGATAGGATTAGGGAGGCTGATTAGATTAGTGGGGCTCTAATTTAAATTTTCCGAAACCTTTTCTTTTATGATATTTCCTAGGTTTAAGAGCTCAAGCATTGCTATTGTTTATCACTTGGTGTGTATCACAAGCGCTTGTGAGTTTGCAATTGTATTCGCAAAATCTAGGTTTCCTTTTGCAAAACTGTTTCTTAAGCTCTTTTTGGTACTTGATTTCATAACTTATGGTTGTTACATGGTGCATCTCCTTTGGATCCTGCAGTTGTTCGTCTTTACTGCCTGATTTTATTCAGGTTCGCCGGCAATTGCAAAACTTAGACTTAGACAGAAAAAAGATAAGAGAAAAAGAACCAACTCACCAATCAGGTTTGTGGTCTGTAGGGTACTATTCTTGGTATTCTCCCACTAGATCACTAGCGCTTGCTGATGTCCATATTATCTTCCTCAGGATACCTTATGCACATTTGAGTGCATACTAAAACTCATTGTGTGATCCTTGATCTAATTAATTCATATTCGTCAGAATGATATCACAGTGCTGAATATAAAGGCGGTAGTGGATGGTGAAATGGCACTACAGTCATGATGTGGTCTATCATAGTTTATTGTTTCTGATTGTTGCGAACCATCTTTATGTAGATTCGAATATTATTCATTGTTGGAAGATGGTTAGAAATGGTGAACATTGCTCCATTTGGGTACCAGTGTGATATGATTGATGTTATTGTGTATCTTCGCGTATCTTCTTCTAGTGTGGAAATGTGATCATGCATATATATACCTTGAACTTTGTATCGGGTTTTTCTAGTGGTAGGATTTATGATTGAAACGGATTTCCCAGATGAAGATATGCTCCAAAGTCCAAACTCCTCCATCTGAGTAATATTTGTAGACATTAGTATTTTCATCATATATCTCTGCAAGTATACCAGTACCTGCCACTTCTAAGAGACCCGTAAAAGAAAGACAGAAACAGAGAAGCAAGCAGAAGAGAAATAGTTGTTGAGAGCAGAGGAGAAGAATTTTTTATCTGATGCTATGTCCAGGTATGCTTCCCAGCTGAATAAGGGTATCTTTGTTTCTTTTCATGGCAGACCGGACTTCCTAGCTAGTATAGAGGGGTCCTGTATTATTGCTTTAGATTCAAATAGTTGTCTAAAGGGCCTCTTTAGGTAAGTTCTAATCTTGTTCCTTTTTGAAGCTATCAATAAAAATTTATGACTTGGTTAAAAAGAATAGCTCGCAGTTGACTTTCTGACAAGTTATTACCAGGTGGAAAATGAAGTACAGTAAGTAAATTGTTACAGACACAAACAAGTAGTTGGAATTCGAATTTGGGAAGCAGCTTTTGTGTTTACTGGAGTTTCTGAAACGCCAGTACCAACCGCTTGTTCCTTGTATTCTGTAATGCACATCCATCCCTTCGCGTATTATGTCAACGATAACAATGGAAAATTGTGTGAGTTAACTGCGTGTTACCTGCCACTTTAGAGGTGGCGAGATGCAAGTCATGTGATTTTCAGTTTACCTACAGTTTCCACATTTTTTTAATCTGGAATTTCAGACTCAAACATGGTATGTAGCTGTTAAGAAGAATGCGAGCAAGCGGAAATGCTGGGGAAAACCTTATAAGAGTAGTTGAACTCGCCACTTACCGAATTGCCCAACACTAGTAAATTAATGTTATAGGTTTGATTTCGAATGCTTTCACGTGAAAAGAGATGCATATGCATCTTCTTCTTCAACGGTGAACATGAGCATTCCGGGTCCTAGGCAGTTTGTTTGTCTTGCTTGTTCTTTTTTTCCCAAATTTTCGTTATGTTTCGGATTAGGTGGAAAACTGTTCTAGAAGGAAACTCAAAATTAGAATCTAGCAATTATAATATCCGATCAGTGTGTGCGGTGCTGTTAGATTTCACGCATGGCCACTTTTATAAAAGCTGTGTGTTTTGTGCCCATAAAGATCTTGTGGTCCGGCATAAATTTCGATCAGCTTTAATAGTTTGGAAATTCGATGCAAGTTCGCACGCGAGTTGGCGTGCAGTTTTGCTCAAAAAACATTTCTATAAATTTGATTTTGGACTAATAGGTAAAGTTCGAAAATTGCCATTGAAATTTGATACGTGGGCATCATTCCAGAAAAGAAAGCGCGTGTTCTAATGCTCACACAACCAGGAGTTCACCTTTTGACACCGATCGTTGAACGGATTGCATACGTAGACAGCAGAACAGACAGGTTCCGATTTCAGATCAAACTGACCACTGACGGAATTCTTAACTGCAAGGAATGTTCAAGTTCAGCGTCTGCTTTTTGAAAGAGATATCCAATTTCCCTATCATTTATTTCAGTCTACATTTGCGCTCAACAAACAAAGGTTGGGGTATGCAGACCCTGAGATCCGTAGGTGCGTTCAACTACTGTGTTCCTTATGTAATGAAAAAATTTCAGTTTATTCTCCTCTGAATCACCATCAGTATTTATCGATACAGAAGATATCAATGCTCGTGGAGGAGTAAGGAAATCTATGCATATGCAAGCAGAAAGCAATAAGCCTGTTGGAATTCTTGACTCAGAAAGTAGTAGGGGCAAAAAAAAAAGAAACATATGATCAGTGATAGTACTGAATCACAATGTCGTTTAAAATTTAACAGGAAAGCGTTGTTTAATTATACTGTGTCCCAAAAAGTAACGAGATACAGGACTGGGAAAAAACCTACATGTACCCAGTGTCCCAATTTACTTTGGACTACTTTTACTTGCTTCATTAACAGGAAGGTATACCCCTTCTGCTGCCAACCATACATTATCAGCTCGCTTCTCTCTAACTCCGCAAACCTGTGCAGGATATATTAATACACATTATTAGGATTTTACTCGGGCCAAAAATTGTCAAACAACGGGGCGCAGATTGTTTACTGCAAAAACAAGATATCAAGAAAAAAACTTGTTTACCTCTTGCTGACCTCCAGCTATCCTGGTGTATTTCTTGTCATGACTATGCAAATAACCACCAGTGTCAACGTGTTGAAGTCTGACTCTTTGATCTTGCCTCCAGGTTTTACCTTTGCCTTCAATCTCAAGCCTATTTGATGACAAAGCAGGGAAACCAATAAACATAAATTAGCAACCAGATACACATTATGATAATTAGATTGATGATTAATGTAGATATCTCACTTCCAATAATCTCCAGTATCAGAGTTGCCCTCCCCTCCGAAGCAGCTAACCTGAGATTAGCAAATTGTGAGATTCATATATCTGACAATATATAATCGCAAAGAAGTCCTATAATGCTATACTTGGGTCACCATAGTTATGAACAAAATTAATAAGCATCATGTCCATTTACGGAACCAGTAACTGATATATATATACACGGCTTGAACTGGAAGGTGCAAAACAAATTGGCCATTTATATGTGTACTTTAGAACCAAAAAAGGATCCAGTTTTAGTGCAGAGGTTGATAAAGTACAATTAAACCTCTGCAAGAACATCGTATACCCTTTAACTTATTTAGACAAGTCCACAAAAAAGTTAATGCTAAGATTTACAGACAAACAACATTTATAATCAGAATTCTCTAGTTTACCAGTTACATGCTTTAGTACCACTTATGGCTATGCGAACATGAATATAAATGATTGTCACTGCAAGTTATTATATGATTATATAATGAGAACCACATAGAGATTACTATATATGCGAAACTACATATAACAGCGTTACATGGGAAAGGACATGGAAAGGTCGTGCATTTACCAACTTATTTATAGCAAAAGTTATGATTCGTGCAAGCAACCTAACAATGAATTATAGGAAATGAGTATAATATAACGCCAATTTATGATGGTTGCAAACACTAACCTCAAGGTTGCCTGAAATTGGAGATGCGTGCAAGTGGCTGTGAAGCCATTTTCGTGTCTTCATATGTTGCAACCTAACAACTGTTCCAGTCTTAATTGGATCACCTTGTTTGGCAGATGTATCAGGTTGAGGTCTCACAATCTACAACCAAACCATATAACCATAGAATTAGTGGTAAGATTAATGGTAAACGCCTCAATGCCTCAAGCAAGTAAACCAAACCAAGTAACAACCCAACAATGCATACCCAGTAGCTGTTAGAATCATCAACACTAGGGAAACCAGTAACAGACTGCTGTCCACTACCAGAACCATATGGTACATCATGTGAATGAAGCCTAAATTTAGTCTTCTCATGCATCAATTTCAAGGTTGATCCATAAGTAATCTGCCAAATTTTCACATTAAGATCCAAATTTTAGAAAAACATCCAAAAATCCAAAAAAAAAAAATCAATTTTTTTTGCCAAAATATCATACCTCAACACCTTCAGAGGCTGGAGTTGAAGAAGGTGTAGAAGCAGCAGAAATGTGATCAAATTCAATAATACCAAGGAAAAGAAATAGAGCTAAACAAAAGAAACCAATAGCCATAATGAGAAGGAGTGCAATGAACCAAGTAGATGCCCAAAACGGTAGATCGGATCTAAAGAGATTAGGTTTAATTGATTCTCTGTATATAATTCTTGTGGTTGTTGGTGTTGTTATTGAAGCTCCTCCAACTCCTGTAGGGTTTGTTGTTTCTTCAGAAGAAGGTTTAGGTTTTCTTCTCAGATTTGGTTGTGACGATGAAGAAGCCACGATTCGGTGTAGTTAAGGGCTCTCCAGAGCAATTTAGCTCCGGCGAGTCTAATAAGATTTGGGGATTTTAAGTTTTCGTTTGTGTTTCGGACTTTCCGTTCTTCTGCTTCTTCTTCTTGTTTGGGGAAGTCGCTAGTCAAATCTGCTTTAGATTCATGGCCTTGGGGACCTCCTCGTCTCCCCACGTCTAAAGAGTTAGATAAAACTAATCATGCTATGACACGTGTACAGTATTGTTGATGTGGCAAGCTTAGATTCGAAGGCATGACTTGGATTTTTATGGCGAAAAATGGCACGACGCAATACTGAAATGGGAACCCCATGGAAGAGGACTTTGGAACGGGGCTTAACGTATAAAAGGGGTGGTACTTCGTAGTACTTGTCTGAACGTGGAAATGGAGTTGTGTTATTGTGAGAAATTTTGATCTATCTAAACAAATGAAAGAATTTTAAGCTCACGACCCAAACCAGTGGCCGAACCGGGTATTAAAACTGCCGAGGGCCAAAAAAATTTAGTGTAAACATGTGGACTAAATGCATATTATTAGTGGTCTAAATAAAAAATTTAGGACAAATATAAGGATGGTTTTATGATTTTTCTAGTTTTAGAGGAGGCTAGAGCCAAGGTTAGTCAATTCTTGGCTCCGCCCCTGATCCAAACGGATATAATGGCATGAACTTAGAAGATTCTATTAGAGATCATATGGTGTTCATCGACTCAGCAACGTTTAACATTGCTAATGAGGTGTCAGAACCAAAATCCATATAAGACACAAGATTTTTAGTTTGTCATATATAGATTTTGGTACCCTCCTGTTTGTGGGTGAAAACCGCTTCTACTGATTTTGGTAATTTCGGGTGTGTTGATGAGAAACGAATCTAAACCCTAGACAATGCACTGCACGAGAGTACTTTTGATTCGAGAGAGCAATCTGTACAATCCTGGCCTAAACCAAGAAATGGTCGTTCCATGCTTGTTTTGGTCACAAAGTGAAGGAAAAGGGTTGGTCTTAGGGAGGGAAGCGAAGAGAGTATTGAGACCAGAATCGTTGATTCTGAAGGTGTGGTTGTTTATGACTTGTATCTGAAAGTAGAACTGGCTAGCAGAATGGAAAGCTATAAGGTGATTTCTAGATATTGTATTGTTGCCGATCAAAACTTGTTGTTTGGTGAAAATAGGTGAAGCCAATTTATACAAGTCATATTGAAACGTACCCTGGTCTCGTAGGAAGTGGAAACGATTGAGTGGTGGAAGAAAAGAGTAACGTGTAACCGTCATACGTTATGCTTCCATGATGAAGGAAGTGTAACCGTCAGACATTATGCTTCCATGATGAAGGAAATGAATTCGTTTACACCGTTAATTTTCACCACCACTAATTGTCCCACTTCAAGACACTTTCTTGTAATGGACGCACGCTGTAAACCGCCAGACCAATACCCTGAAGAGCATCCCCTAGTTTGTGACATGTCTGATGTCTCGAGTGTTTTCGTGGAAAACATGTAGCACTTCGCTACGTGCGGCAAGTCAAAGTCAAGGTACTTTCCGCAGGAAAATAGCATGTAATGTTATTAGGCTCGTTTTGGCTGGTCGCCTAAAACTTGCCACAGGTTTGTCAGTTCGGTGGTGAACTTCGATGGCTGAGATCGCATCTCATAAATGAGGGTAGTTGTTGATTATGTCTACCTTGTGTTGGCGCCTGATAATGACGCGGTGGCGTTTTGGTATAGGACAGTGGAAATGTGGCATGGCTGGCATGGCTCGTGCATGCCAGTGGCACGGTGGTGCAAGTGGCACCTGGCGTAGCCATGGCCACTAGATTTAGGCAGCTGATCGCCTGAAACTTGCCACAAGTCTGTCAGTTCGGTGGCGAACTTGGATGGCTGAGATCGCATCTCATAAGGAAGGATGGCCATTGATTATGGTCGCATCTTGTTGTATAGCGGAGTGGTGCGATTGGCATAGTGGCGCCTGATGGAGCCATAGCATAGCGGCATGCTAATGGCGTAGCCGTAGCATATCAGCATGCCAGTGGTGTATCCATGGCATGGCGGCATGCCAATAGCCGTGGCATAGTGGCATGCTAGTAGCCGTGGTATAGAGGCATGCCAGTGGCGTCGTGGCATGGCCACGCCTGTGGCATTGTAGCATGGACAAAGCTAAGATTTGGCTCAGTGGCCAAAGTTAGGGCTTGGCGACATGGCCAAGGCTAGGGTTTGGCGCCGTGGTCAAGGCTAGGGTTTGGGGGCCACATGTGGCGTGGCAACATTGGCCATGTTTCCACATCAATCCCATCGCTCTGGGAAACGTTATTTGGCTTTGGTCGGCGTAGCAACTTTGTCAAATTAGGGTTTGGCATGTCGAAACCCTAATTAGTGTGTGTGGCATGCGGCCGCGGCATGGCGATACTTTTGCGCAAACGGTGCCATAGCTATACCAAAGGAGTTATGGCAAGGCCACAGTGTGGAAACGACCACTGGAGTAGGGATTGTCGTGTGTGGCTATGATATGGCGCCAACCCTAGGGCTTCTCGGGTCCCACACGGCTCGTGGCATGTTGTAGGGTCGAAGTGACATGATTTATGTCACGACTGAAAATTAGGGCTTTAGTTAATGCATGGGCGTGCTTTTGACCCGAAAACCCTATTTTTAAGTTTTTCATGGCGTTGGCCACGAACAAGAGGTAGGTTAGCACATAGGGCATTATTTATGGCAGGTTGCCACGAAGTGTCATGTTGGCATGCTACCGCGGCAGAGTGTCATGTTGGCATGTTACCGCGACAGAGTGGCATGTTGGCATGCCGATCAATATGTTGTTGTGACAGGGCGCGTTTGGCTTGCCAGTTAGTATGGTGGCGCGGCAGGATGTGTTTGGCCTTTAATGTATGGTGGTAAGTTTAGAGCGACTTGATTGGCCAAGAAAAGGGGTCGGCCAAACATAAGGCGCGGCTATACTTCTGGTGAGAGTGTGGCGGCTTTAGAGCGACCTGATTGGTCGATGGGAAATGGGGCCGGCAAGTATGGGCCCAGCCACAACTTATGTGCGTGTGGCGAGTTTAAATAGACCTGATTGGTCGAGGGAAATAGGGCCGGTTTTAGGATGGGGCGTGGCCAATGGCAAGTGGCGCCAAGGCATGGCCACGCCTCCCTTTGCTACTGCGGCTCCCTATTTTATGACTATGGGCAAGGTTTTGCACCTCCTAATCCATGGCGGATTAATTACCTAGTTTGCCTAGGATTAATCTCGACAAGCAAGGTATGATATACTGCGCGAGGCGTAAAACCCTAACTTTGCAAGTTATTTAGGGCAATTGATTGAATTTTATGTGTTGACACAGAGTTCTTTTAAGTTCATTGCCAGATAGCATCATGCTTTTCTGATTGAATACCTTATGCAAAAGACCTTATCCTTGATATTTGGAAATTCGTGCTACTCTGCTGCGAGTGAACACAAATCGTGATGCCATATCAACATTAAGGGTTCAGCCGGGGAATATAGCATAAAAGGCATTAAAAGGAACTTATGTTAAGTGAATATAGGCAAGGTGCCGAAATTTACAGAACGTCTGGGATGGTTGCTACATCCGCCAGTCTGGATAAATTTCATGTAAATATATTGAACAGCTCAATAAATGTGCCAGTGGAGAGATTGACACTCATGGCTTCGTTTCCTCGCAGAGTGACGACACATCAGATGCAAGGTTTTACAAATTTAACCCTGAGCTAAAAACCACCATCAACATTAAGTCCCCTGCTTAGCTCGTAACAGTGGCATTGTTGTGGGGTAAGCATGAGATGGTGACAGACGAGGATAAAAATCGAAAATGAAAGACATGAGAAGATTACCAGGAAAATTCGATTGAACTCTTGCAAGAGGCATGAGCAGTCTGCAATCTGTGTGCTGGCGCGCTTCTGTCTTGGCCACGGAGTATAGGTGCCACGTAGTGTTGGTGCAGCGAGCCTTGAATACAAAGACGAGTGTTGAGGAGGTGGAGCCGTCAACACTATAATGTATTGAGACAGTATGCATGACAATATAGTAGTGAGTGTTGAGGAATTCGAACGCCTCAACACCATGATGAAAAAAAATGTATTGAGGCAGTTTTTCCGGAAACACAGTGGAGAGTGTTGAGGAAATTTCACGTATCAACACTAAGAGGAAAAATGTGTTGAGGTTGTTTGCCTGGCAACACAACGGTGAGTGTTGAGAAAATTTCACGTCTCAACACTAAGAGGAAAAATATGTTGAGGCAGTTTTCCTGGAAACACAGCGGTGAGTGTTGAGGAAATTTCACGCCTCAACACTAAGAGGAAAAATGTGTTGAGGCAGTATGCCTGACAACACAACGGTGAGTTTCGAGGAAATTTCACGTCTCAACACTAAGAGGAAAAATGTGTTGAGGCAGTTTTCCTGGCAACACAACGGTGAGTGTTGAGGAAATTTCACGTCTCAACACTAAGAGGAAAAATTGTTGAGGCAGTTTGCCTGGCAACACAACGGTGAGTGTTGAGGAAATTTCACGTCTCAACACTAAGAGGAAGGATGTGTTGAGGAAGCATGGCTAGCAACACAGTAGCGAGCGTTGAGGAATTTACACGTCTCAACACTAAGAGGAAATGATGTGTTGAGGAAGCATGCCTAGCAACACAGTAGTGAGCGTTGAGGAATTTACACGTCTAAACACTAAGAAGAAAAAATGTATTGAGGCAGTTTTCCTGGCAACACAGCGGTGAGTGTTGAGGAATCTTCATGTTTCAACACTTAAAATTTATTTGATATGCCTAATAGATATAAAACATTTAGTTTAAGGATAGTTAATTAGCTCTGTCTCCCCTAGGCGTGTCCTTCGCGCATGATTGGGCTTTAGGTGTATCAAGCTCTCCCGTGAGTAAGCAGCGTGACAAAAGCCTCCATGTGTAATTATCCTGAGCTTATTTTCTCGTGGAAGATGTGCTTCCATTGCATTCGTTGGTAAGGCGGTGACTGCGTTTAAACTTCTAAACCTGAAGGAGGCTTCAATCCCCAAGTGTAGCTTACTTTAGTCCCCCTTGGCAGGACGCATGAGGAATTCATAATTTTTGCACTGGTGGCTTGACATACTTTTGGCTTGGCCCCGTAATGCCGGTATTGGCGCTGCAATTTCTTCCATGAACCGCTGATGCTGACGTTGCTACCTTAGTCATGGAACGGTAATGGTAACGTTGTTGGCTGTCCCAAACACAGAAATGACAAAAAGGGCGCCAGTGGCTTTGGTTCGTGGAACAGTGGAATGCGTTGCAACCCCGACAGAGATGGCGCTTCAATCTTAGCTGTGCGGAGATGGCGTTGCTGACCTCGGAATGGCGCTGCTTGATCGGAATGGTAGAAACTAGCTTCAGTCCGTGGAATGGTGGAAACTGGCTTCAGTCCATGGAATGGTGGAAACTGGCTTCCGTCCACGGAATGGTGAAAACATGGCGCTGGAACTTTGGCTACCAAACAGTGATGATGGAGCTGGAATTTTGGCTACCAAGTGGTGATGATGGCATTGATGGCTTCAGTCCGTGAAACGGTGGAAAGGGCATTCGGAAGGCTTACTGGATGGATCACGAAATGCTGGAGCGTTGGCGCTAATTTAATCATAGAGTGCTGGAGCCATGGAGAGTTGGTTTGACCGCAAAGTGTTGGAGCCATGGAGAGTTGGCTTGACCACGTAGTGCCGGATCCATAGAGAGTTGTAGGTTGAGCGACTGGTGTTCCTCATGCTTTCATCTGCAGCATCTGGCTCCTCTTCGTCATTTGTTAGCGGTGGTAGAGCTGGCATTAAATTGTTTTTGTATCCAAATATGTGAATGTATCTCTGTGGCTTGGTTTTGGAGTCTTTGATGGTTGTCAGGATGGACTGCAATGAGCAGTCCCCAGTCGCACTTCTCTTTAGTTTCTGAAATTGTTTTCTCCGAGCAGGCTTGGGATCCGCCGCCGCCTCGTAAAGTGTTGCATGCACCTTCTAGACAGAGAGGTGATGATATTCTTACGCTACACCCTTGAAGAGTAGATGACCTTGCCG
Source organism: Papaver somniferum (assembly GCF_003573695.1). NCBI lineage: Eukaryota > Viridiplantae > Streptophyta > Magnoliopsida > Ranunculales > Papaveraceae > Papaver > Papaver somniferum. The sequence goes on along the minus strand of NC_039362.1, from coordinate 200,272,822 downwards.
TGGTTATCACTTTGGGTTGACCGTGTCTCCTGAGCTTTGATAATGAAGGGATTCCATGTAGAGCCTCAGTCCCCAAGTTTGGTTTACACGTTTCTTTGTAGTGGTTGGTGAGTTGACCATGATAAAGATATCATCTTGTATCCGTACTGGCGACTCTAATACTTCTTTCCATGTGAAACTAAAATATGGAGAAGTATGGATTACCTTTGTAGTGGTTGTTGTTACGGTAAACCTCTGGCTGGTATCTGATGAGTGCCAAATATTGTATATATTTGCACCTTTTTATTGGCATTTAACTCATCATTTGTGCACTAACGCTCCATTTTATCCCATATTCTGTGTTTTCGTTGTTTCAAGAATAAATACTTTTCTCAATTAATTTTGCATTTTTAGGTTATAAATAAAGTTTGGATGGAATTACGGAGCGAAAAGAGCAGAAAAGTGGTGGAAGCCGAGAGGAATCACGCAAGGAAGCTGCGAAGAATGTTGTGCGCAAGACCAAAAGGCTAGAAATGGGATTAACAAGGAAGAAATTGTTCTTAAAGAATAAATGGGCTCAGAATTATCCCAAGCCCAACTTATCTCCCAAACCAAAACCAAAATCCATAGCCCACTTCTCCTGTAGCCGTCAGATTGGATCCTCAGCTGAATCCAACGGTCGCTTCATCACCGATACATCAAATTTGCTACAACCGCTTCACACCACAACACCTAACTCCATCTTGAGCCGTCAGTTTCATCCAGCGGTCGCTCATAATCTGTCTCCATATCGCCGTTAGATCCGTTTCATAAGTTATCATCCCACGGCTCAGCTTCGCGAAACATCAAAATCTTTATCCCTGCCTCACACCCAAACACCAAACTCATGTACACCCAAAATAGAGGTCGACCCAAACACACCCTAATCCCTAAACACATCGACCTTCGCTTTCTTCTCCACTCCGTCTTCATCCCATACCCTGTCTCTGCCGGAGACACCACCTCTTCCATCACCACCACCTCTGCCACAGCCACCCTACGACTTCCATAACCACTCTAACGAAACACCACCTTACCCTATATCTCTAGCCACTTATTTCGCCAATTTCCCCTCTATCTATCTCTGAAACCCTAGGTGGGAAATTGGTAAAATAGGTGAGTCTATAGAAGTGATTGAAGACAGGAGAGGGAGCAGGAAGAACATAGAAAGAATGGGTCGACGCCATAGGTAAGGATTATCCCATCCAATCAAGTAAAAATTGTAACCCTAGTTTACTGTTTCCATTTGGGGATTTGTAAGAACCCTAATTTTTTATTTTGGGGTATAAATAGAGATGGGGGTTAGTGTTGTTGGGGTATGCCTGGGTTAGCCAGAGCAAGCTAATAGAGGCCTGGACTAGCCAGTACCCTCAAGTGTTTATGTCAGTTGAATTTCAGTTAGTGTAAAATGTTGTTAATGGGCAACATTTCAAGTTCAGTTATCTGTATGTGTGTTATCTTCATGTTCTAAGTCAGTTGCTAGGGTTTAGATGAAGCCCTGATCTGCTTCTGTGCATTTCATTCTGCTTATGTTACTCTTGAATGTTTAAATTATTCTAGAATAAATTCAATCTTAGTGCTTCAATACTTTACTTTCACAATGTATGTCAGGCATCCATTGTAGTCAGGATAACACTGTGTTGATTGTGCTTCATCTCATGCCTTGGAGACTGTTGTTAATCCCTTGAATAGTTGTGCTTAATTAGACAGTTAATGATTCGGATTGATACTTTAGTTGCAATTGAATTTTCTATCGGTGAAACACCTTAGATATAGGGCAGACTTGAATCTTCACCCTTATCTGTTACAAGGACAAGAGTCATATGATCAGTTGAATACATAGTGCAGGTTAGTGGTGGATTCGACAATCCGAGTGCCTTCACTCTCAGTGTTAACATCTTTACCTTTTACATCTTTATTTTACTAGTCAGTCACTACAAATTCTGTTCTCTTGTTTACTTCATCTGTTCTCTGTTCTCCTGTGCATCTTAGTTTGTGTTATGTTCTCTAGCATTGCATTTTAGTTCAGCTTCACTGCACTAGCATTCCCTATCTTCTTCACAGCCTAGGAACAGTTTATCTTAAGCCTCAGAAACTTCAACTTTTACACACCCAAGTCCCTGTGGTTCGACCCGTTCTTGCACTGTTCTACACCTCGACACCGTGCACTTGTGGTTAACTATAGGCTTCTCATATTTATTCTCATATTTTCTTGCACAATCCCCAGAGCCTACCAGTATCAATAAACGAGCAACAACGATTCTTGGCAGTAGACGTGATCCGAAGAGACTACATTGTCATGGAAACAAAATAGGTTGGTAGTAGTTGCATGGACGTCCATGGAAGCAAAAGGGATTGGCTGGATGCGTAAGCGAGTAAACTGTCCACGACCACGAGCTTTGGAGAGATGGACCAAAAAGAGGAAACATTGAAGCGGAGCGGCTTCTCGAGAGAATGTTGAAGAGGAGCGGCTTCTGGAGGTGATATGCTGAAGCGGCTCCTGGAGTGAAACGTTGAAGTGGAGCGGCTTTTGGAGAGAATGTTGAAGAGGAGCGGCTTTTGGAGATGAGACGTTGAAGCGACTGCTGGAGCGAAACGTTGAAGCGGAGCGGCTTCTTGAGCGAAAAGTTGAAGCGGAGCGGCTTCTGGAGAGAATGTTGAAGAGGAGCGGCTTTTGGAGATGAGATGTTGAAGCGATTCCTGGAGCAAAGTTCGAAGCGCCAACACAACGTGGCTGAGATCTTGAAAATATATCTCGGCGCTGCACCTTGGAGAAATAAAATAAATCTCACACACATGCTCCATCATATATAGATTACATGGTTTTGTGAACAGAGTCCCCAGAAAGCATTAATGCACAACTCCACCAATTGATGTTCGGTCACATTTGGTTTATGATAGTCTAACGTCCGAATTCTAAGTCCCTTGATTAATCATTCGGATTTTCATTGTTTCGCTCCTTTTGAGTTGTGGTCATGTCCGTCTGAGCCTTAGAAAAACTTTTTGTATTTCCATCAAATCAGCAATGGTAATAAGGGGTTGACCTCCTCTGGTCTCTCGTCCTGATGGTGGAGTGACAACATCTCTAGTGACGACTGGAAGCGTCACACTTGAAGAAACAATAGGAGTGGCAGCAACGGCTCTGGCTCTGGTGATCGACGGTGTAACACCTAAAGGAACATTTTCCGCGCCGCTGGTGTTGGCAGGTAGCGTATTAATTTCACTGGAAGGAGCGTTAGTACCGGGGATGATTTCAGCGTCAGTGTTCTCAGGGTTTATTGCTGATCTGGACCTGAGTTCTACCACCTTGAGATCGGGGTTGAAAAATGAAATTGGGGATTGGAAATTGATATTGTAACCGAGAGATTAATCTCCCACTGTGGTCGCCAATTGTTTGTGGGTGAAAACCGTTTCTGCTGATTTTGGTAATTTCGGGCGTGTTGATGAGAAACGAATCTAAACCCTAAACAATGCACTGCACGGGAGTACTTTTGATTCGAGAGATCAATCTGTACAATCCTGGCCTTAACCAAGAAATGGCTGTTCTAGGCTTGTTTCGGTCACGTAGTGAAGGAGAAGGGTTGGTCTTAGGGAGGGAAGCGAAGAGAGTGTTGAGACCAGAATCGTTGATTCTGAAGGTGTGGTTGTTTATGACTTGTATCTGAAAGTAGAACTGGCTAGCAGAATGGAAATCTACCAGGTGATTTCAAGATACTGTATTGTTTCCGACCAAAACTTGTTGTTTGGTGAAAATAGGTGAATCCTATTTATACGAGTCATATAGAAACGTACTCTGGTCTCGTAGGAAGTGGAAACGATTGAGTGGTGGAAGAAAATAGTAACGTGTAACCGTCAGACGTTATGCTTCCATGATGAAGGAAGTGAATTCATGTAATCGTCAGACATTATGCTTCCATGATGAAGGAAATGAATTCGTTTATACCGTTACTTTTCACCACCACTAATTGTCCCACTTCATGGCACTTTCTAATAACGGGCGCATTGCACGCCGCACGCTGTAAACCGCCAGACTAATACCCTGATGAGCATCCCCCAGTTTGTGACATGTTTGATATCTCGAGTGTTTTCTTGGAAAACATGTAGCACTTTGCTACGTGTGGCAAGTCAAATTCAAGGGACTTTCCGCAGGAAAATATCATGTAATGCTATTAGGCTCGTTTTGGCTGGTCGCCTAAAACTTGCCACAAGTTTTTCAGTTCGGTGGAGAACTTCGATGGCTGAGATCGCATCTCATGAAGGAGGGTAGCCGTTGATTATGACTACCTTGTGTTGGCGCCTGATAATGGCACGGTGGCGTTTTGGTATATGCCAGTGGAAATGTGGCATGGCTGGCATGGCTCGTGCATGTCAGTGGCACGGTGGTGCAAGTGGCACCTGGCGTAGCCATGGCCACTAGATTTAGGCAGCTGATCGCCTGAAACTTGCCACAAGTTTGTCAGTTCGGTGGCGAACTTGGATGGCAGAGATCGCATCTCATGAGGAAGGATGACCATTGATTATGGCCGCATCTTGTTGTATAGTGGAGTGGCGCCATTGGCATAGTGGCGTCTGGTGGAGCCATGACATAGCGGCATGCCAGTGGTGTAGCCGTGGCATGGCGGCATGCTAGTAGCCGTGGCATAGTGTCCTGCTAGTAGCCGTGGCATAGCGGCATATGCCAGTATCCGTGGCATAGTGGCATGCTATTAGTCGTGGTATAGCGGCATGCCAGTGGCGTCGTGGCATGGCCACGCCTGTGGCGTTGTAGCATGGCCAAAGCTAAGATTTGGCTCCGTGGCCAAATTTAGGGCTTGGTGGCATGGCCAAGGCTAGGGTTTGGCGCCGTGGCCAAGGTTAGGGTCTGAAGGCATGGTCAAGGCTAGGGTTTGGCGACATGGTGTTGGACCCACATGTGGCGTGGAAACATTGGCCATGTTGCCACATCAATCCCATCGCTACGGGAAACGTTATTTGGCTTTGGTTGGCATAGAAACTTTGCCCAAATTAGGGTTTGGCATGTCGAAACCCTAATTAGTGTGTGTGGCATGCGGCCGCGGCATGACGATACTTTTGTGAAAATTGCGCCATAGTCATGCCAAAGGAGTTATGGCAAGGCCATAGTGTGGAAACGACCACTGGAGTAGGGATTGACGTGGGTGGCTAAGATATGGTGTGAACCCTAGGGCTTCCCGGGTCCCACACGGCTCGTGGCATGTTGTAGGGTCGACGTGACATGATTTGTTCCACGACTGAAAATTAGGGCTTTGGTTAATGCATGGGAGTGCTTTTGACCCGAAAACCCTAATCTTAAGCTTTTCATGGCGTTGGCCACGAACAGGAGGTAGGTTAGCACATAGGGCGCTATTTATGGCAGGTTGCCACGAAGTGGCATGTTGGCATGTTACCGCGGTAGAGTGGCATGTTGGCATGTTACCGTGGCAGAGTACCATGTTGGCATGTCGATCAATATGTTGTTGTGGCAGGGCGCGTTTGGCTTTCCAGTTAGTATGGTGGCGCGGCAGGGTGCGTTTGGCCTTTAATGTATGGTGGTAAGTTTAGAGCGACTTGATTGACCAAGAAAAGGGGCCGTCCAAACCTAAGGCACGGCTACACTTCTGGTGAGAGTGTGGCGGCTTTAGAGCGACCTGATTGGTCGATGGGAAATGGGGCCGGCAAGTATGGTCCCAGCCACAACTTATGTGTGTGTGGCGAGTTTAAAGCGACCTGATTGGTCGAGGGAAATAGGGACGGTTTTAGGATGGGGCGTGGACAATGGCAAGTGGCGCCAAGGCATGGCCACGGCTCCCTTTGCTGCTGCGGCTCCCTATTTTCTGACTATGGGCAAGGTTTTGCACCTCCTAATCCATGGAAGATTAATTATCTAGTTTGCCTAGGCTTAATCTCGACAAACAAGGTATGATATACTGCGCGAGGCGCAAAACCCTAACTTTGCAAGTTATTTAGGGAAGTTGATTGAATTTTATGTGTTGACACAGAGTTCTTTTAAGTTCATTGCCAGAAATCAGCATGCTTTTCTGATTGAATACCTTATGCAAAAGACTTTATCCTTGATATTTGGAAATTCGTGCTACTCTGCTGCGAGTGAACACAAATCGTGATGCCATATCAACATTAAGGGTTCAGGCAGGGAATATAGCATAAAAGGCATTCAAATGAACTTATGTTAAGTGAATATAGGAAAGGCGCCGAAATTTACATAACGTCTGGGATTGTGACGGAACAGAAAAATTACGCCTTTGTCGTGTTGCCCCGCAGGCCGTAATCTCCCCCGGTGCGTCATTGATGAAGCTACGATCCGGGCCTCAAAGCTAGGAAAATGCATGTCCATTTTCCCTTGCAAGCATGCTCGTGGAGCATGATGCAGCTAACTTAGCTCCCACACCGTTCCAACTTACTCTTGTTCCGCGAAGGGTTTATTAAGAAAACAAAAACTTTCTAAAACGGCAAAAACGGCCTTTTGAGGCCCTAAACGATGGAATTTTGATAAATTATGGTGACCATGTGGATCTATAGATCGACATGTCTTGATCTTTGGGTCGTTTTCCATCAAAATTGACTCCTCTTGAGCTAAATTATGACACTCGGATTTTTAGCCTATGTCGAACGCCTTGATAGGAAGTATGAGCATCTAGTGAATGGAATGCAACTTGCCTCATCAAGTTTTCCCACAATCATCTCTTGCGTCGAGCTACCGAGCCAGATGATATGAGAGGTCAGAATGTCGCAATCATCTCACAATTATATGATATGAGCGACAAAGTGCTGGACCGGAAATGCTGCAACTCATTGCGGCTGCCTACGTACCCTTCCCTACTCTAAAGGGATCAAGCACAGACCGTAGTTCATCCTAAAGGGACAGAAGCTTAAGCCAACTCATTTGCATGGTCGTGGCCAAGCAATAATGGTAATGGCCTAGTCCGTATTGGTCGTTCCGTCAAAATGCATCCAAGTGATGAATACTTGGTTTGCAACATGGCATATTGATGCACAAGCATCAAATGCCCTCTTCGAAAGGCTACGCAACTATAAATGAGCCTTAGGCATCATTTATACTCTTCCGGCTAAGCTATGAAGGTTACTTGGTACATGGCCCGCATATGTACCTTCAACCAACTACCCCTCCCTATCTATGTTAACTTGACATTTTTACAACTTAAATTGGGGGAGCAAAAATCATTCATCAACTCACCCGGCCATGATGGTTGTACCTTACCACTCTGGCCAACTGCGATGTCCAGCCATGTTGGTTGTATTCTGCCAACCCGATGTCCAGCCATGTTGGTTGTCCACTGGAAACCCGATGTCCAGCCATGTTGGTTGTATTCTGCCAACACGATGTCCAGCCATGTTGGTTTTCCACTTCCAACTCGATGCCCAGCCATGTTGGCTTAACATTGTCAACGCATTGGCCAAGGGGCAATGTTCCTTTTCCTACGCAACAGAAGCTTTGGATGAAGCTTCATCTCAGGCCATGACGCATCTTTTAGCATGCGCCATGCTAAAAACACAGGGTGTTACAGGGATGGTTCCTACATGCGCCAGTCTGGATAAATTTCATGTAAATATATTGAACAGCTCAATAAATGTGCTATTGGAGAGATTGACACTCATGGCTTCGTTTCCTCACAGAGTGACGACACATCAGATGCAAGGTTTTACAAACTTAACCCTGAGCTAAAGACCACCATCAACACCTCCCCAGTAAAATGGTACCCTATATTAACAGCTATGAACAACGTTGTTGAAGACATTGCATTCAGTGTTCACTAGCTCTATACTAAGCGTAAGTTCAATCTTACTTACACTAATTATTTTTTTATTTTTCTTTGAAACAGAACTAAACAATACAAGATGGGATATTTTTCTTGTTATACAATCAGGAGGTTGAGAATTCCATGTTTTAGTTACATTGGATTTCAGAGCTAGTTTTCATATGGCATCAGCTGCTCTATTAAGATTACTAGGAACATACTTACATAAAGTTTTCGGAAGTTCCGGTAAGCTATGAAAAAGCGGGGATATAACAAGCACGCCCAATAATTCGATTTGCAATCTGTATGGACAAACTCCAATATACTTTCTAGAGAATCAACTAGATAGTTAGACTCAATCTAGAGAAAAGTATATCAAAGAGTTTATATCTCAATCTCTCGATTTGATATTTACTCAAGTAAATAGAAATCTGTGAGTCTTTATCAAAGAGAGATAACTTGGATTGTACCAAAGACCAATATCCAAGTGTCAATTAGTTTAAATCAACAACCAAAAGGTCGGATATTCTAATTGATTGAACAACGCACAACCTGTGATATCTATCTTATAAAGACAAATGTGTTTTTCCCAATCTAACGGTCATGAATAAGCTTTGTTGAGCCATCAACGGCTCCCGGTGCTTTCAAAACGCAAGAAAATGCAAGAGATAAATCGTGGCTCAAACTACACCCACTTCTTACGCCCTCATCCGACGTTCCAGATTCGACTTTGACCCCCTTAAATGTCCATGCAATCCCATTTATATCGATCTTCGAAAATACAGTCCTAAATTTTCATGCATACGTTACGCACATCAACAATAAATTTTCCTAAAATAACTGCCATTTCAATTGCTTAATAGAGAGTTCTTGACCTAATTATTCGTACGTTACGAATAAAAGAAAATCCCCATTAACTGCTACATTGTTCAAACTCTAGATATGTTCCACTACATAAACCTCAAAAGAGGTTAGCTCCCAAAGGTTCGCAATTGCTTCTTCACTGTACTCTTCAAGATTAATCGGACAATACTCGGTAAGTTTGATTGTGGGCATTTTGATTTGTTATCTTTTCTGAAATATTCCGTAAGTTTGATTGTGGGCATTGGGATTGCTAAACGTTTTGGATGTATTTTTGCAGATTTTGATAATCAATCTGTGGCGATGCTCAACTATGTAAACCTCAAAGACCAAACCTTCTCATTTTCTTTATTCACCATACTCCCATTTTCTAAGTACGGTTTTTATTTGTCAGTTTTTCTTAAATTTGATTGATTTCTTAATTTTTTTGATGTATTGTTGCAGATTGTTAATCATTGAGAAAAGGGCTACCATCCATATCAAGAAAGTTCCTTAAATCAACACTAAGCTACCAATCTTTTGTTGTTGAGTTTGTCAGATTTTGTGTCTAACACTTTTGGAGTAAGTTGCTTTCACTAGAGTCTATGGTTTGTCTGTTAATCTTAAACATAAAACTGTGATTGTTGCAGAATTAAGAAAAAACTATTATTTCATTCTTCAGTAAAAAGACTAGGAATCGAGCTCTCTATCAGTTTTGAGTTACATAAGGTCTTTAGAGAAACTATAAAATGTTCTTGCAGTAGTATTGTGTTTGGGATTTTCGATGCAAATCATAGTCACTTCATTTGAGCAAGCAGTAGGATCGGACCCATACAGCGATTCACTATGTCTAAATGATGCCATCTAGCTATCTAGCCTTAGGATTCATTATGAAAGAGATCGGTTTTTGCACCTGTACATAGGCAGTCATGTATTTGATTCTGCTCTAATTCTTTTCCCCCCCAGTTTCTTTCTCATATATGTATACTTAAATTTGTTGTCATCAACTATGACAGCGACGGCACTTCAACGGCTTGGAATGATACACGCACTGCTTTGAGTTTGCAAAAAGGGTTGCCGGAGAGATCGGTGTTTGCACCTGTACATAGGTAGTCATGTATTTGATTCTGCTCTATTTGTTTAGTTTTGAGTCTTCTTTTTACGGAACCTTCCAATATTTGAGTTGCGGATATCCTAAGGACTAGGACAAGGTGATGCTTTCAAAGCACCAGAGCAGGTGACAATCATAAAGTAGTCTCCAAAATCTTTTTTTATTGTTATATACTGGTATCCAATGATTTCACTGAAATTTATTTCATTCAATTTCTCGCAATAACGGGTCAAAAGATGCTTATTTCGGAGATGTTCCTTGAGTAATTGATCTCAAGGTTCAGACTTCAAGTGACGGTAAGATGATTTACTTTACTCTCTTTCATTGTTTTGCTTACATATTTGATGCACATGTATATATTATAGATATCAATGTGTGGTTTTCATTGAAGTAGACTTGAAAAAAATACATCAGATGAAAGTTTGGGCTTGAAATGTCCACAATGCAATTTTGTGCAACTGTTTGACACTATCTACGGTGTAGTGTACAAGACGACTACGTCAAAAATCCTTATTTCTAATAACAATCGAAAACCCCGGTTGTTCAGGCACGGGTCATCTCCTAGTTTCAATCATATAAACAAATATAATGCGGAATAGAAATAACACAGACACCAGAATTTTGTTAACGAGGAAACCGCAAATGCAGAAAAACCCCGGGACCTAGTCCAGATTGAACACACATTGTATTAAGCCGCTACTCACACTAGCCTACTCCAAACTAACTTCGGTCTGGACTGTATTTGAACCCCAATCAATCTCACACTGATCCAAGGTATAGTTATGCTCCTACGCCTCTGATCCCAGCAGGATACTACGTACTTGATTCCCTTAGCTGATCTTACTCACAACTAAGAGTTGCTACGACCCAAAGTCGAATACTTTAATGAACAAATCTGTATCACACATAAAAGTCTATGGTAATAGATAAATCCTTCTCCCACGAATATACCTACGAGTTTTTGTTCCGTCTTTTGATAAATCAAGGTGAACAGGAACCAATCAATAACCCAGACTTATATTTCCGAAGAACAATCTAGTATTACTGATCACCTCACAATAATCTTAATCGACGCAACAAAAAAAGATATTGCGGAATCACAAACGATGAGACGAAGTGTTTGTGATTACCTTTCTATCTTGCCTATCGGAGATATAAAAACTCGAGCCAATTATTTCAATTGTATTCGTAATAATAGAATCAGCAAGATCAGATCACGCAACTACGATAAAAGTAGTATCGTCCTGCCTTCACAATCCCAATGAAGTCTTTAAGTCGTAAACCTGGTTTAGAAGAAGAAACCAAATGTTAAAGGAGAATCGACTCTATCTTAGCACAACTAGTATCACACAGAATATTTGGGGATTAGGTTTCCCAGTTACTAGAGTTCTCCCTTATATAGTCTTTCAAATCATGGTTTGGAATCAATGTTAGCTTGGTAACAAAGCATTCAATATTCACCGTTAGATGAAAACCTGATTAGATTCAAGCTAATATTTCTCAACCGTTGTATCGAAAACTTAGCTTGTTATACACAAATGAAATGTCCAATTTTGGGTTTATGAACCGTACCCAAACATTAACATTTGTTGGTTCAAAAATAGTTAACCAATGGTTAGCCATATGATCACTTTCATATCAACCATATTCATAACGAGTCCAAGTGAATCAAATGAACTAGTTAGAGATTTGTTCAATTTCAAGGAAATCTTATGTAACTACACAAGACACAGTCGAAGCAAAAACGGTTTGATTCACTCGATACGGTTCATGAATTTTATAGTCACGGTTTGCAAAAGCAGTCCTTAGTGTATTTAAACATAATTTCAAGAACAACCGGTTTTAGATATAACCACTCAAGTTCGCGGACTGGGTTCGCGGACTTAATCTCATGGAAGGAGTACACAAGCTCCAGCAGAAATTCTCGGGTTTGAGAACTTCATCAGTTCGCAAACTTGGCTCACACCACTTCCATTTCTCTTGATCAACAAAGTTCGCAAACTTTGGTTCAAGGAATAAGGACTTATACATATATGTGTTTCCACAATAATGCTTATATCCTACCAATGGTTATGTAATCTAAACTCTCATTTCAATCATTTGAAACATTCTCAGAGAACGTTATATAGCCGTTATTCTCAGACCGTTTTTTGTCAAAGCAATTTCCAAAGTGATTGAAACATTACACGACTTTCGTCACTAGGAAAAGATGAATTTGGCTAAAGCGAAAGCTTACCAACACATATTTCGATAAATAGATATACGAGATAAACTCGGCTCGAAATAACAAATGTGTATAATGAAAGTCTGTACCAAAACTACTTTTGTCTCAAGAGTAGGAGATAGAGTAAACAGACTTTTGATTGATAGATAAGTTCAAGTCTCCACATACCTTTTAGTCGATGAAGATCCACCAGTTCCTTGACTAGTCCTTCATCTTGTATGATGATTGGCATGGAGTCTTGAACTCAACTACACTTTATATCCTAATCCGAGACATTTAGCTATATAGGCTAGAAATCAAGACTTATAGTTTTGATCACTAACATTGACAAACATGCTTGAGATAGCAACACATGCGAGTTCGACCGAGCAATGCTCTAACAGTCTCCCCCTTTGTCAATTTTAGTGACAAAACTATCAATACCTATGGAATACAAAAAATAAATAAATTAACTTTTGTAGCTCCTATTCCACATGCCTAATCTTCAACACTACTCGAAATCTTCGTCACTTCCAAGTACTCCAATGATCCCAAAGGTTGTAAGGTTAGCATCATCATTGTTGAAAATTCGTATCTATAACAACAAGAAAACAATAGTTCTCAATCATTGTTATACAATGTCATAGTATCATTACACAGCGTCAAAGTTCAATTGTATCACAACTTCAACAACAATACTATGGTGATATGTATCACTCCCCCTTAGTCAATAATCCATCTCACATGGAAACCACTCCCCCTTACATAATGATCCGAAAACCATATGTATTTGTAGTGTGGACTACATATTAATTCTCCCTCTTTTTTTCAATAAAATTGGCAAAGGTACAAGAACGGGATCCTAATGAAATTTCTGAAAGAGACATTTCATGACCAAAAGAAAGAAACACACATCATCTTATTCGGATGCAATCATAAAGCCGAAGCTAAATGCATTCATCAAGGAGTTTAAAGATACAAGATAACCCCTATAATATTCCACAGCCACGCTCCCCACAAAGATATGGCAATTAAGCGCAAGTTCAAAAAGAACTCTCCCCCATAATGTGTCATTCCCGAAAGAACAACAAGAGCGACCTTAATTTCGAAAGAAAAGAAGGATTTCTTTGGACATAACAAATCACATACAAGTATGAATTTGAATCCAAAATATTCAATTTAATTAACCACAAGAGAACCCATGATTAATTCAATCGAAATACACAACCAAACTAATCACAAAAAGTAATCGATTTAATTGGCCATACTCGCATAAGAGAATCTATGGAGAAATGACTAAGCTAATCATGAAATAATCAACCCAGTCAAGAACGCTCAAACATAAGAAAACTTATGGAGTCATAACTAAATAACCAAACAAGATGATTAATTTAGTTCAAAAGTACTCGACATAAAGTACCTTACGGAACAACAACAAAGCTAATCACAAAAATAATCAACTTGGTTGTTATAATGCTCAACATAAGACACATTACGGAGTCTCACAGTAATACATAAATTACGGATCAGGGAAGATCAATTACTGCGGAATACACAAGGATTCATCATATTTTCCATCACAATTTGCACAAAGACAAACAATAGATATAATCCTTGAAAAACAAAAGATTTTAAACTATCTTCCATCAATAATTGACAATATAGGCTTAACTTTTGTATTTGTCAAAAGTCCATTCATTCCTTTATCAATATAAGAATATCGACTTACGAAAGACTTTACTTTTGACAAGATATGGGACAATCATAGTTCACGGACGCAAACATACATATCCCATAAACAATTGCAACATATAAAATCATAAAGATTAATACTGCAAAAATCATCTTTCAAACAAATTTAGAATTTAAACCAATAAATCTAAAAACATGAAGATGAAAACTTCAGACATAGCTATGTGTAATCACAATAATGGCTATTCCAAACTCTAGTTATTCTTCTAACAAAACAAGAAAAATAGAAGATTTACTAGGCAACCAAAAGACACAAATTACTCATCTTCTTCCTCATCGGAGATGCTCCAATATGCTTGAATTGTGTTCAATTCTTCCTTGAGCTCGAGAAATTTCATTGCAACCAAAGACAATTGTTCTTGGATACACTTCACCCTTGAATCGACCTTACACACACCCTTATGAATTTTTTGAAGAAGACTCAATGTGGTAGGGTCACAATTGTTAAGTGAAGCATCTCTTTGTCTTTTGCACACATTCTCCCTTATGCGTATGAAGGTACACGGAAGAACCAGTTTGGGAACTCCGAGAGAGTTTCCAATTGAATCAAGACCACGATCATGGAAAATTTGTCCAATCAAGCAAGGGTAACCTAACACCTTGATAGGTGAAGTCATCGAAGTCATTTGATAAATGATGAATCCACAAATACCGAGACTTTGAACGCCCGATTCAAGGAAATAGACTATTTCCGCAAACTCATGACTCCACCAAGAGTTCTCAATTGTGGAGGAACAAAGATTGGGGATGCCAAGCTTCCCAAATGCTAACAACGGGATACTAAGATCATTATTAGGAAACTTTCCTTGATTCCAAGCTACCTTCTTGCCACAAATCCCAAGATAGATTTCATCACATGATGGACGTTCTTCATCTGGTCTAGGAAGACGCACGTCTCCCAACGGAATGTTGGTAATCCTTGAAATTAATTCTCTATCAACAAGAGATCTTTCTCTATTTACCATGGATTTGAATTCCATCTTATCAAGATCAACATCGTGAATGTTGGCATAAAAACTTCTTGTGAGAGAATCAAAACCTTGACCATGACCATCAAAGATGTTTCCAAGATTGAAATTTTTGAAGCAAGCTAAATCCTCTTCATGTTCACTAGAAAAATCCAATTTCTTTTCTAGGATAAAACCTTTAGATGAAATCTTTTCAAAGATTCTAGCACAAGAATCATCCACAAACCTAATCCTAAGAGAATTTTGGTCACAAGGAAAATCCAAGCTAGAGGAATTTGAACTTTTGGAACTTCTTTTTGAGCCCTTAGAGTTCATCATGAGATCAATAAGAAATTGAAAGGAACAAGAGGAATTTACTTACTTCGAGTGAAAACTTGAACACCCTTTCTTTCAATTTCTCCAAAGAGGCTTCAATGGAGGAAAAACACAAAACCCTAGAGGTTCACGTACGCGGACGGGTGATGAAGAAGAGGGTGCGCGAACTTCTTCTTTATAAGACCAAAGATGGGCTTGGACCCGTTTGTGAACCGAGACCCACAAAAGAAAGGTGGGGTTTCCTTAGTCGTTTGTACAACAAAGATTATGCATCCCGTGACAACACACTTTGTAAGAGATGATGGATGCAGATGAAAGTTTTTCTTAGTATTCTAAAAGAGAATAACTAAAATTGTACACAGTTCAAACCATTTCTTGCCCCATTCCAAGATATATACAGATGGGGTAGCGCCAAACTTGTTAACAAGAAGCAAAATGTGCAGAGGAATTCTTATGCAACATTTCTGGTTGATAAGTGTGAACAGTCCCCGTTGTATAATCAAAATAATGATGATAATCAGGGCATTCATAGCTTTCTCTTATTTGTTGAGCCTGGTTAGAAGGAAAATTCTTCCGATTCTTAGGTTGCACAGTATTATTATGTACAGAACCTTTTTCGGGGTGATTCTTAGACTTAACAAACTTAAGTTTTTCTAAGAATTTAAAAACGCCTTCGAACGCTTTGAATAGATCTTTATCAATTGATCCATTACGATAGTATTCCTCAAAGAGCAAGAGTTAATCTATTGAGGGTCCATATCCTTGAGCGTGACGAACATTTTTTTAATCTTTCCTTCTTTTTATTTTTTCCTTTAAATTGATTCTTATCATCTAAAACTTTCTTTTTAGATGAAGAGAGATTATCATTAGAAACCAGAGGTTTTAACCATAATAATGTTTGAGCAATCTTTAAGGAATTCTGGCGTGTGTTACAGATGCCAAGAGCTAGTTTTCCAAAGAAATTTCCCATGAGACAATTTTTAAGGAACGACCAAACACAAACTTGTTAGGTTTAAGGTGTTTTCCTGCTCTAATACCAATTGAAAAAGCGGGGGTACAACAACCACACTCAATAATCCGATTAGCAATCTGTTTGGACAAACTCCAATATACTTTCTAGAAAATCAACTAGACAGTCATACTCAATCTAGAGAAAAGTATATCAAAGAGTTTACATCTCAATCTCTCGATTTGATCTTTACTCAAGCAAATAGAATCTGCGAGTCTTTATCAAAGAGAGATAACTTGGATGGTACCAAAGACCAATATCCAACTGTCAATCAATTTAAATCAACAACCAAAAGGTCGGATATTCTAATTGATTGAACAACGCACAACCTGTGATATTTCAATTATATAAACAAATATAATGTGGAATGGAAATAACACAGACACCAAAATTTTGTTAACGAGGAAACCGCAAATGCAGAAAACCCCCGGGACCTAGTCCATATTGAACATACACTGTATTAAGCCGCTACAGACACTAGCCTACTCCAAAATAACTTCGGTCTGGACTGTAGTTGAACCCCAATAGAACTCACACTGATCCAAGGTACACTTATGCTCCTATGCCTCTGATCCCAGCAGGATGCTACGTACTTGATTCCCTTAGCTACCCACTACTAAGAGTTGCTACGACCCAAAGTCGAGTACTTTAATAAACAAATCTGTATCACACAGAAAAGTCTACGGTAATAGATAAATCAGTCTCCCACGAATATACCGACGAGTTTTTGTTCCGTCTTTTAATAAATTAAGGTGAACAAGAACCAATCAATAACCCGGACTTATATTCCCGAAGAATAGCCTAGTATTATTGATCACCTCACAATAATGTTGATGGACGTAGCGAAAATAGATATTGCGGAATCACAAACGATGAGACGATGTGTTTGTGATTACTTTTCTATCTTGCCTATCGGAGATACAAAATCTCGAGCCAATTATTTCAATTGTACTCGTAACAATAGAATCAACAAGATCAGATCACACAACTGAGATAAAAGTAGTATCGGTCTGGCTTCACAATCTCAATGAAGTCTTTAAGTCGTTAACCTGGTTTAGAAGAAGAAACCAAAGGTTAAACGAGAATCGACTCTAGCTTAGCACAACTAGTATCACACAGAATGTGTGGGGATTAGGTTTCCTAGTTGCTAGAGTTCTCCTTGATATAGTCTTTCAAATCAGGGTTTGCAATCAATGTTAGCTTGTTAATAAAGCATTCAATATTCACCGTTAGATGAGAAAACCTAATTAGATTTAAGTTAATATTTCTCAACCGTTGGATCGAAAACTTAGCTTGTTACACACAAATGAAATGTCCAATTTTGGGTTTATGAACCGTACCCAAACATTAACATTTGTTGGTTCAACAATAGTTAACCAATGGTTAGCTATATGATCACTTTCATATCAACCATATTCATAACTAGTCCAAGTGACTCAAACGAACTAGTTACAGATTTGTTCAATTGCAAGAAAATCTTATGTAACTACACAAGACACAACCGAAGCAAAAACGGTTTGATTCACTCGAATCGGTTCATGAAATTTATAGCCACGGTTTGCAAAAGCAGTCCTTAGTGTATTTAAACATGAGTTCAAGAACAACCGGTTTTAGATATAACCACTCAAGTCCGCGGACTGGGTTCGCGGTCTTAAGCTCATGGAAGGAGTACACAAGCTCTAGCAGAAATTCTCGGGTTTGAGAACTTCGCCAGTTCGCAAACTTGGCTCACACCACTTCCATTTATCTTGATCAACAAAGTTCGCAAACTTTGGTTCAAGGAATAAGGACTTATACATATATGTGTTTCCACAACAATTCTTATATCCTACCAATGGTTATGTAATCTAAACTCGCATTTCAATCATTTGAAACATTCTCAGAGAACGTTATATAGCCGTTATTCTCAGACCATTTTTTGTCAGAGCAATTTCCAAAGTGATTGAAACATTACATGACTTTCTTCATTAGGAAAAGATGAATTTGGCTAAAGCGAAAGCTTACCAACACATATTTCGATAAATAGATATACGAGATAAACTAGGCTCGAAATAGCAAATGTGTATAATGAAAGTCTATACCAAAATGACTTTTGTCTCAAGAGTAGGAGATAGAGTAAACAGACTTTTGAGTGATATATAAGTTCAAGTCTCCACATACCTTTTAGTCAATGAAGATCCACCAGTCCCTTGAGTAGTCCTTCGTCTTGTATGATGATTGCCATTGAGTCTTGAGCTCAACTACACTTTCTATCCTAATCCGAGACCTTTAGCTATATAGGCTAGAAATCAAGACTTATAGTTTTGATCACTAACATTGACAAACATGCTTGAGATAGCAACACATGCGAGTTCGACCGAGCAATGCTCTAACAGTCTCCCCCTTTGTCAATTTTATTGACAAAACTATCAATTCCTATGGAATACAAAAAATAAATAAATTAACTTTTGTAGCTCCTATTCCACATGCCTAATCTTCAACACTACTCGAAATCTTCGTCACTTCCAAGTACTCCAATGATCCCAAAGGTTTTAAGGTTAGCATCATCGTTGTTGAAAATTCGTATCTATAACAACAAGAAAACAATAGTTCTCAATCATTGTTATACAGTGTCATAGTATCATTACACAGCGTCAAAGTTCAATTGTATCACAACTTCAACAACAATACTATGGTGATATGTATCACTCCCCCTTAGTCAATAATCCATCTCACATGGAAACCACTCCCCCTTACATAATGATCCGAAAACCATATGTATTTGTAGTGTGGACTACATATTAATTCTCCCCCTTTTTGTCAATAAAATTGGCAAAGGTACAAGAACAGGATCCTAATGAAATTTCTGAAAGAGACATTTCATGACCAAAAGAAAGAAACACACATCATCTTATTCGGATGAACTCATAAATCCGAAGCTAAATGCATTCATCAAGGAGTTTAAAGATACAAGATAACCCCTATAATATTCCACAGCCGCGCTCCCCAGAAAGATATGGCAATTAAGCGCAAGTTCAAAAAGAACTCTCCCCCATAATGTGTCATTCCCGAAAGAACAACAAGAGCGACCTTAATTACGAAAGAAAAGAAGGATTTCTTTGGACATAACAAATCACATACAAGTATGAATTTGAATCCAAAATATTCAATTTAATTAACCACAAGAGAACCCATGATTAATTCAATCGAAATACACAACCAAACTAATCACAAAAAGTAATCAATTTAATTGGCCATAATCGCATAAGAGAATCTATGGAGCAATGACTAATCTAATCATGAAATAATCAACCCAGTCAAGAACGCTCAAACATAAGAAAACTTATGGAGTCATAACTAAATAACCAAACAAGATGATTAATTTAGTTCAAAAGTACTCGACATAAAGTACCTTACGAAACAACAAAAAGCTAATCACAAAAATAATCAACTTGGTTGTTATAATGCTCAACATAAGACACATTACGGAGTCTCACAGTAATACATAAATTACGGATCAGGGAAGATCAATTACTGCGGAATACACAAGGATTCATCATATTTTCCATCACAATTTGCACAAAGACAAACAATAGACATAATCCTTGAAAAACAAAAGATTTTAAACTATCTTCTATCAATAATTGACAATATAGGCTTAACTTTTGTATTTGTCAAAAGTCCATTCATTCCTTTATCAATATAAGAATATCGACTTACGAAAGACTTTACTTTTGACAAGATATGGGACAATCATAGTTCACGGACGCAAACATACATATCCCATAAACAATTGCAACATATAAAATCATAAAGATTAATACTGCAAAAATCATCTTTCAAACAAATTTAGAATTTAAACTAATAAATCTAAAAACATGAAGATGAAAACTTTGGACATAGCTATGTGTAATCACAATAATGGCTATTTGATGTAGTTTTGAAAGTGGTAGTAAAGTTCGTTCAACTCGGATTGTGAAAAGGTTTGTTTTAAGAATTAAGAATAAAAATACTAAAAATATATTCACAAGGTTGTCACGAATATCGAGAGAGACTGAGACTCAGGATTCCACCAAATTCCATTCATGTGATTCAAACAATAATTCCAATCAATTATAGATCAAATAAATATGGACTCTTATTCTTTGCCAAAAAGTAATGATTGTAAATCAAAAGCATGATGTATCAAAAATACATAGACCAAACATACACCGTCAAACGAAATCACACCCATTCAATAAAAATCATAAATCGATTAAAAATCAATGCAAATAGTCATAAAAGAATTATTAGAATTACCACATGCGTGAAATAGGGCTTCCTACGTCATCCCAGTGTTGGGGTTTAGCTCCTCATATTAATCACTTGCTCAAAATACATGTTTATAGCCCAAAAGTTGATTAAAAGAGTGAAAAGAATAAAATCAGTGAATCTGCGACCCACAGAAGGCGTCCAGAAAAGAACGATAAAACTGAAGTGATGTTTCTGTTGTTTTAAGACTGCCAAGCGTCTGTCCTTTTCATTGTAGAAGAACGACTGTCTTTGGAAGTCTGTTCTTCGTGCTCTTCAATGGCAGCAGCAGCAGAGACGTAACTTCCTGCAACTCTGATTCTCGCCTCCTGAGCTCTCCTCTCGACCCCAAACCTCTCTGTTCCTTCTTCTAGGGGACCTAGGCATCCTATTTATACATAAAAGGGTCATTGAATCTTTCCCAAATCGCATCAAAATATCTTCTTTCCTTCCTTGGCAGTCACGGCAATAATTCCTTCCAGAAATTGTTTTACGCGTTTCTGAGCTCTCCCACTTATATCAAACTCTTCCTTAGATAGAATATGTACCTTTGGAATGAATTTTAGGTCTTTATTCTCTCTGAATTTCCTAAAACAAATCCACATAGCCGTATTTCCTTATTCACCTTTGTTTCCCTTTTCTGGCCATTCCAGCCCAATTCGATGGATCCAATTGCCTCTAGTAAACTTGTATAGCCATGAGAAGTCCAGCCCAATCAATTTCCGGTGTTGAATCTCTTTAAAACTGCCCAAAGCTTCACGTCCAAAATCTGCAGACGTGAAGTCTCTTTTCCCGCCAATATTTCTAATTTGAAACGTGAAGAAGGTGGGTGTCCCCCTATCCTGTGTTGTTCTCCCTTTAGCAGCTGCCTGGAAATAGGTCACCCCTTAGTAATTAGGTTACCTTTTATCCAAAATGAGAGTCCGTATAGTAATTTTCTCCCACGAGCACAAAAACCGCTTTTCGAGCCAATTTCGCCGCAAAAGCTTATTTCTCCAAAATACCTACAGGGACATAAAAAGCCATAATAAATATAAAATCGAGCACTAATAATATATACAATTGATATTATATAAGACACAAAAATGTGCCTATCAAATACCCCCAAACTTATTATTTGCTAGTCCTCGAGCAAATTAAATAGAAAATAAAATCCTAACTCACTGTCGCAGGAATCGTCGATTGCATTTAGCGTATGCAATAAGCCTTTAAACCCCTAGGTGTCCCTAGTGGCCGAGTTATAGTCTCGGGAGGGCTTACTAGAGATATACCCACAAAACCTTTACTCCAGACCTTAGCTATCTACGCAGAACCTTGGAAGGCACTAAAGAATCTCCTTGGTTGGCATACTTATTGACTACAGGAAGAAGTACCCTGATGCGAAATTCCAATTGTTGTACACGAGTTTGCACTCAAGCATACTAAAATTCATATAAAGTGACAGAGCTCTACTCAAATAGTTGCACTATGGACATCAATATCCGGAGTCAAAACTAATCACATGGATAGATCAAGAAGATGGATATAGAAAAACATAGATGCTTTTGATGTTTACTAAGTGAACGGCGTTTCCCATATCTGTCTGAAGGCCTCCGCCAAAATGAACCTATCCTAATGGATTGAGATATTAGTCTGACTAATATCAACACACTGGCATATACAAGGGAACCAGTGGTCGATAACCTAACTCTAGGTCAACACAAATGGCATATACAAGGGTACCAGTGGTCGACTTTATTGAATTTATTCCTTTTGGTCAAATGGTCTGGTCTCAATTTTTTTTTTCAACTTTTTGGTAACTACCATTTTTTTTCATCTCTTTTTTTTTTTTTTTTTTTTTTTTTTTTTTTTTTTTTTTTCAACTTTTTTTTTTTTATCTTTCATGGTATCTCAATCACTCTAATTCACCATAGCATTGGTAACAACTTGAATAGTGGGCCCCACCTATCACTTAGAGAAACATAGTTTAAAAACAAAATAAAATAAAAATAGAAGTGAAAAGGACTCAACGAGATATGGTGAAACTATCATGTTATTTCTAACACCTGAGCTCTGTGCTTTTATGAATTGACTCTTTAGATGTTTCCATCTAATCAGATTGGTTCCTCAACTCCTACAACCAAAATGCTTCCATCCACTTAGATTAGTTAGTGCAATCCTCAATAGGCATAAATTTCTAGGTTCTGGAGTTTATTTATTCATACTGCAACTAAAAAGTTTCTCCCATACCCCCAAACTTAAATCTAACATTGTCCTCAATGTTCTAAAGATGAAATTAAAAGCATGAACAAGGAGAAACTGTTACCATTTGAAGCAAAAGAGATAAGGAAAGATATTACCGTGTCGCATGAATGTTGGGTTACCTCCCAAGAAGTGCTAAGTTTAAAGTTTTCAGCCAGACTAAGAAAGGATTAGTCACCTCATAAAATCATAAAGTAATAGCCGAAATTTCTGTGGGTCATCAAAACCAAAATAGAGCTATCACAAATAAAAGGAATCTGCAACCTGCCAAGAAAATTAACAAATAAAGTGCACCCTTGTCTAGTTTCCTGTTTAAGACAACTACATCTAGCTGTGGTTCAGGTTCAGGTTCTATAACTGGGTCCAAATAAAATATTTTCATGGGTTGGAATTCCTCAAAGCTAAGATCCGGTTCAGGTATTAGAGTCTGAAGAAACGCAAGTAAAAATTTAAAAGCACATAATAATAACCTGAATAATTGAGGATCCTTAAAGTCAATCAGTTTTGACTCACACAATCGACCATGATGAAACTGGTGGTCAATCTTAAGCAAATGTATCGACCCTAATCTCTTAAAGTAATTAGGTTTAGTCTCAAAACTAAATAATTGACACATCTGAAATTTATACGTTCCCACAATTGGTTGAAAAATATTTGGTGGGAAAACAAATTTAATTTGGATATCATAGCCTGGGTAAACCACATCAACCAGAGGATGGGTTTCTAACAACTGAACTTCCTTATGGACATCACTAGGTTCAGGAAAACGTGTATGAAGATAATCTTGTAAAATGGTTGAGGCACATATGTCAAGTCCCAAGTGAGAGACCTTTCTAATAGTTAAAGCACATGGAGAATGATAATCACCCCCAAACTTAGAGTTTTCAGTGTCTCTAGAAAGACTAGTCACAATGTCCCTAATTTCAAGGTCATTAGATTCCTGAAAATGGTCAATTGATTCTTCTAAGTATGGTTCATCCTCACTCATCTCTACGAGTTCACTTTCTTTGTCTAAGACTAATGTTTCTAAATCGCTAGACTCTAAAACAATATTCTCAGAAAAAACTCGTTCCTCTAAACCATTATCGGCTTCGTAATCAAAAGGAAATACTACATCGTTTAAAACGGGGGTATCTCTAGTCAAATCCTCGTCCTTTTGAATAGGTGAATAATCATTAAAATTATCGGGATCTGAACCAGAAATAACACTATCATCATAAAGTTCATTTGGAGTAACAAATTCCTGATCACTATGCCTACATATTTCAAATTCTTCCTCAACACTATCCTCGTCATAATCATCATAATAGCATGAAAATGGTTGAACCTCATCTAAAAAAGTAGTGTTACCAATTCTAACCTCGGCATCTTGATTATGCAAATAACTATCCTCATTTTCAGAGGTACTATTGGAAACACTATATTGGAAATTAAGACTATCTTGAGCAGTTCTGTTCTGGGCCTCTAACAACATTTTCTGAGTCGACTCACATGACTTCCTTATGGTATCGTGTATAGAAGGTGCATTTTGTTTATTCATTTCTAACACAAACCTATTTGTATTCTCAGTTAATTGTTTGAGAGACTCTTCTAGAGGAAGAACAGGTTCAGAAGGATCATAATAGGGACTAGTTTTCAACATTTTCATTATATTGTCCAAAGACGAGGAACTAGTACTATAATAATCCTTATTTTCTTGCTTGTATGACCGGTGTGTGTGTGTGTATAGTAATTGGGCTCACCATGGTATGAGCCGTAACCTTGAAAAGGTTGATGTTCCCAATCACTATTCACACTATGGTTAAGATTGTAACGTCCATTTTGAAACTCAGTCGGATATTCGTTGTATTGGCTATTGTGATACCAGTTCGACATTCTATTGCAGGGGTGTGAGTTGTCACACAAAATAAAACCCACTGACAGAGGATTCGTGGGTGGATAGAGTCTTACCTCCCGTACCAGACGGGCGATGAACCGTTGAAGTCGACTCAGGCCACCGACTCCGATGTCAGTGTACGAACCCGAGGGGCCGAGACAGTATCGTAACTGTCGTCCTTCCCTGCAAACAGTTTATATTTAATCTTAACCCTTCCGTAGGGTTTAAAAATAATGTCCAAGAATGTCTAAAAAGTCCAAAAATAAAAATGTCCAAAAAGGAAAAGAAAAACTACAAAAATAATACCCTATTTACAGTTTCTAAAAATAAAACAAAATAATTATATACAAAATCTTCTTCTACATTCCTTTCGGATTCCTCTTTTCTTTCCTTCTTTGGTGATGCTTTCCTTTTATAACACTTTTTCTTCCCTTGTAGCTTCGCTCCAAATCTGAAAAGTATCGAAAAATACCAAAGCCGTAAAAGAGAACAAAAATTCTAAAAGAAATAAAATAAATCTAAAACCTAAAACCTAATACAAATCCCCGGCAGCGGCGCCAAAAATTGATGTAGTTTTGAAAGTGGTAGTAAAGTTCGTTCAACTCGGATTGTGTAAAGGTTTGTTTTAATAACTAAGAATAAAAATACTAAAAATATATTCACAAGGTTGTCACGAATATCGAGAGAGAGTGAGACTCAGGATTCCACCAAATTCCATTCATGTGATTCAAATAATAATTCCAATCAATTATATATCAAATATTAAAAATATGGACTCTTATTCTTTGCCAAAAAGTAGATTTTTGAAAAGTAATGATTGTAAATCAAAAGCATGATGTATCAAAAATACACAGACCAAGCATACACCATCAAACGAAATCACACCCATTCAATAAAAATCATAAATCGATTAAAAATCAATGCAAATAGTCATAAAAGAATTATTAGAATTACCACATGCGTGAAATAGGGCTTCCTCCGTCATCCCAGTGTTGGGGTTTAGCTCCTCATATTAATCACTTGCTCAAGATACATGTTTATAGCCCAAAAGTTGATTAAAAGAGTGAAAAGAATAAAATCAGTGAATCTGCGATCCACAGAAGGCGTCTAGAAAAGAACGATAAAACTGAAGTGATGTTTCTGTTGTTTTAAGACTGCCAAGCGTCTGTCCTTTTCACTGTAGAAGAACGACTGTCTTTGGAAGTCTGTTCTTCATGCTCTTCAATGGCAGCAGCAGCAGCAGAGACGTAACTTCCTGCAACTCTGATTCTCGCCTCCTGAGCTCTCTTGTCGACCCCAAACCTCTCCGTTCCTTCTTCTAGGGGACCTAAGCATCCTATTTATACATAAAAGGGTCATTGAATCTTTCCCAAATCGCATCAAAATCTCTTCTTTCCTTCCTTGGCAGTCACGTCAATAATTCCTTCCAGAAATTGTTTTACGCGTTTCTGAGCTCTCCCACTTATATCAAACTCTTCCTTAGATAGAATATGTACCTTTGGAACGAATTTTAGGTCTTTATTTTCTCTGAATTTCCTAAAACAAATCCACATAACCGTATTTCCTTATTCACCTCTGTTTCCCTTTTCCGGCCATTCCATCCCAATTCGATCGATCCAATTACTTCTAGTAAACTTGTATAGCCATGAGAAGTCCAGCCCAATCAATTTCCGGTGTTGAATCTCTTTAAAACTGCCCAAAGCTTCACGTCCAAAATCTGCAGACGTGAAGTCTCTTTTCCCGCCAATATTTCTAATTTGAAACGTGAAGAAGGCGGGTGTCCCCCTATCCTGTGTTGTTCTCCCTTTAGCAGCTGCCTGGAAATAGGTCACCCCTTAGTAATTAGGTTACCCCTTATCCAAAATGAGAGTCCGTATAGTAATTTTCTCCCACGAGCACAAAAACCGCTTTTCGAGCCAATTTTGCCGCAAAAGCTTATTTCTCCAAAATACCTACAGGGACATAAAAAGCCATAATAAATATAAAATCGAGCACTAATAATATATACAATTGAGATTATATAAGACACAAAAATGTGCCTATCACTATTCCAAACTCTAGTTATTCTTCTAACAAAACAAGAAAAATAGAAGATTTACTAGGCAACCAAAAAACACAAATTACTCATCTTCTTCCTCATCGGAGATGCTCCAAGATGCTTGAATTGTGTTCAGTTCTTCCTTGAGCTCGGGAAATTTCGTTGCAACCAAAGAAAATTGTTCTTGGATACACTTCACCCTTGAATCGACCTTACACACACCTTTATGAATTTTTTGAAGAAGACTCAACGTGGTAGGGTCACAATTGTTAAGTGTAGCATCTCTTTGTCTTTTGCACACATTCTCTCTTATGCGTCTGAAGGTACACGGAAGAACCAGTTTGGGAACTCTGAGAGAGTTTCCAATTGAATCAAGACCACGATCACGGAAAATTTGTCCAATCAAGCAAGGGTAACCTAACATCTTGATAGGTGAAGTCATCGAAGTCATTTGATAAATGATGAATCCACAAATACCGAGACTTTGAACACCCGATTCAAGGAAATAGACTATTTCCGCAAACTCATGACTCCACCAAGAGTTCTCAATTGTGGAGGGACAAAGATTGGGGATGCCAAGCTTCCCAAATGCTAACAACGGGATACTAAGATCATTAGTATGAAACTTTCCTTGATTCCAAGCTACCTTCTTTCCACAAATCCCAAGAGAGATTTCATCACATGATGGACGTTCTTCATTTGGTCTAGGAAGACGCACGTTTCCCAATGGAGTGTTGGTAATCCTTGAAATTAATTCTCTATCAACAAGAGATCTTTCTATATTTACCATGGATTTGAATTCCATCTTATCAAGATCAACATCGTGAATGTTGGCATAGAAAATTCTTGTGAGAGAATCAAAACCTTGACCATGACCATCAAAGATGTTTCCAAGATTGAAATTTTTGAAGCAAGCTAAATCCTCTTCATGTCCACTAGAAAAATCCAATTTCTTTTCTAGGATAAAACCTTTAGATGAAATCTTTTCAAAGATTCTAGCACAAGAATCATCCACAAACCTAATCCTAAGAGAATTTTGGTCACAAGGAAAATCCATGCTAGAGGAATTTGAACTTTTCGAACTTCTTTTTGAGCCCTTATAGTTCATCATGAGATCAATAAGAAATTGAAAGGAACAAGAGGAATTTACTTACTTCGAGTGAAAACTTAAACACCCTTTCTTTCAATTTCTCCAAAGAAGCTTCAATGGAGGAAAAACACAAAACCCTAGAGGTTCACGTACGCGGACGGGTGATGAAGAAGAGGGTGCGCGAACTTCTTCTTTATAAGACCAAAGATGGGCTTGGACCCGTTTGTGAACCGAGACCCACAAAAGAAAGGTGGGGTTTCCTTAGTCGTTTGTACAACAAAGATTATGCATCCCGTGACAACACACTTTGTAAGAGATGATGGATGCAGATGAAAGTTTTTCTTAGTATTCTAAAAGAGAATAACTATAATTGTACACAGTTCAAACCATTTCTTGCCCCATTCCAAGATATATACAGATGGGGTAGCGCCAAACTTGTTACCAAGAGGCAAAATGTGCAGAGGAATTCTCATGCAGCATTTCTGGTTGATAAGTGTGAACAGTCCCTGTTGTATAATCAAAATAATGATGATAATCAGGGCATTCAGAGCTTTCTCTTCTTTGTTGAGCCTGGTTAGAAGGAAAATTCTTCCGATTCCTGGGTTGCACAGTATTATTATGTACAGAACCTTTTTCGGAGTGATTCTTAGACTTAACAGACTTAAGTTTTTCTAAGAATTTAAAAACGCCTTCGAACGCTTTGAATAGATCTTTATCAATTGATCCATTACGATTAATCTATTGAGGGTCCATATCCTTGAGCGTGACAAACATTTTCTTAATCTTTCCTTCTTTTTATTTTTTCCTTTAGATTGATTCTTATCATCTAAAACTTTCTCTTTAGATGAAGAGAGATTATCATTAGAAACCAGAGGTTTTAACCATAATAATGTTTGAGCAATCTTTAAGGAATTCTGGCGTGCGTTACAGATGCCAAGAGCAAGTTTTCCAAAGAAGTTTCCCATGAGACAATTTTTAAGGAACGATCAAACACAAACTTGTTAGGTTTAAGGTGTTTTCCTGCTCTGATACCAATTGAAAAAGCGGGGGTACAACAACCACACTCAATAATTCGATTAGCAATCTGTATGGACAAACTCCAATATACTTTCTAGAGAATCAACTAGACAGTCAGACTCAATCTAGAGAAAAGTATATCAAAGAGTTTACATCTCAATCTCTTGATTTGATCTTTACTCAAGCAAATAGAAATATTCGAGTCTTAATCAAAGAGAGATAACTTGGATGGTACCAAAGACCAATATCCAAGTGTCAATCAATTTAAATCAACAACCAAAAGGTCGTATATTCTAATTGATTGAACAACGCACAACCTGTGATATTTCAATTATATAAACAAATATAATGCGGAATAGAAATAACACAGACACCAAAATTTTGTTGACGAGGAAACCACAAATGCAGAAAAACTCCGGGACCTAGTCCAGATTGAACACACACTGTATTAAGCCGCTACAGACACTAGCCTACTCCAAAATAACTTCGGTCTGGACTGTAGTTGAACCCCAATCAATCTCACACTGATCCAAGGTACACTTGTGCTCCTACGCCTCTGATCCCAGCCAGATGCTATGTACTTGATTCCCTTAGATGATCTCACCCACTACTAAGAGTTGCTACGACCCAAAGTCGAAGACTTTAATAAACAAATTTGTATCACACAGAAAAGTATACGGTAATAGATAAATCCGTCTCCCACGAATATACCTACGAGTTTTTGTTCCGTCTTTTGATAAATTAAGGTGAACAAGAACCAATCAATAACCCGGACTTATATTCCCGAAGAATAGCCTAGTATTATTGATTACCTCACAATAATGTTGATGGACGTAGCGAAAAAGATATTTCGGAATCACAAACGATGGGACGAAGTGTTTGTGATTACTTTTCTATCTTGCCTATTGGAGATATAATATCTCGAGCCAATTATTTCAATTGTACTCGTAACAATAGAATCAGCAAGATCAGATCACACAACTGCGATAAAAGTAGTATCGGTCTGGCTTCACAATCCCAATGAAGTCTTTAAGTCGTTAACCTGGTTTAGAAGAAGAAAACAAAGGTTAAAGGAGAATTGACTCTAGATTAGCACAACTAGTATCACTCAGAATGTATGGGGATTAGGTTTCCCAGTTACTAGAGTTCTCCCTTATAAAGTCTTTCAAATCAGGGTTTGCAATCAATGTTAGATTGGTAACAAAGCATTCAATATTCACCGTTAGATGAAAACCTGATTAGATTCAAGCTAATATTTCTCAATCGTTGGATCGAAAACTTAGCTTGTTATACACAAATGAAATGTCGAATTTTGGATTTATGAACCGTACCCAAACATTAACATTTTTTGGTTCAAAAATAGTTAACCAATGGTTAGCCATATGATCACTTTCATATCAACCATATTCATAACTAGTCCAAGTGACTCAAATGAACTAGTTAGAGATTTGTTCAATTGCAAGGAAATCTTATGTAACTACACAAGACACAATCGAAGCAAAAACGATTTGATTCACTCGAATCGGTTCATGAAATTTATAGCCACGGTTTGCAAAAGCAGTCCTTAGTGTATTTAAACATGAGTTCAAGAACAACCGATTTTAGATATAACCACTCAAGTTCGCGAACTAGGTTCGCGGACTTAAGCTCATGGAAGGAGTACACAAGCTCCAGCAAAAATTCTCGGGTTTGGGAACTTCGCCAGTTCGCAAACTTGATTCACACCACTTCCATTTCTCTTGATCAACAAAGTTCGCAAACTTTGGTTCAAGGAATAAGGACTTATACATATATGTGTTTCCACAACAATGCTTATATCCTACCAATGGTTATGTAATCTAAACTCTCATTTCAATCATTTGAAACATTTTCAGAGAACGTTATATAACTGTTATTCTCAGACCATTTTTTGTCAGAGCAATTTCCAAAGTGATTGAAACATTACACGACTTTCGTCACTAGGAAAAGATGAATTTGGCTAAAGCGAAAGATTACCTTCACATATTTCGATAAATAGATATACGAGATAAACTCGGCTCTAAATAACAAATGTGTATAATGAAAGTCTATACCAAAACGACTTTTGTCTCAAGTGTAGGAGATAGAGTAAACAGACTTTTGAGTGATAGATAAGTTCAAGTCTCCACATATATTTTAGTCGATGAAGATCCACCAGTTCCTTGGGTAGTCCTTTGTCTTGTATGATGATTGCCATGGAGCCTTGAGCTCAACTACACTTTCTATCCTAATCCGAGACCTTTAGCTATATAGGCTAGAAATCAAGACTTATAGTTTTGATCACTAACATTAACAAACATGCTTGAGATAGCAACGCATGCGAGTTCGACCGAGCAATGCTCTAACAAGCTATATATACAATCATTGACATAAAAAAACGTGTTCATTTGATATTAGACGGTTATCCACTAATGAGAGGTTGTCAGAGATGAAGATTTTATGTGGTAGTTGCTTGTGAGTAGACCATTTAATGACTTGAAGGAGAGCCTAAGATTCTTCTTCTATCAATGAGTTTGCATTAGTTGTCCAGCATACGGCTGCAGTGGAGTCTCCATTTCATATGCGATAGACGACTCTACTCCACGCATTTGTGGATAATTCCCCAAAGAAGCATCAATAAACATGAGTATACAATCTTGATTATCATCTAGAATTATAGAAGTCAAGAGATACTTACTATTACATGGTACAACTGAAAACTATGTATGCATGAGACTATGATATAACTTTTGTGTTTGCTACAAAGATTCTACATCTTTAATACAATCAATAACATTTGTAGGGTTTTGAAATAGATTATCAAAACTAGAGTCTTAAATCTAGCTTTCCGCATTTGCCAAACAGTAACGATGTAGACTTTGTACCATTCAAACATTTGAGGCGTATTTTTTATACGAAGTCAATGCATGATTCATCCTCTAAGACATGGTAACAAAGGAATAATAATCAAAACCTTTAGACATTTTTCAAATCAAACTACTCTTGCAGAAATACAATGAAAAAAAAAATGATCAAATGCTTCAGCAGTTAAACACACAAAGGACATAACTTATCAGAAACAACAACAAATCTAATAAAGTAAGTTTCCAAAGACAGTATATCTCGCAAACATCTTCATATGAAGAGTTTAAACTTTGAGAGGATATCCACGTTGAAAAGCCTAAGCCATTATCGTCGTTTTTGACGAGAAACATTACATTGATCTTGCAGGAAAGCTATATAAGTAGATTTACTAGAGAAATTTCCAGAATTCATCAAAGACAATCTTATGAAATCCATGCCTGAATTTGGCGTTCTTATATTATGATTTTCTTATATCTGATCATCACTAAAAAATTCACATAATGTTCAATCTTCTCATTCACTGTTTTACTGATTAATCAGTTGAGAAATATGAGTATAGTCATGTAAATGATATTAAGATGTTTAACTAACTCACATAAGAGGTCAGAATCAGACTCTATCCATCCATCCTGCCAAATACTTATATCCTCACCTATAAACATTTTCAGAAAAAAAATCTAACAATATCAAGGCCCTTTTTCAACTCATCCTATATCCAATTATAATTTTTTTAAAAGAAACATGCAAAGGTTTTTGTTTAGATATATATTTATATTTCAGAACTCGTACACATAACACTATAAACTGATTCATTTCCTCGAACCAAATTCTATAAGATCTTCTTATATCGTAATTCACTAATTTCAATGAATGTTTGGGTCATTTAGTTAATAAAACCTAATTAAACTTACTTAAAATTTGAAAACCTAACCACCAAACCTTTTGGGTAACCACAAACTATGCCATGCCTTACTGTTCATCCTTTTTGTTTTGGATGATGTCCCCACCAGTATCTACGTTGAATAGCATCCAATTTTTTGATAGCAAAGGCGGCAGAGGGAAGCAAGACATTTGATACATCGACACATAATTAAGAAAAACTTAGATTTGTATAACTCTATCGGTTTGTGGGATTAATTTTTCTTTCCACCAATCAAACTTTCTCCGCATTGAAGCAGTAAGAGGTTGAAAACTAACTTTTTTAGATATATTAAGAAAAATGGCACACCAAGAGAGTTGCCAAATTATTTCATGAATTACAAGTTATTTCATGCTGCCTATTTCTAGATATTTTTTTTTTTACTAAAAGTGATACCACTTTTAAGAGGATTTATAACCCGTCATGTCCTACTAAATCTAATTAACAAATCTTGTGCATGCTTAATCACAAAAGTTTTAACTTTCAGATACAACAATACATCATCAACAAAAAAAAATGCGAGATATAAGGACCACTTCCAGAAGGCTAAACACCATGAATCAACTTTTATTTTTAGCATGAAGAAGATAACGAGACAATCTATCCATACATTTGATAAAAATATAAGGAGATAAACTATCTCCTTGCCTTAGACCTCTTGAGGTGTTAAAAGGATGACAGGAAACACCACTTAAAAGCAAAGAAATGTATGAGGTGCTAAAACAAGACCACAATTGTAGATATCAGTTGATGCCAAGTTAATACCTCTGTTATGCAACGTATATCCCTAGCAGGTAAAGATCCATGCATAGATGCCCAAACCACAAAAAGAGACCTTAAGAGGAACCAACTAAATTTTCGAGGAGATCTTCAAAGTTAAAATCCTTCATAACTGCCATCAAGCTTAAATAGTATTTCTTAAAATAAAAATTCTCACATTTCTTATCTTCTTCATTCTGACATATATAAATCCAAATTTCTCGAGTTATATTTATATCCCAAAAGATCTATCATATCTGCTAGATTTGATGCTCTTTTGAAAATCAAATTCCAAGTAGTACCCTTAAGATCAACAACGTAAACATTCTTATACAACCTAATTATGTAGCGTTTTGGATATTAATTTCTCATTTAAAAAAATCTCCCAAGCCACTAGTCCTGTCGGAAACATACATCTCTGTCATTACATGAAAAAAAGAGATTTCATCTAAATCATGTTTAATTTTGGAAATTTCTATCCAAATGGTTCATTAACATGCTTTGTAGCCAAAAGCTTTTCTCCGGTTTTTGATTTCTCAGTTATGAGTTATGGACATATAACTTTCCTCCAGAGGGATTGTTTGCCATAAGTGACCCTTCTATGCCCACGATAAGGTATTGCATTGTTTTCTTATGATGCGTATCACAGCAAAATAAAGCACTTAGTTATTAAATTTTATTTTTCCCGATAATAAGTTAAATCCAAGTATTATATTCTCGAGCAAATTGCTAACGTTTTTACTAAAGGTTGTGTCTGTCTAAAATTTGAGCTTTTGAAAGACAAAATCAACTCGGTTCACTTATTTTTTCATCAAGGAGGATACATCTAACACGTAAAATCTATGTTCTATCTTTTCATTACTATTATAACAATTGTCTCTAACAATTATATTCAGTTAGTCATACGCAGAACTAATCATATTTCCATACGTGGGTCATTTTTGACGTGGCAAGTTGAGATTTGATACGTGACTTGGTTTTTTTTTATTTTTTTATCGGTGGTGCTATTCACACCATAAAAACACCACACTACTCACGGCTCAGGAC
The DNA here is from genome assembly GCF_003573695.1 of Papaver somniferum. Classification (NCBI taxonomy): domain Eukaryota; kingdom Viridiplantae; phylum Streptophyta; class Magnoliopsida; order Ranunculales; family Papaveraceae; genus Papaver; species Papaver somniferum. The sequence continues at coordinate 200,238,716 of NC_039362.1, read as the reverse complement.
ATCTAAACCTTACATTTTTAAAATGATGAACCCTTTTATCCAGTGGTGGATCCTGGCTGAAAACCATGAACCAATACTCCTGCAACACCTAGCATTTGAGCTGTGAATAGAGCTCTAAGTGGAGCTATGAATAGCATTTCCGCTTTTTTATACTTCTATGGCACGATATAAAAAGCGCAAACTTGACACCAAATCATCAATAATACTCCATAGTGCAGCTCCATGGAAGGATGACTTTCTATGCAGCTCATTTTAAATGGAATGTGGTCGGACATTATCACTAACAATGTTAACCAGGAAATCCCACTACTTTTCAAAGGAGCTTTGATAAAAATTTATAATAAGAAAATAACTTTTCGAATTACTTAAATTAAAAATCCGGAAGTTAGTTTGGAAGCACTCCCTCCGTTTTGGAAAAGTGTTACTTTCATTTTCTTTCAATTTGGCCTATTTTTAAGGTAAAATAAAAAATTAAAAGTAATATTTTTCCAGAAACGGAGGTAGTATAATTTTATAGTGACTTTTTTCTTCTAAAATATAGGAAGGATAATTTTAGAAGCTTCAAGTGGGGGATACTCAAAGTTAACTGAGGTTGTATTTTGGTTAAGGGGTCCTTTTATTAGGTGTGAAATAACCATATTATCCTTACCCTAATAAAAATTAAAAAGAAAAACTAAAAACCTTTTTTTTCTAGTATCCCCCTTTCATTTTTCTTCTCCATCAAAAAATTCTACAAATCATGATGAATGATTTTTGATTTAGGTTATCAAAAAAATCATTTTGAGTAGCGAGCAAATTATGATAATTAAAATGATTTGAATCAAAACCATCTAGGTTATAAAAAAAAAAGTCAAAATTGTATTTAAATAAAAAAAAATCGAATTTGAATTTCAGTAGCAGGTTAACAGTCGGTATTGTTTTGTTGGATGAATACAATAAAAACACTACAGTCGGTATTGTTTTGTCAAGATGAATACTATACCGACAGTTCAGTCGGTATTGTTTTGTCGGATGAATACAATACCGACCGTGGCTCTGTAAATGAACATTTTGATTAACTTTATGTTTGAATTGGGGTTTGGTTCGGGGTTTTTTCATAAATGAAAGTTTGATTGTCTACAAGTTGCAATTAGGAGTCATTAAAATCAATTTAAGCACTTTCTCATATCACACAAATCTTCCAAAATCCTTCTTTTTTTCATCTAATCAAAATATATTATTTAAAGTATTCCTAAACACATTTGGATAAGGGATACTTCAATTACTTCATAATTTTTTTTTTGTTTTTTTAATATCCCTCAATTTGTGGAGGCATGCCAAAAATGCCTTCTAATTTTACGAGGACGAAAAAATTCTCTTTGCTTCTTATTTCAAGGATTGGTTCGGCTCCTTTCAGTATCCAAGATGCTTCTAATTTCAAGGATTTATTCGGCTTTCTGGTATCCAAGATATTTACCAAGTCAGAGATTTTTTTTTTTGCTCATTTGGTGTGCGTGGCTGAACAACATTTCATGTTGGTGTCAGTGTGTCACTAGCATCCATCTGAAAGTTCAATCCTAGACTAGACGCCGATCTTTCGGATCGGCTATAAAAATCGCTACTGGATCGGGTAGGATCGACCGATCCAGTGCAAGCATATGACTCATCAGACCCTACATTTTCTCATTTTCCTCTTTGTAATTATAGCTGCCATAAATTCATCCTCATTTGAGTCATTTCAACTTCTGCTAATCTAAGGTAAGAATTAGGAATATTTATTTCTTCTACAATAAATTTCTTTTTTACCTTCTCATTCACTCTCCTCTCCTAGGGTTCCATTTCATTTCATTTCTTGTGATAATTTTGTTTTCAATCATATTCCTGAATCTTATTTTTGTGTTTTGTGGGAGTGAGAAGAAGTAAATCTCTCTGCTGCATGCAAAGCCAGAGATCTGTCCCAAGAAATGGAGCAAAATCAGCAGTCCACCTCTTCAAATGGTAATAATATGAATCTCAATTTGATGATTTTTAGTAGTGTGAGTAAAATTTCACCTGGATTTTGCTGCTGATATTCACAATGTATGTGCTGCAGGTTCAGGTGTTCCTCCACCTCCTCCAGAGCCATTAATGTATAAGAATCACTTGATTACTTATACACAGAGATCAGCAATCCCATTACCTGTTTATGAAACTGTTAATTTAGGTTATAGATGTACTGTCCATGTTAATGGAGTAGCTTATACCACGGTTGATACATTTAGGAATCCTAAAGATGCTGAACAGGAAGCGTCGAAACTGGCTTTAGAGTCTATTGCTAAGAAGATTAAGGAAGAAAGTATCGCCATTATTAACAAGGTGTGTGTTTTCATGCTAATTTGAAGTTTAATTTACACAAATTCCCTTGATATGTTCCAATGTTTATGTGTTCGGAAAGCAATTTTGTTATGCATTTTTCCTTGTTTTTGTTTTTATAATTGATAGTAGTGTAGTAGTTAGTTTTAAACGTTAGGGAGGAATCGAGTTTCAATTCATTATCTCTAGTAGATAGACAACATCGACACTGCTTACTCCTTGTGAATTTACATTCCACGCTCGATAAGTGTTATGTCCGTTAGGAGGTTTAGTTTTGGAGCAAAGCAATGAGATGATTGTGGAGACAATGAGTTGCAGGGTAGCAGGTGGAGCACCGTAGAGCATGACTTCAGTCTCAGCTTAGGACTTTCTAATTTTCATATTATGGCGAGTATCTCAATTTCTGAACATTCGACACAAACCATGAACTCGATTCTAATTTCACACATGCCTGAGCTGGGCTCATATAAAGCAAGTCAGATTGTGATAAGATATCAAGGCTTTTCCAAGTTATGGAGATCAACATTTTGAATGAAAATTAGATTAAACTTCAAAGCTTGTTTCCGCTGACTCATAACAGTCAGTTCAAACTTAGCATGTCTAGCTGTAGAATCTTATGGCTAACATGATTTTTTTTTTCTCCAACATGCGACGGCCAACTAAGTAGTTTTGAATGGTTTCCTGGAGTTCATAAGTTCCATCTCTTGCAACTGGAGGAGATTGTTTAGTGTTTTTTTTTCCAAAAAACTACTTAATTTGTAGGGTCAGTTGGGCATGCAGCTCACTATTGCATCTCATGATAAAGCGTGGCTAACAGTGTTCATTATCTAGCTCGCCTTATTAGGAATAAAGTGAGTTTCTTATTTGCTAAGCCTTGCGCAGGCAGCTCAAGTGGAGTATGGGTTGCATGTCAACTTTAGTGTCTGATTTCTTCTGAGTTTTGTTTTGCTGAAGATTGAAAGTATGTTTTCCTTTCTTTGTTCCTTCCAGGACCCTGTATCTTGCAAATCCATTCTCAATGAGTATGCAGTCAAATTGAATCTGCCAATACCTATGTATACAACGACACAACCAGAGCTTCTTCCCATCTTCAACTCCTCTTTAGAGTTTAATGGTAAATCTTACACTGGTCCTGCTGCCAGAAGCAAGAAAGATGCAGAACGGTTGGCAGCTCGCATGGCTATTCATTCTATAATAGGTATATGAGCCCAATAAATATATCTGCGTACATATATCTGCATACATAGTCCCATATTTCTGCTTTCTGTTGCTTGGGTTTACGATTCAATATGGAGATACTCCTTAATATTTCAGTTCAAATTGTCTTTCAGTAAGTTTGCCTGTTTGTGCTGTAACATGTTAAGAGCATCGATCTCCCGTTCACACATGTCTGGATATCCAATATAATGTTTTAAGTATCTTGCAGGTGCTTCTGGTTCAGGGACTTCTCTTCCAGAGATTATCATATCCAAAAGTAGACTATCTAATGCGTCCCGTATGCTTGAGGAGTCTCAGATTATCCAAGATAGTCACACTGCAATGGTGGCAACCCCGGGGTGTAATTGTGGGGGTTCCACAAGGAAAAGGAAACAAATTCTGAACCCTTCTTCGCAGACGTTTAATGAAGGTGTAACATCAACACCCCCACCTTCAGAATGTAAGAAACCTAGAGATGAAAACTCTTGTGAAACGAGTGCTGGTCCAATAGGAAATGTGGCACACTTACTGGATCAACCTGTGTCAATCAGTGAACATTGTAGAGCTGTTTCTGATGCATCTCGTGTAGTCGAGGAGTCTCAGACTATCCAGGATACTAGCATGGTCACGGTGACAAGCCCAGGGAGTAATTCTGGGGGCTCCAGGATGAAGGGGAAAGAAATTCTGAACTCTTCATTTTCACAGACACCCGTTGAAGTTGTAACAGCAACACCTACACCCTCCAATGGAATAGGAAACACGACATCCTTATTGGATCAACTTGTGGATGGGTGCTCAGATAGAAAGGTGAGTGAACACTATAAAGCTTCTTTTTCTTCTTTTTAAAGATTAACTAGTGTAAAGTAAAGAAAGGGATTAAATATCGGGGAGTGGTCGAGTGGATAAATTGGGGAGTGGATTCCACTTCATGTGCGGTTGTCCTTTTTCATTTGTTTTTGTTGGTAGTAGAGTAGTTAAATGTTTAAGTTTCAACCTCAAGTTGCGGGTTCCACCTCAACTTAGACTTTCTTATTCTTTTCTTGCTGCAGTTGGTTTAACTCGTGCATATGAAATTCTAAACAGTAGACACAAACCATTGAACTCGATTTAAAATCCAGTCATACCTGAACTTGGCATTAATAGTGTAAGTCAGACTCAGTTAGGACTATCAAGGCCTAGGCAGGTTGTGGAAAACCAACATTTAGAGTTGAAGTTAGATTACAGCTCGTTTCTGCTGGGTCATTACAGTCAGTACAATCTCATGGGCAGCTTTTTTGAATTTTGTTTTTGCACATGCACATGCCATCCAAATCAGCAGCTTTAAAAAGTTATTTTGTGTAGTCTTTAAGTTTTCTTATCTTTTATGTGGGCTGGAGGAGACTCTTATGAAGTTTTTTGTTTCAAAAGACTACTTTAATTTTAGGGTCAGTTGGGCATGGAGCTGAGCTCACTGAGCCATCTCCCGCTGAGGTGTAGCAATGTGCATTATTTATCAGGAAATATTTAAGGCGAGTCTTTTAACCTTGCAGATGCACATCAAGTAGAATATGATGTGCATGTGAGCATGTCTATAATTCTCAATGAGTAAGTTCGAGTTGTGTTTTGCCGAAGATGTGTTAGTTTACTCTCCTTTGTTTATTCCTTCCAGGACACACTATCTTACAAATCCATTCTCAATGAGTACGCAGTCAAGATGAATCATCCAGTACTTGCATATACAACAACTCAAGCAGATCCTCATTCCTTCTTCGTCTCTTCTTTAGTATTTAACGGTAAAACGTACACTGGTCCTGCTGCCAGAAACAAGAAAGATGCAGAACGGTTGACAGCTCGCACGGTTATCCATTCTATAACAGGTATATTCTGTATATTTGGATTATGCATATAGGTATATCTAGTAGCTTTCCTAGATAGTGTATATATATATGTTGAGTTTATGGTTCAATACAGAGATCACTGGTGTGTTCTGGAATATAAAACTTAGGTCTAGTTGTTACGATCATATGGAGGGAAATTTTCTTGGTACTGGTTTGCTTTTGAATCCAGAATTGTCAGCTGGGTTTCGTATGTTTTCGAATGAAGAATCATTAGCTTGAATATACGGCAATAATTTTTAATATTTAGAGTATTTTGCAGGTACTTCTGATCCAGGGACTTGTCTTTCAGAAATTATGAAATTTAAAAGCAGGCTGTCTAATGCACCCCGTAAAGATGTAGGAGGAACACCTTCACCCTCTCATGAAATCAAGAAACCGAAAGAAGAACCTCTATTTGAAACCAATGCTGGTCCAATAGGAAATGTAGCACCCTTATTAGATAAACCTGTTGGTGGGTGCTAAGACAGATTGGTGAGTGAACATTATTCAGCATCATTCTTATACTTATCATTTTTAGTCAATTGAGTTATTCCAGCATAGATGTCTTGTAATTTGTAAAGCGCTTTTCAGGTTCTTCAATTTCCTTCTTTTAGTATGCAATTACTTTTTTCTATATAAAAGTAAAAAATGAATGCATTTACTTTTACCTGCTCCAACTTAGTCACACATCTTTCATACGAGTATTCTGGCTTCCGCACAAAAAGCTTTTTCAGTGATAACTGTTTATTTTTCTTTTTATTTGCAGGTTACATAGTACTCTTTCAACTCAACCTTCTGTAGTTTTTTTTCCTGAGTCGTACATACTCGTTCATAAGTGCTATAATCTTAGCGTGTTCAAAGGGTAAGGGTATGTATTAGGCATCAGTTGTCACCTAGTGTTATATAATCTTTATTTTGTTTATATTAAGATGTCATAGCATTATGTAATCATGTCCTAGGTTGTCTGGTTCTAATTTGTGTTACAGCTGTTGTTGGTTAACTTAAGGAGGCAGTATGTGACACTTCTTATAAGAAAATGTGGAAACTTTACTTTTGTGCCACACTCGAGTGTTTTCTCGAACCTTTCTGCCTTTAGTTTTTTACTGCATCCTTCAAATGTGTTGGTACAGGTACTTGGTAAGTTTATGCCACTGTTGAAGCAAGTTAAAATGTTCGATTTTTTTGGGTGGAAATATCTTAGTTATGCCACGGGAACAAACATACACCTGCATTTACACTTGATTTCATGGTGGTCCAAAGCAAATTACAGTAAATGTTTTTGGTACAATTGTACCTCCCTACGGTGACCAAGTCATGTCTATCATCTCATCTGTTAGGTATGTGAAAAATGTGGTGCATATGCAGCAAATTCAGATTGTTACATTTTGAAGCATAAGTCTGACTTACAAATAAGAACACATCCGGTCAAAAAAAATAATAATATTACCTCTGTTTCTGCCTTCTGGAACTCTCTTTCTGGTCATTTTTCAATTGACCAAATCGAAAAAATGATAGTAATTTTTTTCCAGAAAGGTTTGTAAACCCGGTTAAATTGGGAGCTCCTGAAAACAATTAGGGGCCCTTCATTACAGGACAAAAAGGGACATGAAATAGCAATTATGGATTATTCCTTATCCCAATTTTTTTGAAATGGCTAAAGTACCCATAAATTATTAGTGTTAATTAAGTTAATTAGGTAAATTAAGATGTTAATTAGTTTAGTTAGATTAAAATCATATTTTTGGGTAAATTTTATGATAAAAGTAAAATTGTGTTTTTGTGTTGTGGGGAAGGAGAAGTTGAGTTTTTGGGGAAAAAGTTAGGGTTATTTGAAATGAGTGATTCTAGTGGAGGAAATGATGTTGTTGAAGCTTCAAATAACAACATGATTGTGTTGATGGTGAGATTGTCTCAACTAATCCTATGGATTGGATGTTTGACGAAGAGATGTTAATAGAGGAAGCCTTGAATATTGGTGCAAATGAAGATCTCATTGCTCAAAATGAAGGAACCAACCCTCAAAATGAGGAACCCGAAGCTCAAAACAATCAGATAAACATCTTATACCATTCGATTTATCTGTTTGTTGCTCAAAGTGGTCGAATCATCCACACTGTGGAACAACTCAGTGTAAGGGTCGTCATAGTCGGGGGTGTATACCCAAACGACTCTCTAATGCCGTCATTTTATTGACACTACCAATGACGACTCAAACCTGCAATTTTTCGAAATTATGAAAAATCGTTAGGTAGTGTGATAAACATTAACGACCTTTTTTAGCTAGGTCACTTAGAGTCGTTATGTTGTTTTGTTTACACAAGAACGACTCTAAAACTAAAACTCTCTGTAAAGTATAACACTTAGGGTAGTCATATATGTAGTCATATGAAATGACGATTCTTAAATACACAATAACGATTCTACTAAATTAAGATAACTATCCTTCCATTTTCTTAGACAGAAAGGTAGTTTTTGGTCATATAGAGTCGTTAGTGTATAAAAAAAGGGTCGTCAGAGTAGGATCGTCAATTGGTTCTATAATACATTGACGACTCTATTCTAGGGAAAAAACCTTAAAACCCAGAAAAAGGGTCGTTTTCTCCTACACCTTAGACATCAACGATTTTTCATACCTTAAAACCCAGAAAAAGGGTTGCTAGGGAATGATTTAGTTATTTATTTAATACCTAATCTACCTTCTTAATTAATTTTAGGTTATGTTTAGTGGATGATTTAGTTAAAAACAATTAGTGAGATTAAATTAAAAGATGGGTTTATTATTAGTTGAGTAGAATTATTGAGAGAGTAGAGTTAGAGAAGATGAAAGAGAAAAACATGGAAAATAAAAAAAAATTTCCAATTCACTAAGTTTGAGTATTCAAATGATGAAAACTCATCTGATTCTTCATCTCCATCCTCTCCTAGAATATTTGTTAATCTTCAAAATGATCCGGATTTGAACTGGATTTTGAACAGTTCGGTTACTTTATATGAAGAACAAGTAACCGAACTTATCTGAAGCTGTAGTTCGGTTGCCCCGTGAGATGAACAAGTAACCGAACTCATCTAAAAGTGTAGTTCGGTTACTTGTTCCAAAACGCAGGTTACCGAACTCTCAAATAATAGAATTTCTAGGAGTTACAGCGTTATGTTCGGTTGGTTCGCAAACTGCATGCACTTTTGATCTAACCGAACTTTACGTGATATAAGAGTATATAAGTTTACAAAGTTCCATTCTTTCGCAAACTTGAACCTAACAGCTAACCAACCGAACTCTGAGTTCAGTTTCTGTGATAAAATTGTGAAGTTACCGAACTTAACAAAGAAAAAAAAATGTGAAGTTCCAACGTCTATTGGCTAAGTTCGGTTACTTTGTAGTTTTAAAAGTTTCTGCGAACAAACCGAACTTTATTGGCTAAGTTCGGTTATTTTGGAACTCAACATAATAGCCACAACAACACAGTTCAGTTAGACTGGATTTGTTTTTTTTTCGGTTCTAAGGGTGGAGTTCGGTTACTTTGTAGTTTAAATTTTTTTTGCGAAACAACCGAACAGAGAGCTCGGTGACTAAGTTTTAAATCCAATAGAACCGAACTGTTCTTCGTGTTCTTTATTTTTAAGAAGTTCGGTTAATAAACTAGGATTTTTTGAAAAATCGTCCTAACCGAACATGGCTCTGTAACTCCTATTAAAACCCTATTTTGATGATTTCTATTCGATTGAAGCAATCAAAATCAAATTAAAGTGCAGGGTTTGTTGGAAAATACCTCCGGAGTGGTCCCATGGCAGAATCAGGTTGCGTCTGGCGTCTTTTATACTCGATAAAATTATTATGTAACCGAACTTAATTGTGATTGCATTGATGTTGTTACATTTCTTAAATAGGCGGTGGTGGTGGTGGTGGGAGGAGGTGGTAATGGTAATCGGTGGTTGGTGGTGGTGATAATCGGAGGTGGTGGTGGTGGTAATCGGCGGTGGTGGGCGGTGGTGGTAATCGGTGGTTGGTGGTGGTGGTAATCGACGGTGGTTGGTGATGGTGTTGGGAGGAGGTGGTGGTGGTTATATATATAGGTGGTTATTAGGTTGGTTTTAAATTAAATTAGGTTAAGATTAGATTAGTCATTTCAACGTTTTAGGACACCCCTTATCACTATAGGGAAAGTGATCTAATAAAACCATGGTCTCCTCAAAAAAATCATGATCCCTAAAGAATCATTCTTGTAAAATGCAAACATCTCGTCAAATTGCTAAGAAAATATGCCAGTGAATGCCCAGAATATGCTCTGTTGATATGCCTAAATTTAGTTGTCAGTTGTCTGGAAGCCTGGAGTCTGGACCTTGCAACATACACTACTACTGTTACCGAAAGATTTTGGGGGCTTGTGTCGGTGGCCGATAAGCATCCTATGCTTTTGACTGCTCGGAAAGCCCAAATCCAAATCTAATCTGGTACGATGCCGTTACATTCATTCACCATCATGGCTCATTCAGACATTAAATACGCACCACCACCCTTCCTCCACGTTTCGGTCACGATCCCCACCGTCTATTTAATTAGTACTCGTACCGCATAAGACACCAAAATCGGATCTACCAACTCCAATATATCCTCCTTCCTCCTCAAGTCCCCATCAAATCAGATCAAATCTATTCATAAACCCCTCTTTCCTTATTTTAATCCCCGCATGATGGGATCATCGCCTCCACCACCACCATCATCTTTTCTCATCAATAACCAACCAACGGTCCATAAACAGCGCGAGTATAATAACTAAAATACTCCCGGCTATAATTAGTGTATTCATAAATGTAAATATACTAGTATACTAATAAATAAGTATAGCGTATTCAATTCTGATGAGCTGTAAACAACGAAAGAATCGAAGAAGAAGAATTGGAAAAAAAAATCCCTCTCTGTACTCTCTAGGGAGGAGGAAGGAGGAGTAAATAAGGATCACGCTCGCTCAGTACTGTACCATTTTAGACTCAGTCCTCATAGACACCTGCTGCTGCTTCTTCAACAAGCTCATTTTCATTTTTTTCTTTCATTTCTCTCTCTTATTTGTATCTTTTTTCTGTTTGATCAGATCATAGGAATTATAAACCCTAATAGTTTGTTTTTATGAATCTGAATCATCATTAACATTTTTGATACTCAATGTAGTAAGGAATCATCGATTGAATAATTAATGGCGAAATTATTTCATCATCGGAGTCATAGCAGTGTTGGCGGATCTTTAGTTGCAGATAGACATGGAGGAGGCGGAGGCGGTGGAGGAGGGAAATTATGGTCTGCATTTTCTGGTGTTGCATTTAGAAGGAAAATATTAGATAGTATGAGATGTGGTATTTCCCGCCATAGATATGAAGTAGATTCAGACATTGAAGAACAACCACAACCAGAGCGAGTAGAAGAAGAGAAGAAGAAAATGGTGCCGGAGAAGGAAATAGTTGCAGAGGAGGTGGAAGTGATTTTAAAGAGGAAGGAAATAGCAGAAGATGTGGTGATTTTAAAGAATGGATCAGAGACATTATCAGATATCTTGAACTTATCTCAAACAGCTACTGCTACTGCCACTACAACTACATCATCATCAGAGATTGTATTAGAAGAAGAAAAGGTAGTAGAAGAAGAAAGAGAAACGAGAACGGAAACCGAAGAAATTGAAGCGATTAAGAAGGTTAAAGTATTTGAAGAATTACAAAATGTAGTTAAGAAATTACAATCAGTAGTAGTAGAGGATGAATTAGAAGATGGATTAAAATCAAAACAACAATTGGAAGCAGCATTAGATGTTAGAAGATATGCTAAAGATGATTCAGAAGCAAGAATCACATTAGCAATGATTGGTTCTATTCCGCCTCTAATTGGAATGCTTGATTCAACAAATCATGATTCTCAGATCGCTTCACTTTATGCTCTTCTCAATCTTGGAATCGGTAACGACATGTAATAATCTCTTCCTCTACATTTTTCTGATTTTTCTTTGTTCAATTTTACTGTGATTTTTTATGATTTTAGGTCAAAATTATTTCTAACAAAATGTCAGACTCTTCTTCTTCTTTTACTGTTACACTTTACTAATCACATTACACGTTTTCATCTCTAATTTGTTGTAACTTCGGGTTTTTTTTTCTTCTTACTTTTGACCTTTCATCTACATTGTTGAAATGAAGTAAAGTCTTCTCTGATTCTGAAACGTTTTTATTTATTTTTTTCATCACAGGAATAAATCTGCCATTGTTAAAGCAGGAGCAGTTCACAAGATGTTATCTCTAGGCGAATCATCGGGTAATCCATTAGTATCAGAAGGAATTGTGGCGAATTTCCTTGGATTAAGTGCACTGGATTCAAATAAACAAGTAATTGGTACTTCTGGTGCAATTCCTTTTCTAGTTAAAACCTTGAGAAGTTTGGAATGTAGTTCACAAGCTAAACAAGACTCATTGAGAGCAATATACAATTTGTCGATTTCTCCGTCAAACATTAGTGAAATCATAGAAAACGATTTCATTGATTTCATTTTGAATCTACTTGGAGATATGGAAGTTAGTGAGAGAGTCTTGTCAATTCTGAGCAATGTAGTATCCACACCAGAAGGGCGGAAAGCGATAAGTAACTCGTCTGATTCGTTTCCGATTTTAATCGATGTATTGAACTGGACTGATGAACCTGGTTGTCAAGAGAAAGTGACTTATATTTTGATGGTTATGGCTCATAAAGCGTATGGTGATAGACAAGCGATGATTGAAGCAGGAATTGCGTCATCTTTACTTGAATTAACACTTCTTGGTAGTACATTGGCACAAAAAAGGGCATCGAGGATATTAGAATGCTTAAGAGTTGATAAGAGAAAACAAATTTCAGACGGGGGTAATAATTATAGTGGTTTAGTAGTAGGAGCAGTTTCGGCACCAATTTGTGGTGGGTCTTCATCAGGACTTAATAATCAAGACCAAGTTTTCGAGGAAGAAGAACAAGATATGATGAGTGAAGAAAGAAAAGCAGTTAAACAATTAGTCCAGCAGAGTTTGCAAAATAACTTGAGAAGGATTGTCAAGAGAGCAAATCTGCCGCAGGAATTTGTTCCTTCCGATCATTTCAAGTCACTTATGACCACAACTTCTACTTCTAAAAGCTTACCATTTTGACGACGGGATCATAAGTAAGTCCTCATTTTCTCTCAATCATTGTATTTATGAATTTTAACTCTTTATGTATCTAGAGAATTAGTATGATATAAATTTTGATGAAATAAAACCTTAGATTCATATGTTTGTTAGATAGATTCCTTTGCCTGACAATCTAATGTTCTCTCATGGAATCAGATGCCCACCCAATTCCCAAGTTTCCACTAGAGTACTACATTGCACATGAACACTATTGAATTATTGTCCTAAACTGACCCACAAAATGGGCTCTCGTTCAATTAACTTGAATCCCCACTTCCTAAAACCATTTCATTTGACCTGATTTTCACCTCGATCCAGAGAAAAAGAAAAGAAAGAAAACACTTACATCTCTGGCCATTTACTGGGTGGACCAAGCACCAATATAATCACCAGACCCCATAAAAGCCTTTCACGTGGCCTTTACATTAAAAGCATATCACTAGTTCACTACCCAACTCCCAGTAAATAATGAAATTCTTTACTGGTTTTGCTCAGATCTCCGGGGACATGTATGTTCATCCTTGTTTTTACTCAGTACACCAAAAGTTGCCTCAACTATTATTACATATTTCACCAGATTGATGTGAGATGACCCAAGGGTTATTTGATCTCGTTCAGTATCTTACTAGACTTCACATTTATCCGTTCGTTAAGTTTTAAGAGATGTATATACATGATAAATAGATATATCAGTGACTGAATTATCAGTGTTCGTTAAGTTTTAAGAGATGTATATACATGATAAGTAGATATGTCAGTGACTGAATTATCTGCCTTATTCAATTCATCTAAGCAAGTAAACAATGTCTAGGGAGGGACTTGCCCTTGTCTGCCTATTTTGGTGTATAAATAAGTTGCATATGCAGTTATGCACAATACTACGAAGAAGTTGGGTTGAAATTTCTGTCCATAAGCTTTCTGCAAGTAATGTATGGATTCTTCTGCCATATTGACAGCTATAAAAGTTATCAAATGGGAATAACTCCCAAAAACTATGAAGATTTTTGCCTTTCTCTAAATCATACTACTGCTGTACTAGTCTACAACAACTACTCATAAAGGGAACCATGATTAAATAGTAAACCTAGAACAGAGGACAAGCTGATGTTGTTTCTCTTGGAGTCTCTTGTAATAGTGTCATTTTCGTCATATTTTTTTTTATCAATTATGCTTACCCTGCTTTTTGTGACATTGAGATATCAAATTATACAGACAAGTTGGAAATGGGTGTCAGTCATTTTCCCATCTTTTTACATATAAACTATGAAAAACTCTCAGCATCTCTTTTCCCATCTAAGAATATTTTGCTTTAGTGGCCTTTTTTCTTTCTTTAGTGTTTCTGAATGAGACTGGTTAGGGTTCCTAACCAGAATTTTTGGATTTTATCACCTATGGATTGTGTATGATCAACTTGATAAAAGTAACGGTAATAGTTTATTAGCATATGTTTATGTTATGTTGGGTTATTAACATCCATATTTCTTTGTTGATTAGTTTAAGAAAAGGATTATCTTAAAGTTGTAAACACCTTTGAACACACTCACTTGAACACTTTGTTATTTAGCACCTAATCTTTGGATCTCTACGCTGTTATATATCACGTGATCTACTGCTGTGAAAATCATGTTGTTGCGCTTACGCTTTGATCTTGGAATCTTTAATTAGTTTAATAAATCGTTCGACATTAATGCTTTTTGACTTTGATTACTAAATTCTTTTTTTGTTTAATTGTGTTTAAGGTACTGTTAATCAGAATTGATGGGGAATGAAAGAGTGGAGAAACTAAGCAAAGTCTCTTAACTGTTTCCAGCTGAAGAGCATACGGGGAATTTCTCCCTCTGTACATACAGTAGTTTATGGTGTTTTTTGGGGCTGTCATTTTTCTTTTTCTTTCTTGTCTTAGATTTGACCTCTTTCTCTTGTAAAGCGTAAGTAATCTGTAGTGCACAAGCGATTTTGTTAATTTAAATTTGTTGTCATAGCATTAGTAATTTCGTTTGATAATTGGCTTAGTGTGTAACTTTTACTCCCTGCATTTCTAGAGTTAGTGTTTTCAATTTGGCCTGTCGTTTTAGCCTAAAAGTAGGCAAAATTGGAAAAACAACAGTAACTCTTTTGCAGCAATGGAGGGAGTAAGTCTTTGGTCATATATTAAGAACGATTTTTGTAGGGACCATGGTTTCCTTGGGGGACCATGATATTATTAGGGCAACCTCCCTATATTTATAAGGGGTGTCCCAAAGTTAAGTAAATACCCATTTATCCTTTACTTTAATTTAAATTAAAACTAACTTAATAAATAAATCTAATCTAAATGAATTTATTAATCAAAATCAAATCAAAATCAAAAGAGCAATCGAAAATTTTTAGTTTTGAAAAAAAAATTATTCTCTTCTTCTTCTCTCTTTCCTTGACGTTCCTCGCTCGATTGAAAAACCCATCAATCTTTTTAATTCGTTTTTGGATAGGAAAATTGAGTAGAAATCATCAAAATATGGTTTAAATGGATGTTAAAGTGGCATGTTCGGTTAGGAATAGTTTTAAAAAAAACTAGTTTTGTAACCGAACATTCTGAAACCAAGAACACGAAGAACACTTCGGTTATCACGAATTTAATTTTTCATAACCGAACTCCGAGTTCGGTTGGTTCGCAAAAAATTCTAAAACTAGTTAGTAACCGAACTCTACCCATAATACAAAAAAAATATAAAAAAATATGTAACCGAACTGTGTTATTTTTCCTACTATGTTGAGTTATGATATAACCGAACTTTACCTACCTTGTTCGGTTGGTTCGCAAAAATTTCTAAACCTATCTAGTAACCGAACTCTACTTATATTCCAAAAAGAAATTTTTTTTCCAATGTAACCGAACTGTGTTATTTTGCCTACTATGTTGAGTTTCAATTTAACCGAACTTGTTCCACTATGTTCGGTTTGTTCGCAAAAAATCTTGACAAACCGAACTCTTCACTAATTGCATACATGTGGAGTTCGGTTAGATATGTTGTTGGGTTAAAGTTTGCGAACCAACCGAACATTACTCTGTAAGTCCTATAAACAAAGTTCGGTAACCTGCGTGTATGGAAAAGGTAACCGAACTACACTTTCAGATGAGTTCGGTAACTTGTTCTTCACATAAGGTAACCGAACAAGCCCAAATCTACCCTAAAAATTTACAGTTTCTTGAAACTTTGGAGCAATTCAACCAACATTATCTAAGTTTGAAACATACCTGGGTACCCAAATACAGTTCCTTCGGTTGTGGTTGGTAAAATCCTTTGTTTTTCATGTTTTCCTTCTTCATCTTCTCCAACTTTACTCTCTTAATAATTCTTCTTCTTTTTAAAAAAAAAAGCCATCTGATTTTTTAATCTCATTAATTATCTTTAACTTAATCATTTTACTAATCACTACGCTAACTATTATTAACACTAACTAATCATTACCAAAAAATTAATCAAGAGGGTAATTTAGGTATTAATATAAATATCTAGATAAAGGGTGACCTAGATTTACTTATAATGTCTTTACCCAAAATAAAACCATGATCCCAAAAAAACCATGGTCCCAAAAAATCGTTCTATATTAAATCAAACTCGACCTACAAATTCTAGGCTCAGGTAAGCTAAAAACCTCTCAGCCATCTAGTCTCGGTATGGAGGCAACCCAAAATTTCTCAGGTGCAACTAGTGGCTTAAATACTTTCCAACGGACGGTCTATCTGGCCCATTTCAGGCCCAATCTACTTAGGATAATACCCCTCCACTTTAACACACGTGGAACATTGGTCCCTCCGCCTCAATTACCTTTCCTCTTCCGTATTACTAAATCTTCATTTTTCATCTCATCTTTTACCAAAACCCCTAAAATATACTACAAAAAAAAGAAGAAGAATGTTATGGTTCTAGACCTAAATAACTAACAGGGATTTTAAACTAGCAAGAATAAGTTGAAAAGAACAGAATTGAGAGATGAAGTAAGAATGAATTGCAGACAAAGAAGAGAAGTTTAGAAGTTGTAATTGTATTCATGAGCAACTGAGTTACAAGACTCAAGTATTTATAGTGTTATTGCTTGGTGAACAAGCTAACTTAGTTCATTCAAGGAAACCAAACTAAATAAGGAAAATCTAAAAAGGGAAATACGTGTAGGAGGTGTGGAGTCACAACATCCCACCCTGCTTGAATGAAGACTTGTCCTCAAGTCTGAAATTCTGGAAAACGTAGAAGGAGTTCATCAGCATCCTCCCATGTGGCTTCTGTAGAAGCTCGATTCTTCCACTGAATGAGCCATTTTGTGCCAGCAACAGTACCCTTTTTATACATCTTACGATCCAAGATTGACTCAGGTTCCCATTTGTCATAGTCTACTGTAACAGGTAGTTCAGTCTGAACAATGTCAGATGTGCCAAGTTTGAGTTTCAAAAGTGAGACATGAAACACAGGATGAATTTTACTGGTAGCAGGTAACTCCAGTCTATAAGCTACGGTGCCAATCCTTTCAAGAACCTTAAATGGTCCATAAAACTTGGGTGAAAGCTTGGAAAAAGATGAAGTTGCAGCAGTTGTCTGACGGTATGGTTGCAGTCTGAGAAAAACAAAATCTCCAACTGAAAAACTTCGTTCAGTTCTATGGGCATCTGCATAAACTTTCATTCTGGATTGAGCATCTTGTAAGTTAGACTTCAAAATCACCAAAACCTGATCTCTAGCTTGCAATACTACATCAACAGCATGTACAATGGTAGTGTTAGAGATATATGTTGAAATCGTAGGAGGAAGCCTGCTATAAACTGCCTGATAAGGACTCATCTTAATGGCAGTATGAAAGCTAGTATTATAGCACCATTCAGCCCATGGTAACCATCTGAGCCATTCACTAGGTTTAATACTAGGAAAACAACGTAAATAGCATTCCAAAGTTCGATTTGTAACCTCAGTTAATCCATCAGACTGAGGATGATAGGCAGAATTTCGACAAAGCTGAGTGTGCTGTAGTGAGAAAAAAGCTTCCCAAAACTGACTCATAAAAAGTGAATCTCTGTCACTGGTGATGCTCTTAGGAATTCCATGCAAACGAACTATTTCTCGCACAAAAACCTCAGCCACAGTGTCAGCTGAATAAGGATGTATGAGTGGCACAAAATGTGCATATCTAGATAAACGATCCACCACAACTAAAATAGATGTCCTTTTATTTGATGGTGGTAATCCATTAATGAAATCCATAGATATATCCAACCAAATATCCGTAGGAATGGATAAAGGATGTAGTAGGCCTGGAGGAGATATTGATTCTGCCTTATTGCGTTGACAAACGTCACAAGAAGAAATATAGTCTTTAACTGTCTTCTTCATGCCAGACCAATAAAATTTTTGTTGAAGACGCTTATAAGTACGTAAGTATCCTGCATGTCCACCAGTTGGAGTGGAATCAAACTCACTCAATAGTTTTGAGCACCATAAGGAAGAAGAGACAACAACGATTCGGTTTTTATAACGAAGAATTCCTTCAGTATAAGAGTAGTGTGGCAGACAATCTGGCTGTGCACGCAATTTTTCAATTATCAGACTTAATGCAGCATCATTATGACATTCCTGGACAATGTCAACAATGCCCGAAAAAATTGGAGAAGTAATTGCCAATAATTGACAATCAGTAATACGAGATAAAGCATCAGCCACCATATTTAAAACTCCAGACTTGTAGATTATCTCATAATCATAACCAAGCAACTTGGACAACCATTTCTGTTGTTCAATGGAAGAAATACGTTGTTCTAAAAAGAATTTTAGGCTCTTATGATCGGTGTAAATCTTAAAATGTCAACCAAGTAAGTAAGGTCGCCATTTATTAACCGCAGTAACAATGGCCAACATCTCTTTATCATAAACGGAGAGATTGAGATTCTTACCTGAAAGAGCTTTACTGTAGTAAGCAACAGGCCTCTTGTCTTGAAGTAAAACTGCTCCTAAGCCATTTCCAGAAGCATCACACTCCAAACAAAAAACTTTGGTAAAATCTGGTAATGCCAAAACAGGTGTACTAGTAAAAGCTTGCTTAAGATGTATAAAGGCCGTAGTTGCCTCAGGAGTCCAGACAAAGGCATCCAACTTAAGGAGTTGTGTAAGTGGAGCACTGATCTTGCCATAGTTTCTGACAAACTTGCGGTAGTACCCAGCTAATCCTAAAAAACCTCTCAAGGCTTTCACAGTATTAGGAATGGGCCAATTAGTGATGCAAGATATCTTATCTGAGTCTACAGAAACACCATCTGAAGAAACTCGATGACCCAAATAACTGATTGACTGTTGAGCAAATTCACACTTTTGTTGTTTGAGGAAGATTTGATGTGCTCGTAAAACCTCAAAGACTAAAGTAATATGGTGGATATGTTCAGATTCAGACTTGCTGTAGATAAGTATGTCATCGAAAAATACCAACACAAACTTTCGAAGAAAAGGTCTGAGAATTTCATTCATCAAGCTTTGAAAAGTCGCAGGAGCATTAGACAATCCAAACGGCATCACTAAAAATTCATAATGTCCATCATGTGTGCGAAAAGATGTTTTATGTATATCATCAGGATGTACACGAATTTGATGGTAACCAGATCGCATATCAATTTTGGAGAATATAACTGCACCACAAAGTTCATCCAGAAGTTCATCCACTATTGGAATGGGAAATCTATCCTTGACAGTAACCTTATTAAGAGCTCTGTAATCCACACACATACGCCAAGAACCATCCTTTTTTCGAACCAAGAGCACTGGAGAAGAAAATGGACTAGAACTAGTTCGAATCAAACCTGTATCTAAGAGTTCTTGAACAATCTTTTCAATTTCTGCCTTCTGAAAATATGGGTATCTATAGGGTCTAACATTAACTGGTGCTGTATTAGGCAGTAAAGGAATACAATGATCATACTTTCTCTGAGGTGGTAAAGCAGTAGGTGAAGCAAACAAATCAGAAAATTGTAAAAGCAAGTCAGAGACTGCAGTGGATACCTGAGAGTGAAGTTCTGGAGTAGTTGGAGATGACATCAATTGCAAGAGAAAACCATGTTGAGTATCTTGAAAGGCCTTGTGCAGGAAAGAGCCATCCAATAATAAAATGGAAGTAGAATTGTTTCCCACTAACATATGTTCTCGACCATTGGCAGTAAACTGCATGTGCAATTTATCAAAATCCCAAGAAATATTACCTAAGGTTCTCAGCCAGTCCACCCCAAGCACTGCCTCACAACCACTCAATTCTAGTAAGAAAAAATCAGTAGTGCACATGTAAGACTGTAATTCTAAGGAAACATCAGAACAAAGTCCTTGTGTTTTTAAAATTCCTCCATTACCCACCAAAACATTCATATGATCAGCAGCTGTTTTCTGGAGAACACCACATCGTTTAGCAACAGAAGGGTGTAGGAAATTATGGGTTGATCCCGAATCCAGTAAAATAGTGAGTGTGTGACCAGCAATTCTACCAGTAACACGCATAGTGTTTGGAAAAGAAGTGCCAGTGAGAGCATGGAATGAGATTGTGGGATCAGAATATGTCTGATTTGCAGCCGCAAGAGTAATTATTTCGTCAGTAAGAGACGCAGGTGAATACTCATCATCTTCAACATGGACTTCTGGAGACATATCTAAAATTAATAATCTAGAGTTCAATGGATTTGCACACACATGTCCAGCTTTATATTGTTCATCACAATTGAAACATAGGCCCTGCTCACGTCGTATACGTTGTTCCTCGAAAGATAAACGTTTAACGCCAGATGGAATGGTAGACTTCTTAAAGGATGTATTAGTTGTATCAAAAGAAGGGGTTGAAGAAGGCGCCTGCCTGTAAGGATTTTGTCTCGCAATAGATTTGTAAAAAGATGGATTAAACAGTAACACATCTTCTTGTTTAATAGCCTTTTGAAAAGCAATAGCCAATGTGGGTGGCTCAAAAATTTCCACAACAGATCGGATTTCTCTCTTGAGAGATCGAACAAAGAGATCAATGACATAATCATCTGGTAAATCTGTGACGAAATTTAGAAGTTGTTCAAATTCTCGAATGTGATCACGCACTGAACCTTGTTGACGAATTGTGGATAGTGCTAGACGTGGGTTGGAAAACTTCTTATCAGCAAAACGTTCACGAACCTGTGAACAAAATTGTGTCCATGTAGGATTAGTGAGCTTTGGTTGAATCCAGCGATACCAAGCATTAGCGTCGCCTTTGAAGGAAGAAGTAGCAATGTCAATTTTTACAGCTTCAATTGTATGATGAAGCCGAAAATACTGATCTGCCTGAAAAATCCAACTAGCAGGATCCGTTCCATCAAAGATAGGAAACTTCAAGTTATTAGGTATCGGAGAACCAAGAATACCACTGCTACCAGAGGTACCATGAGTGTTACCAGAAGGAACACTGCTGCCATGAGCACTATGCAGACCAGGAGAAGGGCTATTCAAAGGAAAACGTGTAAGTAAGATTGATGCCATGTTACGAGTGACAGTATCAGCAAGATTGGTAGTATCTTGTGTGTGTTGTTGCAGCAAGGTACTCATCTCACGTCGATGTGCAGCTAAAATAGATTCCAAACTGGTGTTATGCAAAGTTTGTGTTTGCTGAAGAAGTTCATCAATAACAAATTGGCGGGATTGATCCACCTTTTGAGAATTCTCAACAACAGTCTCCATAAAATTATGAACGGAAGTATCCAAGGTTTGTATGGCAGATATAAGATGGTGAACTTCATCTGTGAGTGTCATTATGCGGAAGCGTGAGAGAGAAAAAAAATTTGGGTGTTTTTGAGATAAAGACCTAACCAGCTCTGATGACAGATGTTATGGTTCTAGACCTAAATAACTAACAGGGATTTTAAACTAGGAAGAATAAGTTGAAAAGAACAGAATTGAGAGATAAAGTAAGAATGAATTGCAGACAAAGAAGAGAAGTTTAGAAGTTGTAATTGTATTCATGAGCAACTGAGTTACAAGACTCAAGTATTTATAGTGTTATTGCTTGGTGAACAAGCTAACTTAGTTCATTCAAGGAAACCAAACTAAATAAGGAAAATCTAAAAAGGGAAATACGTGTAGGAGGTATGGAGTCACAACAAAGAATAAGTAAATAATTCAAGCTTTCCTGCTCCTCTACAGCATATTCTCATTAACATCCTTTTCAGGTTAGATCTCATCAATTTGACAATTTTTACATTTTTTTTTTTTAATTTCTGCTAAAATGTTGAGTTTAGTAATGGACATTTTGTTAGATTAGGCGCTGGATTAGTTGTTATTTACATACTGAGAATTTGGTTCAGAGAGTGAAATTCTAACTTTTATGTGCATTATTGTGTTCAGAGCCTTAATCTCACAGTATGAAATTAGCGTTAATCTCACAGTGTGAAATTATCCTGCAATTTTCCCTTTTTAATCTTATTGTTCAAGTTGCCTTAGATGCTTCAAGAAACGCCTAACTTCTAGGGGGGGTGTCATTTGAGTGTTTATGTATTGGTATAGAGGATGTAAGTGATTTTACATATGATGGGTGAACTTCGCAAGTAAATAGTGATAACTTAAACGAAACACATACATAGAAGAATACCCTTCCTCCACAAAGACACTCGAGTACCTGTTGTCGGAAAGTTAAGACAATTTTTCAATTATTTTGTGGATTAGAGAAAGATGCATGACATGAACCGCGTGGGATGTCCAGGCCCTGACATTGTAATTCTGCCATGTCGTTTTTGGTGTAGTCTGATTCTTAAGAGCATCCATTCACTCTTATGTTCTGCAGAATCTTTAATGTTTCAATTAGTATATTTAATAACGTCCGCAATATTTACTAATGTTAGTGTTACATTGCAGTTTTGGAATTGGAAAGCTTCAGGTTGAGGTGGCAGGCTCATAGCGGGAGCAATTTCACTAGTTTTAACTAAAGTATGAAGTATTTCATTTGGAATTAAGTTTGAAGCACTTTATTTTTTGCAATTAAGTTATCTAATATGTTAAGATAGGGTGTTAATTGTCATCTCCTGCATGCATTTTTGAATAGGTTTTTCGAGATCATGGTGCTGATAAACCAGGTCCCAGGAGAATCACGAAGAAAGGATAGAATTAGTGAATTACCAGACCCCCTTATTAATTTTATTCTCAGTTTTCTTCCGACCAAATGTGTCGTCTCCATGAGCGTTTTATCTAAAAGATGGAGGTACATTTGGACCTCAGTACCTGTTATTGATCTTCGGGAATTGGAATTTCCTACAATTGTTGAACAAGAAAACACAGTCGAGGAGGCTGGAAGAGTCAGGGAATTATACTTATTGCAGTATCAGAGGTTTATGGATTTTGTTGACAGAAAGCTAAGTCTTCACCATGAAACACGAGATATAAAGAAATTTTATCTCGACAGTCCTGATCGTTCATATTATGAAAGTTCTCGGGTTGAAGAGTGGATATCTTCTTTGATAACGAGGCATAATCTCGAAGAGTTTGCTTTCTATGCAGATGGTTCGCCAGTTACGGGCTTATTTCCTTCGAGTGGGGGACTTGCATCACTTATTATTTTGGAGTTGGATACGTTTAATCCAGTTTATCTTCCTAATGCAATAAATCTTCCAAAGCTCAAGATTTTTCGCCTTTGGAACACCGACTTGTATTTGCATTCTGAAGATCTGACTCAACAATTCTTTTCTAACCTCCCTGTTCTCGAAGAATTGGAGTTGGTGGACTGCCAGTGGAACTCGATCATGCCAGAACTATTTATTTCAGCTCCCGCTTTGAAATATCTGCTCATTTCTGGTCCTAATGCAGGCCAATATTTTGATGATACCGATGACTCCTCCCCCTCTTATGAATTTAAGATTAACATTTTCGCACCAAATCTACAGTCCCTCAGGTATGTTGAAAATCTAGAAGTGCTTTATAATCTATTGCAGAATTTTTAAGGGGATACGGTATATGTCTCGATGCTAGCTAGAGGCAATTTTACTTAACTTTACTAATCAACTGAACTTGCTTGGTTCTGCAAAGGATAATACAAATGCCTATGCATAGGAAACTCAATATCCGTATTACATGATTAAGCTGTATCTTCTTTCAATATAATTGTATACAACTCTAAAAAATTGTTATCTTACAACTTTGAATTACATTATGAACAAGGTACACCGACGTTCCAGCAGAGGACTATATTTTGCATCGCTTTGAGTCACTAGTTGATGCGGAGATTGACCTTCACCGATTTGATATGCCTTTTGATATGCAAGAAAAAGATCCAATTGCAGCCAAAGTTCTTGAAAAGCTTTCTAATGTAAAACTTTTAAAGATATCTGGTAAAACTTTTGAGGTATGCTTGCTTATTTTCCAACTTAGCTGATGACTGCTGCAACCTTAATGGCATATATGTCTTCACTTACTAATGCAATGTTTTCCGAAGTAATTACTTCATTACAGTACCTTTACAAACTTATGCTCTTTTGATCGTAGGCAGTCGCATTTCCAGACGATCTCTTCACAAATTGGCCCGTGTTCCATAACTTGGTCCATTTGGAAGTGACCTCGAAGATCTCTTTTGTGAAGGATAAATCATTCTTGAACTTTCTCAGAATCACGCCCAATTTAGAAACAATTGTTATTGCTAAGGTAAGTGTATAAGTTAGACCTTCTCTCGGGTTCAATAATTTCATAATCAATCTTCAGAAATTAGTGTGGATTGTGGTTATTAGGCGTACTTAGGCTGATGACAGACTCCTAACCATCCAAGTATAAATAAACACTTGTTTCTTACCCAAAGAAATAGCTTACTTGAATCATGAATCTTCTAGCTTTTCACCAGATACATAGTTATTTTGTATTTAATGACAATTCATTCTCTCTTTGACATTTCGCTAAATTTTTAATTCTGTCTGCGGGCTTTGTTGGACATTTATCCTGCACTGATAGTGGTTCCGCACCGGTGCCTCAGTGTATGTTATTGCACCTCGAGTCGGTCAAGTTTTGTGAGTTTGCTGGGTTCTTGGGAGAGCTCAAAACTGTAAAGTCATTTTTGAAGAATGCAAGAGTTCTAGAGAAGATGATTATCAAGTTCTGTTCAAATTTATCAACAGATAAGCAGAACAAAGTAACGAAGCACTTGGTAAAATTTCCTATAGGCTCCTCTAGTTGTGTTATTGAGGTCTCATAATATACAGCTTTTTATTAAGATTTTTTAGTGCCAATGAATGCTTTAACTAACTACAGGCAAGTTTTTGTTATGGGTGATGCCAAGTTACTGTGTGTTCTTAACAATCAAATCCAGTGATACCAAGTAATTATGCATGTTCTTCATCTTTTTGTAATCATGTCATTTTTGTTGCGTCTTGTTTCTATTTTCCTTATTCGAGATTGCCATAGTACATGACAACAAAAATATCCAAGTATGGTGATATTGGTTTTACAGAAGACAAGCAGTATGTGACTTGGGGTAAAAAGTAAAAAAATGCAACATTAAAAAAGTAAAATTTGAGAGTAAAAATTAGGCCCCCCCTTTAGCAGTTGACCAGACTCGTCCTATATACAGAGTATTCATCAAAGCGTCTTGAAGTTTCCATCAATCTCATCTCCCACTTCTGCCCTCAATTCCCCAACCAACCCACTTCTATTAGTTAGGGTTAGGGTTAGGCATTTGTTGATTTTGAAATGGAGAATCAATCAGAAGATGTTCTTCTTCCAGATGAAAAAAGATGCAGAAGAGCAGACGGAAAGAAATGGAGATGCAAGAATATCATCAGTAATTCTCATGATCCTAGCCATTACTGTGATCAGCACACATCTTGGTATCAAAGATGGTATCAAAGAAATCGAAAAGATAAAGGCAACATAAAGAAACAAAAATGTAGAAAATTGACAGACATACTCAATTCCTGTAAGTAATTACCCTCACTACATTTTCTCTGTTTGATTTTTTCTTTTAGTTGTGTATCCTGAAATCAACAAAATGAGTTGGTAGTTCCATCTTAAACTTAATATCTATGGGGCCTTTGTTTTTCAGCCGCTGATGAAGTTCAGGGTGAGAGGCAAAGAGTAGAAAACAAAGATAACACTGATGATCAATTGAGGAATTGTAGTTTTGAAGAAGGGGATTGTTGTTGGAAGAAGAAACCCAGGAATCATTGGAGAAAATTTTAGGGGTCTGTAAAATAAAGTGTGTTGAATTGCTTGTGGAACTTGAGAAGAAGACAATGGAAGGGATACAGGAAAAGTTAGCTGAATTGGAAGCTCTGAAGCTTGCTGCTGAAGATGTTTTAGAAAAGCTCAAGAACCGCGGGGAATTGAAAGAGATGGGAAAGGATATGGAACGTGAGAAAAGGATTGCGCAGGAGGATGAGGTTGAATTTTGGAGAAACAAGTTCAATGATTTGGAGGCCAGAGTGTTGAGGATGGAGAGTGTTAACAATGGGGAAAAGGAAAATGGTGCCGCTGAATTCAGTGGAGGGAGGCACCATGTCTCTAACGAGGATGCAGTTGACACACATCGTCAAGTGGAAGATGAAGTTTCCAGGGTTGGCAACACAAGTGCTGCAGTGAACCCACCTGATGTTATTTATGTGGACAGTGATGATGATAGTGTTGTTGAACTTGAATTATCTAAGAATAGAGATGGTGAAAATGTTGGAAAATGGCTTTTAGAAGATGCTGATTTAAAAATTTCTCTTGGTGGTGATGTTATGGATAAGTTGGCGATGAAACGTAGGAATAATAGGATCAAAGAGGAAGGAATGCAGTGGGAGAGTGAGGCTGATATGCTTTCTTCTTTTGAAGAGGACCCTGAGCTCTGCATGAAAGCTGTTTGTGCTCTCTATCGACAGCCGACCTTCAAAGAAAAATCTGCAAATGGCTTGTTCCATGACTCGGATCAATATTGGTAAGAGTTAAAAAATGCACTGCACTTCTCCTTCATTTCGTTACAATTGAAAACTGGATGCACACATATAAGCTACTCTATTAGATTACATTATATTATCTTCTCATGTTTCTTTCATTATTACTTACATTTTGTATGACGGGTATCTATATCGACAGGATTAAGAATTTGGCAGAGATTCTGACGGAAGAGGACCCAAAAGGTGATCTAAAGAAGTCTGTGGAGGAATTTGTGGGGAAGTTCACCGATGCAGAGCTAGAAGTCTGCAAGAGGCTAGCTAGTTGCTACTCCGAGCAGTTATTCAGTATCTACAAGGACAAACAGGATCCTTTTTTTCTTCCTACTTCAACTGCGAGCTCAAGCTGTTGAGGTGATTGCTAACTGATAACAGTTCTACCTTTAAGCTGTTGGTGTCTCTAACAAACTACTGCACAGAAGGGAGATGCATGGCGAGGCGTCATGCACTT
The DNA here is from genome assembly GCF_003573695.1 of Papaver somniferum. Classification (NCBI taxonomy): domain Eukaryota; kingdom Viridiplantae; phylum Streptophyta; class Magnoliopsida; order Ranunculales; family Papaveraceae; genus Papaver; species Papaver somniferum. The sequence goes on along the minus strand of NC_039362.1, from coordinate 200,211,790 downwards.
TTTGAGTGGGAAAGTCCCCAAGTCTTTGTCGTTCACTAAATCTATTGAAGTGAATTTGAAAAGAAAGAAAATGTCTTTTTGTAATATCTTGTAGGAACTCTTTCCCCGATTATGTATATATGTCTTGACAATAGTATAGACAAACATTACCTTCCATTTGTAGATGATTTTGTGTTATGTCTTGGCAGTATCTGACTCGTTCATAGACTCTGTAGCAAGTGCAGGTAACTGCGCATATTATGTGCGCTAGACGTTGATTACATTTAACTTAGCAATGCCGAAGATTTTGTATAAGCAAGTATGTACTGAAACTACATCTTGGGTTGATAAAAGACCTTTATGCTGGTTTTGGATTGATTTCGCATTTCTTAAGGACTGAGTCAGGGTAAAAAACTCTGCGAAAGGTGCTGAAGCTTAGGCAAGTTATGAAGCTTGTGCGAATTTGTTGTTTCTTTCTTTCTTTTTCTTTACAGTTGGAAGAGCAATAGCAATAGACTTAGAAACGACATATTCATGAACCCAACTCCTACCGTTGTAATATTTTGTAAGAAGGAAAAAAAATCACCCCACTTGAAATTGGTCCCTTGTTTATTTATGAACAAAACATCCACCTTATCCAAACTGTTGTATTCCTAAGGAATCGCGGGTGTCCTCTCCACCAGATTACTGGCAATTAAAACTCTATTCCGTTTCCTGGGTGTCTATCTATTAAACTATACAAAGAAGGAAAAAATATACTCAGAAAGTAGCATTTCTTTCGAACAAGAACAAATACAGCTTTCAAATAAGGTGAGATGACGATTCTAACAATCATAAACTTTTTTGCATCATAACTTGGCACAAAAAGCTGTGTCATGGGATTCTGAACAGTCACCTCAGATATTGCAGCTTCCGTGGTGCACTTATGAGCTTTAGATACTGGGTACATCTTCCCTACTTCTTGACTCGGACCGGCCCTGCCAAAACTTCTTCTTCCATAGATTCAGAGCTTGTACTTTGCCTTTTGCTTTCTTTACACGACTTCTCCCAATCGATCAGTGATTTTAAAACGCTAACAAGGCACTGGATAGAAAATTTAACATTAAAACAACTGTATACACAACTAGCTATCCAACTAACGTAAGTTATTTGTGTTGTATCAAAAAAAAAAAAAAAAAAAAAAAAAAAAAAAAAAAGATTACCTGAAGAGATGAGTCTTCAATAGATGTTGTTTGAGATGCATTATTCGGATCTGAACAAGCTTGGTGTCTCAAGATCACAATCATAGTTAACGGAGATGTCAACAACCATCTGTGGGTCCTTGCATACTTTCTCAAGCATCCTGTAAATGTAATTGGCTACATTAGAAACGGTAAGGATGAACATGTAGGAAAAACACTATTCAAATTTACCAGGGAAGCATATTGTACCGGAGAACACTGGTTCTTTGGTTAAGAGGATTATCGGAGCTCTCCAACGATCTTAAGACTATCAAAGGGAAGAAGACACCTATTTCATCCTGCAGAGATAGCTGAAAATGTAGTAAGGAACCAGAAAAGCAGAAAAAAATTATAAGAAAATTTGGGGGGATAGAGTAAGAAGAAAAAATAAGATACATGCTTTAAGACTTCCCCTGAATCGCAGCAAGAGTACCACGACGATTCCAGTTGCATACTGCCAAATAAAGAACGTAAAATCATTAAGGAAAACTTTGTTAGTTCACGTCAAGAAGGAAACATAGAAGACTAAGATGAATACAGATACCTGAAATATAATTGGAGATGGAGAAACCGATGCCCGCAACAAAGCACAAGAAAGATACACTTTTAAGCGAGTCAATAAAATGAAATTTTTTGGTAAAATATGACCAACACCTTCCAGTAGACCCTGCAAACACGTAACTATGTCAAAGAAACTACTGTGGGATATTAACCGGAAAAAAAAGGAATCAGGCAACAGTTAAGGACTGAATCGATGACTGCATGAGCTGGAAGGTCAATGATATGCAAAAGTTGATCCAGGTCTGTTTGTGACATATCTCCTTGCTCATTGGCAAGAATTCTGCCAAAATACTTGGGGAGAAAAGAAAGAAAAAAGGAGAGCATTATTTATATATCCACATTATTTAAATAACTAGTCTAGATGCACGCCCGGCGCCTGCCTTTACGTTCCAAAAAAAATAAAAAAATCGAACTTTCTAGCATTTCACTTTGAGATCAAAAAGTCATAGAACGGTCAGGATTGATCCGAAAGGTCCATCCGGCAGTCTATGTCATCCAGATGGAGTTTTTGATTTGGACGGCTAAGAAATTTCAGTAAATGTTAAGTTGTGAATTTTGGATGAAAGAAAATACTGGACAGTGATGCTCGGGGTCGACTAGGGCCGTTAAGATATTCCTCTTCAAAATCTAAATTCGGATTGCACTTTGGTCCATTCCTCGCTCTTCTAAACTCGGTGAAAGGCACTACTACCACCACCACCCATTCTCATCACTGCACCTTTCCTTTCACTTTAATCTGTAATCTCAACTGCAACATCAACCAATTGATATTGAACAATGCATCTACACGATTTACATGATATTCATTTTAAGCATTTGATTATACAAGCAATTATAAGAAGAAGTGGTGTCTATGTGTCCAGGGAACAAGGAGGTCAAGATTGCCCGAATTGGTTTTTTGAGGAGGACGGTCAGGATTATGCCTCAGCCCAGATAACTCAACTCAACCCAACCATATCTACTTATGCTCAGGCGAAGGACGGCTAGACCGTTATACTATTGTCTCGGACTTTCGATCCGCATTATTCAACTACATGTATCCAAATGTTGAAAACTAATTCTCTTCCTAAATTGACTACATTATAAGAAGAAGTGGTGTCTATGTGTTCAACGAACAAGGACGGTCGAGATTGGCCGAATTGGTTTTTCAAGGAGGACGGTCAGGATTATGCCTCAGCCCAGATAACTCAACCCAACCATATCTACTTATGCTCAGGCGAAGGACGGCTAGACCCTTATACTTTAGTCTCGGACTCTCGGTCCGCATTATTCAACTATCCATTCCGACCTCATGTATCCAAATGTTGAAAACTAGTTCTCTTCCTAAATTGATATTTAGTAAAATATTTACTTTTTCAAGCATGATCATCAGTAATCGTTATTGAATACAAATATGCCATTGATATTGTATAATTATTAAATCTTTCTCTCAAACCTCTGCCTTCTCTCTCACTCATCTTCTATTCTTTCTCCTTTGACCATTATTCTTTCTCCGCTAAAAGAAACCCTAACTTTTGAGACCTGTAGAAGCGTCAAAGCACTTTCACCAGCTAAAATTGAGGAGATCGAAGTAGAGGTTAAGGTACAACTTCACTGTTAATTGAATTTTAGGGGATTTAGTTGAAGTTAGTTGGGGGTATCACCGATTTTATAGCATTAGGGAAACGAATAAGGTGATTGATTTGATTATGAAGTTCCATTATAAAGGTAACTTTTGTAGTTCTCTTTTCAAACTTATAATTTAAAACATAACCAAACATTAAGATCATGATGGACACTTTTTATGGAGATAAATGTTAGAAATTGTGTTTGATTTATAATGGAGATATTTTTTGAGATAAATATCGTGTAAGCAACTTCTTTCAGACCATAATCTCACCTAATGGAACTTGACTTTCAATACCTTTTCAAGATAACTTTCTGACATGTAAAAGTTATACAATGATGATCCTTGTATCACCATAATGATTATGTTTGTTTGACTTTTAAAATATAATCCTTAGATTGGATTTGTTAGGATATTTACATTTGACTAATTAATGTATCATGGGAACATGTTCCCTGTAAATTATTCCAATGATTGCCTTGAACCCGTATTGATTTGGACTATTGATGATAACCGAACTATGATGTTGGAGACAGTGACATCTTAATCACTCAGGGTGATTGGGCATTCTTTATCAAAAAATTTCATGCAACCCAGTATTATCTCAATGTGGGGTGCTAAACCAATTTTATTTCTTGATTTGTGTAGTTTGCTTCTTAGATTTAAATATTAATGTATAACTAAGACTATCTTGGTTTCACGCAAGTGTTTGTACTTTGAGTGAACAGTTTTAAGTTATGTCAACTTGATTTAACCTTTTGGGAAGTGAGCTCTAGTTAATGACCTACGCATCACAAATCAACTTGATTTCAATCAAGCATCGTTAGCTATGTCTAGGCGAAATAGAAGGTGTACTATTTTTGATAAGTCAATCATGTTTGATGCAAAATATTTGTATCACTAACAATAATTACATTTGTATTTTAAATTTACGAAGAAATGGATCTATAAGTGTATTTTACTGATATCAGAAGACATCCTCCCAATTACTATCTTTTGTTCTCATTGTGTTTTTGTAGTTGCTTTATGGCTTAGTTTGGTGTTATTTTCTAATGACATGGCGTAGCTTTTTTTGGTTCCCTTTAGAATGTTCATGACGTATAGTGGTACAAGTTGGTTTAATAAAGTTGATACAATTTTTTCGAACATTTATCAAACTGAGAACCAAAATGTTGAAGTTTGTTTATTAGTCAACATTTATAACTAACATGATTTATAAGAACTGTGACAAACAAAACCTAAGGCCATGTTTGATATGACTTTTAAAAACCGTTTTATGTTTTTAAAACGGAAAACAGAATGAAACACGTTTGATAAACATGTTTCCTGGAAACTTTTATCCATATTTTCAGGTTTTAAAAACGAAAAAAATGAAAACAACGTATTATCGTTTTCTTTGTGTTTTTTTTTTCCTTCTTTCAAATGAAAGGTATGAACTATGGTAAAAGAGCCGGAGGTATGATCTCTTCAAAACTCTGGTGCATGGTTAATTTCTCTATTCAAACATTCAATCTTCTATTCACTTCAATTTCCAACATAAGATGTTGTTCCTTTGTTTTCATGTTATATAAGAGGATGAAACTGATAAGAGAATTAAACCCAGAATCGTTTCCTATAAGATATTGCTCAGTTGTTGTTACGAATTAAGTCAAATTGATTATGAGTTTTATTTGTTTTGTGAGATTTTTAAGAGACATTACGATCATAATATTATAACAATCACTTTTCTGATCAAATAAATTGAATATTTGTAATGCTCATGAACTGTTTGGTAAAATTACTGAAAGGATATTGAAAATTAATAGTTATAAAAAAAATTCATCTTGCATTAGATCCACTAATTATACAGAATCTATAATTAGTTTTGAAGTATTTGATGGAGTTAACAAGTATGAACTGTTGTTGGTTATAATTTAGATTTTTGTTATAGGGAAAGCTGATTTGTTTAGGGGGAAAGCTAAAATTGTTTGACCAAGATATATCTCTTTTGACTTTGGGTTATTAAAGGGGAGGAGTAAAAGATTGTCTTTCCCCCTAACAAAACACTGAACTTTACCTTTCTGTCCTCAAGTTAATTTAACTTAATCCCATATTTGAGTTACTAACTCTAAACCATTTTCATGGTTAAACCTTAAACCATTTTCATGGTTAAACCCTAATCCTTCTTCCATCCATAAAGTTTTCACAAAAAAAAACATGAATAACGAAGATGCCAATTGGAGCGAGTATACATCAATCACATGAGAAGAGCTCCAGTGCAGTTAGAGTATTTGTGTAATCGAAACCTTGACGAACACTGCGAAGTTTTCTAAATGAAGTTGGGTTAGTATCTATATTTCTAATCACAAATGCTTAAAAGCAGTAAAGATTAGACATACAGAGACTAAGCCATTTCAATTAGGAGTCTTCCTTTTCCATTCTTAGTATATAGATTTCTTTAACCTGGTGTTAGGAGTCACCAAGGTTCCTATAAACAGAAGTTACAGAACAAAGGAGTAGCCTCTTAATGTTTCTATCAGCACATAGGATTGTATTAGCATCTTGCACAAAGAATAAGAAGACTTCCTCAAAGAATGTCACTGACCTGCAAATTTTCCTTTTCCAAAAGAATAAGCCCATTCACTTATCCTTGAGACAAGACTCTTCAGTTCGTTGAGACTCCAAGCATCTCCCTTAGGCACCGTGATACAATCATATCGCATCTCAACTGGGAAAGTTCACGTAAGCTCAATTCATATTTTATCACCTGTTATGAAAAAGTTCACGTAAGCTCAATTCATATTCTGTCATAGACTACTGCATTTTCCTTGTTATTTTGATGATCTAGCAGGGACCTAAAATGTAATGATATGTGGTCATTGCAATAAAAATTGGAGGTAACGGTAACACAATTATTACATGTTCATCCTTAACATGTAGGTGTTGTTCCAGAAAATTATTACATGTTCATCCTTAACATGTAGGTGTTGTTCATCCTTAACAATTATTACATGTTCATCCTTAGACTTGTGATGCACTTCAAAAAAAAAAGTTCTCCATGTATCGGCAGAAAATGCTGGAACTTCACCAGCCTAAGTACTTCCTCTTTCAAAAACGTAGGTGTTATATGTTAAAGTATGTCATGACACCTAAATATGAAATTGAATTAAGTTCAATAAATACTAGAATAAAAATTGTGCAAAAGAGAGGACAACTACCAGCCTTATTTATTCTACAACTTCTAATCAACCCTTGCAAGAACTAATATGCTTTACCATCTATTAACAATAATCCAAGTGTCCCTATTCACCCATGATTTCTACATGTTGCAAACTGTAAGATCTAATTTTAGAGATATGTAGGTAATCTGACATGTCTTGCAAAAATTCACCCATTATAATCCGTGATACATTTTGTCAAACAAACATCGTGCATACATATAAATGAAATTCCACAAACCAAATCTCCTTCAAACCCAAACTTCAAAATATGTTACTGGATGGATTAAATCAGAGTAAAATTTTGAAATGGAGTTGGTTTTAGTACCTCGTGAAATAGATCAGAATTAAAAAATTATTTGGCTGCACTTGCTATAGAACATGAAATGAACTTGTTGATCAAAGAACAAAAAATTTAAGCCATCTAAAAACATGAGAAGAATTGAAGGAAAAATATCTAAATACCAGTATTTTTTTCCCCTCTTTGGGTGAAAAGAATCTTTTGTCGGCTCTTCTAGTGAAGCTCATGGTCAATGCGACTCAGTGGATATGGGTTTGATCAAAGGGTAATCTGCTATTACAAAATAATTTGTAAAAGTCAATTTAGTATATATTTCCCCCTATCAAGGTAGTTAATTTCGGATTCCGGTTCATCTCGTTCCCGAACGAGACACTGGTACAACGTTGTTTCGGGAAAATTCCGTTTTCAAATTTCGATGTAATTTCGGTTCCAACTTTTATATATATACTTTCTAGATATGTTAAGATATAATGAAATAATATCCAAACGAAACAAATATTCATTAAGAAAAAACAAAGGCATCGAGTTCATCTTCATTGGATTTCAAGATGGAGGCAGAGAATTAACTGTCCAGCCTTACTAGGTCTGACACTCTGATTTAGGTTGAACCATCTTTAAATTTAGACAAATCAATAGGTACGAGAGACGGAAGTAACGCCCTGCTTTATTGAATGATGGAGCAATTTTTGGAGGAAATCCTCACGTTTTGTATCAGCTAGCACTATATTTAGGAGGGCCATATCTATAATTAGTAAATGATGGAACAAAGTGAAAACAGAACATTGGGTGAATTTAGCACCTTCAAGCTGCAATGTCGTTGGCAATTCACAACGGTCATGTACTGTGCTAGTACAATTCAAGATGGAAATTGGATGGAAATTCATGTAACCTCTGCAGAATTTCGGTGGAATTTCGGTAACTTTCCGTCTTGCCGAAATTCATTGTTTCGCTATGTTATGAGCCGAAAAGGAAAAATTCGACGGAATTTCGGCCGAGATGGCCGAAATTGACTACATAGCCCCCTATACACATGTCAATAATATTAGCTTTTCCCTTATAAAGCTTTCCCTATAATATTATCTTTCCCTATAATATTTCCCCCTATACACATGTCAATAATATTAGCTTTCCCCCCTGAACAAATTAGCTTTCCCTATAACAAAAATCATAATTTATAATTAAATTTTGTTCTTAGAAAATATATTTTTCAATTTTTTTTTTTGAATTTTCACACCAAAAACCATTTTCAAATCTAATGGAAAATGAAAACAAAAAAATTTGATATGTTATGAAAAACAATATAAATGATTTTTGAAAGTTGTTTTTGAAAATTGTGTTGCAACTGTAACAATAAAACACTAAAAGAAGATGTGAAGAAGTTAGAAATAAAATTTCAGAAAGGTAAATAAACACTCAATTGATAGTAAACAGAGGACAGAGTCACGTGTTCAACACGATGTCCCTAACACAATAGTTGACCGGTACGCCTCAAGAATGAGTGATGCCTATACCCTGTGGTCAAGTTGTATCCAGGATAAAACTGCCCGTTGCAAGTATTGTTAGCACTACAATACTTGCCCACTCATACGAACTTAACAACAATGACACAGAAGAAATGAAAAATACCACACAGAGGGAGAGAGACGAAAAGAAGAGGATAGTAGCTCTCCTGGACACAAAGTGAAATGAAGAAGAAGAGTTCTTTTTATAGGCGAACAAGGAGGTGAAATCAATGCACATTAATGTGCGAAATAATTCTGCATGCGAAGTAATGCTGTCAAGATGTCGACATAATTCTGTCCTCAAACAGTCAAAAAATGGTAAGAAATGTCGACATCCATGCAAATAAATCCGTTAGAAAATTTGTTTTCATTAAGAGAATAAATCCGCCCGGGTCACACGCCCCACCACATTTAAGAAAGAATTTAATTTGATTTTCAAAACGTTTTAGGAAATAATTCAAAATAATTACGTCCAAAAAAATGATAAGTCTTGGTTGACCAGTCAGCGACGGAGGCACGAGCCCGAGCCTTAGTGATGAGTAAGTACCCTTAGATGTCGACATAATTATATAGTGGACTAACTATCTTGTTATACCCAATGTGGTACTTTCATTCACTCATATGAAAATGAGTAAGTGCCCTTAGAGACCCAAGGTCCTAAGTTCCATTCCCACCAAGACTATATAACAAAACAATAAACTCATTTTATCCAACAAATTGTACCAAACATGCCTTACTTTTACACACATAACAAAAGAAGTAGAAATCTTATGAATACTATGAACATCTCCAAATAAATATTTGTTTATCATATTATTTACATGTGTTTTTTTTATCCAAATGTATTAAAACTAACCGTTACTTTTCCAAGTGAAACTCTATATGTTCTTATTTTTATGGGGTCCAATGTTATATTTACCCAAATGTACTAATCTTCGTACACCATACCGAAAAAATTAAAAGTTGAGATGTTTAATTTGTTTTATCTAAACAAAACATAGCATACTAATTTTCATATACCATGGGAAAAATAAAAAATCATGATGTTTAATTATTTTTTTTCTAAAGAAAACCTACATGCTAGACAAACAAAAAGGTCGGGGTGATACCTAGTTTTGATTATAAACGATGTTGAAAAAGTATAAGCTTTCTCAAAAAAGAGAATGTAGGTACTTAACCGATCAAATGAGCAAACAATCAGATCCCCAGTTTTATGTTGATTTATGCGAATACATTGCAATCTAAAACAAAGGTCTTTTACCTATATAACTGAAATTCAGATAACCAATACACTTCCACAACCAAAGATAAAGAATACAAGTTGAAATGCTTCTCTTTTTTTTTGAGATGTTTGGTTATAATCGATTTTAATAGTCAGCTAAAATGCTATCAGGATGCAAATAAATAGCTTAACATAAGGGGGAAACCATGTAAACTACAGTTGTAAAATCAAATACTTATCTTACCGAGTCTTTCAGATGTATTACTTAATAGGAAGTTGTCAATGATTCAGTTGGCCTTCATATACCTTCAACAATTCAGGAACTTCTTCCTTATTCTTCAGAAAAATACTCCTCTCTGCCATTGTTTAAAGTGAATTCATATGATACTTATTCAACCCCTTGGAGAATAAAAGGTTGATAACATAACACCTAGGAATAATTCTCTTTTGGGGTTTGACAATACTTGGATTAAAACCCATTTTGTCAACAAGGATGTTCGATTATTGCCATTATCTTCTTCTCAGAAGCCATCACAGAGTAAGAACTTGTTCTTCACTCCAACCCCATCTCTTGTAAACATCCATTTTCGTACTTGTTCAGAAACTTCACAAAAAATCTAATTTAGGTTCTAAAATTTGATAATGTGAGTAGTAATGGATACTTGGCAATGATTTTGGAGATGTGGGTTTTCTGTGAATCCGTAATTCGAAAATAAGGTTACAACATAATTTGGATTAGATGATGTTTCAAAAATTTACATTTTTTGGATAGAGAAATAGCTCTATTTTCTGAAGAAGAAGATGATGAAAAAGAAACTTACCCTAATGAGAAGAAGAGGGGATTGACTAATACTGCAAAAATGAAGTGCTTTTTGAAGGATCTCCATTGATGTTTCTTGTTTGGAATGCAGCATTGCGAAGACAACGAATCAGCATTGTTGCTCTGTTGAAGAAAAGAAGAAGAAGCTGAAGAGTAAAGTCGGTAAACTGCAGAAGTTGGGTTGTAGTCCTGGACCCTGGCTAGTCGTGTTTATTTATATTGGGTCAAAACCGAGACAATTGGTTTGGGTTTTATTTATTTTTTTTGATCATCAAACCATAAGTATTTCATTCCACAAAAAATGTTTACATGATGGTTTAAAGAAAAACAAGTACATCATAACATGAAACAAATACAAAAAAAGATACAAAACGTAAATAAATCGCGAAGAGAAAGAGGGATCTACCACGATAGCACCCAAATCTTGTACTCTGAGATTGGAGGAGAAATGGTATTCGAAATTATAATTCGACCATTTTGATAGATTTTTTTCTTGGAAAAGAGATGCTCCTATGACAGAGGAGTGATATGCCCAAAAATTCTTCATGTGCAGCGATTAACCCAAATCCTAAATCTGTTTTCGCCAGTGCCAAATCGCCGATATTCTTTTATCAACAAAACCAAACACGAACAACTCGGTAGAAAGAAACACTATAAAAATGTAGATAAAATCGCCCAAATAGCGAAAATTAAAGTCGCTCTAATAGCGAAGAAATTTTTGGAAACAACAAAAATAACTAAAAACAAAAAAACTTTGCTCAGATCCAACCCCAAAAGGACTAGATCTGAGCAAAGGAAGAAGAAGAAGTTGATGTGTTTTTCTCTAATTTTTGAGAAGTGAGAGAGAAGAGAGAAAGTTTCTTTTTCATGAGTTTAATTGGTTTGGGTTACATGAAAACCTGTTTGCGCTTAAACCTACTAATCCCATACAAAGTTTATGCTAAGGGATGTTTCATGAAAAAGCCAAATTCCGGATTTAACCTTGTGTTGGTAATATTACATTTTTATTTTTACCGAAAATTGTACAACTTTATCCTTAGGTTAAAAAACTATTCACTTTCCTTTAATACATGCTCTTTCTCATTGCTTCATTTTCATCTCGTTTAAGGAACCAGAAAAACCAAATATCGATTTGAACTGTCATTCCTACAAATCCACACATGATGATCCCCAAATAGGTATTGCCGAATTTTCTACAAACCCGAATGTTCTTGAACCTAAAACCCTAATCATGGAAAATCTGATGAAGATGAAGATGATCGTCCGGTTATAGAACTATTAGGTCGAGATCATAAAAGGTATATAAACAATGTTTGAATAAGTTTTACCATTTTCACTAAATTTTCAACTATTTGCATGCATAATTTGGGTTTTTAAAAATTATAGTTTCAAATAGATCTGGTTCGTTAATGATTAAAATGCATATATTCGAACTAATAGACAATGTATATGCTTCAGATTAATTTTGGGAATAACATTAAGGAGAAAACTAATATTAATTTTAGGGTTAATTGCTTTTTGATACTCACATTCTGTTTAAAATTAGTGCTTGTGAAAAAGCGGGGGTCTAACAACAACACCCAATATTTCGTTAGGCAATCTGTATGGACTAACTCCAATATAATTCCAAGGGGATCAACTAGACAGTCATACTCAATCAAGGAAATATATCCAAGAGTTATATCTCTGTTTCTCAATGTAATCAGCAAATTAAACATATAGAATCCGTGAGCTTGATTATTATGAGAAACAACTTGAATGGTACCAAAGACCAATGTTCAAGTGTCAATCAATTTCAATCAACAACCAAATGTTGGATTTGATTGAACTACGCACAACCTGTGATATTTCAATTATATAAACAAATATAATGCGGAAAAGAAATAACACAGACACCAGAAGTTTTGTTAACGAGGAAACCGCAAATGAAGAAAAACCTCGGGACCTAGTCCAGATTTGAACACCACACTGTATTAAGCCGCTACAGACTCTAGCATACTACAAGTTAACTTCAAACTGGAATGTAGTTGAGCCCTAACCAATCTCACACTGATTAAGGTACAATCGCGTTCCTTACGCATCTGAATCCCAACAGGACTCTACGCACTTGATTCCCTTAGCTTATCTCACCCACAACTAAGAGTTGCTACGACCCAAAGTCGAAGACTTGATAAACAAATCTGTCTCTCACAGAAAAGTCCATTCTGATAGATAAATCTGTCTCCCACAGAAAAACCTACAAAGTTTTTGTTCCATCTTTTGATAAATCAAGGTGAACAGGAACCAATTGATAATCCGGTCTTATATTCCCGAAGAACAACCTAGAAATATCAATCATCTCATAATAACTTAACTATATGGTAGTAGAACAAGTTATCGTGGAATAAAAAAGAATGAGACGAAGATGTTTGTGATTACTTTTTATATCTTACCTATTAGAGATAAATATCGAGCAAATCTTAGAGAAGATAGTACTCAATACGATAGAACAAGTAAGATCAGAACACGCAACTACAGAGAAAATAGTTGGGTCTGGCATCAGAATCCCACTGAAGTATTTAAGTCGTTAACCTATAACGGTTTTAGGAAAAACCTAGGTTAAAGGAGAATTGACTCTAGTCGCAACTAGTATCACATAGGAGGTGTAGGGATTAGGTTTCCCAGTTGCTAGAGTTCTCCCTTATATAGTCTTCAAATAAGGGTTTGATAACTTTGGAACAAAACAATCAATATTCACCGTTGGATGAAAATCTGATTTAAGATTCAAGCTAATATCTTTCTACCGTTGGATGGTTTCAGCTTGTTACACACAGATGAAATATACCTTCATTTACATATGGGTAACCGTACATAAACGTGTATATTGAGTTGACTCAATAACAGTTAACCGAAGTTAGTCATATGAACACTTTTCTCTTAACTATGTTCATCTTAACACTTATAGATCAAATGATAATCTATACTATTGAAGGCTATTATTGGGGCGTCACATTCCATTAGAGGGGCGTCACCTAATAGGACAAAAACGGGTCATCCATAAGTAATATCAAAAACCCCTTATCTCAAATAATTTTGTAATGACTAAACAACCCTTTTTAGTTAATTTTAATTTAATTTAATTTAATTAGATAAAAATTAAATTAATGAATTTTGTTGTATGCTTGGTGAATTCTGGGACAAAGTTTTTGTGGGAAGAAAAACTGGCCGTAAAATAAACTTTTACAGTTGGAAATAATCCAAATTTGGACGTAAAATCACTTCTACGGTTGGAAATATTTCAAACCTGGACGTAAAATCACTTATACGGTTGGAATTAAAAGGAACCTCGACGTAAAATGAGCTTCTACTGTTGGAACTAATTCAAACCTGGGCATATAAAATTCTACAGTTGGAATCAATCCAAACCTAGACGTAAAATCACTTCTACGGTTGGAAATAATCCAAACCTGGACTTAAAATCACTTCTACGGTTGGAATTAAAAGAAAATTGGACGTAAAATCGGATTCTACGGTTGGAATTAAAAGAAACCTGGACGTAGAATGAGCTTCTACGGTTGGAACTAATCCAAACATGGACGTAAAATTACATGCAAATAAAATTCTACGGTTGGAATTAATCCAAACCTGGACGTAAAATCACTTTTAGTTAAAGGGTAATTTAGACATTTTGTATTTGTGTTAGGATATCCCATAACCACTGTTTTGGACATTAAGAATCCAAGTGAAGCCCCTCTATTGGAGGGTGACGCCCCAATAATAGCCTTCGTACTATAACAAAAAATGATTTATTTGGTGTCCCAAACTTTTTTTGGTTCAACGATGGAAGGACCAGATTGCCCCTCCCTATCATCACTTAAAATTTCGTAATTTGTAACAAATTCAGGGGTAAATACAACACTTTTACTTCACAGAAACATCTCCTTCGATATTAAGTATCTCTTTCTTCGTCTCCAGAAAACGTCTTCCTTCACCACCGCCTCTGGTCACGACAGCACCATCATCACCACCATAACCAGCACCATTATACAGATTATTTCTAGGTTTGTTGTCTGTCCAGGGATTTCTTCTTCGATTGTTATCACCACCACTCCCCTCCACCTTCACCTCCTCCGGTTTCACACACAAACAACCACTGACACGAAATACCCCCTCCGTGTTCATTTCTTCGATTTCAATAAATCTCGAATCCATTTTTTCTTCAAACCGTAACAAAAATCTATACCCAAGATTCTCAATCACACCGACCTCCACCTCTTTCAGTTTCACCTCTCTCCTGAATGTCAGCACCACCACCCTCCTCCACCGCCACCACCATTACCATGACCACCAACACCACCCTTCGGTTCATTCTTTTTCAGAAAAAAGAAAAAAACCTTCGATTCGTTCATACCAATTTTGATTTCACCACCACCTACCTCAACCTCCTCCAAAATCAATTCATGTCAATTTTGAAAAAAAAAAAAAATAATAAAATAAAATTAGAATTCTTGGATCTGGTACTTATTAAACTACAAAATTCATATAAATTCACCCATTCAATCAAAAACCCATTGACATCAACAGCTAAATTATTAATCGAATCTAACACTTATGCTAAATTATAAATCAACTATTTGTTCTAATAAAAGGAAACATCAGCAATAGTCATCTTCATCAACGTCTAAGAATATGGCCTTATCGGCTTAAACAATGCTGCAAAGTTGTTGTTGGGTCATTTCTTCCTTCGATTTCTTGATGCATGTGAACTGTCAAGTTATTGTTAGCAGAAAGATAAGAAAATTAGTTGTCAGAGCAACAAAGGGGGAGGGGTGGAGAATGAGAATTAGACACTAAGACTGAGTTTGTAAAAAGCGTTGGTAATTATCGTAAAGTTAATAACCATTCTCACGTAGTGTGTCATCGGTCTAATGAATCTTGGGTGAAATATTACCAAGTAAAATATAGCCATCCGTTGATTTGTGTCCATGTAAAATGGTCATACACAATGTAGTTAATATCGGATATCGGTTCATCTCGGCCGGGACCGATACACTGGTATGATTTTATATCGGGGATATTATCGTTGAAATATCGGTATAATATCGGTTCTAGATTTAGAGACTATAATTTTATATTAAACATTTTCTCCACACATTTTCGGATAAGATATAATAGATAACATCAATTTTATCAAAAAAACAAAAGAGTAACTTTAGTAACTTGCTTCGAGAGCTACATGCACCTCTACTACCACCTGGAAGACTTTCTTCGCCAAAATTACCCTTAAACTTTATAGAAAACGACCAATACCGTCTCATATCGGGAAATGTAGGAAAATTTCGTATCGACCGATACGGCCGATACGGCCGATATTTGACCGAAACGGCCGATATTCGACCGATACGGCCGATATTATCGGGCGAATATCGTATCCCCGATATCCTTCTTATCGTATCGTTCTGGGCCGATATCCGAAATATCCCCGATATATCGGCCGATATTGACTACATTGGTCATACATATGGTGTTTATAAAGTTTGTCGCATCCGAGTCGGTGCTACCCGGTTGCCAACATATCCATGTGGCGTTGGTGTTCATTTTCCTTCTCTTCTCCTGCTTAAAAACATTTTTCCCCTTCACTTTGTCAAAATTACTATTACTACTTTTTTTTTTTGGTCGGTAAAATTTTTGATGTCCGCGGATTTCTCCAATGACTTGCTATGACATATTTTCAATGCTTAGAAACTTATCATAACAATGTCGGGCTGTCACGACATGGATTATCCACTACGCCAACTCTACTACCATCTCACTCGCCGCTCCGAGCGCCATCACCCTCGTGCCATTATGGCAAGGTAAATCCACTAGTCAGATGAATCTAATTGTGTTACTCGTAGAGTCGTTCAATTGTTTATATTCTCATAGAAGTATACAATTGAAGCAAAATCGGATTGATTCAAAAGAATCAGTTCATAAACATTTTAGCCACGGTTTGCAAATATTGCATTCCTTAATATATAAATATATTCGTTCATGAACAAACCGAATTTAGAACTTAACCCACTCAAGTATGCAAATAGGTATGCATACTTAGAGTTCTGGATACCTACGAGTTCTGGATACTTAGAGTTCCGGATACCTCCGCATACTTAGAGTTCCGGAACTTAACCCCCTTAGTAGATTTTCGCCGTGAAGTCTACTTGATAAATTTTTCCCCCACAGAAATACCTACGAGTTTTTGTTCCGATTTTTGATAAATCAAGGTGAACAAGAACCAACCGGACTTATATTCCCGAAGAACAACCTAGAAATATCAATCACCCACAATAACTTAATCGTATGGAAGCGAAACAAGTTACTGCGGAATCACAAACGATAAGACGAAGATGTTTGTGACTACTTTTAATATCTTACCTATCGGAGATAAATCTCGAGCAAATCTTAGAGAAGATAACACTCAATACGATAGAACAAAGTAAGATCAGAACACACAACTACAGAGAAAATAGTTGGGTCTGGCTTCACAATCCCAATGAAGTTTTTTCAAGTCGTTAACCTACAGGGTACGCATACTGTCATACGTGACCAAACTCAGTTGAATTCCAGGACTTGAACCGTTACGCTGGTACGCATACGGGTATGCATACTATATTTCCCGGACTTCAACTATCAAGCCAGTACGCATACGGGTATGCATACTATAATTCCCGGATTTGGACTACACATATGCAAGTACGCATACTGTGCTTATATCCAATCAAAGGTTACTTGTTCGAAACCCCATTTTACTCATTGAAATATTCTTGGAAGACGAGAATAGCTGTCTCATACAAACTGAAAAAGCGGGGGTCTAACAACACCACCCAATATTTCGCTTAGCAATCTGTATGGACTAACTCCGAAATACTTTGCTAGAGAATCAACTAGACAGTCAGACTCAATCTAGATAAAAGTATCTCAAGGACTTAATATCTCTCTCTTGTTTTTGATATTACTCAAGCTAATAGAAATCAGCGAGTCCTAATCAAACACAAGGAATACATGGACGGTACCAAAGACCAATGTCCAAGGATCAATCAATATCAATCAACAACCAAAGGTCGGATTTCCAATTGATGATCACAAACGCACAACCTGTATTATTTCAATTATATAAAAAATATAATGCGGAAATAGAAATAACACAGACACCAGAATTTTGTTAACGAGGAAACCGAAAATGCAGAAAAACCCCGGGACCTAGTCCAGATTGAATACACACTGTATTAAGCCGCTACAAACACTAGCCTACTCTAAGCTAACTTCGGACTGGACTATAGTTGAACCCCAATCAGTCTCCCACTAATTCAAGGTACAGTTGTACCCCTACGCCTCTGATCCCAGCAGGATACTATGCACTTGATTCCCTTAGCTGATCTCACCCACAACCAAGAGTTGCTGCAACCCAAAATCGCAGACTTGATAATAAACAAATCTGTCTCACACAGAAAAGTATATCAAAGGATAAATCTGTCTCCCACAGAAGAACCATAGGTTTTTGTTCCGTCTTATGATATGAAATCAAGGTGAACAGGAACCAATTGATAATCCGGACTTATATTCCCGAAGAACAACCTAGATTAATCAATCACCTCACAATAGTCTTACTTGTATAAACAAGAGGACGTCGAGGAATCACAAACAGTGAGACGAAGATGTTTGTGACTTCTTTATCTTGCCTATCGTAGAACTCTCACAATCTCAAGCCAATCAATAAGATTGTACTCGTACGATAGAAGATGCAAGATCAGATCACACAACTACGATAAAAGTAGTGTCGGTCTGGCTTCACAATCCCAATGAAGTCTTTAAGTCGTTAACCTGATTTTAGAGAAGAAAACCAAAGGTTAGAGGAGAATCGACTCTAGCGAGCGCACTAGTATCACACAGATGTGTGGGGATTAGTTTTGCCCAATGCTAGATGTCTCCTTTATATAGTCTTCAAATCAGGGTTTTGCCTTGGTTACAAAGCAATCCTTATTCACCGTTAGATGAAAACCTGATTTAGATTCAAGCTAATATTTCTCAACTGTTAGATCGAAAACTTAGCTTGTCACACACACTTGAGATATACGTTTACTGGGTTTGTGAAAACCATGCCCAAACGTGTACGTCTATGTTGGTTCAACATAGTAACCCAAAAGGTTAAACATATGAGCATTTCATATTAACCTTGTTTTTCTTCACCATAACTAGTTCAATTGGCTCAAATGAACTAGTTAGAGAGTTGTTCAATTGCTATGAGATCTTATGTAACTACACAAGACACAATTGAAACAAAGATGATTTGATTCGATTGAATTGGCTCATGAACTTTATAGCCACGGTTTGCATACTGCATTCCTTAGTAATTTAAGTTTCATGTTCAGAGCACATCTTTAGATCATAACCCACTCAAGTACGCAAACAAGTTCGCGGACTTAAGGCAACCGACAGAGTTTTCCAAACTCAGCAGAAAATCTCGGCAAGGAGACTTCCGCCAGTTCGCGGACTAGGTTCGCGGACTGAGTTCGCCGTTTTTGGAAAATCCCAGCAGAAATTCTCGGTAAGAGAACTTCCGTCAATTCGCGGACTGAGTATGCAAAATGAGTTCGTGGACTTGGCAAAGCCAATTCCTCCGGTTTCTCTCAATCAACAAAGTTCGCAAACTTCGGACTAAGGAATAAGACTTATGCACATATGTGTTTCCACACAATGCTTATATCCATCATTAGTTATATTGACCTAAACTCTCATTCCAACCATTGAAACATTCTTAGAGGACGTTATATAGTTGTTACACTATTTCTCGTCAAAGCGATTTTCAAAGTGATTGAAACATTATGACTTTCGTCATTAGGTGAAGATAAACCCGATCAAAGCGAAACGCTTTACCAACACATGATTTCGAGATATAGATAAGAGAGATATACTCGGCTCGAAATATCAAATGTGTATGATCCAGTCTATATAACATACGACTTTTGTCTCATAAGAAGTAGGAGATAGAAGAGATAGACTTTTGAGTGATAGATAAGTTCAAGTCTCCGCATACCTTTTTGTTGATGAAGTTCCACGGTTCCTTGAGTATATCTTCGTCGTTGTATGATGAATCGCCATGAAGTCCTTGAGCTCAAGTACACTTTTCTATCCTAGTCCGAGACTTAGCTATGTAGACTATAAATCAAGAATCATAGTTTTGATCACTAACATTGACAAACATGCTTGAGATAGCAACGCATGCGAGGTCGACCGAGCTAGGTCTAACAATCTCCCCCTTTGTCAATTTTAGTGACAAAACTATTAATACATATGGAATACAAAAAAGATAAACTTTAATGGCTCATATTCCATAGTCTAATCTTCAACGTTCCCTGAAATCTTCGTCCTTCCAAGTACTCCAATGATCCCAAAGGTTGTAAGTTTAGCATCACTGTTGTTGAAGATCCGTAGCTATAACAGTGAGAGAAATCGAGATTCTCGATCATCATTATACAGTGACATAGTATTATTATGTAACATCAAAGTCCAATTGCGTCACGACTTTAACAATAATATTACGATGATATGTATCACTCCCCCTTAGTCAATACTCCATCTCACATGGAAACCACTCCCCCTTACACAATGATCCGAAAACCATATGTATATGTAGTAGAACTAAACATTAATTCTCCCCCTTTTTGTCAATAAAATTGGCAAAGGTACAAGAACGGGATCCTAATGAAATTTCCGAGAAGAGACGTTTCATAGACTAAAAGAAAAAATACATACCAACTTAATTTAGATGCAATCATAAAGCCAAAGCTAAATGCATTAATCAAGGAGTTTTAAGATACAAGATAACCCCTATAAAATTCCACAGCCGCACACCCCGCAAGATATTACCATTATGCACAAGTTCAAAAGAACTCTCCCCCATTTGATGTCATTCCCGAAAGAACAACAAGAGAGACCTTAATTTTGAAAGAAAAAATGGATTTTTAATTGGACACAAAAACCATGGGAACGATTTTCTATATCCAAAACTCAATCAAATTAACCACAAGAAAACCCATGATTAATTTAATTGGAATACGCAACTAAATCAAAACCACAAAAGTGATCAATTTAATTGATTGTGCTCAACATAAGTAAACTTACGGATCTACGACTAAGGTAATCATACGGAGATGACTAACTTAATCGTTCACATACTCAACATAAGGAAAACCTTACGTAATATACGACTACATCAACCAATAGAACATGATTAGTATAGCCGTTCATATACTCAACACAAGGACTTGTGGAATATATGAATACTCAACTAGACTAATTACAAGAGAACCTATAATTAATCTAATTGGTAAACACAATCAAACTAATCACAGAAGTAATATATTTAATTGTCAAATGTTTTGCTCGACAAAAGAAGACTTTCGTAGCAAATAACTAAATAACCAACTAAGATGATTAATTTAGTTCAAAGATGCTCGACATAAAGTACCTTACGGAACAACAAACAAAGTTAATCACAAAATAATCAACTTAGTTGTATCGTGCTCGACATAAGACACGTTATGGAGCCTCACGGTAATACAAAAATGATGGATCAATGAAGATCAATACCGTGGAATACATACAATGATCTATTCTATCTTTCCATCACTATATGCATAATGACATAATAGACTTTATCCTTGTCACACAAAAGATTTTACCCTATTTTCCATCAAATAAATGACTGCATATGCATAAATTTTGTAATTGTCAAAAGTCCATTCGTCCTTTTATCAATACGAATATCAATTTATGAACGACTTTACTTTTGACAACATATGAGACCTTCAAGTTCACGGACGAAAACAATACATATCCCATAAAAAATTGCAATATCACAAAATCAAACATATTAATACTGCATAACATCATCCTCCAAATATTTTTAGAATTTAAAACCAATAAACCTAAAAAATAACACAAGAAGATGAAAACAAAAATAGCTATGTGTAGTCACAATCTTCGCTATTCAAAACACTAGTTATTCTTCCAACTAATCCAAAAGAAGACTTACTAGCCAACAATGATATCTTCCAAAGCTTCTTTAGAGAACTCCTTCTCGTTATTGAAGAGTCCATTGACAATGGGATCAATCAACTCCTTCAAATCTTTTGAAAACACTGTCAACTTACTAAGTTCTTTTTCCAGTTTTCGTACAGTGTTTGTATATTGAGACAACATTCGTTCATAGTGAATTATGTCTTCTAAGGATGCAGCGATCCGAGATTTTAAGCTGTTTCTTTTGCTGATGAATTCTTTTACCAGGTTCCTGAAGTTTTCATCACTTAGATAAGAAGCCAAGAACCAGTTTGAGGAAGGATTTTTACCATTAACTGTAGCCTTCACTTTCTTCAACCTTGTGGAGGTGATTCTAGTACACCGACGTACGTTAGCTGCCAGAGTTGCATTCCTGCTTGTGTTGCATCTAGTAACAGGTGCCATGGAACAGAAGCTTTTGAGACACACCGTTCGTGAACGACTGAAACCCTATACAAACAAAGCCTTTGTATTTTTAGAGATATATATAGATATAAACAAAAAATAACCAAAAATACACTTATTGAGCTAAAAAGACACAAATCCCCATATTCTCAAGATAACGATGAGGATGCAAACGTCTAGGGTTAGATAGAGGCAATGAGATCCATAATCTCTCCTTGTTTATCACATTGTGACTTTTCAAGGTTAGATACTGTTGTAGTTTTTACAGTGGTAAGAAAAGGATTTGATTCTCGGACTTGTGAAGTTGATTTTAGACTTAAAATATAAAATTGATATAGCAAATAAAACAAAGGATGATGACAATATTGAGAGGTTACTGAGAATCGGGATTCCACCAAACTCATATACTATGGTTCAATATTAATTCTTAGACAATTATAACTCCAAAAATGATAATATTGACTCTAAATCTTTGCCAAGGTAGATTTCATAAAACATTAATTGTAAATGGTAAGCATGAGTTATGAAAACACCTACGCTAAGCGTAACCCATCAAACTAAATCACAACTAATTAATTTAAAATCATAGTTCAAATTACATTAAGGCAAAAGTCTTAAAAAGAATATAATAAAATTATCATAGTGTTGAGAATTGGCTTCCTCCGTCATCCCAGTGATGAGGTTTAGCTCCTCATGTTGTAAATGAATGTTATAAAAAAAATAGGTAGCATCATATTTATTGATTTAACGTGAAAAGGATACAAAATTTATTGATTCCCACTCACTAATATTGCTCGATTACATAAAATATGAAATAATACTCTCACTATTTTTCTCAATCTCTCCCCCCCACCAAGATCCCCCCGAGATGATTCCATACGATTCCTTTTATAGTGGGGATTCTGAAAATCCTTCCATAATTTTCTACATGAAGTGATGTCATTTTTTATTTTCCGGCTAATGGAGTGACGCCATGTGTCAGGACAATGCAAAATCCTCCAATAAAAATGAGCCACGTGTCAAATATTGCAGTCGGAATATTCTTTATTTGGAAAATATATTATTTTTAATTAATTCCAACCATAAAGAATAATATCTTGATTTCCTTCTTTATTTTTCTTATTTTCGTCATTAAACCACATATCTTCAAATATCCTTTAATTATTAGTATCTTGCACATGGTCTCCACACTTCTACACATGATATGGCACGCTTCCATGCTTAATACACTCTCATAACCAAATGATTGACCCAATAATTCTTCATGTTTCTTCTTGGTCCTAACCCACTTCATTTATTTCTTTTTGCGAGTAAAATTCCACATTTTGGTCCATCGAGCTTTATTTCCCAAAAATACCTACAAATACACAAAATAGCACAATAAGCACAAAATCGAGTACTAACATTACAGAGAATTGAGAAAAAAATAGACACATAAATGCGTCTATCAGATACCCCCAAACTTATTATTTGCTAGTCCTCGAGCAAAACTAAAAAAACTAAGTAAAACCGAGTTAATCACGGGAGGGTTTACCAAAGGTGTACCCACAAAACCATTACTCCAGACCCTAGTTATCTACGCAGAACCTTGGAAGGCACTAAAGAATCTCCTTGATTGGCATACAATCACTGACTACAGGAGGAAGTACCCTGATGCGAAATTCCAATTGTTGTACACGAGTTTGTACTCAAGCATACTAAAATTCATATAAAGTGACAAAGCTCTACTCAGATAGTTTCTGGACATCATAACCGGAGTCAACCAATCACATGGAAAGATTAAGAAGATGATAAAGAAAAAGATGGTTTAAAGTGAACGGTGTTTCCCATATCTGTCTGAAGGCCTCTGCCAAGATGGGCCTATCCTAATGGACTGAGATACCGGTCTGACTAATATCAACACAACTAGCATATACAAGGGGACCAGTGGTCGATAAACCTAACTCTAGGTCAACACAACTGGCATACACAAGGGCACCAGTGGTCGACTTTATTGAATTTATTCCTGTTGGTCTGATGGTCTGGTCTTAATTTTTTTTAATTTTTTTTTTTTTGATATCTCAATCACCCTATTTCACCCTAGCAAAGGTAACAACTTGAATCGTGTGCCCCACCAAATCACTTAAAAAATAAAAACATAAGGATTAGGATTCAACGAGATATGGCGAAACTACCATGTTTTTTTTTTTTAATTCTAACACCTGAGCTCTGTGCTTTTATGAATAAACTCTTTAGATGTTTCCATCTAATCAGATTGGTTCCTCAACTCCTACAACCAAAATGCTTCCATCCACTTAGACTGGTTAGTGCCATCCTTAATAAACATAAATTTCTAGGCTCTGGAGTTTATTTATTTTTATTTTTTTACTGCAACTAAAAAGTTTCTCCCATACCCCCAAACTTAAATCTAACATTGTCCTCAATAGTCTAAAGATAACATTAAAAACATGAACAAGGAGAAACTGTTATCACTTGAAGCAAAAGAGTTAAGGAAAGATATTACTGTGTTGCATGAGCGCGGATGCCTCCCAGTAAATGCTAAATTTAAAGTCTCTAGCTAGACATCAAATACCTCAAAAAGGATTGCCACCTTCCAAAGTCGTATACCAATAGTCGAAAAAATTGTGAGTCCACAAGACCAAATAGAGCTAACACAAATATGAGACAACATCACTGGTTCAGAAAAATGAAAAGAAGGAGCACATCCTCGTCTAAGGTTTCTGTCAAGACAACTGGTTTTATCTGGGTAGCATAATTGAGCTTCTTATGTGTATCTTTATAAATAGATTCATCCGAAAACGGGTCTCTAATACCTGAGTTACCTCCTGGACAGTATCAGGTGGATCGGGTTGCGGAGTCTGAATAGACTCAAGTGATATCTCAGATGCACAAAGCTCGAGTCCCAAGTTAGGGACTCTAATTAGGGATACGTGACAATCATAAGAACCATCACTACCCCCAAACTTAGGGTTTTCACTACTCATAGACAAACCTCTAACTATTGCTTGAATTTCCGGATCTTCAGAGTCCTTAAAATACTCAAGAGATTCTTCCATTTCTCCACCCCCAATCTTATGGTTAACATTACTCTCAGAAAGACCTAACACTATTGCCTGAATTTCAGGGTCCGTAGAGTCTTTAAAATACTCAAGGGCTTCTTCTAAAGATTGATCACACATTTGGTCTAAGAGAATGGTTTCCTCAAATTCATCTAAAGAATCTACCAATAGAGTATCATGCCAATTATCCTGAACTAAATCCCGAACTAAAGTGCTAATCATATTCACTGCTTCTAATTCATCATTCTCAAAAGGTTGTCTAGTAACATTAAAGACATTTAGTTCAATGGTCATATTACCAAAGGATATGTTCATAAGTACGGTTCTACAGTTGATGACAACGTTAGCTGTGGCTAAAAATGGGCGACCTAAAATCACCGGGATTTGAGCACTTGGGTTCCTGAACTGGCTGGGTGTCTAAAACAATAAAATCCACTGGATAAATAAACTTATCAACCTCAATCAGAACATCCTCTATGACACCACGAGGGACTTTGACATACCTATCAGCTAATTTTAGTGTCATTTTGGTTGGTTTCAACTTACCAAAACCTAGCTGGGTGTATACATGAAACGTGAGTAAGTTAACACTATCTCATAAGTCAAGTAATGCCTTATCGACAGTGTGGTTACCAATTGCACAAGATATTGTAGGGCATCCAAGGTCCTTATACTTAGGGGGTGTTTGGTTTAGAAGAATTGAACTTACTTGACCAGCTAAAAAGGCTTTCTTATGAACATTAAGCTTACGCTTTCTTGTACAAAGATCTTTAAGGAACTTGACATAAGCAGGCATCTGCCTAATTGCTTCTAATAAAGGAATGTTGATGTTCACCTGCTTAAATATTTCCATTATCTCGTTGAAAGTTGACTCCTTCTTTATTGGGGTTAATAACTGAGGATATGGGGCTGTAGGCACAAAAATAATCCTATCAGGAATTTCTTGGGACTCCTTAGAAATTGTTTTAGTTTCCTCAGTTAAAGGTTCCTTGATAGACGCATTTATGTGTCTAATATGTCTCATTTGTATGTATTGTTAGTGCTCGATTTTGTATTTATTGTGTTATTTTATGTCTTTGTAGGAAATTTTAGAGAAATAAGCCCTTGCGGCGAAATGGGCTTAAAAAGTGGTGTTTTACACCCCAGGATAAAGTGTTAAAGGCACCACAGAAATACGCTAAAAGCACCCAGAGGAGTTGTTAAAAACACCCAGAAAAATTACTATTTCCGACCAAATTACTAAAGGGACCCCAGGAATGGATAAAGGGAGGTCCCTTTCTTCCAAAATTTGAAATCAGAAAAAGGAGGGAAAAATGATGCATGCAACTGGAAGAAGTTTATCGGACATTTGGACATGATTTTGTGCGATTCAATCGCTAAAACTTTGTGGAAAGATGTGATATATCATAATAAAGATGGTATGTGTGTTTGGTTCGACCATAATTGGCTTGAATTGGCTAGGCAATCCACGAGATGGAAAAAGGGGAATACGTGCAGGGAAGAGTTGTTCACGGGATTCAGCGTGTTTGTACGTGTTTGGATGGAGTTGGGATGCTGTAGAAACTTGTTTGGAGTGTGTTCCACATCAACAGAAGCGCGGAAGAGGAATTAAAGGAAAGAAAATCCCGTATTTCTTTGAAAAAGGAAAGAAAATATCCCGAGTAAAAGAAGATTATTTGGGATTAATGGAGGAGATTCAACGCGTGTTTTTGATTTAAATAGGTTCCCTGGGAGTTCTAGAAGTGATTGGGAGAGAGTTAGAGCCGAGAGAATCGAAGGAAAGGGTCGACAACAAGAAGAGTTCTGCTGCTGCTCAGCTAAGAACACGAAGAACAAGGACCACCCAGGAAAGTCGTAGAGAAGTGTCGCTTAACTGCGACAATTCTCTATTCCTTTCCCGCGATTTCACAACAGCGTCAACTGCACTTCTCATGTGCCGTTCTTTTTAGACGTTTTCTGTGTGTTGCAAAGGACGGTCATAAATTGATTTTCTTGTTATTTCATCATTTGTACTCAACTTGTGAGCATCAATAAAGTCTTTTGAGTATTTTTCCAACATGATGAGAGGCTAAATTCTTGGTGATTGAGGCAATGGAGGATCTATTCACTCATGTTTGATTGGTAATATTTTTATTTATAATTTCGTTAATTATTTATTTTATTTTATTCACTTGGATAAAAATATAAAAAAAGGATAAAATGGTTTTCTTAATTATTTGTGAATCAGTTTGATGTTTTATGCTTAGAATATATTCTTTGATAAATCATGCTTAAGGATTACAACTTAATATTTGGACACCTTTTAAATTAAAAAGTGATTTAATAAGAAAAAGAGCTTAATAATAATTTTTGAAATATTATTTATAACCAATCAACTTGAAGTAATAGTGAATCTTGAACCTTAATCTTTCTAAAATCTTGACATTACTATTAATTTCCTTCATTTATTTATTTTGTTTAAATCTTAAAAAAAAAGAGTTACCTTCACAAGTTCGAAATGAACCGAGTTTTCACCACTATCTACAACAACATTTGAGTTACATCAAAAATTTGGCGCCGCCGACGCGGATTTGTGCTTAGGTAGAATTTTTAGGTTTTTATTATTTTTTATTATTCCATTTGTTCTTTTTACGTCTCTTTGGTTGTGTCTTTGTATTACAGGTTTGAAGTTAGATACTAAAGACCTTGGAATCAAAGCTTAAAGCTAAAAGAGAAGGAAAAAAGACAAAGCAAAAAAATAAAGAAAAAAGAGAGAGAAAAAAAAGAGAGAGAGAATTATTTATTTTATTTTTTTCAAGAGACTTTCCATTTTTTATTTTTTTGTAATTATTATTATTTATTTTTTTTGTATTTCTTTTCATTGGACTGGACTTTGGACAATTTATTTTAATTTTAAACCCTACGGAAGGGTTATATAAAAAAAAATCAAATATAAATTGTTTGCAGGGAAGGACGACGATTACAATATCGTCTCGGCCCCTCGGGTTCGCACACTGACACCGGAGTCAGTGGCCCGAGTCGACTACAGTGGTTCTTCGCCCGTCTGGTACGGGAGGTATACTTCTAAACACCCGCGAATCTTCTGTCAGCGGGTTTACTGTCTGCCTTAAGGTGATTATATGTTGAGGACTGAACCGGCTTCTTTAATTTCCTAGTAAAGGGCAAGAACTGGCCATATAAGATAAGGGTTCGGATTTCATCACCGTTCCCTTCTTGCCCGCCTTAGGTAAACGAAACCTAACGCGAACCCAAGCTTAAAATTTGATTAGAACGAGACCGATAGGGTAACGAACTTAGTAGGAAAGTCGTTCGAAAAATATTGGTTACTCTTTTAGCATACTTCTAAGTTCATGATGGTTTCTGTGAGTTGAATGCGTGACTGCGCCGTCTTGTGATAGCGGTGAGGCCTTGGGTATCAAAGCTCCACTGAGCTTCCCTCGCCTCGATTCAACTTACATTAGCTCGGATTGATTCCAGAGGGGTGTGCTCAAATTGTAACGAATTCCTTTTCGAAGGAATAGAAGCTGGTCTAGAAAACAATCTAAGTGGAGCCATCATGCTTTTTGTTTGCTAGATTCTATAGGTTTGATTTGGTCGAGTCAGCCTTGTTTGTGATTATGTAGAATTCCCTTGCAATTAAGAATGTCGAACTGGTATGATAGAAGCCAATACAATGAGTATCGATCTGAATTTGAATATGGACATCATCATTTTTATGACCATGGTGGGAATAGTAGTTGGGAACGCCAACCTTTTCAAGGTTATGGTCCATACCATGGTGAGCCCAATTACTATCCACACGCGAATTGGTCTTACGAGCAAGAAAATCAGGAACACTGTAGTACTGGTTACTCATTTTTGGAAACTAGTCCTCATTATGATATTTCTGAACCTGTTCCATCTCTAGAAGAGACCCAACAAGGGATTGAAAGGACGTATAAACGTTTAGTTGCAATGAATAGTTCAAAAGAAGAGTGTACATGATATTCTGAGATGATAAACGAGAGTGGTAAACGTATAAGTGTTATGCTCAGTGAAATTCAGGCACGTCTAGAGGCAGAAAATGAACAGTTGGCTAATGCTTCTCGAAATAATCTAAATTTCCAAAATAGGGTTTCTAATTCTACCCTTGATATCAATAGTGAATATTTGCCTAATATAGAGGACGAGGCTAGAATAAAAGACACTACTTATTTAGATAAGGTTCAATCATCTTTGTACTATTATGATGATGAGGATAGTAGTAATGAAGAATCTGAAATATGTAGGCATAGTAATCAGGAATCTATTAATCCAATTGAGCTTTATAATGATTATATTATTTCTAATTCAAATCCAAATAATTGTTATGATTATTCACCTATTCAAAAGGACGAGGATTTGATTAGGGATACCACCGTTTTAGACGATGTAGTTTTTCCTTTTGATTACGAAGCCGATAGTGGTTTAGAGGAACGAGTTTATTCCAAAAATGTTGTTTTAGAGTCTAGCGACTTAGAAACGATAGTATTAGATGAATAAGATATACCCGTAGAGATGAGTAAAGATGCACTACCTGATAATAAATTAGAAGAATCAATTGACCATTTTCAAGAATCTAATGATCCAGAAATTAGGGAGATTGTAACTAGTCTATCTAGAGACACTGAAAACTCTAAGTTTGGGGGTGATTATCACCTTCGTAGTGCCTTACCTTTAACTCTCAGAAAGTCCCTTCACTTAGGACTTGATATCTCTGCCTCGACAATTTTACAAGATTACCTTCATACTCGTTTTCCCGAACCTAATGATGTCCAGGAAGAAGTTCAGTCGTTAGAAACCCATCCTCTGGTTGATGTGGTTTGCCCAAGCTATGATCCCCAGATTGACTTTGTTTTCCCACCAAATAGTTTTCTTCCAACTGCGGGGACATTTATACTCCAAATGTGTCGAATATTAAGTTGTGAGACTAAACCTAAATGCTTTAAGAAATTAGAATCGACACATTTGCTTAAGAATGACCACTACTCTCATTTTGGTCAATTATGTAAGTCAAATATTATTGACTTAGAGGATCCTCAGTTATTTAGGTTATTATTATGCGCTTCTAAGATCATATTTGAGTTTTTCCAGACTCTAGGACCTAATGATTCGGATCCCACCTATGAAGAAACACAGCCAATGAAAATTTTCTATTTAGACCCTTTCATAGAACCTGAACCTGAACCACAATTAGATATAAATTTCTTAATCAGGAAACTAAGTAAGGGCATGCTAGTCTAGTTCACTTTCTTGGTTCATTGCAGTTTCCTTTGGTCAGCTCTATTTAGTTTTGAAGACCCACAATTATTTTGACTGTTACTTTATGGTTCGAGTTGACTAATCCTTTCCTAAGTCTGGTTGAAGACTTTAAACTTAGCACTTCTTGGGAGGTATCCCATGCTCATGCAACACGGTAATATCTTTCCTTAACTCTTTCGCTTCAAATGGTAACAGTTTGTCCTTGTTCATGCTTTTAGTTTCATCTTTAGAACATTGAGGACAATGTTAGATTTAAGTATGGGGGTATGGGAAAATATTTTAGTTGCAATAGATAAATACGCTCCAGAGCCTAGAGATTTATGCGTATTCAGGATGGCACTAACTAATCTAAGTGGATGGAAGCATCTTGGTTGTAGGAGTTGAGGAACCAATCTGATTAGATGGAAACATCTATAGAGTCTATTCATAAAAGCACAGAGCTCAGGTGTTAGAAATAACATGATAGTTGCACTATATCTCGTTGAGTCCTTTTCATTTATTTTTTTTATTTTATTTTTTCTTTTTAAACTATGTTTCTCTAAGTGATTAGGTGGGGCACATGATTCAAGTTGTTACCACTGCTAGGATGAATTAGAGTGACTGAGTTACTAAAAAAAAAAACGGTCCAGTTAGTCCAATCGGAATAAGTATTAACACTTGGATAGCAATATGCGTGTGTTCTCCCTGTTTCCGTCACCTAAGCAAGCGTGGAATGCAGGACCCGTGGGAACTATCGTGTAATCTGCTGACAAGAAGCATGCGCTTGGATCAAAAAGATCTATTCATGCCGTTAAGTTTAAAAAAAAATGGTTATTGTTCTGTGTAGTCAACTGCTGGTTCCCTTGTATTTGCCAGTTTGTTGATCTAGATTTAAGTTATTGACCACTGGTTCCCTTGTATATGCCAGTGGTGTTGATATTAGTCAGACCGGTATCTCAGTCCATTAGGATAGGTTCATTCTGGCAGTGGCCTTCAGACAGATATGTGAAACATCGATCATTTGGTTAACATCAAAACCATCTACATTTTTCTATTTCCATCTCCTTTTTCTATCCATATGATTAGTTTGACTCCGAATATGATGTCCATAGTGCAACTATCTGAGTAGAGCTCTGTCACTTTATATGAATTTTAGTATGCTTGAGTGCAAACTCGTGTACAACAATTGGAATTTCGCATCAGGGTACTTCCTACTATAGTCAATGATTGTATGCCAACCAAGGAGATTCTTTAGTGCCTTCCAAGGTTCTGCGTAGATAGGTAGGGTCTGGAGTATTGGTTTTGTGGGTACACCTCTGGTAAACCCTCACGAGATTAACTCGGTCACTAGGGACACCTAGTGAGTTAAGATTTTATTTTCCATATTAGTTTTGCTCGAGGACTAGAAAATAATAAGTTTGGGGGTGTTGATAGACACATTTATGTGTCTAATATGTCTCATTTGTATATATTGTTAGTGCTCGATTTTGTATTTATTGTGTTATTTTATGTCTTTGTAGGAAATTTTAGAGAAATAAGCCCTTGCGGCGAAATGGGCTTAAAAAGTGGTGTTTTACACCCCAGGATAAAGTGTTAAAGGCACCCCAGAAATACGCTAAAAGCACCCGGAGGAGTTGTTAAAAACACCCAGAAAAATAACACAATAAATACCCCCAATTGCTAAAGGGACCCCAGGAATGGATAAAGGGAGGTCCCTTTCTTCCAAAATTTGAAATCAGAAAAAGGCGGGAAAAATGATGCATGCAACTGGCAGAAGTTTGATCGGACATTTGGACGTGATTTTGTGCGATTCAATCGCTGAAACTTTGTGGAAAGATGTGATATATCATAATAAAGATGGTATGGGTGTTTGGTTCGACCATAATTGGCTTGAATTGGCTAGGCAATCCACGAGCTGGAAAAAGGGGAATACGTGTAGGGAAGAGTTGTTCACGGGATTCAGCATGTTTGTACGTGTTTGGATGGATTTGGGATGCTGTAGAAACTTGTTTGGAGTGTGTTCCACATCAACAGAAGCGCGGAAGAGGAATTAAAGGAAAGAAAATCCCGTATTTCTTTGAAAAAGGAAAGAAAATATCCCGAGTAAAAGAAGATTATTTGGGATTAATGGAGGAGATTCAACGCGTGTTTTTGGTTTAAATAGGTTCCCTGGGAGTCCTATAAGTGATTGGGAGAGAGTTAGAGCCGAGAGAATCGAAGGAAAGGGTTGACAACAAGAAGAGTTCTGCTGCTGCTCAGCTAAGAACACGAAGAACAAGGACCACCCAGGAAAGTCGTAGAGAAGTGTCGTTTAACTTCGACAATTCCCTATTCCTTTCCAGCGATTTCACAACAGCGTCAACTGCACTTCTCATGTGTCGTTCTTTTCAGACGTTTTCTGTGTGTTGCAAAGGACGGTCATAAATTGATTTTCTTGTTATTTCATCATTTGTAATCAACTTGTGAGCATCAATAAAGTCTTTTGAGTATTTTTCCAACATGATGAGAGGCTAAATTCTTGGTTATTGAGGCAATGGAGGATCTATTCACTCATGTTTGATTGGTAATATTTTTATTTATAATTTCGTTAATTATTTATTTTATTTAATTCACTTGGATAAAAATATAAAAAAAGGATAAAATGGTTTTCTTAATTATTTGTGAATCAGTTTGATGTTTTATGCTTAGAATATATTCTTTGATAAATCATGCTTAAGGATTACAACTTAATATTTGGACACCTTTTAAATTAAAAAGTGATTTAATAAGAAAAAGAGCTTAATAATAATTTCTGAAATATTATTTATAACCAATCAACTTGAAGTAATAGTGAATCCTGAGCCTTAATCTTTCTAAAATCTTGACATTACAATTAATTTCCTTCATTTATTTATTTGTTTAAATCTTAAAAAAAAGAGTTACCTTCACAAGTTCGAAAAGAACCCATTTTTCACCACTATCTACAACAACATTTGAGTTACATCATTCCTCTTGGGAAGTAGAGGGTGGAACCACAGTTTGTTCACTAGGCATGGCTACCTTATTGTCTACTGTTTTACCGCTTTTGAGGGTTTTTATCGAGTTCACATGGTTTGATGATTCCTCACCAACTAAAGATATTTGATGGACCCCCCTAGGATTGGCTTGAGTTTGACTAGGAAACTAACCTTCTTCTCTCTCACTTAAATACTTAGCTATTTGGACGACTTGAAGTTCTAATTTAACAAGAGTCTGGGAATTATCCTTATGGTTCTGCATGGTTTCTTGTTGAAAGCTAAGGTGGTTAGCTGATAACATATCATGGTTATTTACTAACATAGTAAGAGCTTCTTCTAAGGTAGAGATATTTTTCTCAGAAGTGTTCTGAAACTGGGTTTGACCTAAGGGTTCTGAGTATAACCAAAACCTGGGGGAGGCTGAGTATTACTAGGATGATCTTGATTCTGGCCCTTGGACCAAGAAAAATTAGGATGGTTTCTCCAACCAGGGTTGTAGGTCTCTGAGTATGGGTCAAACTTCTGACGGTTCTCAATCCTAGCATTGTTATAGACAGCACGAGCTTGCTCTTCACTAACCTGACCTTCCCAAAATGAGTTATCGGGATCTATTCCACAACTAGAGACTTGAGAGGCTCTATTAGGTTCAACAAGGGACCTATTTTTAGAATGACCCATTTCCAAAGCTTCTAACCTTCTAGACAAAGCAGCAAACTTAGCATCTGACGCAAAACTTGTATCTACCATACTGGTGCTACTTCTATTAACCAAGATTCTTTTAGGGGGTTCAACACAAGACTCCCATTGTTGGGATTTTTCAGCGACAACTCCTAAGAAGGTAAAAGCATCATCAACATTTTTACTAGTGAACTCACCAGCGCACATAGACTCGACCATGGCTTTGGTCGAATAGTCTAAACCCTCATAAATAATTTCTACAAGTTTCATCTTATAAAATCCATGGTGAGGACACTGGGATAAGAGATCATTGAATCTCTCTAAAAACCTATAAAGAGACTCTCCCTCTTGTTGCACACTAGCACTAATTTTCTGCCTAACAGCTGCAGTTTTATGCTTAGGGTAGAATTTCATATAGAAAGCAGCAATAAGTTCCTTCCATGTTTCAATGGATTCAGATGGTAGGTTGTTCATCTAGGTCTTGGCTTTATCTCTCAAGGAAAAGGGGAACATCTTAAGTTTCAAAACTTCATCAGTAAGGTCTTTTATTCTAACTGTCCCACAAATTTCCTCAAAGTCCCTAATATGAAAATAAGGGTTCTCCTCATCTTTTCCTAAGAATATAGGTATCATCTGAAGAATACTAGGTTTTATCTCGAAATTAGCTGTATTGGCTGGCAATATAATGCACGAAGCTCGGTTGGTCCTAGTTGGGAACATGTAATCTTTCAAAGTTGTCATTGCTGGCACAACTGAAGTACTAGGGGTACTTTCTTCACAGAGAGACAGATTCTCAAAACTGAAGTTTCCAAAAACGGGGCTCTTAAAGAAGAGTCTTCGAGCTCCCCGCCTTCACAAGAAGAACTACTAGGTTTATCACTAATAAAACGGCCTAGAGTGTTTCTCTTCCAAGCCCGCTCTCTAATAACCTCGGGCATACACTAGAAAAACAAAAGAAAAAGAAAAGTCCCAAAAGGAAGGGAAGTTCTATGCAAACACAAACAAGGCTGACTTCACCACAACAAACCTACTGATTTCTAGCAAACAAAAAGCATGATGGCTCCACTTAGATTGTTTCTAGACCAGCTTCTAATCCTTCGAAAGGGAATTCGTTACAATTTAAGCAAACCCCTATGGAATCAATCCGAGTAAAAGTATGTTGAATATAGGCGAGGGAAGCTGTGTGGAGCTTTGATACCCAAGGCCTCACCGCATTACAAGGCGGCGCAGTCACGCATTCAACTCACAGAAAACATCATGAACTTCGAAGTATGCTTAAAAGAGTAACCAATATTTTTCGAACGACTTTCCTATTGAGCTCGTTACCCTATAGGTCTCGTACTAGTCAGTATTTTAAGCTTAGGTTCGCGTTTGGTATCGTTTTCCTAAGGCGGGCAAGAAGAGAACGATGATGAAATCCGAACCCTTATCTTGTATGGCCAGTCCTTTCCCTTTACTAGGAAATTAAAACAGCCGTATTCAGTTCCTCGACATATATTCACACAAAGGAAGACAGTAACTCGCTGACAGGGGATTCACTAGTGTTTCGACAAACTTACCTCCCGTTCCAGACGGGGGATGAACCGCTGAAGTCGACTCGGGCCACGACTCCTATGTCATGTACGAACCCGAGGGGCCGAGGCGATATCACAATCGCCGTTATTCTCTGCAAACAGTTTAATATTTAATACTACCCTTCCGTAGGGTTTAGAAAAAAAGAATGTCCAAAGTCCAAGTCCAAAGTCCAAAAAAAAAGGTGCAAAAGAAAAAGAAAAGTCTAAAAAAAAAATATCTAAAAAAAATAAAAATGTCTCTCTTTTTTTATTAAATAAAAAAAATCTTCTTCTTTCGCTTCTTTCGTATTGTCTTTTACTCCAAGTTTTTAAGTATTCACCAAAAGCTTTGGCAAAATATTCTTTCGCTCCAATTCCAAATTCTGTAAGGAAAAGACAAAAACCCAAAAAGGTAAAGAAGAACAAATAAAATAAAACAAATAAAAACCTAAAAAAGAAAAAAAAAATCTAAAAACTCTAGCCAAGACAAGTCTGCGTCGGCGACGCCAAAAACTGCTGTAGTTTTTACAGTGGTAAGAAAAGGGTTTGATTCTCGGACTTGTGAAGTTGATTTTAGACTTAAAATATAAAATTGATATAGCAAATAAAACAAAGGATGATGACAATATTGAGAGGTTACTGAGAATCGGGATTTCACCAAACTCATGTACTATGGTTCAATATTAATTCTTAGACATTTATAACTCCAAAAATGATAATATTGACTCTAAATCTTTGTCAAGGTAGATTATATAAAACATTAATTGTAAATGGTAAGCATGAGTTATCAAAACACCTAAGCTAAGCGTAACCCATCAAACTAAATCACAACTAATTAATTTAAAATCGTAGTTCAAATTATATTAAGGCAAAAGTCTTAAAAAGAATATAATAAAATTACCATAGTGTTGAGAATTGGCTTCCTCCGTCATCCCAGTGATGAGGTTTAGCTCCTTATGTTGTAAATGAATGTTATAAAAAAAAATAGGTAGCATCATATTTATTGATTCAACGTGAAAAGGATACAAAATTTATTGATTCCCAATCACTAATATTGCTCGATTACAAGAAATATGGAATAATACTCTCACTATTTTTCTCAATCTCCCCCCCCCCCCCCCCCCCCCCCCCACACACACACACACACACACACCAAGATCCCCCGAGATGATTCCATACGACTCCTTTTATAGTGGGGATTCTGAAATCCTTCCATAATTTTCTACATGAAGTGATGTCTTTTTTTATTTTCCGGCTAATGGAGTGACGACATGTGTCAGGACAATGCAAAATCCTCCAATAAAAATGAGCCACGTGTCAAATATTGCAGTTAGAATATTCTTTATTTGAAAAATATATTATTTTTAATTAATTCCAACAATAAAGAATAATATCTTGATTTCCTTCTATATTTTTCTTATTTTCTTCATTAAACCACATATCTTCAAATATCCTTTAATTATTAGTATCTTGCACATGGTCTCCACACTTCTACACATGATATGACACACTTCCATGCTTAATACACTCTCATAACCAAATGATTGACCCAATAATTCTTCATGTTTCTTCTTGGTCCTAGCCCACTTCATTTATTTCTTTTTGCGAGTAGAATTCCACATTTTGGTCCATCGAGCTTTATTTCCCAAAAATACCTACAAATACACAAAATAGCACAATAAGCACAAAATTGAGTACTAACATTACAGAGAATTGAGAACAAAATAGACACATAAATGCGTCTATCAGATACATGAGCAGAGATTCTTCTTTTGCCCCCTGAAACGCTTGTCACGTAGGCCCTGCGACAGTTATGAGTAGGTTGAATGGATAAAGAACATTCCATAAGAACAAACGTTTCTTTACACTCAAATTCTTCAACTCGTGGGCGTCCTTGAGGAATGAGCCTGAGATTATCTCTGAAGGTGTCTAAATAATCTCCCACATTCCTGGATACCCATTTAGAACCAATATTATAGATTTTTGACTTGCATGGTACAAGGTTCCACACAACATGTCTATGAAGTTGATCTAACTCATCATCCATGTTTTTTACCCAAGAGAAGTTGCTCATAGTTATATCAATATTTCTTGGTTCTAATTGAGAAGAATAACAACCAATCGGAAGATGTCCTTCTGTTTTGGTTGTAGAATCTTTTCCACGTTTAGAGACGATAGATGATACACACAATGAAGAATCACCTAACACATGTAGAAAAAAGGTACAACAACTGTCACTACACTATTGAAGGGGAGAGATAGGACAAGAAGTAAGATTACCCATCCCATCAGGATTTTTCTGTTTGGAATTTCCTGATAGTATCGTACGTCCTTTTTGAGTACACAAGGTTGCACAGTATTCTTGGAGCTATGCTCTAACACAAACTATTAGCTTCAAAGCAATTTTCAAGTGATCAAATGATCAATACGAAACATTCCAAGTCTACATCAAATGACTGTCTCACACAAATCATGTAAGATGTTACCAGACGATTTTCACATGATCATCTTTTGACTTTCTTCAAGAATAAAAGATGAACTTGGTTAAAGAGAAAGCTTACTAGCGAGTTAAACTCAACTCAAAATATCAAATGTGTATAAGATAAAGTCTATATAGCTATACGACTTTTTCCTCAATAGGAGATAGAGTAGAAATAAACTTCTGAGTGATAGATGAGTTCAAGTCTCCATATACCTTTTGTTGATGAAGTTCCACAAGCTCCCCTTAGTAGTTCTTCATCTTCAATCGATCAACGCCGTGAAGTATAGAGCTCCACTACATAATCTATCCTAATCCGAGACATAACTATAGGTAGGCTAGAAATCAAGACTTATAAGTTTGACAACTGAAATTGACAAAAAAGCTTGAGATAGCAACGCTTACGAGTTCGACTGAACAATGCTCTAACAAAAAGATGCTTCATAGTAAACGATAAAACAATCCTGAGGTAAATTACTAGTAGCAGCTGCAAAATATAACCAAACATGTGGAGTTATAACTGGTTGAGAATCCTAATTACTGTTTTGTATCTAATACTAATTTCATGGCAGTTCTGACAGTAGAATGGTGATTAAGAGCTTTATCCTAAACAATAATTGAGCATTTATCCCTTCAGATTCACCAGGTTATTGTGTACACACTTACATGTTTGGAAATATCATATGCATGTCTTAAACATGCAGGTTTTAAACCCACAACCGGGATTCACTATCTGGCTTTACCCCTTGTAATTTTATTTCTGAGAGTTGGGGATAATTAAATATGTCCGCCGATTCATAGCAAGCCAACAACTAATTGCAGTCTATAAATCTCTCACCTTCTCATCTACTTCCATGAATATCTCCAACTTGCACGTTTATCCATGAGAGCAGTACCAACTAAAGGACTCTTGTTTATAGTCTCCAATAAATCTATGAATTTGGCTCCATATAGTAGTAATTAGGGCCCTACTAGCAGAAGAACACTATTTTTTCATGTTTTTACTCTCCTTGATCGCAACTGGTGAAACACAACCAAAAGTTAGCTTTTCAAAAAACTCTCCAACTTCATCGGACTGGCCATAATTCACATGAACCCTGATTTTGGGCATACCTAAATCTTTCTAGGCATACAAAACAATAGTCCCATATTGGGTGACCTTATAAGGGGTACCCTATGGGTAGTTCAATAACCTGTATACCCTTAATACAAAAATCTAAAACCATTTTTCTAAAAAATCAAAATCAGTTTCCCTTACCATCTCTTCTTCTTCCTCCTCCTCTAGCCGAACTCTTCCCCCTCCTGCGAAAAAAAAATTCATCATCGTGATTAATTGTCGATTCGTAAAAATTT
Organism: Papaver somniferum; assembly: GCF_003573695.1. Lineage (NCBI taxonomy): Eukaryota > Viridiplantae > Streptophyta > Magnoliopsida > Ranunculales > Papaveraceae > Papaver > Papaver somniferum. The sequence continues at coordinate 200,172,524 of NC_039362.1, read as the reverse complement.
GATCGTCGATTAAACTCAATCACATAATGACTCGTACAAAGAAAAGCAGGGACTAGGCAAACCAAATCGTCTTCTAATCCATCAATTGAATAAGAAGAACCAATTGAAGATGAAGGTGTAGAAACTGAAAATCAACCACCAATTGAAACAGAAATTGAACCAACTGCATCTCCAACTCCGGAAATGAGGATAAGAAAGCAAGTTTTACAAACCCAATCTCCTATTTGATGTTTTTCATCGATTAAATGACGGTTACAGTGTTGGGTTCGGCTCAAAATTGAGTTGCGTTTTTAGCCGAACTGTTCTTCACAAAAGCTTCTTGTAAGTGTATATGAACAGTTCGGCATGAAATTTCATGAAATTTCAAGCCGAACCTAGTCACAGATAGAGATGCATAGGGGTTCGGAGTATTCGATAATCATAATATGTGCAGAACCTAGCACATTTACGAGGTTCGGCTATTACGATATTCTCAATATGTGCCGAACCAATAACAATATTTTAACCCAAAAAATAACAAATTGATGTTCGGCTCATACGATTTTCGAAATATAAGCCGAACCATTAATAAATTTTTTTCCGATCTATTCAGGATGTTGTTCGGCTTACTATGAAACTTTCATATAAGCCGAACTAGTGTCTAGCAAAAGGGTCGGAATTGAAAATTATAGGTTCGGCGCATGCAGTAAAAAGATTCAGTGAGCCGAACCGTTCATCAATTGGTAGATTCGGCTCATAGATGTGAGCCGAACCTCAACCTGTTTCGCCGAACCATGATCCAAAAAATCATCTAAACAACCTTTATAATTCTGAAAATTATCTTAATCACTAAACAAAATATTTAATCACTAATCAATATTACTAACACTAATACGTAAAGGGCAGATTTGCCATTAAAAAAATTTGGGGTTAAGGGGTAATCTGATTTTGCTATTTCACAATCTTTTTTTTGTCTTTATGCAGTATGCCTAGTAAGATTTCAGTATGCCCAAAATCAGGGTTCATTCACATACCCCAAGGTCGGGTCTGAGGGGTAAGCATGAAAAGGCCCACTTTGGGGCAACAAAGGATGGGGAACAAAAAAGATCATGCATATCTGGGGTGTTTTGTCTAATAAATAGTATCAAGGGACCTTTACATAGTTTATATAAAATACAAAGTTAGAATTAGCAATGTTAATTTGGACTAAATGGTTATGTACGAGATGTTTTCTACTTTCTTATTATATACATTATTTTTGTTTGGATAATCCCTAGGATTAGGCTAAACTAAATTTAATCTTACCTTTTGTATTTTTTATTTGTGTTTCTCAGTTTTTTCATACTTGTTATTATCTGATTATTATTGAATCAAATTTTTTTTATAAAATATAAATCCTTGATTACTTTTAATTTTGAAATATGGTTAATTGATTTTAAGAAATCAAATGTTGAATAGAATCACAAACATTTTTTTTTGTAGAATCAATTATACTTTTTGCATTCAAAATACTCCTATAAGATTACCAAACGATATGTAACTATTATCTATCATTAACAAAAGAAAAAAAACAAAATTTTCGGCCGGCCTTCAGCCGCCTAATCAAATTTAGGTATCAATCAACCTTCTTTTTTTTTGATATGCGAAAGCCGGACCCAGGCCATTATCCGAACCCAGCCAGTTGGATTGGCTCCACTGTCAGACTCAACACCGCCAAACACACTATACAACTAATCTATACAAACCTTTATGGCGGGGATTGAACCCATGACTTTCTCTTTACTGGAGTTGATGGGATACCACTGAGTTATGCTATTGGACCCAGGTATCAATCAACCTTATATACAAAACTTATTCCCTGTCTACCGAAGTTCTAAAATAGAGATAATGAACCCATACTGACAAAATGATGTAAATGCAACTAAGTTAATACTAATTTTCTTAATGGGGAAAACAAATCCTTCACTTCGCGGCAAAATTTTCTCAGGAACGACCCTGCATACCCAGACACAACTTTGAAACCAATAATCGTTAGGTTCAAGTAACCCAGCTGCAAATACCAAAATAAAAAACAAGGAAATACCAAATCATTCTTTCGTGAATATTTCTCTCTTTGCAATAAACCAATAAAACCCCTTGAACCGAAGGATATTTGAAATATTACCTCGGATCTTGAAGATATCCACTAGATTTTTGGATAACTCATAAATATCTTCAAGATCTTCAGCAAACCTCTGGTTAACTCATAAATTTCAACAAATATGGGATTTTCTTCAGTGAAAACATTGATGAGAATCATGATCATCAACTTCATGGGAGTTCAAATGATATCTAGGGTCTCCTCTTTTCACCAACATAAGCAAAATCAAGTCCTCAAGACTTGTGTGGAAAAAACAGAAACAAGATTTGCCTGGTTGGAAGAACAAATCCCTATCCTAGCAGGGAGAGTCACTCTGATAGAAATTGTTACTTCTACTTCTCGCATTTACCAAATGAAATGCTTTAAACTTCCCAATAAAACATGCCAATAGCTCAACAAAATACAAAAAATTTCTTCCGGGGAAAGGATGCTAACAATCCCATAAAATATTATCTAAAAGCCTGAGAATCTATTATTAAGCTAAAAGAGCTAGGAGGGCTGGGGTTCATGAACATGAAATTATATAATAATGCCATGGTAACTAAAATTGGATGAAGACTAGCCACTGAAAGGACTCCACTGGTCTAAAACTATAACGACAAAGTATTTGAAAGATAAAAAAAATGTTCTCAACCTAAGTACTGAATCAAAGGCAGAGACTCCTGAATTTGGAAAGATATCCAGAAAAGAATCTGAGACATCCAAGAATACATCATGTGGAGTATTGAAAATGGTCACAATCACAATGTCATTTGGGTGGCCATAACTGATTTTATGACAAATAGATGGTTGTTACTGACGAAGGAATATCTTGTTCCAACCTCATCAAAAACAAAATTTTAATATTTTTTTACATATTCGCTCCTAAAACAAGAAAATTACAAACATACTAAGCCAACCACGCTTATCCTAAATTCCCTTCGTCCCTATTCATTCACCTTTACAAAGTAGTTACTCTGCATCCTACTCCTCGTCCTTTTTTACTTCTCATGTTTTCGTATCACTTATAAGACAAATCTCTCTTTCTCTTCTCCAGAAAACGAGGTGCAAACACCTCATATTATAAATTAATATGACTGAATCTCAGAAATTTGAGTCATTTGCAGCTACTAAGTTTATGCAAATCCAGATATAGGGATGATGGAGGATAGCTTCTAATCCCTCGTTTTTGCGGCTACGATTTATTGGAAAATGTGGCTATGAAATTTATACAAGTACTTAAGGCTATGTTAGCTGCCTTGAGACAAGTCTCACACATGATTATTATAGGATTTGATTCAAAAGCAATCTTCCACATAAAAATCTTAGCCCAGGCATCCTCCTGTACTAAATTACTAGCTTTTGTTGTAAACAAATCTAAAAACAGTCAATATGTCCGAGTGGTTAAGGAGACAGGCTTGAAATCTGTTAGGCTTCGCCCGCACAGGTTCGAACCCTGCTGTTGACGGCATTTTCTTTTGGAGAACATGTCCAACGGATTATTGCCAACTAAAAATTGCTGGTTCACTTGAGTCCCAAGGACACGTTTTAAGTTTTGGTTTTGTTCAATATCTTTGTTTGGAGTTGTTGATAAAGGATGTGCATCTCCTCAGTCCTCGCCTAGTGTCTCTTCTCATGCTCACATTCATATAGTAACAACCTAAGTTTCACTTGTACACATCTCGGCTGTCAATAAACTGATGCAGCATACTCTCACTGGTAGTGCTAGGATTGTGGCATTATGAGGGGGTGACAACTTATGGCTGGGTCTTGAGTTAAGGTCCACAGAATTGGCATTGTAATTGTAAACCACTTCTGAGAGTTCAAGTAGAATATCAACGGTGTTGTAAATTTTGGAATCAACACCTACAACCCATCATATGCAACATCAGCGACAACAACATGGAGAAACAAGTGAAGAAAACACATTTATTTGAAACACCATGACTAGTAAGGTATATCTTCACAAGCAAAACAAGGAACCAGAATAAGTATCAAGTTTTGGTTCATAACATTGAGATTGAAGCTGCTAATGTTGAGTAACCCAGGTATCTCAATGGTGTTGATGATTATGACACATCCTATTCTGATCAGCTTGTTGCGCCTGTAGTTATAGTCATGATTTTAGTGAAAGTAATAATATAAATCTAGGACTTCAGAGAAAAGGGAATAGTCCCACATGGACTAGCAAGCGAAACTCTCCTCAAAATGCTCTGTATAAGACTAGGACTCCACCCTCCCAAACAATTCATGCAGCCGTGCGGTAAGCACATAGCGAACTATTCTTTCGCCTTTTACTAAAGAATACCGTGTACTTGCCGTTTTTAAGCGGCATACGCCTATTTTTGGAGGGTTTCTCTTATCCTAGAGGAACCCAACAACTCTCAATACCAAATGTTTTGTTACAAAGGCTTAATGACTTTGTCCAAGTATGCTTGTCTGTTCTTACTAGGGGTGAGCAAAAAGACCGCGGTTCGGTGGATGATATACGTATCCAATCCACAGGTGAAACACAAACTGCTAGTGAGATTCTCAAATCCGCACTTTTAGCGGTTTGGTTGCGGGTGGATTTTGAAATCCGCAGATTCATCCACACCCAGAAAAATTGAGTTTAAGTGTTTTAGATTAGATTAGATATCTCTAATTTTGTTTACTGAGAGTAAGAGGTTCGTCTGCTTCAGAGAACATTTAGATCTGCAAAATCTTCTTGAAGAAACTGAAGGTTTTGAAGCTTGAAAACATGGGGTAGACTACATACTCTTCAATTGGTGCGTTGTGAGAACTACTGGCAAAAGAAGCTATGCCCTCCTCTTGATACTGAATATAAACACAAAACACGGTAGCAGTTAATTATCCGCCAAAGGTGGTCAATTGTGGACAAGAATCCTGCTAAAACACTAATCCACGAAATTTATCGTGTTGTTTGCCGATTCATAGAGGAAATTATTTGCCTGGCGCATTCGTTTTCAAAAACAAGGTGCTGCGTCAAATGATTAAAGATCACTACACTACACTTATCAGTTGCAGTGTTAATTAAGATTGCTACCTAGTAAGTATATATTGTACTCGTAATGTTGTGCAACAAAACTTTGGCATTTGCTTCATTGTTATTAATTTATTATCATGGGAGTGAGACAGTGAGTTAACATAAATAGAGAAATCAATTACCCATACAAAGGGATTTTCGCAGATAGGTGCAAACTTTTTTTTTTTGATACTAAATCCGCGGCTATTCCGCGTCCGGTCCGCATCACCCGTTGATCCACGGATGTTAAATCCGCGGGTGATTAGGTCGGACGCGGTTGAATTTTCCAAATCCGCAACTTTGACAGATTGGACGCGGGTGACCCCTAAACCGCATCCGTCCGTCCGTTGCACACCCCTAGTTCTTACATAAAACATGAAGCTAAATTATTTTGGAAAGCAAAAGATAATTGAGCACCCATTCATGTGGTAATGAGCTGCCTGGAGTCTGGACACTCATAGTCACGGAGAAAATCCTCCTGAACTTGGTTATGAAATGTCAACATATTGGAAACCAGTTCTCATATCTTTCTAAATTGTCCTTATGCAAGGTCAGTATGGTTACGTGTGAATATTAACATATCAACTGTTTTGCAGGATTTCAATTCTTTTCATGATTGGTTGGTAAGTTGGTTTTCAAGCCACACTAATACTCTGGGTAACAGTTTTGAAGATGAAGGTTATATTCGTAAACTTATGTGCACCGTCTGGTACATTTGGAAGGACAGATGCAACTTGGTTTTTCAAAATACAGAACCAAATGCTAATAGTACAATATCTAGAATTCAGACTTTGTTTCAGCAGTGTACCCTATCCTATTCTACTGCCTGGGAAAATGATAGCAATCATGCTATAGTAAAGACCTGGTTACCTCCTGGAACTGATTATGTGAAAATAAACATTGATACTTCTTATATGTATGATACTAAAAAGGGAAGTGTTGGACTGATTATTCGGGACTGTGCAGGTACTACACTAGGGGTCCAAGGTGTTAATCTAAATGAGGAAGTGGAAGCAGAATTTGGAGCTGAGTACTTTGAGTGCAAAGCTTTGTTATTGGCAGTTGAATGGATGGAGCATCTAGACTACAAGAAGGTGGTTTTTGAAATGGATTGTGACAATGTGGTGAACTCTCTGCAAAGGGTGGATTCTCATATACATTGGCATAACCAACATTTGCTTTCAGCTATTAAGAATAAATTTTCTAGTTTCAATTTCTGGTTTTGTAAGTCAGTTCATAGATTGAGTAATAGTGTGGCTCATTCTATAGCTGAAAAAGCAAGACTTGAAGCCAATAACTTTATTTATATGAACCACTATCCTCCTGATATCATTAAAATGACAGGAGATGACTATGTAAGTTTTTAAACCATTTAATGAATAATCCTTTAGTATCAAAAAAAAATAAAATAAAATATTGAACAGGGCTAAGCAATGCAGCTGATCCCCAACTTGACTACTACTCCCTTGAGAGAATGATGTCAATGCCACCAATGGTCCCTAAAAGTAATAAAATTAAATCAAGGCTATAAGGAAAAGTTGATTATAGGTTTCAAGTTTAAAGTTCCAACTCACCAAAGAATGTTAGTGCACTATCTCATCCAATGACCAATGCCTGGCGTGATCAATCGTCAAGTTTTTGTTCAAGATAAACTGCAATCTGAAATGAACAAAACAAATCTGTAAATATTTTCTAATAGAGTTATTTTCAAATCTATTATCAGGATTTCAAATTGTCAGTTATCCGTTTGCCCTGGAGGTGAGAGAGAGAGAGTGTTCTTCTCTCTGGATGGCGCTCCCATCATTAACATGAAACTGGTTTCATCATGTGCGTTCTTCTCTCTTATGGTTCCCACATAGAAAGCTTTCACGTTTGCCTGGATTTCAACCTTTGTGGAAAATGAAAATGGATTATATTTGATTTCTTCAGGACAAACTGTAGAGAAGTTGGATTGCATTATACATGTTGTCTAGATAACAAGTTACTTACTATAACTCACAGCCAGCCTGAAGTTCTCTCAAGGAGTCATCATAACTGGAAGTGCTCCTCAATTTGATTTATTAAACTTCCAAATTTGGCCAAAACATAATTCAAATAGTAGTACCTGGCTGACATTATATACTCCTGGTACTAGAATTATGGGAAAACACACACACACACACAAAAAAAGAGCAATTCAAATTTGGTTAACACAGGCCATTTGTACAAAGGAATTGTTTTGGTCACGAGTCTTGTGCTTTCAAACCAATTCAAGAGCACCTGAATTACAACTTCATTCAAAAAAATCCACATCTCCTTTATCTTTGCATTCAGAACGCTAAATGCTAAGTCGGGCTAAAATCTTGAACTGAGCGCATAACCACTCAACCCAACTGCAGTTTCAAAATAATGATATTCTGTAAATCCCTTCTTAATTATGTAATTTAGAAGGGATCTGCTCTTCATGCTATAGCATTTAAAGGGGTTTTTGAAAAAATTGAAGTCCTGCACCCAAGGTCTAGCGTACCATTTTGGAGGAACTCCAATTGGAAGATTTTTCTACTTTCAGAAAACGGGGTCCCGTAACCAAAATGAAAACTCTTTTTCACACTCCACCCAAGGTCTAGGTAACTTGGATAGACACCATGAAACCGTGTAAAGGGTTCGGTGACAACTTCCCAGCCAAAATCCTAATGATCGATCTGTTGTAGTGGTAGACACTGAAGCTCTGCCGTCTTACAGAAAACTGGATTGTTAGATGTATAAAATATTTCTGTGACTCTCAAATACCATTTTCCCTCATTATCGAACACCAAAATGTTGTGCGAGCGTAAAAACCTAGCACCATTAATGCACTTATACTGTTAACTAATTCTGTAGACTGCTTTTCAGAAGTTACCAATTCAAAAGCAATCATCTCCCACACACTCCGGTACAGCATGGCTCGTACTGTTGTGAAAAAGATTATTAATAATAATCAGCAATAAACAGAAGGAAAACAAACCTATAAGAGGAGCTTGAAATGCGACTAGAAACCATACTTACCTGGACGGGGTCTATGGATGATCAAGAAGGGTCATGGCCTAGGTTAGTGACTTCCATTGCACTTTGGAAGGGTGCTCGCCTAAGATCTCCCCACTGAGGGAGAGTCTACGTCATAATTTGTTCCATTGCACTGCAAATACAAACTTTAACCAAATGATATGCAGTTTCTCCACGCGTTGCACTACTGCAAAGTCCTGGCAATGTTAAACATTTTGGATTCGGAGCTCTCAAAAAATGACTAGCACTAGTATATCAATTATGATTTTCGTTTTGTACATAGCGAGCCAATTTAGCTTAAGGCAAACCATCTACTGAAGAAAAAGATCTATTTTCATTCAACTTGAACTGCACAGCCTGTGACACTCGATCCAAGCTGAAAGTAGGGGAGAATACATGGAGAAGAATCAATGAGGTGCCCACCTTATCTACATCACAGACTAGACGAAGAATAATCCAGGTTTGAGTATTCTGATACTTGTTCCCATGTTATAATAGGTATGGTCTGATACAAATACATCTCTGTGCTGGAATTGCGTAAGAAATGTTAACATTTTGGACGCCTGTTGTTGCTCAGCGTTTGTGTCTGTGCTTTCGAAACATGTCTAGTTAGCATCTCAATAGAAGTTATTTTTGTAGAGCGTTCCAATTTAGCATAAGGCAACAAATTGAAATGTACCAGACAACCAACCATGAAAAGGTCTACTGAAGAAAAACGAAGAACTAGTTCTAGTTCATTCAACCATGAGAATAGTATAAAATTCTTTCCACATTGTGCTTGTAATATAACTTGTTGCAAAAAAAAGAGTGAGCTCATATGGGCGGGCACAAATTCTTCAGAGATTGTAATATAACTTGCTCAAAAAAAAGAGACAAATCATCCGGGCACAAACAAATTCTTGAGAGAGAGAGAGATCTGAAAGTTATGGGAACCCTTTCCACATTGTGCTTGTAATAAATATCATTGCTCGGAAGTTTAGTGATTGTCTATCATATTTAAGCAGATAAATTTCTTTCTAACAGCGCAATGCGGGACTATAAATAACTTGGGATTCCTGACTTTGAATCTTTAGACTACTGTATCAGTATCTATCAACTATCAAGTCTGTCTTGCCTTGGCCAGTGGAGAGGCTAATGATGCATCATCTCTTGGTCTAAAATTAATTTGGTATGAGATGAGTTCATGTAGAACCTTGAATACTAGCAAGAGGATTCCGCATTGGCTTCTGGTTTATTTATTTAAGCCTCTTATTCCGGTGATTAACTAGAGTTTTTGTGGCATCGAGTACTAGCTTATCTACACTACCCTCCAATTTAACTTCAAAAGTAAATTGATTGAATGAGAAAAACATTGGGAATTTTAACAAACTGCCACACTTGCAAATCCCGATTCAAGAAACTGCCACCATTTTTTCAGAGTTTATTTAATGCCACAACCGTTAGCACTAACGCCTTGGACCCACATGATTGGTAAATTTTTTTTGACTTTGTCAAGATTACTTACACGTGTCTTATATGGACGGCTCAAGATGTCGTGCACGAGATTATTACACGTAGCACATGCTAAATGACTACTTTATCCTTCGTGGGATTGAAAACAGTTTGTATCGTTTCATTTTTCTTCTAGTTTTTTCTCTTTCTCTCTGTCCGCTCTGTTCTCTAGTGGAAGAAATTAGGGTTTGAGTCAGTTTTCAGCGGGATTTTGCTTAGGTTTAGTGTCTGAGTAAAGGATTTTAGTAAAGATCGAGATTCAGAACAAGAAGGGGAAGGACAAGCAGCAGGTATGGTATGATTGCAAACCCTAATTTCGTTTTTCTGGGTTGAATTAGGGGTTTTCTCTTAGGTTTCTGTTTCTCTTTCTTGTACTTTTTTTCTCTTGCTCTATGTCCGCTCTGTTCTCTAGTGGAAGAAATTAGGGTTTGGGCCAGTTTTCAGCGGGATTTTGCTTAGGTTTAGTGTCTGAGTATAGGGTTGGAGAGCTGAAGATGAAGAAGAATAACGGGAAGGACAAGCAGCAGATATGGTACGATTTCAAACCCTAATTTCGTGTGTTTGATGAATTGATGAATTTTATTTTAGGAGTTTTCTGTGTGAAGTGTGGAATTTTTAAAACCCTAATTTCGTGTGTTTGATGAATTGATGAATTTTATTTTAAGGGTTTTCTGTGTGAAATGTGGAATTTGATGAATTTTATTTTGTTTGTTCATTTGCAGTGATTATACATATTATTCATATAGAGATATCAGTGTGTTTGATGAATTGTATTTTGTTTTTTACAGTGATCATACATATTATCCATATAGAGATATCAGTGTGTTTGTTTTGAATAGTAAACTTAATTTGCTATTCCCTCACATGGATAGAGATAGAATTGACCTTAAGGAATTTGAGCAGATGTTGCGTGTTAAGTTGCATATTGATGAAACAGAAATTCCAAATTTATATTGGACCATAGACCCATGTCTGCCTGAGTATTTGATTACAAATGAAGACTTGTTTAAGTTTTGGGAGCATGCTGTACCTGATGATAAAGGCTTCATATGTCTACGAATGAGTGTAATGAATTCAGAATTTAGGAATGATAATGACTTCATTAAGGCACTATTGTAGATGAATGTCACCAGTTGATAACTTTAATCATGATTACTGGGTTGATGAAGTAAACAACACTGCTGCAGGGGATAACACTGATGCAGGGGATAAGGCTGATGCAGGGGATAAGACTGATGCAGGGGACAATAGTGATGATGATGAGGACAATGTGGTGCTAGAGAACACTACTGTAGATGAATGTCACCCCATTGAAGATCCAAATGCTCCACCAATCTTTGACAGTGATGAAGAGAATGATATTGATTATGAAGATATTGTCAAGACATACAAAGTTGGAGATGAAGGCAGTGATTCAAGCAGTAGTGAAGAAGACAATGAAGAAGGTATGCTATTACTGTGTAGTGTTTATAATTTTTTGTTTATTTTTTACATGTACTAACACTTTGATGTTGATTGCAGTTTCTAATGATGACAAGAATAATGATAAGGATAATGATGGTCCTGAAGTAAATGATGATAAATATTGCATCTAGAGTACATCCAGGGACAAACCTTAGACTCATGACTTCCTTGTTCACATGTTGGACATAGATCTGGGGTAGTTTGCTGTCTAAATTTGCTGCTGCTGCTGCTGCTCTTGCTACTACTACTGCAACTGTTACTACCTGGAGAGTTTATAACCTTTTGGCTCATTTTTATGTGTTGAACTTCTGAAGAAATTGAGTAATGAAGAGTTTGGGATCTTCATTAGTATATATAGAGCTTCAAGATGATGAATAAGACCGTTATAAATCCAGGTAAAATATGGATCGTCGATTTTTTCTCTTAGATTGATCCCACGTGTATTCCGACCGTTAGCAAATCTTGCACGTTTTTCTCACGTGCACCGAGTCACGAGTTAACTCACTACTCTATAGCCGGTTTAACTCAATCCCAGTTAACTGATTAACTCAATCCCTGTTAACTGATTCAGGGGCTTCTATGTAATTTTGTACGGTTTATTTAATGCCACGTATGCACTAATAGAGACCAACAACCGTTAACCGTTATCTCAAAAAAACGGGATGAAAAAAGTCAAGAGTATGGCATTTAATAAACTCTGAAAAAAACGGTGGCATTTTCAGAATCTGCATATTGGGAGTGTGACACTTTATTAAAATCCCCAAAAACATTCTGGATTACAAAGGCAAATCTGGACCGCCACTTAAATAAGCTAATTTAGTCAAGCTTCGTTTGTATTTGTAGATTAATTATATGAAATTCTTATTTGATTGCTTATCAATGGATAATACTTTTCCGTCCTGCAAAAAAATTTATCTATCAATAACATCAAACCAGAAAATAAAATTGAGGTCATTGGTATGTTTGTGTGCGTCCGCTATCCAAATTTTAACCTACAAAATGTTCTCAGTTGGTTGTGAAAATAATGTAGCGTTCCCATTTTCCCTCTTCCTACTTGCAAAGCTAACTTCTGTTGCAATTGCCAAACCCCTACATCAGCTTAAACCGTCAAACAGTGTAGAAATAAAATCAAGCGACACAAATCAGACATTAACAAAATCACAGTAGCCCCAATATCACTATATCACCAAAAAATCTTCACAACAGAAATAATTTGTACAATACCAATTTTACCCCTGGACGAGGATAAAATTGTCTATAAAGACGACTTCCCCCCTCTCTGTACTCTATACTCTTCCCCCCCTTCTCCCTGTTTCAAGATGCTCTGTTTTTTCTCTGTTTCAGAGAGATCATAACCTTAAAAAAAAACACTCGTTAATGGCAGAATTATAAACCAAAACCCTACTCATCTTCATAAAATCTTAATCTCTTTTGATCGATACATAAAACCCATATCTTAGAGAGACCTCTCGAACAATCTCATTTCAAGAATCATCTTTCATTGGATGATCATTGTCCATTCTTTCTACATACAGATAGAAATTTACAGGAAACAAATTTGATTCGTGGGTGATTTTACTGTGTTTTCCACCAATGGATAAAGGGAAAGCTAAAATGGTTGAAGACGAGAAAGAAAAGGAGGAGGAAGAAGTTCCAATGGATGTTGATGGTGATGAATCAAAACAGTGTAATGAAGAGATTGGAGTTCAGAGTAGTAATCAAAGTGCATTAGATACAATGAATTCTTTGCAGAGTTCTTTACCAACTACGTAAGTACTGATTTTCTTGATTCTTGATTTTGGGAGGGCATTTGCCCCCTTTTGAATAATGAGGATTAATGGTGGTGAACCTTGATTCGGAATAGGTTTCAATAAAATTTAGAGATATAGGTTTGTTTTTCTTAATAATTTGATTCAAAAGATTGTATCTTTTTGATAAATTTAGGGTTTTGGAAGAAATGGGTTTCTGAATCTTGATTCAAAGATTGAATCTTTTTGTTATATTTAGGGTTTTTAGAAGAAATGGGTTCCTGAAACTTGATTCAAAGATTGAATATTCGAAGTTTTAGTCTTTATTTTTGTTCAATAAAGGATCCAGCATAATACATGGGGGGGCATTTGCCCTTTGAAAGCCTATCTTGTTTTGTACTTCTAAAGGCTTGAGTTGTTTGATTGCAGGAAAGGAACTGCAACCTCAGATGAAGCAAACCCAAGGAAACGCAAACCTGGTATACCTAACTTTTTCAAGTGTGGTGAGAAGTCTTTGAAGACAAGTAGTGGTGAAGGACGAAGAACAGAGATGTATAAAAGAACAGTACCTCCAATGACAGATGCAAGCAGTCCCAAAGGCAACACTGAGAATACGGATTCGTCAGCAACTCTTGTTCAGGATCGTGCACCAAAGCCTCCACCAGGGAAGTCGAGGTTCAGTCACGAGTCATCATCTTCGTCTCCTAAGCCACCTTCTTGTGCATCTTTCACTAGTCATTTGTTCGCAGATCCATCTAGAGCAGTTGGCGCTGGAAAAGGCAATAGTAGGCTTGACAACTCTTCTACACGGGAACATGTATCTGGATATACAGTTGTCAAAAGAGGGCGGTTCACGATGACATCTTGGCTATCGTGTTTTCAGCCTTCAACTGCTAGTGGTGACAATGATCGTAACAGAAGGCCTAACAGCTCTTCTACAAATGCACAGTCTACAAATACTGCTGCTGATGGTGCCAGTGATCGTAATATAAGGCTTAACAACACTTCTCCAGATTTGTCCTCTGCAGTTGCTGGTGATGATGCTGATCGTGATAGAAGGCCTGACAGTTCTTCAAGCTCGAGTAACAAAGAAGGGGACGGTGCACCACAGAAGTAGCTAGCTGCCGCTACTCTATTTTAGCTTCACATTTATTTCTCCCACTGCTAGTTCTTGGTTATCAAGCTAACTGTGATGGATTGGTCCCTTATATGATGTTGAACTCTCTCTCTGCCTCTAGGATATAAGATAGAAATACAACACTTTTTTGAGATTCATACTTTTCTAGCTCAAATGAAAGAACTGATACTTCCATTTTTCAATTTCAATTGATTTACTTGTTCAGTAAATAGTCGACGATTGTCAACCTGCACAAAGTTGTTTAAGTAGAGCTTTATTGAATGAATTTTTGTTAGAGAATGAAATACAAGCTAGTTCACATACTCTGGGGTACTTCAATGGATGTCAGAAATCTACTATACAGTATTTTGCAACAGATTGTATGTGTTGGACTAAGCCGTAAGATTGAACTAAGCCGCCTGTAACACCTGCTGCCCTGAAACACCCATGTTGAACTCAACTGGCTAAAGACTGGTTGACAAACTCTTGCAAGACTGAACCAGGTTACAGGAAACCCCAGTGTTGGAATTGCCTCAAATTCTACTTATCTGTCTATGAATCTCCTGTAGAAAAATGGTGGAGCCTCAAATTATAAGATGAACACCAAACACTGACTATGATTGCTTGAGACAATTAAGCTCATGTTTCCCCCGAGACCTGACATTACGAAATCAATCATCCTTTCTGCACTTAACTAGGTCCCCGAAACACCACCACCAATGCTGGAATTGCCTAAAGTTTAATGTATGTGTCATTCTCCGATTATGCATCTCCAAGTTCCCTGCAGAGAAATGCTGGAGTCTTGGACTTCATGCGCTGCAGACTTCATCACTATGATGCACTTCCTATACATTTTCCGCAGGTAAATGCGGATCCTCAGCCTTTGTCCCTGTCAAGCAATTATACATAATCAGTGTAGGAGTTCACCATCTTGTTGTGGTTTAGGCTTGTGTTTTCAATTTCCTGTAAGCATTCAGTTTTGTTTTCCTGGTTGTTTTAGTCATTTCGTATACAAGATCAAATGGAAAACACATTTTCTATCCACAAGCATTGGTATCTTCCTATACATTTTCCACAAGCATCAACACACAACCAATTTTCGTGTAAATTAAACCAAATGGAAACAAGACTAGGACATAAGTTTATCGCATCCGTCAAACTTCCCCCATTCAATTCTTCAGATTTTCTTTTTCTTCGATTCCAACCTTAAACTCAATCAGTTTCATCACAAAACACTTCAAATTTCTTAACCCCTAATTCTTAAATAAACTGGAATGAACCCAAATCCAAATCTCATAGAAAGTACATCTCCATCTCAAATCTACTAACAAACCCATCTCTCTAACTCCCAAATTCCTCACAAAACACATCACCATTAACCAATTCATCCCCTTCAATGTCAACAAAAATTAGACAAATTTCTCATCACCAATGAAAAATCAACCATTCCTATCAAAATCTTCAGCTCCATCCTCCTCCCAAGTATACCCAAACATGATGTCTACCCTCCCTTACAAATGAAGAAGAAGAAGAAACAAATCAAACCCTGATATGACGAAGAAAGGAAGGGTTTTGTGATGTAACATGTGAGCACAGAGAAAGGGGTTTCGAATTTCCTCCATCGATTAATATTATCCTGTATCAAAGAATGAGCACAGAAATTAGGGTTTTAGAATCGAACTTACAGGTTTTAGGGGGGAACTGGTCTTCTCTGAGTTCACTCGGGTGAGAGGATATGAAAATGTAGAGATTCTATTCCTAGCTTAATTGGGGGCCAAACATTTTAATTGGGGCCTTGCACTAGAAGACAAAAAAAATCACCCAATCTTAATTTGGATCACCCCTTAAAAAATATTTTTAAAATGACTAAAATGTCTCTAAATAATTAGTGGATTTAATTAAAGTTTAGTTCTTTTCTTTTTTCCAGACTTTTTTGTCTGCAATTTTGTGTCTGATTTTTTTTTTGGCCCAGATCTGTATGAAAAGTCGTCATGATATTGAAAAATTTCACTGACAACCCTAAACAGTCGTTAATTTTTCGACTGTTTAAGTGACGACTCTAAACTGTCGAAGATTCATTAATGGCGGAAATGTACGACAGTTTTGGGTCGTCATAAAAATGATCAATTCCCTGACGACCCTTTGGAAGGGTCGTTACTGTTTTGGTTATGCATTTGACGACTTAAACAGTCGTTAATGTTTTAGAAGTGTCGTTATAGACTGTCGTTAATCTTTAAAAATAGTCGTTAGTGTATGACAGTTTAGAGTCGTTATTGTTTTGATCATGATGTATATGACGACCCTAAACTGTCGTTAATGTTGGTGAAGGGTCGTTAATGAGGGTCGTTACTTGAAAAAAAAATATTAATCAAGAATAAAATAGTATATTCATCTTCCGATTTTTACACCCCTGAAAAATTTGGGGGGCAAACAAAATTCCGTGGCCCCCAATTAAGCTAGGATTCTATTCTAATGACGGCAAGTCTTTCAAATTTCAAGGATATAAATCCGGGCGTGTGCTTGAAAATGGGCCTAAGGCGTGTGTACCTATCCATATCCCGATACTAGCAGTCTAGCATTCTGTAATGGGCCTAATGGCTTTGTACACGTCGTATTACAAGAACGATCATTTGGGGCATACAGGATAATTTTTGGGCATATACAATAAGACAAAAAGGGGTTGAAAATAATATTTCTAGGCTATTCCTTATCCAACCTATTTTCATAAATGCGAAAATACACTTATGTGATTAGTGTTAAATTAGTATTAATTTGATTAATTAGTTGCTAATGATTGTAGTTAGTTTAGTGTTAATTTAGGATAATAAATTTTTTTTTTAAAGATAGTGAGTTATTTTAGAAAAAGAAGAAGGAGGAAAGAAGAAGAAGAGGAGGAGGAAAAAAAAAATTGTTCTTTGTGATCTTTGTGATTATTGAGAGATGTGTGATACAAATTCGAGTGAGGAAGGTGAATCTTCATCACGTAAAGCTAAGAAAATACATATCAATTACGATGGAGATCCAAACATGGCTTATTTGTTGGGTTATGAAAATGATTTTACCCAAACTCAACTTTTTTCTCAAGCTCAAGATGATGATGACTTTATGGAGCCAAATCCCAAAGATGAGTACATGAATGAGGAACCCAATGCTAATAAAACACAGGTATGGTTGTAGACGTTGTTTAATTTCCGTTTTGTAGCTTGATTTCATCAAAAGTTATGATTTTTGCAAGTAGTTCGGCGCAACAGAGTTTAGTTCGGCGGATAAGATGTATGCCGAACCTTAATAAATAAGAACAATTCGGTTTATGCGATTGAGATATATATACGCCGAACTGTCATTCAATTATTTTCGCGCCAAATAATTTTCATGGTTCGACTTAAATATGATGTGCTAATATAAGCCGAACCTTATACAAAAAAAATTATGAGTTACAGTGTAATGTTCGGCTTACAATCTATCCAGCCGAACATTAATTTTTGTTTTCATAAATTTCAAATCTTATGGTTCGGCTTATAATTTAGTGCCCAATAAGCCGAATCCATGTTTGACAAGTAGTTCGGCTTTATAAGTCAAACAAGAATTAGCCGAACCTTTAGCTCGGCTTTCATAGAGTACTGCGTGTGAGCCGAACCTGACCCAAAACCTGTGCGATATTGTTGTAGATTGTTCCTGAAATGGAAACTATGGAGGATCAACCACCGCTTGTTGATGTCATTCATGAAGATACTAAAGATCACTTCCAAACTGACTTGGTAGGTAACGCAGTTTATGTTTTTATTAATTTTCAAGTATGTTGTATGCAAAATCATTAATAAAACTTAATTTTTGTACTTGTGGATATGTAGACGTGGAAAACTAAAGAAAAAGTTGTTAAATGGGTTGAGGAACATGCTTGGAAAATCAATTGCGTCCTAGTTAAAGGTAGACACAGCCCAAAGGAGCGGATTGAGATGATTTGTGAGAGAGGTGGGAAGAAAGTAAGCAAGAAGAAAAAAGGTGTGTCGTATGTTGGGAAAACCGGGAAAAAATATAAGACTAAAACAAGGAAGATAAATTGTCCCTTCAAGATTGTCTTAAATTGGAACATAAATGAAAAAGTTTTCAAAATGAATGAAGATATGGATTGCCGTCATAACCACCCACGTCCAAACGATCTTCATGGACATTATAGAGCCGGAAGACTCAAATCTCATGAATATGCGGAGGTAGATAAAATGACACGAGCACTTATGCCACACAGAAAAATTCTTAGCAAGTTGAAGGCGGATGATAAGAACAACAAGACTACGTTGCAACAAATCTATAACGCGAGAAGTACTTTGAGAAGAAAGGATTTGCAAGGTAGGTCGGTGATGCAACAAAAGAAGAACTATGCTTGCCAAAAGAAATTGGATGAATTCGGCCATGTGACTCACCTTTTTATTGCCCATCCGGAATGTGTGAAGTTGGCGTTATGCTTCCCACAAGTTCTCATATTGGATTGCACTTACAAGACCAATAAGTATGAGATGCCTTTGATGAACATTGTTGGTCATGCATCAACCAAGTCACCTTTCACCGTTGCTTTTTGTTTTTTGCATGATGAGTTGAAAGAAATCTATGTCTGGGCATTGGAACAAGTGAAGTTAATCTTCCGGGAGGATGCTCTTCCAAAGGTCATTGTAACCGACCAAGAGGCGGCATCAATGTTTGCTATAAGGAAGGTATTTCCGAACGCGCAAAACTTTCTTTGTACCTTTCATGTATGGAATAATATTAGGAAGAAATGCCAACCGATAATTCAGCCGCTCAAGTTGAAAGAGCTAGAGGTGATTGCTAAATTACCGGATGGAGAACGAGAAGTGAAGAAGAAACAATTCAAGAAAGCATATGAGGCTAATGAAATGATGTGGGCATGTTTCTCCAACGATTGGGATGCTTTGCAATGGTCAATCACCGAATAAGTGTATGAAGAAAGTGTTGCAAAACTCATTGCGAATTGGGACGTCAAATACCCGGAAATTATTATATATTTACGCAAGAAATTCTTGGATACCAACAAACATAAATTTGTTAGTGCATTTAAAAACCACCACAAGCACTTCGATAACCAAGCTACAAGTATGGTAGAGTCGGCTCACTATCGTTTGAAGAGGAATCTATTTGGGTGCCTGGACACGTTCGTCATGATATTTGATGCAATGGAAGACTATTTCATGAGTGATGCCATAAGAATTAAAACGTTATTCTAAAAAAGTCTAATGATGAAGCATGATGATTTCCCGGAATCTTTCCGCTAATTCTGAACGCGTACGATGTTTAGGATTTCCATCTAACCGAAAATGGAATTCTTTTACTTTTTTCTAAATCATCGAATAAGGCACATCAGGATGTTCACCATAAATACGATAAGTCTGTATGAAAGCTCTAACAAGCAATTTATCATCTTCTACGGTGAATGGTTCCATGAATTAGTATAGAAGGGAACAATGAGTTAAGTAGACCCAATGCTATGAATATAATACTATATATAGAAAAGCCACAACGGATCTATTTTTTGGACAAAACAAAAAATAACAGTTGTATTTTACAGAAATCAATGTAATGTTCGTCTCATATAACGATTTCGTTATCAACTGAACTTGTTGAATTAAGGGTTCGGCTTATTCGAGTCTAGCATAATAAGCCGAATCAGATGCGCAGAAACCTAAAATTTGTTAAAGAAAATGGGTTCGACAACTACGAAAATAATAATTTGAGCCGAACCATTGAAAAATACATTAAAACATATTATTCAAGGTACTTAACCGAACAACTGTATTTAACAAAACATAACAAACTAAGTGTACTTCACGACTCATAACAAAGAAAGTGTACTTAAGAAAGAAATAAATCCAGTCATTCAAGGAAGTTTACACATCCAAACATATAGTTCACTGACCACGACCTCTTTTCCCTTTAGGACGTACATTCTCGTCCTCTTCACCAGTTGGCCCGCCCCTAGCAGCTCGACTTGAGCCTTCACCTTCTTGTCGTGGCCTCTTGCTCGTCGGCTTTTTTTTCTGGTCTATTCGATTCTTTTCCTTTGTTTATGACTGCATCCCACTGGTTGTACCAATCCTCTTGCTCCTCCACTGTCATCTTAGTTTTGCAAGAAATTCTTTTCTTCAAATTTCTTAACAACTCCTTACCCGCCGCAACCTGGTTCCATATGTTATGTCGAAGAAATTAAATATTTAAGAATTAATAATTAAAAAAGTAATAATTGAAGACATCGCTTACCATTGTTTTATACGCCTTTTGAATGTCCACGGCCTTGGACTTCTTTTTGGCAACCTTTGCCTTCTCCCTGTCAGCTACAACTTGGCTTTCTCTATTAATAATAAGGGGATGTGAAATTTCATTATGCCAATCCATGTAGCCCGACTCAACTTGAGGAGGACCATCACCCAAAATTTGTAAGTGATTCATATTTAATTTGTTGGCTTCCAACCTTCTACAGTAATCTAAGGTTGGTTCTGGATCATATTTGGGGCACCACGAAGAGGTGGTGCTTTTGGTTCCATTGGAACCCAATGCCAACAACTTGAACTTATCGTTAACCACTGGGAGCGTTTGGATAGATCCTAATTGACGTAGTACTCGACGAGGATCATATATTACAAAACCACCAGGATAAAATAAAGGTCTGTAGTACATACCTATCGGCACATGATTATCTTGAACAACATAATCTTCTTGAACATCTGTCAAATATGGGTCAAATACGACGTCACTCCCATCCAAAGAGTCTAACTTCTCTCTCAAGTCAATAAACTCTTGTTTCTTATTTCTTTTCTTGGTTTCCTCATACTCATATCGATCAGTTTTTGGCATTGTATTAACCCAAATTTCATTTACTTTGGCCAATTTCAATTTCGGAAAATGGTCATACACCCACACCTACATAAATAATGCAAGAATGCTCAAAATATCCTCCAACAAAGAAACTGAATTCCTATTGTTAATCAAGAATTATGGGAATATTCACAAAAAAAAATATGCTTGGTTTTCCTCTAAACTATAAGGGTTCGGCGCAAAAGTAAAAATAAAGTATCCGCCGAACCTTCACAGTACAAGGATCGGCTTGTATTGTAGGTTTACTTTTGAGCCGAACTTGACACTGAACTACCAATATTTTGTTTAAAAAAAAATTAACAAAAAATTCAAATTTAATGAAGATAATTACATGAAGCATAGTGAAGTTTCCTCCAATGTTTGGAGTTGCCAACCTAGATGCTTGTGCGAGTTGATTGAGTAGGTAAGCAAGTGACGTTGTCCCCCAAGCATAAATGTTAACGGAGTCAACATCCTTGAAAAATTGGAGATATTGAGCACTCACCTTGTTCCCATAAAGGTGTGGAAAGATATCTTTTCCAAGAGTGTACAACATATATGCTGTTGCAGTTTGCTTCACTAACTCCTCAGTCATCACCAACTTTCCATCTTTAACCCTCTCTGTTGTATCCGAAAAATAGTTTTTCAACCTCAACAACTTGAACTTCTTGTTTTCTTGTTGGGTGCACCTTTATTATCATGGATAGAAGTGACATCTCTCACAGAACAGCAAAACTCTACTTCGGTTATTGATCTTGGCCAACCTAGAGTTTCCTCCGCCAACTTATACAACTCATCCCAACTCATATTATAAAACACTGCATCCACGCTTTCACCGGTGACACTAAGGCCCGTAATCTTATTCGCGTCGTCAGGAGTGATTGTCATCTCACCAAAGGGGAGATGGAATGTGTAAGTCTCAGGAGCAAATCTTTCGGTAAAGGCGGAGGACGTCACTCTATCACATTCCTGATGACCATATCTAACGGCAAGCCATAAACCAGAGGCTTGCAATATAGCAATCACCTCAGGTACCTCTTTAAACAAATCCCTATGTGCATCCCTTTGATGTCTCAAAACTCTGACTGCACGACAATGGTAAGGAGTCTCTTATATCCCCTTAGGACAAGATTCTCTGTAACCAATCAACACTTTTCCTCCGTCGGCTGGAAGACCTTGTGGTAAACCATCCTCTCGTGCATCTATTACATCATCATCAGGAATGTGAAACCCAACAACACGAGGTGTAGCATCTTGCTTCTCTGGTTTGTTGTTGTTCTTCCACTTCAGGTTGTTCTTCCACATCTGGTTGGTCTTCCCGGTTTTTCATTTTACCATTTTGGTTCCTATATATGGTACAAAAACATAAATAAGTATAATTCTACATAATACACAACATATCCTTAAACCCAGCCAAACGATTTTTCAATTAAAGGTTCGGCAGCTAATAAATTACATCCTATAAGCCGAACCTTTCTCTGTGTTCCGAAAAACCCTAGGTTTTTTCAATTAAACCTAATCTAACAATACAATAAAATGCATTAATCAACAAATTAAATGGTTGGGTTTGTATAAAATACCTTCTAATCCTCATTTCCGGGGTTTCTTCTTCACTTGATTAAACTTCTTTGTCAATTTCAGTTTGAACTCCTTCTAACGGTTGTTGGTCTTCAATTGACGGATTAGAAGAAGATTTGGACCGCCTACCAATTGCTTTTTGTTTTACACGAGCCATTTTATAGTTGTGTTTAATCGACGATCAAATTTTTATGAATCAACGATCAATTTCGACGATGAAATATGATTTTAACCGTTTTTCTCCGACTTGGTTTGAATAGAGAAGAGGAGAAGAACCGAAGAGGTTCTTTTGATGTTCCTTATGCTTTGACCCAAAAGAGAATATTTGCTTTGATATCAACTTAATGGTAGTATAGTAATTTACAAGATTCTAGAATATTCTAATACTTTGCAAATAGTTCGGCTCTTTATAAAATCTCAGTTTAAGCCAAACAGGATTCCTTGGGTAATTATCGAGTGCCAACAATTTTGTTCAGCTCTAAACTAAGATGGAACTAAGTGCCGAACTTATTACTAAGAGAACAGTCGAATGTCACCAAATTAGTTCGGCTGATACACGTTATACACTTATAAGCCGAGCTTTTTACTTAGAAAATTGAGGAATGTCAAAAAAAGGTTCGTCTAATACGTATTACATATTTATAAGCCGAACTTTATACTGTAACTTACGAATCGCAGTGCAGTGCAATCAAAACATAACATTTCACTTAAACATAAAAGCATAACATTGTAGTTAAACATCGAAACATTGTACCGAAAACCAAACACATAACATTGTTTTCTTCAAGTAAATAAAATTGTGCTAAACTCAAACAATACTTAAAAACCAAACCATAAAAACCTAGTGTACTTCAATTTGAACATAATCATCTATTGAGCACGACCTCGTCTTCCACCAGCACGACCTTTTTTGCCACCACTTCCACTCGCACCTTCACCTTTGTTGATTACTCCATCCCAACGGTTGTACATATATTCTTGCTCTTCCACCGTCATCTCCACATTGCAACCAATTTTCTTCTTCATAGTCTTCAACACGTCGTTACCCCCAGCCACCTAATAAAATTTAGTTACAACATATAAGCAACAACATACAAAAATATTGAAAAAAACTTTAAAAGTATGCACTCAATATACCATAGTTCGTCAAGACTTCGAAACATCTTCAACCATGCCCTTTGTGTTCTTCCCCGTCTTCGGCTCCACTTCCTTTTGTGTTCGCTTTCCCCTCTTACCATCTACCAAAGCTTGACTTTCCCTATTAATGATTAAGGGATGTGAAATTTGGTTATACCAATCTATATAAGCCGGGTCAACTTCACAAGGATCTTCACGCAACTCTTCTAAGTCAACCCAACTTAATAATTTTTCTTCCAATTTATCCCAACAAGCAGTGGTAGGATCGGGATCATATTCGGCATTCCATGAACTTTCTGTACTCTTTGTTCCCTTTGAACCCTTGGGCAAAAATTTGAACTTTGATTCCTCTAGCACCAGAATCGTTTGGATAAATCCATATTGACGGAGTACTCGACGGGGATCAAACAATGTAAAGCCTTTGGGATAAAACAACGGCCCATAGTACATCCCCAATGACATATCGTCATCCTCAACAACTTCATCATCTTCTTCATCCTTTTTGTATGGTTGAAATACAACTTGTTCAGCAGTCAAAGAGTCTAAATTTTCTCTCAAAGCTTTCAAGATTTCCTTTTTATTCCTCTTCTTATTTTCCTTGAAATTCCATTTGGCCGAGGTAGGGAATGTATCTACCCACTTGTCATCTTCCTTGGCAAAATTCAATTTCCGGAAATGGTCATATATCCATACCTGCAAGAACAATATTAAAAAAAATCTCAAAAATTATTTATTAGGATCAATAAAATTGGTTCATGGAGGTTGTCAACTTTGGGAAACAGAAGCAAGTTCGGCTTATGTTCAAAACACAGTTAAAGCCGAACCCAACAGGTTCAGCATAAACAAAAACGATAATTTTAAGCCGAGTTTTGTCTTGAAAATGGAACTACAATGTGTAAACTTGCCTAAAGCATTGTGAAATAACCTCCAATGTTTCTACTTGTTAACCTTGAGGCAGTTCCAAGTTGCTCGAATAGGAAAGAAAGGGTCGCGGTTCCCTAAGAGTACTTGTGGCAGCTTTTCAAATCCCTTAACAATTGAAGGTATTGAGCATTACACTTGTTTTCACTGTTATCGGGAAATATAACACTTCCTAAATTATACAACAAATAGGCGGTAGCAATGCGCTCTAGCAGTGACCTCGTCCATAACCAAGTCTCCGTTTGAAATTTTCTCTTTTCTGTCTCCAAAATATTTTTCAAAGCGGTGAACTTTATTTTCTTCAACTTCTTTCTGCTAGAATCCACAAACTTCACCTCTTTAGCAGCGCAGGCAAACTCCAATTTTGTCTTGTCTTTTGGCCAACCAAGAGTTTCCTCAGCCAGTACATACAACTCATCCCAAGTCGTTTCATAAACTGTTGAGTTCACATTTTCCCCATTCATTCTAATACCACTAATCTTCTGTGCATCATCAGGGGTGATTGACATCTCACCAAAGGGGAGATGAAATGTGTAAGTCTCCGGACAAAATCTCTCACAAAAGGCTGAGTTTGTAACTGCATCAAATTTCTCTTGTGCATATAAAATAGCAGGCCATAAACCAGAGCCTTGTACTAAAGCCACCACCTCAGGATCCTCTTTGAAAATATCCCAATGTGTGGCGCTTTGGTGTATAAGTACGCAGATTGCATCCCTGTGATCTGGAGTCTCGTAAATTCTCTTCGCTCATGACTCCTTGTAGCCAATCAACACTCTTCCACCATCTTCCGGAGACCATGGGGCAAACCATCCCTGCGAGGACGTATCACATTATCCGGATGAGGAATGTGCTTACCTGTCTCCCTTGATGTAACAACTTTCTCTTGTTCTTGTTATTGTTCTAGTTCTTCTTCTTCTTGACCTTCCTCACCAATATCTTCATCATTGTCATCCTCGTGTTCTACAAGCAAATAGAAAGTCGTGTCAATTCCCCTTTTCCTTGCATGTAAGTTCTTTGTGCCACCACCTCGAGGTTTGAGAGTTTTTTAGTTAGAAGGAGTCACTTCCATTGTTCTCCTTTTAAGATTGGATTTGAATTTTCCCGGATGGGTGCTAAAACAGATGAAAAACCTTAATTAGTTTTCCAAATTAAATAAATATGATTCTACTACACAATGTGATAACTCACCTATAAGTGGACAAGTTTATAGGAAGTTATTGGCCATACACAGTGTAAAGTTCGGCACATACGATATTTATCAATATGAGCCAAACAAGGTGCCCAACAATGTTAGCCATGGTCACACAAAAGTTCGGCACATTCGATATTTATCAAATTGAGCCGAACAATGCACCCAACAGTATTATATCGGTTATTAAATAATGGTATTCAAGTTCGGATGATTATCATACAAATATTTTTGAGTCGAACTCAGTGGTTCGGCTCATACAATATTCAAAATATAACAAGCTTCCAGCCGAACTGTTCTTCGTCTGTATAAAAAAAAAAGTTCGGTTGCTAAATTTCAGCCGGACACTACTTTGAAACTAACAAAAACCTAGAAGAATCATCGATTACATATCATAAATCAACGAAATACGCAAAAACAACCAATGGGTTTGTGGGAAATACCATTCTATGTGCAATTTTAAAGAATCAGCCTCTATTTCTCCCTCTCCGGCACCAATCGATCCACTATCCTCTTTATCTCAATCTTTTCCAAAAACCCTAGATTGAGATGCTACAGAAGCAACAACAGGATTCAACACCGTATTTCTAGGGCATCGCTTAACACGAGGTGCGATGTATGTGTTTAATCGAGAACTTAATCGAACAAAGAAATTTTAAGAATTTTCAGAAATTTTGGAGAAGAAGATGAGAAGAAGAGGGAGAGAGAAGTGTTTTTGGTTTTCAAAACTTTAATTTTTTTTTTTAAAGTAACGATTTAGTGGATTATTGAGGGAGTTAATTAGTGGGTAACGGTTAATTGGTTGGAGAGTAGTTAATTAGGGGATGGGTTAATTAGTAGGAAAGTTTTATGATTAGAATTTAATTAAGTAGAAGGGTAGTAGTGTAATTTAAACTATGTAAGGGTATTACAATAACTTTAGCATCACTAGGACACCCCTTAGCAGTTTGCATTGGATAGAATCATAAGTCTGTATGCCCCAAAATTATCATGTATGCCCCAAATGAGGGTTCTTGGTAGTTGCCATGAATTACAGGACTTCAACTAATCCAGTTCTAGATGAAAGTCCATACAACATCCAAGAACATAATGCTTTGCTCACAGGAATTCCTTCAAATGAAGAAATACGTATGACACTGAAAGCACGGAGAATTGGAGTGGTTCTAGTCCAGAAGGATTTCAAGTTGGTTTCTACAAATCGACAACGCATTGTTGGTGAAGATGTCTGCTTGATGGTGAAAAATTTATTTGAAACTGAGCATATCTTAAAGCAAATTAACAAGATATACATTTCTCTAAAGAAGAAAGCTATCAATATTAGTGATTACAGGCTTATTGGGTTGTGCAACACTTCTTATAAAATTATCTTTAAAGTTCTGATTTACAGTATGAACCCACTTACGGAGAGAATTATCTCACTATTTCAAGTTTCCTATGTTTTAGGAGATTGATTAGTGATAACACGGTGATTGCTCAAGAAATCATCCATTCTATGAAGAAGAAAAATGGACAAACTGGTTGGACGACATTAAAGCTAGACATGTCTAATGCTTTTAAGGTACTTCAATATTTTGGATTTCTGATGATTTATGTGATCTAATCTATCAGTTCATCATCAATACTTCTTTACCAGTCATGCTTAATGGTTCACCATGTGAAGAATTCTCCCTTACAAGAGGAATCAGACAAGGTGATCCTCTTTCAGCTTATCTCTTTATCTTAGCAATGGAATATTTCTCAAAGCACCTCACAAATGCTCATCATAAATTTCCATAATAGGTATTGAACTGCCTGTTTTAGATCCATCCATTAATCATTTGTTTTTTCAAGATGATTGCTTGATCTTTACTCAAGCAAATATTTCTTCAGTCAATAATTTGCTAGTGTTACTTCACAACTTTAGCTCTCAATCGGAAATCTGATTAATTTTGAAAAATCTACATTTCATTTTATAAGAAGACTAAACCTGAGGTGGCTATACTGGTGTTAAAATTATGAGCTTTAAGGAAAAGTATTGAGGCTCTCAATTTTTTTTTGGTCACTCAAAGCAAGAATCTTTCAAGTCCATTAAAGAAAATTTTGAACAAAGATTTTCTTCATGATCAAGTATTTCTCTTTCTCAAGTAGGTAGGGGCACTATGATCAAACATGTGCTTAACTCTGTACATGTTTATCAGATGGGCACCTTTTAGCTTCATAACAATCTTGTTCACCAGTTAACTACTATTGAGAGGAAGTTCTTTTGGGGTTATAACAATAACATGGTATCTAATCCCACTGCTTGGCTTAAGGTTAATTTGTAAACCAAAATATATGGGTGGTTTAGCTTTCAGGGATAGCCAAGCATTCCCAAATTTCTCGTCTCTCTAACTCCCAAATTTCTCAGAAAACACATCACCATTAACCAATTTGAACAAAAACTAGACAATTCAAAAACAAGAATCCACGAATGAACAATCAACCATTCCTATCAAATATTCAGCTTGATCCTCCTGCTAAATATACCTAAGCATGATCCCTACCCTCCCTTACAAATGAAGAAGAAGAACAAACAAATCAAACCCTGATATGACGAATAAAGGAAGGGTTTTGTGATGTAAGATGTGAGCACAGAGAAAGGGGTTTTCAAATATCCTCCATTGATTAAGATGATCTTATTCAAAATCAAAGAATGATCACATAAATTAGGGTTTTAGAATCGTACTTTTTTTTAGCGGGGGACTAGACTTATCCGAGTTCACCTGAGGATATGAAAATGAATATTTTGTTGGCGACAAGTCTCCGAGGATATGAAAATGAATATATCCGGGCATGTGCCTGATATGGGTCTAAGGGGTGTGCCTATCCATATCCGGATACTAACATTATGAGACATATAAACCGATGTACTTGCATCATGTAATGGCTTTGTACGTTGTATTACAAGCAGAAACAGTTGCCATGAATTTTACCTTTTGGAATCTGTCGACGAAATGTTACAAGATCATACCCATGGCAGTAAACCACGATGACCCTGATGCAATGGATTTGTTTATAGATTTAGTTTAAAGTTCTAACTCACCAAACAATGTGTAGCATGATCGATTTTATTGTCTCGTTTGTGCACGAAATCAAATGTAGCTGGAAGATTGAAGTGTACCATCTTATCCCATGACCAATTCCAGTATGTTTGGCATGCTCAATCGTCAAATTTTTATTCAGGTATAAGATAAAATGCAATCCGAAGTGAACACTACAAATACTCAAATCTGTAAATGGTTTTCTAATAGAGTTGTTGATGAGTAGTACAAGATGTGAAGCATCAAGGGTAGCATGGGCAGGACTGTATCTCCTTACTCTGGTATTAGCGAAAACATATGCCAAAGGCCTAGGTTAGCGACCTCAATTGCACACTGAGGGTTCTCGCCTAAGATTTTCCTAACGAGGGAGAGTCTACGTCATAATTTGTTTCTGAAGGGTGGAAGCGTCCTTTATCAATGGCATGCTACGGGCCAAAATCGAGGTTTGAAGGTAGACTTACATCGGGCACCACATTACAGGTTGATCTGAGACTTGTAGTCAAGTTCAAACCTAAAACTATAATGGACATTGTATCTATTCATCATAAGTACTTCATTGATATATCTGAACATAAATATTCTCATACATGGATGCATTAGGGTTCCGATAGTTGGATAGCAATGATACTTGGGATTCGATCAGAATTTTTTTCTTATCTAAGATTGATGCACGGCTGGAGGAGTCCACCTACACTCCATGCTCTCTGAAATTTAAATATTTTTGTACCTAATTCAATACTTCTAGTTTCATCACTTTGGTGTAATTTGCACTCAAATTTTCACTAATGTTGGACAATAACTGGTGAGAAACTTAATTGTGGTGTTGGCCAATTTTGTGAACGAAATCACTTCCTCACGACGGAAAGAGCACTTTAGATTATGTAGGATAGTTTGTATAGGAGTGTCGTTGCATTTCTGCGAGTAGCTTAGATTGCACATGACTTATCCATTAATACTTTCATACTTATGACTATAACTCATCAAGTCTAAGAGTTTCTCAACAGAAACAGTATTCAAGTTGTAAACTTCTATATCATGTCAGGAAAGTATTGAAAACATTCTGAGATGAGAGAACAATAGGCATACGAACAATGTAATATTGCCACACAATTTAAATTGAATATACAAAAGCATAATCAGTGATGTACCTGTTTTCCCGATCCACTAAATCTTTTATCAGATTAACAACCGACCGTAAACCTCTCTTCCAACGTAACAAAATATTTTTATTGAAAATTTTAGTCTTTGATCGTCTTTATTACTATTTGAGTTATTTTGAGTACTTCAAAGGTATCCACAATATCATTAATCAAGAACTATTATCTCTACCTCTATCCAAGTATGTGCAGAGAAGTGTTGTCGATGTTTGCGTAGTTAGCATCCAAATTCTCCTTCCTTCTTTTTGCACTGTGTTAACTGTTCAGACTAAGCTTAAAGAGATAAATACATGTAAAACAGAAATTGATCGTATTCCTACTCATCCATATAGGAAGGTAAATATGACTTATACATTGTATGATTTTTTTCAGCTGCAGATGGGATAATTCAACCACCTCTTCATGATCTTCAAAGAAAGGAACTAGTTCCGGTCGTATGGGTTTCCTGTGTTGGATACGATCTATTGTCTATTATTTCCATCATCATGGTAATGCTCATGTTCCCCCAGCTGGAATGGTACTACGTGGTTGTATTATACCTCCTTGATTCATCTTTAGGTTTTTGTAATGCATTTGGTTCGGGTCTAACTGATATGAACATGGCCTGTAACTGATGCGTGTCGCAAGTACAAAAAATTAATCAAGATATTTCCCACTAATTGAATGGTAATATAGCGGTAGTAAGAGATCGTTCCCACAGAGAGCTGTGTAATTGATAGGTTATTTATATTAGCAAAAAGGGGTTATAAGAATAAAGAAAATAAAATAAAATAATAAGAAAGAAAAAAAAAGAGATGATCAAGGAATCCTTCGCCATTACCAAGCGAAAACTAGATTAATATACTTATTTATCCTCGTTAGAACCATACATCACAAACCGTAGGAAAGCAGTTAGAGCAGTGTTATCCCCAAAGTTCCTTATGTAACCGGATACCGAAGTGCCCGCATATGAGATTCCATCCAACCGAACCACCAAGTAGTAGCGCACTCAAGGTGTAACCCAATCGGAAGCTTTAAGTTATGTGAACTTAGGTTGATCCTAGCAGTTCGACTCTTAGCGCAAGGTCCACTTACTAGTGTTTTCTTCACACACGATTGCTCCACAGAATCCCTCTGCGAGGTCACACGTTCTCTACTTGTGCAAGGATTATTCAAAAATTACACGGTTATCCTAACCCTTTACTAACAATAGAATGATCAAAATATTAATCTAGCGTGCACTCCAAACAATCTAATTAATCAATCATAAACCCTAAAAATAGTGAAAATAAACGATGATGATAAGAACTCCAATAAAAGATTTATATATTTAATAAAGCTTCACGCTTAAGACATTGAATTCATCCTCAACCAACAAAGATTTAATTTCTCATGATTACACAATTACCCGGTTTCCCCTAAAAGGGTAAACCCTAGAATATTTTTTGAAGAAAAAAAAGTATATTATTATATAAGATCTCTTCTTAACGCTTTGAATGTCTTCTTATATAGAACTCTCAAAGTTAGGCTTTAGAATCCTTGCGGGACCCTGTTTCCTTGAGTTGCAAGTCAATTTCGCGTCCAAATATGTTCCATGAAGTTGTCAGGTTCGGCTCATAACTTGCTGACCTTTCCCGGACGAACCTGACAAGTGAAATTTACTTCAGGCCATCACCAGGTTCGGCTCACTTGATTAAATTACTTTTAAGCCGAACATCCTCCTGTATACTCATCGAAAATATTGATTTTTAAGCTTCAGGTTCGGCTTACTCGAGCTGATGAAGTTACTAGCTGAACCTCTCTCTGTAACTTCAAATCTTTTAATTTTGTTTTGCCCATCACTTCTTTGTCTGATGTCGGAATGACCACATTCTTTTTGCGTTCTTTTCGTATTCTCGTTGTCTTCAAGATGATATTAAAACTCTTAGATTTGAATGAGTTGAATTTGATCCTTGGCCATTCTCCATCAATAGACTCCAATTCCTTGCTCCTTTAAGCACTTCGTAGCTCCTCTTTGGATGATTCACCTGATATGACACATAAACTAGAAAGTAATCATAATAACAAGTAATGTGCAAGATTTACAGCTAAAACAAGTATGGAATTGACATTCTAAACATGTAAATTAAGCAGTTATCAAATTCCCTACACTTAGCTTTTGCTAGTCCTCGAGCAAACTACTTAAAGTACAACAACTCCATTTCGTCGAGGATACATATGCACTTAGAAAAGGCAACATGCTTTTAAACCCCTAGGTGTCCCTAGTGGACGAATTATAGTCCCATGAGGGATTACAAGGGGTATACCCACAAAACCTACTCCAACTTCAAAGTGTTACAGCATCCCAAGCATCCAAAGAGCTATGAGGACATAGAGTTTTTGCATGCTAGTAATAAGAAATAAGAAATTCTAAAGAACATATTCTCATTCTTAAATGTTGGTGAGAAATAACCACACCATAATGAGAGAACGCGTGTTTGAGAGCGATCAATAAGCATTTCTCCTCGACTTCTGCCTCAATGAAAAGGGTTTTATAATAATTGCACTCAATAAGACGATTTTTTTATGGGTCTCACATGTGTGCAGGTAGGACTGAAGAGAGAAATCCTACACTGGTTGAATGGTAGGAAGGAAACCTTCAGAATTTTTTCTAGAGGCCCCACAAAATCGTGGAAAATAAAAAAAATCTTTTTATGATGATCTCTATGAAAGGAAATCAACCACTATTGCGAGGATGAGAGTACTTACCACCTTC
The DNA here is from genome assembly GCF_003573695.1 of Papaver somniferum. NCBI lineage: Eukaryota > Viridiplantae > Streptophyta > Magnoliopsida > Ranunculales > Papaveraceae > Papaver > Papaver somniferum. The sequence continues at coordinate 200,139,924 of NC_039362.1, read as the reverse complement.
ACATCCGATCGGCAGTGACAAAAGCACCACTCTCACTGCATCCAACAAAAACGTAGTCTTCAGCTCGTCTTCTTCATCTTTTCTGTCTTCGTCTTCAACTGTTGATGATAAACTCCTGAACTTCGTAGAACTTTGACAATTTGTAACTCTTTTCCTCAATTTCCTTGTTGCTTGAAACTTCCTTATATATTTTTCTTTCCCATGACCTTAATAAATAAAAACAAAATAACAAATTTTTCTCGTCCTTTTTTTAAGACAAGAAAAATAATACAAAAATAACAATGAAAATGGCCATGGTGAAGTACTCTGCCGCTTGATTTTTCACAACTTGTATTGTCCCGTATCATAAACTTCAATAACTCTAGTCTTTTGATTTTCTTTGCTCTTGTACTTAGTCTTCCACTTTGATATAAAATTCCGCTCCTTATACGTAAGTCTTCAACATGTATATAAAAATCTGCTCATTGTATGTTGCTTTACTTGGATATGAAATTTGCTCTTCCTTGTATTGTTGCTGGTAAAACTTAAACGTCCTCAACTTTCCTTGTAGATTTTGATGTCGCTCCACTTGTTGATGATGATGGTGTTTCTATGGACCTGTTGTTGACGAGAGAGAGAATGGTGCTAACTGCAAATTAAACTACTAGAAGGTGGTTTTCATCTATAGACGTCACCCTCATGATTGACAAAATTAGTAATCAAGAGGATCAAAAATAGTGCTGAAAATGGTGTGAAGTTGGGTAACTCGCCATTCTACCCGGAATAACGTACGGTGACGTACTCAAAAGAAATCTCTTTAGTCATCTGCAAAGAATTTTTGGTCAGGTGCCTCTGTTGATTTGAAAATAAGTAGTCTCCACTAATGATTGATCAACAACTCTAATAATGCATTTCCCTCTGCACCTCATTTTCCACCGGCACGATTAAATCCATTATTTAACACTCTAACAAGTAAGAAACCCGAACGTAGTTCCCTAACATTCCCAAGTTCAGTTATGTCGGTCAGAAATCTCTATATAAACATACCTAGAAGTATGCTAGCGACTCTAAAATCTCTATAAGTTGGAGGTTTTATGCAAAAAAATTGAAAAATTTCACTCCAAAAGCTAAAAACTCTATATGCAAAATACTCCCCCATACTTAAACTTTACATTGTCCACAATGTAATTAAGTCATTCAAAGTAAAATAAGGTGGGAAATAAAAATATGGTATGAAAAACTAAAAATAAAAGGATAGAAAATACAAAAAAATGGGTTGCCTTCCATTCAACCTTTAGTTTAACGTCCTCAACCTAACCCGTTGGTTATCGGCCATACACCAACAATCTGAAAATATGGTAGTCTTCGCAGAAAACAATCTGCAATTCTAATAATAGCTTCATGAAAACATTAACACAAGATGTAAACATTGAAGCTATCACTTTATCGAAGTTTTCCCCACACTTAGTTCTTTCTACATTTGCAAGTGGACAGAGAACATAAAATTTGATTTTTTTCCACATATGCATTAACGACAGTTAACTATTTACTCAAAAAAACGAGACGAAAAAGACCAATGGGTGGCATTTTATTAATGTTGAGAAAACCAGTAGCATTTTGTTGAATACGATTTTGAATGTCTGGCATTTTATTAAAATCTCCAAATAAAATTCTTGAAGAAAGGGTGTACAGTAGAACCTCGATTAATTAGATCTCGATAAAGTAATTACTTCGTTAAAATAATAAAATTTTCTGGTCCAACAAAGGTTTATACAAGCTAAAATTTTAATTCAATAAAATAATTCGTTAAAGTAATAATTTTATTTGGTCCCAGGTTATTACTTATCTTTCTTAAACTTATAGGTACATCTTTCTTAAACTTATATACAGTAAAACTCTATATATTGATATCCCATATATTAATAAACTCTATATATTAATAAAAAATTTAGTCCCAACTTGTAAAATGATATAGAAAAAAACCTCCATATATTAATAATCTCTATACATTAATAATTTTGTTTGGTCCCAAGTGTATTAATATATGGAGTTTTTACTGTATGTCTCTATTATTAGTTTATCGAAGAAGTTTTAGAGTGTGTTTGCTTTTTGCTAACTGGGGATCTGGGTCTGTCATCCGACCGACTCGGCCCGAGTCAGATGTCAGACCGTTGTTTTATTTATTTTGAGTCAGACCTAACCCCTGAGTCGGACCCGTTTGAGTCAGGTAATAAAATTGCCCTGATTCATAAGAACAAATCATTGACTCATATTTTTGAGTCAGATGAGTTTGGTATGACTCAAAAACCAAACATATGGAGTCAGATCCAGATGAATCAGGTGATTTCAGTCAGATCTAGACAAATCAGATTCAAATGAGACATGTGAGTCCGGAGAAAACAACCACTCTTGCTGTAATGCTAAGTTTGTGCCGGCAGGCCAGGCACGGGTTAAGAGAGAGCTGGTTCACTTGGTTTCGTTTTCTTTTTGTGAAGGGCTCACCAGACAAAAGCGAGTTTTGGCCCTTTTGGGTTTAGTGAGTTTTGTGTTAGGGTTTTTGAGTGCGATAACAATTTCCCCCCTCTCTTTCAATGCTCCCCCTCTTCTTCTCATTTGTCTGAAGAAATAAGGAGGGTCTGTTAATGGCTTCCTCGATATCGAGCTCTCCATCTAGGTTGCAGCACCTCTCATCTGCTGAAGGAACTAGTGGTCCATCTCAGTCTGACCCTGTAAGTTTATGTTTACTTGGTTTTTATTATTAAGGATTCTGAAATTGATTGATGATGTTAGGTGTTAATCTTGATTATGGAGTGTTGTTGTATTAGTTGTTGTTTATCGAAATTAAAGAGAGTAGGTTTTTCATATTGTTGAGTAATTCCCTTCAGAGAACAGTTCATGCAATTGTTTAAAAAATTTGGGGGTAAGAATTTACTGTAACCATACTAAAGTAGTTCTTATTGTTTCCCACAGCCCCCTCCTTCAATCAAGAGGTTCATTGACACTGTAATCGAGACACCACTCGATGATATTGGCAAGCCTCTTTCGAACTTCATATGGAAGTACAATAAGGTTTGAACAATTTCTACTTCGGGATTTGTATATTGTACCCAATATTTGTTTGCTTGCTTATTCGAAATTTTTGCTTTCAGGGAAATTTCAACCATTGGAGGATGCTTTTTTCACATTTTGGAGACTACTTCAAGGCACGACTTTCTCTTAAGGAAGATTTGATATTATCAGAGGAGCTTTCGGACTCTTTCCCCAAGAGTAACATCATAAAAGTTTTGAATGTGATGCAAAGAATTATAGAGAACTCCCCAAACAGGAGTTCATTTCCTGAAGTAGAGGTATTCTTCAGACCATAGGATCATTCTTAGTTTTCTTATATTATTTGTGAACTTGCATCAACATTTTTTGAATTGTTTACTGTACTTGTTTTTGCATCAGCATTTCAAGCTCTTACTCGCATCAACAGACCCTGAAATTCTTATTGCTACTTTGAGCACTCTCTATGCTTTAGTGAAGATTAATCCATCAAAACTACATGTCAGTGGCAAGTTGATCGGGGTTGAATCGGTTAATAGTTATCTTCTCAGTCTAGCACAAGGATGGGGAGGTAAAGAAGAGGGATTAGATATATATACATGCGCTACATCACACAAGAGAATAACACAAGATAAGAAAGGTTCTGAATCTCAATTTGGATTAGGTTCAACCCTTCATTTTGAACTCCATGCTCAGAACACTACGAGAAGCAGACTCATAGACATTTCTGATCTGCGTACAGAACAAGAAGATGATCTGTTACGGTTAGAACAGTTTGTCAAAGATAACAATTTACCAAAAGAGCACAGGTTCTCATTGCTGACTAGAATCAGATATGCTCGTTCTTTATGCTGTCCCCACACCCACAGCCTCGAAAATTATGGCACTGTTTCTCTTCTAGCATTTATAGTGCTTGGTTCAGTCGAATGGTGCTGATGATGAGATTAAGGCTTTCTTTGCGAATGAGCCGGGGTACACAAATGATTTGATGCAGATTGCTCTATCAGAAGAACCTATACCTAATATCATCAAGACCTATGCTGTGCTTGCATTGGCTGCACAGTTGGCTGCATATTTTTCGTCTCATGACCGCGCCCATATATTGAGGGGATCAAGCATTATCGCTGCTGGGAAGAGTTGCACAGATCTTATGGATGTACTTCAAAAGGCTCTTAACAAGTCGTCCGATTATACTTTGGTTGACGCACTTCTACAGTTTTGCATTGTCCATGTTATGTCCTCTTCAAGTTTAGGGAATGACATTGAAATGATCAGAAAAATCATGCATGTACTGGTAGATACTGTTAATTCTACTTCTATACCTCTGGGCTGTCTTGCTGCCAAAGCTGTGCAGAAACTCATGGATTGCAGTACTGCAGATGTTGAATCATTCAATATTTCGGGTCTAGTAGAATACTTGGCTGGTAGGCTGCACCCCGTCGTACATGAAGACGCAGTTGATGATGATCAGAAGCGCCTCATCAAGTCTTTACTCAAGGCCCTTGGATCTGCCACCTATGGCCGTGGAAACACTTTAATGTTATTAAAGAACGCTCATAATGACAGTTGGCCTACGTATTTGTCATTCATATTTGCAAATAAAGAGAAATTTGGAGGAGATGTATATTTCTCAGCAGTGACTGTTATGAGTGAGCTCATCCAGAAGGACCCGAGTTGTTTCTCTAAATTATATGAATTGGGTCTTCCAAATGCCTTTCTGTCTTCGTTAGCTGGGATGATTCCTTCAGCAAAAGCTATAACATGTGTTTCGAGGGGGCTAGGTGCCATCTGTCTTGATGCCAATGGCTTAGACGAAGTGAATACAGCTCAAGCTCTGGAATTCTTTGTTGATATCTTCACTTCCAGGAAGTATGTGTTAGCGGTGAATGAGGGTGTTTTCCCTTTGGTTAATGCGATAGAAGGGCTTTTGCGCGGTGTGCCATCATTGAGAGACACTGGCGCTATCATGATAATTAGAATTATCGATAAACTTAGTGCCCTTGGGGATGACGGCCACGGGTGTTCTGGGTCGTCTAAGAAAGGAGGAAACAGCAATGCAATGGCATTATCTAATTCTTCTCCTGATGACATCAGCAATGAGCGGTTTGCTCAGATATGCATCTTTCATGTTATGGTACTTGTTCACAAAATAATGGGCAATCAAGAAATTTGCTCTTTGTTTACTAAAAAATAGGGTATCGACGCTTTGCTGAGGCTTTTGCTGCAACCTAGCATTGCTCAATCATCTGAAGGGAGGTCTATTGCTCCGTACATCACTGTGATTTTCGATGCTCTTACTCAGAGTCACTCAGAGCAATTTGCAAGTGCATTTTGTGGTACTCTCAAGGATGTTTTGAAGGAAATCGGGTTTGACTCGACTCCTTGTTCAGATTTGCCGGCTCCTAGGTCTGCTCTTGATAAAGTGGATTTTTCTCGCATGGAGTTCCTTCTTTTTCTTGCTGCGTCTAGAGATTATGAGTGGATAGTTGCTTTACTCAAGATGTTTGGTGAAGGCTGCAGGGGTGTTTTGGAGAGTATTGGGAATGTCCACCGAGAGGTTTTATGGCAGATTGCTCTCCTTGAAAATGAGGAGCAGACAGGTAATCCTTGTATGCAGAATTTTGATCCATTACTCAGGCAAAGGTCATCCGGATGGGGTGTTGCATCTCAACTTTTTGATCTTACAAACGTCTATCCTGACCTTGGTTGTGCCAGTGGCGGCCCGCAGAGGTCTGCTATAAATGGTTCTTCTAATCTATGGCCTGGATGTGGTCATGCACTCCATATATCTGGCTCTTCTGTAGCTAATTGCCAAACTAAAACCATGTTGGGATCACTTTCGTATTATATCAGCCATCTGTTCTTAGCATTGAGTAAAACAATGTTAGTGCCTATATCTTGTCGAGGTTCTTACGCGTGGGAGTCATCCGTTGCTTATACTATTGCAGATATTGTGCTGAATCATTTGAAATTTGTTCGGCAGAATAGTTCTTGTGGATCTGGGGATTCCATACCAACGAAGTATGTATTCATTGGTAAGGTTATCGATTTTGTTAATTTTATTCTGCTAGACATACAAGACTGTTGCAATGCATATGTACTGAAGGAATTTTGTGAACAGAAAGTTGTTGAAGAGTTGTTGTCCAAATTTGAAGCTTCTAGTAAATTGTGTTTGGAAGTCAGTAGTGCCCCAGTCTCCCCCATGCATAAGAAAAATATGAATGCCAATAACGGTCAAAAGGAAAGAACTCATCATTCTTTGAATGACCTGTTGGTTGGCTACGGTAAGCTTATGAATCACTTAGTCTCCCGAGACTTAGTTGTTTCCTCATTTAAGAAACATTTGGTTGGATCGAAAACTGTTGTAGATCCTCAGGCAGCAGTAATGAATCTCCAGTCCATGGTTCTGGAGGCAGTGCTTCCTATATGGCAGCACCCTGAATTTAGTAACTGCAGTTACGAGTTCATCACAAACGTTGTTTCCATCATGCGGCACATGTATCTTGCAGTGAAATTTGAAAATGTTAGTAGCAGTATATCAACGGGCGAAGATCCTGACTTAGTTGACCAACTGTTATTGATCTTTGAATCACTTTTGCATGTGCAAGACTATCTGGCTTTTCCAATCAGAGACCTATTAGTTGAAATGAGCTCCCAAAACAATGGTCAGTACAGGGATAAAGTTCTGAACTTTATAATTGAGAGGCTAACTCCATGTTTTGGATGATTCACAAAGTAATAAAGTATCTACATGGTTTCACGTGCTAGCACTGGTTCTTCACAAGGATGTAGTGACACGAAATGTGGCCTTGGAAACTGAGCTGTTACACATTGCTTAAAAATTGCTTTCTCAATGGTTCTTCGATTCTGAAAAAGAGAGATTGTGAGTACCAAAATGGGTGGTGTCGGCATTTTTTGCAGTTGACCTTTACTGCAAGCGGATCCAAGCACGCAACAATCGTTTGAGGAGCAGAGTTTCATCATCAAGATTGCTTGCACATGTATTAAGCTACAACCTCCTTCTAAAACCATGCACGTGATTCTAAAGCTATGTGCTACACTTACCAGAACTCATGCTGTTGCTTTGAGTTTTTTCGAAGAAGGGGGGTTAGATTCACTGATTTCTTTATCAACATGTTGCCTCTTTCCTGGTTTTGATGACATTGCTGCCACCATAGTCCGTCATTTTCTTGAAGATCCCTTGACGCTTAAGCTTGCAACGGAAGATGAGATATGTCATTGCTTAATGCGACAAAAGAAGATGTATAATGAACCACACCGGCCAATACAATTTCTGCAGGAGTTGGTTTATGTCGTCTCTAGGAATCCAGTGATCTTTATGCAAGCTGCAAAATCTGTGTTATTCGAGGGAAAATGAGTATAATGTACGACATGTATTGCTGAACTCTTATAAGAAAAGGAAACCCACCATGGGTCGAAAGTGTCCAGAGAGTTTTAGAGACGTGGTTAAGCGACTGTTGATTTCTGTGCGTGGTTATGAACCTCCAGAAATTGCCACCTCAGGAGCCTCTGAAAAAATGGGGAATATAGTTTTCATTCTCAATTTGCTTACTACTCCCTCCGTTCCATTTTACTTGATGTTGTAGAGTTTTTCACGCAGATTAAAAAATAATATAGAAAATAAATCTTTTCCAAATCTATCCATATTAATAGTTTCCCAAAAACTTAAAATATCTAGTTTTTAGTCTCTATATTTAGTGTAAATTACGGATCCCGTTGTAATTTATTTGAGATTGAGTATTTATCCTCCATGGAGTGGATTTAAAAATTAGATTAATTATCTATTTAATGATTTTAATGAAAATTAATGATATGATTCTAAAACAAGGACAAATTAGTGAGAATTTGGAAAAAATATCTAAACACTCATCTATTTTGGAACATAAAGAAAACCCCTAAAACATCAAGTAAAATGGAACGGAGGGAGTAGAATATTTTGGACATACTCCTCAACCGTGTCTCCAGGAATTTTGGATCATGTTTTTTACAAGTTCATTCCTTATGCTGAAAGGCAGAAGAATGTAAAGAAAGGTAGCGGTGACTGGATGGAGAAACTATCTGCTTGGTCTAGCCAGCTTTTGGTTGCCCTAAGTATGCGCTCAAGTCGTTCTATGGAGTGGGTTCTCACAAGCATCAGAGACGCGTTTAGTGCGTTTGGTGGATCCTCTGAGGGTTTCAGTCCTCCGAGCTGCTCTATTCAAGCATACACTGATCTGCTCAATGATGTCCTAGCTGCTCTTTCTTCCAAGGCATCCATTTCAGCTAAAGCCACAGAGACATATATATCAATAAGAGCTCAACTTGTGAAACCATTGATTACAGCTTTCCGAGTCCTGGACCTAGATCATGTTGATTCGTCTAAGGTTGTCATTGGGCTGGTTAATGCGTTGGAGCTATTGACAAACAAACATGCATCTGATCACGTTGGACTTTTCAATGCAATCCAGACATCTGGCAGCTCAGATGATATTAATGAGACAAATGATTTTGACCTTATTGAGGTTTCTGACGCGGAAAATACTTTTCCGGGTGCATCAATTTACAATCTTCTAGGAATAGATGATGATAATAGACCTTCTCAACATCCTTTTCTGGCTGAAACACCGGCTTCACTGAATCAATCTCCATCTGGACAATCAGGCAAGTTCTTATACTGGGGTTGCTTCATATTTTTCCAGATGCTCGACTATTATTTTTTCTTTTGTTATCTCTTATCGTTAAAAATTGCAGGTGATTTTGACTCATCAAATTGGAGTTTAGAGAAGGCTTCATGCCAGGTCAATGCTATTTTACAGTCACCTAGGAGTGGTGGGGTCCATCATTTCAGCATGTGGATAAAGGATAGCCAGGAAGGAGGTGGCTCAAATTTTCCAGATACTGAAGCATTCATGGGAATATTAGCTCACAAAAAGGTGCAGTCAAATGATTATTGTAATCTGTATCTTATATAGTATAGATGTTTCTTGAGATATCATTTGTTAAATTTGGTCATTTCAGAGTGCTACACCAAGTTCTCTCCTTGAACGGATCAATATCAGTGAGGAATCTGGTCTGGGCGGAGCTGATATAAATATTTTTTCAGACAGATCCGACAGAAGCACACCTCTAGTTGACAAAGAAGCTTTAATGGCTTTATTACGGTTGCTTCGTGTTGTTCAGGTGTGGATTTAGAAAAGTTAGATCTGACTCGATGCTTTCTCTTTCTCTTTCATATTTAAGATATTGATATAAAATCTTTCTCAGCCTCTCTATAAAGGTCGGTTGCAGAAGCTTGTTCTGAACCTATGTGCTCACCATGAGAGTGGATCAGATTTGGTGCAAATTTTGATGGACATGCTGATGATTGATGTGGGGAAGCCTGTCAATCACTCGGGTGATTGTGCAGAGCAGAGGTATAGGCTGTATTGTTGCCAGAACAACGTTATGTACTCACGTTCTCAAATTTCCGATGGTAAGCCTTCTTTGATGGGTTGATCTCCTCTAAATAATGGAAATTGTGCGGCTTTTTGTGTGCTCTTGCATGTGTATATAATGTGGATGCATAGGATCTGGTAATATGAATCACGTCCAGCAGGTGTCTATGGTTTATCATGTGGAATTTGTGACATCTGCTTACCAAGTTCATTGGCATGAGCCCTTGTCAGGTTTTAGCTAGATAAACCTTTATAATAGTCTATTTATGGTTTTATACTTTTCAGGAGTACCTCCTTCGGTGTCGTTGCACACTCTAGATATTCTTATCTATTTGGCTCGAAATCAGCCAAATGTAGCAAAGCTTTTGCTTCAGCCGAAGCTGCTTTGTTCTCCTGCAAGAGAGTTGCAGGGATCTGTTGAGAAGCAACCGCTGATGGTTATGGAAGAGGATGGCAAGCAGCTTCAGCAAGGGGATGTGCCGATTGTCTTGCTTTTGAGGTTGTTTAATCTTCGTCTTTATCTCAGGAGCGTTGCTCATGTGAACACGTAAGTTTCTTCCTTTTACAAAATACTACTGAAGTTCCCTGAGATATGTACTGATAATATGTTCATTCCTTCTATTTGTTCTACATGTCGAACAAGTAAATTTCTTCCTTTTACAAAATACTACTGAAGTACCCTGCGGTATGTACTGATAATATGTTATTTCCTTCTATTTGTTCTACAGTTACTTAAGTTATTGAAAGTTGTCATTGATATTGCTGAAAGCAGCTTCAGCACGTCTCCCACATCAGAAGTATTACTTACTGGGCAACCATCTAGTCCTGAGATAGCCACTTCTGACTCGGGGTTGAATAACAAATATGATCTAGCACAAAACGAAGTCAAGATTTTATGCTCTCTGCTAGGACATAAAAGGTACGATCTTTTTGTTCGTCCTATTTTTTATAATAAATTTGTACCGACTGTCCTTGAGTTCCCCTTCTTTATATATACTCTCTGGTATTGCAGTTTATCAGACAGTTCTTATGCTCTTGTAGTTGAGCTTTTGAAGAAATTTACACTTATTGCCCCGATTCATTATCATTTATTTATCGAAGAGTTAATAGCTATTCTGGATGATTGTGTTAAGTGTGCTATTTCTGAATTGAGTATCAAGAAAGAAGACGCACTATTTAGCCCAACTTCCACCAAGGGGATTGCAGTCGTGAGGATTTTACAAGCCATATATGAGCTCTTTTGGCACTCGGGTCTTCAGAATAAGCTCAATATTAGATCCATTATGGTCAGAAATAAACTCTATCTTAGATGCTCTTGCTGTTCTCCATCTACATCGTCAAATGCAGCGTCCGTACTTCCTATGGGTATTGAGAATATATTTCCATTTATTGAGTCTCTTCTTATAGCGTATGACCTATCTATTGAAGTCGAAGAGGCCACCACTTCCTCTAGACAGCAAGGGTCATCTTCGGTTTCCACTACAAAAAGCGACACAAGAAATGAAGGAATACCGATGTTCTTGAATAAGCATAAGGATATCTTGAATGCTATCATGCGGCGATATCCTAGACTGCTTGAGAATTCGTTTTCTCTCATGTTGAAGGTGCCACATTTTATTGATTTCGACATCAGATGTTCTTATTTCAAATCAAAACTCAATCTTCTTCGTGATAACGTGAGCCCTCCATACACTATTATTGTGAAGAGAAATGATATATTACAAACTTCAAATGCATTGCTGAAACGTATCGAAGAACCACTAAAGGGGATGCTTAATATTGAATTCGAAGAAGAAGAAGGTATAGATGCTGGTGGTGTTCAAAGGGAATGGTTTGAGCTTTTATCAAAAGCTATTTGTGACAAAGACAATCTGCTTTTTACTACAGTTGGTAATGATGCAACTTATCAGCCAAATGCTAACTCTTCACAGCAGAAATTTCATCTTGAGTACATGGAATTAGCTGGCCGAGTGGTGAGGTCTTTTCTTACTTTTTTTTTTAACAACTTTCATAAGTAGAGCTTTTTTTGTCATGCCAATGGGTTTTTATATCATTAATATTTCATTCCCTGCAGGTTGGGAAAGCACTGTTTGACCAGCAACTTCTCGATATTCACTTTACGAAATCGTTTTACAAGCATATCCTAGGGGCGAAATTAACCTATCATGATTTCGAGGCTGTAGATCCGGGAATCTATGATGGTCTGAACTATATTCTTGAGGTACGGCATATGCTCTTGTTTTGGTGTCTTGTGCTTTCTTACTCACATGTTTTTAATGTTCCCAGTATATATTTTCTATTTAATGAAATTCTGAGTTTGTTTATTGATTCAAGTTTTATGCTGATTTCTTGCCTACTTTTGGTAACCGACTATGTTCTTCATTTATTTAGAATGATGTGTCAGAACAAGGCCTAACTTTTAGTGTGGATGGTAACGATGAGCAGTTTATTTTAACTGGGGAATGACAGGTAATGCCAACCTCCAATTACATCAGATTTGTCTAGCGTCAATGATTATGTTTGAATGATGTCATGTACTGATAACGATGGTGAAATGCAGACCACTGACCTGATTCCTAATGGTCACACTATCTTTGTTACTAATGAGAACAAGCGCCAATACGTGGATCTTTATGCTGATCATAAGTTCACGACTCCCATCACTGCTCAGATAGGATGCTTTCTGAAAGGTTTCAATGAGTTGATCCCACGGGAATTGATATCTATATTCGATGAGAAAGATCTGGAATTGTTAATCAGTGGACTTCCAGACATTGACAGTGAGTTCTCTTAATCTTGCTATGCATGTTTAGGCTACATTTATTTTTTGATTAAAGACTCATTATAATAACTCCCCTCTGAATGAAACAGTGGCCGACATGAGAGAGCATACAATATATCGTGGGTTTAATGGTGATTCTCCCATAATCCGACGGTTTTGGGAAGTGGCTAACGGTTTTAGCAAGGATGATAAAGCTCGTCTCCTGCAGTTTATGACTGCCGCATCAAAGGTATCCGGTTCCTTTATACTCTCTTAAGCTTCCTGGAAATCAGTATCACTTCTTCTATGTACCACATACATACTCACTGAACTTATGTAGCTTAGGTGCTTACATGCCTAGTTGTCAAATTCTTTGAAGGTACCTGTTGGAGGATTTGGGGCACTGTCAATGAAGTTGCAGATTGATAAATCCTACACCAATATCACGTCCTTACCTGTTGCTCACACCTGGTATTCACCTCATTGTGTTCATGTCTCTCATTTCTTTTGTTTTTCCTACTCCTGAGTTTTATTTCTATCCATATATTCGCTTTCAAGGCGAGAAAACCAGATTCTAATACTTCATTGTTGAAATGCAGCATATACCAGTTAGTCCTACCTGAGTATCCCTCCAAAGATGTTCTGAAGAAGAAATTGCTGTATGCTATGCAGGAAACCACCGGATTTCATCTCAAGTAGAAAGGGGTGGATAATATTCTTTTTTTTCTTGGTAAGTGGATAATATTCTTCTGTAAGTTGGGAGAAAATGCTAAAGAAAATAGTAAATGTGGATCATGTATATAAAATATAATTATTAGTGAAAAGATCGGTGGACCAGAAATAATAAATTTTTTTAAAATAGTCATATTTGCTAATTACAAAAATAACCCTATTTTTTTGCAAAAAGATAAATTATAGGGGATTAGTCGTGGGAGAGTTTGTCAAAATCTTTTAAAATTTCTGTTAGTGGTGAGAGATTTATAGGGAGTTTCTAAAACTACCTCAAAATCCCTTAAACTCCTGTTAGTGGTGAGAGATTTAATTAGAATCTTTTAAACTCCCTGTTAATCGTAAAACATAGAGTCATATGGAGTTTATAATTTGGGGGAATTTGTGGGAGTTTGAGGGAGTTTCATGATGTTTTTGTGGTTGGACAAAATCTCTCAAAAAACAAGAAATTTCTAAGGAATTTGGGTTAAACCCCCAAATTGCCTAGACTCTCTCGCACTCCCTCTAAATCCCTAAAGATTTAATTACAATAAAATCTCTCAAACTCTCCCACGACTAACCCTAAGAAATTCAACAAAAAAAACATATTCTAAAGAACATGCCCTCTCTCTGCTACGGTTTAAGTTGCTTTGGTTGTTCATCACCAAGTTGATTCTGGTTTGAGCTATGAGGATTTAAGTCCTTAAACATCAATTGAAGTTGGTCCTGATCTAAAGTATTCAGGTATTCACTCTATGTTGTGCATAGGTTTTCTTATACTATATATTATTTTAGATCTAAATATCGATCGAAGTTTGACCTTTGGTGTTTTTATCCGTGGTTTGAGCATCAGGGTTCGATGCTAACGATTTAGATTTCTTTGATTTAGCTCGATTTGTTTCAGTTTATTCAAATCAGATCTCACAAGTTTCTTATTTATTTATTTTTTTGATGCCTATTAGTTTTCTTTTTCTTCCGAAATTTGGTCTTTCTTTGTTCACCTGCGTTTTGAATAACCTTTCTCTTTTAATGTTAAAAAAACCGAAACTGAGATCGTTCCTTTTGTTTTTGGTTTGGTGGCACTGTTTTACGTTTGTGTTCTTTTTTTCATGCAGTAGTTAATTTGGTCTTGAAATTTTGGTTGAGTGAATTCTGTGATGCGATCATAATTTTTTTTCCTTTTATTTTTTGTTTTTGTTTTATAGTTTAGCACTATAAACATGAACAAAAGCTAATTAACTTAGGGATCGAATTAGCCAACTTTCTTGTCTTGGCCAGAATTGATTGAAGTGATTTTTGCAGTTAGGGGTTCTTCTTTGGGTCCTTGACAGCCATATGCTCCTGGATATATAAGGCCAACTGGACACCGTGGAGGAAACCCAAGAGCTCACTTGAAGAAGTTAGAAGAGCAGCTCTTGGGTCTTCTGTTATGATCTCCAGCCACAGATCATGACAGAAGATCCAAGGATGCTGGCAATTGCACTACACCCATTTTGATGCCAGCATCCACATTTACTTCCTCGCTACGATGTTTTTCTTTTTAACCTCTTCTGGGTCGTTGTAGGTTCAGGTGGGGAGAAAAGTTGCACCAAAGAAATGAACTTATTTTGTTTCAACATTGCTAAAGGCAGGTGCTATATTGCTAAGACGGGTAAGAGTAGAGTATTGCATATGGATTGGTATTTGGTACCCACCTTAAGCAAATCGTGCTTCTTTGATATGAGTCTGATTTATAAGGAGATAGGGAATTCGTTAGTGTTGTCTTAGCTCAAATGGCAGAGCACATGGTTGGTTTTAGCCATGAAGATGTGGGTTCGACTCCTACAGACGACTGTGTATTCCATCGGGTTCGACTCTAAATGTAGACTCCTGAATGTCACCATGCACACAGTATGTTTACAATGTGAACAACACTGAAGAAAAGGTTTTTGAAGCGTTTATTTGAACTTACAAGGTTTTGAAACCAACTTGCCGTTTCTCTTATTTCTGCAGAAAGCCAAATTTAATAGGAGGTGGAGGTTCTCGAGTAAGATCATGATCAGGGTAGTGCTTGTTTTCAAGAACTTGAACTCACAAACACAATTCATCAAGCAGAATTTTAATGTTGCAATTTCTTCAAACCTAGATGCCGTTTAGGGAGACGCATGCTTCCACGATATAAAATGCACAGGCCTTGAGCTGTTATGATTATGCCACCAGTACGTCTTTGCAAGAGATCCATTTGATTCATAGTATCATTTGGAAGCTTAAGAACCTGAATAAGGTACATCACCCATCACTGTAATTAAAACAACATGCAATTGTGTAGTCTTCCCAGCCTGAAAATGAGCTTGCTTTCACACCCCTGTGACTTTTGTTCATCTTATCGACCTCTTTGTAAGGATGTCAGATCCATCTTTTTGGCCTGAGCAGTTGAGCTGCAGTAAGACTCCCAAGTCGTCTTCTCTTATTTTTTCTCTATTTCCTTGGTGTTCACCTTATTATAATTAGCTTGAGTATTTACACCTAGGAAGTGTTGTAGAGCATATTTCTAGAAACTATAAGGTTACAATGTATCCAGCGAACTTTGAGATTAAGGATTATAAATATGAGGACAACCCCTTCATGATCTTGTGATATGTCAGGACTACTAGTTAAGTTAAAACTGCACCTCCATAAGGTACAACTCCGACAAATTAAAAACATCTCACTCAGTTACATAGGACCATAGGGTCTTCATGACTAGACTAGAAATTGAACCCTTAAATACACTATACATATAAGTTTCATATGCCTTAAAATATATTTCATGTCAGATCATCATCGCCATCAGCAAGCAAAAAGTAATGATGTGCTAGGCTTTCACTTCACGGCTAAAACGTTCTCTAATTCTCAAGCTTTCCACAGAAGTACATTGGACTTCAAAGCTCATTCTGAAAATAAAATAAAATAGTGCACTACAAATGAGTTCTCTCCACACTGTCAACCCAAGTAAGCAAAAGAACAAAGAGAAATCCAAGGGGCATGGCAAAGCTACTCAACCTCTACAATATATATTCTACTCACCGAGGTAATAATAAGACCCAGAAGCTTTTTGTTCCTTATCTTGAGTAGATTCCAACTTGTTAATCCAAGGCCTGAAGTTGGTCGAGTCCCACCTAAGCGTAATATCCAATTGCTGTACATATTCAGACAAACCAAATACGCGCGGATGAGTAAAAACTATAATGGTCAGACCAACCAAATACGCGCGGATGAGTAAAAACTATAATGCAAGATGAGAATTATTCTACACTTCAAAAAAGGAGAAAATAAATTTGAATTCATAAATTTGGCTAGACAAATTGTATGCCGTGACACAGTCCCAAACAAAGCCTGATTACTTGCCCTATTGTGTGCTCGGAAAAAGCATCTTCTATCTGGGTCCAAAGAAGAGGGGAGAAAACAAACTAAAATACACATGGGAAGAATCAGAAGAATGTATCCAGTGTTACTAACTGCTGTGCAAAGGTTAAACACTCTCTTGTTTCTCTTTCAATCTAGAACATCAAGTTCTTTTACTGAGGTGATACTTCTCTAAATTGAAAATACAGATAAACATTTTACGGGTTTGTAAAAAGAAACTATGATGACAAGGTCGATTCAAACTGCCAAACGTGAATTGATTAGCTAAAACTCCAACTTACAGATAGGAAAAAGCTCATTCCTGACAACAGAGACTGAGGAGCATTCGCAGTACAATCAACAGATTGTCTCCCCTCACACACAATCACCCTATCAGCAAGATAAGTCGCCATAGTAATATCATGCTCGACAACAAAAGCAGTCTTGTTCCCATGGTGGATAAACCTCTTAATGACTTTTGAGGTAGCAAGACGCTGCTCAGAATCAAGATACGCACTTGGCTCGTCTATCAGATATACATCGGCAGGCTGCATCAAACATACACCAATTGTATATAAGTAATAAATCAAATGCTTTAATCCCATCCAGGTCATGATATCCATACCCATCAGTCACAGTATGACTTGTTTGAAATTGTGTTATGACTACAAAATCAACAGGTAACTGAAGATCAAAGGCATATATAAAATCTTTGAAGCTCTCAGCTTTTTGATATTTAAATGCTCAGAGATTAGTGAAATGCAAAGTGCAAACCTTCCCTAGGCAAAGACATAATGCAACTCTTTGGAGCTCTCCACAAGAGAGTTTCACAACCAGCTTATCCATCAATTGTTCAATTTGGAGTGGTTCCATGACATCTGACACAAACTGAGGTTGCTTGCATGAGTCATGAATTTTTGTGTACAGCAAGGCTCTAACAGTAGAAGGAAATACTGCATGCAAATTTGTGCCTTGTAAGACACATTAAATTCAGGCATTCCCGTATTTGAACTCTCCACCTCGTCACGCTTCAACAATCCAGCCTGCCATTTTAACAGAGGAATAGCATGCGATTTAATGTAAGATGTACATCTCCACAGTCTAGACATGGAACAATTGAAACTAAAAACAGTAGAACGGAGGAATCTAGAAAGGTCTACCAGCAAGCGAAGAAATGTTGTCTTCCCTGTCCCATTTTCACCAAGCATAACGACAACCTGAGAATCAGTGAATTCTCCCTCCATGACACGAAGCTTAAATTTTCCTCGAGTTATCCTGATTGTGGGGTACTTAAACCCTGCAGGAGACTGCATTTCTGCACTTGTTTGTGGGGTCTCAGCAACCTGAAAAACAAGTAAACTATGATGACAAGGGAAAAAACTAGGGCCCGCAACTTTATACCAAAGGAAATTGTTTTGTTACCTTAAAATCAAGTGACATGGGACGAGGTTTTGTAGTCTTGGGAGGGAGAGATCCATCCATGTAAACATTAATTCCATCAGTAACAGTACAGGGATCGGATACAAATCCATGAGTTCCAGGTACCCCGTACAAGCAGCAAATGATGTCAGATAAGTACCCTAAAACACTAAGGTCATGATCTGCAACAACCATGCACCTGAAGAAGGAAACAATGCATGATTAAGAGTTCCACCTCATGTCAAGAAGGAACACAATGCATGAGAGAGGATAATAGAAGAGACCTCCTTGGGGAGCACAATGATCGGATGAGCCGAGCAGCTTTATGCCTCTGTTTTACATCAAGATAGGTGGATGGCTCGTCAAACATATAAGCGTCTGCATCACGCATGGCAATCACAGCGATGGCAAACCTTTGCAGCTCCCCACCTGATAAATCACTCACATTTCGATCCAGTAGCTGATTAAGCTCAAGATCTCGACAAATTTCGGCTTTCACACCTCTCTCATCATGTAGGTCCAACAGTTTTCCAACATTCCCAACAAATAATTTTGGAATTTCATTCAGATTCTGAGTCTTAATTACTGCCTGTTGAAGAAACCAGAAAGAAGAAAACACTTAAATATTTCATGAGAAAGACTATAAAACTTTACAAAAATAAACAAATGAATCATCGAAATGAAAAATAACCCGCAGCTGGTAATCCAAGATATAGAAGAAATATTTCTGAAGCTTAGATTCTGCGAAAAACTTCAATATTTCCTCCCAGGCAGGTGGGTTCTAGCAAATATCAAATTTTATTAGTTAGTATTTTCATGACGGTGTAGAATTGAAGTCAATTAAACTTACACTTACCTTGTATCTGCCCAAATTAGGTGTCAACGTCCCTGCCAACAATTTAAGAGCGGTGGACTTCCCGACTCCATTTGCTCCAACTAAACCTATAACTTTTCCAGGTTCGGGAACAGGTAACCTGGAAAGAAAATTACAAAATTTTGAGCCTTTTACGTATCTATAATAGAAGATGAAAGATAATTTCTTAAACCTAAATTCCAAATTTCAATCATATAAAGAGAAAAAAAAATTAACAACCACTAGGTTTAGGACGAAACCTGTGCAACTGAAAAGTATCGTTATCGTAAGTATGGATTAGAGTTTTTTCATCAAATTCTTCTTCAGCCATGTTTCGACAAGAGTGAGGAGGCGGGGATTGATTGTCCAGAGAGAACGAAGAAGAGTTTCCAGTGGCAATTGTGGGATCTTCTATGGAAAGAGAAGGGAAGTTTCAATTTTTTTTATTAAATAAATCTCTCGAGTCCAAAATCCAAATCCCATGTTAGAAAAATTGACTCTGGGCCAAGTTCATAAACGTCCGCTCACCAGGCAGTGACCCTGGGCCAAGTTCATAAACGTCCGCTCAATCGAGTGCGATTGCGATAGCTTTTTTTTCAACCTTGGTATAGGGGCGGCATGATTTAGTAGAGGGGCGGGCACTGTGATAGTAATGTCTCGTTAGTTGGTTAAGGGTTGTCCTAAAGAGATTGTAAATTGACTAGATTACCCTTTTCACCTTAAATCAGCCAAAATCAAATCAATTTTTTTAAACCTAATGAATCAGGAAAAATCAAATCAGTTTTTTTTTTCATGTTGTTCTTCATCTTCTCTTCTCCTCCATCAACTGTAACCTCCATTAAAACTGGAAATTTCATCGTCTTCGATCAATCAGCGACTCGAAAATTAATCAAGTGGAATGACTTATATGAGGTATATTATGAAAAACCCAGTTAGGGTTTAGTTTATTTTGTTCGATTTAAGTAAAATTTCTATCAGAAATTAGGGTTTTAGGTGAAAATTGAAATTCAAATTTCTGGGTTTATGTGAGTTACGGTTGATTTTAACTCTATTGCGAACCGTAACTGGAGAATTTGATGTTGTTACGGTTGGTAATAGTTCAATTACCAACCGTATGTTCTTATATCTGAAAATTTTCTTCAGTTACGGTTGGTAACCATTTTTATTTACCAACCGTAACTGTATCGAGCATTTGGTTACCAACCGTAACTGGTTTTACAATAGGGTTTTCCCCCAAATTTAACCAGTTACGGTTGGTAGTTCATCTTTTACGAACCGTAACTATGAATTACGGTTGGTTACGAGCGAAATGCCAACCGTAATTAGCTCTGAAAATGTAAGAAATTGAATTTTTTTACGTATTTGAGCAACAAAAAGCTAGTTGGGACTAATTTAGAAGTATACCTGGTCATTTTCAGGCATTGGGTTTTCACTTTGTTGGTTAATTTCTTCAATTGATTGAGATTGACCTTCACTTTGGGTTAAAACTTCTCTACCATCTCCAATTTTTTTTTAAACTCTAAAATATGATTTTGTTTTGATTTTGATCTAATATAAGTGAACTTAATCATTAACATTAAACTTGATTATCATCACTAAACTAGATTATCAATTATTAGGGTTAATTTGTCATTTCCATTTTTTTTATAAGGGACACCTTGAATGATCATGTAATGACCCTTTTTGTCTTATTAGAATGTTGCCCCTCTACTAAACCATGTCTCCCCTATACCAAGGTTGTTTTTTTTCTTCTTCATACAGTAAAAACTCCATATATTAATATAACCTTGGGATTTTACAAAATTATTAATATATTGAGTTTATTAATATAAGGAGGTATACCAAAAAAAAATGCTCGACAAGGAGTTTTAAACATGTTCGAGAAGTTGGAAATATTTTGGATTCAACAAGAAGGTGCATATAGTAACGAGGTCTTACGCATACGCAAATCAAAATATGCGATAACAATCCAAAAAATTACATTCTTTTCTCAAACAACTATACATACAAATTTTTCTTAATCTTAAATTTTAATGTAAGAAGATCTATAATTTTCCGATTATATAAATTATATTAATATATGGAGGTAAATTCCTTATGGTGGGACTAGAAAAATCTATTAATATTAAAATGTGGAGTTTATTACTATTTACAACTAGCCCAAATTGGGACCATAATTTTTTATTAATATATGGAGTTTTTACTGTAATTAAACAAGACTATCATTCGTTAGGGAAAATAATTTTTTCTAGAAACTGGATGGTAGCCAACCATCATGCGGTCTGATGGTTGGTATGCTTCCTCCTACTGCGGAGGTAGGGGTTCTAACCCCGTAATTATCCGAAATAACTCCTTATAAGGAGTTAAGGATGTAGCCCAAGACCACTGTTCCAAGCTATCCAAAAAAAAAAGGGATGGTAACCTTGCAACAAATTGCGCTCCAATGCCTTTTTGGATAGCTAAACCTCCTGAAATAAAAAGAAATTTGCGAACCTTAATAGTAACATCGTGCCTAGTATGAAATTTTCTCAATCTTAACAAAAAATCTATAGTTTAATTTCCAAGCTCACCCAAGGTAGTAAACGCCAAAATACCAGAACCATATTCATTGACTCTACGACGCCCATATATCCCATGAATTAAGGGTGTACTGGTCTTTCTCTTCCCTCTGTATTACCTTGATTGAGAGTACCGATGCCCGAGCTCATTTCAAGAAGGAGGATGAGGAATACACAATGGATGAGTTCACTATTTGTATGTCATATTCAAATGCAAACTCTTAACTAAGCGCGGTGTAGTTCCCTAGTAGACGTGTGAACAACTAGGAATTGCGTTCTCTTTCTCTTCGCGACTCTAAGTACACGACCTTCTAATTCAAGTGAGGGAAGAAGCAACATACCCAGTTATTGTAATAATTAACAAATCCACTTTGAAGTTGACTGATTCACTCTGCCAATCGTCTGAATGTGTACGAGATACCATAAGGACCCAAGATCTCAAGTCTAAAGCTTCGTATGAGACTTCATATCATAAACGCATGAAGGATCTGACTAGAAAGTCATTCAATACTTGCAGTCCTGTTCTCGTTGCATCTCTTCACCAGAGCTTATACTACGAGTAGAACGCCTCAAACCAGTACTCTGCCCTGTTCCTAGGATTCGGTCTGAATTAACAGGTTCCTCAGCTGAATTGTGGATGTCCTTAAAAGGGATGGTGATACTGGACTAAGCACTGGCTAAATGGGGTTCTACCGGGAAACCAAAGATTTTGAGTTTTCGCCATTGGTTACTGGTCGAGCAGCTGGAATGGAATGGGATAAAAATTTATCGTCAAGTAAAGGGATGCATATATCTTGATCTTCCTCCTAATTATAGACAAGAATGTCTGCAGGTCTAAAATCACAACCATCGCGAGACAAGAAACCCATAGATGTTTCAACTTTTGTATGAACACCTGCCCTATAAAAACTATCTGCAAAGGTATATTATTCTTATCCTGACAATATGAACATACATATTAGTATCAAACACGTACGGTAGTTAAATAGTTCATATGATAATGCTTTGTATCATGATCAATCAACTGACTTACCTTAATTTTACTTATTTCTTGAAACAAGTTTATTATTAGCATTATCATCTAAGTTAGGTATCGATATTTCTTTCCAAATATGAATGTTATGGCCATCTTCAATTTCCCAACGTATTTTTTTCTTGTTATCTCAGGTCCTTGAGAAATCTTTTTTCATACCCTTGATCTAGAACTAACACTACTAGAGTGAATGAGATCAATTACTATTATGGAAATACTTAATTTTTAGTAGTTTAACACAAAGAGTATCTAGAGATGTTACCATCCGCCAAGCTAGTTTAGTCAAAAGAGCTTGATTGAGCAACAATTTTACATTTTTTGAAGTAAAGATCTTTCTTATTATTTTGTTTGTTCCCCCAAAACCTCATTTCTATATAATCAATGTTGTCTTGGCGTAAGGAAAACAACCATTTGGTGAGAGGCTAAAGATCCCAAAATAGACTGAGTAAGTATGTTTCTCTCAGCTTGATTCAAAAATTTTGGTTTTTCAATTAGCTAGCTTACCCTAAAAAATATTGAAAAAGTGGGGGTCTAACAACCACACCCAATATTTTGTTTGGCAATCTGAATAGACAAACTCCAATATACTTTCAAAAGAGTCAAAAAGACAGTTAGACTCAATCTAGAGAAAAGTATATCAAAGAGTTTTATATCTTTATCTCTCAATTCAATCTGCAATCAGCAAATAGGAATTTGCGAGCCCGATTGAATATAAGAGAAATAACTTGAACAGTACCAAAGACCAATGTTCAAGGATCAATCAATTTCAATCAACAACCAAAGGTTGGATTTACCAATCCTGTGATATTCAATTATATAACAAAGTATAATGCAGAAAGAAATAACACAGACACGAGAATTTTGTTAACGATGAAAACTGCAATTGCAGAAAAATCCCGGGACCTAGTCCAGATTTGAACACCACACTGTATTAAGCCGCTACAGACACTAGCATACTACTAATGAATTTCGGACTTGATTGCAGTTGAACGCTAATCAATCTCATACTGATTCAAGGTATAGTTGCGCTTCTTACGTCTCTGATCCCAGTAGGATACTACGCTTTGATTCCCTTAGATGATCTCATACACAACCAAGAGTTGCTACGACTCAAAGTCGAAGACTTGATAAACAAATATGTCTCACACAAAAAAGTCTATATGAATAGATAAATCTGTCTCCCACAGAAATACTTACGAGTTTGTTCCTTCTTTTGATAAATCAAGGTGAACAGGAACCAATTGATATACCGGAATTATATTCCCGATGAACATCCTAGAAATATCAATCACCTCACAATAATCTTACTCGTACGGTAGCGAAATAAGATATTGCGGAATCACAAACGATGAGACGAAGGTGTTTCTGACTACTTTTTATCTTGCTTATCGGAGATTAAATCTCAAGCCAATATTAGAGAAGATAGTACTAAAATATGATAGAAACAACAAGATCATATCACACAACTACATAAAAAATAGTTGGGTCTGGATTCACAATCCCAATGAAGTCTCTAAGTCATTCACCTACAGGGTTTTGTGAAAAACCTAAGGTTAAAGGAGAACCGACTCTAGCTTATATAACTAGTATCACACAGGAGGTGTGGGGATTAGGTTTCCCATTTCCTAGAGTTCTCATTTATATAGTTTTCAAATAAGGGTTTCCAATCTAAGTTACCTTGGCAACAAAGCTTTCAATGTTCACCGTTAGATGAAAACCTGATTAGATTCAAGCTAATATCTTTCAACCGTTAGATCGAACTTAGCTTTGTATACACAAGTGAAATGTACCTTCATTTAGGTTTAGTAATCGTACCTAAAGTGTACACCATGTTGTCTCAATCGTACTTAATCGAGGTTAGCTATATGAAGACTCTCATATCAACCTTATTCATCTTAACCATAACTAATTAAAGTGACTCAAATGAAACTAGTTAAAGAGTTTTTCAATTGCTATATTCTTGTAGAAGTATACAAGAACACAATTCAAGCAAAATCAGTTTGATTCACTCGAATCAATTCATGAACATTATAGCCACGGTTTGCAAAGAATGCATTCCTTAATATATAAATATATTAGTTCATGAGCCAACCGATTTTAGAACTTTAACCACTCAAGTATGCAAACGGGTACGCATACTTAAGTAGCTGGTCTGAGTTTAGGTTCGCTAGTATGCAAACGGGTACGCGTACTTAGTACGCTTCCAAAACCCATCAGAAATTCCCAGACATATACCTTACGCGAGTATGCGTACTGGTATGTGTACTTGGTACATGGAATTTCACAACTTCAATTACGCATACGGGTATGTATACTTTAGTTCCGTTCATGGATCACATACATGCAAGAACGCACACTATGTTTATAATCCAATAATGGTTAAGTATTCTGAACTCTTATTTAAATCATTGGAACTTTCTTAGAGGATGACAATAGCCGTTTTCACACATTGTTAGCATCAAAGCAATTTTCAAGTTATTGAAATAATCATAATGAAAGGTTCAAATCTACACCAAATAATTGTATCACACAAACCATGTAAGATATTACTCGGCGATTTTCACATGATCATCTTTTGAATTTCGTCAAGAATATATGATGAACTTGGTTGAAGAGAAAGCTTACCAACACATATTTTTAAAAATATGTAAGCGAGTTAAACTCAGCTCAAAATCTCAAATGTGTATAATAGAAAACTATATCGTAACATGACTTATGTCTCAATATATGAGATAAAGTAGAAATAGACTTTCCAAGTGATAGATGAGTTTCAGTCTCCACATACCTTTTGTTGATGAAGTTCCATAAGCTCTCCTTAGTAGTTCTTCGTTTTCAATTGATGAACGTCGTGAAGTCTAATCCTCAACTACACAATCTATCCTAGTCTGAGACATCTATAAGTAGACTAGAAATCAAGACTTATAGTTTTGATCACTAACATTGACAAACAAGATTGAGATGACAACACTTGCGAGTTCGACCAAGCAGTGTTGTAACAAATATAAATAAGACCTGAAAAATACATCATTTGTTTTGTTGCAACAAAAAGGGAAACCCAAGATACTTGTAATTTAATGTTAATAGGCAAGACATTTGCAATCTGTTGGGAAATCATCAAATCAGATTTTATGAGAATTTTAAATGGCTTCTACACGTATTGTTTTATGAATTGGAGAATCAATTGATGTTTTATTACTATAATTCCTTAAAAAAAAACTCTTGTACTCTTAAAGATTTTATACTTATAAGTCTCACTGATAGCGCCTATAAGAATATCTTTGAGGTGATTGAAGACTGTAATGCCAATACTTGTTTATGATTTACAAGGAGTTTTGTTGCATGATAAGAAAATACCTGATGGTGTTCTTATTGAAAACGCGGGGTACAACAACCACACCCAACTTTTTTATTCGGCAATTTGTATGAACTAAACTCCAATATAATTCCGAGAGCACCAACTTAATGAGTCTCAATCAAAAAAGATACCAAAGAGATTTATTTCTTTATCAACACAATCAGTAAATTAAACAGATATGAATCCGTGAATCTGATTGTTATGAGAATAACTAAAATGGTACCAAAGACCAATATCCGAGTGTCAATCAAGTTTTATCTAACAAACAAGGTCGGATTTATCAACTGTGATTGAACAACGCACATGCAACTTGTGATATTCCAATTATATGAAGAAAATATAATGCAGAAAAGAAGTAACACAGACACCAGAAATTTTGTTAACGAGGAAATCGAAAATGCAGAAAAACCGCGGGACCTAGTCCAGACTTGACGACCACATTGTATTAATCCGCTACAGACTCTAGCCTACTACAAGTTAACTTCGGACTAGAATGTAATTGAGTCGTAACCAAGTCTCACACCGTACAATCGCGTTCCTTACGCGAGACCATGCACACTTGATTCCCTTAGTTGACGTTCTTTACAGCCTAAAAGTTGCTACGACCCAAAGTCGAAGAATTATAAGCAATTTTTTTCCTATATATAAGTATACTTTATTTTTGGTTTCCGTCTTAAGATAAACGTCAAGGTGAATAGGAAACACAACTAATAATCCGTTCTTATACTCCCGAAGAGCAAGCTAAAAATATTAGTCACCTCATAATAACCCAACTGATTAACATAAAAAGTTATTGCAGAATCACAAGAGTCTGAGATGAAGAAACTGTTCTACGGAGATAAATCTCGAGAAGACCTTAGAGAAGATTAAACTCACTGCGATAGAAAAATCAAGATCGGGATACACAACTACAAAGAAAATATTTGGATCTGGATTCACGAATCCCAAGCGAAGTCTTTAAGTCTTTAAACCTAATAATGCTTTTCAAAAGAACTGAAACCTAAGTTAATGGAGAATCGAATCTAGATTGCAACCAGGACACACAAAAGTGTCGGGATTATGTTTCTCATATGTTAGATCTTCTCCTTATATAGTCTTTCAAATCATGGTTGCTTACAATCAAAGATAAGATAAATTATTAACAAAGCAATTAATATTCACCGTTGGATGAACACCTAATTTAAATTCAAGATAAGTTTGCTTAAGAACTAAGCAATCAATCTCCATCGTTAGATGGTTTAGCTTGGTACACGCAAAAATGAAATATAACTATATATATTACGATATGGATGAACCGTACCTAAACGTGTATAACAAGTTGGCTTAGTAATAATTAATCGTAGTTAGTCATATGAACACTTTTAGCTTAGCCTTATTCATCTAACACTTCTAGACTCAATCTGATAGTCAACCAATCATGATAGATGATCAAATATATATAAATGTGTTACAAGAGAGTTGTTCAAATTTTCATCTTATATAAATACTTATGAACCATTTGAAACATATTCGGTTTGGTTTATAAGAGTACAGAGTACATATACAAGAACCAATTCATGAATATAATGCCACATTTTTGAAACCAAGTTCGCATACCTTAATATATTAAATTTCTAGGGACTTTTATTCGCAAACAGAGTTCGCAAACGAACCTGAGTTCTTGAGTATCGACAATAGTTAGCATACGAGTATGTAAAACAAGTTGTCATAATTAACGATTTAGAACCTAACCACTGAGTTCGTAAACAAAGTACGCAAACTACAATTCCGAAGCTTGACTAGTTTTCTCGTTCGCAAATTAACATTGTTCGCAAACACCGTTCGCAAACAAGAGTTCCGAACCTGAACTAGTACTTCACAATTCGCATGCATGGTACGCATATTGTGTTGTATCCAGACATTGGTAGCAGTTATAAGACTCTCGTTAATCGATTTGAAACATCCTTAGAAAACGACAATGGTAATCTTACACATACCACTAGATTCAAGTAATTTTCAAATGATTAATTGATCAATACGAAACATTCCAATTTAACATCAAATGATTGTCTCACACATATCATATAAGATGTTGAAGGTAATTTTCACATGATCAATTTGTGGCACCGTATCGGAATCATTACCAATGGCACGCTGCGCGCCTCAGTGTGAAAAGACGGTGCAAGCCTTGTTATAATTGCTTCTTCAGTCTAAGCTGCGGGTGCTTGGTAACATTACATTACTTAAAAGCCAGTGGATACTAAAGCCATTGAAACAATAGCTACTAAAGAATAAACTAAGCGTCTTTCAAACATTATTAAAATAATGATATTTTAATATTTTCCGTGAGAAGTCCGGATGATCATCTGGCCATTTGACTTTTTGGCTTTTTGGTAGTTCGACCAATATATGAGAAATATGGACAAAAACAAGTTTTTTGCTCAAACAAGGGAGTTTCATGAGATTGGAGACTCTTGACTTAATATTTAGTTTCCAACAAATGAATTGTTCATAACTAAAGTTTCCAAGTAGATGAAGCTTCCTAAGCTTTAAACTCGTATTTCGAGAAATATATAAACGAGATAAACTCGACTCAAAATTTCAACAGTGTATATCACAAAGTCTATATAGCTATACGACTTAGTCTCATTAAAATATATAATTGCGTAGACTTATGAGTAATAGGTAATTTTTAGTCTCCACATATGTTTTGTCGTTGAAGTTTCTCCAAGCTCTTCTTCTTCAATTGGTTAACGTCGTGAATTCTAAAGCTCAACTACATACTTCTATCCTACTCCGAGACATAACTATAAGTAGACTAGAAATCGAGTATATAGTTTTGATCGACTAAACTTGAAAAACAATCTTGAGATAGCCATGCTTACGATTTCGACCGAGCAATACTCTAACAATCTGCCCATTTGTCAATTTTAGTGACAAAAATATCAATACATATAGATTACAAAATAAATACACATTGTAGCTTCTGTTCCATCATGCTTGATTTTCTTGGCTCTTTAACTTCCTTTAATTCTTCGTTACTTCAAGTTCTCCATCGATTCTGAATGTGTTCAATGCAACATCACTGTTATTGAAGATCTGTATCAATAACAGTATGAAAAGAAGTATTCTCAATCATTTTTATTCAATGTCATGGTATTATTCTGTAACTCAAAATCCAGTCGTATCACAACTCTGAAATAATACTACAGTGATATATATCATCCCCCCTAGTCAATACTTCCAGCTTTTGCACAATAGGTAGAACTTATAGAATAGAATCCACTCCCCCTACATAATGATCCGTAAACTATATGTATGTAGTTTGCACTACTAAATAATTCTCCCCCTTTTTGTCGATATAAATTGGCGAAGGTACGAAAACTATGGGATCATTATGAATTCTCAAAAGACAATTCATGACTAAAGAAGCATATCAACTTTTCTTTCAATGATTTCACATAGCCGAAACTTAGTGTATTCATCAAGGAATCTACTAAGATACATGATATCCCCTTCAAATTACATGACTGCTCACCCCACAAAGATATAGCAATTAAGCATAAGTTCATTTAAGAACTCGGTCATTAGATGTCATTCCCGAGAGAACAACATGAGTGGCCTTACTTTTATGAGAAAAGAAGGATTTCTTTGAAAATTAATAAATCACAAGGATTTGTATCCAGTAAACATCTAGTAAACTAATCATAAAAAATCTTTTTGATTAATTTAACTGGAATCACTCAACATAATATAACTTACCGAGTAGATACAGTACTTTCACATAAAGTGGATCAGGGAAAGATCAATATTGTGCAATTTCTCAAAAAGTGCATTTTATCTTTTATCAATATATGTATAAAGATATAATAGACTTAACTTTCGAGCATCTATGAGATAATAACTCAATTCACAAACCGTAAAAGGCACATAAATCTCATAAAACATTTGCAATATATAAAACCAATAAGATTAAATATTGCAAGATCATCTTCTAAAAACTTAGAATTTAAATAAATAACTCTAAAAACATTGCAAGATAAAAATTATAGGAAATAGCTTTGTGTAATCACAATTTATGTTATACCAAACCCTAGTTATCCTTCTTTAACATAAAAAAAGAAATTCTCATAAGAAGGTTCCTAGAAAATCAGATTCTTGAAAAATTATTTGTCGTCCCCGAACTCCTTGTCGTCAACAGACATTGGAACATAAGGTTCATGAAGAAATGAGTCAAGTCCTACAAACCTTTTTGATTGGTATCGAACCAGGGCCTTTTGAATCTCCAGAAATATTAGTGCAATAGCTTCTAGTTCTTTCATCTCCATCCTTATTTGCTTTAACTCTTCAAGAACAATAAAATACTTTTGAAGATTTGGGTTGTTAGTTCTTAGTTTCTTCATATTCTTCCTTTTTCTGTTTAAAGTTGTCTTAGAGGAATGGGATTTCTATTTTTCCTTCAAGATTGAAGAATTAACAATCATACTGACATCTTTTCCATCAGAAAAGATAGTGCTTGGTGTATGGGCTGTCGTAGGCTCAACAAATTAATAAATATATTTTCCACTAATTAACTGGTAATATAGCGGTAGTAGAGATATTTCCCACATAGAGCTGTGAAATTGATAAGTTATTTGTATTAGCAAAAGAAAGTAAATCACAAAAGAGGTTTTGGTTTATAAAATATAATTAAAAAGGAAATAAGAAAAGAAAGATGATTAAGGAATCCTTCGCCGTTACCAAGCGTTAACTGGATTAGAATACTTATCTATCGTTCGTAAGAACCATTCATCACCAACCGTAGAATAACATCTAGAGCAGTGTTATCCCCAAAGCTCCTCGTGTAACTTGATACCGAGGCGCTCGCATATCAAGTTCTATCCAACTGAACCACCAAGTAGTAGCGCACTCAAGGTGTAACCCAATCAGAAGCCTCAAGTTATGTGAACTTAGGTTGATCCTAGCAGTTAGACTCTTAGCGCAAGGTCCACATACTAGTATTGTCTTCACACATGATTGATCCACAGAATCCCTTTGCGAGGTCTCACGTTCTCTACTTGTGTAAAGATTATTCAACAATTACACGGATATCCTAACCCTTTACTAGCAAAAGAATGATCAAGAGATTAATCCAATTGTACACTTGAACAATCTAGAAATCAATCATAAACCCTAAATATAGTGAAAACAAACAATGATGATTGAAGCCTCAAATATACTTGTATTATTAATAAAGCTTCACGCTTAGAACATTGAACTCATCCTTAATCAACAAAGGATTTAGCTACTCATAATACAAAGAAGATGAATCATGATGGTTTCCCCCTAAAGGAGTAAACCCTAGGTTTTTATGTAGAACTTGTGATATGAGACTCTATTCTTGATATGTTTTACATAACCTAATACCTTTTTTTATAGGTTTACATTGCTTGGTCTCCAAGTATTTAGTTAGGTTTAAGAAACCGACCCGAAAACACGAACTAACGACTCCAAACGTGCCCTTAGGCCTTCCAAGGTGTAAATACACGTTTCCCATTTTCTAAGTGCGCGAACCCAGTCCGCAAACTTCAAATTCCAGCAGATATTTTCGGAAATAAGTCTGCAAACCCTTTCCGCAAACCCAGTTCGCGGACTGCATTATCTTCGGTATTCAATCAAAACTGTTTTGGCCAAAACTTCTTCATCCGAACTCGGAATGACCTCATTCTTTTTGAATTCTTTTTATCTTTCAATTATCCTCAAGATGGTGATGAGAAATACTTAATTTGAATGAGATAAGATTGGTCTTTGTCCTGTGTCTTGATTATGAGCGTTTTGCTCATTTTCGTCGCACTTCTTCCATTTCTCTTGGACTTGGGCACTTGGAATACTTCTATTCCTAGATCTTTTAATAACTTTGTAGCTCCTTTGTGGATGATTCACCTATTTGAGACAAATAAGAGAAAATAAGAGTAATAATACGAATACATGCAATAAAAATAGCTTAAACAAGTATGGAATGGACACTAAAATCATATGAATTATGCACTCATCAAATTCCCCCACACTTATCTTTTGCTAGTCCTCGAGCAAACTAAATAAAACTAATCCTAAATACAACAACTTCATCTCGTTGAGGATACGGTTACTCTTAGCATGAATAACAGGCCTTTAAACCCCTAGGTGTCCCTAGTGGACGAGTTATAGTCTCGTGAGGGATTACAAGAGGTATACCCACAAAACCTACTCCAATTTCTCGCCTTGGAAGAACCACTAAGGATATACACAAAGCAAAAATCCAAATAATTAACTTGCACATGTTCTTTAGCTACAAACATCCCACATACATTCCAATCATCACACACAAGCAATTACTTAAGTGTGACATTCAACCTGATTTCAAAACTCTACTAAGATAGTCATCGTACTTGTTGCAACGTTTGTAACAACACTAGCATACTGAAATCACATGAATAGATAAAAAAATGGAATAGAAAAGTGAAGTGTGCAAATGCTGACTAAAGTGAAAGATGTTACCCACAATACTTGTATGAATGTCGTCAAAGGAGATTTATTTATAGATCAATAGTTTCCAAAAGCACCCATTTAACTCGACCACATGATTAGATACTCTAAGCGCATGTCTCTTTTCAGCAAGTACATGATAGTTTCCTTGGATCCTGCACTCCACACTTGCTTAGGCGACGGAGACAGGGACAACATTTCACACATACTGCTATCCAAGTGTCAAGAACCTCATCAATAATCTTTTTGACTTGCTATATAATGATATGGTTTTTGTTTTCATCGACTATGATTATCCGCGATTCCGGACCTATCATTTATTAGTGTCAATAAAAGAAGAGGAGCCTTATATAATTATATTTTTCTGTTTTTTTTCGGCTCACTCTTTATGAGTGTTAGAAAATTGTCTTATGAGGCTTTTATATGCTCAACCAATGATTACCTTGCTACAACATCCACGGAAGTATCAGGATCCCACCAAATCACTTTAGAGAAACATAAAACTGCAAAAATAAAAAGAAAGTGATTCAGTAATAATTAATTGTGAGGATAAATCTTTCAAATGACTACCATAGTTTAATTTAGCATTCAATTATGAACGTATATATTTAAGGATTGAAATAAATGAAACTTAATCGAT
Source organism: Papaver somniferum (assembly GCF_003573695.1). Lineage (NCBI taxonomy): Eukaryota > Viridiplantae > Streptophyta > Magnoliopsida > Ranunculales > Papaveraceae > Papaver > Papaver somniferum. The sequence goes on along the minus strand of NC_039362.1, from coordinate 200,107,293 downwards.
AGCCATAAGAACTGTTTCAACCTTAAAAGGTTTAGAGTGTCATCCGAAGTAGCTCATAATTAACTCCAAAAGATGAAGTCTCAAGAATGCAAGAAATCAAAGAGTATGATTTTTTTATTTTTTATTTTTTATTCAATCCAAACATGCTTAACTACTCCCCCACACTTAAACTTAACATTGTCCTCAATGTTCAAAACTGAAAATTCTTATTTATGACGTAACATAAAATTAAACTCGAAAATTGTACAAATGGGTAGGGAACTAGGAAAATAATCCTAAATGAAAGTTGTTCTCCTACGTCTTTTCTATGATGTGTCAAAAGGGCACAGTGTTTCGATAAATGGTCTGACTTTTATGACCTCTGGACTGACTGACATGCAATCTGAAAAAGTTCTGGAAAAATTCCGAAACTCAAATGTCCAGGCCTATCGCTCCAACTTAACAGACTCTGAAATCAAATTTTCTTTTTTGAAAAGAAAGGTATGCCTGTCCCCTTTAAAATTTGGGGTCAACCACTCAAATCGGACTCCGTATGAAGTCTCGAGAGCTGTTTTCTTGACAAGTGCGCAGTCAGAATTTTCTGACGAGAATTCGTCAAAACATTCATTATAGGTATAGGACTTTGTAAAATATAAGATGGGAATGCAAGATATGATGTGAAAAACTAAGAAAACTAAAAAAAAATGGATAGAGATACAAAACCAACGAGTTGCCTCCCACGAAGCGCTTGGTTTAACGTCGTCAAAGCCCGACGTTATTGTTATCGTCCGTACACCAGTAATCTGAAAATTTGGTAATCCTTCCAAGTAACAATCTGCAATCAAACAATAGCTTCACAAAAACATTATCACAAGATATAAATATTGAAGCTATCACTTTATTGAAGTTTTCCCCACACTTAGTCCTCTATACACTCGAAAGTGGATAGAAAACATAGAATTCGGGAACTTCAATAGGTTCCGCAGCTTGATGAACATGCAAAATACTCGAATCAAACTCATCAAGTGGTGGATACTTGGAAGCAAAATAATCCTTTAAAACTTTAGAATCACACAACTCCAATCCTAAGTGAGGTATTTTCTTAAAAGCTGGGTTAACAACTTTGAGAAGTCACTTCAATTGGAGGAAAAGGATCAATAAATATAGAATTATGCAAAGGATTAGACTAACCTTGTACGTGATCCTCATCTTTCTTAATTAACAGTGAATTATTTGCCTCAAGTATCTCGTGGTCCTCTATCAAACTATTGTTGTCTAGCTTAATTGGGTCTTCCATGACTTCAATCAATTTGGTTTTATTCTCAATCTCCATCTTTCCAATAACCTCGTCATCGGAATCTGAATCCTCTCCTAAAAAGTCTACTTCATTGGTGCAATTCCTAAAATCTTCACTTTTGTACGTTACCCCATTGATAACAACGGTTATGTTATATCCATTCTCCTCATTTTGAATAGGCGAGTGATTGTTATAATGATCTGGAGTTGGAATAACTATACCATTATTGCAAGGACTTTCCAAAGGTTTCTCATCTTCAAGATACTCATGAATCGTATATCCATTATTGATCATGGAAACATCGGAATTAATTTGGTTTTGAGGCCAAACTTCTTCCTCAGTTGTTTCCTTCTTAATTTGATCCATGTCTCTTCTTAGTTTTTTCAAGCCCTCTTGAAGTTCTTGGAGCTGCTCATATCGTTTCTGTTCAATTGTATGGAGCGCTTGTTGATGTTGCGCTATCGCTTGGATTAATTGGTCAAGACGTTCATCATAATCCACACCTTCACTCACCACACTATTTCCAGACTAAGTCTCCCCTTTTTGAATAGGTAAATGATCATAAAAACGATCAGGAGTTTGGTTAGATATATTGAAGTGAGATTCGGTTGATGTGTTATTCTCCACGCTTAGTTGTTCATTAAGGGGTTCTAGCGTGGAAAATTTGTCCTTGAACTGAAGAATCAACCAATCAAGCTTTTGTTCACTTTCATAAGATAATCGATTAGAAGCACAACCATCCTCCCATCCTTGTGATTGTTCACTTACATGCCCGTCATAAGGTTGTTGACATGTATGAGAATATCCGTAAGGTTCCGTGGGATATTGATCATACCCAAAAAATTGGTTTTGATTGTACCCATAGGATGGTTGGTAGTTTTTGTAATATTGAGATTGAAAACCATATTGATCACCACTGTTGTATGTTAATCTTGTGCTCCGTACATGTTATTTCCGTAAGGAAACATGACGACTCACAAGAACAAAAGAGAAAATAAAAGTAAAAACCTAAAAAAAAACAAAAACAAGCTAAACAAATAATAAATCAATTAGCAACTGCTCCCCGGCAGCGGCGCCAAAATTTGTATGGGCTGTCGTAGACTCAACAAATTAATAAATATATTTTCCACTAATTAACTGGTAATATAGCGGTAGTAAGAGATCGTTCCCACATAGAGCTGTGCAATTGATAAGTTATTTGTATTAGCAAAAGAAAGTAAATCACAAAAGGGGTTTTGGTTTATAAAATATAATTAAAAAGGCAATAAGAAAAGAAAGATGATTAAGGAATCCTTCGCCGTTACTAAGCGTTAACTGGATTAGAATACTTATCTATCGTTCGTAAGAACCATTCATCACCAACCGTAGAATAACATCTAGAGCAATGTTATCCCCAAATCTCCTTGTGTAACTTGATACCGAGGCGCTCGCATATCAAGTTCTATCCAACTGAACCACCAAGTAGTAGCGCACTCAAGGTGTAACCCAATCAGAAGCCTCAAGTTATGTGAACTTAGGTTGATCCTAGAAGTTAGTCTCTTAGCGCAAGGTCCACATACTAGTGATGTCTTCACACATGATTGCTCCACATAATCCCTTTGTGAGGTCTCACGTTCTCTACTTGTGTAAAGATTATTCAACAATTACACGGATATCCTAAACCTTTACTAGCAAAAGAATGATCAAGAGATTAATCCAATTGTACACTTGAACAATCTAGAAATCAATCATAAACCCTAAATATAGTGAAAAAAAAAATGATGATTAAAACCTCAAATAGACTTGTATTATTAATAAAGCTTCACGCTTAGAACATTGAATTCATCCTTAATCAACAAAGGATTTAGCTACTCATAATACAAAGAAGATGAATCATGATGGTTTCCCCCTAAAGGGGTAAACCCTAGGTTTTTATGTAGAACTTGTGATATGAGACTCGATTCTTGATATGTTTTACATAACCTAATACCTTTTTTTTATAGGTTTACATTGCTTGGTCTCCAAGTATTTAGTTAGGTTTAAGAACCCGACCCGAAAACACGAACTAACGACTTCAAACGTGCCCTTAGGCCTTCCAACGTGTAAATACACGTTTTCCATTTGCTAAGTGCACGAACCCAGTACGCAAACTTCAAATTCCAGCAGATATTTTCGTAAATAAATCTGCAAACCCCGTCCGCAAACCCAGTTCGCGGACTGCATTATCTTCGGTATTCATTCAGAACTGTTTTGTCCACAACTTCTTCATCCGAACTCGGAATGACATCATTCTTTTTGCATTCTTTTTATCTTTAAATTCTCTTCAAGATGTTGATGATAAATCCTTAATTTGAATGATTTAATATCGGTCTTTGTCCTGTGTCTTGATTATGAGCGTTTTGCTCCTTTTCGTCGCACGTCTTCCACTTCTCTTGGACTTGGGAACTTGGATACTTGGAATACTTCTCTTCCTAGCTCTTTTCAGAACTTTGTAGATCCTTTGTGGATGATTCACCTATTTGAGACAAATAAGAGAAAACAAGAGTAATAATACGAACACATGCAAGAAAAATAGCTTAAACAAGTATGGAATGGACACTAAAATCATATGAATTATGCACTTATCACTTGGAGTCTTCATTGTTGAAATATGGATTTGTGAATGCACAAATAACACAGCTCTATAAGTAACTTTTGATGAAAAGAGTTTTAATAAAGGAATAAGATAGCCAAAATATTGTACATATATATAAACAATGAATAAGGTTCACGTACAAAATCTCCAAAAGATAAAAGGTCGGTTTTAACCTTTTAATAACATTGGGTGAGATCTTTTCAATACCATTACTTTAAAAATAGAAAATTATAAAAAAGAAAATATGGAAATTCAAGTAATAATATTCAAGATACAAACTAGAATAGTTGCTGACCCTAGGGCCTGGTTGTGCAAAATTCTTGTTTCTTTTCTATCGGGCACATGAGACAAAATGCACTTTCAACACAGTTAGACTATGTAGAGGTGAACAACAATTTTTCACCGCAATGTTTCTAAACGAAATTCTCAACATACTTCTTTGTTGGTCATTTATACCTAGTTCTTTTCTGTAGAGAACTAACCTTTTCCTTAGAAAACAACTTTTTAGGAGAGAGTTAATTTTACATACCTTGGATGGATTTGACCTTAGAACAAGTTTAAGCTTTTTATCTAATTGACTGTCCCTCTATTGCAGTTTGTTGACATATCTTACTTTATTCTTGTACTTGAAACAATTAGAGAGTTTGTGTCCCTTAATAGCACAGTAAAGACATGCCAATGTGGAGATGGTCCAGACACCATGGTTGTACATGCCACTAAGCAAAGCTGAGTACCTGAAACAAAAGAGCCAGAGTTTGCATTGGTAAGTGAAAAATCCATTACATCCTCCATAGTTGTTGATGAAGAATCATCAGGAAAATTGTCAAAATTGATATGAGTATTGATACAATTATCAAAATTGATACTTTCACCAAAGAGAGCTACACTTGATTTCTCATCCTATGTACAATCATAGTGATTAAATGTTTCATAAAGAGGTACAACAAGACCTTTGTTGCCACTATATTTTCTCCGATCATGTGGCTTAACTGATGATCTGGGATTATCTCTAGTGAAACGTTTACTTCTCTTCAAAAGAAGATCTCCAAATTGTCTGGTGGTCAGAGAAACTGAGTTATAAGATTTTCAGCTGATGATTCAGTCTCAACCAGATCATTCACAGAGTTGCCAACACTTTTACTTTTCACAAGTAAATCAGTGTTCTTTTGTGCTTTGGACGCAATATCCTTTCCGAACTTGGATAAACGTTTGTGATCAAAGATCTTTAAATTTATAACAAGAGTGCATCTGGAAATTGTTTCAAGGTTATTTATTCCAACGATGACGTGTTTCTTAGAATCATATCTAGCCGGTACGTATCGAATAATTTTCATCACAATATCTTTTTCAGGAATAATCTTACCTAATGCAAAGGATGCATTAACAATGTCAGACATTTTGTGATTAAATTCATCAAACGAATCTTCGTCAGCCATACGAAGGTTAACCAAATCATAATTTAAGTTTTTAATCCTATCTTTTTTCTCAGAGGTATTCCCTTAAGATACAGTTGCTAAGATATCCAAACGTGTTTAAAATTAGTGCACGTAGTCACATTGTAGTTGCAGGAAATCCTACACTACACCCCTCACAAGATTTCATTAACATTCAACTCATTTTAGATTAACAATCTTAATTTTATTGATGAATCTTTGAACAATCTTACAAGAAAAGATAAAGGAATCAAGAATAACCAGTGCTCTAGATTTTCTCTCTCATATTTACTTGCTTCTCAATCAGAAAAGATCTCTCCCTTTTCCTTTACAACTGAGGGGCTATTTATAGGGAATAACATAGTGGATGACAGCTAATCTGTCCTTTATTTTCGGATATGACTTGCAACATTCTCGCAACCTTAGAAATGTTAATCTCGTAAACTCCCTTATTTTCGCAGGACCATCACATTTTTCTCACGATTTAGCTGACGTCGTTTATTATGTCATTTCTGAATTTGTTCTGCGACACTGTTGTGTTGTGTTGTTAATAATTTCGCTGGGGCATTATTGCTGCGAGATTTTGATCCTACATCTTGCCTCTTCTCATATCTTCTCTGTGAAGTAGAGAATGATGTGAGAAATACCGCAGTTGTCCATCTCTTCATATTCTGCATTTATCACACGTATCTTTTCTTCCATCTATTTCTTGACACGTCTTCTGTAACCGCTGCTTTTCAACCGCTCACGTCTTTTCGCATTAATGGTGTTTATTTCTTCGAGTAAAAAAATATTCTTTATATATTCTTCTTACTCTTCTTTCCATTTTGTTTTTACTTTCTCTTCTCTTTTTATTCTCTCATCTCTGCAACTCTATTGTTCTTCCGTAAGTTCTGCTACTGTAATTCTTCTCTCTTCAATCTTCTTACTTTTTATCCATTCCCATACTCTATATTCAGATATGCCTCCAAGTGGCCACAAACATGAGAAAAACTTAAAAGACGTCCAAAAAGATCTTGCTGAGAAAGGTTTCACACTTTCTACCATTCCTGGTGAAAAAGCCAAGTCAATTATTTCTATCAAACTTTTCTCTGATCAACATTGTGATGATCAATCAATCATAATTTTGCTAGGTTAAATTCTCGCAGGTCTCCCCATTCCTCTTTATGACCCAGATATTCCTTTATTCTATGAAATTCTCGCTCACTCGGGATTTTCGCGAGCTATCTTCCAATTGAATGGGGATTGCATCCATCTGATGCTGGAGTTCGCTAACCGTGGTGCTGGTAAAGGATCTCTTTACTCCAAAGAACTTAGGGATCCTAAATTCGCAGACTTGGAGATAATTGCTGAAAAATACACAGTAGCGAGTTTATTTGAAAATTATAAATTGATCTCCATGAAGAAAGAGAATACTCGCTAGGGTACTCGCTTGAAAAGGAAAGATAATATTGATGAAACTAAAATACTCATGCAAGACATTGATTGGCACTCTGGTAAGAACACAACTCCTCGCCAATCCAAAGATGATAAATGGTGTGTTTTTCCCTTGATGCTGAAAGGACCTTACATTGCTGGGTCAAATGTTCTTCCTGAGAATCTCGCTTCTTATCAACCTTGGGTATTCTCTTGGCCCGAGAAGGAGAAAGAGGTATGTCTATTCCAGTTTCACCTACTTTATATTTCTTTATCTGTCTTTATTCTTTTGTTCGCTGATTCTTGCGATGTTCTACATATCCAGAAACTGAAAGATAGCTATCACATGACTGGGAAGGCTAGTACCTTGTTAGCTCTTCGCTCATACACAGATGAGGTAAGATATATTCTCTTATGATTTTAAACAGTATATTGTTGCCTCTATTTCTTATTTCTATATGTGTATGAAGATTATTGCTGAAATAGAAGAGCATGCCAATGTTGCGAAGACTGGTGATAAAGGCAAAGGTGTTCTTTGTAGTGAAAAACCAACTGCTCCTCCTTCAAAGAAGAGAAAAATTCGTTCTTCCTATCCTTCAAATATTCCTTCTCATGAAAACTTCGAGAGTGATGAGGATGATGAGGATAATGATGACCTTGCTGCAAATGAAGATTCTCCATCTGAATCTTCTATGGCTAAGCTCTATGGCCTCTTTTCTGATTCTTGGCAAGGAATGGGAGATAATCAATTCGCTAATACCTGCAAAGCTCTCGCTACGATTTGCGATGTTCCTTTACTGGATGGTGATAATTCTCTTCGCGGAGTTTCTAGATTGGTTACTCCCAACTTCCTGCATTCTCTTAATAGTCTGGTATGCTTTCGTCTTTTTACTTCTTCATTACTGTAACTCAAAATCTCTTTCTATTTTAATACTTTTTACATTTTCTCGCGGCTGGAAAAGCTTCTTTCGCTGTTGCCTCAGATTTGGAGAGGAGACGCGAAATTCTTGAAAAGAAGAATCTTCAATTTCGTGCAAAGAATGAGGAATTGGAAATTGAAGTCAAAGGTCTTCGCGAGAAGAACAAACAACTAGAAATTGATTCTTCTTCGTACAAGAATAAAATCTCTAGTCTTCAGCAAGCTAATAATCAACTCTATGGTATGTTATTTTTTTTTCCTTTCCCTTCATTCATTCATCCTGTTGTTTTATCTTATTTGATTGATCCTTTTTGCAGAGACATTTATGGTCTTTCTGATGAAGCTACCATTCTTCGTTCATTTCCTAATGCCTTGGATAATGATAACCTTCTTGAGCGTCTTAATAAATCTTTAAATAGTTTCTCAAATGATAAAATTTCATCTCTTTCTCTGAATGAACTGAGATCTAAATTTCGCCTCTTAGAGATTGACCATAGATCTAGTTTAGGTTTAGCCAACCGATTTAAGCGTTTCTTTCTTAATTCTAAAGAGAAAACCAATGAGCTAAGAACCAAAATTATCGGTCTCATAGATGATAAGGATCGCATCTCTGATCAAGGTGCTAAGGCTTTGGCGAAATTCCAAGAGACCCTTCTTGAAGTTCAACTTGAACGAGATGAAGCTAACCGCAAGAATACCGAGCTCTGCGAAAGAGAAAACCAAATTCGTTCTCGTCTCCTTATAAATAATGAGGATGAATTCGCTTGGGCTGCGAAAATCTTAGATGATACCAGAAAAGATTTATGTGTAAATGTTAGTCTCCAAGTTGAGCATACAGCCTTGATTAGAGATATATTTCTGACAGAGAAGGTTATTAACTGTTCTTCACTAATCTTTTGTTTCTTATGAATTTTCATCAAGTTATTAATTGATTGCCTTTTGCTCACAGATTCTGAAAGTAGATATCGCGAAAAAATTGAGGAACTTGAAGCTGAAAAAGTGGAACTCGCAAAGAATCTTTCTTCTCGCAACGATAAGTATTCTAGATTAAAGAATCAAATCAAGATCACTGTTGCGAACTTTAAGAACGATGCTCTGCATTTTCGCAATCAAACTATTCAAATGGTTTGTGATGACCATAGTATTCCTCATTCTGATTATCCTTGTCTCTTGGAGGAGATCCCAAAGAACACTCCTAGTCTGACTATTTCTGATAGCGAAGCTGATGATGAAGAATCTGATGGTGATGAAGGTTCTGATGGAGATAAAAGTTCTGATGCAGAAGAAGAAGGGAACAAGTCTGATGAAGATGATGAAGGATCAACTAAGAAGTAGTCTTTGTTTCTTTCTTTAATCTTTTCTGTAATACTTGTACATTTATTCCTTCTTTCTGTATATTTGCGAATTCTTTTGGTTCTCCATATTCCTTAATATATGAGTTTCTTTCATTTTGACCCGCATTCATTAAAACAATTCTTCCTTGCAATATGGTTAATCAATATAATCATTAATTTTTTAATTTTTGCGTAAATCTATCATGTGGAGACAAATAACATTTTCTAATTTCATTTATTCCCATACTTGCCTCTGTTATTTGTATTCAAATGAGAGATTTTGCAGATTTTTCTTATTTTGTGCCTCAATTTCGCAGTTGTTTATGTATAATTTCGCAATCATATGCAAAGTGAATTTTGATTCTTTTCAAAATCTCATCCTTGTGTGGTCTTATTTTGCCTTCCTAGTTAAAGGTCTTATTATGCCACCTCTTGTCATTGCGACAAAATCGCAGGACGTCCTTGCACTTTCATGCAAAAACCCATTGATCTTGCCTTAACTTTTTCTTTTTTATTATGGCATCTTCAGGAATGTTGCGACAATATAACAGGCCTAAATATTCTTGCGAAAATAAAGCCCCATTACATTGTCGTCTTGCGACGAAATCGCAGGACGTCTTCGCACTTTCATGCGAAAACCCATTGATCTCGTCTTATCTTTTTCTTTAGTATTATTACCTCTTCAGGATTGTTGCACAAATATGACAAGCCTTAATACCTTTGCGAGTAAAAAGCCTCATGACATTTGCGTCTTAAGACACTTATCAGCTCCATAGTGGAGGGTGCCGCCCTTATCTCCCCCCCAGTTGCCCTTTCAAGGAGGCGTACTGCTAGCATACAAGGTTAGCTCCTCCCATTCAGTCTTAACAACAACCAGTTGTTGTCGCAGCCTCTTATCCCTTTTACCTATAGGGTTTATGGTTACAAGACTGCACCTTAAGTGGGGTTTTCTTCGGGCTGAGTGCAGTATAAGCCAAGACTTGTCAAGAATGGCAAGGTACGCTGCAGACTCCCCTGGCACTCTCGACTCCACCGTGTACCTCGGAGCCTTGATCATATTCTGCACTCCTTGGGAGAGTCCTTATTACCTTAGTCGCCCAACCTAAGTCATATGCTTAAGATGTGAATCCAAGGTGCCTCTCCCGGATGGGATTTATTGACCCCAAATCTCCATGACTCAGGTTCCGGTGGCGGTGTAGCCTTTCCCTGAGCCATGCAACAGGTACCCCCTTATATGAAGTACTTTAGGTCTTACATTTGCCTCTTGCGAAATTGTATTCGCGAACTAGGGTGTACGCCATAAAGGTTCTCCCCTTTCTCTTTTGTCATTGTTCTCTGATTGTCTTTTTTAGAATTCATTATCTCTGCGAGATTCTTGCACATCATCATATCGTATTTGCATTTCGCAATCTCAATTTTGTCATTCAATAAAATGTATTTTGAGAATTTTATTTATTGCGAGAGTGTCGCAACAAATCAATCATTCATATATTACCTTTGCCATCCTCTGTCTTTGTTATTTTCTGCTACTGCTTCCTTGGTAGTGGTATGTTCACCATTTTTTATTCTGAGCTAGCATTAGTTTCGCAACATCTCTTCTTCTTTTCTTTCGATTGCATCCACCATCAACCTCTCACTTCTTTGTGTCTCTTTGATTTTGTGTCGCCAACTTTCCTTCTTGTTTGCTCTTCCTTCGCAGGATTCTACCTCAGTTTCGTAACACCTCTTTCCTTCAACCCAATCTCCCTTTATGATTCCTACACCGCTGGGGTGAGGGAATTTGATGCACTGGTGGAAAGTTGAAGCTACACCTAGAATCCCATGTAGCCAAGGTCGACCAATTAATGCATTGTAGGGTGATTCTACATCAACGACACAAATAGGATTTCAGAAGATATTCCCTTCAATGGAATTCGCATAGTAACCTCCCCTTTAGGCTTGTTGGCAGTACCATTAAAACCATATATCTTATATGTTGATGGTATAAGATCATCATCTCTTCCTCCCATAGTTTTATAAGTATGATAAAATAAGATGTTCACAGAGCTTCCAGTATCGATTAGAATCCTATTAATTCCCATGAATCTTCAGCTTCATCATCCTCATCTTCTTTCGGTTTTGGATTAATTTCTAATTTTACTACCAATGGATTATCATGTACCTCTTCACCTTCGGGGATTTCTTCTGCGGTAAAAGAAATAATCTGTTTCTGCCATTCCTCTAGTGGCGAGATTTTCGCAATATTCATAATTTCTTCCATCATTATCTCTTGCGAACACTCTACTCAAAACATTGTCATGAAAATCTTCAATTGTCTTGTATGAATGTACGATAGAGTGACAGAATAGATTCTTTGCTTTTGCACCAACTTCTATGAAGAATTTTTCTTTTTCATCGTGTTTACTTTGTGATGCTCTGGTGGTGGTGGCAATGGTTGAGATTGTGGGTGCCCTACCAAAAAGTGGTTTAGTTTTCCTTGATCTATCATTCTCAGAATAATTCTTTTTACATTTCTGCAATCATTTGTAGTATGTCCATGAAAATGATGATAAGAACAAAACTCATGACTTCTGTGGTTTGGAGGTGGTTCCGTTCCCATGTTCCATGGTGTTGGTATATTCTCCATCAAAATTATAGCTTCCCATATTTTCTCCACACTTGCATTTAGAGGTGGCATCTTGATTTCTTCCCATACCACCTTGTGACCTCCTTGTCCTCTATTATAGTTTTGTCTTTGACCTCCATAAGTTTCTTGCGGCTGATCGAGTCTTTGAATTTTGTTATTTCCACCACGATTGTAGAAATTTCTTTCTCTTTCATACTCCTCTTGATCTCGGCTTCCCATAGCCACCAGTTTCTGATTGTTGCCCGTCACCTTTTCTTGTTGTACTTGCGAAGTGCTCGCCACTGTGTTTATTAGTTTGGGTAATAAGCTTGCATTCGCTGTTTGTGAACTGGTGTTCGCAAGGATATGATTCCATTTCATTTTGCCTTTCCTCTAGAGCAATATATCTTCCTGAAGTTCTCGCAATTCAGTCATTGTGATTGTATTCTTGACTCTGAAAATTTGGATATACAATAGGTTGGTTGCAAACATAGCATTGATAAATGATAAGATAAGATATCTCTCATCTACACGGCCAGCCATTTCGCTACACATAGTCCTCCATCTTTTAGTTAGGTGCTTCAAACTTTCGCCAATCCTTTGTTTTAATCCAAACACGTCTTCAATACCAGGTCGCGAAGAATTATTACTTATATATGCCCCCAGGAATGTAGTCTGCAAATGATTGAAGGATGTTATTGTATTCTTTGGTAGACCTTCGAACCATTTTAACGCCTCCCTGTTAAGTGATGGATGCAAAATACTTGCATAATACGGCATCATGATTTTCCCATTGCAACATGCACCTCACGTAGGCTTTAATGTGTTGAATTGCACAAGTTGTTCCATCAAAAATGCTGGTTAATGCGGGCAAATTGCATTTCGGAGGTATTCCTCCTAGTTGTACTTCCCTTGTAAATGGAGTTTTCGCAGCTTCTTCTATAGCTTCATCTAATTGTCTTCTGCCTACTTCTCCTCTATTATTTAGCATTCCTCTCATTTCTTCTAATTCTTTTAAGATTTGTTTATTTACACCTGAATTTTGATCCATTGGTCTTTTTAATTTCGCCTCCCTTCTTCTGCGTTCATATCTTTCTTCTCTCGCGAAATTTTGCATTTCTTCTTCATCATTCATCTCGTCTTTTCTGCGATTTCTTCCTCATCTCTATCTTGAATTCGCATATGATGATGTCTCTCATTTTCCCCTCCATGATTTTGTTCATTCTTATCAATTCCATTCGCTTTCTTTCAGCATCCTCTGTACTCTATCATACTCTTCATTGATATTACCGTTATTCCGGTTTGTGTAGCCCTTCTTTTCGATTGTCGTGATTTTTCTGGAGAATGTCTCCTAAAGCTCTTGTTCTTCCATTTCCGCTCTCAATCTTTCACGTTCGCAAATTAAACGTGCTTGTTCAGCATAATGTCTTTCAATTTCTTCTTCAATCGTTTGTTGATTTCTTTGAGCTTCTCTCTCATGTAAAATTCTCCTTCCTTCCTCTCGATTCCCTTCGCCATCTTGATTATTTCGTCCCTGACGTTGTCCATTCTCTTGATTTCTATCATTTTGCCTATCATCAAAAGTTTCATTTTGTGGAACGTAACGATCATCAGTCCTTTCTCTATTTTCGCGATTCTTCATTAGGATTTGATATTTCTTCTTGAATATTATTTCCAGCATTAATTGTGGGTGAGTTTCGCCTCATCTCTCTTCTAGTCGATCTTGAATATGATTTTGTAATACTTCTCGATCTTCTACTCTGTAGTCTCATATTTTCCATCCTCAATTCGTGATTTTGCCTTGTTAGATTGCACGTTCTTCTGCCTCAGCTCTTCTTTCTTCATGTATTCTTCGTCTCAACGTTTCTAACGCTCCAATTTCCTCATCTCCATGAATTATTCCTTCATATGCTTCTTGATTTCTCTCTACCTGTCTAGGGTTTCTGGTTTGCTGCTCTTCTTCTACTTCTTCTGCTGAATTTGATTGCCAAGTGTGTATACTCACCCTATCATAATCTGTATTCCTTCCTTGTATTAGTGTTTGTTGAACTGGTGGTTGAATTTGATTTTCTCCATTATTTCTCATTCTAGTAGATTCTCCCATTTCACTTCTTTCCCTTCCAGCAATTCTCTTGCTCTAACAGTAGTTGGTTGTTATGATGTATTTCTTCTTCTAGCCATTTCTTCAATGTTAACGAATTGCAAGAGATTATGTAAAATTCTTAACCAATTACTCCAAATATTCACAAATCTTAATATTAATCTTCAATTTTTTCTAGAATAATCTTCAATCTTTCCCTGTTTCTAGCGCCATTATGTAGTTGCAGGAAATCCTATACTACACCCCTCACAAGATTTCATTAACATTCAACTCATTTTAGATTAACAATCTTAATTTTATTGATGAATCTTTGAACAATCTTACAAGAAAAGATAAAGGAATCAAGAATAACCACTGCTCTAGATTTTCTCTCTCCTATTTACTTGCTTCTCAATCAGAAAAGATCTCTCCCTTTTCCTTTACAACTGAGCGGCTATTTATAGGGAATTACATAGTGGATGACAGCTAATCTGTTCTTTATTTTCGGATATGACTTGCGACATTCTCGCAACCTTACAAATGTTAATCTCGCAAACTCCCTAATTTTCGCAGGACCATCACATTTTTTTCATGATTTAGCTGACGTCGTTTATTATGTCATTTCTGAAGTTGTTCTGCGACACTGTTGTGTTGTGTTGTTAATAATTTCGCTGAGGAATTTTTGCTGCGAGATTCTGATCCTACACACATGATGATGAATATCTAGGGTAATGGCATGGATAGTAGCGTTTAACCCGTCTGAGTTTTGCTTTTTGCATCACTAATCTCAGATTCACTATATCTACCAATATCCTTTGCAACAGTTATACCGTCTACTGTAACTGTTGGAGGATCGTATCCATTTACAATACGAACCCATGATTGAAAATTACGCGCTTGAAGAAAGGCATGTATAACATGTTCCACCATAAGTAGTTCTAGCCATCAAAGACTGGTGGTACGTTTATAACGATAGCACTTCTGTCCATATAGTCAGACTGCTACAAACACATACTTATGAGGTCTTAGCGTGTTTTCCTGCTCTGATACCAATTGAAAATGCGGGGGGTACAACAACCACACCCTACTTTTTCGTTCAACAATTTGTATGGACTAAACTCCAATATAATTCCGAGAGAACCAGCTTAATGAGTCTCAATCAAGAAAGGTATCAAAGATCTTTATCTCTTTATCAACACAATCAGTAAATTATAGATATGATTGTTATGAGAATAAAATATGGCACCAAAGACCAATGTCCGAGTGTCAATCAAGTTATATCCAACAAACAAGATCGAATTTATCAACTGTGATTGAACAATGCACAACCTATGATATTTCAATTATATAGAGAAAAATATAATGCGGAAAAGAAATAACACAAACACCAAAAATTTTGTTAACGAGGAAACCGAAAATGCAGAAAAATACCGGGACCTAGTCCAGACTTGAACACCACACTGTATTAAGCCGCTACAGACTCTAGCCTACTACAAGTTAACTTCAAACTGGAATGTAATTGATCCCTAACCAAGTCTCACACCGATTAAGGTACAATCGCGTTCCTGACGAGGTGTCGAACTCACAAAAAATAAATTCCTTACTTTTCTTACACTAATAAGTAGCACAAGGATAAGCAAGTTCGTTCCTAAGGGAGAGTTTAGTCAAAATTGTCGATTTAATTTATGAAAATATGAATAATGCAAAAAGTACAAAACAAATATGAATGTAAACAATGAGGATGAGAATGATAATGGGGTCTTTCTCCACTAGTGAACATGAATCTCCTTTGAAATACGTTTATTAACAATCCTAGATAAGTTGTAAGTTCAACAAGTCTATTAAACTCCAAAGTCACTTCGTAGAATAAGTTCCCCACTTGTGTCTATTCAATCAAGCCACTTTGAGTAATCTCTCTAGTATAACTTAACTAACCGGTATGTTCTATGAGTCGGATTGATCCTAACCACATGCACGTAAGTTCGACATGTTAACTTAGGGTTGTCCAATACACATCAAAATCCATAATATCCCATTGAAATGTTACTGGTAGCTACTTATGATTTTATCATCTTAATAATTATGGATTAAGACTCTAAAATCTAGCTATAGTATTGGAAACAAGTTATTTGATTGGCCACTCAAACAACCTGCAAACAACTCAAGGTCATAAGAACGACATAAGACAAACAATAAAACAATATTGAAAAGAAAGATTAACTTGGATAAAATATCAGAGACACATCACATAGTTTCGAAATCTCCCTAATCAAACAAGAGATTAGCTACACGTTGGAGTTCATAAAATTGAAAGAAAGAAAAATCTTTAAAACCAAAGATTTTTGAATTCAAACCACAAAATAAAACCAAGGTGATGGTGACCTACTTCTATGATGTGTTAGGTCTCCTTGCTGCTCGTACCAACAAATAGAGCTCAGGTCCAGGTTCTTCACTTCTCTTCTCTGCATTATACGGACTAGATTATGGAGATGATGATATGAGCCTATGGTATGGACGGTGAACAACACACAAACTCCTTAAGTTGCTGGTGATAGTCGCAAGGTGCTGGTGATGCAGATTGGTGACTGAATGATGTTGATGGAGATGTGACCTTGCGACTGGTAGTATATAGATGAATGTGGATTGGGTCTGTAGATATAAGCTGAAGAAAACTTTATGGAAAAATATTATTTAGCAGACGAGGAAAAGTTTATGGAGGAATGTGACAATGGACCCTAATTTAAGGAACCATATTATTGTTAAAATTAGCTTTTGACGTGATTGATGGGTTGTTAATGGTTTCTTGAAAGATCTTTTTCCTGAAATATATAAGTGTTTAAAGAAAAACAAGCTTCAATTGTTGATATGATTAGTCAAGGAACATGCCATAGGAATTTCAAGAAATAATTTAATGGCAATGAGCAAATGAAGTGTATTTTACTTCGCATGGATCTAGGTCATTGTGTGATATGATTAGTCAAGGAACATGCCATAGGAATTTCAAGAAATAATTTAATGGCAATGAGCAAATGAAGTTTATTTTACTTCGCATGGATCTAGGTCATTGTGTGGGTAAAATACCCGACGGCCACATGTCAGCATCTCAAGGGATGAATACGTGACAGGATGATAAGGTAGGACATCGAATCATCCTCTAAAAAGGAGAAATTGTCTTAGTCGAGGCAACTGCACGAGCATCACATGAATGGCGCGTATATGTAAAGGTCTAATCTGCTCAGACAGTCAAATCTAAAAAGTAGGACCGCATTTAATGAAGGATGAAAACAAGAGGTGGGGAGATCTGCATCGTGACGGAAGACTCAGACGATCTATACTACTACCCAGAGGTGATAGAGCACGAGGTTCTCCATACAAGAGAATCACGAGGCGAAGGATAGCGAGACTACTCAGAGGAAGAACCAGACTATCCATCATGAGGGATAGTATAGAGCTAGTCCGAGGCATCCAGGGGACCAGGACGATGGAAGACAGCTCATCGAACTCGGACGATCAGACCACCACGAGTTTATTTTGTCTATAAATACCAGTCCATGTAGAAGGATATGGACAACTTATGTAATCCTAGATGGTCTTTCTACAGAGAATTCTTGAGAGAGATCTAGATAGAGAGAAAGTGATAAATCTAGAAGAGATTTGTAACTCTTTCAAGGGTAAGATCTTATAATCAATAAGAAAACATCTTATTTCCCATGGACGTAGGTCTTCATGGCCGAACCACGTTATATGCTTGTGTCAATATTTACATTTCATGCTCTTTACATCTTGTTCATAGTTGAATCTTGTATGTTTTAGTAGTTTTTAGTATTTCATTTCACTTGGATGTGTCATCAGAAAATATACAACTACATTTTGGCGCTAGAAACAGGGAGGTATGAAGATCTAATATACCTCCCTAATAACAGCTCTATATTGTTTTCATAATCTCCATAAGAGAAGTGTTTTTTCACACTAAAAAGTAGATTTTTGTTGAGATGAATGAGTAGAGCTCAGACTCAAACATGATCTTCACGATCTGAGAAGTCTAGGAGAACCTCAAGATTAACAGATCTGCGTTTTTTACTAATTTTCTTTAAGATTTCTTGTTATTTCAAGGATTTTTTACACCTTCCTCAAGGAGCTCAGGAGAGTTGTAGATCGGAGTAAAAATGAAGTTTCAAAAACTTCGGTGCTCAAACGATCTCCTCCATGAGAGAGTCGGGAAGAAATACTAGTCAGTAAACTACATAAGTAAGATATTACCTTATGAGGGTTGAAAAGACAAATTTCATGATGTTTTCTTCATCAAACTCAACAAAGTCCGAGATCTCCTTCTTAAGAACCTAAATCTAAGTCAAGTGGAAGGATTAACGAGTACATAATCATTCATCAAACTCAAAGTTTGTCCAAAGTCAAAAGCTAAAAGATGATGAGAAATAGTTCCTAGAATGGGAAAATATGCTCAATCGTCATAATTTGATTTTTTTTCCCTAAAGAGGTATAACGTGTTGAAAGAGGTATTTCTCTCAAAATAGAGAACTGATAAAACACCTTTTCTTCATCATTAATATCTCGCGCAAAGAGGGAATGTTTCGACGTTTTCACATGTCTCCAGAAATTTACTGCAAAGTATTCCTGTACTAAGCTGTCCAGTCTGAACTATGACTTAGTAATTGTACATGACCTGCAAATTTAGGGTCCCACTCTCTAAAGAAAAGACAAATTGAGTATTATTGCATATATTGCAGGGAAGGTAATGGTGATGCGACGATCTAATCGCAGGATCCAAGGAGAAAATGGTGGACCCCAATCAGAAGGACTCGACGATATGGAGCCAGGCGAGGCTCTGATGAATGGCGAAGTCCCAGGAGAGGGACAACCCGATGACCAGTATCGGGAAGGACTAACTGATAATTCTAGCTCCGAAGGCGAGGGAAACCCCTTCGAGATACATGATGACGTCCATCTAACTCAACCAGGAGGGTTGAACCGTTTTCCAAGGAAAACGACGAACAATGAGGCCAATAAGGCAACCCTTCAGACCTCGGCGATGCCAACACTGCCATCGCAGCCATCCTGAAAGCCCAGGAAGCCGAGGGTGCGAGAATGAAGAAGCTATAAAGGCGAAACAGAAGGCTTGAGCGGAGAAACCGCAAGCTTAAGAAAAAAAGCAAAAAAGAAGGTGCCACTTGCTGCCATCGATGAGATCTCAGAGGAGGAAAATCCCTTTGAACATTTACAAGATGATGAACGAATTAACATCCCTGACACCTCCAACGAGGAAACAACGGATCGCTTACCCAAGGGAAGCAGAGGTGTACTCGACCGCGAGGATAGCTCATCCGAGGCATCGTCGGATATTGATCCCAAACATCGACGAGAAAAAAACCAGATCCAAGATGTTAAAACCAACTGTGAGGCCGAGAACCTAGCAGCTCCAAACCCCAAGCGAGGGGAGACCTCAAGGTCAACTCGTTTGAAGATTGTATCGTATGTCGAACAATCAGGCGATGACTCAGGGCAATCAAGGCATCGCTATCACGAACCATCTTTCTCACCCGAGAGAGCTCTGGGAAGAAAAAAGAAGGCCGAGACAAGGCGAAACGATGATTAACTTCAAGCCCGACTCAACCGGCTTGAAGCAATGTATAGAGAAGCTACAGGAAAGCAGGAGAGCAAGAAGCTGGCGGTAGTCATGAAAGAAGCGTGACGATCCCCCTTCTCTGAGAATTTGTTGAGATTACCATTTCCAAAGAAATGTTCTCTACCGATGTTCACATCCCCGTTCACCAGAACGGGAGACGCGATCGAGTATCTTTGAACTTTTCGTATGGCGCTAACCCAATGAGACCATCATGATGTGGTACTGTGTAAATTTTTCCCTGTCAGTCTGAGAGATGAAGCCCTAATGTGTTTCAAAAACCTGCCAAAGAATTCAGTCAAATATTTCGAGCACCTATCCGAGCTATTTCTAGAAACATACATTCACAATAACAGGGTCCGACCAGAGGTTGACGCACTGTTCCAAATGTCACGATGGATAAACGAGTCACTCCGCTCCCTGGTAACACGGTGGAGGAAGTTATGTGCCGAGATCGGAAAGGTCCATGAGGACTATGCGATCTTGGGCTTCAAAAATAGTCTTAGAAAGACAGACCCTATTTTTGTCCGCATGTATGAAACTATGCCAAAGAACTTGGGAAGACTAAGAGAAATCCAAGAAGATTACGTGGCCTTGGAGGAACTCCAAGACGGAACTTACGACAAGATGGCAAAATGAACTAGTAGAGGAGCAAATTTGGTAGAGCCACAAAACCCACAGGTTCCAGCCCAAGGAGCGGGGCGGTCCAACAACGGATCAACCCAGTTCGACAAGCATCGGATTGGAGGATGGAAAGGGTGAGACCAAGCCCAACAAAAGAAGGGAAAGTTCGTGGACCCAGTCTACACGAAGCTAAACACCCCCATATCTGAGATCCTCAAAAAGATTGAAGTACAATATAAAGTCACTTACCCATGGAACAGAGGTCAGCAGCCAGAGCGAACTAAAAATAGAATTGACTTCTGCGAGTTCCATCAATTCCAAAGCCACAAGACAGACTCGTGCAGAGACTTGAAGAAAATGCTGCAAGAAATAATCGATGAGGGGAATCTCCAAGAATACATCGCGCAACCAACAGCTCTACTTGTTGCTGGGGCACCCATACATCGTGTGGAGATTCCCCGTGAGGCACAATACCTAGGGTGTAACACTATATCGCACTCAATGATCACCACACCTATAGGAGAAGGAAACATTACATGACGAATTCACAATCAAAACTTCCAGGGCGATGAAGTTTTCAGTATTGCCAGAGAACCCCCGATCGAGGGATGGATGAAATTACCCATTAGTTTTTCAGCCTCGGAGGCCCCTGACGAAGGATGAAAGCATAACGATCCACTGGTGGTCACGATGGCCATTGCACTCCCTGAGCACGAAGGCGAGGAAGGAAAACCTAAAGTGTTACCATGGGAAATGCCCAAAATCTTAATTGATGGAGGTAGTTCAGTTGAGATTTTATTCTATGAAACATTCAAACAAATGGGTCTTAGGGACGAGTGTCTCATAACCTCCACTTATAACATTTTTGGCTTCAACGGGTCATCAACCCCCCCGAGGGGCGAGGTAACGTTAGAAATCCGGGTGGGAAAAATCCTCACCCTAACCAATTTTGGTGTGGTAATGTACTGTCATCATACATAGCCATTGTTGGGTGATCCTGGGTCCACAGGATCAAAGGGGTATCCTCGGCTTACCACCAACGGCTCAGTTTGCCAACTCCTGATGGAGTGGCAGAAATAATTGGCGACTCGGGCGAGGAGAAATATTTTTACAAAACGGAGGTTCAGAATGGTGAGAACAAAGTAAACTCTGCCAGAGCAAAAAACAAGAGAGCTAAGAATGCCAAGAACCAGGCAGAGATCGATGCATATATATATCTAGCACCAATGAGGCAAGACGTTCAATGGATGAACCCATAATGGAAGAAAATCCCCGATCGGACTCACCCATGGGACCCATACAGATGCTTTCCGACATAGGAGAACTCAAATCGAACTTCTCAGCCTCGGAGCCGACCAAATAGGTAAACATCCGAACACCCGAAAATCCGGGTATGGTAAAAATAGGAACACTCCTCAGAAAGGAAGAGGAAGAGAATCTAATACAAGTACTGAAGGAATATTCCGATGTCTTTGCGTGGCGCATGGAAGACATGCCATGGATAGATCCAGAAGTATGTTGTCATCACCTGGAAATCGACCCAAAGCACAAGCCCATGCGGCAAAAGATGCGCAAGGTGGCATCAGAATACCATGAATCTATCCAAAAAGAGCTAAAGAAGATGGAGGCCTCAGGGGTAATACGTGAAGTACAATATCCAACATGGATATCAAACATGGTAATAGTTCCTAAAAAGAATGGGGTAGTAAGAATTTGTATCGACTTTAGCGATCTTAATAAGGCATGTCCCAAGGACAGCTTCCCACTCCCTAACATAGACCAACTCGTAGAGGCAACCTCTGGATACGGACTGCTATCTCTCATGGACGGATACTCTGGCTATAACCAGATCCCCCTCGCCGAGGAAGATCAAGAGCACACTGCCTTATTCACTCCTCGTGGTCTATACTGCTACACTAAAATGCCGTTCGGATTAAAAAACGCAGGGGCCACGTATCAAAGAATGGTAGAAAAGATGTTTGACGGCTGGATACATAAAACCCTAGAATTATATGTAGACGACATGCTTGTCAAAAGTAAGCTCCCACAAGATCATGCAAGCGATCTTAATGAGATCTTTTCACAAATGCGAAAGTTCTACATGAAAATCATCCTGCAAAGTGCGCTTTCGGAGTAACCTCAGAAAAATTCTTGGGATATTTGGTCACCGAACGAGTTATCGAGGTAGACCCCGAGAAGGTGCGAACCATACTATAGATTCCCTCCCCAGCCACGGTCAAAGACGTGCAAAGACTAAATGGTCGACTAGCAGCCTTGGGAAGGTTCATCGCTAGATCGTCCGACAAATGTAGGGACTTCTTTAATACCTTAAAAAAGGGTGAGCAATTTTCATGGACCAGTGACTGTGAAGAAGCTTTTCAAAAAATAAAAGAACATTAGACAACCTTGACAATCCTTCAGAAGCCAGACTCAGGGGAAAACCTCTATATCTATCTATCCGCGACCAATACTTCGATCAATGCAGTACTCACTCGCATAGACATGGAGATAGAATTACCAATTTACTTCATCAGTAAAACTCTGACGTCAACAGAGAGAAACTATTCTAAAATCGAAAAGATGGTGTTATCTCTGGTCTACGCAACCCAGAAGTTGCGCACTTACTTCCATGCACACATTGTGACAGTCATCACGAAGGCCCCAATAGAATCTGTACTTGATCATGCCGACATGGCAGGTAGGATCTCCAAATGGAGAGCCCAAATCAAGCAATTTGGTGTGAAGTATCAAGCCCAAATGGCAATAAAGACGCAGGCGGTTGCAGATTTCCTGGCCGATTTCCCATTAGATAACACCGACGAGATCGAAGAAATCCCCGGAATGGAAGACGAGCTCGAAGACCCACATGAGCTGCTTCGCTCAGAAGATCCAAGACGATGGGAAGTCTTTGTAGACGGGTCATGTAACTCAGAAGGATCTGGCATCAGAATGGTTTTTACCACCCCAACTGGCCGAAGAATCGTCTACATCTTGAGACTTGAATTCCCCACTACAAATAATATAACCGAGTACGAGGCAGTGATACACGCCCTCCGAGTCATCATCGCACTAGGGATCAGTGAAGTTCGACTCACAAGTGACTCGCAACTCATCATCCGCCAGATATATGGAGCGTACCAAGCCTCGGACCATGGTTGCAGGGATATCTCCAACTCGCCAAACACTACATCCAGCAAATACCGAACACCACGTTCCGTCATCTAAACATAACCAATAATAGATACACTGATGCCTTGGAATTCGTAGCTTCCATGGCAAGAGAACCCGAGGACACCAATGTCATAATCGAAAGGGTTCTCCTTCCTTCTATCCCCATAGTAGGAAACATGGACATCCTCGTTGTCGACTCAGTAGCACAAGAAGAGAGTCTACCCGAGGATGACTGGAGGACACCAATCATAAAATACCTAACTAATGGGCATCTCCGAGGCGACCAACTCGTTTCACATAAGATAATAGCAAGGTCTGGGAATTACCAGCTCCGAGACGACGTTTTATACAAACAATCTTACTTAGGACCTCTTTTTAGGTGTCTCTCATTCACAGAAGGCCATAGCATACTGAAAGAAATATACTATGGATACGCAGGCAATCATAGTGGAGGACGATCCCTCGCTCAAAAGCAAGACTCCAAGGATACTTATAGCTTCGCATGAACGAAGATTCAAAAAAAATGGCAAAACCTGCATCGAATGCCAAAAATTTGGCAAGAGAATGCATGCACCTTCAATGGACTTAAAGCATGTCTTAAGCCCTTGGCCATTCGCCAAATGGGGGGTCGATATTTTCGGACCCTTGAGAACCGGTACCGGACAAAGAAGATATTTAATTGTGGCCACAAATTACTTTACCAAATGGGTAGAAGCATCGGCTCTAAGACACATCAGAGACCACGATGTCTTTAAATTCTTATTTGAGCATATAATATGCAGCTTCGGTATCCCAGCCGCCATTGTATCAGATAACGGGGCCCAACTCCGCGGGAAAAACATTGATCTTCTATTCAATTGTTTAAAAATTAGAAAAAATAAATATACACCCATCTACCCTGAAAGCAATGGTCAGGCAGAGGACACAAATAAGACCATTGCCGACATACTCAAAAAGAAACTGGATGGATATGGAGCAAGCTGGTGTGAAAAATTACACAGTGTCCTCTGGGACTATCGGAAAACCAGGAGGCAAATGACAGGGATGTCTCCCTTCGCCCTCACATACGGCACAGAGGCGATCATACCAACAAAAGACATGATCCCCACAACCAAGACTGAGGCATCGGAGAAAAACCTGACCTCGGACATGATACTCTCCAAGTTGGACGATTTAGAAGAAAACAGAGAGATCGCTCTCCAAACAATAGAAAACCATCACAGAAGATTGGATCGGGAATACAACAAACGTGTTCACCATAGACAATTCAGCCCAGGAGATAAGGTCTGGTGCGAGATCCCACCCTACCAACGCGAGTCAGGAAATTTTGCACCCATATGGGAAGGCCCACTAACAGTCCTAGCTAAGGAAGGAGATGGAGCATACAGATTTCTCAAAGCCGATGGAGAAGAACTTGAATTCCCATGGAACATCAAATACCAAAAAGCTTACAATGCTTAACAGGACCACCCCACAGGTCTTAGAATAGGGCACGATCCCTACTTGTACGCAAGTCATAGAACTTTGCTAGAATGTACCAAGAGTTTATCAAACTCTCTTTTGAAGATAATAAAATTCCTCTTTTTGTGTTATTTTTTCTTTTTTCCGTTTCTTTTATTGTTATATCGTATTTCTTTGATTTTTTATGTTATTTTGGCTTCACTTTAGTTTCTTTTTATATGTTTTTATTTTTCTTTGTATGTGCATATAGATTAAACATATCATAAAAGTCTGTAAACAACTATGGCACGGTGATAGCCACACCTCCATTCTCTCTAAGAATGATACGGGTAATCTACCTAAGCTACCTGACACGGACAAAGACCTAAGGTAATGCCATCACGATCATGAAATCGGGTGATGTCCTATACAGTAGGAGATGCCCAGAATCGGGATACTCGCATCTGGCCGGGGCAAAGTATCACTTGACCGAGGTATCACCCCTTACACACACATAAAATACACTCAGGAAGTGTAGCCCACGAGTCACCAGAACTCAGACACAACAATGTCATAAAAACAAACACACAATTCTTTATTACAACGAAGCAATCACAGCTACATAGCAATATAACACCATCCTTCAGACAGGAGAATCACACCCACACCTCGCTGGGAGCGGCGGAAGCGCCAACCATCAGTTCCTTGATCGAAGAAAAAACCATCAACTGGGGCACGAACGAACCCCTCTAAACAGACACACCTTGGACCGGAGCAAACCACCGGATTGTTCCGTTCAACTAAATCACCATCCCTCGCTTACATCACCAGTCTCGAGTGCTACGACATAAAACATGAGAAAGGTATATATATACACGTTTGAATACAAAAACAGTATTTTATCCCCCAGCACTTCCAGCAGCAAATGCTTCTAAGCCAAAACGTGCACATCATAAAGTGTTCCCAAGGCCAATCGTCAGAAGCGACACAATACGTAAAGTGTTTCCAAGCTTTCCGGTAAAAGAAAGAATAGTGATAAATACGAGATCCTACAACAGGAAGTTCAGTCACTAGACGAACAAACGAGGCTAAAGACGTTATGCGAAAAGGTAGGTCTTTCCAAGAAGATGTTGGTGATGATCTAGAATCAGGAGCAAGAAAACCAGAAGCAACACATAAATGAGAGGACATACCATCATGATGAAGAAAAATGAAAAAACACCTCGCCACCACGGGGGACGAGGAGGAAAAGGGCCCACGAACATAGGAGTCTTCTATAAAAACGACCTGAAGGAAAAAAGCGGGAAAATGAAAGCTCATACCCATATCATAAAAGAACTCTTCTTAAATAGAGGAGGAGATCCTTGAAAAACCATCAGTTTCTTTGAACCCAAGAAGGTCAAAGGCACGACAAACTAGACGATAAGAATCCTGGAGGAAGAGTACAAAAGGAAAGATATCCTTCCCCCGGAACCTAAGAAAACTGACAGGAATCTTAGAGCTATCCAACAAATATACACGTGGCAAGAAAATTGGGACAAATACATAGTTTTCGTCCCATCATGCCCTCGGCAAGTTGCAAAGAAAAGGAGCAAAATGTGTGGGTAAAATACTCGATCGCCACGTGTCAGCATCTCAAGGGATGAATACGTGACAGGATGATAAGGTAGGAGCATCGAATCATCCTCTAAAAAGGATAAATTGTCTCAGTCAAGGCAACTGCACGAGCATCACATGAATGACGCGTGTAAGTAAAGGTCTAATCTTATGAGACGGTCAAGTCTAAAAAGCAGGACACATTTAATGAAGGATAAGAACAAGACGTGAGGAGATCTGCATCGTGACGGAAGACTCGGACTATCTATACTACTACCCAAAGGTGATAGAGCACGAGGTTCTCCATACAATAGAAGCACGAGGCGAAGGAGAGCGAGACTACTCAGAGGAAGAACCAGACTATCCATCACGAGGGATAGTATAAAGCCAATCCGAGGCATCCAGGACGATGGAAGACAGCTCATCGAACTCGGACGATCAGACCACCACGAGTTTATTTTGCTTATAAATACCAGACCATGTAGAAGGAGATGGACAACTTATGTAATCCTAGATGGTCTTTCTACAGAGAATTCCTGAGAGAGATCTAGATAGAGAGAAAGTGAGAAATCTAGAAGAGATTTGTAACTCTTTCAAGGGTAAGACTTTATAATCAATAATAAAACATCTTATTTCCCATTGACGTAGGTCTTCATGGCCGAACCACGTTATATGCTTGTGTCAATATTTATATTTCATGCTCTTTACATCTTGTTCATAGTTGAATCTTGTATATTTTAGTAGTTTTTAGTATTTCATTTCACTTGGACGTGGTCATCAGAAAAGATGCAACTACAGTCATGTCCGTGTTTTAGTAGAAGAAGAAGATTAGCAATTTTAACACTAAGGTGTGATATGATGCTTTAGCAGGTGTTATGCCAGAATGTGACTTTCATAAATTTCAATGGGAAAATATAATCCTCTTAAAATCAGTTTCATGCTTTGGGAAATTTTCAATGACTCTCTGCCTATGAGACAAATGCTCAGACATAGATGTGTTATTCTCAACAATCATGCTTGTGTGTTGTGTAACTCATAAATAGAAACTGGAGATCACCTTTTCCTTCATTATAATTACACTTTTGAATTTTCCCTTCCACATCTTTTGGCCCTTACCAGCAACTATTTTGAGTATTTTTTGAAGCATGGAGCTAGAAGTTTCTCGGTAAAAGATGCAAAACGGTGTGGAATTCTCATAGAACAAAAAAACAACAACCAAACAACAACTTGGAAAATTAAACTACAAACACCCAATTAACATCCGAAATTCGAAATATTAAAGGTGGAGCACTAGTGAGCAAGATAAGGTTTACTTGCATTCCACTAAAGTTTGATTAATTGACAACTAAAACTTGATTCTCTAATTTTTCTTTCAGCTGCATCTCCTATAGATGATAGTACTGCTCGTACTAATTCTATATGTCATCGCGTAACTAGACCAAATGCTACTCAGTTTACAAACCTGAGCAACTAAGTTTATATGCTTCATGTTTTCCCAAGAAAAAAAAAGACACCAATTACCAATTCATTGTAGACATTAATGGTGACGTGATGCCGATAATACGAAATTGAAAACAATGTAACTTTCGTTGACTATCCCCTCGAGGGCCTCGACTATCACCATTAGGGGTGAGCAGTGGAGGGACAGATGTGTATTAGGGGTCACCCAACCCGTTAAAATTGTGGATTTGAAAATCCAAATGTGTCCGGACCAATCATACGTGGATTTGCTATCCGCGGATCAAACGGGTGATGCGAGCCGAATGTGAATTAACCACGGATTTAGTAAAAAAAAACTAACAAACATACTGCCAATGGTGGTGTTTTCCGCTTACAATGCCATGGTGGTCGCCTTTGCAATGTTTCTGATGGAAAACTAACATGCTTCAGTTTTTTTTTGATCGATAAGTTAAAATTTTATTGAAAATGAGCTAAAGTACATGAAATATGAGCCAAGGCCCACTCGACCAAAAGAAAAAAAAGTAGAAATTAACATTTAATCTCATTATTCCTGGGTTTTGGACACTATAGTCCTCCCTTCCCAAGCCCAGTACACGGTAGTCCAAAATTCCCCCACATTAACAGTTTAGTCCAAACTTTGGACGAGTTAGTCCAAATTTCAGCCGATCCAAAAAATACCATCATTTTACCTTACCTTAATTACCCTTCTCGTCTTTACGATGTTTTTTAGATCTCAGAATTTTTTTTGGAGAGAGAGAGAGAGAAACACAGAGGCGATTTAGAGTTCTTGTTCTTCCACAAAGATTCGTTCTTCGGCACTGGGGTGTTGAACTTATCATTGCTTGCTTTATTTTTTTTCATTGTCTGCTGTTTTGTGTGAGTTTTGGATTGTAAGTCTGCTTAGTGCAGCTATCTTTAAGAACATCTTCAATAGGGTGTTAGAACTGATAAGTAGCATTCTATACTTCATGAAGATTGTGGCATGGAACACACAAGGGTGTGGTCAGAAAAACACAAAACAACATTAAAAACTTTGCTAGAATTTGAAAAACCAGACATTTTATTTATGTCTGAAACTAAATCCAAGAGATGCTTAATGAGAAGTATTCTTAATTTTTTCCCTAATACTCACATTGATGATCCAGTTGGAATAGCTGGAGGTCTAGCAATTGCTTGGGTAGATGGGTTTCATTTTGAGGTGGTTCAATGGAACCAAATATGATCAATGTCATAGTGAAAAACAACTTCAACTCTAAAGAATGGCTTTTAACTTGCTTCTATGGTGCCCCTAAGCATGAACATAAGTTAGCCACTATGGGATATTTAGAAGAGATAGCATATAGAGTTACCATTAGCCAAATGCCTTGGTTAGTAATAGGAGATCTCAACATTATATTCAATAGTGAAGAAAAGGAAGGGGGGCTGCCTTTTGACAGGAAAAAAGTAGAACCAATCCTAAACCTTATTAATAGAACAGGATTAGAAAACTTAGGATATAAGGGAAATATCTTTACTTGGAATAACAAAAGAAAATGGGCTGCTAATATCAAACAGAGACTAGATAGAGATTTAGCAAATGCAGAATGGAATCTAGAATTTCAAGGAGCTACTCTAGAAAACTTAGTAGCAATAGGCTCTGACATGGACCTATCTGTTTAACTCTTACTCTTAACTCCAACAATACAGGTCACAGTCACACCTTCAAGTTCTATGATATCTGGCTTAAGGAACCAACATGTCTAGAAGTAATAAGAAAATCATGGAATCTGAGTTTTATCTTCATAAGTTGTTCAATTTGTATGCTACATCACATACATTCTCTGGACATACTAATGTAACAAGAATTTTGCAATGAAATGCTTTTTCATCATATTCTTTAAAGAACCGAATTAAGCTGCAGTACCGTTTTCTAGGACAGTCAGGTGGTTAATCTGCATGCAAAGCCATCAGCTCGTCAACCATTTTAAGTTCATCAGCTGTCAGTTCAACTTCAGAAAGTGGGTCTACAAAGCTATGTTTCCGATTCTTTGGATTCACGGCTTGGAATTTTCTTGTTTCCGATAACAACTCACTTTGATCTTTCGCTTTATAATCTCTAGTACTGCAAGTTATCTCAGTTTTCACGCCATACATTTGTAATTCCGATAATGGTTTTTGCTGGTTTGCAGCTAGTAGTGACAATGGCATGTGTTAGTCAATTTTGAATTGCTCATTTTCTTGTGTTTTGCTTAAGTGGGTGTCACATAATTCTACGGGTAGTAGTGCTTATGTTGCGGTTGGTATACAATGTCCAAATTTCGAAGTTTAAGAAATCTTTTTCCCAATCGGTTTTTCTTCACTCTTCTTAAAATTAAATATTTTGCCTCTCAAAGTCATTGGATTGTGGAATTAATAAGATGTTTCATGTTTATTCTGAACATCCAAATTCTCACTCATTCCTGCATTAGGATTCGAATAGTTTTTATCTAAGATTATTGCTCGGCTGGACTAGTCTAGTCCAATCCTGCAAACCCAAAACTTATCATTTTGTGATGCTGCTTGTACAGCTATAAGAACTCCAGTGTTATTGGTGTCTAGAAGCCTGTAGCGTTTCCATTAAAGAGATCAGCAGCCATGGGCAGGAGGTGCGTTTTTGCTTGTCAGACTCTTGTCAGACCTAAATTGTGGTATTGGTGGCGATGATCGTAATATTTATTGCCCATCCATGGATTATAAGTTGCACGCTAAAGAAGCCAAAACTAGTGAATATGATTGTGTTGATGAGCTGAAGAACCTAATCGATAAGAACCCAGTGGAAGGATGGCTGAGCATACATACTTTTTATGCTTTCTTTTAGTTGTTAATTTTGTCCTATTTTCAGTTTTCTATTCAACCTACTAATTTATTCATTTCTTGAAGATCTGTGCTTAAAACTGAATAGCCATTGCAACTTTTATGAAGTGCATAATTCCTCCTTCGCTTAGCAAGGTCAGAAATAAATAGACTTCTTTGTACTTGGCATACGCCTATTTTTGGGTTTCTCCTGTTGGAAATAATTGGGTTTCACAAAGGATGAATGAATCAGAGAAGAAAGTGTTGCACTCCAAAACTTTCAAGGCTTGTATAAATTTCTTTTAGACAAATATTTCTACCCTCCCAATAACAATTGGCGATTACAACAGGTATGCGAAATATTGCCTTCAGGATACAATGAAAGCCCTGCAACGAAAACTGAATTCAAGGTTTGTACCCCTTGATTCAATCAAGAACACACAAAGAGATTTCTGATTTCTGATGATGCTTTTTGAAACAGAGAAAACAGATTGATTTTTCTTATATCTTAAACGAAACTGGGAGAAGCTATTTATAAAGGGTTTTGCACCTGTTGGGAATAGGTGTTTCTATTCACGAACCGTCAGGTTCCTTCATCAACAGACATCAATGGTGTCTTTTGGATTCGAAATTTTCGAACAGGCTTTTATCGGCCAAATAAAACCTTCAGTTCAAAAATTCTTCCGGGGGCGTTGCCCCCTTGAAACCCCCACCAGGGGCGGTCGACCACAGCCTGGGGGGCGATGCCCCCCAGGACCCCCCTTTGGTAAGCGGTGTTGAAAATATTCCAACATTCTCCCCCTATTTTCAAAAACCATAAAACAAAGTTAAAACTTTTAAATCAGAGTGACTGCATCACCGAAGTGACTGCCTACGTACCCGAGTGGGATCAAGCCAACGTAGTTCAAGCACAATTGAGACTAAGCATCATCGTTGAAATCAACACATAAATGATAGGTATCTTTTGGATTTGAACCTTCACTTAGTGTAAGAAACTCAAAGCCTTATCGAGGTTCTATGGTGAAACCAGTCTTGAACCAAGTACCCCTTATGATAAAACCGGAGTCTCCACACATATTGATTTCATAAAATCATGTGTTCTGTAGCCAAGCACGTTAATGGCCATGTGCTTATATCCTTGTTCATGAGTCTTCTTTAGAGAACGGTCTTCTTCTCTTAGGAAACGGCCTTATTTCCATACTCATATAGGTAAGTCTCGAAGGTGTTTCTGCGATACACCTTTTACTAATCATAGACTCATTAAGGATTTACATCCATCCTATTTTCTTGCAGAAACCAGCACTAATAATAAATGGGAAGTTTTTATATTAGTGCTCCATAATCTACTTCCATAACTTGTTGGTACCACATTGAACCTTGTTTATCCTTTTCAAAACATAGGTTGGGTTTCTGCTATGGGAGATCAAACTTCCTTCACAGACCTTAGTCCCATTTCTTTCCTTTTTATTGAAACCACTGAACTTGGTAGACTTTTCGTAAATGGGTCTGCCAAATTCCTCTTTGATTCAATAAAGTTAACCGTAACTACTCCCCTCTTGAGTAGTTGCCTAACCATGTAGTGTCTAAGACTTGCATGTCTAGACTTTCCATTATAAGTCTTATTAGAGACATTATAGATTGTAGCTTGATTATCACAATTAATCAAGACCGCCGGAGTTGGCTTCTTCCAAAAAGGAATTTCCATAAGTAGGTTTCTAAGCCAATCTGCCTCCTTACATGCATCAGTTAAAGCTATCAATTCTGACAACATTGTTGAATCAGAAATACAAGTCTGCTTCTTGGAACTCCAAGACACAGCAGCACCCCCTAATGTAAAAATCCATCCAGAAGTTGACTTGGAATTTGATTCTACATTGTTCCAGTTAGCATCGATGTACCCCTCTAGTGCAGCGGGATAGCCTTGGTAATGCAAACCAAAATTTATTGTTCCTTTCAAGTAAGCCATAACTCTTGAAACTGCTTTCCAGTGTTCATATCCTGGATTACTTGAGAAACGACATAATATTCCCACGGCTTGGGCTATGTCCGGTCTTGTGCAATGCATAGCGTACATAAGACTCCCAATAACACTAGAATACTCAAGTTGAGCATGAGTACGGCCGGTGTTCTTCATTAACTTGATAGTATGGTCTAAAGGAGTAGGTGCTGGATTGTCATCAAAGTGACCATATTTCTTGAGAAATTTCTCAATATAATGAGATTGAGTTAAAACCAACTCATCTCCCTTTCTTAGGATCTTAATTCCCAAGATTACATCAGCCTCTCCTAAATCCTTCATATCAAAGTTAGAACTAAGAAACTTCTTTGTTTCTTCCACAACAGATATGTCAGACCCAAAGATTAACATATCATCAACATACAAACAGAGAATCACACAACCAGAACTATCATGCTTACTATAGATACATTTGTCCGCATCATTCACCACAAAACCATATGACAAAACTACTTTATCAAACTTCTCATGCCATTGCATAGGGGCTTGCTTCAAACCATAGAGAGATTTCACTAACTTGCAAACTTTCTTCTCTTGGCCTGGTGATATGAAACCTTCAGGTTGTTCCATATATCTCTTCTTCTAAATCCCCATTTAGAAAAGCAGTTTTGACATCCATTTGATGCACAACCAACTTATGAATAGAAGCAAGTGCAATCAAGCAACGAATGGATGAGATGCGGGCAACAGGAGCATATGTATCAAAGTAATCAATACCATGTCTTTGTTTATAACCCTTGGCAACTAGCCTTGCCTTAAACTTATCAACTTCACCATCAGCTCTCAACTTTCTCTTGAATATCCATTTACTTCCTATTGCTTTAGCACCAGGAGGTAAATTTACTAATACCCAAGTCCCGTTAGTCAAAAGCGAATGCTTTTCATCATTGATGGCTTCTTTCCAGAAATTTGCATCTCTAGAACTCATGGCTTCAGCATAAGTTTTAGGGTCATCATCAGTATGCATAACATACTGGTTAACACTAAGAATTCTATTCTTATTTGCCTCTACAAGGTAATAAATAAAGTTTGGATCAGGCTTTTTCTCAATCCTTCCTCTCTTACTCCTTCTAGGTTCGATATCTTCAGTAGGCACTGAAATATCATTGTCAAGTAGGAGAGGGATTTTCATCATTGTTATCAATCTCCATAGGTTCTAGATCAGGTAACAATGGATTCTCCATGGGTTGCATTTGAGAACTGTTCCTATTTAAGTTCTCAAAGAATTCCACATCTACAGATTCTATAATCTCAAAAGTGTCAAGGTTTATAAATCTGTAGGTGATACTATTAAGAGAGTATCCCACAAAAGCACATTTATAAGCCCTGTTTCCCAACTTTGGTCTTTTGGGATCAGGCTTTCGAACATATGCTAAACAACCCCAGACTTTAAGTCTTCTCAAGTTTGGTTTCCTCTTAAACCACAACTCATAAGGAGAAACACTCTTCTTTTTCAAAGGAATTCTATTCAAAATATAACATGCAGACAACATAGCTTCACCCCACAAAGAATTAGGCAAACCAGAACTTATAAGCATGCAATTAACCATATCAATCAAAGTTCTATTTTTCCTTTCAGCCATACCATTTTGTTGAGGTGTGTAAGGTGCAGTACGTTGATGAACTAAACCATGCTCTTGACAAAAGGAATTAAATTCAGTAGGAAAGTATTCACCACCACGATCAGAACGTAAAATCTTAATTTTGTGCTCTAATTGTGTCTCTACTTCTGCTTTATAAATCCTAAATTTATCAAAGACTTCATCCTTAGATTTCATTAAATATGTATAAGCATATCTAGTACTATCTTCTATAAAAGTGACATAATACTTATTTCCACCACGAGTGGCAGAACCATGCAAATCACCCACATCACTATGTACTAATTCAAGTAAGGAAGAATTTCGTACTACAGACTTATGGGAAATTCTAGTTATCTTTGCTTGCTTGCACACATATTTCACATTTAGAAGCATGATCAAAATTGCAATCAGAAATCAAGCCTAATCGATTCATGTTTCTAAGAGAACCATAATTCACATGCCCTAATCTACCATGCCATAAATTAACAGAGTCAACAATATAAGCAGAACCATTATTTATTAAATTAAGCTTAATCATCCCATTACAAGCATATCCTTGTCCAACAAACACACCATTTTTGGACAACACAAACTTATTAGACTCATAGGTCGTCTTGAATCCAGCCTTCATTACAAGGTCGCCGGAAACAAGGTTCTTCACGATGTCAGGGACATGTAAAACATTAGTAAGAGTCACAGTCTTTCCCGAAGTAAACGAGAGTTCAACAGTGCCTTTCCCAATAACTTTGCTGCGTTGACCGTTTGCGGAGACAACATCGTTTCCTTCTCCACTAACCGGTTCGTATGTCTTGTAAAGATTTCTATCCTTACAGATATGGATGGTTGCACCATTGTCGTACCACCATCCACCCCCAGTTTCAGCAACAGCATTGGCGGCTTGCACCACGATCACAAGTTTGTCATCGACCATATTTGCCTCCTTTTTCTGGTTTGCTGTGTTGTTTCTTTTTGAGACGACAGTCACGAGCAAAATGGCCGGGTTTGTCACAGAAGTAGCAAGGGCCGACAGCGCCCTTCTTCTTACTCTTCTTGTTGGGATGCTTCTTAAACTGAGTATCATTCTTAGGTTTCAAGGAATTCGGTGTTTTAGATTCTTCTACGCTATTCACCTTAGAATGGTTTTCAGAATGTGGACTATCCTTAAGTTCTCGCTTACGAGAGTCCTCTTCTATGCGAAGATGACGTTGTAAGGCCTCTAAATCATAGTCAGTCTCAGCATGCTTAAGTTTCTTCTTATAACCATTCCAAGAAGGGGGGAGACGAGAAATAATAACCCCAACAACAAACGCAGAAACAAGATCAATTCCAGCATCCTTAAGTTGATTAACTATGAGTAAAAGTTCACTGACCTGGGCAATGATTGACTTACTGTCAACCATCTTAAAATCCATGAAATTGCAAATCAGGAATTTCTTGTTGCTTGCTTCAGAAATCTTGTATTTGTTGTCAAGCGCAGTCCACAATCCCTTTGCAGTCCCAATACTCCGATGTGCATTGTACACATGTTTGTCCAGAGCATTCAAAATATGACCACGACACATGAAATCATCTTCCTGACGCTGCTTTCGTCTAGCCTTCAATTCCTCAGTGTCATTGTCAGTTGCAGCAGGAATTTCCTCCAATCCATCTTCAAGTATGTACCACAACTTGATGGTGATCAGGAAAAACTTCACAGTCTCTTGCCAACGGGTAAAACCTTCACCATCAAAACGTTCCAATCGAGTAAAGGTTTGGTTCATCACTTGCAGAGATTGAGCAGTAGCATTCGAATTCGAAGATTCACCCTCCATTGCCAGAAGATATTTGTCTAAAAACTGTTGGAAATAATTGGGTTTCACAAAGGATGAATGAATCAGAGAAGAAAGTGTTGCACTCCAAAACTTTCAAGGCTTGTATAAATTTCTTTTAGACAAATATTTCTACCCTCCCAATAACAATTGGCGATTACAACAGGTATGCGAAATATTGCCTTCAGGATACGATAAAAGCCTGTTCGAAAATTTCGAATCCAAAAGACACCATTGATGTCTGTTGATGAAGGAACCTGACGGTTCGTGAATAGAAACACCTATTCCCAACAGGTGCAAAACCCTTTATAAATAGCTTCTCCCAGTTTCGTTTAAGATATAAGAAAAATCAATCTGTTTTCTCTGTTTCAAAAAGCATCATCAGAAATCAGAAATCTCTTTGTGTGTTCTTGATTGAATCAAGGGGTACAAACCTTGAATTCAGTTTTCGTTGCAGGGCTTTCATTGTATCCTGAAGGCAATATTTCGCATACCTGTTGTAATCGCCAATTGTTATTGGGAGGGTAGAAATATTTGTCTAAAAGAAATTTATACAAGCCTTGAAAGTTTTGGAGTGCAACACTTTCTTCTCTGATTCATTCATCCTTTGTGAAACCCAATTATTTCCAACATCTCCAACAATCTTCAAAACAAAACATTCGTTTCTTAACCATGGGTTCTCCTTTAGTGAATTCAAATCAGCTTTGGGACAACTTCTCGTTACATCTCTCAAGTGATCAATTTCAAACTCATGTACAGTTCTTCCTTTGGAGCCCAGCCTTCAATCATGTGTCTAACATTAGGAAGGTAACCTTTCCTATTCACCTCCTTAGTTAGAAACAGGATGAGTACAATTTAGAAGTTTTGAATCCTATTATTTCCTCCTTTGGTTGGAGGAAAGAAATCCAAAATAACAAGCATATGAAGAATGATAGTCTCACATGGTTTAGAAAGCACAACTCTACTCAAAATGCTTTGTATAAGACTAGGACTCCACCCTCCCAAAAAGTTCACGTAGCCGTGCGGTAAGCACAGAGCCAACTATTCTTTCGCCTTTTACTAAAGAATACCGTGTGCTTGCCGTTTATAAGCGGCATACGCCTATTTTTGGAGGGTGTCTCTTTTCCAGGAGGAACCCAACAACTCTCAATACCAAATGTTTTGTTTCCAAGGCTTTGTCCAGCTCCATTTCTAATACAAATCTCCTGAGACAAATTCCATGTGCTCACCAAAGCTAAGGATTCTTTCTAAACTTCCATTGCTAGTAACTTTTTGTGTAAAGTGAACACAATAAGACATTTTCTCCAGCTCATTGAACTCTGCCCATCTGGTTTCACCATGACTTCCTTACCTGCCGGATCTACGAATGCTGTAAATTTTTTGGAGCCATGACATAGAAGTGTTTGAGTTTCATCCATATTGGTCGCACCACTTGAAGGTTTATCGAGACTGTAAGTGGGAATTGGTGGGTTTTTGGAAGTGATTGGCCCTATATAGTGAGATTCTAGAATTCTGTAGGGTGGCACCATCAGTGCATATGAAGTCAATTGTCCCTGGAGCTCAAGTCCCAGATTAGCCTAAGATTTAGTGCTGCTAGAGGATTTGTGTGGCCAGATCTGATCCATAGTCAAATGTTGTCGTTGGATAACCATTTGGAACTTTTCCTATGGGTCTCCATCACAGAATTTGTATAACTGAAAACATAAAACAGTTCTGCAAGTTCCAGATAATCTTGAATGTCAAGAAAAGATGTCATGAACCCGTTGTCATGGTTGTTGATTTTATAGCAAAAAGACTCCAAGTGGTTTTATATGAAAGCAGCAATCCCGGAATTGCGTGGACAGACCATGGAGGTGCCTGAAGTAATATACGAATAGTTAATGAATCCCTGTGCATCATATGATAATGGATACCATTTTGAATCTATTTTGATTTTAGCAATCATGCATATTGTTAGTTAAACTTACTTGGATAATCTCGGTCGGGAGTGAGAATATTGGGTCCCATTTGAAGAAAAAAATGCTCAGGTCTGGTGTTCAGAATCAACGCATTGTTGAGTAGGATTTTGCAGTTGGATTCGTGTTAAAATGCATTTGCAATAATGAGAAACTAGAAATTTTGAAAGCAAGAAACTTCGAATGTTGTTGTGGTGTTTAGATACTCATACAGGAGTTACTTGAAAGTAAAAGCATTTGAAGGTACTTTACATGGAGGGTTCTGTCTTTGCCTAGTGGCGATTCAATATTACCCATGACAAAGAGAGCGAAGTACAAACGATTTGGAAAAAGATTTCTTAAACTTCTAAATTTGGCCGAAAGATAGTAGTACCTGACGTTATATACTCACTGCAACATAAGCAAAACAATTCTTCTACTAGGACTAGTTGATGAAATCCAGTAGAATTATGGAACACAAAAACACAAAAAAAAAAAAATGAGCAATTCAAATTTGATTAACACAAGGCCATTTTTACTACTAGCTGCAAACCAGCAAAACCCATTAATAGTACAAATGTAAGACCAAAGGAAATTCCAAGCCATGAATCCAAAGAATCAGAAACATAGCTTTGTACAACCACTTCCTGAACTTGAATTGGCAGCTGGTAAACTTATGACTTAGTCCCACATAGACTGGCCTAGAGTAGAGGGATGGAAAGAAGACGCTATAAAAGCAGAACCTAGAATCGAGTGTAAGCATACCTTTCTCGGCCTTTTGGCTAAGATCAAGTGTAGTATCTGTTCTTATCAGTTTAATATCTGATATGCCATCCATGCACGATATTAAATTAATTTTTTTTCTCACGCGTCGCCCACCAAAACTAAGAAAATTATTTGGTCCTGCTGCGGTTCTAAGCTGAATTCTGTGTCCTGGCAAAAAAAATTCGTAGCACTTGAAAGAGAAGAAGCTTAAGAAATTTGAAGCTTAACCCATTTTGGACACCTTTGGAAGGTTACTTTTCACGGTACTTCCTCTCGTTAGACATCACTGTACCTGTGCAGGTTTATCAAGCATTGCACCTAGAGTATAAGTTAGAATTACATATCATATTCTCTTGTGGATCCCTCACTTGTCACATTATTGCAGTGTTTTGATGCATTATTGTTGCTGGAACGATCAAACCCCAACAGGAAATCTACATGAGGATTTGAAGTCTGCTGTTTTGGTACCTGTATAAGTCCTATCTCAGCTTTCACTGATTCACTTAAGCCCTGCTCAAACATATAAGGTGAAAATCAAAACCGGATTTTTGCTAGTTAATCAATTTTTAATGCGTAAATCTACAGGCTGGTGGTCCAAACTGGGAAGTTCCATTGGCAAGAAGAGATTTCAAGGATGCAAGTTTAAGTGGTTCAAAAAACAACAATCCTGCACCAAACAACACCTTCCATAGACACGACACATATGCTGTGGAATCATAAGCCTTTACATACGAAGAGAGCATTTAGAGTTTGTCAAAGAAATGCGCTCGAGGATATTATCACTCCCCGATGCCATTACATACGAAGAGAGCATTTAGAGTTTGTCAAAGAAATCTCTGTTAACCAGATTCTTGAACTTTTAGTATTTAGACTGGTAGCATGTAGATCCAAATTCTTCATAGTAATTTTCTGAAGTATAGATTTCCTCAATCTATGAACATCCTTTTCTCAGCTGCATCACATGCATCTAAATCTATACAATTGGAGTGTCGCTATGGCCAATATGAGTCTGAACAAAGGGGATCGCAATAGGCACCAGTGGTCTAGTGGTAGAATAGTACCCTGCCACGGTACAGACCCGGGTTCGATTCCCGGCTGGTGCATTTCTGTTATTTGCATTGTGCTGCATTTTGAAGTAGCAGGCAGTGAGTGGACAGTCTTGCAGGATCCAAAATGATGGCTCTCCAGTAAACTAATTTTTGCATCTAAATCTATACAATTGGAGTGTCGCTATGGCCAATATGAGTCTGAACAAAGGGGATCGCAATAGGCACCAGTGGTCTAGTGGTAGAATAGTACCCTGCCACGGTACAGACCCGGGTTCGATTCCCGGCTGGTGCATTTCTGTTTTTTGCATTGTGCTGCATTTTGAAGTAGCAGGCAGTGAGTGGACAGTCTTGCAGGATCCAAAATGATGGCTCTCCAGTACACGCAAGACCTTAAGAAACAGCTTTAAAAAGGAGTTTTAATTTTGCACAATACAACTCACAACCATTCCAACAGCACTGCTTTAAGCTCTTAAAACTTGTAGACATCATAAATTTTTGCAAACTAATTGGACTTGACTAGTTCTAGCTGCTTGCACCAACATTTTACCCCTGATTAATTTTGCGAGAACTTAGGAATGACAGGCTTAAAGCCTGCATTTAGGATATTACTAAGACCTGTAGTATAAACTGCAAGCTTACTTATCTGTATAAACTGCATTGATATCCATTCGCCCACGATGTGTCAATATTAGATTCAGTGAAATCTGATCAGGCTATGGAGATTGGTTCACTGAACCCACCAATCCACGTTTTCATCATTTTCTATAACAACTTGCATCGACAGATTCGACACAAAGTTTCGGGTACAAGAAGTTTTTAAAGTTCTAACTACTCATGTACAATGAAACAGCAAAACTGGACTGAACCAAAATAGAACACCATCAATCCTTCAATGCATGACGATTTACCGACACGTTAACACTAAGAGAATCGCATATTAATCAAACAGATTCCATAATCTAGGCTCAGGATCTTCAAAGTGAAACCTCCACTAGAACGTAAACTCCATGAATCTCAACAATTAGTTTGCAATAGTAAAAGAAAAATAAATCAAAGATTAGGGATAATTCATTTGAAAAAGATAGTCAACACATTTTTAAAACCTAGCTCCATTAAGTTCGAAAACTATACGATAATAAACTGATATTCCTACTAATGTATAAGTAATCATTCGGTTCACTGCCAGTTTAATTGCCCAGAAAATCAAAAACAAAACCTGTCAACCTATACTATGGTTTGACAAGAATAATTTTCTTGTTCAAAGCTTCAACCTCTTTAGCTTTAAGATTCTTTTTCATCTTTGCTGGATCCATGTCATCATCCTCCACAGTATATGAAGTTTCCATAGTGACCGTTTGAAGAACTCTTGCATGCTTCAGAACAAATTTAACCATCTCCAGCTCCTTCAGGTACCCATTGAACTTCTGAAATTCGATTGACTTGAGGCACTCCAAACAACTAGGCACTTTGTTAAATGTCAAAGTGTTCTCGTCGACTTTGCCACTAAATTTGACCTACAATCCATGTTTCAAGTTCAGACAAAAATTGACAAGGGCAAGAAGTAGGTAATGATGTTAACTGTGTAACTCCTTTTCTTGCGTCAGTTAAATAGCAACAACAATGACACATAGATTTGAGAAGGGTAACACACCTTCTTGATGACGAGTGCTTCCAAATTTGGGGAGTACTCTAAAAAGTTGAGTAATATTTTCATTTGCAGATAGCGAATATCATACACTTCCAAACAGATCAAATTATGACAAGTAGGGAAACTAGTAGACAATGCCTTCGCGAGCTTGAGAATCTAATAACAAGGCATATGAAGAAAAAAAATCAATTATAGTCCTACCAAATGTAGGTAAATTTGCGTTCAGCCCCGTAATAGAGACTAATTCTTCAGCCGTGTGTCTGACTTTGTCAGGTTCAAGCTAAACACAGGGGTCTGAACAGAACTCAAGGTACAAAATAGAAAATAATTGATACAGAAACGAGGAGTTAACTATCAGGCTGGCCAAGTTAGAATTTAGAAGCCAAACTCAAGATCCCTCTCTTAAGGA
Source organism: Papaver somniferum (assembly GCF_003573695.1). Classification (NCBI taxonomy): domain Eukaryota; kingdom Viridiplantae; phylum Streptophyta; class Magnoliopsida; order Ranunculales; family Papaveraceae; genus Papaver; species Papaver somniferum. The sequence goes on along the minus strand of NC_039362.1, from coordinate 200,065,662 downwards.
TTCAAGGTATTATATAGAATAATCCAGCCACCTAAGATTCAAAGAAAAAGAAGCACAAAAAGGTAAGAACATACCTTAAAGTAAGCACCTGATATTTTCAAGACCTTTACGTTGCAGAGCTTCGTTACAAACTTAGATATAGGACGAAATCTGCTCTCTATGTCACCATAGTTGTAGTATAAATCTGCAGCATGTAGCAATGGAAAACTATCCACAACAAAATCTTCTGGTAGCCAATTGCAGAAAGTGAAGGATGATAGATTTGGTGCATCAATCTTGACCTTGACATCTTCCATATAACTTCTCAGACAACCAGTTAGAGTGAATGACTTCAATCTAGGAGCAGAAACACGTATGAAATAAAAATTCTGCCAACTACAATCAGTCGAACACAATTCTTCAAGTACTGGGCAACTAGAAAAGAGTTTTCCTGCCAATTTTTCATCATCATATACAACATTCGTTAGACGGAGGATCTTAAGTCGTGGAAGAGAAATTGATTCCGGAAGATCGAGCCCATCTTGTTCTACAAACTGAAAGTCTAGCACGATATAACTAGCACGATGTGGAAAGGGTTCCCATGACTTTCAGATCCTCTGACGACGAAGCTTATTTTTGTATAGCACATCCAACCCCTGTGTAATTTAAACAACTGCATCCTGAAGTAAAACCTTCTCCTCCCCTCAAGCCAGTGTGCAAAGAAATCTTTTAGTAGTGAATTTGGAAAAGAGAATTTCTAGAACTAGTACTGTGATTTTTCAAATTGGATTTCTCCAAGATGATACATGTTAAAGTCGAAGGTTCATCTGCATCATCGCAACGTTTCGATTTTCTTAAGCTTCCTTTCAAGTGCTGTAGCATGGAGAACAAATCTGTTTCTCTAATCTAGCTTACACAATGAAAGAATTTTATACTATTCTCATTACTTGAAAATATCATTATTCTGGGACTGCCCAAATATTTATTGATAAACACAGGAGATGTTAAACTGGTCACAGGCTCTAGTTCAAGAATTTTGCCAAGACAATTAGCATTTAGATTTCCAGTCATTGTTTATCAGTTGAATGAACTAGAACTAGTTCTTCAGTAGATCTTTTCATGGTTGTGGGAAAGTTAAGCATGGCATAGTCGATAAAATGGCTTCAGATGTCCTAGATTTTATCATAAAATCAGTTTGGATGTGAACTTAAAACTTAAAAAGAAAAAAGAAAAAAAAATTGCAAGCAGCTAGCTCCTTCGGCCTGCCTGGTCGCTCGGCAATCCCCCCGCAAGGGCGAGCTACGAGTTAAACTACAGATCCTGTACGCTCAACTCGATGCCAGTTGAACCGGTCTTGCAGAATATAAACAAAAGAAAATGAGTAATTTAGAAGATGTGGGACTAAGCTATTATAAGTCTGTCTGGTTCGAGTTTTCCTCCCGAGCAAGGGATAAGTGAAATTCCGGAATCCTAAAATGATTCCGGGATTAGGAATGGGATATCTCTCTTTCACACAGATTTGGAAGAAAGGGAGATGATTGACTGGATGGGAGTTCGTTTTTTGGTTTTGGAGTCATCTTATCAAAGCAATTTCCAGTCAAGGACATGGTGACTTTTTATATTCCCTTTTTCACATCCCCAATTTAGAAATGAGAAAAGCATTGTTATGAGACGAGGAGGAGGTACTGCTAGAATGATTCTTATCGACCCAACATTGGCAAATGATTTTTATAGGTGAAACAGAAGCACAACTCCACTGAGTATCTGCTCAGGCTGGCCGTTTGTAGGCCAATGTATTTGCAAATGCTTACCAATTGTCTCAAATCTCAGATGAGCAAGAAAAACACCACGAGTGCGTCAGCAGCTTTACCAAATTGAATCAACTAAAATCTAGATTGTTTACTTGATATGTCCCTCCTGAACGTGACATATATGGGTACATAAGCAATCCACCCCAAAGGAACCAAAGCTACAACAAACTGTAGTTTAATGCCCAGTTTCAAATTCAAGAAATCGCCAGATGATACTCCATAAAGAGAAGCCAATCCAGCACCTAAAAAGCCACTAACTATTGAAGACAAACAAAAGGCTGAACCTAGGAATGAAGCAAGTGACCCTTCGATTCCTGGTAGGAGCCTAAACTGAGCAACAGTTTCTGCTAAGCCAGATAAGCACAAAACAAAGGCCTTGTTTGAGTATCAGATCAAGGAGAAGCAATGTTGCATACACAATCTGAACCCTGCTTATTAGCGTTCTTATTGGAATTCTTTTCCAGTATCGATCATATAACACAGTTGCAAGTAGAAGCATAAGTTGGCCAACAACTTTAGACATACCAATAACTGAATTGCATCCAGCTTTAGCCATTGTGTTTGATAGCAGAAAACGGTTCCTGGTAGAAAATTGAAGTTACAATCCAAGAGGGAAAGAATCTATTTCTCCATACTTGAAAATATCATTATTCTGGGACTGCCCTGATATCTATAGTTAACACAAAGGAGATGTTAAACTGGTCACAGGCTCCGGTTCAAGAATTTTGCCAAGACAATTAGCATTAAGCTTTCCAGTCATCGTTTATCAGTTGAATGAACTATAACTAGTTCTTCAGTAGACCTTTTCATGGTTGCTTGTTTTCAGTTCAATTTGTTGCCTTATGCTAAATTGGAATGCTCTACAAAAATAACTTCTATTGAGATGCTAACTAGACATGTTTCGAGAGTACAGACACAAACGCTGAGCAACAACAGGCGTCCAAAATGTTAACATTTCTTACGCAATTCCAGCACAGAGATGTATCTGTATCAGACCAGACCTATTATAACATGGGAACAAGTATCAGAATACCCAAACCTGGATTATTCTTCGTCTAGTCTGTGATGTAGATAAGGTGGGTACCTCATTGATTCTTCTCCATGTATTCTCCCCTACTTTCAGCTTGGATCGAGTGTCACAGGCTGTGCAGTTCAAGTTGAATGAAAATAGATCTTTTTCTTCAGTAGATGGTTTGCCTTGAGCTGAATTGGCTCGCTATGTACAAAACGAAAATCATAATTGATATACTAGTGCTAGTCATTTTTTTGAGAGCTCCGAATCCAAAATGTTTAACATTGCCAGGACTTTGCAGTAGTGCAACGCGTGGAGAAACTGCATATCATTTGGTTAAAGTTTGTATTTGCAGTGCAATGGAAAAAATTATGATGTAGACTCTCCCTCAGTGGGTTCCAAAGTGCAATGGAAGTCGCTAACCTAGGCCATGACCCTTCATGATCAGCCATAGACCCCATCCAGGTAGGGCTGTCAATGGATGTTAACGTAACGGATATCGTCTCTTCCGCTGCCGCTGCCATTAAAAATTAGCGGATATCCATTATCCGTTAAGTTCCGGCGGAAATAGGAAAATCAAAAACGTTGCCGTTACGTTGAATTTACCGGATAACGGATATTTATCCGTTACCATCCGGTACAAACAGAAAATAGGCTAAAAACACATATCAGCTTTTAAATCAATCCAACAAAACAGGTTCTAAATCCATGCCCACACACACAAAAACAGACAATACAAATCCAACAAAACAGGTTCTAAATCCATGCCCACACACACAAAAACAAACAATACAAATCCAACAAAACAGGTTCTAAATCCATGCCCACACATACAAAAACAAACAATGCAAATATGATGTTCTAGGCTTCTAACAAAAGAAAAATCGACGATACACAAACACAACACAAGTGAAAAAATTTACACTTGTGTTGAAAGGCCTACATCCAGGTAAGTATGGTGTCTAGTTGCATTTCAAGCTTGTCTTATAAGTTTGTTTTCCTTCTGTTTATTACTGTGTGAACGATGTGGGCTTATTATTAATATTTCCTCTTTTCATGGGCTATAATCTTTTTCACAACATTGCGCCCAAAAGCAGTACGTCTCTTTAGCCATACCAAGTACCAGAGCATGGGTGTGAGATGATTGCTTTTGAATTGTGAACTTCTGAAAAGCAGTCTACAACATTAATGGCTCTAGGTTTTACGCTCGCACGACATTTTGGTGTTTGATAATGAGCCTGGAAAGCTAGAACCATATGGTCTCTAAAATCGTAATATAACCTATACAGTTTTCCTTGTGTAAAATTTTATCTAGCTCGTCTGAACAAAAACAGAACTTAAAAAGAAATAGCGTGTGCTTCATTGGGACTGAAAACAAATGTGATCAACAGAACCAGTATTCCCAGTTGGCAATAATCCATTCTATGGGTGCTCTGTATAGGCATTATGGCACTATGGACTGTCCAACACCATGTGCAGCCAATGAGTTTTCTATGTGTGTACGACCTTACTTGAACAGGATCTGTTCTATAGGCTCGTACCTCTGCATCCTTGAGTTCTAAGGAGACAGGAACCACAGTCTGGTTGATGAATCAGAACCGCACGATCAGAGCGTGATTAATGGTCACAGGCCTATGATGTAGGCCTTGTGGCTGTAGATGATCGTTCGCAGCTTGGCCTTGGCCTGCTGTGGTGGTCGTGCGGTTGTCTGACAGACTCCAAAACACTTTTTAAAACCGAGTAAAAAAAAGAGTTTTCTATGTGTGTGTATTTTCAATCAGATGATTTTTTGGTGTAATTGACTCCTTGTGGATTTTATTACTAAAACCTTTAAATCTCTAAATGTTTCTTTACGGATCAGTACTGAACAACAAATGGAAATTATCATCTGGTAGTCAAATAGCAGGATAATTGTACATGATATAAGCCAAAGTATTACACAGCCTGCTGCTGAAAGTGCTGCAGGAGATCATGCATAAAAAAGTCGTGGGAAGTGAACACCCCTGGACTCTTACAAACAGTCAAATCATTCTGCTCAGGATTTTTATCAACACAAAGGAAATGTAAGACTGCAGTTGGGTTGAGTGTAATTGGTCACGGGCTCAGTTCAAGATTTTCGCCCAACTTAGCATTTAGATTCTAGCCTTCATTGAGCTTTCTAAAGATGTGGATTTTTCATTTTTCAGTATCATTCATCATTTGAATGAAGTTCTAATTGAGGTGCTCTTAATTGGTTTGAAAGCGCAAGACTCGTATCAAATGCTAAGCATCAGATCTGTTTCGGCTGAAAGACAGAACACAACCAGCACATAAAAAAAACATTTGAACACAAGCACAAGGTATATTCAAGATTATTGAAAAATATTGACAGCGTGTGCATAGACAAGCTAGTACCAAATGTTTATCTTAGTTTTGGTGGGGGTGCGCCAGGCCATTGCAGTAGTGCAACGCAAAGGCGACGTTTGAGAATCCCAGCAGCAAAAACAAGACTTACGAACTAGAAAATTTAAGGACACAACCTGCTGAAGCCCATGGTGACATTCCTAACTGCGTTGTAATTTTCCAATTCAAAGCTTCAACCTCCACAGCTTTAAGATTCTTCTCCTTTTTGCGTGGATCCATGTAACTCCCCACAGTATATGAAGTTTCCATGGTGACCGTTTGAAGAACTCTTGCATGCTTCAGAACAAATTTAACCATCTCTAGCTCCTTTGGGTACCCATTGAACTTCTGAAATTCGATTGACTTAAGGCACTCCATACAACTAGGCACTTTGTCAAATGTCAAAGTGCTCTCGTCGACTTTGCCACTAAATTTGACCTACAATCCACGTTTTAAGCTCAGACAAAAATGACGAAAATTTGACAAGGGCAAAGAAGTGGGTAATGATGTTAACTGTGTAACTTCTTTTCTTGTATCAGTTAAATAGCAACAACAATGACAAACAGATTCGAGAAGGGTAACATACCTCCTTGATGACAAGTGCTTCCAAATTTGGCGAGTACTCTAAAAAGTTGAGTAATGTTTTCATTTGCAGATAACGAATATCATACACTTCCAAACAAATCAAATTATGAAAAGTAGGGAAACTAGTAGACAGAGCCTTTGCGAGCTTGAGAATAAAGATCAATTATAGTCGTATTGAATGTAGGATTCAGCCCTGTAACAAAGACTAATTCTCTAAGCCGTGAGTCTGACTTTGTCAGATTCAAGCTAAACACAGGGGGGTCTGGAAAGAACTCAAGGTACAAAAGAGAAAACAATAGATATAGAAATGAGGAATTAACTATCAGCTTGGCCAAGTTAGAAGCCAAACTCAAGTTCACTCTCTTAAGGACCCAAGGTATTATATTGAGTAATCTAGCCACCTAAAATTCGAAGAAAAAGAAGCAAAAAAGGTAAGAACATACCTTAAAGTAAGCACCTGATATTTTCAAGACCTTTACGTTGCAGAGCTTCGTTACAAACTTAGATATAGGACGAAATCTGCTCTCTATGTCGCCATAGTTGTAGTATAAATCTGCATCATGCAGCAATGGAAAACTATCCACAACAAAATCTTCTGGTAGCCAATCGCAGAAAGTGAAGGATGACAGATTTGGTGCATCAATCTTGACCTTGACATCTTCCATATTACTTCTCAGACAACCAGTTAGAGTGAAGGACTTCAACCTAGGAGCTGAAACACGTATGAAATAAAAATTCTGCCAACTACAATCAGTCAAACACAATTCTTCAAGTACTGGGCAACTAGAAAAGAGTTTCCCTGCCAATTTCTCATCATCATATACAATATTCGTAAGCCGGAGGATTTTAAGCCTTGGAAGAGAAATTGATTCCGGAAGATCGAGTCCATCTTGTTCTGTAAACTGAAAGTCTAACGTAGTTAATGATTCACAGGTGAAAAGGGAATCAGGAATCATCTTCCCATTGTTTGGGTATGAGTAGGAGCCAGAAAAAAATGAACTCTTCAAGTCCACATTTCATTGCCGTAGTGATCCATGCATTCACCCGCTGATGATCGAAAAAAACCCATTTTCACAATCGAGACAGAATTTCTTTATATTTAACATATTGCGTTGAACGAATACCCTATCCACACAATCCATGAACTTATCCATCTCCGAGATAATGGCTTGCTCATCGTGATCTTCATTCCTAGTAAACCTGATTCTAGGAGGTTCCCAGTTGTGGAAATGAAGAACTGGAATAGATACCCAGACATTCTTCCATCTTTTCGATAAAACACAAGTGGAAACAGCAGATTTGGTTGGAAGAAAAGAGAGTATGTGATGAACTAATGGATCAGGCAGTTTACTAATCCTATCCTCTCCCACATCCATACTGTTGCCTTGTCGTAGGAGTTCCTAAAAAGTAAACCAGGATTCACAATTTAGTACATAGCTATTCATGTTTAAGCATACAAACAGTCAATAAAATCAACACAAAATCCACACACTAGATATTCAATATCACATGGCATTATGTGAAATCAATTTGCAGTTGGAAAACATCAATTATCATCCCATTTCCAAACAGACTATAACTTCCACATTTTCATGATCTTTTAGAAGTTTGAGAAATCCGTTGTAACACGAAATCCAGAATATGCACATTTGTATACGCTATCAATTAGTACACAAAATTAAAGTTAGTTTAGGATGAGTAACTTTAATTTCAAGGTAATTATTACTGGGAGATAACCAAGTTTTATTTTGCAGAGAAGATATCAAATCTAAAAACACAAAACCTTAAAGAAAATAAAAGAAAATCATACCTCTGAAACTGTTGTATTGTGTAAGGCTAGGGTTTATAGAGGAAACTGAGAGACAGAGAGTGATCTTCAACCCAACTCATTAGTTAGGGCTAGGGTTTTAGAAGAAAGGGTAACCGACCGGAAGACAAGAGAATGGTTAAATGGATAACTCAGACGCACAGATCTCCAACAGAATGACACGTTTAGTAAAGGCTCATCTTCAAATGCAAAAAAGAATAATAAAAAAAGAAAAACTGGTCAAAAGTTAAATGCACCGTTAAAATTCAAAAATTGTGGTACCCGAGCCGAGCCGGCAGACATTTTCTGAAAAAGACACTCGGAAACAATAACTCTGGATTGACCCTGAGAGATCCCATGATAATCCAAAAATAAGCGTATGCCGCTTTTGAGCACACAATATTCTTTAGTAAAAAGAATAGTTCGCTTTGTGCTTACCGTACGGCTACGTGAATCATTTGGGAGAGTGGAGTCTTAATTTTATACACAGCAATTTGAGTAGAGTTATGCTTCCTGCGGCATGTGGTACTAATTATTCTTCAGTTCAACTGAGATTCACACGACAAGTACTGGAAATGGAACAGTAACGCGCTGTCATAAGCTTTAGTTTTTTTGTTTCCTTCTTCTGTGGGTTTGAAATAATCAATATGATTGGGTGATATTCATGTAACTTTCTTACTCAAGGTATGGACAGGGCCGTTCCTGGGAATTTTTTGCCCTATTGTTCCTTATACAACTCTGAAGATAAAATGTAGTAATTGTTTTTTCTTTAAAACCCTAATTTTAAACTTTCTAAGGTTTAACATTTTCAAAAAAATACCAAAATCAACTTGAACATCCTTTATAAGCCCTTCCATAATCCTTAAAAATAGTTCTTCAATTAATTATGGGAACATCGATGAATCAAAAAAAAAAAAACAACATCTTTTCACCAAAATATAAACCTTAAGTATTATCTATCTGTATGTACGTTAGAAGTAGAGAAGATGCATCTTCCCCCTAACGTTTAAGATTAAAGAGTACAAGAGACTCCTGAGGCAAAAGGAAAGAACGAAATAGTCTGTGGAAAACAGAAAGAAATTTTTGTGTAGTTTAAAGATGATTCACAAATAAGTCCCCATATATTTATATCAATTTAACTTCTCAAAATATTTATGTAGTTTTATGATTAAGTCCTCCAATATATTTTACTTTAAGAAATACCCCCTATATCAAACCAGGCTTTTGCTGCCCCAAAGTGGGCCTTTCCCTGATTACCCATGGACTTTGGAGATGAACCACGCAGGTGATGGCCGCTGTAGGATTCATGAACCGATGAAATGAGGCACCAAAATGTCGAAAACTTGAAAAATTGCAATTCCTGCTAGGTGTCTGTTTGCATCAAGTGATGCTGAAAAATGCAATTCCTTAAAAATGTACAATCTGGCAAGGAACATTTCAACTAAATCTATTCCAGCTTAATTCTGTTATTAAATACATTGCAGCTCAATTTGATACAGGCTGGGGTTACAGTAGCATTTCAGCATCCTAAGGGTACTACTATTATGTCGGCTAGCTCTTTTAGATGCTGGGGAAACAAAAGACCCTCTATTGATTTGAGTACCGGTAAACTCTCATGTTAAAGAGTGCCCCATTGGCCCTAGTCTCATAGGAATTCTATACTACAGTTGAATAACCAGAGCATAAAGAAAATTGTTTTGCCACTTGGGTTGCTTTGGGGTTATCAAGCCTCACCATGGACGGAGGAAATCATAAGAAGGAAACACCATATATCAAAATGAGGAAATTGGTCATTCGTTCTTCGGAACGGAGAATACTTTGAAAAAGAAAAATATCTTACTTGGAGCAAATTTGGGGAGACGAGTCCATGGGATGAGTTACTTTTAGCCAGTATGTATGTACGTAATCTCCCCTGAAGCTCCTTAACAAACTCAGCACAAAGCTGTATTGCAGCAGCTTTTCTGGCCGCCACTAGATGACTTTGAAGAAAAACAGTAACTTCTTGGTTGCTGTTAAGTTATGCTAAACAGACGGTGACTCAATGTTTTTATTGCTTTGGTGGGGGTGCGCCAGGCCATTGCAATAGTGCAACGCAAGGGCGACGTGTGAGAACGGTATTAAACTGATAAGAACAGATACTACACTTGATCTTAGCCAAAAGGCCGAGAAAGGTATGCTTCTTCTTATGTTAAGCTTATCTTTTTATAACCTCTCGTTTCCATTCCTCAACTTTAGAGTACTCCATGTGGCCTTCTAAATATAATAAGTTCACTCCGCCTTAGGTGTTCAAGCTTTTGGATATTTCTTTGAGTCCCAGTCCAAGAACACCATTACCAGGACAGTAGGTGCTGGATGTTTGCCACTAGTAACAATCAAGAAGGAATGTTAGGAGGTCCACCAATCACCTATGATGTTAGTGAATGCGCCAAAGCATTTGCATCTTCTAGCTAGCTAGGTGAACTGAACTCAAGAGAAACTATCTTGCAGTTTTGTTTTCTGGTCCTTGTCAGGGAGTTGGATATATAAACATGGTAATTCATGCACTAGATTTGTTAATTTTGATATTTACTTTTTCAGATTTTCCTACTGCAATCTATTAAACCGGACCTAGAGGTATCGATTTATTTATGAAAGAAATTAGAAGATGAAATTAAAATGAAGGCTGCCATGATCCAGTCCAGTAGGCAGGACATATATGACGCTGACTTGGTGAACAGACTGAATTTCGAGTCCTTTCATTTCCAGCCTAATAACTGCATCTTGTCTATGTAGGATTTTGAGATAAACCAAAAAACGCTTTTCATTAAAACCCACTTCAAGTATGTTAAGCAAGACATAAAAAACAAATGACTGCCAATTAAGGAACCATGACTTGCAGTTGCACTTGCTACGGCTAGCTGGAGGTACATGGTTGGGGATGGTATGAGAGGAGAACTTTCAGGAAGGTCAAGGTACCTTGAAGAATATTTTGAAGATTAAGACATAGTTGAACGTTGAGAGTCTGGAGATCATAGAGTTGACTAATGGAATCAGCATAAGTATTTTCAAGATTAAGGTCAAGGTACCTCAAGTGTATAAAGTTAACATCAGAAGATGGACTTGTTTGTCTAATAGTATTACTGAGCAACGAATATATATATACATGTAAATGCTTGTTATGCACTGAACTTGTAAAGTAGATCATTTTTCTTTCCTTTTTGTTGATTTGAGATCATAATACGACCCCAAATTCACTTTATCAAGGGATGGGAGTGTGAGAGAGTCTTACTTACAATGAAAGAAAACAACAGGAAATAAATTTTTTCTTTAAAAAAAAAAATGGTAGAACCAGTAACCTTGGGTTCTTAAAGAGAAAATGAGCTTTAACACTAGAATAAAGAGTTGTTATGTAATTCGTCTGCTGGCGTGGATTGTTAAAGTGGTCTTTGTGAAGGATAAAGAAGCCTGGTTTACAACTCCCCCACAAGAAAAAAATAAGAGTTGTTACAACTCTGTATGCACCATAGTGACAAAAAATTAGAAGTCAGACAATGCAATTTGGATACAAGAATAAAGAGTTGTCCTCTCGGGGGATTAACAAACAATCGGGATACAAAGAAAATGTGCAAGATAAATGGAAAAAAAGAAGAAGAAGAGGTACATATCATATTCTTTTAAAGCAAAGAAAATGATACAAGTAGGAGACAAGACAAAAAAAAAATCGGAATACCATTTTCTTTTTTCTTTTCGGCAATACAAGAAGGGGGTTGAGAAGATGTCCATTCTTGTTAGACATTATGATGTAAAGCATAGGAAGCGAGATTGTGAGCTGCTTCATCAGCTCCTCTCTTCACGAATCTGAACACTGCTGAGATAAAATGATTTGCAAGACTTTTGATCTGTTCCACCAAGCGACGAATCCTCCAAGGAGTGAAAGAAGAAATGCCATTCAGTACATGAGACTGTCTCCTTCAAATGATAGTACGTTGCAGTTGTAGACGTTCAGCAATTTTAGGACCTGCCAGGAAACTCATAGATTCTGCTACCAATGGGATAGTTTTGTGGGGGATTGTAGCAGAAGTGGCAGCAAGAAAGTTACCGGCATGATTAAACCAACAGCTGCATCCACATTACCTTCAGGAGGGGCAAACCAGCCTTGAGAAGAAGTGGAAATGGCAGTGATCTCTGGAGCTTGTTGATCAGGAATATCAATGTCCTCTCCAACGAAGAAATAGGAGGAGAACCCAGCCTTGACAAGAAGTGGAAATGGCAGTGATCTCTGGAGCTTGTTGATCAGGAATATCAATGTCCTCTCCAACGAAGAAATAAGAGGAGAACCAGGAGTAAGCATCGTTGATCACTGCTGGAATATGAGGGACGATCTTCTCAAAGTGAAGTTTATTTCTTGCGTTCCAAATAGACCATAACAAACAAGCACCCACGAAAAAAGAATCTCCGAGATAATCAATGCCTCTTTCTCTCTTGGAAAGACTATCTCTGAAAAAGATATAGTGTGCAAAATTCTCAGATTGTTTCCACCAAGATACGATTATGAGAAGCATGCAATCATAGAAGCAAATGATCTATCAACTCTCTCACGAAGCACACTCGTTGGAAAGTTAAAGATCTTTGATCATGAATCACAGTCTATTCAAAATAAAGGAATTGCTTTTAAAGATGCAAAAATTCTGAAAGCTCCAATGGAGAGGTGTAGACAGATGGATGATTCAGATGAGCAGATTGCAGAAAATTCTGATGATGAAATTGAACAATCATTATATTTGATTACTAGACAGTTTCGAGATCTCTTAAAGAAGCAAAATAAGAGATTCGTTAAGGATACTCATCGATCTTCTCGTCCACATGATCGAGTTCCTGTCAAAAAGGATCATGAAGAAGATGATGAATATCAGTTGCAATGCTTTAAGTGTAAAGGGTTTAGTCATATTGCTAAAAATTGTCACAATCTTAAGAAATACACTGGAAGCAAGGCATTGGATGTAACTCTAGATGAGACCTCTGACTCATACGATTCTGAAGAAGAGGAAATAACTAATATTGCATTAGTTTTCAATCTTATTTCTTCCTCCTCCATTAGTGATTTACCCATTTTAAAAATGTAGATGTCTTCCGATGTTATTAAATCATCTAATGGTAAAGGAAAAAATAATACAAGATGCAAAAACCGTCTCAAAAACATAATTGCGAAAAGTTGCATAGGCAATCCAAGTCAATCTCATGATACTTCGTTGGTTCGAGGTAACAAGAAGAGAATTTCTCATACGATACTAGATGAAGGACAATCTTTTTGTTCTAATTTTCATAATGAGAGAAAATATCATACTCATTGATGGTATTTTCAATGATGTTGTAGTAATAAAGTTCGTTAAGACTTGTGAAAGCTTATTTTTAGACTTAATTTTAAAACTAAAATATGACAAAACTCAAAATAAAAAGTTGTTGTGCAAAATTATAGAGAGACTGAGGCTAGGATTCCACCATTGGTCGATATTAGCGAATTAAAATAATAATTATGCAACTCAGTATTCAAATTGATTCTAATAGTATTTCCTAGACATGTAGATTTCCAAAAGAATAGATGTTAATCCAAGCATAGAATATCAAAACACTAAAGAAAGCATATTCTATCAAGAGAAAATACACCTAACTAATAAAAATCATATAATCAATTTTGAGTTCAATTCAAAAATCATAATAGAGTTGTTATAATTAATTAAAATAAAGATGTATCACTTTTACCGAAACAACAGCTTCCTCCATCGCCCCAAGGATTGGTTTTAGCTCATCATGTTGGAAACACGCTCAAAATTCATTTTTATTGCTCAAAGGAGGTGTACAAATGATGAAATGGAGAAAAATAATTAAAACCGGGTTTGTAACATTTATAATTGTTACAAAACGAGCTGTTACAAAGAACGATAGATAATAACTGCCATTGTCACTGTTCCTTTACGTCTACCCCGCTGGTGTCATTGTTGCGGTAAGAAATAAGACTATCTTCTGGAGTCCAATGTTCTTCGTGTTCTTCCTCTATTGCAGCAGCAGAAAAAATATTTCGCAGCTCTGAAATCGTCTCTGTTATGCTCTAAACTCTACCCAATCACTCCATCACTCTTCTATGAGTCCCCAGCACCCTATATATACTCACATGATCAACATAACTCGAGTTTAATTCCCGTATCTTCTCCATTATTGTTTCTATTCTCCACGAGATAATTTTCATCTCTGCGAAGATTTTATTCCTTCTTCAAGTGTCTGTTGATGTAGACACACACCCAACATGCTATGTTCTCATACAAGATCGACTCTAACTCGTGCCAAGAAGATTTCTACACGCTCCAAACAAGTAAAACTCATCCAACAGAATCCCGAGTATATCTCGTTCTCTGTTTTCTTTCTTTCTTTCTTTTTTTTTCTTCCGGCAGTAATTCTTATACCTTTCCTGTTTTAGTAAAACAGTGTCATTCTAAATCAAAATCGAGAGAAACTCGGAAAAATTCACGTCCAATCTTGCCCTGAAAGTTACGCAGCTACAAACTCCATTTTCCCGCCAAAACCAGGTGAAGAATAAGGACGCCCCCTATCCAGAATAGGGGTGCCGATAGCACTGGGATGTGAACAGTAACGAAGGTACCCCTTATAAATTAAGGTGCCCCTTATCCAAAACTAAGAGTCCGAATAACATGCGTCCTCCGGGTGCCTTTAGCAACTTTTCGAGCCGAATTTCCCAAAAATATTTATTGCCCAAAAATACCTACAAACACACAAAACGCCAAAATTAGTACAAAATCGAGTACCAACAATACGAAACATTGAGGACAAATTAGACACAAAAATGCGTCTATCAAATACCCCCAAACTTATTATTTTCTAGTCCTAGAGCAAAACTAATAAAATATAAAACCGAGTTAATCTCGGGAGGGTTTACTAGAGGTGTACCCACAAAACCAAGACTTCTAATTGGTCACAAGTATCCAAAGAGCTATGAGGACATACATATTCTCAACCTATCGCCAAGTAACTAGAATGCCAGAGAAATTCAAGGTGCCAGCTCTAAAGCTGACTAAAGAAAAGGGGAGACACATCCGCAACACTGCTAGATAAAGAGATATCCGCTACACAGCTAGATAAACATTATAAGATCGTCCGCTGATTTACTGCTGGATAAAATTAGGAGAGAGATAAAGATGAGAGGGACGTCTGCTACACAGCTGGACTAATTACGTGTGATGAGTTAAAACCAGTGCTAGAATGATCTTGTGCCAGATTGAAAGCGGACTAACAAAGCAACCAAATGAATCTTTCTTCGACTCTCTCATAGTGCTCAGTAGAAACAACGTCTTCTTCGGTCTTCAACTGTTGATGATAAACTCTCGAACCTCGTAGAACCTTGACAATTTAACTTTTCTCCTTAATTTCTTGCTTGAAAATTCCTTAAAGATTTCTACTTCCCTATGGCTTATTGAACAAAACGTAACGATGATTTTTTTTTTCATTTTTTTTTCATTTTTTTTTTCAACATAAAAATAACAAGACGGAAATTTAAATGGCCATGAGAGAAGGACTTTAGAACTTAGGTCTTCGCAACTTATGATGTCTTGGTATAATGAACTTCAACAACTTATATCATTTGCTCTTATAACTTCTTATAACTAAGTCTTCAACATTGATTTTTGATTTATTCTTTTCTGTTGTTGCTTCTAAACCTTAAATGTCTTCAACTTTCTTCATAGATTTTAATGTCGCTCCGCTTGTTGATGATGATAATTCTACTGAGAGAGAGTCGTAATCCAGTAACTAAGACTACATTGTGAGGCTGCTTTGTCTTTCTGGCATTTTCTTCTGACCTACTTGCCTTTCCATCATGGATGGTTAGGTCCATCACGATTACCCTCTAAAAGGAACAAGTTCTCTCCTGAATTTCAAAGATCTCAATGTCTTTTTCTCTAATGTCTCAATAGAATGTTATCCCTAGCAATTCCAATTTCTATCTTTTCGGTGAGAAACAGTATGTAAACTTAGTTAACCGGATATTATGTGACGCTAGAAGTTTCTCCCTTTCCCCCGAACTTAAATATAACATTGTCCTCAATGTTCTAAAGATAAAAATAAAAACATGAACAAGGAAAAACTGTTACCACTTGAGGGGAAAGAAATAAGGAAGGATATTACCGTAAGCATGAGTGTAGGTGCCTCCCAGAAAATGCTAAATTTAAATTCTTTAGCTAGACATCAAATAACTCAAAAAGGATTGTCACCTTCCAAATTCATATACCAATAGCCGAAATAGTTGTGGGTCCTCAGAGCCAAATAGAGCAGACACAAATGAAAGACTACCATCTCGGATTAGAAAAATAAGCAGACAAAGTATAACTTGATCTAGGGATTTTCTTAAGGCAACTAGATTTATCTGGGGTGTCTCTTTGGGCTCTATATGAATGTCTAGGAAAATAGGTTCAACCGGATGACATGTTTCTAAGAAATGGATTTCCTCATGGATGATATCGGGAGGATCGGAAAGCAGAGTTTGAAGAAACTCAAGTAATACCTTAGAGGCACAAAGCTCGATCCCTAAGTTAGGGACTTCAATTAGGGATACTTGACGATCACAAGAATCATCATTACCCCCAAACTTAGGGTGAACACTATCCTTAAATGGACCAAAATCTATCGGATGGATTCTAGGGTCCATAAAGTCAACAAAATGACTATCTTCTTTTGGAGACTGGTCATCTAAATGAACAACATCTTCGTATAATGGATTATCAAAGAAAATCTCTAGCATAGGCTCATCAAATAAGGTGTTCGTCATGCTCATCTCCCCCGAATCACTAAAGCTTCCTCAAATAAAGGATTATCAAACACACTGCAGGCTAACGGATCTTGACCTAAAGTGCTAATCATGTTCACCACTTCTAAATCATCTATTTCAGAAGACTTAATGACATTAAAGACATTTAGCTCAGTAGTCACATTACCAAAAGATATGTTCATAAGTTCGGTTCTATAGTTGATGACAGCATTAGATGTGGCTAAGAATGGGCGACCTAAAATCACCGGGATTTGAGCACTTGGGTCCTGAACAGGCTGGGTATCTAGAAAAATAAAATCCACTGGGTATATAAACCTATCGACCTCAATAAGAACATCTTCTATGACACCACAAGGCACTTTGACATACCTATCAGCTAATTGAAGTGTCATTTTGGTCGGTTTCAACTTACCAAGACCTAGCTGGGTATAAACATGATACGGAAGTAAGTTAACACTGGCTCCTAAGTCAAGTAATGCCTTATCGACCATGTGATTACCAATCGCACAAGATATGGTGGGGCATCCAGGGTCCTTATACTTAGGGGGTGTTCGGTTCAGAAGAATAGAACTTACTTGACCAGCTAAAAAGGTTTTCTTATGGATATTAAGCTTACGCTTTCGTGTACAAAGATCTTTAAGGAACTTGGCATAAGCAGGCATCTGCCTAATTGATTCTAATAACGGAATGTTTATGTTCACCTGCTTAAATGTTTCCATTATCTCGTTGAAAATCGACTCCTTCTTTGTTTGGGCTAACAACCGTGGATATGGGGCTCTAGGCACAAAGGTAGTCCTATCAGGAATTTCTTTGGACTTCTTAGATATTGTTTCAGTTTACTCAGCTACGAGATCCTCCTCTTGGGAAGTAGAAGGTGGAACTACAGTATGTCCACTAGGTATGGATACCTTATTGTCTACCGTTTTACCGCTCCTAAGGGTTGTAACTGAATTCACATGATTGTACAACTTCTCTCCTTTGGGTTAGGATCAGTATGACTAGGTAACTTTCCATCTTCTCTCTCACTTATATACTTAGCTATTTGGCCGACTTGAAGTTCTAATTTAGCTAGAGTGTGCCTGGTTTCTTGTTGAAAGCTAAGGTGGTTAGCTGATAACATATCATGGTTCTTTGCTAACATAGTAAGAGTTTCTTCTAAGGTCGAGATCCTTTTCTCAGATGTGTTTTGAAACTGAGTTTGACCTGAAGGGTCCTGAGTATGACCAAAACCTGGGGGAGGTTGAAAATTACTAGAATGACCTTGATTCTGTCCCTTAGACCAAGAAAAATTAGGATGCCTTCTCCAACCATGGTTGTAGGTCTCTGAGTATGGGTCAAACTTCTGACGGTTTTCAAACCTAGCATTGTTATAAACATCATGGGTTTGATCTTCACTAACTTGACCTTCCCAAAACGAGCTATTGGGTTCTACTACACGACTAGAGACTTAAAGGATCTAATCCTATCATCAGGTTCAACAAGAGACCTATGTTTAAAATGATTCAATTCCAAAGCTTCTAACCTTCTAGACACAGCCGCAAACTTAGCATCTGACCGAAAGCTTGAATCTACCATATTTGTGCTACTTCTATTGACCAAGATTCTCTTAGGGGGTTGAACACAAGGTTCCCACTGTTGGGATTTTTCAGCAATAACTCCTAAGAAGGTAAAAGCATCATCGGCATTTTTACTAGTGAACTCACCAGCACACATAGACTCGACCATGGCTTTGGTCAAATAGTCTAAACCATTATTAAGAATCTCTACTAGTTTCATTTTCTCAAACCCATGGTGAGGACATTCGGATAGGAGATCATTGAATCTCTCTAAAAACCTATAAAGAGATTCCCCCTCTTGTTGCGTACTGGAACTAATTTTCTGCCTAACAACTGCAGTTTTATGCTTAGGGTAGAATTTCAAATAAAAAACATCAATAAGTTCATGCCATGTTTCTATGGATTCAGATGGTAGGTTGTTAAGCCAGGTCTTGGCTTTATCTCTCAAGGAAAAGGGGAACATCTTAAGTTTCAAGACTTCATCAGTAAGGTCCTTAATCTTAATTGTTCCACAAATTTATTCAAAGTCCCTAATGTGAAAGTAAGGGTTTTAATCATCTTTTCCTAAGAATATAGGGATCATCTGAACAAAACCAGGATTCAACTCATAAGTAACCGTAGAGGCTGGAAATTTAATACACGATAGTCGGTTGGTCCTAGTTGGGTACATGTACTCCTTCAAAGTTGTCATTTTTGGCACAGTAAAAATCCTAGGGGTGAATTCCTCACTAAGACTTAAGTTCTCAAAACTGAAGTTTCCAAACACATGGCTCTCAAAAGAAGAGTCTTCGAGCTCCCCGTTTACAAAAGAAAAACTTCTAGGCTCGTCACTATTCAAACGGCCAAAAGTATCTCTTTTCCAAGCATGCTCGCTAATGGACTCGAGAGATTTTAGCATACACTAAAAAAATTAAAAATAAAAATCCTAAGGAAGGGAGGTTCTAAGCAAACACACAGCAGGCTGACTCCACCAAAACAAACCTAAAGATGTCTAGCAAACAAAAAGCATGATGGCTCCACTTAGATTGTTTCTAGACCAGCTTCTAATCTTTCGAAAGGGAATTCGTTACAATTTAAGCAAACCCCTCTGGAATCAATCCGAGTAAAAGTAAGTTGAATAGAGGCGAGGGAGGCTCGGTGGAGCTTTGATACCCAAGGCCTCACCGGTATTACAAGGCGGCGCAGTCACGCATTCAACTCACAGAAACCATCATGAACTTCGAAGTATGCTTAAAAGAGTAACCAATATTTTTCGAATGACTTTCCTATTATGCTCGTTACCTTATCGGTCTCGTTCTATTCCAAATTTTAAAGCTTGGGTTCGCGTTAAGTATCGTTTTCCTAAGGCGGGCAAGAATAGGGATGCACAAAACCGACTCAACCCACCAACCCAACCCACACCCGCCTGAAATTACCCACACCCGACCCAACCCAACCCATTTAGGAGAGGGTCGACTATGGGTCACAATATCAAAACCCATTGTATGGTGGGTCGACTGTGGGTGACAACTTCCCTCATCCGACCCAACCCACCCACCCACTTAATTATTTCTAAGTTAATTCTAACCCTTATATTACCTATCCTAGATGAACCACAGCCGTTGAAGTAATGATATATAATGCCATAACCCTAATCATCACTAACTTCTCTTCAGTTCCCTTGAATCCCTTCAGCGGCAGCTTCTTCTCTCCCTCTCAGACTCAGTGTCTTTTTTTCACTTTCTCTTCGCTTTGTAAATCAAATCACAACATCACCAGCAGTAATCAATCAACATCATCACCAGTAGAAAACCAACAACCGAAGGTGAGACTAGGAATCATTGTAATTACTAATTAAGGTTTTGTTTATTGATTTTGGGTTGGCTTATTTCGATTGGGTTCTTAATTCTTATTTCAATTTTGTTTCTTCTTCGCAGCAAGCTGCAATACTGTAACTGTAGTATAATGTTCATTGTATTTTATGGTGGGTAGCCCACAACCCACCCAATCCAACCCACCGTAATGTGGGTCAGGTGAAAACGTACCCATTGTAATATTGGGTTGGCTGCGGGTGACAACTTATGTTACCCACCATCAGTGGGTTGGGTTGTGGGTGAGGCCAAACCCAACCCAAACCGACCCATGTGCAGCCCTAGGCAAGAAGAGAACGGTGATGAAATCCGAACCCTTATCTTATATGGCCAGTCCTTGCCCTTTACTAGGAAATTAAAGCAGCCGTATTCAGTTCCTCGACATATATTCACACGAAGGAAGACAGTGACTCGCTGACAGGGGATTCCCGAGTGTTTCGACAAACTTACCTCCCGTTCCAGACGGGGGATGAACCTTTGTAGACGACTCGGGCTACCGACTCCGATGTCAGTGTACGAACCCAAGGGGCCGAGACGATATCGTAATCGTCTTCCTTCTCTGCACATAGTTTATATTTAAACTATCCTTCCGTAGGGTTTAAAAAAATAATGTCCCAAAGTTTAAAGTCCAAAGTCCAAAAATAAAGTGCAAAAGAAAAGGAAAGTCTAAAAAAAAATGTCTCTCTTTTTTTTTCCTCTCTTTTTTTATAAAATAAAAAAATCTTCTTCTTTCGCTCCTTTCGCTTTGCCTTTTACTCCAAGTCTTTAAATATTCACCAAAAGCTTTGGCAAAATTTTCTTTTGCTCCAAATTCTGTAAGGAAAAGACAAAACCCAAAAACGTAAAGAAGAACAAATAAAATAAA
This sequence comes from Papaver somniferum, assembly GCF_003573695.1. Lineage (NCBI taxonomy): Eukaryota > Viridiplantae > Streptophyta > Magnoliopsida > Ranunculales > Papaveraceae > Papaver > Papaver somniferum. The sequence goes on along the minus strand of NC_039362.1, from coordinate 200,045,003 downwards.
AACCTAAAAAAGAAAAAAAAATCTAAAAACTCTAGCCTAAAGACAAGTCCGCGTCGGCGGCGCCAAAAATTGATGGTATTTTCAATGATGTTGTCGTAATAAAGTTCGTTAAGACTTGTGAAAGCTGATTTTTAGACTTAATTTTAAAACTAAAATATGACAAAACTCAAAATAAAAAGTTGTTGTGCAAAATTATAGAGAGACTGAGGCTAGGATTCCACCATTGGTCGATATTAGTGAATTAAAACAATAATTATGCAACTCAGCGTTCAAATTGATTCTAATAGTATTGCCTAGACATGTAAATTTCCAAAAGAATAGATGTTAATCCAAGCATAGAATATCAAAACACTAAAGCAAGCATATTCTATCAAGAGAAATTACACCTAACTAATAAAAATCATATAATCATTTTTGAGTTCAATGCAAAAATCATAATAGAGTTGTTATAATTAATTAAAATAAAGATGTATCACTTTTATCGAAACAACAACTTCCTCCATCGCCCCAAGGATTGGTTTTAGCTCATCATGTTGGAAACACGCTCAAAATTCATTTTTATTGCTCAAAGGAGGTGTACAAATGATGAAATGGAGAAAAATAATTAAAATCGGGTTTGTAACATTTATAATTGTTACAAAACGAGCTGTTACAAAGAACGATAGATAATAACTGCCACTGTCACAGTTCCTTTACGTCTACTCCAGTGGTGTCGTTGTTGCGGTAAGAAATAAGACTGTCTTCTGGAGTCCAATGTTCTTCGTGTTCTTCCTCTATTGCAGCAGCAAAAAAAATATTTCGCAGCTCTGAAATCGTCTCTGTTATGCTCTAAACTCTACCCAATCACTCCATCACTCTTCTATGAGTCCCCAGCACCCTATATATACTCACAGGATCAACATAACTCGAGTTTAATTCCCGTATCTTCTCCATTATTGTTTTTATTCTCCACAGGATAATTTCCAACTCTGCAAAGATTTTATTCCTTCTTCAAGTGTCTGCTGATGTAGACACACACCCAACATGCTATGTTCTCGTACAAGATCGACTCTAGCTCATGCCAGAAAGATTTCTACACGCTCCAAACAAGTAAAACTCATCCAACAGAATCCCGAGTATATCTCGTGCTCTGTTTTCTTTCTTTCTTTCTTTTTTTCTTCCGACAGTAATTCTTATACCTTTCCTGTTTTAGTAAAACAGTGTCATTCCAAGTCAAAACCGAGAGAAACTCGGCAAAATTCACGTCCAATCTTGCCCTGAAAGTTACGCAACTACAAACTCCATTTTCCCGCCAAAACCAGGTGAAGAAGAAGGACGCTCCCTATCCAGAATAGGGGTGTCGATAGCACTGGGATATGAACAGTAACGAAGGTACCCTTATAAATTAAGATGCCCCTTATCTAAAACTGAGAGTCCGAATAACATGCGTCCTCCGGGTGCCTTTAGCAACTTTTCGAGCCGAATTTCCCAAAAATATTTATTGCCCAAAAATACCTACAAACACACAAAACGCCAAAATTAGTACAAAATCGAGTACCAACAATACGAAACATTGAGGACAAATTAGACACAAAAATGCGTCTATCACTCATACCACTTGATCGGTATTAGAATTCTTTCCTCACCATATGTGCCGAATTTTGAGTGAGAAAAAAAGAAAATCAAGGAACTTATGTGTAGATTATGGAAATAAACTCTAGTATTTGAAAATATTTGATATATTTGTTTTAGTATTTTAATAGGGAAAAGGGAAAGAGACAGAGGCATAGGAGAGATTTCTATTGATGGGCAGCAACCTTATTACATAGTTATAGTATCCTTTATATACATGTAAGGGAAACCCTAGGTATAGCTAGTTGGGCCGCACATCCATGGGTCGTAGGCCCTACAACACTCCCCCTTGTGCGGTCAAATAGAACTTCATATGCAATGCTTCACATTTAGTGCTTCGAATGTATTTCTTCAAATGTCGTCTTCTTCTTGATGACTTGTGCCGAAATCAATTGCCCGATTAAAACTTTGACAAGGAAAAACCCAGTGGGATAAAACCTTGGTAAAACTCTTCACATGTAGTACTTTACATGTTGTCACGTACTTTACATGTAGTTCACCACATGTAATACGATTTTCAAAGATCTACGAGTCTAAGTTAATTGCCTCGTTAAAACTTCGTCAGGGAAAACCCAAAGGGACAAAACCTGAGCTAAAGAAAAAGAGTACAATATTAAGTAAACTTATAGCATAGTTGGACTCGGATACGTTGCCTCATTAAAACCTTAACAAGGAAAACCCAGTTGGATAAAACCTTGATGGAGGGAAAAGAGTACAACGTGACAGGTGCAAGTAAAGGTGATCCGTTACAGATGATCACTTTGCTCCGTTGGAATTGACTAGTTGGTTCACAACTCTTAAGGAAGAAAATCCTCGTGGGAAAGACAATATCCTTAGATGGGAGATTACATTCCCGGTGTTTGTTGTTGTCTCTTTAAAAACATTGCCGAGTAACAAAACCCTATGGGAAAAAGCAACCTCGGTGAAGGAAAATAGTTCAACACACCATTAGATGCTCCCCCTAATGTTAGACAATTTTCATTAGTCTAATACAGTCAAAAGGAGTTTATCACACTTTACTTTGGTGACTTCAATGTTTATAAGACCCTGTTGTTGATTCTGGAAGTTACGTTGCTTAACATACTATCACGTTTCATTTCTTTGATTCAGATATTTTCAGTAATATCAACGCGATCTTTATGTCTTCAACGTTCAACATACTTGATGTTTTTAGTGTTGTCTCGTTAAAAACCTTGTCGAGTGACAAAACCCTGTGGGAAAAAATATTCTCGATCGAAGGGAAAAAGAGTACAACACAGCTTCAATTTCTAAGTAAAATATGTCGACATCATATCCTTGGATCCTCCCTCTGATGTCGGCATCTCCCCCTGATTACTTTCAGAGTTGTTCCAGAGTGTTCCTTTAGTCATGTACTTTTTGAAACTGAATATCGGTAATGACCTAGAAAATAGTCTATCGTATCTCCCCCTGATTACTTTCATTGGAGAAGAGATTATTGTTCCTTCATAATCAACAACCTTTGGATTGCAGTTCTTTTAGCATTCCTTTTATGTCTTTGCAGGGATAAAACAAACTCATGTCAATGGTTAATTTTAAATACATGATTATATTCACTGTACCGTTCCAATGACGTTGCATTGGCGCTGAGCTATATCTAGCTAACAAGTTCCTTGAGGATGTAAAATTCTATCGAGTACATTATTATACTAAGTACAACAATGCGTCTATTGTACTTATATATGGGAATTTCACCTCCCAACACATCTTCGTCATATTCCTTTGGACGAAATGGTTACTTACTTACATTTGAACCTCGACTAATCATGGTAGTGCTATCTGGATGCATGTCTTTGTTAAATTTCCTGACAACTTTAGACATATGCAAACTGGTGGAATAATATACCACAAGCTCAGTATTCGGTCGAGCTTTCCCCAGATTTTTCATCTCAAATTTAGATTTCAAATAGCTTTTAAGGTCTCTTATTACATCAAGAGTACCCATCATGTCTGTACCATCAACATAAATAGCTACAATTCCAAATTATGAACTTTCTTATGAATACGCAAGGAAAATAACTTACTTGTCTATCCCCTCCAAATCAAATAGCCACTTAGACGGGTATACCACATCCGCCTGATTGCCTGAATCTATAAGTGAGCATTCTATCTAACTGTAAACGCACTCTGTCGTTTAGAGTCATTTGATTTGGGTAACAAAAGTCTATCAAGTACTTTTGTAAATATTTTCTATCTCTTGATTCTTTCAGATATACGTAACAACCACATACATATGCTTCATTTCAAGTCCTTTTGAAATCACCAAGCTAACTAAGTAGCGAAGCTCTATAATATTCATTACAAGAAAACAATTCCAGGGCTTTGTGAGAAACCTCGCGCCACAAGGCGAGTCTTTGTACTTTAAGACTAATTTCTTCTCATTATGCTTTATGGCAAATTAATTATGTATGTCCAACAGGCTTTACACTTGGTTGGTTAGCACTACCACAGCAAATACCCGTATATTTTTCAAAGAACTAAGTTCTACCTGGATTGTGTAGGCCAAATATCCTATTAATTTGAAATTAATCAAAATAAAGCATGGTTCGATCTTATTGTGCTCTACTTCTGGAGCAACTATTCATGGATTATATCATTATTGTGCACGCATGATCTTTCCATTGACTCATGTGCATTCTCATAATCCGCCAGGATTTCATTGTTCTCTAGAATCATTTAAAACTTCGGAGCGTCCTCCAGTTTGATTCATGGACATATTCAGAGACAATCTTATGAGATGATTTCTGATGATATAAATAAGTTGTGCCTTACTCACCTACTTCCTTTCTAGGTGAGGATTTATCGAACCAAGTGGTCTCTCCAACTTCTTTTATGGAGCCACGGCCTCAACCACACTTCCACTGAGTGTAGTTGCAACACCTAAGTCTATGGTGTATATATCGTTTTGAGGATTTCTAACTTTGCAGGTAGGTTTGCAGCTGGTATGTGTGATCTCATCACTTTAGCAACATCAGTGTACATTCTGAAAATCGAATATTCTTTATCACTTCCATTAACATTTATGGAGTACAATAATCGATATGAGACACAGTGGGAACACACCACGACAATTCATGTCGTTCCCTTAGAAAATACTTTTTCTTATCTCCCCCTAACGAAGGGAAGACCGTCTCATTAAAGTGATAACCTGCAAATTTAGCGGTAAGAGATCTCCTGCAAAAGTTTTAAAATGCGGATAATTGTTGGGAACTCATTTCCAACATAACTACTTAATAGTTTTGAAGACCCATCATAGTACGATGTGGAGTCGTAATGGCACATATATAGTGCAACCAAAAATGCGTAAGAACACGAATGTCAGGCTTAAATCCAGTTACCAACTGGTGCGCAGAAAAGGTTGACTAATATTGGGTTCTAAAAACGAATTAAGTAAGATGCGTGTAATGTTGCATATCCCCAAAGCAATAAAAGATAGGTTGGTACGCATAACCTATTCCTTAGGCACCATCTGTAACCTTTGATGGTAGCCTCTGCGAGACCAGTGGGTATAAGATGTTCTATATTGATCCTATTAAACATGCAATATTCATCAAGTCCTTTTGATGTAAATTCTCTAGCATTAATAAGGGTGGTGAGCCTTTGCAATTTGTACTGTGTAATATGTGCTTGGAGTTTCTAACAAATTTCTTGGAAACTATGACTAGTCCAAATGTCAAAACATTCACCAGAGCCATAAGTCACTTTAATGGTCCGCATTCTGCATGAATATTTTTCTAAATTTCACCTTGTTTTCTTTGTAATATGGAAATTTTACCATTTGCATCTTAAGCTGGTCTCGATCCTGTTTTACTGAAGACTTTGTAAAAATGAGTGATATGCTTTCTTACCGAAAAGCATAATGGGAAGGGGGGTTGTGCATCTAGTAATTTAGAAAACACTTATTGAGAGATATGTCGTCACTTTGCATTCTGTCAATCTTTTTCCCATTTTCGTTCACTCAAATAAAATGATATTTGTATGAGTTCTTTCAAAACAATCATCATTTCACAACCAATGTTTCTTTATGGTTATGCCCAAAGCCTGTATGAGTCAGTTTCCAACATTTCATCGTCGGAGTCAATATGGATTCAATAATCCAAATATTATAGTGAATTACATTGCACTAGATTGACTCATTAGTTTCTCTAAAATATATTTCCTTCCAAATATATTAGAGACTATAAAAGATGCAATCAATTACATTCTCATCATTTTGATGTTCCATATGATATCCATTTGCACGGGTTACTTGGAAATTTAACAAGGTATGATTATCTCTTGGTACATCTAGAGATTTTGCGACGTCTTTGTTCTATCTTGAAAAAAATAAATGAGCAGTGTTGCGCTCGATAAGATAGGGAATTGGCCAGGCAAAGTTCTTGTTGCCATTAAAGTTGATGTGAAAATTGGTTGTTATTATGATACACATACACATTACATTGTATATACCAATACCTATGACCAGGTGCGTTTCCAACTCTTTTATTTATGATGGGAGCTAGAATTACATTTTAGCTGATCCCATGTTTAATTGATACCTATACTTTGGTGTCATTACTGCCAGGGGAAAAAATATGTTCCTTTTCACATGCTTTATATGAGTCGGTACGTCTAACCCTCATTATTCAGTGGTTCTTTCCATTTTTAATTTTTGCTTCATTTAGCTTAATTTGAGAAATTTCTTTATCTCAACAAGCCAAGAGAATCTCACTATACATGTCAACCACTTACTTTAGGTTGAATAGATTACTCGAGATAGTTGTCATACTTCAATATATACTGGTACATCAGTATAGTGGATGAAGTAGAGAAATGAAACTTTTCTAACTCATATCATCTTTTGTGAGTTCTTCCACAAAAACTGTAATACATGTGATTTTATTTGCAATTCTTTAGAAACTACCGACTCTTTAATAATCGAGCAAGTGGGATTACATTTCTTGGAACATTCAAATTTTTGGAAGAAAATATCATATACGCAATAATGGTGTTTAAGTACTTCTAAACCCAAAATAAATGTATTTGAATCGAGTTGGTACAACCAATTGAATAAAATACATCATTAAACTATAGCCGACATAATATTCAAGAGAACAAAATAATATTAAGATCGAAATTCCGAATGATCGAGATCAGCACTCATAATTTAAACTGACTGTTTATGGACTTATCTTAAAAAAACAAAACTAGGCATGTTCTAAAAATTAAATAAATAACCCAGCACGTATTCAACGTAAAAATGCACATTACATTAGTTAAGTTACATACCTCAAACCAATCATACATCGGTTCCCACGCACATTCCAGGAATAGGACACTGCTGGAACAGGACAGGACCAGGTGGGGTAGGATCAGGTTGACTCGAACCGGGCGGGGTGGGACCGGTTGACTCGAACCGGATTGGTCGGACCAAATTTGAATTGGACCGGTTTGGACTAGAACAGGACAGCTTGGAACCGACCTGAACAGGAAATGCTGGAACTGACCTTGGAACTGGGTCGGCCAGAACAGAATAGGACGGACCTTGGAACCGGTCGGTCAGAAGAGGATAAGTCTTTTTCCACGGAATTTCCTCCTCCTCGGAACATATGGCATTCCCAGATCCAGATTTCTCTCCTCGTAACAATGGAGGACACAAATTAAAAAAAGAAACTAAATCGTGTACATGGAACAGTGGGATTGGATGTACATAAAGGAAAAAAAAATTAAACAAATCTATAGTAATTCGAACAAATATTTATTATGGGATTAAAATAATAGCATAGCAAAAGAAACAGATAGCATGTTCAATCAATCATCAGGATATACATGTACACAAGGGAAACATGGGAGACAACTAGACTACTCATAGATCACATCACGAGTTTTTTCTTTTCTTTTTTTTTCTTAAAAAAAAAAAAAACTTAAAGAAGACCAAATGTTTTCTAGCATATGATTACGAAAGGAAAAAGAATAAAATAGAAGTACCCGGTTTATGATATGCCTTCCAATATAGTACTCGCTGATTGATGTGAACGGAAGAGAAATCTCACGGAAGAGTTCGTGTCTGATAACGCGTTTTAGTATGATAATAGGGAAAAGGGAAAGAGACAGAGGCATAGAAGAGATTTATATTGATGGGCAACAACCTTATTACATAGCTATAGTATCCTTTATATACATGTAAGGGAAAACCCTAGGTATAGCTAGTTGGGCCGCACATCCATGGGCCGTAGGCCCTACAACAATATTCATATTTTTAGGAATATTATATTTTCGGAAGTATGAAATTATAAAAAGATCCTTCTTCTTCTTTGGTCATTCCTTGTCCGAACCATGAGTCTGGATCCAATATTTTGGCAAGATGTTAGATCAGAAAGATCAACTTAAGATTAAGTCTGGATCTTTTCTTGATAAAATTAGAAAAGGAAATTGGCTTAGTAAGAAGGAAAGAGAGAATATTCTGAAGAAAGATCAGTGTATTGAAGCATTGACACACTTTTGTGTTCAATCAAAGGAAGAATTACATGCTCTTGCAGAATCCTTCACGAAAATTTCTCACCTGCAAGAGATTCTGGTCAAGCAACAAGGTTTTCTACTTGAAGAAATTCACAAGCTGAAATCCGAAAGTAATAATCCACCTTCATTTTGCACTGATATGAAGGACTGAGTTGCAAAGGAAAATAGACATCAGTTGTTGATTTCTTTCAATGATTGTATTAAGTCTATTATGAATAAAATTATTTGATTTATAATTTTTCTTGTGATGGTTTTTGATTTACATAGCCCGTGCTAGAATGCTTTATTATTGCTATGGATGTTTATGGGATGTTTGATTTCGGTTTTATTATCTTGATATACAATGTCATAATATTGTGAACCCTTATGGTTTGGGTGTCTTTTTGATTTAGCAGGATTAAGTTCTAGCCCATGATGGTAGGCTTTATCAAAGGATCATGAGAGGTGTTGGTAGAAACAATATGTGAAAAAGACACAATATGTTGAATCTGTTTTGGTTTAACATAAAAGCATATGTGTTTCGACGGTTTTCAACTTTTGCTCGCAATTGTTAAAAACCGATTTTTCAACCTTTCTCTGGTAAAGGTTGGCTGTGTTATTCTTTTGTTTTGCATAAGGATGACAACATAATGATATTTCGATATCAATTCTCCCTGAAAGAAGATGCAAACATATTGGAGAAGTGGATGCGAAATTTGAGGTAACAATCTTGTTAGTTAATTATTTTCTTGTTTAAGAAAAGCCTGATTTTTATTTCATATATATTTTGCTTTTGCTTAACAAAATTTCGGTACAATTGATGTTTTATTCCATTATGTGTGTATGGATGTGTGTGTGATTCAATTGGTTCCGGTTAAGAAAAACCATTGTTATCTTGCTTTATTGTGTCGTATCAATTGTTTAGGCTTACAAAATTTCGGTGCAATTGCGGTGTTTTAATGCTTATGTTGATTCAATTGCTTCTGGTTGAGGTGAATAATTATGAAAGTTGATTTATTTGGTTTGTATGAATTATTTATGGCTTAACGAAAGAAAAGGTTTACGAGATGGATTTTTTAGTCCAATTCGATTCCGTATAAGAGAAGCTAAGTATATCTTAGTTAAAATTATCAAAGTGGAGGTTTCGGTCATTCAATTCTAATCGAATGCCTTAACAAGAAATGCTAGTTAACTAACCTGGTACTTGTCTTGTTTAAAATTTAAAGGTCTGAGTTATATGGATAATTAGAACCTGATGAGAAAAATACAGTTATCTTTATTTTGGTCTTATCGAATGAAGCGGTTGTATTTTTACAAAGAAAAGGGACTAAGTTGCTTAGTTTTTTTTTGGTTTGCTAAACTAAATTGGGAAATTTCTTCGGGAAATTGTTGCCTTGATAACATATCAAAACAAATTACTTTGTAGTTTCGGTTTTGATATTGGTTATTAAAAATGGTGTGTGGAACCCTCGTGCTTAACTCTATAGGTTTGCAAGTCTATTTTCAGATTTGTAAGATTCTTTCGGTATTGTCCTTTATTTTTTCGTTTCTTTGTCATTTGTGACAAAAAGGGGGAGAAATATATGGAGTAAACAAGTGATACTGGTATTGATTGGTATCACTAAGGAAAAGAACATTTGTGCTTAAACGTTTATCTAACGAAAGAGTGAAAGCATAGACTAAGGGGGAGTAGCATATCATATTAATTGGTATAACAAGGACGTGCAGGTTGATGAAATCTACCTATATCACCTTTAGGGGGAGTATTAGCTTTGTTATTATAATGTCAACAACGGCATTTAAGGATTGAATGAATGCAGGTTATTGTGCTTTTGAATTCGGGAATCAAGCGTATGTATAATGAATTCTTGTAATTTGTTTATCCATATGATTGTAAGAGTTTTGTCACTAAAATTGACAAAAGGGGAGATTGTTAGAGCATAGCTCGGTTGAACCCACCAAGCGTTGGTATGTCAAGTTTGGTTGTCATATTTTAGTGAATCCAAACTCATTTTAAGAGTCACTTGATTATGTACTAGAGTCAACTTCGTATAGGTTAGCTTGAAAGTATTAGGATATGAGACATTACAAGTATTGCGAAGACTTGAAGAAGTGAAGAATTAAGAAGCTACAAGGACAACATCATCCTTCCACTTGAGGCTAGTGATATTTGACTTGAACTGTTTCATTCCCTAACGTATCTTTCAAGTCATGCATATTGAAAACGAAACTGCGAAGCATGAACACTCTAGATAGACATGGTATTAAGGAATACAATATTTATTGCTTAACCATTAAACTTTGTAGATAAGACATCGACATAATCGTTTAAATGCTATTGTGATTATGTATGGGTATGAGGTAAGGATTTCATCCTAGGAAATAATGTTTTACATGTGTTTTAAGGAAGTAAGTTCATAAACTTGTTTATGAATCGAAAAGGAAACCGCCAGGCGTTATTGGGATTGTTATTCATCGCATATATTGTGGATATCCAATATGTGTGATTTAGTATAACCGCTCACGACTTGTTTGTGTTCTTGGTAAAACTATTCACAAAGGCTTGACTTATGTATTGGTATGACTTTTTTAGTGAAACAGATCTTAAGTAATCACCTGAGATGGTATGATCGAGTTTGTGTTTTGATTGAACCGAATCTGGGTAAAGGGGAACCATCCTATGAAGAGGTACAACACATCTCAAAGGGGAATCGATCCTTGTATGAGGTGCAACAAGTTTGTAGCAGAAAGGGGAACCGATCCTATGGACATGTGCAACACGTTTTTAGGCAAACGGGAACCGATCCTATGAACATGTGCAACACATATAAGTTAGATACCATATATATATGGGGAACCGGTCCTAGTACCTAGTCAACCGAATTTTGGAAAGCTAGTGTAACTATGCACAGTACTCACATGGAGGTAGAACCGAAACTTGTTTTGGTAGAACCGTTAAACCCATGATTTGTGATTGAGTGCTTCTTAATCAATCGCATAGTTCTTGAAAGTCAGATGAACCAATTCCAAACTTGTTTGGAAGTGTGGAAAATAGGTTTCGAGGTTGTAAGTATGAAAGGCGACTTACAAACTAAGGATGTCGACATACTTTGAACACGTACAGTAATGTTTATCTTTTATTGTTCAAAGTTATTTCTTAATAGCTACAAGAAGAAAATCCCAGGATCGAAATATAAATAAGTTAAGAATCTTTTAATTAAGGTTGTTAATTTTATTTTAGGAAAATGAGAATTAGTAATGTGTATTTACTAGTTGAGATTTTCCAAAGAGATTTTCGGTCGTTATTTTGGACAGAGCATTTCCAGGAATTATGAAAACCGAATTTGGAATATATTGAATATCTTTGAGAATATTCTCGGTTTTGGAAATTCCTTGGTGTCCAAACTTCCTTATCTATAATCATTTGTGACATCAAACTTCCTCGGTTGTGTTGTTACAGGTGTATCCTCCTATTCAGAGAGGAGAGTAACCTAATTAGGCGAAATGTCTTACGACTGCTCAGTTTAAGTCTTCTTTGGGATTGAGAAGCTCTACGAGTACCGTTGGTGGGAAACTAGATAATTTCGGTTTATCTTGTGTTTTCGATTGACTTGATTGACTAACGGTGGTTGAACTTTGATTGCACCTGGTTTGTTTATGCTTGAGAATCTTCTCTTCTGATATAAGATTCACTCAAACTAGATCGAAGTTTCGACAGGGATATTTAGACTGTTATTAGTGCTAAAGACGATCTTGTGACAATCCATTGTTAACGGACTCCGTTCTGTGCGTGATTGATCACAAGAAATTCAAGTTGTTGTGTGCAGGTGTTTATTGAAGATCTAAGAATATATTGAAGATTTCTGATTTTGGGTTCATAATCTTTGGGGTGCACAATACTTGTTTCGGTATAAGAGGATCCAACTATAATCAATTTATCCTTGTGGTAGGTTGGATTGATTATTTGTGTAGATCGGCATCAATACAATTCTTTGTGATTAAAAGTATTGATTACAAAATCTTAACAATTACTTCGGTAGTTGAGAACAAGATAGATCTAAGAACCTGACGAAGGAGTTTATGTTAAGATAAACAGAAGAGCCTTTGTCCGACTCACATCAATTGGTTGAATAGAGTTGATACCAAACAGATTTGTTGTTCCTTTACTGTCTGGAATACGAACCAAAGGAATTGTTCTAAGTATGTGACTTATTCATAAGTTGGAGGCGTGGGAATACAGACGGAACTAGGTGAACTATAAGTTTAGTTCCTTGATCTCAACTATACGAAGTTAGGTTTAATTTTGTGTAGCGGCTTAATCCTAAGAGTATTCAATTCTGGACAAGGTCCCGGGGTTTTTCAGCATTTGTGGTTTCCTCGTTAACAAAATCTTATTGTGTCATCTACTTAATATTTCGTGATAACTTATTTATTTTTAATTATTTGGAAATAACTAATTAACTAAAGAAATCAAACAAAACTTTTGGTCGGAAGCCTAGCAACAAGCTGGGCTCCAACTCCTCTTTGAATAGCAACACCTAATTTATGGAAAATGAAACTACCAAAACCACTACTAGTGTCATTACTAACTAGACAATTATTCAAACGCTTGAAAAAACACAAAGAGTCTTCACCAAGCTTCCCTAGAGTAGAGAAAGTTAATAATTGTTTTATTATAATTAAAGTAAATTACACAAACATTAATTCATATTTACTTGTTAAGCAATCCTATTGTGTTTGATTAAGTCCGAACCTTTTTTATCAAGTAAACATACTTCATTGTTGTATTATCTCAATCTCGTGTCCATAGATGATCGCACTTCGTGTGAACCGATTAGTTGCATTGTCTCGACTCAGTCCATAGACAATCACTTTCGGAGAAAGGACTTATATGTAGGAAAAGTTTTAGCTTGAGGTATATTTGGGTACCCTCTCCTTTTCACACGGTTTTGTAATTTATAGAAATAAATAGTTTCGTATTTACCCTTAAGAAAGCTATATTATATTATCGTAAAAGAATCCACACACATTAATCTTTATACAACATGGGTCACACGCTAGTCTAATATTATTATGCACCATAATACCATACCATCCATAATAACCGATAAGCATTTATACCAGTGGCTCTTTCTCTATCCTCTTTCTTATCTTTTCTCTTTGAAGTTTCCTTCCATGGCTCGTGAGTGATTTGTTATGTTTCTCTTCCTTAGATAGGGTAGAGGGTGAGACAAACGGGAAGATGATTAAATCAATTTAATTAATATCCATTAATATATTAGTGTTTGGAAGAACATAATCCTTAAATTTCATCTTGGAGGAATTTTATCTTAGTTGTTGTTTTTTAAATCATGTTACGTTATTCTTTTTCAACGTTCATATCCTTATTCATGTAGATCATTTAGCAGATTTTCAAACAATATATAATTTTTATTATATTCGATCTATTACTTTTCTTATTATGTTTCCTGAAATTTTTTCTTTAGTTTCTTTATCTTTTTATTTGATTTGACTCCTTATCCTTGCACATTTAAGCTAAAACAATGATGTATTTTAATTGTTATGTTTATTTTTTACAGACTTGTTGTTCTTGTCCTATATTAGTATCTTGGACCTTCACGTATCCTAATCTCAAAATACGCAAGATCCTTTGTTCCAACGATTCTAATTTCACCTTTTTGTATTTATCCCCTTTATAAAATCTTTGGAATTTATTCACCCTTATCTATTAATATTTGAAGTCACCTCTGTCTAATTTTCTTTGAAATTCTCCTTGGAAATGTATTAACCTTCTTTAAAAATCTCAATTAGTCTTTCCTATTATATGTTTGTTATCATTCTTTTCAATTATTCTTTTCAGAGTTTACTAGGATTTATAGCAAAATTAGGCTTAATTTTAATTACTAGAACAGTTTCAAGTATGTGAATGCAATAGGAGAACAAATTATGTAATCTAACTAATATAATGAAATCCCTCTTGTATGACAACTTAATATCAATTAGGATATAATATATACTTTACTAATATAACAATCAGATATGTGCTTATCTACTAGGATATGAATGACACATAAATTCCTAATATCAAAAAGATATTTAGAATATTTCGGTTCGGGATCTCACCTTGAGTATCAAAGAAAAACTTGAATATTATGTAATAACAGTTTAGCACATGTTCAAATACTATGTCGACATCTTGCAAACTTTCTATTTTTTATACATATTTAAACCCTAAGTTAACAACTGAATCGAAATAACTTTTTTAAACTATCTTGGGTTAGCCCATTTGGCCAGAATCCTGACTCTCAAGTAGGAGGTCAGCGGATCGAGTCTCCCCTCAAGAGTTTGGATATCTCATGAAATATTCCTCTTACATAGAATCAACTCAAAATTTCAACATACTAACTAGTAACGAATAACCAAATAGTGTTATGTCGAATCTACGAAGTTCAAAAGATAAATGTTATACTTCGTAATCCAATATACCAAAGTTGTATAAAAAAACTAGTATACGCTTCCTTGACACTTTGATCATTATGGAATGATCAAGTCACTAATACTAATTAAAGTTACGTTTTCAATCTAAATGACTTGAAAGAAAAGTATATATAAATGAAACAATTCAAGTTTGTACTACTAACCTTGAACAAAAAGATGATGTACTCGTTGATGCTGATACGTCTTCAGGTTCTTCAGAGTAACAAGAGCAAGTCTCAATATTTATGTTTTTCCTAGTCTAACCTAACGAAGTTGACTCGGTAATCTAAGGAAGCAACTTCAAGTTTTTGGAGCTAAAATATGATAACCAAACTTCATATACAATGAGTTCAACTGAGCAATGCTCTAACAGCAGGAAATGCTGCATCTGAGCAGGATAGAGCATTGGCTTTAATTTTTCTTCAGCATCATATCCATGATGGGTTAAGATCTGAATATTTGACCGTTAAGGATCCTGAAATTTTGTGGAATTGCTTGAAGGGTAGTAGATATGACCACTTGCAGATGGTTATTCTCACCAAAGATAAAATTGACTGGTTGAATATATGTTTGTAAGATTTTAAATATGTTTCCGAGTATAATTTTGTATTGTTTAAAACCACTTCCCTTTGAAACTGTGTGGTTAAAGTGTGACCGATACACAATTGCCATTTTTCTTGTCTTGAGTATTGTCTTACACCAATAATATTGAGAGCGTGTATTTAAGAAATATTCATAGTTGATTTCATCTCTGCTTGCTGCAGAACAAAATAATGAGTTATTACTGAGAAATCACGAATCTTATCATGTGGGCTCTGTTTCTACGCTTAAAGTACCTGCGACAACTAGTTCTACATGTGGTAATGGAAGGGGTAATAATAAGGGTAAATGAAAACGTGGTTATGGGTAAGAAAAATAACCAAGACCAGAATTAATGGTTCAAACCAAACCATCGTGAGTGGAAGTATGGCACGCCAAAGAAATAGCATAAGCCGAAGAAATAAAAACATTTGTATGATAAGCCTATAAAGAACAAGGAAGATATGTGTTACCATTGTGGTGTAACTGGTCATTGGTCGTCATACCGCCAAGCATCTTATTAATCTGTATTAAGCATCCATGAAGCGACACGCGGTTGATATTGAGACAAATCTTATAGAAACTAATGAGGCTTCTACTAGTTCTCCGACTTAGACTTTGATTTTCTTACAAAGTCATAAGAAGACAAATGTGACATATCTTATTTTCTTAATAAGTCAGATGACGACGAATATAACTAGTTATGAATTTGTAAATTTCGTATAATATAGTTGTATGTGTTCTAAGTTATAATCTTGTTTGTATACCATCTTTAATACGTACAATTACATGTTTAATATAAGACGTATATTTTATTAACTCACTGTTATTCATGTATTATATTTGTTGTTAATGATATCAAAACCACCGCGAAGTTGGTAGATAGCGTAACGACTAATACAATATTTCGCAGTAATAAGTACTTTACTTATTTAAAAGGATATAAGCCAAAAGTAAACACTGCCTATGGTTCAAAATTTTTTATACATGGTTTCGAAAGAGCCAATATTATATCTTACCATTAGGTATGAAACTGAAAATCAGTGATGCCTAGTATTCCCCGAGATCTTTGAGAAATCTGTTAAGTTTCAAAGATGGTCACCAAAGTGGATATCAAATAGAAATAACAAATGAAGGCAATACATAGTACTTATCCTTCACTCCATCTGGCACATGCTAGAAGCGTGTCGTAGAGAAGCTTGCAGCTATCTCTTCTGCGTTTTATCTTACAACAATTAAAGTTAGTGAACTGTATAGAGTCAAAAACCAGAAGTATAATAATCCAAAAAAAAAATAAGTTTTGGCATGATCGACAAAAAATTATGTGTTGTGATAGTGATAAGAAAAGTGTTTGATTTTTTAACTTGTAAAGATTTGTTTGTTGACTAAATTTCTAAACTAAAAATAGCAAAACCCAAACAAAGGTGATAACAAATTTTAAAGAATACTGAGGCTAGCTAGGATTCCACTATTTTTCAATTTTCAAAGTGATTTCATTCAATTAAAATTATGCATGCACACATTCAATTTGATTCAAAATTATTGCAACAAGTAGATTTTCTTAATAATAATTGTATATCGAAAGCATTGTCTATCAAAAACCCTAAGGTAAGCATATACTACCAATAGAAATCACAATTGCTTAACAAAAATCATTAAATCAATTTATTAACCAGAGCAACTAATCATATAAGAGAATTGCATAAATTGCTAATACTTGGAGCATTTATTCCCTTATAGCCCAATCCTCGTGTATCACAATGATTTTTACTTGCTCCTAGCATGTGGTTAATTTGCTTGAACTAGTATTGAACTTTTTTAACTCATCTTCCAACATCTTGATTTTATCAAGAGCAGCAGCTAAATCATCCTCAGGGCGTCTCGAGCGAGATAAGTGCTTTCTTTGTCATCAAAACTTGCTTACTGAGATTTAATCATTGTTTCAATTTCTGCAAGTTTCTCTTCCAACACAAGAAGTATGTTTGATAAAAATTATCACATTCAAGTGACTTTCTACTCAGGTTTTCCTCGGAATCCTTGAGGATCGATTCGCAAGAGCGATTCCAACCATAAAGACCTCCTTAAATCCTTTTCACTTTCTTGTTTTCGCGATAGAGAGGAGTCTGAAGAGGTGTGACATGAGAAATTGTAATCTTCTTCATTTTCAACAAATCCAAAAACTTAACATACACTGAGACTTCCTCGTTAACATCTCTATCAATATCTGAATCACCTTCATCAAAAAGTTCATCCAACTGTTCTTTTAGGCGTGTTTCCCAATCAACAGTTTCTACATTTTAGAGAATGTTTAGATATTGACTTACATGTGACAGTTCTCTCAAGTGAATTAAACTTTGAAAATCATATGGTAATTTCTGACCTGATACGTTATTAGAGATATACTCGTCCATAATAATCAGATTGCTACAAACACAGACTTATGAGGTGTTTAACGCCTTTGCCTCTGATACCAATTGAAAAAACGGGGATCTAACAACCACACCCAATATTTCGCTTAGAAATCTGTATGAACTAACTCCAATATACTTTCAAGAGAATCAACTAGACAGTCAGATTCAATCTTAAGAAAAGTATATCAAAGAGTTATATCCCAATTTCTCAATTCAATCCGCAATCAAACAAATAGGAATTTGTGGGCCTGATTGAATATAAGAAATAACTTGGACGGTATCAAAAACCAATATCCATTGTCAATCAATTTAATCAACAACCAAAGGTTGGATTCACAATTGATTGAACTTACGCACAACCTGTGATATTTCAATTATATAAACAATATAATGCGGAAAAGAAATAACACAGACACCAGAAATTTTGTTAACGAGGAAACCGCAAATGCATAAAAACCCCGGTACCTAGTCCATATTTGAACACCATACTGTATTAAGCCGCTACAGACACTAGCATACTACAAGTTAACTTTCGTCTGGAATGTAGTTGAGCCCTAACCAATCTCACACTGGTCAAGGTACAATTGGTTCCTTACGCCTCTTGAACCACTCCGGATTCTGCGCACTTGATTCCCTTATCTAATCTCACCCATTACTAAGAGTTACTACGACCCAAAGTCGAAGACTTGATAAACAATTTTTTTTCACACATAAAAGTCTATTGAATAGATAAATTTGTCTCCCACAGATATACCTATGAGTTTTGTTCTGTCTTTTGATAAATCAAGGTGAACAGGAACCAATTGATAAACCGGACTTATATTCCCCAAGAATAGCCTAGTATTATCAACCACCTCACAATAATCTTAATCGATTAACAAAACAAGATATTGTGGAATCACAAATGATGAAAAAAAGATGTTTGTGACTACTTTTCAATCTTGCCTATCGTAGAATAAATATCGAGAAAATCTTAAAAAAGATTGTACTGAATCACAATAGAAAACAACAACATCAGAACACGTAACTACAAAGAAAATAGTTGGGTCTGGCTTCACAATCCCAATGAAGTCTTTAAGTCATTAACCTACTGGGTTTTGGAAAAACATAAAGTTAAAGGAGTATTGACTAGTCGTAACTAATATCACACAGGAGGTGTGGGGATTAGGTTTCCCAGTTGCTAGAGTTCTCCTTTATAGTCTCCAAATCAGGGTTTGCAATCAACGTTACCTTGGTTACAAAGCATTCAATATTCACCATTAGATGAAAACCTGATTAGATTCAAGATAATATATTTCAATAGTTATATCAAACTTAGCTTGTTATACACAAATGAAATGTACCATCATTTAGATAAAGGTGACCGTACCTAAACGTGTACAGTTAGTTGGCAATAGTTAACCAGTGGTTAGCCATATGAGCACTTTCATATCAACCTTATTCATCTTTATCACAACTAGTTCAAATGACTCAAATGAAACAAGTTAGAGAGTTTTTAAATTATTTATATTCTCATAGAAGTATATAAAAAACAATATAAGCAAAATCGATTTTGATTTACTCGAATCATTTCATGAACATTATAGCCATGGTTTGCAAAAGATTGCATTCCATATTATATAAATGTATTAGTTTATGAACAAACCGATTTTAGAGTATAACCTACTTAAGTATGCAAACGGGTACGCATACCTAAGTAGCCGGACTGAGTTTATTTTTGCCAGTACGCGTACGGGTACGCATACCATATTACACACGGAATTTGAACTTCCGCCAGTATGCGTACATGTACGCATACTTAGTTCCCAGACTTCCAACAACCAACCAGTACGCATATCATGGTTCCCAGTTTTTGACTTTACACAAATGTGAATACACACTATGTTTATATCCAATCATGGTTACATGTTATAAACCCTCATTTCAATCATTGAAACATTCTTGGAAGACAACAATAGCTGTGTCACACAAACTATTAGCTTCAAAGTAATTTTCAAGTGATCGAACGATCAATACGAAACATTCCGAGTCTACATCAAATTACTGTCTCACACAAATCATGTAAGATGTTACAAGGCGATTTTCAAATGATCATCATCTGACTTTCGTCAAGAATAAAAGATGAACTTGGTTAAAGCGAAAACTTACCAACGCATATTTCGAGAAATAGATAAGGCTCGAAATATCAAATGTGTATAATTGAAGTCTATATAGCAATACGACTTTTGTCTCAAATAGGAGATAGACTAGATATACTTTTGAGTGATAGATGATTTCAAGTCTCCAGATACCTTTTGTTGATGAAGTTTCACAAGTTCCCTTGAGTAGTTCTTCTTCTTCATTCGATGAACGTCGTGAAGTCTAAAGCTCAACTACACTTACTATCCTAATCCGAGACTTAGCTATAAGTAGACTAGAAATCATGACTTATAGTATTGACAAATAAACTTGACAAACAAGCTTGAGATAACAACGCTTGCGAGTTCGACCGAGCAGTGCTCTAACACCTCCATATAAGAATAATTCAGAATAATATATATATATATATGTCATATAGTATATCAAAGTTTAAGACGAAGAGATTCTTTCAGGCAATTTGAAAAATCCTTTTAATTTTTATAGTGTATGATAATTATTTTTTTTGCACAACTCATTTGAATATCTTCGATCACATGAATTTGTTTGTTGATTTTTCGTATCATTGTTGAATTTTATCTGAATTGTGTTACATAGCAAACTTCATGTATTTAACTGATATATGTGAAAATAAACAAATTTCACATGTGAAACTAAACAAAATTATGTTTTCCTACGTATTTCCTAGGTACATTGTGTTGCATAGAAAAATTTGTGTATTTACCATACGTATCATACATGTGAAACTAAACAAACTTTAACTAATATTTGTATTGCCTAGGTACATTGTAATGTTTGTCGTGCGTAATTATGTTTTCTCCTAGGTACATATATAATTATTGATCGTTCCAAGGAAGACCTTCATATAAGAATAACCTCTATATTAGAATATTTTTTTACACCCTCTCGTTTTTTGATCAATAAAATTTTCTTTACCGATCAAAAAAACAACACTAAACAATGCTAATATGCATGTAAAATGTAGAAGTTTGAGGCATTTGGACAGGATTTTGATATATGATTTGGTATTTTGGTTAGTAATAGATTGTGGATGTGTATTTCCATGTTTCTAAATCTAATGAACTTATCGTTAATACTTCTTTCAACGTTTGATTTTTTATCCTTCTAGTTCACTACGCCTGACATGGGGAATGAACAAGAACATTACTGAATTTGGAAATCATTCAATACCAAATCAAGGTATGGATTTATATACATAATCAATAGTATGGTGTCGTGTAGTGTACGACACATCAATGATGCTTTCACCAAGTTCTTATTTTCAACCTATAATGTTGATTATTGATTTTTTATCAGTTCATTGTGCGTAGACCATTAATAAGTGACTACATCACTATTGACATTGGCGAACCATTAGATAGCGAATCAGAGTATGACTTTTTTTTGTGATTAATTGAGTTTGTCACCATCTAATAGTGTCGATGCATTTTCACTTATATTTTTATGAAATTTCGTTTGTTTTTTATTTGCAGTACCACTATATGGGATGAAAAACTCCGGACAGATCAATTTGCAGATCTATATACACTTGCTGCCGCTGCTTTTGTGGTTCCTCCTATGATTATTGCCTTTGGATTATTTAGCTCAAGATCAATAAGTTATTCAGAGGAGTGCGATTCATGTACAAACATCACAAAATAATCCATTCTTGAAGTGGTCGGATCTGTTACTTCTCTCCTTTCATCAATCTGTATGAGTTTCATAGAGAAAACTTGTATTCGAGGATTGCCAGTCAATTCTGATACATTTGTCTCCTCTTATGAACAATTAAGTCAATTCTGATTTTTATTTTTCCTTAACAAGAATAAGTTCAATTTTTTAGTAAAATTGATTCATGATAAGTAAAACTAACTCAATTATGATCTTACTTTAAGCTTATCAAAATTAGGTACAACTACATTTGAAATCCTGATAAGTAACGAAGTTAATTACAATCTTAGTTAAACTTATCGAAATATTTTTTTTTTACTTTGGTTAGTTATTTCCTTGGTAAGATACAAAAACCAAATTACTATGGTGGTATGTTTCCTATCAAAAGTGGTATGTTAGACCTTCTTGCTTAACTCTTATAGGTTGTATTGATTTCTTCTCAACTTGAGGGTCCTTTCGGAATACTTGTTGTATTTTTTTGTTATTTTTTTGATAAAAAGATGGAGAAATATGGGCATACAGTGACTCATAATCACTAAGAAAGTATATATATATGCTAAAAAGTATATATCTAAACAAAAGAGTAAATCATCGATTAAGGGGGGGAAACATATCATCATGTTTTGTAGTATTACATACTACGAAAGTGAATAACAAATGTGTTCGGATTAATTATATACCTATATTTCGTTTAGGGGGAGTAAAGCTTTTAGTTATCCAAGTGCTTCAACAACGATGTTTATTTTTTGAATATTTGTTGGTTAATTCATTGTTGAAACTTGGAATCAAACGTATGAGGAATGAGTTAACATACTATACTATAACGTAATGTAATATATTTATCTTTTAATTCTTGTATTGTTCATATGTAAAAGAGTTTTGTCACTAAAATTGACAAATGGGAAGATCGTTAGAGCATTGATCTGTTGAACCGACAAAGCGTTTGCATGTCAAGTTTGCTAGTCATATTTTAGTTCCAAAACTTGAGTTACTTGATTAGATTACTAGTGTCAACTTGGTTAGATTAAACTAGGAAATCTATGAATGTTGAGACAAACTTGTGTTACTTTGAAGACCCTGAAGATGTATCGGCATCGACGAACACATCATCCTTCTGTTCAAGGTTGATAATACAAACTTAACTTGTTTATATTGAAAACATAACATGCGAAGTTATATATATGAGTCTCTAGTATATGTGGCTTGATCAACTTTGTATTTGGTCAAGGAAATATATCCAAGTTGTATTACAACTTTGGTATATTGGAATTTGGAATACGAAGTATATCATTTATCTTTTGCACTTCATATATGAGACATAACACTATCTCTGTAATTCGACTAGATTGTGAGTTGAACTTTGGGTTGATTCCATGCCTAGATTTTTTTTTAACTACATGAGTTTAAGGAATTAGACTTGCAAATCTTGTTTCGTAGTTGAAAGGTGTCAAAGGGATTTATTAGTGGTCTGATTCCTATTGAGGATCTCTAGGAGGACCGATCCCTACCTTGGGGATATCTAGCA
Organism: Papaver somniferum; assembly: GCF_003573695.1. Classification (NCBI taxonomy): domain Eukaryota; kingdom Viridiplantae; phylum Streptophyta; class Magnoliopsida; order Ranunculales; family Papaveraceae; genus Papaver; species Papaver somniferum. The sequence goes on along the minus strand of NC_039362.1, from coordinate 200,022,098 downwards.
TGACCAATCTTTAATAACAATTGTGATTCTGGTGTATGTATATATATCTTAAAGTTTACATAGATATTGGAATATGAGTTATTATTTAGGAAAGTTCAATGTAGACATTACAAGTTTTTGAACATGTACTCAAATATCATTTATTTATTGTTCAAAGATATTCCTTGATACTCAAGCTAAGATCCCGAAACGAAATATTTAAGAATCTTTTATTAGGTTTACGAATTTATTTGTCCTTACTTTTCCAGTAAGTAAAGCATATCTCTGGATAATATATTAATAAATTATACTTGTATGGTAGCTAATATTGAGTTGTCATCCACGAGAGATTTCAGTATATTAGTTGTATATTAGTCGAAATTAGAAAAAACTTAAAAATTGGCATTTATTGCATATTTGTTTGTGGAAATTCCTTGGCGTCCATTCTACCTTAGTATATAAATAGTGGGTTTTGTTCTTCTTACAAACTTATCCCAACACGTGCACTTCATTTTGTAATCAAAATAATAAGTAACTAATTAGGAAATCTCTATGGCCCGCTCTTTAAAGACTTATGTGGGATCAAGAAGCGTCTAGAAGTACCGTTGGTGGGAAACTAGAATCATATTGTTATTTTAGTTTTTGATTATTGATTTGATTGAGGTAGTTGAACCATGATTGCACCTAGTTTGTGTATTTCGTGATCCTTCTCGTATGATATAAGGTCACTAGAACTAGATCAACGATCGATGAAGTTTAGATATGTTTTTATATTTGAAGATCGTCTTGTGATCATCCATTATTACAGACTTCGTTATGTGCGTGATTGATCAAAAGGTGTGCAAGTACATTGAAGATCGAAGATTTGAAGACAAGAAGATTTCTTATTGGTTTATGATTGTTGTGATTATACTTGGTGCACACTTGGTTGGCTGAGATCCTACAAGTTGGTTTTTCTTTGATATACTTCCATAACTTGTTGTGTAGATCGAAAATCTACCAGTTGTTGGTTATATTCAGGATCCCAATCCGATAGGTTGAGCGAAGATCGGATTATCTTAATGATGCTTATATGACAAATTTGAGGATAATGATCTTGGCAAAACAAATTTTTGTCTCAATTTGTAGATCGAGCAAAAGACGCATACCGAGAAACTTTTAAAACGTTTTAATATGGATAAAGCTTACATTCTTAGCACTTTTATGGTAGTAGGATCTCTTGACATTAAAAATGACCATTTTCATTAAAAGGTAGAAAACGAGATTGTTCTTGATCCAGAAGTACCATGTTCGAGTGCAATTGGAAAACAATTAATCATGCCATGAACATGGCATTTTTTTTGCAGTTAATTTATTAACAACATTCAGCTCTGCTCCGACAAGAAAATGTTGAGCAAGTATGATACATATCTTTCGATATCTTCACAATGCTACAAATATGAAATTATTTTCCTCAACAGATGTATCCATTCTTGGCTATTAGTGGGATACAAATGCAGGTTATCTTTCCGGGTAAAGCCATTTCTCAAAACCCAATCCTTCCGCCCTCATCATATAGACTTTCTTCCCCATGACTGTCCCAATGGCCCGTCCCTCGGATCCCGTGCCGTAACGTTCCGGGTCATACCCAATTTCAATATAAATATATCCTTCCTTCGAGGCTTCGAACACAAAATAAAAAAAAGGAGCTCTCTCTCCAAACACTAAATAGTTTGCTTCCTCAAAAGCTTTTCTGCAAATCGATTGGATTTCGTCTCTGCAAATTCTTCTGTAAGTTCTTCTTTCTCTTCATCTTTTCATGTATTTTCATCTTCAGTTTTTTTTGTTTGCTTCTTCCAGTTTTCATATTTGATTCCAACTTCTACGCCTTTTTTTACTTAGCTACAAACCCTAACCCTAAATTTTCATCCCCTTTCGAAGAGTTTCAGAAACTCGAAAATGAAAGTTTTTGATGATAATATGGGTTGTTATGCAGCTTCTTTCTGTAGATATGGGTTGAAACAAAGAATTTAATTTGGGTTTTTGGTTTGATTTCTGAGTTTATTCTTATCTGGGAAAGTTAAAACTAGGGTTTCTCACTTTTGGGAAAAGAGGTATATGAGTCGCATTTTCGAATTTATTTGAACATTGGGGTTGTTTATTTGATTACATTGTTTAGATTGATGTATAATTACTGAATTGAAGTTAGATTATTAGGTCATACTGTGTCTTCTTTTTTCTTTTCTTTTTGATTTGGGAATTTTTCTTTTTGATCGGGTTTTACTTTGTTTGTTTTGTGATATTGGAGATGGTTGTGGTTTATTCCAACAGATTTGTGTGAGCTTTCATAGCTTACGATATGTGATGGCATCTCCAATGTGATTTTTTCATGTTTGAAAATATATTTTATGTGGAGGCATGGAGATAGATGGGATGGTGGTTTTCTACCACCTTAATGTGTAGTTGATCTCCAACAGAACTTGGGGAATTTTCTTGTTTTTACATCTTCTCTTGTGTGGAGTTATGTTTGCGGTTGGTTTCTCTTCTTTTCTGATAATAGTCAAAATACTGATGGAGATGTTTCCTTTTTCTTCAGGATTACATTCTATGGTTGTCTGTGCCTTTAACAGGCAGAGTTACTGATTTTTGGATTTCCAATGGCGGCAAATGGAAATGCCTCTGGAAAAGGCGTTAGTTACACCATTGATCTCGAAAACTTCAGCAAGCGCTTGAAGGCATTTTACTCTCACTGGAAGGAAAACAAGACTAATTTCTGGGGTGCCTCAGATGCAATTGTTATTGCAACACCTCCTGCTTCGGAGGATCTTCGCTACTTGAAATCCTCTGCTCTGAACATGTGGTTGTATGGTCTGGAGTTCCCTGAAACTATTATGGTTTTCACGGACAAGCAAATCCACTTCTTGTGTAGTCAGAAGAAGGCATCACTGCTTAATGAAGTGAAAAAATCCACAAAGGACACCATTGGTGCTGAAACTGTGATGCATATTAAGTTGAAGAACGATGATGGAGCTGCATTGATGGGGGATATTTTCCAGGCTATTTCAAAGTCAAGTGATAATGGCTCCCCTATTGTTGGATACATTGCGAAAGAGGCACCTGAAGGTAGTCTGCTGGAGTTATGGAGTGACAAACTGAAAACATCCAACCTCCAACTTGTTGATGTAACTAACGGGTTTTCGGAGCTATTCGCTGTCAAAGACAACACTGAGATTACTAATGTCAAGAAAGCTGCATTTCTGTCTTCTTCAGTGATGAAGCATTTTGTTGTGCCGAAACTTGAGAAGATTATTGATGAGGAGAAGAAGGTTACACATTCTTCGTTGATGGAAGAAACTGAGAAGGCTGTTCTGGAACCTGCAAAGGTCAAGGTGAAGCTGAAAGCAGATAATGTTGATATTTGTTACCCTCCAATCTTTCAAAGCGGGGGAGAGTTTGATCTCAGGCCCAGTGCTTCTAGCAATGAAGATAATTTGTATTATGATTCAGCAAGTGTGATTATATGTGCTGTTGGTTCTCGCTATAACAGTTACTGCTCAAATGTGGCAAGGACATTTCTTATCGATGCAAATGCAATGCAAAGTAAAGCGTACGGGGTTCTCCTTAAGGCCCAGGAGGCAGCAATTGGTGCTTTGAAGGCAGGGAGCAAGGTCAGTGCGGCTTACGAAGCTGCCCTTGCAGTGGTTGAGAAAGATGGTCCCGAGCTTGTTCCAAACCTGACTAAGACTGCAGGAACAGGAATTGGATTGGAGTTCCGTGAATCTGGTCTGAATTTGAATGCCAAGAACGACAGGATATTGAAAGCAGGGATGGTGTTTAACGTTTCCCTTGGGTTTCAGAACTTGCAAGCACAGACAAACAATCCAAAGACAGAAAAGTTTTCTTTATTGCTTGCTGATACTGTTATTGTTAAAGAAAATATTCCAGAAGTTGTGACCATGATCAGTTCAAAAGCCGTGAAGGATGTGGCTTACTCGTTCAATGAGGACGATGAGGAAGAAGACGCAAAACCTAAAGCTAAAGCAGAGCCTAATGGCAGTGAATCTTTGTTGTCTAAAGCCACTCTCAGATCAGACAACCAGGAAATGTCGAAGGAAGAGTTGCGTAGGCAGCATCAGTCCGAACTTGCTCGCCAGAAAAATGAAGAAACAGCAAGGAGGTTGGCTGGGGGTGGATCAGGAGCAGGAGATGGCCGTGGTGTAGCTAAAGCTTCAAGTGATCTAATTGCCTATAAGAATGTAAATGATGTCCCGCCTTCAAGGGAATTGATGATTCAAATTGATCAGAGGAATGAAGCTATTATCTTGCCGCTCTATGGGAGCATGGTCCCGTTCCACGTGGCGACAGTCAAGAGTGTGAGTAGTCAGCAGGACAACAGAACTTGTTATATCAGGATTATCTTTAATGTACCAGGGACAGCGTTCACTCCTCATGATGCAAACTCCTTGAAGTTTCATGGGGCTATCTATTTGAAGGAGGTCTCGTTCCGCTCCAAGGACCCGAGGCATATCAGTGAAGTGGTAAACATGATCAAAACTCTTCGGCGGCAGGTTGCATCGAGGGAGTCAGAGAGGGCAGAGAGGGCCACCTTGGTCACTCAGGAGAAGCTGCAACTAGCGGGCAACAAGTTTAAGCCAATGCGGTTGTCTGACCTCTGGATACGCCCTCCATTTGGAGGGAGAGGTAGAAAGCTTTCTGGTACTCTTGAAGCTCATGTCAATGGTTTCCGGTATTCAACTAGTAAGCCAGATGAGCGTGTTGATATCATGTATGCGAATGTCAAGCATGCTTTCTTCCAGCCTGCAGAGAAAGAGATGATTACACTCTTGCACTTTCACTTGCACAACCACATTATGGTGGGCACTAAAAAGACAAAGGATGTTCAGTTTTATGTTGAAGTGATGGATGTTGTGCAGACCCTGGGTGGTGGAAGGAGATCTAACCATGATCCAGATGAAATTGAGGAAGAGCAGCGGGAGAGGGATAGGAAGAACAGGATCAACATGGATTTCTCGAACTTCGTCAACAAAGTGAATGATCATTGGGGGCAAGCCCAGTTCAGAGGGATGGACCTTGAGTTTGACCAGCCACTTAGGGAACTTGGCTTCCACGGTGTGCCCTACAAGGCATCGGCCTTTATTGTCCCAACTTCAAGTTGCCTGGTGGAACTTATTGAAACACCCTTCCTAGTGGTGTCCTTAAATGAGATTGAGATTGTAAATCTGGAGCGTGTTGGACTTGGTCAGAAGAATTTTGACATGACAATTGTGTTTAAAGACTTCAAACGTGATGTTCTTCGAATTGACTCAATTCCTTCAACTGCGCTGGATGGCATCAAGGAGTGGTTAGATACCACAGACCTCAAGTACTATGAGAGCAGGCTGAACCTGAACTGGAGGTCTATATTGAAGACGATCACAGATGACCCAGAGAAGTTCATTGAGGATGGTGGATGGGAGTTCCTAAACATGGAGGTAAGTGACTCTGGGTCTGACGATACTGAAGATTCAGATCAAGGGTACCAACCTTCGGATGGACAGTCAGATTCTGAACAATCAGACGATGATTCAAGTGGTGGATCACTGGTAGAGTCAGATGAAGATGAGACGGAAGAGTCAGAAGAAGAGTCGGATGAGGAGGAGAAAGGGAAGTCATGGGAGGAGTTGGAAAGAGAGGCTAGCAATGCAGACAGGGAGAAAGGGGTAGAGTCAGACAGTGAAGAAGAAAGGAAAAGGAGGAAGATGAAGGCATATGGGAAGTCTAGGGTCCCTGATAGGAGGGATCCAAGGGGTAGCAGCAGTGGTCCTCCCAAGAGAGCCAAATTGAGGTAGAGAAGCACAACTTCTGTTAATCTCAGTAAATTACCAAGATGTGGTGCAAGCAGCAGTAGAGGTAGTAACGTGTAGTTAGTTTTTATTTTTGGTGTTATCTTCTTCCTCCATCTTTTTGTTTCCCTTTTTCTTTTTCTGGGGGGTATTTAGTGAATGAACCTACGTATGATTAGTAATTAGAGGATGCATCTACTCCGTCACTTATTTTGATCAAAAGAAAATCTTCATTGTGTTGAATCAATTTTTCTGTTGCTCATTGTACTATAATAGATCTACAGACTCAAATTGGAAACCAAATAATGTTTTGTAGACCTGAGAAGAAAGGATCGTTGAAATGCATTGCTTAAGCCAAAAACTTAAGATTGTAGTCTCTGGTGATTCAGATTTTTGGCTGCAAAATCATGCAGGTGGTGTTTGCACAGAGCCTCTAGAGTTGGCATTAGATGTTGCTAGGTCTCTCTCTAGGTAGTTCTCTGTCTCCTTTTCTCCATCACCTCGCCTCTGAAGATTGTTGAAGACACTTGAGACTGCAAAGTGAAATGGGCTTTGGTAAAGAGATCCAGACCATCACAACTTGAAAAAGAATAGTACATTCTAAGATTTCTTCATCGTTACAAACCGAAGATGAAACAGGTTCTGATTCTACTAATTCAGAAGAAGAAGAAGTAATGACAAATACCCACCTTCTCAATTCATTAGTAAGTTTGCAGCTTCAAGATAGACCGCGATTAGAAGAAGAAATATTAGGCTTGAAACATTTGGTTGGTTGGTCAATTACATAACTTGGTATAGCTGAAGCTTGCTCATTGAATTCTACAGGTTGATGGTTGATTTTATTGAAGCAGAGAACAAGCGATTTGGAGACATGGTTTTTGAGAACCTTAAAATTGGTTGGTGACTAGAGACTGTTTACTCGAAACGAAAGTAAAGAACTTGTTGAGTGCAAGTAGGGAATATGCTCATGTTGCAAGCAAGCAGGCATTGACATTACGAGCTAGAAAAGCTGAAGCTTCGAGAAATCAAGAAAAGCTGGAACACAAGGATAATATGATGAAGGATTTGCGAAATCAAATTCTGGAGCTAAAACAAATTCTTGATCAATTGGAGGACCAGAGGAACACCTCGACAGAAAAATTAAAGTTGGTAGAATTAGAGAAGAACAGCTTGACAGAGAAACTACATTAGAGTTGGCAGAAATCTCTTACTTCAAAACTCCATCCAGTGCAATGCAAGTGATCTTATTCATGTTGTAAAATCAAACCTCACAGATATCATGCCTTCAGATGGGTTCTAGTCTCATTTTAACTGAGTTGATATGAATTTTCAGTTTTGTTTTTCCCCCAGATTGAACAGGTGTCAACTGCAGAACATCAAGAAGACCAGCTGTTACCTGAGCTAGAACAACTTTGTAACCTTAGGATAGATTAGTTCAAAGAAGAATCAAGAGCAGGAAAGCATGAACAAAAGAAAAAGCATAATCCCTTAGAACTGAACTTCGATGAATGAAGAGAACGATCATAACCCAGGTTATGGTTCCGACAATTATTTTATAGATACTGCAAATGGTGAATCATGTCTGTACACATATAACCACTGGTATGAATTACCAAAGAAAGCCAAAACTGCTGAAGAAGTTGAAATGGTGGATGATAGGGTATGAGAAAACAAGCAAAGGATATTCGACAACATGCAACGACGAAGAAGAATATTATCAAAATAAATGTTTCGGTCGGTCGGTTTCTGTTTCATATGAACATCATGTTGCAGGGAGGAAATCTTGCTCAAGTTTATAACATACATGGACTTGCTATTATCTTGCTAACAAAATAGAACCTGATACAAAGCTGTAAAAAAAAAATTGTGTGTAAAATTGTTATTCTAGTTCATGAACTTCAAGCTTCTTATTATCTAGCTGATGATGTGAACCACAAATAGATACAATACAAAGTTATGCATCGCAAATGTCGATTCTAGCATCAAACAAGCAAGTTCTGTAAGAGAAAAAAGATAGAAGAGTACCTTGTTTTATATATAAAGTAACCAAGGGATAATAACACCTTGATTTTTGGAGAGATCCGAGTCCTTATTCTGTCCTTAGTAAGCGTCAATAGGAAATATGGTCCAGTTGCTTTACATCTAGAGGCAATTATTGATCACGATAAGTGAAAAGATACTTAACAGATCCGACACTTGGAAAGCAGCTAGACCTTACTTCCATGCTGGCATTTGATCCGTTAGATATCTTGTCACTCTCATAACCAACATGGCTTTCCTGAAATAACTGTAGAAATAGGTCAGAATGATCATAAGTTGGTATACAGACTCTCACTAAAATATTTTGGGTTAGACACTAGTGATTTTCATTGTAAGCATGGCGGGTCAACTGATCATACTGTGACAAGCCTTCTAACATTGTGCTCCAAATCTATAAAAACTTGTTTGCAAAGGTTTAACTAGTATTTCTAAGGGTACAAATACATTAAAAGGGAGATTATATTTGATAAAATGCGGAGTTCAAATTAAAATGATCAAACTTATACATTACCTATAGGAAAACAACAAGGAATAACATGGGTACAGAGGCGAACAAGCTGGGTTGCACCAATACGTCTTGGTGGTCGCCGTATCGTGTGTCCGGCAGTATGGACACAGCCACGTACGGGGACACACCAAAAATACGGCAAAATTATTAAAGGAAAATTTCTTGTTTGGTCCTAGGCCCATATAGTTATTTATAGTAGGGTCCAACTGGAATTTTTTTTTATCCGGAGGTCCAAAATTAATTAAAACATGGAAATGTCCTAATGCCCATTACTACCAAACGTGTGTGTCTACACTGCTTACAAATTTGAGTACATATCTGGTACACTGCTTAAAAATTCGAGTACATATTTGTTACACTGCTTACAAATTTGAGTACATATCTGTCTGAGTACATATCTGTCGTACTGCTTACAAATCCGATTATATATCTGAATTCTTACAAATTCGAGTACATATTTGCTGCACTGCTTCCAGGTAGAGTACAAATCTGTAAGAATCAATGATAAATAAATTAGAAAACGTATTACATCACATACACTGTAGGATCATACAATGTAGCAACCCAACCTTCTATGTTCCTCCAAATCCATTTGCAGCACACCTTCTTTCAAACACACGTCACAACCAATTTGTAATTTCATCAAGACCACCACCAATTTCACAAGCTTGCAAATCTGAACCAACGACAACTCCTGTTCCTATCATTCAAAATCTGTCATTTCTTGCAATAAGTTTTGAACTGCAGCTCCAGATCATCTCCATATCCAATTCCAGTACTAAATCAAACGTAACAAAGAGCATCTATTTCAGTATTTCATATACGTACTGAATCAAACATAACAAGGAGCACTTCCTATCAGTATGCGATATATGTACTGAAGATTCATGAACTACAAATCAACAGTATGACAACAACAGGTGACAGATCTATGAAAAATAAGAGAATCGAAAGACATATTACAATATTTCACATAAGCACTGAAGGGTAAGACTAAAAAAAGAGCAAAAACACAGCAAATAACACTTCCTATCAGTATTATACATACATACTCATGGATCGAACCAAAAAAATTGGAAAAACTTCAAATAAAACAAAATTAGAAGAGTTTTGTATCAGTACGCCATATATGTACTGTCAATTCATACACGAAAAACAACTGTAACAAACCTAAAAAATGTTATAATGTTGAACCAATGATAAATAACAAATAACCGCTACAGTTTTAGTTACCTGTAACCCTGGGAAAACAGCATTGTTAATCGCAGATTCCATATCAACCCAAAGAACAGGATCTTTCTTGAAGAAAATCATGCCACCTCTGGGACCTCGTAATGACTGCAAATTGAAACAGAAGACATATTAAACAACATGACCCTTGAACCTAAACCAATAAAAACAAATGCTGCTTGTGTTGGTGTCAGTAGTTGCAGTCTTGCAGACTTCATGAATGGGACTAGGTGTACCTTGTGAGTGGTGGTTGTTACAACATCACAGTATTCAAATGGGTCGGAAAGTAGAGATGCAGCAACGAGACCACTTATGTGAGCCATATCCATCATGAGAAAAGCCCCAACAGAACAATCTTCAAGAAACATAGTAGGAAAGGGAATTAGGTGTGCGTAATGGGTTAACTAGTCTGATTCTCTGATCACTAAGAATCACAACTGTTGACAATCAAAAGATATGTGTATACCTTTCTCATTCGAGGATAATCGAAATCACGAGGATAAGCACTAACACCAACAATGATGAGTTTTGGTCGAAAGAGGGTGGTAGTTTTCTCAAGCATATCATAATCAATAAGGCCTGCAAGTGAATTTGGTAATGAATGCAAATTATCAACGAATTATAAATGAACAACAATAGACCACATAGTCATTACACAATATAAGAATGCAGAGCAGCACCTGTTGATTCATCAAGACGGTAGGGCATTGATTCAAAATAAATCGAAGTCCCAGATACCCGTCTTTTAGGAGTCATAAATCCATGTGACAAGTGACCTCCATGAGGAAGATCCAGACCCTGTGCCAGTTACATGAACAAATTAATACAGCCTCATATTTTGAAAGGAGAGTTGATTACATCCCTTAGGGGTTCAAAACTGATTTCAAAAAATTGGAGAGAAAGAGGCCTCAACTTACCATAATACAGTCATGTGGGTTGAGAAGTGCAGTGTAAACTTCAAAGTTAGCAAGAGAACCAGACAGAGGTTGGACATTAACTCCCCATTTCTTTGGGTCTAAGTGAAATGCAGCCAAAGCCCTTTGTTGACAAAGTGTCTCTAACTCATCAATGTACTCATTGCCACCATAGTACCTACATTGCAGAATGAAATGATCAAATGCATTTCAATACAAATACAGGGAAAAAATACAACATTAAGCACCATCTTTACCTTTTACCATGAAGCCCTTCTGAATACTTTTTTGTGAGACAAAAACCCACAGCTTCCATCACTGCGCGAGATGTAAAATTCTCTGAAGCAATGAGCTCCAAGCTGTTAAACTGACGATTCTTCTCACTATCAATTATTGAACGTACTTCAGGGTCTGCCTAACTTGAGAAGGTAATCTATCCGCAGTAGTAGTACCCAACTTGGGAAAAAAAGTTGAAGAACCTTTAGTAAAAAGATTGGGTTGTTGTACAGCAACACCCATTATTGCAGCTCCACTGTATGCCTGCATCTTCTTCACTTCTCCTTAAACATAACAAGGAGCACTTCCTATCAGTATGCGATATATGTACTGAAGATTCATGAACTACAAATCAACAGTATGACAACAACAGATGACAGATCTATGAAAAATAAGAGAATCGAAAGACATATTACAGTATTTCACATACGTACTGAAGGGTAAAACTAAAAAAGGAGCAAAAACACAGCAAATAGCACTTCCTATCAGTATTATACATACATACATACTCATGGATCGAACCAAAAAAATTGGAAAAACTTCAAATAAAACAAAATTAGAAGAGTTTTGTATCAGTACGCCATATATGTACTGTCAATTCATACACAAAAAACAACTGTAACAAACCTAAAAACCATAAAAGCGTCAATCAAATCGATTTGATTATCATAATACAATAAAAAAACAAGTCAAAAGAAGAAAAACCGAACAAAATAATCAAACAAGATGATTAGAAAGCATACCTGGAAACAGAAAAACAAATATTCTCCTCGTAAATCATAATAATGCACCATCTTGTTCTTCTTCTTCTTAAAAGTAGACTAGGTTTCTGTCAGTACGGGATATACGTACTGCTGGTTCATACACAACAACAAACTGAAATAAATCTAAAACCAACAAAAATGGAACTGGTATAATCAGATCTAATAACGAAATGAACAAACAATCTGATTATTCATCTAGATCTAGTAAAATAATCAACAAATTAGACACGGAGATAAAAGACGAAATCAAATACAACCACGATTAGATCATGAAAACCCTAATATAAACATTGCAACAAAGAAATTTTCATCTGATTTTGTAGAAGCGAGAGATATTGAAGAAGACCATAAATCGAGAGAGTCTTATTTCAGTATCGAAGATATGTACTTATGAATCAAACAACAACAAGTGATAAAACTAAGAACAAAACAGAATCAAAAGCAATTTGTATCAGTATTCAACATATGTACTGTTGGATAATACCCCTGAAACAACAAACAAGCACGATTTTGATAAAATGAAGAAGCGAAAACAACAAGATAATCAAATCGAAAGTTCAAATATGTTAAAAACATCATAATCTAGCCAAAAAATTAAATAATTACGATCAAGATTCATAAAAATCAAACCAAAACAAAAATAAATGCAAAAAACAAACAAAAACCGAAAGAAGAAGGTGAAAACGTAATCAAAACGATCCGATCTTCACAGATTCAGTTGAAAAAAAAAACAGCAGAAAAAGATATTACATAACATACCTGTAAATCTTCAAAGAGATCTTCATAAAAACTCTACCTCGTAATTCAAAAGCAGGAGCAAAATTTGAGAAGATGAAGAAAGAGAGGAGGAGAGTGGAACTCGGATCTGTAAAAAATGGTGATTTTTTTTAAGAAACATATATGTATTATCAGGAATGGGTAGTTTGGGTATTTTTAAAAGTGGATTATGACATCCCACACGTGTAACGGACCAGGGGATAAAAATTTTGGTCTAATTTCTTCTTTTTTTTTTATTATGGACCTCTGGTTACTGGGCTTTAGTGGGTGGACCTGCTACTAACTAAGACTACCATAATAATACCTATATTGGCAATTCCTACATTATTAAACCTATTATTTTAATTGTAATGTAACGGTCACCTACTTTCAAGGGAGGTAGTAATTGAAAAATTACAGCTGTGTCGTTGTAATCATCTGCCCGTGTTAGCATCAAAGATAATAAATATCTTTGAGTGAGATGAAAAACCTAATCTATCTCTGTCCGCCATTAAAATCAATCTCCATTCTTCACCATAAGCCATTACTCATGAATCTGTATTACGACTAGGGGTGTAAATAATACCCGAAAATATTCGGCCTGCCTGTATCCGCCCGATCCCGCCTGTATCCGAAGTAGTCCAAAGTCTGTTATGGCCCGTCATGGACCACCCGGCCTGGCCTAGATTAATTTATTGGGCGGTCTCGGGCTTTGCGATTAATTATGATGCCCGGCCTGATCCCCGGCCTGAAAGCCTTCTATGTACCATTAATCATTTAATATCCTCTTAAAAAGAGTTAAAAGTTACAATTTTATAATTGTCAATTTTGTGTCAAGAAAAATAAAATATATAATTGTTTTTTTACTTATAATTAACCTTTTCAAAACATTAATGGTAATATATTTTCTTATTAGAAAGTTTATTGTACTCTAATTAATTATTTATTATAGGCTAAAATTAAAAATTTGTCAGTGTAATTTAAATATAAAATAATACTATCACTTACGATATGTGATGTTGGAAAGGAAAGGATATTGTATTTAATACCGTTCATTTGAAAATTTAAACTTAAAAAAAAAAAAAAAAAAAATAGTGGCCTGTCCGGCCCGATCTGGCCTGCCCGTATAAAAAGCGGGCTTTGGGCGGTCTTTGAGTAGCAAATTATCTACTTGTGCCCGGCCTGTCCGGCCTGAATTTGTTTACGGACTCACAAATATTAAGCCTGGCCTGCCCGGCCTGTCTTAGTTTTTGGGTCGGGCGGCCCAGCCTGCCCGAATTTACACCCCTAACTACGACTGGTAAGTAAGCTAAACTGTTGTATTTTAGACTTGAGTTGTCCCGTTTGCTAGTTAGAAATGTCAGAAAACTCAGATGTTGCACCATTATGGAACTATGTTGACAAGACTTGCCAAGTTATAACAGCCAATACCCAAGATTAGCATACACACTAGAGGTTGAACACACAGAAACTACTACTGTGAATGGAATGTCAAGGTCTAGAATACTTGACTTGTTCTTGACAGAAGTTTATACTTAGCGCCAACTTTAATTGACTCTTTACCTGACAGTTACAGTATCTTTCCCAAAAACGTGGAGTTATAGAAAGACATCGATACATGGATCAGAGAGTTTCAATAGCTGAGAAAAGAGACTCGATGACTGGAGGCCCTACGGCCAAAGCAACTGTTCAGGAAACTCTAGCAAGTAAAACTCCTTTTGTGCTACATCCTATAAGTAGGTAAATGGCGATCAGTCGTAATATGGTTACATGTGGTTCTGGACATTGGCGGGCATCCAAGAGTTTTGTAGCATTTGGACAACCACAAACACGATGTACGCAAGATTCACTAAAAAGATGTAGATGGCACCTTTGTCTGATTCAGATGAACTGTATGTAAGATTTCAGACTGTCTCCTATTCTTACTTTCAAGCTCAATCACCTGGGGCCAACAAATTGTTTCAACGGTTTCTCATGCTGAGTCGCTGACTTATCGTAATCACTTTTGACCAGTTCCATAACTTAGAGAAGAGGATACTTCAGCATCCCTCTCAGAACTTAGCGATGCCCTTCATAAAAGACTAGCTAAGTGAACCCAAACCTATTTGGGGATTTTCATAAATGCAAAACCTATTGAGACCAATTACTTGTGAACACTAAGCTCAGATATCATCACTGGAATCTTTCTTGCTGTTGACAATAAAGAAACTAAATGGTTTCAAAGGATAAGCAACGAGACGACAATAATGGTTCCTGAAAATGTTCTGTTGTTAATGTGCATCAAAGAAAGCAATATAGACTATAAATCACTAATACAGGAATACTCAGTTTAAGTACCAACGAGACCAGTTAATGTAATTTAACTGTCATCATAGAAAACAGGCTCAGCATAGATGACTGGCCAAGCAAATCCGAACCTATTCAGGTTGTCTTCACTATTCAAGATTTTCCTCAGGTTCAGTTTAGTTTCGAAGTGTTTACCAAATGGTTCAACATATACTACGAAATTCCAAAAGCATTTTGAAATTTGTTTTCAACATGAAAGCTGAAAAGAATATTATTCTCAGGCTTGACATGCTGAAGACAGCGGTTTTGCAGTCAGGAAGGATGCTAATAGACCATTGGGGATGGTAAAGCATTTCCCGAAGATCAGAATTGCAAAACCGTTTGCAACTCACCAAAATTGAACCACCTAATTCACACACGAAATAAAATCCCGAGCAGGTTCTTAAAGCAAACAGATATAGATAATAGATTCTTGCATATGCCATATGTACCATTCTCATCCACATATATGCTAATTTGCTCAGATTAGATCAACTAAGCTAGTATTTTATGGAAGAAATAGCACACACAATTAAGTGGTGGCAAATGATGCCACTTGGGGTTCTATCTGAGTCGAAGTTAATCAACTGGAAAGTTCATTCATATGTGGATGTAGGCATGAAATGTGTAAAGTACCTTTGCTAAAAGCCTGAAAACAAAATCATTGTTTTACATCCTGGTAATAATCTGCAAGGTACATTTACCATCAGAGAGAACTGCCTAGTTGAATCTATTGTTCTTGTAAAATTTTCATTGATGAATGAAGACAAATTTTTGTGCAGTTACTATCGGTTAAGTCACTAACGAAATGCAGAGTTGATAAAACAATATAGCTTAACCTCAAATAAGAAAGTAAAAACCATTCCCACCAAAGGTGGATCGATGATATAAAGATAGAACAGCAAGAGTCGACATATATCACTTACTAAGACAATTTCATTAGCATTAATATTCACGTAACTGTTACTTTTTATCTAATTTCAAAATGAAACTCAACGAAGACTGACCAGTTTATACTACCAGAACCTGGTTTACTTTTGGAGCAGTCCATCTACACTGTGAAGCAGCGATTGCAGCAAACCCAGCTTCTAACTAGAGAGAAAGGAACATGTTGACAGAGAACTAAAGACCCACTCTAAAATGTCCGGATAGCTAGAAACCTGAAAATGCAAGCAGCATAGATCCATAGATGCAAAAACTGTTGCATAAGATTTACCTTAATGGCCTGGGTTGCACCGATACCGCCACGGGTGTCCGACGCACCGACGTGTCCGTGTGTCCATTACGACAACTCTGAAAAACCATAATACGGGGACACACCGGTATACATAAATATCGTAAATTTTTAAAGATATGTATAGATACATAATTTTGCCGATGTGCCTTAACCCTTGAATAAGACCCCTTAAAAGTCTCTAAACAAATTTTGCATTTGATTTCCCAATTTCCACCACCACTTTGACTCCTACAGACTCTGTCAACATAATTCCATAATGGTGCAACATCTGAGTTTTCTGACATTTCTAACTAGCAAGCGAGACAACAACTCAAGTCTAGAATACAACAGTTTAGCTTACTTACCATTGGTAGTACAGATTCATGAGTAATGGCTAATGGTGAAGAATGGAGATTGATTTTAATGGTGGAGAGCAGAGATAGATCTGGTTTTTCATCTCGCTCAAACATATTTATTATCTTTGATGCTAACATGAGCAGATGATTACAACCACGCAGCTTTAATAAGTTTTTCAATTACTACCTCCCTTGAAAGTAGGTGACCGTTAATTAAAACAATAAGTATTTGTGTGTCCCCGTATGTGGATGTGTCCATACGGCCGGACACACGATACGGTGACCACCAAGACGTATTGGTGCAACCCAGTTAATGGCATAGTTCCAAGAAAATAAAAAGCATAGCCATGATGTGCATTGTGCCCAAAAACAACCCTATGTCTACAGAATGCACATTAAAAGAATAGTGGGCACACTGAAATGTGCATAATGGAATGCATTGTGCTCCTTCGTCTTGAAGTGGATTTTTGTATGTTTACGATATTGAAGGCCCTTTAGCCTAATTAACTATAAAAACAACTCAAACTTCGTATTAGGGAACCGAGATTGTAAGAACACGGGGATTGTTAAGACCAACACTAATTTGCAACTAAAAAGGGAATCAAATTTTTACGAGTAAACCAGTTTTAAGGAGCACCAAGTTTGTTAACAACTTATGCCAAATCATACGCTGTATGAGTTGTTGGGAGTAATCCACACATGCTTTCCAACTGAATTTAATTTACACAAAATAACAAGAGATTCGAAACTTTACCTTTCAGATAGTACCAATCATCTTTTTGACTGACACTTTGGCCAATTGCGGTTTTCAGGAGCCCTATAAATGTTTTTTGAGCTGAGCAGCAGAATTGGGACCACGGAGTTAGCAGGACTCTGTCAGAGCCTGCTGCACATTCCTCATCTCTTTGAAGTGATAATAATGGCCTCTTCAAACACTTCTTAAGCAATGTGGGTCTGCAAAATAATCGACAGTATAACATATATGATAACAAGTCATTATCGATTTTTCACAAATTTGACAGGCATATACTTAAGCAACCAAGATTATGTAAACTGGTAAAGAAGCTCATTTTAGTTTGGACTAAGCAATGTATGACAAAACATAAATCATTGATGTATCGCAGCTAAGACATTAAAATGTGACAGAATCAGGGTCCATCTTCTAGTGCACGCAATGCTATGATATGTAATAAAATGAAAAATAATTGAACTTATTCACTCCGGTAATCACTAAACCATCCATCATCCACATATCCCATCTAAACTAACAACTGGTGTTTCCAGTGCCATTACTAAAGACGACAAAGAAGATGTACTATCGGCTCTATCATAATCCAGTACATGATAGGATATTGTAAAACATCTACAAAAGCACATAGAGAAACAATAGACGTACTGAAAAATAAAATTATACAAACAAAAATTACATAGCATTGATACCTGGGGCGTGTACATTTTTGAAATTTCCCATGAAGTGACATTAATAGTTCAATCAACAGATTATCTTCGGGTGAACCATATTACCAATATTGACCCTGCCATCAGTTTTGGTGCCAAAAGATTCAGTTCGTAACCCTCTTAAAGATTGATTTCCTTCCTCCACCCTGTGTCTCCGACTCCGTAAACTCCATCTCATCTTCTGCTTTTCTTTTCCAACATTTCAATTCCCTGTTCTGAGTCTATCTTTTAACATTCCAACTACCTCTTTTAAATAAGAAACTTTGTCCTGTGTTGTCTTCTCTTGTACTCCCTAAGAGCAACTGCAGTGGTGCGATCAAAACCAAAGAGTAAAGAGCAAAAAAAAGATCAAAATTTGGGTTTAGTCCGTGTTCTAACGCTACGGTACTGGATTATATATGATCAAGCGGAGATATAGTGTTAGACCATATGATAAGGCGGAGATATAGTGTTAGACCATATGTTATGCGGGCTTATAATGTACGCCTGATAAGTAGCCTGACGAAGTTATAAGGTGATCCATACACAACAACTCATGAAACGGGGACTATACAACCGCCCCACATGAAACGTATATTATATGTTCGCCCGTTAACAAGCGTACACTTTAAGTTCGTTCGACTATATTTGGGTTTGGGTTTGATCCCAGACCAAATATAATCCAGAATTTGGTTATAGTCAGGCTTTTGCTCTTTAGTCCGTCCCACTGCGTCTCGTTGCTAGACCATATTTATGGGTTTGATCGCCCACTTTGGTTGTTCTAAGCTCGCTATCTATCTTGACGAGCATTTGGTTGTTCAATTCTTTACCCAAAATTCAATCCCATAATTCAATTTGCTAGAACCTCCGATTCCACATGCATTCTCTCTAAAACTCCAAACTCATCATCTTCGCAGACTTCGATTTGAACCCCTTACAGTCACCCCTCATGCTTCTTCCACGAAATTACTTGGTTTTAAGCTAATGATTCAACCAAAAATCGGCTTGTTTCTCAAGATCTTTAGCCATTTTCAACTGGCATTCCATAGATTTACAACTTCCACCCATTTTAATAGAGACAAGGGTTTACAAAACGAGTAAAAGAAAAGAAAAATTGATAAGAAAAACAAGCTCAGAGATAGTAAGTAAAAAACTCAAAAAGAAAATACAGCCAAAAGTGTACTTGACATTTTTATCCTTCACTTGCATCTTGTTTGTTTGAAGCTGACCCGGTGTCTGGATCTGAGTCAATCCCTGACTCGGACCGAGTCAGCAGTCAGACCGTTTGTTTTGCATTTTGAGTCAGATCTGACTCGACCTCTGATTCAGATATAATTCCTGATTCGGACCAATTTGAGTCGGGTAACAAAATATCCCTGACTCACGAGACCAAACTAATGACTCACGTTTTTTGAGTCAGATGAATCAGATCTGACTCAAAACAAACATATTGAGTCAGAACCAAATGAGTCAGGTGATTTCACTCAGATCCAGACGACTCAGATGAGTCAGGAGTAAACAAATATGGTGTTAGTCCAAAACAAGTGTTTCTTCATGTATTTTGTGAGCAGGCAACATGTCCCCGCATTTGTTGATTGTTGATATTGCCATGCCCATACGTATGAATGTCAGTTTACAATGTACATGGTCAGTTTTTTCTCAGCTTGAAAATGAAAACCCTTTAAAACGAATATATTATGCCCACATCAAACAATTTACCTGGATAAAATCAATATTATGCCCAAATTGGTTGTCTAAGGATGAAAAGATCAATATGAATAATACTTTCTTGGGAAATTGGTGTAAAAGCAAAAGACATAGGGCTAGCTCCATTTGTAAAATAGACAAATAATTGCTTTTACATGAACTAATTAACCTCATTTTTCAGATTGTTCATTAAGAAGCACTAAGAACCCAACATTTCATTTTTCTATGTTAAGAGAAGAAAAATACTACAACTTGTATTTTTGACATTTTAGTTTTGTCCACGAGGTTTTGATACCATGTCAAGATTTTCGTTATAGAAAGTTAAAACATTTAGTTTACTCTAATATGTCAGATTGTAAAATAAGGAAAATCTTACAACCCGATCGATTGGGAGAATTGGATTCCTAGGAATCGAATTCCTTGAACCGAACGGGGCAAATGAATTCTATGTAATTGGGAATTTCAATTTCTAGGAATCCAATTCCCTCTAAAATGATCGATTTCCATTGCATTGGTCCAATAATGCAACAGAATTGGATTCCGAGATAATCACAAAGATAATTGAATTATCTCAACCGAACATGAATTTTTTGGATTGAAATCAAATTTCTTGGAATCCAATTCCAAGAATTGGATTACCCCGTAATTGAGTTCGTAGGATTCCAATTCTCCCGAACGAACGGACTATTAATGCTTAATGTTAAAGTGGAATGCATATTATAGCCTAGTGGGAAGTCAAAGTCACAAAATAGATTAAAGTGTTTGGGATTCGTTGAACTGGGAGCCAAAGCAAGTATATAAATTATTAGGAATCATAAGGTTTTGGAAGAATATCAAACGGTAAAATCACCTTGCCTGGCCCTGTCCACACAACTGAAATAACGTGACCATAAAAAACAATTATGTCATGTTCATGCACAAAAAATCAGTGATCTCTAAGCATATCCCTAATCATATACATTATCGATTTAAACTTTTATTTATAGTCGTATCTTTGGCATGGAATTGTCAATGACGTTCTAAAAAAATTCCTAGAATCAGATAAGTAGGAATTAATGGTTAGTTCCATAATAATTGTGTTTTAGATACCCTAGTCTTGTCCTCTCAAGCTTAGAACTAGGAGGTTGTCAAATCACCGGGTGTTTGGAGTGTTTTATGGGGTGCAATTAGTACAAATAGTAATAAGTAATGATTAGCAGTAGCATTCATTAGTATAATTAACCGTAATGTTGTATTAGGGTTAATTATCTAATGGTTGTCTGTAGGAGAGCCTTGGCCATCTAACGACTTTGAATGCTTAGGGTTTTCTGTAGGAGAGCCTTGGCCATATGGTAGCTCCATCCATATAACTAGTTTCATCATGTTTTAGATAGGGTTGAATTGAATTTGGTTTCATATGTGTTTAAGTCGGAATGAAAATGCTTTCATCCTATTTTAGATTGGTTTGAATTGGTTTTTTCCAAGTTTAAGCAAGTTTCATCTTGTTTTTGGAATTGGTTGAATTTAGTTTCATCTATGTTTAAGATGTGATGAAACTAGTTTCATCCTGTTTAAAATAGAGTTGAATTGAATCTCGTTTCATCTATGTTTATGCCAGGATCTGTCTTTGATTAAATGAATTGGTCTTTCCAAGTTCAAGTTCATCCTGATTTAAATTTAGTTGAATTTGGTTTCATCCAAGTTTAAGCCAATTTCATCCTTTTTATTCTTCGATTTAGTTGAATTTGGTTAAATTGACAAACTGAATTTCTTTTTCAAAGATATTTGCAAGATATAATTTGAGTAGTGTTAGTGGTGTAAATGGTGAAGGATGTATTAAATTTTGCTGGTGCATCTAGTTTGAACTTGGATAAATCCATACACATCCAAATTAAGGCAAATCTTCTTGGAGTTTAAAATAAAAGTAAGGCTAGATATTATAAATACTAGTGGTGTTAATCAATAGAATTCATGTCACCAGTGGTGAGGATGGAAACTATGACGAAGTTAGTCACGCTGGCGGTAGTAACATCGAGGGGAGTAAATGAAAATGGCGAAAGTAATAACAATGGGGAAGTTAGTGAATATGGTGGTGGTGGTAGTGGTGATTGTAACTGTTAGAGCACTACTCGGTCAAACTCGCAAGCGTTGTTATCTCAAGCTTGTTTCTCATGTTTAGGTGATCAAAACTACAAGTTTTGGTTTCTGGTCTACTTATAGCTATGTCTCAGATTAAGATAGAATGTGCAGTTGAGCTTTATACTTCACGACGTTCATCGAGTGAAGACGAATATCTACTAAGGAGAGCTTAGAGGAACTTCATCAACAAAAGGTATGTGGAGAATAAAACTTATCTATCACTCAGAAGTCTATTATATTTTATCTCCTAATGAAACTAAGTTGTATATCTATATAGACTTTTACATTATACACATTTGATATTTCGAGTCGAGTTTATCTCGCTTTTCTATTTGTCGAAATATGTGTTGGAAGCTTTTTGCTTTAGCTACATTCATCATTATTTTTGACGAGTTTAGTTGGAAACAACTTATTTGTTGGAAGCTAAATAATAAGTCAAAAGATGATCATGTGAAAATTTCCTTGAAACATCTTACATGATTTGTGTGAGACAGTCATTTGATGTCGACTCGGAATGTTTCATATTGACCATTCAATCACTTGAAAATTACTTATGAGCTAAAGGTATGTGTGAGATAGCCGTTGTCGTGTTCTAAGGATGTTTCAATGATTGAAATTGGAGTTTAGAACAATTAACCATTGTCTGGATATAGCACAGTATGCATACCAGTATGCAAACTGTGTTGTATGATTCAGGTCGGGAAACCAAGTTTGCATACCAGTATGCGAACGTTTTTAACTGTTAAAGTCCAGGAACCAAGTTTGCATACTAGTATGCGAACTGTTCTACCTGAGTTAGGTCCGGGACGACAGTATGCCTACAGGTTTGCGAACTGTCAGACAAGACCAAAAGTCTGGAACTTAAGTTTGCTACCCGTTTGCAAACTTAGTTGGTTAAGTTCTAAAATCGGTTAAGTATGATATCATACTCATGGACAAATACATTTATAAATTAAGGAATGCAATCTTTGCAAACCGTGGCTATATGTTCATGAATTGATTCTCATGAATCAAATCCAATTTTGCTTCAATTGTGTCTTGTATACTTGTATGAGAATATAAACAATTGAACAACCCTATGAGTAACACAATTAAATTCATTTAATTATCCTTTGATATAGAAGTGTTAGATGAATGTGGTTAATACAAAACTGTCCATATGGATAACTTCGGTTAACTATTGTTGAGCCAATTCAATATACACATTTAGGTACGGTTACCCACATCTAAATGAAGGCATATTTCATTTGTGTGTAACAAGCTAAGACCATCTAATGGTGGAGATATATTGCTTTGGTTTTAAGCAAACGTAGCTTGAATCTTAAATCAGGTTTTCATCTAACAGTGAGCATTGATAGCTTTGTTTCTAAGCTATCAAACCCTTATTTGAAATATTATATAAGGAAGAACTCTAGCAATTGGAAAACCTAATCCCCACACTTCTGTGTGATACTAGTTGCGACTAAAGTCGATTCTCCTTTAACCTAGGTTTTTTCTAAAACTATTATAGGTTAACGACTTGAAGACTTCATTGGGATTCTGAAGCCAGACCCAACTATTTTCTCTGTATTTACGTATTTTGACCTTACTTGTTTTATCGTATTGAGTACTATCTTCTCTCAGATTTTCTCGAGATTTATCTCTGATAGATAAGATATAAAAATTAATCACAAATCTCTTCGTCTCATTCTTTGTGATTCCATAATAAATTTTTCTACTACCATATAATTTAGTTATTGTGAGGTGATTGATATTTCTAGGATGTTCTTAGGGAATATAAGACTGGATTATCAATTGGTTATTGTTCACCTTGATTTATCAAAAGAAGGAACAAAAACTTCATGGGTATTTTTGTGGGAGACAGATTTGTTTATAAATTCTTCGACTTTGGGTGGTAGCAACTGTTAGTTGTGTGTGAGATCAGCTAAGGGAATTAAGTGCGTAGATCCCTGCTGAGATTCAAAGACGTAAGGAACAAGAATGTACCTTAATCAATGTGAAACTTGTTTATGGATCAACTACATTCCAGTCCGAAGTTAACTTGTAGTAGGCTAGTGTCTGTAGCGGCTTAATACCGCGTGGTGTTCAAATCTAGACTAGGTCCCGGGATTTTTCTGCATTTGCGGTTTCCTCGTTAACAAAACTTCTGGTGTATGTGTTATTTCTTTTCCGCATTATATTTGACTATATAATTGAAATATCACAGGTTGTGCGTAGTTTAATCAATTGGTAAATTCGACCTTTGGTTGTTGATTGAAATTGATTGACACTAGAACATTAGTCTTTGGTACCGATCAAGTTATTTCTCATATCAATCAGGCTTGCAGATCTCTATCTGTTCGATTGCAAGTTGTATTGATAAATTGATATAACTCTTGGATATTTTTACTTGATTGAGGCTAACTGTCTAGTTGATTATCTTGGAATTATATTGGAGTTAGTCCATACAGATTGCCGAACGAAATATTGGGTGTGGTTGTTAGACCCCCGCTTTTTCAATTGGTACATCAGAGCAGGCAAACACGCTAAGACCTCATAAGTCTGTGTTTGTAGCAATCTTACTCTATGTCAGAGCAGGAAACGCATCACCAGTTTAGAAACGTTATGACTTGGTTCAAATCTTTGTTTCTCCTGAGAAATTTCTCACGTCTTCTCAATTGTCTGAAAGTGTGTATAACTAGGAAACACGCCTAGAGGAACAGTTGGATGATCAGTCATATGAAAGTGATTCAAATGATGGACAAGATGTTGATGAGTAAGTCTCGCAGTATATCAATCTTTTTGACCATATCATAAAGAAAAATAAGTCAACATCTTGCTTGAATGAGTTTCTGAATCCTATTCGTCTAGAAAACAAGAAAATGAGAAAACTCTTTAAGGGCTACAATTGTGGATATAATCTCTTACAATCACTTCTTAAAGATCCTGAAGAAGATGTGCATTCAAGGAATTCTGAATGTGAAAGTCTTCGTCGAAATCTCTTTGTGTTGAAACAAGAACTTGCAGAATCTAAAGCAAAATACAGCTCTCAGCAAAGTTGTTTTAATGACAGATAAAAAAAAAATCTCTCTCGAGAAAAAGAATTGTAGGCTGACCTAAGTGCTGCTCATAACAAGGTCAAGCTGCTGGAAGAAAACTTGAAAAAGTTTAATCTTAGCTCAACAAAATTATCCACCATGCTGGGAGATTGTAAGAAACATCGTGATACACGAGGTTTGGGATATGAAAGAATAGACGCTCCAAGCAAGTATAAGATTGATTTTGTTTGTGCTAATAGAAATTTCCAGCAGAAAAATTTCACAGCTGGCCAAAACGAAAAAATACCTTCAGCAGCAGAAGTTTCAAAAACCAAGGGTAGTCAACCTCAAAAGACAACTCATATGAGAACAATTAATAGTATTCCTTTTAGTTGTTATTATTGAAGAAATAAAGGTCATCTTGAAAGGAGATGTCGTTTTCATTAACGGAATGAGAAACTTCATTACATTCTTGTTTAGATGTCTAAGGAACTAATCAAACCTGTTTCTCATATTACTGGTTTTAAATGTCCAACCTTCAGACAAGGAAAGTGTTGTGATGAGCCAATTCTTGCCTGTAAGAATAACACAATTAAAGGCTTTTATAATTGTAAAAAAATAATAATGTTATGAGGACAAATGACTACTTTGTTGATCCAAGAAGTAAGAAAATATTTTCAAACCCTTCTTCCATGGCTGAATAAAGTGTTGGATCAAAAGTGTCTACAGTTCCTGAATATATTCTTATCAATAATCTTGCTTCGAAACTCAAGAATAGTATAAATAGACTCAATCATAGCATTAAGAAGGCAAGGAAGGCAGCAACTTCACGTATCTCTTGTCCTAATTTATTGTTTCTCTTAAGACTAACTCTATTGACTTCCCTGATGATATTCAAGAAAGAAAATGGGAGAATGTCAATACCCTTGATAAGCAATATGCTCGTCAAATTACAACTTGACTGCTTACAATTGTGTGTCCTTTTTGAGACCGTGTGAGGATGCACATAACTCTCAAGAAGATACCTTCTAGATAAGGTGGTCTTTGTTGTATCTGTTATGTTTTCTTTTGGTTTAAAAAGTAAAATAATGATTATCTTACTGTTGAACCCTGCTCCGTTAATTATTACATGGTGTAATATAAATGATCAATAACTCTTGGAAAATTCTCTTTGTTGTTCACTTTGAAAATGCTTCGTTTTTTTCTTCCTTTTAAACAGTTGACTAGTTATTTTTTAACAAATGTCTTGTGCTCTAAATCCCATTAGGCTAAGACACTCTGTCATATGTATAGAATTTGTTTTTGTTATTTTCTCAAAATGTGCTTCTAAATTAGACTCCACTGGTTCCTTGGTTTTGAATTTTGGTTCATAATCACGAACGTACGTGCAACAAGTCCATGACCGAATGTAAACGTGTAACCCTAGGGTTTCCTTATGAATACATATAAATATATCAAGGATTCTTTTTCTTCTGATATATGATCGTTCCATAGTATCAAGAATTCTCTTGTGATATCATGAAGTGCACAATGGATGGATGCAAATAGGAAGACAAAGTTGAAGTGGGAAAAGTTATTGAGTTTCATGAGAATCCCCTCTTCATAACCTGCTATCATGCAGTTGATCATGAAAACGGTTTTCCATTCCAGATGTCATCTTAATTGATTGGAAATCTTCTTCGAGATTTTGGGGTTGTACATGACCATATTGAAATTGCAAGAAAGATATTGAGTATATGAAAACTGAACTGAATAAAGAAACTGATGAACTTGTTTTTGTTCGATCTCTGGTTGCCGATTATGTCTAAGTATTTTCAGTCTTGTTTTTATTTTTTGATTGTTTTTGTTTTTTCTAGGAATCTTCTTATGAGAATTTATTCTTGTGTTTTAAGAAGGATAACTAGGGTTTGTAATAGGAAATATTGTGATTACACACAGCTATTGCCAACGATTTTCATCTTGCAATGTTTTAGATTTATTTATTTAAATTCAAAGTTATTTGGAAGATGATTTTGCAGTATTAATCTTTATTGGTTTTATATATTGCAAAAATATTATGGGATATGTGTGTTTACGTTCGTGAACTATGATTATCTCATATATGTCAAAAGTTAAGTCTACCATGTCTTTATGCAAATATTGATAAAAGATAAAATGAACTTTTGAATATTTCGCAGTATTGATCTTTCCCTGATCCACTTATATGTGAAAGTACTGTATGGCTCCGTAAGTTTTCTTATGTTGAGCATTTCCGATTAAATTAATTATTAAGTTCTTCTTATGGTTGATTTATTCGAGTTTTCTGGATACAAATTCATGTTTCATTTGATTTGTTAATATCCAAAGAAACCCTTCTTTTCTTGTAAAGTAAGGTGACGAGGTGTCAACTTGCAAATAATATTTCTCTATTTCTCTTTACACTAGCAAGTAATATAATGAAAGCAGGATCGTCCTAAGGGAGGTATGAAGCAAAAGTTGTTATGCAAATATTCTTAGAAAAGAAGATTTTTGTTGTAAAAATTCTGAAAATCACAAAGTTGTATTCAAATATGAGATGCGATTGATTAAGGATTCATTCTCGACCACAAAACACAAACCAAATTGATATATAGCACGTTCTTTGAATTATCTTGTTATTAACAACCCTAGGATAATTAGTACACTCAACTATCCCATTATTATCTCCTAAGCTCACCGGACACGGAAGCGCTCGACTACCGGTTTCTACTTGTCAAGTTTCCTAGAGGTACGCTTACTAGGTGTGACTTAAACAAATGCTCTAAGTTTGTGAGATAAGGTTTCTCATAGTGATAAATCCAAAAGCTTGAATTACCTACTAGTGTCAATTTCTACATATGGGTACTTAAAAAAGTCCCATCATCAATATCCATATATTGCTACTTGTGTTTATCATTCTAGAAAATTACGGGTCGAAGAATTCAAAACTAGCAATAGGAAATTGGCACCGCTGCCAGGGAAGCAGTGGCAAGTTTAGTTGTTATTTTTATTCTTAGTTTATATTTTTGCTTTTAGTTTCAATTTCAGTTTACTTATTCAATCTCTTATAATCTGATTTTCAGGTACTATTTCTTTGGTGAATGCGTGGAGAGGGCAGACCAAGTCCAATTGGTATACGTCTTCGTTCGGGAACTTTGCTAAAAGACTTTACTCGAGCATTGAATACTCCACTTCCTCCTAGTTATACACCAAGTGAATTTTCGGACTCGGACAAAGAGGAATACAACACAATGGGAGGTCGACCACCTGCTCCAAGAACACTCAAGGAGCTCACTTCTCCAAACATTGACCAGCATCCTTTATGTATTCAGCTGAGTGGAACCATTAATTTGAAGCCGCAATTGATTCACTTGATGCCCAAATTCAGAGGTTTAGCGGGAGAGGATCCTAATCGTCACTTACAACAATTCCATCATGTTGTGACTAGTTTGAAGCAAGCAACTGCAGATGCCGATATGGCTATGATGAAAACTTTTCCTTTCTCCCTTATAGATGCTACAGGAGAGTGGTTCTTTTGCTTACCCTGGAAGTATAACCATATGGAATGGAATGAAGAAGTTTCTTCTTGAGAAGTATTTTCTGACATCAAAAGCAACTGTGATTCGCAAGGAGATTTGTGGTATTAGACAAGTATTGGGGGAGACTCTCTATGAGTATTGGGAGCGTTACAAGAAGCTTTTAGCTAGCTGTGCACACCACCAAATCAACGATCAACTTGTGATTCAATATTTCTATGAGGGGTTGCTTTCTAATGATAGAAATTTGATCGATGTCGCAAGTGGTGGTGCACTCACCAACAAAACCATTGTTGCTACAAGCTTGTTAGAAAACATGGCTGCGAACATTCAACAATTTTACACTCGATATGAACCAACAGTAAGGAAAGTGAATGAAGTTGGAGATTCTTCACACTTGGAACATAGAATGGGTAACATGGAGAGGATGATGCAACAAATAACAGCGACTGTAATACCATCATACTCCGAAGAAGTGGAGAAAGCAAGTGTTATGTACCCAAATCAGCAACTGCCAAGATATGATCCTTATTCCAGCACATATAATCCGGGTTGGAGAGATCATCCTAATTTCAGCTACGCCAACAAGCAAGATGCAGTCTCTAATCCTTCTTTAAATCAACAAGGTGGGTACCAATTCTTGCAAAGGCCGCCAAAAGAATCTCAAGGCATGAGTATAGATGACAAGTTGAATCTAATTCTTAATACAATAGCGCAAGATAAGCAAAAGGCAGAGATGGATATGAAGGACATCAGAACACAAATGGGTCAACTAGCTACTACCGTGAGCAAATTGGAAGCACAAGCAGATGGAGAACTTCCCTCCTAACCATTGAATCCCAGGGAGACTATCAATGCTATTGAGTTGCGAAGTGGGAAACAAGTATAGAAACCGGAAACATCACCAGAGTCCCGTGAACGTGATTTGGAGAAAGAAGTGGACAAAACAGTCCCTAAAAAGACTGATTCGGTAAATTCTAACTTTAAACCTCTTGTTTCTACTTATGTTACTCCTCCACCTTTTCCTAGCAGGTTTGCAAAATCAAATAAGGAGACGTTGGACAAAGAGATTTGGGAAATCTTCAAGAACATCGAAGTGAACATTCCATTAATTGAGGCGATAAGGCAGGTTCCTCGCTATGCAAAGTTCTTGAAGGAATTGTGCACTAACAAGCACAAATTGACCGGTAATGAGGTAATGAGTGTGGGGGAGAGTGCTTCGACATATCTTCAAAAGAAACTCCCACCTAAATTGAAAGACCCCGACAGTTTTAATATACCTTGCATAATTGGTAAAACAAGGTTTACAAAAGCTTTGTTAGATTTAGGAGCATATATTAGTGTCATGCCTTCTTCAATTTATCAATCTTTAAATCGTGGTCCTCTCAAAAGTACCAGCATAGTTATTCAACTCGCCAATAGATCTAATGTCTACCCGAAAGGGGTTGTTGAAAATGTTTTGGTGCAGGTTAATGAGCTTATATTTCCTGTGGACTTCTATGTTCTTGATATGAGTGATGAAAACTCATCATCATCTACACCTTTGTTGTTGGATAGACCATTTATGAGAACCGCTAGAACAAACATAGATGTATTTGAAGGTACCTTTACAATGGAATTTGATGGAGAGGTCGTTCGCTTCAACATCTTTGAGGTGATGAGATACCCAAGTGATGTGCACTCATGTTTTTCCGTGGAGGAAACTGATGTTGGCTAAGAATGCAAAGGAGATGAAAGTCGGGCTGACGACTTTAAACCAAGCGCTAAGTGGGAGACAACCCACCGGTTTTCTATCTTTATCTTTTTATTTTTAAGCACTTTATCTTTGTTTTCTTGTTTTGAATATCATTTGCAAAATTTCCCACCTTGAACGTTACTTTGAATGACTAAATTTTACATTGAGGACAATATAAAGTTTAAGTGTGGGGAGCATTTATATGTTTTTAGAGTTTGTTGCCTTTAGTTAAAAAAATAGAAACATAGAAAAAATAAAAAATAAAATAAAATTGCTTTATAAACTCTGAAATCTAGAAACTTGTGCCTTTAGGATGACACTACCAATATAAGTGGATGGAACCATCTTGATTGCAGGAATTGGGGAACCCATTAACTAAAAGGACTGACAGAGCTCATGTGTTAGAAATAATATGATAGTTGTTACCATATCTCGGAATGTCACCACATCATTCATAGACTCTTCACAGGTAGTTGAAATTTGGAGTAAAAGATTTTGTAGGTACACCTATTGTAAACCTTCACGAGACTAAAACTCGTCCACTAGGGACACCTAGGGGTTCAAAGGCTTGTTATACGTGCTAAGTGTAACCGTATCCTCGACGAGACGGAGTTGTATGTATGTTTTAGAATTATGTTATTTGATTTTCTCGAGGACTAGTAAAGTCTAAATGTGGAGGAATTTGATAAGTGTTTAAAACACCTTAATATTTATCTATTGTTTATGCTTTCTTTGCTGAGTTTTCTTGTAAATTATGTATCTTATGTTTGCTTTTGAGTATTTAGGTACTTTGGAGTCATTTGGAACAAAATAAGAAGAAACAGGGCAAAAGTCTCATCTCATGTGCAACTGTTGTTGGAGGCGAACTATTTCTCATTATTTGCTTCTATTTCTTCATCTCTGGCTGAAAAGCATGTCAGCTTTAGTGATGCAAATTCATTGTCTGAAAAGCATGGAAGCTTTAGTGATGTATAGAAATTGAAGGAAAGAAGCGGATCTGAGAAATAAAAGACGACTGTTGTTGGTGAAAGAAATCAAAGAAGAGCAAAAGCGCCAAGCCAATAAACTGGATACCAAGGACGTTGGTGGCAGGGGCCAGGAGATGAAGCTGATTTTCAACAACTATGCATTCAGGGCCCAAGTCAATACAACCACGTGCTAGCTGGGTTGGAAGGCAGAGTCATGGGCTTACCATTGGAAGGGCTATTGATCACAAAGGCCTGAACTTCACCTTAAGGGTTATGCACGTTTGTGCTGGTGGACATGTGCAGATGAAGAGGAGAAAAATTAGGTCTAATTACAAGCAGAAAGGAGATCGAGTCTTCATCATTTCAAAGCAGCAGGCGCTACATTTCTGATTGCCGTTTGCTGGAGATTGAGATGGGGATTGTTCATTAGCAAATGGAATGAATTTGATGGATGTTCACCATGGTCAAGATCCCTAGTTGTATTCGAGAGGTAGAACGAAGAATTGGTGGTGTTTTAGACCAGAAACATGGAGGAAATTGAGCTACTAAAGTCGCGGATTTTGTTGGGTATTTGGATTAATCAGTGGCTCAGTTTTATGAGGAGATTATAGCTCAAGTTTAAGGGCAGAGTGTGGGTCAAATTCTGGGCATAAATCAGTCGAGATTGCAATCGATCTAGCCATGGCCGGTGGGTTTCTTTCCATAGAATCAAGACAGGGGTTAGAGCAGTCAAGAAAAACGAGGAATGGCATGGTCAGCTGTGTGGTTCAGGCGAAATTTTGTACATCTACAAATGGAAGAACTGAAGCTTTGTTATGGTGGTTGTTATTTAGTGAAGATGCCAGTGGAATTGAGGTTTGTTCATGAGCAGAAGCAATGGGTTTTTGAGAGCACTTCTATTGCAACAAGAACAAGGAGATGTGGCTGTGCTTTGGTGGTTTTACAGCCGAGTTTGGAGCTGAACTGGGTTCGATTTGAGCTGAATTTCAGTTGTAATATGTTGCTGCTACAACTAATATAGTGAGAACTGTTGCCAGGGAATTGTCATTGTAATTGATTGAAATTCTTGAACTCAATTTCAGATGTTGTTGTGATTCGAAGGCAGTCCAAGACACGGTCGCAGTCATGAGTTTATTAAGAGAGTACCAAGGGCTAGACGCAAGTAAGGAGGTGATGTTACTATCTTGGTTTGAGCAGCTGATTATGCTGTTGAAATGATGATTTTTGGTGGTTGTTTCCGAGAAGATTCGAATGGGTTTGAACTGGCAGTATGGCTCGAATTTGGGAGGTTTTGGTCAAGTTTTTTTATGTCGACTCAGACATAAAAAATAAGTCAAAAGATCATGTGGAAACTAAACAATAAGTCAAAAGATGATCATGTGAAAATTTCCTTGAAATATCTTACATTATTTGTGTGAGACAGTCATTTGATGTCGACTCAGACAGTTTCATATTGATCACTCGATCACTTGAAAATTACTTATAAGGTAATGGTATGTGTGAGACGGACATTGTCGTCTTCTAAGGATGTTTCAATGATTCAAATGGGAGTTTAGAACAATTAACCATTGTCTGGATATAGCACAGTATGCAAACTGTTGTGGTATGATTCAGGTCAGGAAACCAAGTTTGCATACCAGTATGCGAATGGTTTTAACTGTTAAAGTCCGAGAACCAAGTTTGCATACCAGTATGCGAACGGTTCTACCTGAGTTAGGTCCGGGATGATAGTATGCTTACCGGTTTGAGATCTGTCGGACAAGACCAAAAGTCCGGAACTTAAGTTTGCGTACCTGTTTGCAAACTTAGTTTGTTAAGTTCTAAAATCAGTTAAGTATGATTTCATACTCATGTAAAAATACATTTATAAATTAAGGAATGCAATCATTGCAAACCCTGGCTAGATGTTCATGAATTGATTCTCATGAATCAAATACGATTTTGCTTCAATTGCGTCTTGTATACTTCTATGAGAATATAAACAATTGAACAACTCTATGAGTAACACAATTAGATTCATTTGATATAACTGTTAGATGAATGTGGTTAATACAAAAGTGTTCATATGGCTAACTTCGGCTAACAATTATTGAGCCAACTCAATATACACGTTTAGGTACGGTTACCCATATCTGAATGAAGGTATATTTTATTTGTGCGTAACAAGCTAAGACCATCTAACAGTGGAGAGATATTGCTTTGGTTTTAAGCAAACAAAGCTTGAATATTAAATCAGGTTTTCATCTAACGGTGAATATTGATTGTTTTGTTTCTAAGCTATCAAACCCTGATTTTAAAGACTATATAAGGGAGAACCGTATCAATTGGAAATCCTAATCCCCACACTTCTCTGTGATACTAGTTGCGATTAGAGTCGATTCTCCTTTACCTAGGTTTTTCCTAAGACCATTATAGGTTAACGACTTGAAGATTTCATTGGAATTCTGAAGCCAGACCCAACTATTTTCTATGTAGTTGCGTATTGTGACCTTACTTGTTCTATCGTATTGAGTACTATCTTCTCTAAGATTTGCTCGAGATTTATCTCTCATAGGTAAGAGTAATCACAAAGCTGTTCGTTTCATTCTTTGTGATTCCATAATAACTTTTTCTACTACCATATAATTAAGTTATTATGAGGTGATTGATATTTCTAGGCTGTTCTTCGGGAATATAAGATCGGATTATCAATTGGTTATTGTTCACCTTGATTTATTAAAAGACGGAACAAAAACTTCATGGGTCTTTCTTTGGGAGACAAATTTATCTATCAGAATAGAGTTTTCTGTTGGACTTTAGGTCGTAGCAACTCTTAGTTGTGGGTGAGATCATCTAAGGAAATTAAGTGCGTAGAGCCCTGCTGAGATTCAGAGACAGTAAGGAACGAGACTGTACCTTAATCAGTGTGAGACTTGGTTAGGGCTCAACTACATTCCAGTCCGAAGTTAACTTGTAGTAGGCTAGTGTCTGTAGCGGCTTAAGACCGTGTGGTGTTCAACTCTGGACTAGGTCCCAAGATTTTTCTGCATTTGTGGTTTCCTCGTTAACGAAACTTTTGGTGTCTGTGTTATTTCTTTTCCGCTTTATATTTATTTATATAATTAAAATATCACAGGTTGTGCGTTGTTTAATAAATTGGTAAATTCGACCTTTGGCTGCTGATTGAAATTGATTGACACTTGTACATTAGTCTTTGGTACCGTTAAAGTTATTTCTCATATCAATTAGGCTCGGAGATCTCTATTTGCCCGATTGAAGATTGTATTGAGAAATTGAGATATAAGTCTTGTATATTTTCCTTGATTGAGTCTGACCTTCTAGTTGATTGTCTTGAAATTATATTGGAGTTAGTCCATACACATTACCGAACAAAATATTGGGTGTGGTTGTTAGACCCCCGCTCTTTGAATTGGTATCAGAGCAGGTAAACAAGCTAAGACCTCATAAGTTTGTGTTTGTAGCAATCATACTCTATGGACAGTTGTGTTATCTCAAACAACGCATCACCAGTTCAGAAAGGTTATGACTTGGTTCAAAGCTTTGTTTCTCCTGAGAAATCTCTCATGTCTTCTCAATTGTCTGAAACTGTGTATAACTGGGAAATACGCCTAGATGAACAATTGGGTGATCTGTCAGATGAAAGTGATTCAGATGATGAACAAGATATTTATGAGGAAGTCTCGCAATATATCAAGCTTTTTGACCATCTCATAAAGTAAAAGAAGTCAATATCTTGCTTGACTGAGTTTCTAAATCATATATGTCTAGAAAACAAGAAAATGAGAAAACTCTTTAAGGGCTACGATTGTGGATATAATCACTTACAATCACTTCTCAAAGATTTTTGAAGAAGATGTGCGTTCAAAGAATTCTGAATGTGAAAGTCTTTGTCGAAATCTCTTTGTGTTGAAAGAAGAACTTGCAAAATCTGAAGCAAGATGTAGCTATCAACAAAGTTGTTTTAATAATTAGAGGCTGACCTAATTGCTTCTCATAACAAGGTCAAGCTGCTGGAAGAAAACTTGAAAAAGTTTAATCTTAGCTCAACAAAATTATCCACCATGCTGGGAGATTGTAAGAAACATCGTGATACACGAGGTTTGGGATATGAAGGAATAGACGCTCCAAGCAAGTGCAAAATTGTTTTTGTTTATACTAATAGAAATTTCCAGCAGAAAAATTTCACAGCTGGAAAAAGTGAATAAATACCTTCAACAGCTGAAGTTTCAAAAACCAAGGGTAGTCAACCTCCAAAGAAAACTCATATAAGAACAATTAATAACATTTATTTTAGTTGTTATTATTGCAGAAACAAAGGTCATCTTGAAAGGAGATGTCGTTTTCATTAACGGAATGAGAAACTTCATAACATTCTTTTTTAGATGTCTAAGGAACTAATCAAACATGTTTCTCATATTACTGGTTTTAAATATCCAACCTTCAGACAAGGAAAGTGTTGTGATGAGCCAATTCTTGCCTGTAAGAATAACACAATTAAAGGCTTTTTACAATTGTAAAAAGAATAATTTTATGAGGACATGACTACTTTGTTGATCCAAAAAGTAAGAAAAGATTTTCAAACCCTTATTCCATGGATGAATAAAGTGTTGGATCAAAATTGTCTACAGTTCCTGAATATATTCTTATCAATAATCGTGCTTCAGAACTTAATACCAGTATAAATAGACTCAAGTGTAGCATTAAGAAAGCAAGAAAGGAAGCAACTTTAGGTATCTCTTGTCGTCCTTTATTGTTTCTCTTAAGACTAACTCTATTGACTTCCCTGATGATATTCAAGAAAAAAAAGGGGAGAATGTTAATATCCTTGATGAGCAATATGCTCGTCAAATTACAAATTGACTGCTTATAATTGTGTGTCCTTTTTGAGACCGTGTGAGGATGCACATAACTCTCAAGAAGATACCTTCTTCTTGACAAAGTGGTCTTTGTTGTATCTGTTTTCAGTTTTCTTTTGGTTTAAAAATTGATCATCTTACTGTTGAGCCCTGCTCCGGTTAATTATTACATGGTATAATATAAATGATCGACAACTCTTGGGAAAATTCTATTTGTTGTTCACTTTGAAAATGCTTCATTTTTTTCTTCCCTTTAAGACAGTTGACTTGTTGTTTTTCAACAAATGTCTTGTGCTCTAAATCCCATTAGGCTAAGACACTCTGTCATATGTTTAGAACACTTTTTTGATATTTTCTCAAAATGTGCTTCTAAATTAGACTCCATTGGTTCTGAATTTTGGTTCATAATCACGAATGTACGTGCACCTGATCCATGACCGAACGTAAACGTGTAACCCTAGGGTTTCCCTATGAAAATACATATAAATATATCAAGGATTCTTTTTCTTTTGAAATATGCTCGTTCCATAACATCAAGATAACGAAGCATTCCAGATGTCGTCTTAATTGGTTGGAAATCTTCTTCGATATTTTGGGGTTGTACGTGACCATCTTGAAATTGCAACAAAGATCTTGAGTTTCTGAAAACTGAACTGAAGAAAGAAACTGATGGAATTGTTTTTGTTCGATTTCTGGTTGCCGATTTTGTCTAAGTATTTTCAGTCTTGTTTTTAGTTTTTTATTGTTTTTGTTTCATCTAGGAATCTTGTTATTAGAATTTATTCTTGTGTTTTAATAATGATAACTAGGGTTTGGAATAGCGAATATTGTGATTACACATAGCTATTGCCAACGATTTTCATCTTGCAATGTTTTAGATTTATTTATTTAAATTCAAAGTTATTTGGAAGATGATTTTGCAGTCTTGATCTTTATCAGTTTTATATATTGTAAAAATATTATGGGATATGTGTGTTTACGTCCGTGAACTATGATTATCTCATATATGTCAAAAGTTAAGTCTATTATGTCTTTATGCAAATATTGATAAAAAGATTGTAGGATCAGAATCTCGAAACAATAACGCCTCAGCGAAATTATCAACAACACAACACAACAGTGTCGCGGAACAATTTCAGAAATGACATAATAAACGACGTCAGCTAAATCATGAGAAAAATGTGATAGTCCTGCGAAAATTAGAGAGTTTGCGAGATTAACATTTGTAAGGGTGCGAGAATGTCGCAAGTCATATCCGAAAATAAAGGACAGAATAGCTGTCATCCACTATGTAATTCCCTATAAAATGCCGCTCAGTTGTAAAGGAAAGGGGAAATCTTTTCCGAGTGAGAAGCAAGTAAATAGGAGAGAGAAAACCTAGATCAGTGGTTATTCTTGATTCCTTTATCTTTTCTTGTAAGATTGTTCAAAGATTCATCAATAAAATTAAGATTGTTAATCTAAAATGAGTTGAATGTTAATGAAATCTTGTGAGGGGTGTAGTGTAGGATTTCCTGCAACTACATAATGGCGCTAGAAACAGGGAGAGATTGAAGATTATTCTAGAAAAAATTGAAGATTAATATTGAGATTTGTGAAGATTTGGAGTAATTGGTTAATAATTTTACATAATCTCTTGCAATTCGTTAACATTGAAGAAATGGCTAGAAGAAAAAATACATCAGAACAACCAACTACTGTTAGAAGAAGCAAGAGAATTGCCGGAAGGGAAAGAAGTGAAATGGGAGAATCTACTAGAATGAGAAATAATGGAGAAAATCAAATTCAACCACCAGTTCAACAAACACTAGTACAAGAAAGGATTACAGATTATGATAGGGTGAGTATACACACTTGGCAATCAAATTCAACAGAAGAAGTAGAAGAAGAGCAGCAAACTAGAAACCATAGACAGGTAGAGAGAAATCAAGAAGCAGATGAAGGAATAATTCATGGAGATGAGGAAATTGGAGCGTTAGAAACGTTGAGACGAAGAATACATGAAGAAAGAAGAGCTGGGGCAGAAGAACGTGCAAATCTAACAAGGCAAAACCACGAATTGAGGATGGAAAATATGAGACTACAGAGTAGAAGATTGAGAAGTACTACAAAATCATATTCAAGATCGACTAGAAGAGAGATGAGGCGAAACTCACCCACAATTAATGCTGGAAATAATATTCGAGAAGAAATATCAAATCCTAATGAAGAATATCGCGAAGATAGAGAAAGGACTGATGATCGTTACGTTCCACAAAATGAAACTTTTGATGATAGGCAAAATGATAGAAATCAAGAGAATGGACAATATCAGGGACGAAATAATCAAGATGGCGAAGGGAATCGATAGGAAGGAAGGAGAATTTTACATGAGAGAGAAGCTCAAAGAAATCAACAAACGATTGAAGAAAAAATTGAAAGACATTATGCTGAACAAGCACGTTTAATTTGCGAACGTGAAAGATTGAGAGCGGAAATGGAAGAACAAGAGCTTCAGGAGACAATTCACCAGAACAATCACGACAATCGAGAAAGAAGGCGTACACAAAACTGGAATAACGGTAATATCAATGAAGAATATGATTGAGTACAGAGGATGGCTGAAAGACAACGAATGGAATTGATAAGAAATGAACAAAATCTTGGAGGGGAAGATGAGAGACATCATCATATGCGAATGCAAGATAGAGATGAGGAAGAGAATCGCAGAAGAAGACGAGATGAAGATGATGAAGAAGAAATGCAAAATTTCGCGAGAGAAGAAAGATATGAACGCAGAAGAAGGGAGGCGAAATTAAAAAGACCAATGGATCAAAATTCAGGTGTAAATAAACAAATCTTAACAGAATTAGAAGAAATGAGAGGAATGCTAAATAATGGAGGAGAAGTAGGCATAAGACAATTAGATGAAGCTATAGAAGAAGCTGCGAAAACTCCATTTACAATGGAAGTACAACTAGGAGGAATACCTCCGAAATGCAATTTTCCCGCATTAACCAGCATTTTTGATGGAACAATTTGTGCAATTCAACACATTAAAGCCTACGTGAGGTGCATGTTGAAATGGGAAAATCATGATGCCGTATTATGCAAGTATTTTGCATCCAGCTTAACAGG
This sequence comes from Papaver somniferum, assembly GCF_003573695.1. Lineage (NCBI taxonomy): Eukaryota > Viridiplantae > Streptophyta > Magnoliopsida > Ranunculales > Papaveraceae > Papaver > Papaver somniferum. Next base: position 199,983,424 of record NC_039362.1, on the reverse strand, counting down.
GGAGGCGTTAAAATGGTTCGAAGGTCTACCAAAGAATACAATAACATCCATCAATCATTTGCAGACTACATTCCTGGGGGCATATATAAGTAATAATTCTTCGCGACCTGGTATTGAAGATGCGTTTGGATTGAAACAAAGGATTGGCGAAAGTTTGAAGCACCTAACTAAAAGATGGAGGACTATGTGTAGCGAAATGGCTGGACGTGTGGATGAGAGATATCTTATCTTATCATTTATCAATGCTATGTTTTCAACCAACCTATTGTATATCCAAATCTTCAGAGTCAAGAATACGATCACGATGACTGAATTGCGAGAACTTCAGGAAGAATATATTTCTCTAGAGGAAAGGCAAAATGAAATGTAATCATATCCAGTTGCAAACACCAATTCACAAACAGCGAATGCAAGATTATTACCCAAACTAATAAACACAATGGCGAACACTTCGCAAGTACAACAAGAGAAGATGACGGGCAACAATCAACAGAAACTGGTGGCTATGGGAAGCCGAGATCAAGAGGAGTATGAAAGAGAAAGAAATTTATACAATCGTGGTGGAAATAACAAGATTAAAAGACTCGATCAGCCGCAAGAAACATATGGAAGTCAAAGACAAAACTATAATAGAGGACAAGGAGGTCACAAGGTAGTATGGGAAGAAATCAAGATGCCACCTCTAAATGCAAGTGTGGAGAAAATATGGGAAGCTATAATTTTGATGGAGAATATACCAACACCATGGAACATGGGAACGGAACCACCTCCAAACCACAGAAGTCATGAGTTCTGTTCTTATCATCATTTTCATGGACATACTACAAATGCTTGCAGAAATGTAAAAATAATTATTCTGATAATGATAGATCAAGAAAAACTAAACCACTTTTTGGTAGGGCACCCACAATCTCAACCATTTCCACCACCACCAGAGCATCACAATGTAAACACGATTAAAAAGAAGGAAACATTCTTCATAGAAGTTGATGCAAAAGCAAAGAATCTATTCTGTCACTCTATCGTACATTCATACAAGACAATTGAAGATTTTCATGACAATGTTTTGAGTAGAGTATTCGCAAGAGATAATGATGGAAGAGAAATTATGAATATTGCGAAAATCTTGCCACTAGAGGAATGGCAGAAACAAATTATTTCTTTTACCGCAGAAGAAATCCCCGAAGGTGAAGAGGTACATGATAATCCATTGGTAGTAAAATTAGAAATTAATCCAAAAGTGAAAGAAGATGAGGATGATGAAGCTGAAGATTCATGGGCAATTAATAGGATTCTAATCGATACTGGAAGCTCTGTGAACATCTTATTTTATCATACTTATAAAACTATGGGAGGAAGAGGTGATGATCTTATATCATCAACATATAAGATATATGGTTTTAATGGTGCTGCCAACAAGCCTAAAGGGGAGGTTACTATGTGAATTCCATTGAAGGGAATATCTTCTGAAATCCTGTTCTGTGTCGTTGACGTAGAATCACCCTACAATGCATTAATTGGTCGACCTTGGCTACATGGGATTCTAGGTGTAGCTTCAAATTTCCATCAGTGCATCAAATTCCCTCACCCCAGCGGTGTAGGAATCATAAAAGGAGATTGGGTTGAAGGAAAGAGGTGTTACGAAACTGAGGTGGAATCATGCGAAGGAAGAACAAACAAGAAGGAAAATTGGCGACACAAAATCAAAGAGACACAAAGAAGTGAGAGATTGATGGTGGATGCAATCGAACGAAAATAAGAAGAGATATTGTGAAACTAATGCTAGCTCAGAATAAAAAATGGTGAACATACCACTACCAAGGAAGCAGTCGCAGAAAATAACAAAGAAGCAAAGAATGTCAAAGGTAATGTATGAATGATTGATTTGTTGCGACTACATTCTCGAAACAAATAAAATTCTCAAAAATACATTTTATTGAATGACAAAATTGAGATTGCGAAATGCAAATACGATATGGTGATGTACGAGACTCTCGTAGAGATAATGAATTCTACAAAAGACAATCATAAAACAATGACAAAAGAGAAATGGGCGAACCTTTATGGCGTACACCCTAGTTCGCGATTGCAATTTCGCAAGAGGAAAATGTAAGACCTAAAGTACGTCATATAAGGGGGTACCTGTTGCATGGCTCAGGGAAAGGCTACACTGCCACCGGAACATGAGTCATGGAGATTTTGGGTCAATAAATCCCATCCGGGAGAGGCACCTTGGATTCTAAGCTTAAGCATATGACTTAGGTTGGGCGACTGACCAAGGCGCCGAGGTGCATAGTTGAGTCAAGAGTGCCAGGGGCGTCTGGAGCGTACCTTGCCATTCTTGACAAGTCTTGGCTTATACTGCACTCGGCCCGAAGAAAGCCACACTTAGGATGCAGTATCGTAACCATAAACCCTATAGGTAAAAGGGATAAGAGGCTGCGAAAATAACTGGTTGTTGTTAAGACCGGATGGGAGGAGCTAACCTTGTATGGTAGAAGTACGCCTCCTTGAAGGGGAAACCAGGGGGAAGATAAGGGCGACACCCTCCATTAGGGAGCTGATAAGTGTCTTAAGACGCAAATGTCATGAGGCTTTTTACTCGCAAGGGTATTAAGGTTTGTCATATTTGTGCGAAAATCCTGAAGAGAAATAATAAAAAGAAAAAGATAATACGAGATCAATGGGTTTTCGCATGAAAGTGCGAAGACGTCCTGCGATTTCGTCGCAAGACGGCAATGTCATGGGGCTTTATTTTCGCAAGAATATTTAGGCCCGTCATATTGTCGCAACATTCCTGAAGAGGCCATAATACAAAAGAAAAAGTTAAGGCAATATCAATGGGTTTTTGCATGAAAGTGCAAGGACGTCCTGCGATTTTGTCGCAATGACAAGAGGTGGCATAATAAGACCTTTAACTAGGAAGGAAAAATAAGACCACACAGGGATGTGATTTTGAAAAGAATCAAAATTCACTTCGCATATGATTGCAAAATTATACATAAACAACTGCGAAGACGAGGCACAAAATAAGAAAAATCTGCAAAATCTCTCATTTGGATACAAATAACAGAGGCAAGTATGGGAGTGAATGAAATTAGAAAATGTTATTTGTCTCCACATGATAGATTTACACAAAAATTAAAAAATCAATGATTATGTTGATTAACCGTATTGCAAGGAAGAATTGTTTTAATGAATGCAGGTCAAAATGAAAGAAACTCATATATTAAGGAATATGGAAAACCAAAAGAATTCACAAATATACATAAAGAAGGAATAAATGTACAAGTATTAGAGGAGATCAAAGAAAGAAACAAAGACTACTTCTTAGTTGATCCTTCATCATCTTCATCAGACTTGTTCCCTTCTTCGTCTGCATCAGAACTATTATCTCCATCAGAACCTTCATCGCCATCAGATTCTTCATTATCAGCTTCGCTATCAGAGATGGTAAGACTAGGAATGTTCGTTGGGATATCCTCCAAGAGACAAGGATAATCAAAGTGAGGAATACTATGCTCATCACAAACCATTTGAATAGTTTGATTGCGAAAATGCAGAGCATCGTTGTTAAAGTTCGCAAAAATGATCTTGATTTGATTCTTTAATCTAGAATACTTATCGTTGCTAGAAGAAAGATTCTTTGCGAGTTCCTCTTTTTCAGCTTCAAGTTCCTCAATTCTTTCGCGATATCTACTTTCAGAATCTGCGAGCAAAAGGCAATCAATTAATAACTTGATGAAAATTCATAAGAAATAAAAGATTAGTGAAGAAGAACAATTAATGACCTTCTCTGTCATAAATCATATCTCTAATCAACGTTGTATGCTCAACTTGGAGACTAATATTTACACCTAAATCTTTTCTGGCATCGTCTAAGATTTTCGCAGCCCAATCGAATTCATCCTCATTATTTATAAGGAGACGAGAACGAATTTGGTTTTCTCTTTCGTAGAGCTCGGTATTCTTGCGGTTAGCTTCATCTCGTTCAAGTTGAACTTCAATAAGGGTCTCTTGGAATTTTGCCAAAGTCTTAGCACCTTCATCAGAGATGCGATCCTTATCATATATGAGACCGCTAATTTTGGTTCTTAGCTCATTGATTTTCTCTTTAGAATTAATAAAGAAACGCTTAAATCGATTGGCTAAACTTAAAATAGATCTATGGTCAATTTCTAAGAGGCGAAATATGGATCTCAGTTTATTCAGAGAAAGAGACGAAATTTTATCATTTGAGAAACTATTTAAAGATTTATTAAGACGCTCAAGAAGGGTGTCATTATCCAAGGCATTAGGAAATGAACGAAGAATGATGGCTTCATCAGAAAGACCATAAATGTATGCAAAAAGGATCAATCAAATAAGATAAAATAACAGGATGAATGAACGGGGGGAAAGGAGAAAAGTAACATACCATAGAGTTGATTATTATCTTGATGAAGACTATAGATTTTATTCTTGTACGAAGAAGAATCAATTTCTAGTTGTTTGTTCTTCTCGCGAAGACATTTGACTTCAGCTTCCAGTTCCTCATTCTTTGTAAGAAATTGAAGATTCTTCTTTTCAAGAATTTCGCGTCTCCTCTCCAGATCTGAGGCAACAATGAAAGAAGATTTTCCAGCCTGCAAGAAAATATAAAAGGTATTAAAATAGAAAGAAATTTTGAGTTACAATAATGAAGAAGTAAAAATACGAAAGCATACCAGACTATTAAGAGAATGCAGGAAGTTGGGAGTCACCGATCTAGAAACTCCACGAAGAGAATTATCACCATCCAATAAAGGAACATCGCAAATCGTAGCGAGAGCTTTGCAGGTATTAGCGAATTGATTATTTCCCATTCCTTGCTAAGAATCAGAAAAGAGGCCAGAGAGCTTAGCCATAGAAGATTCGGATGGAGAATCTTCATTTGCAGCAAGGTCATCATTATCCTCATCATCCTCATCACGCTCGGAGTTTTCATGAGAAGGAATATTTGAAGGAGAGGAAGAACAGATTTTTCTCTTCTTTGAAGGAGGAGCAGTTAGTTTTTCCCTGCGAAGAGCACCTTTGCCTTTATCACCAGTCTTCGCAACATTGGCAGGCTCTTCTATTTCAGCAATAATCTTCACACACAGATAGAAATAAGAAATAGAGGCAACAATATACTGTTTAAAATCATAAGAGAATATTTCTTACCTCATCTGTGTATGAGCGAAGAGCTAACAAGGTACTATCCTTCCCAGTCCTGTGATAGCTATCTTTCAGTTTCTGGATCTGTAGAATGTTGTAAGAATCAGCGAACAAAAGAATAAAGACAAATAAAGAAATATAAAGTGGGTGAAACTGGAAGATACATACCTCTTTCTTCTTCTCGGTCCAAGAGAATACCCAAGGTTGATAAGAAGCGAGATTCTCAGGAAGAACATTTGACCCAGCAATGTAAGGTCCTTTCAGCATCAAGGGAAAAACACACCATTTATCATCTTTGGACTGGCGAGGAGTTGTGTTCTTAACAGAGTGCCAATCAATGTCTTGCATGAGTATTTTAGCTTCATAAATATTATCTTTCCTTTTCAAGCGAATACCCCAACGAGTATTCTCTTTCTTCATGGAGATCAATTCATAATTTTCAAAGAAACTCACTACTGTGTATTTTTCAGCAATTATCTCCAAATCTGTGAATTTAGGATCCCTAAGTTTTTTAGAATAAATATATCCTTTACCAGCACCACGGTTAGCGAACTCCAGCATCAGACGGATGCAATCCCCACTCAATTGGAAGATAGCTCGCGAAAATCCCGAGTGAGCGAGAATTTCATAGAACAGAGGAATATCTAGGTCATAAAGAGAAATGTGGAGACCTGCGAGAATTTTACCCAATGAAACTATGATTGATTGATCATCACAATGTTGATCAAAGAAAAGTTTGATAAAAAGAATTGATTTGGCACTTTCACCAGGAATGGTAGAAAGTGTGAAACCTTTCTCGACAAGATCTTTTTGGGTTTCCTTAAAAGTTTTCTCATGCTTTTGACCGCTTGGAGGAATATCTGAATATAGAGTATGGGAATGGATGAAAAGTAAGAAGATTGAAGAAGGAAGAATTATAGTAGCAGAACTTACGGAAGAACAATAGAGTTGCAGATGAGAGAGTAAAAAGAGAAGGGAAAGTAAAAAGAAAATGGAAAGAAGAATAAGAAGAATATATAAAAAAGATCTTTTTTACTCGAAGAAATAAACACCATTAATGCGAAAAGACGTGAGCGGTTGAAAAAAAAACGGTTACAGAAGACTTGTCAAGAAATAGATGAAAGAAATGTGATAAATGCAGAATATGAAGAGATGGACAGCTGCGGCATTTCTCACATCATTTTCAACTTCGCAGAGAATATATGAGAAGAGGCAAGATGTAGGATCAAAATCTCGCAGCAATAATGCCTCAGCGAAATTATCAACAACACAACACAACAGTGTCGTAGAACAATTTCAGAAATGACATAATAAACGACGTCATCTAAATCATGAGAAAAATGTGATAGTCCTGCGAAAATTAGAGAGTTTGCCAGATTAACATTTGTAAGGATACGAGAATGTCGCAAGTCATATCCAAAAATAAAGGACAAAATAGCTGTCATCCACTATGTAATTCCCTATAAATAGCCGCTCAGTTGTAAAGGAAAGGGGAGATCTTTTCTGAGTGAGAAGCAAGTAAATAGGAGAGAGAAAACCTAGAGCAGTGGTTATTCTTGATTCCTTTATATTTTCTTGTAAGATTGTTCAAAGATTCATTAATAAAATTAAGATTGTTAATCTAAAATGAGTTGAATGTTAATGAAATCTTGTGAGGGGTGTAGTGTAGGATTTCCTGCAACTACAAAGATAAAATGAACTTTTTAATATTTCGCAGTATTGATCTTTCTCGGATCCACTTATATGTGAAAGTACTGTATGGCTCCGTAAGTTTTTTTATGTTGAGCATTTCCGATTAAATTAATCATTAAGTTCTTCTTGCGGTTGATTTATTCGAGTTTTCTGGATACAAATTCATGTTTCGTTTGATTTTTTAATATCCAAAGAAACCCTTCTTTTCTTGTAAAAGTAAGGTCGCTCTTGTTTTTCTTGCGGGAATGACATTTTATGGGGGAGATTTCTTAATTGAACTTGTGCTTAATTGCCAAACCTTTATGGGCTTCGGAATGTTGTGGGAGTTATCTTGTATCTTTATAAACTCCTTGATGAATACCCCTAATTTTCGACTATGTGAAATCATCAAAACAAAGTTGGTATATTCTCTTTTAGTCATGAATAATCTCTTTGAGAATTTCATTATGATCCCGTTAGTTTTTGTACCTTTTCCAATTTATATTGACAAAAAGGGGGGAAATTACATTGTAGTTCACACTACATACATATGGTTTACGGATCATTATGTAAGGGGGAGTGATTTTCATTGCAAGATGAAGTATTGACTATGGGGGAGTGATACATATCAACGTAATATTATTTTCAAAATTGTGATACAATTCAACTTTGATGTTATGTAATAATACTATGACACTGTATATTAATAATTGTGAACATTCGTTTTCTTATCGTTATGGCTACGAATCTTCAACAACAATGATGATGAGTTGAACATGTTCAAGGAATATTGAAGAACCAAGGAAATCAAGCATGTTGGATGAGAAGATACAAAGCTTATTTATTTTCTAATCCATATGTATTGATAGTTTTGTCACTAAAATTTACAAAGGAGGAGATTGTTAGAGCACTGCCCGGTCAAACTCGCAATTGTTGCTATATCAAGCTTGTTTGGAAAGTTTAGGTGATCAAAACTATAAGTCTTAATTTCTAGTCTACTTATAGTTGTGTCTCGAATTAGTATAGAATGTGTTGTTGAGTTTTAGACTTCACTGCGTTCATCGATTGAAGACGATGATCTACTAAGGAGAGCTTAGAGGAACTTCATCAACAAAAGGTATGTGGAGACTAAAACTTATTTGTCAGTCAGAAGTCTATTATATTCTATCTCCTAACGAGACTAAGGCGTATAGCTATATAGACTTTTACATGATACACATTTGATATTTCGAGCCGAGTTTATCCCGCTTATATTTTTGTCGAAATATGTGTTGGAAGCTTTTTGGTTTAGCTACATTCATCATCATTCTTGACGAGTTTAGTTGGAAATAGTTTATTTGTTGGAAATTAAATAATAAGTCAAAAGATGATCATGTGAAAATTGCCTTGAAACATCTTACATGATTTATGTGAGACAATCATTTGATGTCGACTCGGACTGTTTCATATTGATCATTCAATCACTTGAAAATTACTTATAAGCTAATGGTATGTGTGAGACATCCGTTGTCGTCTTCTAAGGATGTTTCAATGATTCAAATGGGAGTTTAGAACAATTAACCATTGCCTGGATATATCACAGTATGCAAACTGTTGTGGTATGATTTAGGTCAGGAAACCAAGTTTGCATACCAGTATGAGAATGGTTTTAATTGTTGAAGTCCGAGAACCAAGTTTGCATTCCAGTATGCGAACGGTTCTACCTGAGTTAGGTCAGGGACGATAGTATGCTTACATGTTAGAGCATAGCTCGGTCAAACTCGCATGCGTTGCTATATCAAGCATGTTTGTCAATGTTAGTGATCAAAACTATAAAGGCTTGATTTCTAGCCTATTAGATAAGTCTCGGACTATGATAGGAAAAGTGTAGTTGAGATCAAGGACTTCATGGTGATTCAACGACAATGACGAAGATCTACACCAAGGAACCGTGGAACTTCATCAAAAAAAAGGTATGTGAAGACTTGAACTTATCTATCACTCGAAAGTCTATCTATTCTTCTCCTACTTCTTATGATACAAAAGTCGTATGCTATATAGACTAGATCATATACACTTGATATTTCGAGCTGAGTATTCATTGCTTATCTTTTACTCGAAATCATGTGTTGGTAAAGCGTTTCGCTTTGATCAGGTTTATCTTCACCTAGTGACGAAAGTCATGAAAATTTCAATCACTTTGGAAATTTCTCTGACGATAAAGGTCTGTTGTTCTTCACGACTGAATATCGCCCTATGAGAATGTTCCAATGATTGAAACGAGATTTTAGATTATATAACCATGTATTCCTTGAACCGAAGTTTTTGAACTTTGTTGATCAAGAGAAATCGGTAGGATTGTGGAATTGGCTTGCCAAGTCCGCGAACTGACGAAAGTTCTCGACCGAGAATTTCTACTAGGATTTCCAAAACTCGTTTGTGTGCTAATTCCGCGAACTCAGTCCGAGAACTGGCGGAAGTTATCGACCCGAGAATTATTACTGAGTATGGAAAACTCAACCGATTAACTTAAGTCCGCGAACTTGTTTGTGAGCTTAAGAGGTTATGATCTAAAGATGTGCTCTGAACATGAAACATTAATTATTAAGGAATGCTTTATGCAAACCGTGTTTATAATGTTCATGAGCCGATTCTAATCGAATCGAATCGAATCATCTTTGCTCCAATTATGTCTTGTGTAGTTACATAAGATCTCATAGTAATTGAACAACTCTTAACTAGTTCATTTGAGTCAATTGAACTAGTTATGGTGAAGAAGAACATGATTAATATGAGATGCTCATATGGTTGACCTTTTGGGTTATCATGTTGAACCAAAATACGTGTACTCGTTTGGGCATGGTTTTCTCAAACCTAGTAAACGTGTACCCAAGTGTGTGTGACAATCTATATCTTTCGATCTAACGGTTGAGAGATATTGGCTTGAATCTAAATCAGGTTTTCATCTAACGATGGATAGAGTTTGCTTTGTACCTAAGGCAAAACCCTGATTTGAAAGGATATATATAGGAGACATCTAAATAGAGCAAAACTTAATCCCCACACGTCTATGTGATACTAGTGCGCTCGCTAGAGTCGATCTCCATTAACCCTTGATTTTCTTATCTAAAATCGGGTTAACATCTTAAAGACTTCAGTGGGATTGTGAAGCCATATTGATACTACTTTTATCGTAGTTGTGTGATCTGATCTTTCATCTTCTATCGTACGAGTACAATCGGTTGATTGTCTTGAGATCGTAAGATTTCTCCGATAGGCAAGATAAAGAAGTCACAAACATCTCCGTCTCACTGTTTGTGATTCCTCGACAATTCGCTTGTGTAGTCAGGAAGGATTGTAGAGAGGTGATTGATTAATCTAGGCTGTTATTCGGGAATATAAGATCGGATTATCAATTGGTTCCTGTTCACCTTGATTTCCTATCTTAAGACGGAACAAAACCTAGGGTTTATCTGTGGGAGACAAATTTATCCTTTTGATAGACTTTTCTGTGTGAGACAGATTCGTTTATTGTCAAGTCTGTGATTTCGGGTTGCAGCAACTCTAAGTTGTGGGTGAGATCAGCTAAGGGTATCAAGTACGCAGTTTCCTGCTGGGATCATAGGCGTAGGAGTACAACTGTACCTTGTATCAGTGGGAGATTGGTAGGGGTTCAACTGTAGATCAGTCCGAAGCTAGTTTTCAGTAGGCTAGTGTCTGTAGCGGCTTAATACAATGTGTATTCAATCTGGACTAGGTCCCGGGGTTTTTCTGCATTTGCGGTTCCTCGTTAACAAAATTTCTGGTGTCTGTGTTATTTATTTTCCGCGTTATATTTTATATAATTGAAATAATACAGGTAGTGCGTTCGTGATCATCAATTGGAAATCCAACCTTTGGTTGTTGATTGATATTGATTGATCCTTAGACATTGGTCTTTGGTACCGTCTAAGTTATTCCTTGTATTTGATAAAGACTCGCTATTGATTTTAGCTTGAGTAGAAATCAAATCAAGAGAGAGAGATTAACTCCTTGAGATTCTTTTATCTAGATTGAGTCTGATTGTCTAGTTGATTCTCTAGCAAAGTATTTCGGAGTTAGTATATACAGATTGCTAATCGAAATATTGGGTGGTGTTGTTAGACCCCCACTTATTCAATTGGTATCAGAGCAGGCAAACACACTAAGACCTCATCAGTCTGTGTTTGTAGCGATCTGACTCTGTGGACAGAATCTCATACGCATACCAAAATGCCTCCTAAAGCTGTCAACTTTGTCAAGTGTCTCGGAAATACCTCAAAGGGTTACTCCTTAGATGATTCTTCTGAATCCCGAGGTAAGAAGAATGTCTCATCTTGTATGAATCATTCTTCCTCCAATGAGACATTGGTTATAATGGCTAATGCTGAAATGGAGCTCACCAGAATTTCAAAAAATTCTACTGAGTGTATTGATCCACATGATCATGGTAAACTCATTGATGAATTTTAAAAGTCTATTGATCGTGAACAAGTACTCTACAACATTATAGGGTCATTCTCTAAGGAAATTGAGAAACTTCTTCAAGAAAACAATATACAACGTGAAAAGATTTGTGATCTTGAAAACCTGGTCAAAAAAGGCTCAATTAGAGAAAATTGTTTGATCAAGACGCATTCATCTGATCTAGACAGACTTCGTGTTGAGAAGGAAAAACTTGAAGCATCGCTTGTCTTAGACCATGGACAGTGCAGATCCTTGGAAAAGGAAAACTCTGTTTTAAAGAAATATTCTTCTGCACAAACTAATGAGTTACTGTACAAAATGAAAGTTTCTCCAGATGAAGATTGTGTCAAGAAAAGTTTTCATAACTTACAATCTTCTCCGGTGACTATGAAGTTTAAACAAGTGCATGTTGTTACTTCTCCTCCACGAATATGTACCTTCTGTGGAAAATAAAATCACTATGATATCCATTATTTTGCTAGAAAGAAACGTGTTTCTAAACTTCACAAGTTGCTTCTTTTTACTGTCATTGGAGTAAATAGTCGGACCACTACTACAGTGAAGGTCCCTTTCACAGGAAACCGGGCATCTTATAAAAATGATCTCTCTCCTAGAAATCATCACAGGACATTTGTAAATTCTCGTGTTACCAATGAAAGTATGTCCTGTGCTTATAAGAATTTATCATTATAAATCCAAGTCTAGTGTGTGGAGACGAATTTTGGAAAATCCCCTAGAACCTATGTCTAGAGGTCCTAGACTTTGTTATCAGAAAGGTTTCTCTCCTGTGATTCCCAGAAGGACTGCGAGACACACCCTCTCTCCTGGAAGCTGCAGTGAAAGGACAAGAAGTGCTGAGAAAAGGTATCCTAGAGGAAATTACAGCTACTCTCTCAGAACCTGTGGTGAGACTATGTCTCCCTCTGCTACCTAACAGCAGAATGGTCTATCCTTGTGTCTAACTTGAGAGATACAAGGATGAGGATTTGAGAGATGCTCAAGTATTGTGCTATATTTTCTCTAGATTGTACATCTCTTGTTGTAATGATCTTCTCTAGTCTCTTTTTATTTTTGTCACTTTGATCTTTTGATGTGAACGTTTTGGATGCTGCACAATATCTCTCTTTAGGTCCATTTGTTTTGTCAGCCCACGAATGCCCGTATCTCCTCAAGGAAATTTAGGTTTTCTAGCCAGGGTATTCACGAACATATATAAATCTTATATGTGGTTCATTTTTTTCTTCAGAAAGGAGCTCTATGGAAACTGTTCCCAAAGAATAAGTTAACCCTATGGTTGAGGATGATCTCAAAGGATGTGATTCTGGTCAAGAGTTTATACGGAAGAAGATGCTTGAAAGAAAAGAGTATAACACTTGGATTGGTGAATCTGTCAAGGATCTGATTCGTGTTCAGAATGAATTTAAGAACGAACTGGCTAACCTTCAATTGCAGATAAACCATCTTATTGATGGACAGGCGAAAATACTTGGTACTCAGAATATCTTGATCAGAAATCAGAAGAAAGTTATCCTTGACTGTGCAAAGGCTCGTCATTATGCTCACACTATTGATCGAAAAGTCAACGTTCTAACTTTTGAACATGGTGTCTCTACGGTCAACAGGGTCAAGGATATCAGTGACACCTACTTTGATGGACCACTTCAGAGGTATTAAATCATCAAGGAAAACTAAGTTTTTGTTGCCTAGTAAGTCTTCTTTTCGGATTAGTTGGAAGAATAACTACTGCTTTGAATAGCGATGATTGTGACTACACATAATTATTTTTGTTTTCATCTTCTTATGTAATTTTTTAGGTTTATTGTTTTAAATTCTAAAAATATTTGGAGGATGATTATTATTGCAGTATTTTCATGGTTTGTTATATTGCAATATTTTTATGGGATATGTATTGTTTGCGTCCGTTAACTTGAAGGTACCATATTTTGTCAAAAGTAAAGCCGTCCATGAATTGGTATTCGTATTGATGAAAGGACGAATGGACTTTTGACATATACAAAAGTTATGCCTATGCAATCATGTGTTTGATGGAAAATAGGATCAAATATTTTGTTTGACAAGGATAAAGTCTATTATGTTGTTATGAATATAATGATGCAAAGATATAATAGATCCTTGTATGTTATCCACAGTATTGATATTCATTGATCCATCTTGCTATGTTTTACCGTGAAGACTCCATTGTGTGTCTTATGTTAAGCACCTTACAACTAAGTCGACTTCTTATTGATTTGGTTGGTTGGTCCATGAGATGCTATATGTCGAGCATTAGAAACTAAATTAATCAACTATTTTGGTTATTTAGTTTGTACTCCATAAGTTTCTTTCTTATGCCAAGTACATGTACGGTTAAGGTTGTCATACTCTATGATGAACTTAGTCGGGGTTCCATAAGTCCTCTTATGTGAGACCAAAATAATTAAATTGATTAATCCGGTGATTAGTTTGGTTGTTTGTATTCCAATTTGATTAATTATAGGTTCTCTTGTATTTAATCTAGTTGAGTTTTCATATTTTCCACAAGATCTTGTGTTGAGTATATGAACGGCTACACTATCATGTTTTATTGGTTATTGTAGTCACGTATTCCGTAAGGTTTTCCTTATGTTGAGTCCTTGAACAGTTAAGTTAGTCACCTCCATATGATTAACTTAGTCGTAGCATGTTGCTCCGTGAGTTTACTTATGTTGAGCACTTTCAATTAAATTGATCACTTTTGTGGTTTTGATTAATTGCGTATTCCAATTAGAATATTCATGAGTTTACTTGTGAGTATTTTGGTTGAGTTTTGGATATAAAAAATCATTCACTTGGTTTTTGGTGTCCAAATAAAAATCCTTCTTTTCTTTCGAAATTAAGGTCGCTCTTGTTATTCCTTTGGGAATGACATCAAATGGGGGAGAGTTCTTTTGAACTTGTGCTTGATGGTAATATCTTGCGTGGAGTGCGGCTGTGGAATTTTAAAGGGATTATATTGCGTCTTAAAACTCCTTGATGAATGCTGATAGCTTCGGCTATAAGATTGCATCTAAATTAAGATGATATGTTGTCTTTCTTTTGGACATGAAATGTCTCTTGTGGAAATTTCATTATGAACCATTCTTGTACCTTTGCCAATTTTATTGACAAAAAGGGGGAGAAATATTGTAGGTCACACTACAAATACATATGGTTTTCGGATCATTGTGTAAGGGGGAGTGGTTTCCATGATCGAGATGGAGTATTGACTAAGGGGGAGTGATACATATCACCATAGTATTATTGTTAAAGTCGTGATGCAATTGGACTTTGATGTTCATAATAATACTATGACACTGTATAATAATGATCGAGAATCTCGATTTCTCTCATTGTTATAGCTACGGATCTTCCACAACGGTGATACTAAACTTACAACCATTGGGATCATTGGAGTACTTGGAAGGACAAAGATTTCAAGGAAAGTTGAAGATTGGACTATGGAATAGGAGCCACTAAAGTTTATATTTTTTGTATTCCATATGTATTAATAGTTTTGTCACTAAAATTGAAAAAGGGGGAGATTGTTAGAGCATAGCTCGGTCAACCTCGCATGTGTTGCTATATCAAGCATGTTTGTCAATGTTAGTGATCAAAACTATAAAGTCTTGATTTCTAGCCTATTAGCTAAGTCTCAGACTAGGATAGGAAAAGTGTAGTTGAGCTCAAGGACTTCACGGTGATTCAACGACAACGACGAAGATCTACACCAAGGAACCGTGGAACTTCATCAACAAAAAGGTATGTGAAGACTTGAACTTATCTATCACTCAAAAGTCTAACTATCCTTCTCCTACTTCTTATGATACAAAAGTTGTATGCTATATGGACTAGATCATATACACTTGATATTTCGAGTTGAGTATTCATTGCTTATCTTTTACTCGAAATCATGTGTTGGTAAAGCGTTTCTCTTTGATCAGGTTTATCTTCACCTAGTGACGAAAGTCATGAAAGTTTCAATCACTTTGGAAATTTCTATGACGAGAAAGGTCTGTTGTTCTTCATGACTGAATATCGCCCTCTGAGAATGTTTCAATGATTGAAACGAGAGTTTAGATTATATAACCATGTATTCCTTGAACCGAAGTTTTCGAACTTTGTTGATCAAGAGAAATCGGTAGGATTGTGGAATTGGCTTGCCAAGTCCGCGAACCCAGTCCGCAGACTCAGTTCGCGAACTGACGGAAGTTATCGACCGAGAATTTCTGCTGGGATTTCCAAAACTCGTTTGTGTACTAAGTTCGCGAAATGGCGAAAGTTCTCGACCCGAGAATTTCTGCTGGGTTTGGAAAACTCAACCGATTAACTTAAGTCCGCAAACTTGTTTGTGAGCTTAAGAGGTTATGATCTAAAGATGTGCTCTGAACATGAAACATTAATTACTAAGAAATGATTTATGCAAACCGTGGCTATAATGTTCATGAGCCGATTCTAATCGAATCGAATCATCTTGGCTTCAGTTGTGTCTTGTGTAGTTACATAAGATCTCATACCAATTGAACAACTCTTAACTAGTTCATTTGAGTCAATTGAACTAGTTATGATGAAGAATAACATGATTAATATGAGATGCTCATATGGTTGACCTTTTGGGTTATCATGTTGAACCAACATACGTGTACTCGTTTGGGCATGGTTTTCTAAAACCCAGTAAACGTGTACCCAAGTGTGTGTGACAAGCTATGTCTTTCGATCTAACGGTTGAAAGATATTAGCTTGAATCTAAATCAAGTTTTCATATAACGGTGGATAGAGTTTTCTTTGTTCCTAAGGCAAAACCCTGATTTGAAAGGATATATATAGGAGACATCTAACTAGAGCAAAAATTAATCCCCACACGTCTGTGTGATACTAGTGCGCTCGCTAGAGTCGATCTCCATTAACCCTTTATTTTCTTCTATAAAATCGGGTTAACGACTTAAAGACTTCATTGGGATTGTGAAGCCATACCGATACTACTTTTATCGTAGTTGTGTGATCTGATCTTGCATCTTCTATCGTACGAGTACAATCGATTGATTGACTTGAGATCGTGAGAGTTTTCCTATATGCAAGATAAAGAAGTCACAAACATCTTCGTCTCACTGTTTGTGATTCCTCGATAATCCGCTTGTGTAGTCAGGAAGGATTGTAGAGAGGTGATTGATTAATCTAGGCTGTTCTTCGGGAATATAAGACCGGATTATCAACTGGTTCCTGTTCACCTTGTTTTCATATCTTAAGACGGAACAAAACCTAGGATTTATCTATGGGAGACAGATTTATACTTTTTATAGACTTTTTTGTGTGAGACAGATTCGTTTATTATCAAGTCTGTGATTTTGGGTTGCAGCAACTCTTAGTTGTGGGTGAGATCAGCTAAGGTAATCAAGCACGCAGTGTCCCGCTGGGATCAGCGGCGTAGGAGTATAACTATACCTTGTATCAGTGGGATATTGGTAAGGGTTCAACTATAGATCAGTCCCAAGTTAGTTTGCAGTAGGCTAGTGTCTGTAGCGGCTTAATACAATGTGTATTCAATCTGTACTAGGTCCCGGGGTTTTTTTGCATTTGCGTTTTCCTCGTTAACAAAATTTCTGGTGTCTGTGTTATTTCTTTTCCGCATTATATTTTATATAATTGAAATAATATAGGTAGTGCGTTCGTGATCATCAATTGGAAATCCAACCTTTGGTTGTTGATTGATATTTATTGATCCTTGGACATTGGTCTTTGGTACCGTCCAAGTTATTCGTTGTATTTGATAAAGACTCGCTATTGATTTTAGCTTGAGTAGAAATCAAATCAAGAGAGAGATATTAACTCCTTGAGATAGTTGTGTCTAGATTGAGTCTGACTGTCTAGTTGATTCTCTAGCAAAGTATTTCGGAGTTAGTCCATACATATTGCTAATCGAAATATTGGGTGGTGTTGTTAGACCCACGATTTTTCGTTACCGGTTTGAGAATTGTCGGACAAGACCAAAATTCCGGAACTTAAGTTTGCGTACCCGTTTGCAAACTTAGTTTGTTAATTTCTAAAATCTGTTAAGTATGATTTCATACTCATGGAAAAATATATTTATAAATTAAGGAATGCAATCTTTGCAAACCGTGGCTAGATGTTCATGAATTTATTCCCATGAATCAAATCCGATTTTGCTACAATTGTGTCTTGTATACTTATATGAGAATATAAGCAATTGAACAACTCTTTGAGTAACACATTTAGATTCATTTGATTATCATTTGATATAAGTGTTAGATGAATGTGGTTAATACAAAGTTTTCATATGTATAACTTCGATTAACAATTGTTGAGAAAACTCAAGATACACGTTTAGGTACGGTTACCCATATCTAAATGAAGGTATATTTCATTTGTGTTTAACAAGCTAAGACCATATAACGGTGGAAAGATATTGCTTTGGTTTTAAGCAAACATAGCTTGAATCTTAAATCAGATTTTCATCTAATGGTGAATATTGATTGCTTTGTTTCTAAGCTATCAAACCCTGATTTTAAAGACTATATAAGGGATAACTGTAGCAACTGGAAAACCTAATCCCCACACTTTTGTGTGATACTAGTTGCGACTAGAGTCGATTCTCCTTTAACCTAGGTTTTTCCTAAAACCATTATAGGTTAATGACTTGAAGACTTCATTGGGATTCTGAAGCCAGACCCACTATCTCATCTATAGTTGCGTATTTTGACCTTACTTGTTCTATCGTATTGAGTATTATCGTCTCTAAGATTTGCTCGCCCATAGGTAAGATATAAAAAGTAATCATAACGCTCTTCGTTTCATTCTTTGTGATTCTATAATAACTTCTTCTACTACCATATAATTAAGTTATTGTGAGGTGATTGATATTCCTAGGACGTTCTTCGAGAATATAAGACCGGATTATCAATTGGTTACTGTTCACCTTGATTTATCAAAAGACAGATTTATCTATCAATATAGACTTTCTGTGGGAGGCAGATTTGTTTATAAAGTGTTCGACTTTGGGTCGTAACAACTCATAGTTGTGGGTGAGATCAGCTAAGGGAATTAAGTGCGTAGAACCCTGTTGAAATTCAGAGACGTAAGGAATGTGACTATACCTTAATCAATGTGAGACTTGCTTATGGGTCAACTACATTCCAGTCTGAAGTTAACTTGTAGTGGGCTAGTGTCTGTAGCGGCTTAATACCGTGTGGTGTTCAAATCTGGACTATGCCCCGTGATTTTTCTACATTTGCAGTTTCGTCGTTAACAAAACTTCTGGTGTCTGTGTTATTTCTTTTCCGCTTTATATTTATTTATATAATTAAAATATTACAGGTTGTGCGTAGTTTAATCAATTGGTAAATTCGACCTTTGGTAGCTGATTGAAATTGATTGACACTTGAACATTGGTTTTTGGTACCGTTGAAGTTATTTCTCATATCAATTAGGCTCGGAGATCTCTATTTGTTCGATTGAAGTTTGTATTGAGAAATTGAGATATAAGACTTGGATATTTTTCCTTGATTGAGTCTGAATGTGTAGTTGATTATCTTGGAATTATATTGGAGTTAATCCATACAGATTGCCGAACAAAATATTGGGTGTGGTTGTTAGACCCCCGCTTTTTCAATTGGTATCAGAGCAGTCAAACAAGCTAAGTACTCTTAAGATTCTGTTTGTAGCAATCTTACTCTATGGACAGTTGTGCTATCTAAAACAACGCATCACCAGTTCAGAAATGTTATGACTTGGTTCAAAGCTTTGTTTCTCCTGAGAAATCTTTCACGTATTCTCAATTGTCTGAAACTGTGTATAACTGGGAAACACGCCTAGATGAACAGTTGGATGATCTATCAGATGAAAGTGATTCAGATGATGTACAAGATGTTGATGAGGAAGTCTCACAATATATCAAGGTTTTTGACCATCTCATAAAGAAAAAGAAGTAAATATCTTGCTTGACTGAGTTTCTGAATCCTCTTTGTCTAGAAAACAAGAAAATGTGGAAACTCTTTAAGGTCTACGATTGTGGATATAATCACTTACAATCACTTCTCAAATATCGTGAAGAATATGTGCGTTCAAAGAATTCTGAATGTGAAAGTCTTTGTCGAAATCTCTTTGTGTTGAAAGAGAACTTGCAAAATATGAAGCAAGATGTAGCTCTCAACAAAGTTGTTTTAATGACAGAAAAAACATTTTTCTCTGTCGAGAAAAATAATTGGAGGCCTGACCTAACTGCTGCTCATAACAAGGTCAAGCTGCTCGAAGAAAACTTGAAAAAGTTTAATGTTAGCTCAACAAAATTATCCACTATGCTAGGAGATTGTAAGAAACATCGTGATACACGAGGTTTTGTCTATGAAGGAATAGACGCTCCAAGCAAGTGTAAGATTGATTTTGTTTGTACTAATAGAAATTTCTAGCAGAAAAATTTCACAGATGGCAAAAGTGAAAAAATACCTGCAACAACAGAAGTTTAAATAACCAAGGGTAGTTAACCTCCAAAGACAACTCATATGAGAATAATTAATAGCATTCCTTTTAGTTGTTATTATTGCGGAAACAAAGGTCATCTTGAAAGGAGATGTCGTTTTCATTAATGGAATGAGAAACTTCATAACATTCTTGTCTAGATGTCTAATGAACGAATCAAACTTGTTTCTCATGTTACTGGTTTTAAATATCCAACCTTCAGACAAGGAAAGTGTTGTGATGAGTCAATTCTTTCCTGTAAGAATAACACAAATTAAGGGCCTGTTTGGTAGTGTTTTTCAAAACAGTTTTCAAAAATAGTTTTCTACTGTTTTTAAAACAGACCTTTTTTCATTGTTTTCATTTTCTAAAAGCTGTTTGGTATGGCTGTTTTCAAAAACATATTTTTCAAAACATATTTTTCAAAATTAGTTATATGTTAAAACTAATAATTCAAAAAGTAGTTATGAGCTTGCACAAATATTTTTACACATAACAACAATTTTACATATTTGTATAAGCTAAAGGTGTTGGTGGTGATGTCGGCGTTGATGATAAATCCACATTGTCCCTGCTATGTCATCTCTAACATTATTCATCAGCTCAATATTCGCTGCGCTTACATCAATGTCAATTGATGTGCTTTCTTGACCAGTACTTGAACTTTCTTCATCTTCCACTAGAAGATCTTCTGCCATGAACTGACTAAACAGTTCGTCATTCCTTGAATTTAAGCGAATGAAGTTGTGTAAAGTACAACATGCAACGGGAATGAGTCTTTGTCTGCGAAGTGGATAATTTGGCATGCATTTCAATATTGGAAACCTACTTTTCCACACTCCAAAACAACGTTCAATAACATTACGTAAAGAGGAGTGCCTATGATTGAATAATTCCATAGGACCCTTTGCTTGTCGACTTCTTCCCCTAAAATCACGCAAATGATACCGTTCTCCACGATAGGGTGTCAGAAACCCAGGCATGTTTGTGTAAGCGGAGTCAACAACATAGTACCTTCCTACATTCAAATTACCAGTTGCTAACTTCATCAATTCAACAGACAGTTGGAACATGAACATTTATCATCTTAAACACTATCTCAAGGTACAACAATTCAGATATTGCATGGACAGATTGATCTATTAAAGTATTAAATGTAAGCTAACAAGAATTAAAGTAATATGTATTCAATACCTTCTCTGGGCATTGGGAATTTGTTTTCTTCGTTCGATATGGCATCCATGAGTACTCTTGCATCATTGGCAGTTCCTTCCCATCCCGTATATACAAATGTGAACAACATATCAAACGAGCAAGCACACATAATGTTCTGCGTGATTTGAGCTTTTCTGCCTCGAAATGGAATTTGTTTAGAAGCAGGTACACAAGCACTAATATGAGTTCCATCAATAGCACCAACACAATCCTGTTTTGAATTATCAATTGTAAAGGCTAAGCTAAAGATGCTAAAACCAAGATGAATATCAACTGTAAAGAAACAAACATGCATATAAGATACATTAACAAGTAATATGGGAATGAGAGCCATACCACAAACCATGGATAGAATTTAGGATTTGTCATAATCTCTGGAGGTACCTCATCCATATTGGGAGGTTTAATTATGAGGCATCCAAGGCGACATAATGCTTTTAAAACCTTCTTAAAGTGCCTGTATACGGTCTCATTCGAATGTTGAAACATCTCTGCAACCACTCTATTGCGCATTGATTGACTAACAGTAGCCAAAAATATTCCAACCGCCTCTTCGACACTTACTGATCTATCATCTTGTAAGAAGTCATTGGTCCTTAAAGTTGAACATAACAGCATAAATGTAGAAGGATCCATTCTCATCAAGTTGTACATTCGTCTTGGATGTCCATTCAGTAACTCAAAAATAAACTCTCTCCCACTAAGCACTGATGTCATCATTGGTATCTTAATATAACGCTTATGCAACTCCTTAACCATAAGCAATTCCATAAACGAGTCTTCCGAGTCTGAGGATGAGTCACTTGATGAACTTGTATCCCTGGATTCCATTTTAATACTCTGGTAAAACACAAGAGTATTACTGCCTGATGCAAAAGATAAATGATTATAAGAAGAAAGGTCGACGCATCATGACCAAGCCTAAAAATACTAACAGGCAACAGATAAGTACTAATAAGAAGACAACTAAAACTATTAGTAATGCTAGTGTTATGATACAGAACTAGAAGACCGAGGAGGAAGCGTAGGAAGGCTTGAAAGATTTAGAGCATTAGCTACACCATTAATATGGAAACTCTATATTATAGACAATATCAATTCCAACATGCGGACCCTGGACGGTGTCAAACTCTATATTATAGACAATATCTATCATATAATCATAGTGAAACCCAATATCTCTTCGTAGAACCGAACTGAAGTTTTCAGGGATCTACATAACAACGAAATGTGATTTAATGATAAAAGTGGCAATGGAGGAATGCTACCTATTTCTTCTATCTCAATTTCTATAATCGCCACACACACTTCTAATGAAGTTTTTCTCTCAAATGCGGGTAAATAGCTAACACTAATGAGAGAACTGTGATGCTTCGAGTCTAACAGAACTAGTCCTTTTTATATAATGGAAATTGTATATCTATAGAAAGTTTACAGGGTACCGTACACGTATATTTCTTACAGATAATGATATTTTTCATTTTTCTATTGATCCTACACTGATTACAGAGAATGGCAAGGTATTTTCTATTGATCCTACACTTGTCCTGATGATGTGCAGTGGCGAATGACGAATGTTATATTCATAGATTTAAGCTGGAAACAATGGAAAAGTAAAGCTACATACCTAGACTTTTGATATGCCAGTTAACAACCAAATCTCTTCCAAATACTCCCTTTGGTACAGTGCCTACACAAATCAAATACATATTGTTATTACAAGCACAATGAATAACAATAAAAAATAAACTTTTACTGAATCAACATAAACCTATTACTAATTACTATCAAAAAAAGCAAATCACACAAAACCAAGCTCACATTAACATAAATATTGTGTCACAGTGTAACTTCAAGTT
Source organism: Papaver somniferum (assembly GCF_003573695.1). Taxonomy (NCBI): domain Eukaryota; kingdom Viridiplantae; phylum Streptophyta; class Magnoliopsida; order Ranunculales; family Papaveraceae; genus Papaver; species Papaver somniferum. The sequence continues at coordinate 199,960,553 of NC_039362.1, read as the reverse complement.
CTAAATCACAACACTCAACAACCCTTAACCGAGTTCAGTTTCTTAAAAAAAAAAAAACATATTACAAACTCTTAAGCCACATAATTCTCCTTGATTCTTTCATTTTCTTAAAAATTCTCCTATAGTCAGGGTTTCTGAACTTGTCAATGGCTTTGAGATATACATCATCTTCCACTCCTTCCATGTTGTCCAATATATCCATACAATCTTCAATAGATGATATCTCGGTGCTGGTACAAAGAGGAGATGTTACTTCCTTATCCTTCTTACGTTCAGCCTTCGCTTTTGTTACTTCAGCTTTAACTTTGAGATTTTCAGTCCATGCTACAAGTGCATCATCAAACCTTGATGATTTAGTCGCCTTTCGCTGAGGGAGATCAATAGGAAGTTCTAAAGCACGTCGCTGTATGTTTGACTGTGTGTGTGATGAAGGGTGACTCGTGTCTCCAGAGCTAGCGGGTTCTACATGTACCCCTTTGCCAAGGAATTCTGTTTCCAAGTCTCTTTCGGTGTCTGAGTCAGGAGGAGACCGTGTTGATGCATTAGACATGCTTCCAGATGCTGTTGTGCTATTAAATATCTCCCCAAGCATATAATAATTGTCTAACCCCTTTTTACGAAAGGATTTTGCACCAGGATATTTCTGCATTTGGGAATGTTACACATGCATTATACTCTTGAACTACATTATGTACCTATATTATGTACAAGTAAATATCTTAGTGTAAACATTTATGCGCATACCTTCAAGTAACGCTTCCAAGCATCATCACTTGCAGTGACACCGAAAGAGACTTGGAAACAGAAGAACTACCAAGTTTTAGTTAATAAACTAGTTGTTAATAAACTAAAATATGTAAATAAATAAAAGCAGAAGAACTACCAAGTACTAACCTCGATGAAATTTGTGTATTTAGGATCCCTATTAACCACCAAACGATGAACCTGTAAAGTGAAATCAGGCTCAAAATTCTAAACACAGTTATAATGAGAAAACTAAGTTGTGTTACATGTTCATGTAACTGACACCAAAATAAAAGCTGAGGCTCAAAATTGTAATAACTTGTGGGAAACTAAGTTCTATTCAACATGGCTCATATCTGAGGTTGGGAAGGGAACTAGGAAAGACCTTGTCTTCAACAAAAGAAACCCAACTACCGGTAAGTGTTAACACACCTTTTCCTTCTTTTACGAAAAGTAGAAACCAAGAAGCACCCCAACATATATTCCCTGTAAATACCAAACCTAACCAAATCACGTGGTAATTGTATCGTACTTATTGTTTAGATTCCGAAAATAGTAAACAACCAGGAGACATAGCATACTAGTAGATATGAATCATTGTACATTGTGCCATACTCCCATTCAGAATTAAACTCTTTGAGCTGAATCCACCTACTCATGGTGGATGTGTACCTTTTGAATTCAACTTTGTCTTTGAACCATGACAAACAATAGATAAACAGGTAAGCTGTTTATGCTTTTGGATAAGCATGGAAATTAATAGTAGTACTGATTCACGTTCCAGAAAGTATTACCAATTTAGATATATCTACCTACTATAGTCCTATACAAAGTGCACACAAATACACACTCTACAGTAGGGAGACATAAATGATGACATTATGATGATGATTCAGTGACGACTCATGTCAATCCCACTAGTCGATATCACACTCACTATCTGTATGTTTTTATTAAGAATCTCTACCTTTTTCCAGTATGTAAATTGTGGCCAACAACATATATATAGTGGAAGACTGAAAGAACCCTGAGCATGTAACATAGACTTTTATTTATGGAATATGACTAACAATATGTCTTACAGAATCATTTAATTCTAGATTAGGAGCATTGCAACTGCCCAGATATGAGCGATAGATTACCTCGTATTCAACCTTGTGCTTCTGAGATTCTTCAAGAGGAACGTAGTACTTTGCAAGACGAGTTTTCCCTTGTCTGTTTTGCAACAATATGAATCAAATCTGCAGTAACATACAAACAATTAAAAAGATGCAGGAATGGTGGTTTCTAATAACCGTATACCAAATCAATCAGTACATTTGTTTCAAATCATATACCCATTATTCCAAAAAGGGATTAGCTAATAACCGTAGAGAAATCGAAAAGAAAATCATACATGCAACCCAGAAATTGTAATAGATATTCATACCTAAAAATTGCTGCAAACCCTAGAACTTGATACCAAATCAATCAACCCATCTGCTTCAAATCAAACACCCGATTAGTCCAAAGGGAGATTCACTGATAGCCTAAAAGAAATCGAAACAAAATCATGAAAACAAAATCAACCCACCTCCTTTGGGAACTGCTCGTTTCTGAAGGAGAAGAAGGAAAAAATGAAAACGATGAAAACGATGAAATGTTGTTTTCGTTTTAGGTGTTTTCGAAAACAAAAAACGGGTAAAAAACGTTTTTAGAAAAACTGCTACCAAACACGTTTTCCCATCGTTTTCTGTTTTCCCTGTTTTTGAAAAGTGAAAACTGTTTTGAAAAACACTACCAAACAGGCCCTAAGGCTTTTTACAATTGTAAAAAGAATAATGTTATGAGGAAAAATGACTAAGTTGTTGATCCAAGAAATAAGAAAAGATTTCCAAACCATTCTTCCATAGCTGAATAAAGTGTTGGATCAAAAGTGTATACAATTCCTGAATATATTCTTATCAATAATCGTGTTTCGGAACTCAATACCAGTATAAATAGACTCAAGTGTAGCATTAAGAAGGCAAAGAAGGCAGAAGCTTCAGATATCTCTTGTCCTCCTTTATTGTTTCTCTTAAGACTAACTCTGTTGATTTCCCTGATGATATTCAAGAAAGGAAAGGGGAGAATGTCAATACCCTTGATGAGCAATACCCTTTACGGATCATTATATAAGGGGGAGTGGTTTTCATTGTGAGTGAAGTATTGACTAAGGGGGAGTGATACAAATAAACATAGTATTATTGTCAAAGTTGTGATACAATTGAACTTTGATGTTATGTAATAATACTATGACACTGTATATCAATAATTGTGAACATTCCTTTTCTTATTGTTATGGCTACGGATCTTCAACAACAATGATGATGAGTTGAACACGTTCAAGGAATATTGAATAACCAAGGAAATCAAGCATGTTGGATGAGAAGCTACAAAGTTTACTTATTTTGTAATCCATATGTATTGATAGTTTTGTCACTAAAATTGACAAAGGGGGAGATGGTGGCTCTCTAAAAGAGTCACAGAAATGATACCTGCAAGTGCACAGGGTCAGTTGCAGTGAGTGTGCAAGCAGGGTTTGTCCACAGGGACAAGGTGGGAATATATTTGCTATTTTTGGTTTCTTGCTTCTTTTGCTAACTTGTTCTTAGGGGCAGTGAACAGTGAGGTTGTGTGGTGTTATTAACACCACAGTGGACAATTGATGGGCTGTAGAGACAGCAATGGAACAAGAGAAAAAATTGAAGGAAAACAGAAAAATAAAAGTGGACAGTGAAGGTGGATGAGTGAAGATGTTATGGATGGAATAGGTGAGAACTAGGGGTTTGAATTCACCCTAGCTTAAGCTATGCATTCTCCTATAGACATGTTAAGCTCAACTATGTTCTATTATTTCCAAAGCACTAATTGTCTTTCTAAGGTACAACTAGTCAAAAGATTTATGAATTCAGCTTCAGTTGCAGCTTATCAACAGCTCATGAACCTAACTACAAAGTATACTTGGCATACATTGTGAGAGTGATCTGTCACTAAACTAAGTTCATTCAAACTTGCTTAACATTCAGGAATACTACACAACAGGGCTAGGGCTTCGTCAAGTTTTAAACATGAAATTAAACTAACTAACATGTGAGAAACAAAAATTGAAAGATGGAATTAAACAGCAAAGAACAAACACGAACAGAAATTGAAGAACCCTAAATATTAAATTGAAAATTAAAACTAAAATTAAACAGTGATTAACCCAAATTTGGGGGTATCTCGGCTAACCAAGAACACCCTTTTACATTCCCTGCAACTTGCCTTTTATAGCTTTTCAAAAAGCCCTAATTTTGTGAAACCCTAAAATTCGAAAACCTAAATTTTTAATTGAAAAACATTCCTTACTGTTCTCGCGATTTTGATGTCGACCCATGCTTTATCTTCTCTTCCTCCTGCTCCTGCTACGTTTCTAGCTTCATAGCCATCAACCTAGTTCGTCACTTTCACACGCCAACAGTGAGAAGAGGGGCGTGAAATCGACGAACTCGACTGATAGCTAGTAGGGGAGGTCAGTGGTGATGATGGGTTTTAGTTGTTAGGGTTGTAGGGTGGCTGTGGTGGCTGGTAGGGGCGGAGAAGGTGGTGGCAGGGAGTAGGTGGATCTTTTGCAGAGGGATGGGGGAGAAGATGGAGAAGAAGGTGGTCGATGGAAAATTGGGTAAGGTCTGTTTGGCTGACGGGTATAGGTGTTAGGTGCTCGGGTGTTGGGCGGTTGTAGCAAATTGGATGAACAGCGAGGATGAGCCGTGGGATGTGGAGATGATGGATCGATCTAACGACGAGATGGAAGGAAGCGAGGAGCGACCGTTGGATGCGGAAGTACAACGAAACTGACGGCTCAAGATGGAGTTAGGTGCTATAGTGTTTTTCAGGATCTTCAGATTTTGATGCACTATGATGAAGCGACCGTACGATGCTGAGATGATCCAATCCGACGGCTGAATATGAAGGCGGGTATGGATATTGGAAATGGGTTTGGGTGAGGGTTTTGGGCCTTGGGTATGCCAATCCCATATCTTCTTTAAGAACAATTCTTCCTCTTCAAGCCCATTTCTGGTCTTGCGCACAACATTCTTCGCGGCTTCCTTGTGTGATTCCTCTTGGCTTCCACCACTTTTCTACTCTTTTTGCTCCGCTATTCATCCAAACTTTATTTATTACCTAAAAATGCAAAATTAGTTAATAAAAATATTTATTCTTGAAGACAAAGAAAATACAGAATATGGGATAAAATGTAGAATTAATGCACAAAAGATGAGTTAAATGCCAACAAAAAGATATAGAAATATGCACTTTTTAGGACTCATCAAATACCCCCAAACCTGAATTTTACTTGTCCTCAAGTAAAACAAAACTAAGGAAATCCTACCTATACCACTGTCGCTGGTCTCTCGAATGCATTTAGCGTATGCACTAATCCTTTTAAACCACTAAGTGTCCCTAGTGGACGAGTTAAGTCTCGTGAAGGTTTGCTTAGAACGTACCTACAAAGTTCTAGGTCAAAATATAAGCTCATATTACATCAAATGTGACATGTGCAAGACAGTTTAAGCTCACAGCAAAATGGAGATGTCAATCTAGCTATCAAAGGCACAATCCTAGCACTGATAACAAAAAAAGACATGTGATAAGAGTGTAAAGTGTATCTACACATGTGTAAAGAAAGATCTGAAGTTATGACTACTAATCACCAAGAGATAGTTTCTCAGGCTAAGAACCAAGGTCGAAATCTAGCTAGTTGTCCGGACTTTACGAGAATTGTGAATGAGTTGGAGGTATTTCACAATTACTCGCGTTGTACATCAATGGCATACACCCTCCTTGCTTATTACAATGAAACAACAAAATGACTATTTACATGACTCTTATTTACATTGACTACTCTCTTTTATTTTTGGAACAAGAGAGGATGGAATTGAAAAATACTTGATTTTTTTTTTTTATTTTTTTTGAATAAGGAAACATTTTTGATACATATACAAAAGGAAACAAAATATTACATGACACTTTGCAAGAGGTAGCCCTTTTTGATGCACCCAGTTAAATTCGATGGTTGTTTTTCTTAATGTAACCTCCACCTTCTATACCAACCAACCAAAGAACAAGCTAGTCAAGTTTCATTCAGTATTCTAAAGTGATTGGCAATCGTGACTTCCTATCAAACACCTTGAAGATCGAGGCTATACATGTATTGGTAGATCGTGCGCGTGCAAATTTCTTATCACTATGTGAATTGTGCTAGAATCAGGGTGCCTAAATATCTAGACTAAGACTCCTAATAATTACATATTTGCACAAGAGTCAACATTTCAAGGTAAATGAGCTCCATTTTTATGATTTTTCTATTTTTTATTTTTTTTCAATTTTTCAATTTTTTTTTTTCAAAAAGAAGGAGTTCTTGTTTTCAATTATGGCATATTATCAAAGTATCTACTTTTCACCCCCAAACCTAAACTAAACATTGCCCTCAATGTTTCAAAATATGAACAAAATTATAATACAACATATGAAGAGGATCATGTTGAGTAGAGAAAAAGGAAAGAGAATACCCGATTTCGGCGAAAGCAATATTAGAACTCCGTTATTCAAGGCAAGAATCCAACATATGTCAGCCGAGATCATATTGGATTAGCAAAATATGTACAAAAGGAACAAAAAGGTTTTAAGAAATTTTATATACTGGATTATATACAAAAATTCACCATACACTAACAATCTAAAGAGTTGAGGATCAACCCAAAAGACAAAGTGTAGAGGTTTCAACAGCTTCACACAAATATAACAGGAAAGAAACGCAAGTGAAACTGTGAAACAAAATGAGCTACCCCCAAACCTGGATTTTTCAACGGATAAACTTTTGGAAACAAAATCTCGCAGTTTTGGGGGTTCATCATGTATAAGATCCAACTCAAAGTAAACTGTGCTAGGGACGGGCAAACATGCTAATTCCAACTGTGGCTCCTCAAAGATATTATACTTAGATGCAAAATAGTCCAAAAGGACTTGGGAAGCACACAGTTCCAAACCTAGATTAGGGACTCTCAGAAAAGTCGGTTTGACAATATGGGTACAAACTAAATCTAGGTTGGGTGAAAGGCCATCAGATTGTGACTTATGTAGGACGATAGGCACATCATTATTAATCACATCAACATCTCCTAAGTCTTCTACACGTGTCACAACATGCTCACAATCATCAAACAAATTGGCAAGATCACAATCAGAGTCATCAACATCATCAGAAGAATTATTCTCATGCATCGGCAAATCAGTGGAAACATCACAACGTGACCCAGGTAGAGAATCAGACACAACAATTATATTTTCATGCATATTAGTGTCAACAGAAGATTCTATATTACCTAAGTCATCTTCATAGGACAGATGCACATGCTCAAAATCAGTATCAACATCACATGTATATGGAGTACTAGAAGAAACATCATTCATGAAGGTCGAGGCAGAGAAGCCTAATGTATTTGAACCCAAAGGTTCCATAACATTTTCAGTATAGACATGTTCTTCTAACATAACATCATAATCATCATCATCATCATGATAGGGATTTTGCAATCTAGGATAATTTTCAATCCTAAGGTCGGAGCTATCACAAGAATAAGACTCTAACTCATGGGGGTGACTCATACCATGTGGTGTTGTCCCTGTTTCCCTAACAGATTCCCATTGATGGGTTTTCTCTGCAATCTCAGCTAAAAATTTCCATGCATCATCCACAGATTTATCAAGAAATTTACCATTACACATAGACTCAACCATGGTTCGAGATTTAAAGTCTAGTCCCTCATAGAGGATGACGACAAGTCTCCACTTCTCAAATCCATGGTGCGGACATTTGCTCAACAAATCATTAAAACGTTCAAAAAAGTGAAAAACAGTTTCCTCATCCAATTGGACAAAACAATTGATACTTTGACGAATAGCGATGGTCCTATGATGTGGAAAGAATTTTTTGAAAAATAGATCTGTGAGTTGGTCCCAAGTGTTGATTGATTGTGGTCTCAAACCGTAAAACCATGTTTTGGCCCTTTCCTTTAGAGAAAATGTAAACAAACGCAATTTCAGAGAGTCTTCGGACATATGATCAGGTTGCATAGTTCGACAAATTTGTTCAAACTCTCTTACATGAGTACAGGGGTTCTCAGAATCGAACCCTCGAAATATAGGAAGTATTTGTATCATGCTTGCATTTATTTTAAAAGGGTTATTGGTTTGAGGTAATACAATACATGATAATGGAATTTTTATTGTCGGATACATGTATTCATGGAGAGCACGAGGTTGGCCCATATTGAAAAGACACAAAGCCCACTATTTGGTTTTAATGGGTTTGGATTTTTGGGAAAAATATTTGGTTTTAATGGGTTTGGATTTTTGGGAAAATTTTGGTTTTGATGGGAATGAAAAACATTTGGTTTTTATGGGTTTTGAAAACTTTGGTTCTTATTGGGATAAGCCCACTGTTTTGGTTGTGCTTTGGTGAGGCAATGGGTTTTGGGAACTGTTGTGAAACAGAGCCCAACTTTCGGCCTAGAGTTTGGGTACACGTCCCACTAACGACTTCAGCAAGCTCAGAAACTAACGAAGCCCACCTGAGTTGGTAGGTTCAGTTAAACTTGTTTAGGTTGTTTGTTGGGTTTTTTGAAACCCAAAATTTTGATAGGGACAATCCCACAGTTAAGCTCAAATACAAACCCAAAAGTTAACTTAAATTACAAGCCCAACAAAAAAAAATGGAAAAAATTATTACAAGCCCACAAATTAAAAATGGAAGCCCACAGGTTGGGTTCTCTTAATGGGTTTAGGCTTACTTGCTTAAGCACAGCCCAGCTGCTCTGTTTTTAGTTGCACAGCCCAGTTGGGCCTTGTTCTTTTCCTTAGATTGTGTAGCCCAGTTGTGTTTTGGTCTAGCTACAGCAGCAGCAGACAACAACACCAGATCAACTCAGCAACAGCAACCCAGCAGCTCCAGCAAGGGCAGCTGCAACAACAGCAGAGGCAACAGCTTCAGCAACAGCAGCTGCACCAGGGTCAGGCAGCTTCTCCTAGCACCAGCTCCAACAGCACCTGCAAGCAAGAGAAACAGCACCAGTTCAGTGCAGCAACAATGCCTAACAGTAACAGCCCAACAGGAGTTTCAGCAAGCAGCAAGGCAATGCACCTGTTGGTTTCAGAAGAGAAGAATCAGCAAGCAAGAGAAAAAGCAAAGAAAGAAAAAACAATTTCGCCGCTACCGAGTCCCCGGCAGCGGCGCCAAAAACTTGGTGGCTCTCTAAAAGATTCACAGAAATGATACCTGCAAGTGCACAGGGTCAGTTGCAGTGAGTGTGCAAGCAGGGTTTGTCCACAGGGACAAGGTGGGCATATATTTGCTATTTTTGGTTTCTTGCTTATTTTGCTAACTTGTTTTTAGGGGCAGTGAACAGTGAGGTTGTGTGGTGTTATTAACACCACAGTGGACAATTGATGGGCTGTAGAGACAGCAATGGAACAAGAGAAAAAATTGAAGGAAAACAGAAAAATAAAAGTGGACAGTGAAGGTGGATGAGTGAAGATGTTATGGATGGAATAGGTGAGAACTAGGGGTTTGAATTCACCCTAGCTTAAGCTATGCATTCTCCTATAGACATGTTAAGCTCAACTATGTTCTATTATTTCCAAAGCACTAATTGTCTTTCTAAGGTACAACTAGTCAAAAGATTTATGAATTCAGCTTCAGTTGCAGCTTATCAACAGCTCATGAACCTAACTACAAAGTATACTTGGCATACATTGTGAGAGTGATCTGTCACTAAACTAAGTTCATTCAAACTTGCTTAACATTCAGGAATATTACACAACAGGGCTAGGGCTTCGTCAAGTTTTAAACAGGAAATTAAACTAACTAACATGTGAGAAACAAAAATTGAAAGATGGAATTAAACAGCAAAGAACAAACATGAACCCTGAATATTAAATTGAAAATTAAAACTAAAATTAAACAGTGATTAACCCAAATCTGGGGGTATCTCGGCTAACCAAGAACACCCTTTTACATTCCCTGCAACTTGCCTTTTATAGCTTTTCAAAAAGCCCTAATTTTGTGAAACCCTAAAATTCGAAAACCTAAATTTTTAATTGAAAAAAATTCCTTACTGTTCTCGCGATTTTGATGTCGACCCATGCTTTATCTTCTCTTCCTCCTGCTCCTGCTACGTTTCTAGCTTCATAGCCATCAACCTAGTTCGTCACTTTCACACGCCAACAGTGAGAAGAGGGGCGTGAAATCGACGAACTCGACTGATAGCTAGTAGGGGAGGTCAGTGGTGATGATGGGTTTTAGTTGTTAGCGTTGTAGGGTGGCTGTGGTGGCTGGTAGGGGCGGAGAAGGTGGTGGCAGGGAGTAGGTGGATCTTTTGCAGAGGGATGGGGGAGAAGATGGAGAAGAAGGTGGTCGATGGAAAATTGGGTAAGGTCTGTTTGGCTGACGGGTATAGGTGTTAGGTGCTCGGGTGTTGGGCGGTTGTAGCAAATTGGATGAACAGCGAGGATGAGCCGTGGGATGTGGAGATGATGGATCGATCTAACGACGAGATGGAAGGAAGCGAGGAGCGACCGTTGGATGCGGAAGTACAACGAAACTGACGGCTCAAGATGGAGTTAGGTGCTATAGTGTTTTTCAGGATCTTCAGATTTTGATGCACTATGATGAAGCGACCGTACGATGCTGAGATGATCCAATCCAACGGCTGAATATGAAGGCGGGTATGGATATTGGAAATGGGTTTGGGTGAGGGTTTTGGTCCTTGGGTATGCCAAGCCCATATCTTCTTTAAGTACAATTCTTCCTCTTCAAGCCCATTTCTAGCCTTTTGTTCTTGCGCACAACATTCTTCGCGGCTTCCTTGTGTGATTCCTCTTGGCTTCCACCACTTTTCTACTCTTTTTGCTCCGTTATTCATCCAAACTTTATTTATTACCTAAAAATGCAAAATTAGTTAATAAAAATATTTATTCTTGAAAACAAAGAAAATACAGAATATGGGATAAAATGTAGAATTAATGCACAAAAGATGAGTTAAATGCCAACAAAAAGATATAGAAATATGCACTTTTTAGGACTCATCAGGAGATTGTTAGAGCACTGCTCGGTCAAACTCGCAAGCGTTTCTATCTCAATCTTGTTTGGCAAGTTTAGGTGATCAAAACTATAAGTCTTCATTTCTAGTCTACTTATAGTTATGTCTCGAATTAGGATGGAATGTGTAGTTGACTTTTAGACTTCATTGTGTACATCGATTGAAGAAGAAGATCTACTAAGGAGAGCTTGGAGGAACTTCACCAACAAAAGGTATCTGGAGACTAAAACATCTATCACTCAGAAGTCTATTATATTCTATCTCCTAATAAGACTAAGGCGTATAGCTATATAAACTTTTACATTATACACGTTTGATATTTCGAGCCGAGTTTATCCCGCTTATCTATTTCTCGAAATATGTGTTGGAAGCTTTTTGGTTTAGCTACATTCATCATAATTCTTGACGAGTTTCGTTAGAAATAATTTATTTGTTGGAAACTAAATAATAAGTCAAAAGATGATCATGTGAAAATTGCCTTGAAACACCTTTCATGATTTGTGTGAGACATTCACTTGATGTCGACTCTGACTGTTTCATATTGATCATTCGATCACTTGAAAATTACTTATAAGCTAATGGTATGTGTGAGACAGCCATTGTCGTCTTCTAAGGATGTTTCAATGATTCAAATGCGAGTTTAGAACAATTAACCATTGTCTGGTATATCACAGTATACAAACTGTTGTGGTATGATTCAGGTCGGGAAACCAAGTTTGCATACCAGTATGGGAATGGTTTTAACTATGAAAGTTCGAGAACCAAGTTTGCATACCAGTATGCGAACAATTCTACCTGAATTAGGTCCGGGACGACAGCAAAATTTCACATATGACAAAAGTGAAAAAAATACCTTCAGCAGCAGCAGTTTCAAAAACCAAAGGTAGTCAACCTCCAAAGACAACTCATATGAGAACAATTAATAACATTCCTTTTAGTTGTTATTATTGCGGAAACAAAGGTCATCTTGAAAGGAGATGTCGTTTCCGTTTACGAAATGAGAAACTTCATAACATTCTTGTCTAGATGTCTAAGGAAGTAATCAAACTTGTTTCTCATATTTCTGGTTTTAAATGTCCAACCTTCAGACAAGGAAAGTGTTATGATGACCCAATTCTTTCCTGTAAGAGTAACACAAAGGCTTTTTACAATTGTAAAAAGAATAATTTTATGAGGATAAATGACTACTTTGTTGATCCAAGAAATAAGAAAACATTTTCAAACTCTTCTTCCATGGCTGAATAAAGTGTTGGATCAAAAGTACTTATAGTTCCTTAATATATTCTTATCAATAATTGTGTTTCGGAACTCAAGACCAGTATAAATAGACTCAAGTGTAGTATTAAGAAGGCAAGGAAGGCAACAGCTTCAGGTATCTCTTGTCCTTCTTTATTTTTTTTCTTAAGACTAACTCTATTGACTTCCCTGATGATATTTAAGAAAGAAAGGAGCGAATGTCAATATCCTTGATGAGCAATATGCTCGTTAAATTACCACTTGACTGCATACAATTGTACGTCCTCTTTGAGACCGTGTGAGGATGCACATAACTCTCAAGAAGATACCTTCTTCTTGACAAAGTGTTATTTGTTATATCTGTTTTCTTTTGATTTAAAAAGTAAAATAATGATCATCTTACTGTTGAGATCTGCTCCAGTTAATTATTACACGGTGTAATATAAATGATCGATAACTCTTAAGAAAATTCTCTTTGTTGTTCACTTTGAAAAAACTTCGTTTTTTTCTCTTCCTATAAGACATTTGACTTGTTGTTTTTCAACAAATGTCTTGTTCTCTAAATCCCATTAGGATAAGACACTCTGTCATATGTTTAGAACTCGTTTTTGATATTTTGTCAAAATGTGCTTCTAAATTAGACACCATGGGTTCTTTGGTTCTGAATTTTAGTTCATAATAACGAACGTATGTGCACCTGATCCATGACCGAACGTAAACGTGTAACCCTAGGGTTACCCTATGAAAACACATATAAATATATCAAGGATTATTTTTCTTCTGATATATGATCGTTCTGTAACATCAAGAATTCTCTTGTAATATCATGGAGTGCACAATGGATGGACGCATATAGGAAGAAAAAGTTGAAGTGGGCAAAGTTTTTGAGTTTCATAGGAACCCCCTCTTCATAACCTGCTATCATGCAGTTGATCATGAAAACTGTTAGAGCACTGTTCGGTCAAACTCGCAAGCGTTGCTATCTCAAGCTTTTTGTCAAGTTTAGTTGCCAAAACTATAAGTCTTGATTTCTAGTCTACTTATAGATAGGTCTCGAATTATGATAGAAAGTGTAGTTGAGCATTAGACTTCACGTCGTTCATCAATTGAAGACGAAGTACTACTAAGGGGGGCTTTTGAAACTTCATCAACAAAAGGTATGTGTAGACTTGAACTCATAAATCACTCAAAAGTCTATCTACTCTATCTCTTATTTGAGACAAAATTCATATAGCTATATAGACTTCAATTATACACATTTGATATTTCGAGCTGAGTTTAACTCGCTTACATATTTCTCGAAATATGTGTTGGTAAGCTTTCGCTTCAACCAAGTTCATCTTATATCCTTGACGAAAGTCAAAAGATGATTATGTGAAGATCGCCTTGTAACATCTTACATGATTTGTGTGAAACAGTCATTTGATGTAAACTTAGAATGTTTCGTATTGATCATTCAATCACTTGAAAAATGCTTCGATGCTAATAGTTTGTGTGACACAACTATTATCGTCTTCTAAGAATGTTTTAATGATTGAAATGGGAGTTTAGAACACTTAACATAATTGGATTATAAACACAGTATGCGTACTTGCATATGTGTTGATCCAAAGCCGGAATGTAGTATGCATACCCGTATGAGTACTGGCGAGGTCAGGTAAATTCCGGGAGATAGAGTATGCGTACCTCCACGCGTACTGGCAAAGTCAGTTGAAGTCCGTTTACTATAGTATACATACATGTACGTGGACTGGATTTAACTGAAGCTTGGAAGTATACAACAGTATGTACCCGTTTGCATATTGGAGAACACAGTCCAAGTCCGTCTACTTAGGTATGCGTACCCGTTTGCATATTTGAGTATGCTATGTTCTAAAATCGGTTTGTTCATAAACTAATACATTTATATAATAAGGAATGCAATCTTTTGCAAACCGTGGATATAACTTTCATGAATTGATTCGAGTGAATCAAAATCGATTTTGCTTCAAGTGTGTCTTGTATACTTCTATGAGAATATAAACAATTCAACAACTCTAGAACTAGTTTCATTCGAGTAATTTGAACTAGTTATGGTTAAGATGAATAAAGTTGATATGAAAGTTTTCATATGGCTAACTTCGGTTAACTATTTTTGAGCCAACAAAGGTGTACACGTTTAGGTACGGTTACTCATATCTAAATGAAGTCACTTTTCATTTGTGTGTAACAAGCTAAATTCGATCTAAAGGTTGAAAGATATTAGCTTGAGTTTAATCAGATTTTCATCTAACAATGAATATTCAATTTTTTGTTACCAAGGTAACATTGATTGCAAACCTTGATTTGAAGACTATATAAGGGAGAACTCTAGCAACTGGGAAACCTAATCCACACACCTCATGTGTGACACTAGTTGCGACTAAAGTCGATTCTCCTTTAACCTTAGGTTTTTCCAAAACCCTGTAGGTTAACGAATTGAAGACTTCATTGGGATTGTGAAGCCAGACCCAACTATTTTCTATGTAGTTGCGTGTTCTGATCTTGTTGTTTCCTATCGTGATTGAGTACTATCTTCTCTAAGATTTGCTCGAGATTTAATCTCCGATAGGCAAGATAAAAAGTAGTCACAAACTTCTTCGTCTCATCGTTTGTGATTTCACAATATCTTATTTCGCTTCCATACGATTAAGATTATTGTGAGGTGATTGATATTTCTAGGTTGTTCTTCGGGAATATAAGTCTGGTATATCAATTGGTTCCTGTTCACCTTGATTTATAAAAAGATGGAAGAAAACTCATAGGTATATATGTATGAGACATATTTATATATTCAATAAAAAAAATTGTGTGAGACCGATTGGTTTATCAAGTCTTCGACTTTGGGTCATAGCAACTCTTAGTTATGGGTGAGATCAACTAAGGGAATCAAGTGCGCAGAATCTGGCGTGGTTCTAGAGGCGTAAGGAACGTGACTATACCTTGATCAGTGTGAGATTGGTTAGGGTTCAACTACATTCCAGTACGAAGTTAACTTGGAGTAGGCTAGTGTCTATAGCGGATTAATACAGTGTGGTGTTCAAATCTGGACTAGGTCCTGGGGTTTTCTGAATTTGCAGTTTCCTCGTTAAGAAAATTTTCGGTGTCTGTGTTATTTTTTTTCCGCATTATATTTTCTATATAATTGAAATATCACAGGTTGTGCGTAAGTTAATCGATTGTGAATCCAACCTATGGTTGTGGATTAAATTGACTGACATTTGGATATTTGTTTTTGATACCGTCCAAGTTATTTCTTATATTCAATCGGGCTCGCAAATTCCTATTTATTTTATTACAGATTGAATTGAGGAATAGAGATATAACTCTTTGATATACTTTTCTTAAGATTGAGTCTGACTGTCTAGTTGATTCTCTTGAAAGTATATTGGAGTTAATCGATACATATTGCTAAGAGAAATATTGGGTGTGGTTGTTAGACCCCCGCTTTTTTATGATCAATCTTCCAGTCCAGATATCGTCTCAATTGGTTGGAAATTTTCTTCGAGATTTTAGGGTTTTACGTGACCATCTTGAAATTATAACAAAGAATCTTGAATTTCTGAAAACTTAACCGAAGAAAGCAATCGATGAACTTGTATTTGTTCGATCTCTAGTTGCCGATTATGTCTAAGTCTGTTCAGTCTTGTTTTTAGTTTTTGATTGTTTTTATTTTGTCTAGGAATCTTCTTATGAGAATTTATTCTTGTGTTTTAAGAAGTATAACTAGGGTTTGGAATAGCAAATATTGTGATTACACATAGCTATTGCCAATGATTTTCATCTTGCAATGTTTTAGATTTATTTATTTAAATTCAAAGTTATCTGGAAGATGATTTTGCAGTATTAATCTTTATTGTTTTTATATATTGCAAAAGTATTATGGGATATGTGTGTTTACGTCTGTGAACTATGATTATCTCATATATGTCAAAAGTTAAGTCTATTATGTCTTTATGCGAATATTGATAAAAAATAGAATGTACTTTTGAATATTCCGCAATATTGATCTTTCCCTGACCCACTTCTATGTGAAAGTACTGTATGAATCCGTAAGTTTTCTTATGTTGAGCATTTGCGATTAAATTAATCATTAAGGTCTTCTTGTGGTTGATTTATTCGAGTTTTCTGGATACATATTCATGTTTCATGTGATTTGTGAAAAAGCGGGGGTCTAACAACACCACCCAAAATTTCTATTAGCAATCTGTATGGACTAACTCCGAAATACTTTGCTAGAGAATCAACTAGACAGTCAGACTCAATCAAGATAAAAAGTATCTCAAAGAGTTATTATCACAATCTCTCGATTTGATCTTTACTCAAGCAAATAGAAATCTGCGAGTCTTTATCAAAGAGAGATAACTTGGACGGTACCAAAGACCAATATCCAAGGATCAATCAATATCAATAAACAACCAAAGGTTGGATTTCCAATTTATGATCACGAACGCACAACCTGTATTATTTCAATTATATAATATAATGCAGAAAAGAAATAACACAGACACCAGAAATTTTGTTAACGAGGAAACCACAACCGCAGAAAAACCCCGGGACCTAGTCCAGATTGAATACACATTGTATTAAGCCGCTACAGACACTAGCCTACTCCAAGCTAACTTCAGACTGATCTATAGTTGAACCCCTACCAATCTCTCACTGATACAAGGTACAGTTGTACTCCTACGCCTCTGATCCCAGCAGGATACTGCGCACTTGATTCCCTTAGATGATCTCACCCATAATCAAGTGTTGCTGTAACCCAAAATCACAGACTTGATAATACACAGATCTGTCTCACACAGAAAAGTCTATCAAAGGATAAATTTGTCTCCCACAGATAAACCCTAGGTTTTGTTCCGTCTTAAGATATAAAATCAAGGTGAACAGGAACCAATTGATAATCCGGTCTTATATTCCCGAAGAACAACCTAGATTAATCAATCACCTCTCTACAATCCTTCCTGACTACACAAGCGGATTGTCGAGGAATCACAAACAGTGAGACGAAGATGTTTGTGACTTCTTTATCTTGCCTATCGGAGAACTCTCATGATCTCAAGCCAATCAATCGATTGTACCCGTACGATAGAAGATGCAAGATCAGATCACACAACTACGATAAAGTAGTATCGGTCTGGCTTCACAATCCCAATGAAGTATTTAAGTCGTTAACCTGATTTTAGACAAGAGGTTAATGGAGATCGACTCTAGCGAGCGCACTAGTAGCACACAGACGTGTGGGGATTAGGTTTGCTCAATGCTAGATGTCTCCTTTATATATCCTTCAAATCAGGGTTTTGCCTTGCAATCCTTATTCACCGTTAGATGAAAACCTGATTTAGATTCAAGCTAATATTTCTCAACCGTTAGATCGAAAACTTAGCTTGTCACACACACTTGGGTAAACGTTTACTGGTTTCGTGAAAACCATGCCCAAACGTGTACGTGTATGTTGGTTCAACATAGTAACCCAAAAGGTCAACCATATGAGCATTTCATATTAACCTTGTTCTTCTTCACCATAACTAGTTCAATTGACTCAAATGAACTAGTTAAAGAGTTGTTCAATTGTTATGAGATCTTATGTTACTACACAAGACACAATTGAAACAAAGATGATTCGATTCGATTGAATCGGCTCATGAACTTTAAAGCCACGGTTTGCATAAAGCATTCCTTAGTAATTTAAGTTTCATGTTCAGAGCACATCTTTAGATCATAACCACTTAAGCTCACAAAAAAGTTCGCGGACTTAAGTTAATCGGTTGAGTTTTCCAAATTCAGCATAAATTCTTGGAAAGAGAACTTCCGCCAATTCGCGGACTGGGTTCGCGGACTAAGAACATAAACGAGTTTCGAAAAATCCAGCAGAAATTCTCGGTCGAGAACTTCCGACAGTTCGAGGACTGAGTCTGCGGACTGGGTTCGCGGACTTGGTAAGCCAATTCCACAATCCTCATGATTTCTCTTGATCAACAAAGTTCGAAAACTTCGGTTCAAGGAATGCATGGTTATGTAATCTATACTCTCATTTCAATCATTGAGACATTATCAGAGGACGCTATGTAGCCATTATTCACAGACCGATTCACATTAGAGCAATTCTCAAAGTGATTGAAACTTTCATGACTTTCATCACTAGGTGAAGATAAACTTGATCAAAGCGAAACGCTTTACCAACACACAATTTCGAGATAAAAGATAAGCAATGAATGCTCAGCTCGAAATGTCAAGTGTGTATGATCTAGTCTATACAACATACGACTTTTGTCTCATAAGAAGTAGGAGATAGAATAGATAGACTTTTGAGTGATAGATAAGTTCAAGTCTCCACATACCTTTTTGTTGATGAAGTTCCACAGTTTCTTGTATAGATCTTCGTCGTTGTATGATGAATCGCCATGAAGTCCTTGAGCTTAACTACACTTTTCCTATCCTAGTCCGAGACTTAGCTATGTAGGCTAAAAATCAAGACTCACAGTTTTGATCACTAACATTGACAAACATGCTTGAGATAGCAACGCATGCGAGGTTGACCAATCTATGCTCTAACAATCTCCCCCTTTGTCAATTCTAGTGACAAAACTATTAATACATTTGGAATACAAAAAAGATAAACTTTAGTGGCTCCTATTCCATAGTCTAATCTTCAACGTTCCCTAAAATCTTCGTCCTTCCAAGTACTCCAATGATCCCAAAGGTTGTAAGTTTAGCATCACCGTCGTTGAAGATCCGTAGCTATAACAATGAGAGAAATCGAGATTCTCGATCATTATTATACAGTTTCATAGTACTATTATGTAACATCAAAGTCCAATTGTATCACGACTTTAACAATAATACTATGGTGATATGTATCACTCCCCCTTAGTCAATACTCCATCTTGATCATGGAAACCACTCCCCCTTACACAATGATCCGAAAACCATATGTATTTTTAGTGTGAACTACAATATTTCTCCCCCTTTTTGTCAATAAAATTGGCAAAGGTACAAGAACGAGATCACAATGAAATTTCCACAAGAGACATTTCATAGACTAAAAGAAAAAATACATACCAACTTAATTTAGATGCAATCATAAAGCCGAAGCTAAATGCATTCATCAAGGAGTTTTAAGATACAAGTAATCCCTATAAAATTCCACAGCCGCACTCCCCGCAAGATATTACTATTAAGCACAAGTTCAAAAGAACTGTCCCCCATTTGATGTCATTCCCGAAAGAACAACAAGAGCGACCTTAATTTCGAAATAAAATAAGGATTTTTTATTGGATACCAAAAACCATGAGAATGATTTTCTATATCCAAAATTCAACCAAATTAACCATAAGTAAACCCATGATTAATTTAATTGGAATTCACAACTAAATCAAACCACAAAAGTGATCAATTTAATTGAAGGTGTTCAACATAAGTAAACTTACGGAGATACGACTAAGGTAATCATACGGAGACGACTAACTTAATCGTTCACATACTCAACATAAGGAAAACCTTACGGAATATACGACTATATTAACCAATAGAATATGATTAGTATATCCGTTCATATACTCAACACAAGAATTTGTGGAATATATGAAAACTCAACTGGACTAATTACAAGAGAACCTATAATTAATCCAATTCGAATACAAATAACCATACTAATCACCAAAGTAACCAATTCAATTATTTTGGGCTCAACATAAGAGAACTTATGGAACCCCGACTAAGTTCATCATAGAAAATGACAACCTTAACCGTACATTACTCAACATAAGAAAGAAAACTTATGGAGTACAAACTAAATAACCAAACTAGTTGATTAATTTAGTTCTTAATGCTCAACATATAACATCTTATGGAACAACCAACAAGCCAATAAGAAGAATCGACTTAGTTGTATCGTGCTCAACATAAGACACACAATGGAGCCTTCACGGTAAAAAATAATAAAATGGATCAATGAAGATCAATACCATGGATAACATACAAGGATCTATTCTATTTTCCATCATGACGATATAATAGACTTTATCCTTGTCAAACAAAAGATTTTATCCTATTTTCTATCAAATACATGATTGCATAGGCATAACTTTTGTATTTGTCAAAAGTCCATTCGTTCTTTCATCAATACGAATACTAATTCATGAACGACTTTTCTTTTGAATGCAATATGGGACCTTCAAGTTCACGGATGCAAACAATACATATCCCATAAAAATATTGCAATATGTCAAACCATTAAAATACTGCAATAACATCATCCTCCAAATATTTTTAGAATTTAATACCAATAAACCTAAAAAATAGCTATGTGTAGTCACAATCATCGCTATTCAAAGAACTAGTTATTCTTCCAACAAATCCAAAAAGAAGACATACTAGGCATCTAAACAAACTCTTAGACCAAAAACCAGACACTAAAAATCAGATGGAAGGTTTTGAAGACTCATGAGTCTTGTGATCACCGAGCTTATGAGAAACAACAACCTCATCAACCTTTGAGGAATCACCCTTATTGAGAGGTTCTTTAACACGGTTCTTCATAAGAGCAAGGTTACAGATAACCTTTTTCAACTCAGCTTTTACAGCATCGAGACACTTTATAGTTCCAACAAGTTGCTGAGAATCAGTGATCACTTTTGTTGGAATCTTCTCCCCAATATCTGAGTAAGAAACAGGAGATTGAAGAAGAGATCCTTTAACTTCAACAAGAGTTCCCTTCTCTTTATCAAACTCAAAATATATACCGTTATCAATAAAGTCTTCAGGAAAATCCCACGAAGAAGAGGCCATTGATAAGAAACCTAGAGTGAACAGGCTACCACTCAATAGGAAGGGTATATAAAAGATTTGAGAGAATTAGGGTTTAAAGGTAGGTATATGAGACAAAGTCCAAAACCGCACACAACCCCTTACGGGTAAGACAAAAGAGCCCGTAACGGAACTTGAAGATTTAATAAATAATAAGAAGACAAAACAAACTAACAAGAGGTTTAAACAATAATGACAAAATACTCATGCAAAAGTAAATGATTGATTATCCATCTAAGGACGATAAGAAATTAGCTAGATAATCAAGGTTCCTTTGCACAGAGTATACCTATTTAATTCTCACGCCACTAGGATTTTTGATGGGTGAGGGATCAACCTTGTGATTAATTAGCACAAGTATGAGCATTTTTCTCATTAAATGACCATGGATTTTGTTTACCCTTCCTTCTTTGGTTATCCCTCAGTCCAGAAAAACAAGACACACAATGTTTAGTATATCCTTCTGAAGACTTCCTTTGAGGACTAAATCTAGGACCTCTTGTAATTGGTTCAAGGGGATCAGAAAAGATGGGAATCCATTTTCTAGATTTAGATTTACCAAAAACATTCTTATAAACACTAGGAATAAATTCATTAGTAATATGAGAGTTAGAATGTACCTGAGTCTTGGGATGACTTTTAGGAAGAATTCCATGTTTATAAGGTTCTTGGTTTTCTGTGGGTATATGATTCACTGCAGTAGTCAACTGACTATTAGTTCCATTGATAGTGGATAAAAACAAATTACGAAGCTTATAAATTTGTTTCTTTCTGGAAAAACAACAGATAGCATAGTGATTTCCTTTTCCACAGAAGGTACATATTCGTGGAGAAGAAGCCTCAAATGGTACTTGTTAAAACTTCATAGCCACCGGAGAAAATTACAAGTTATGAAAACTTTTCTTGACACAATCTTCTCTTGGAGAAAATTTCATTCTGTACGGTAACTCATGAGAATTAGTTTGCGTAGAATAATTTTTCTTTAAAACAAAGTTTTCCTTTTCCAAGGATTTGCACTGTCCATGGGCTAAGACAAGCGATGCTTCAAGTTTCTCCTTCTCAACACGAAGTCTGTCTAGATCGGATGAATGCGTCTTGATCAAACAACTTTCTCTAATTGAGCCTTCTTTGACCAGCTTTTCAAGATCACAAATCTTTTCACGCTGTATCTTATTTTCTTAAAGAAGTTTCTCAATTTCCTTAGAGAATGACCCCATAATGTTGTAGAGTACTTGTTCACGATCAATAGACTTTTCAAATTTATCCATGAGATGTACATGATTCTTGATATCAACAAACTCTGTAGAATTTTTTGAAATTATGGTGAGCTCCATTTCAGCTTTTTCCATTATGTCCAAAGTCTCATTGGAGGAAGAATGACCGACACCGGATGAAACAGTCTTCCTACCTCGGGATTCAGAAGAATCATCTAAGGAGTGACCCTTTGAGGTATTTCTGAGACGCTTGACAATGTTGACAGCTTTAGGAGGCATTTTAGTATGCGTATGAGATTTTATGCACAAACTCAGATTATCACAAACACAAACTTATGAGGTCTTTAACGTGTTTTCCTGCTCTGATACCAATTGAAAAAGCGGGGGTCTAACAACACCACCCAAAATTTCTATTAGCAATCTGTATGGACTAACTCCGAAATACTTTGCTAGAGAATCAACTAGACAGTCAGACTCAATATAGATAAAAAGTATCTCAAGGAGTTATTATCCCAATCTCTCGATTTGATCTTTACTCAAGCAAATAGAAATCTGCGAGTCTTTATCAAAGAGAGATAACTTGGACGGTACCAAATACCAATTTCCAAGGATCAATCAATATCAATCAACAACCAAAGTTTGGATTTCCAATTGATGATCACGAACACACAACCTGTATTATTTCAAATATATACTATAATGCGGAAAATAAATAACACATACACCACAAATTTTGTTAACGAGGAAACCGAAAATGCAGAAAAACCCCGGGACCTAGTCCAGATTGAATACACACTGTATTAAGCCGCTACAGATACTAGCCTACTCCAAGCTAACTTCGGACGAGACTATAGTTGAACCCATATCAATCTCCCACTGATACAAGATACAGTTGTACTCCTATGCCTTTGATCCCAGCAGGATACTGCGCACTTGATTCCCTTAGCTGATCTCACCCACAACCAAGAGTTGTTGTAACCCAAAATCACAGACTTGATAATAAATAGATCTGTCTCACACAGAAAAGTCCATCAAAGGATAAATCTGTCTCCCACAGATAAACCCTAAGTTTTGTTACGTCTTAAGATATAAAATCAAGGTGAACAGGAACCAATTGATAATCCGGTCGTATATTTCCGAAGAACATCCTAGATTAATCAATCACCTCTCTACAATCCTTCCTGACTACACAAGAGGATTGTCGAGGAATCACAAACAGTGAGACGAAGATGTTTGTGACTTCTTTATCTTGCCTATCGGAGAACTCTCACGATCTCAATCCAATCAATCGATTGTACCCGTACGATAGAAGATGCAAGATCAGATCACACAACTACGATAAAGTAGTATCGGCCTGGCTTCACAATCCCAATGAAGTCTTTAAGTCGTTAACCTGATTTTAAAGAAGAAAATCAAAGGTTAACGGAGATCAAACCTAGCGAGCGCACTAATAGCACACAGAAGTGTGCGGATTAGGTTTGCTCAATGCTAGATGTCTCCTTTATATAGCCTTCAAATCAGGGTTTTGCCTTGCAATCCTTATTCACCGTTAGATGAAAACCTGATTTAGATTCAAGCTAATATTTCTCAACCGTTAGATCGAAAACTTAGCTTGTCACACACACCTGGGTAAACGTTTACTGGGTTCGTGAAAACCATGCCCAAACGTGTATGTGTATGTTGGTTCAACATAGTAACCCAAAAGGTCAACCATATGAGCATTTCATATTAACCTTGTTCTTCTTCACCATAACTAGTTCAATTGACTCAAATGAACTAGTTAAAGAGTTGTTCAATTGCTATGGGATCTTATGTAGCTACACAAGACACAATTGAAACAAAGATGATTCGATTCGATTGAATCGGATCATGAACTTTATAGCCACGGTTTGCATAAAGCATTCCTTAGTAATTTAAGTTTCATGTTCAGAGCACATCTTTGGATCATAACCACTTAAGCTCACAAACAAGTTCGCGGGCTTAAGTTAATCGGTTGAGTTTTCCAAACTCAGCAGAAATTCTCGGAAAGAGAACTTCCGCCAGTTCGCGGACTGGGTTCGCGGACTGAGCTCGCGGACTAAGCACACAAACGAGTTTTGGAAAATCCAGCAGAAATTCTCGGTCGAGAACTTCCGACATTTCGCGGACTTGGCAAGCCAATTCCACAATCCTCCCGATTTCTCTTGATCAACAAAGTTTGAAAACTTCGGTTCAAGCATACGACTTTTGTCTCATAAGAAGTAGGAGATATAATAGATAGACTTTTGAGTGATAGATAAGTTCAAGTCTCCACATACCTTTTTGTTGATGAAGTTCCACGGTTCCTTGTATAGATCTTCGTCGTTGTATGATGAATCTCCATGAAGTCCTTGAGCTTAACTACAGTTTTCCTATCTTAGTGCGAGACTTAGCTATGTAGGCTAGAAATAAAGACTCATAGTTTTGATCACTAACATTGACAAACATGCTTGAGATAGCAACACATGCGAGGTTGACCGAGTTATGCTCTAACAATTTGTTAATGTCCAAAGAAACCTTTCTTTTCTTGTACAAGTAAGGTTGCTCTTGTTCTTCTTATAGAAATGCCATTTTATTGGGGAGGGGGAGCTTAATTGAACTTGTGCTTAGTTGCCAAATCTTTGTGGGAAGTGCGGCTGTGGAATATTATATATTTATAAACTCCTTGATGAATACACTAAGTTTCGACTATGTGAAGTCATCGAAATGATATGTTCTCTTTTAGTCATGAATAATCTCTTTGAGAATTTCATTATGATCCCGTTAGTTTTCGTACCTTTGCCAATTTATATTGACAAAAAGGGAGAGAATTATTTTTTAGTTCACACTACATACATATGGTTTACGGATCATTATGTAAGGGGCTGTGGTTTTCATTGTGAGATAAAGTATTGACTAAGGGGGAGTGATACACATCAACGTAGTATTGTTGTCAAAAGTTGTGATACAATTGAACTTTGATGCTATGTAATAATACTATGACACTGTAAATCAATAATTGAGAACATCTGTTTTCTTATTGTTATGGATACGAATCTTCAACAACAATGATGCTGAGTTGAACACGTTCAGAATAACTGGAGTACTTGGAGTAACGAAGGGATGTTGAAGAACCAAGGAAATCAAGCATGTTGGATGAGAAGTTACAAAGTTTATTTATTTCATAATCCATATGTATTGATAGTTTTGTCACTAAAATTGACAAAGGAGGAGATTGTTAGAGCACTGTCCGGTTAAACTCGCAAGCGTTGCTATCTCAAGATTGTTTTTCAAGTTTAGGTGATCAAGACTATAAATCTTGATTTCTAGTCTACTTATAGCTATGTCTCATATTAGGATAGAATGTGCAGTTGAGTTTTAGACTTCATAGCTTTCGTCTATTGAAGACGAAGATCTACTATGGAGAGCTTGAAGGAACTTCATCAACAAAAGGTATGTGGAGACTAAAAATTATCTATCACTCAGAACTGTCTTATATTCTCTCTCCTAATGATACTAAGTCGTATAACTATTTATACTTTTACATTATACACATTTGATATTTCGAGCCGAGTTTATCTCGCTTATCTATTTCTCGAAATATGTGTTGGAAGCTTTTTGCTTTAGCTACACTCATCATTATTCTTGACGAGTTTATTTGGAAAAATTTAATTGTTGGAAACTAAATAATAAGTCAAAATATGATCATGTGAAAATTGCCATGAAACATCTTACATGATTTATGTGAGACGGTCGTTTGATGTCGACTCAGAATGTTTTGCATTGATCATTCGATCACTTGAAAATTACTTATAAGCTAATGGTATGTGTGAGACAACCATTGTCATTTTCTAAGGATGTTTCAATGATTGAAATGGGATTTTAAAACAACTAACTCTTGCCTGGATATAATACAGTATGCATACTAGTATGCAAAGTGTTGTGGTATGATTCAGATCGGAAAACCAAGTTTGCATACCAGTATGCGAACGGTTTTAACTGTTAAAGTCGGGGAACCAAGTTTGCATACTAGTATGCGAACTGTTCTACCTGAGTTAGGTCCGGGACGACAGTATGCCTACAGGTTTCCGAACTATCGGACAAGACCAAAAGTCTGAAACTTAAGTTTGCTACCCGTTTGCAAACTTAGTTGGTTAAGTTCTAAAATTGATTAAGTATGATTTCATACTCATGAACAAATACATTTATAAATTAAGGAATTAATCTTTGCGAACCGTGGCTAAATGTTCATGAATTGATTCTCATGAATCAAATACGATTTTGCTTCAAATGTGTCTTGTATACTCCTATGAGAATATAAAAAATTGAACAACTCTATAAGTAACACAATTAGATTCATTTGATTACAATTTGATCTATAAATTTTAGATGAATGTGGTTGATACAAAAGTGTTCATATGGCTAACTTCGGTTAACAATTGTTGAGCAACTCAATATACACATTTAGGTAAAGTTACCCATATCTAAATGAAGGTATATTTCATTTATGTATAACAATCTAAGACCATCTAATGGTGGAGATATATTGCTTTGGTTTTAAGCAAACTTTGCTTGAATCTTGAATCAGATTCTAACGGTAAATATTGATTGCTTTGATTCTAAGCTATCAAACCCTGATTTCAAAGACTATGTAATAGAGAACTCTAGCAACTAAAAAACCTAATCCCCACACTTTTGAGTGATACTATTTGCGACTAGAGTCGATTCTCCTTTAATCTAGGTTTTCCCTAAAACCATTATAGGTTAACGAATTTAAGACTTTATTGGGATTCTGAAGCCAGACCCAACTATTTTCTTTGTAGTTCCGTATTCTGATCTTACTTGTACTATCGTATTGAGTACTGTATCCTCTAATATTTGGTCGAGATTTATCTCCGATATGTAAGATATAAAAAGTAATGACAAAACTCTTCGTCCATAATAACTTCTTCTGCTACCATATGGCCAAGTTATTGTGAGGTGATTGATATTTCTATGCTATTTTTCGGGAATATAAGATCAAATTATCAATTAGTTCATGTTCACCTTGATTTATCAAAAGAT
Source organism: Papaver somniferum (assembly GCF_003573695.1). Lineage (NCBI taxonomy): Eukaryota > Viridiplantae > Streptophyta > Magnoliopsida > Ranunculales > Papaveraceae > Papaver > Papaver somniferum. Next base: position 199,933,309 of record NC_039362.1, on the reverse strand, counting down.
GGAACAAAAACTTCATAGGTATTTCTGTGGTAGATAGATTTATCTATCAGAATAGACTTTTCTGTGGGAGACAGATTTGTTTATAAAGCCTCCGACTTTGGGTTGTAGAAACTCTTACCTGTGAGTGAGATCATCTAAGGGAATCACTTACGTAGAGTCCTGCTGGGATTCAGAGACGTAAGCAACGCGACTGTACCTTAATCGTTGTGAGACTTAGTTAAGGCTCTACTACTTTCCAGTCCGAAATTAACTTGTAGTAGGATAGTTTCAATAGCGACTTGATACTATGTGGTGTTCAAATCTGGACTAGGTCCCGGGGTTTTTCTACATTTTCGGTTTCCTCGTTAACAAAACTTCTGGTGTCTGCGTTTTTTCTTTTCCGCATTATATTTGTTTTTTAATTGGAATATCACAGGTTATGCGTAGTTTAATCAATTGGTAAATTCGTTGATTGAAATTGATTTACACTTGAACATTGGTATTTGGTACCGTTCAAGTTGTTTCTCATATCAATCAGGCTCACGGATCACTATCTGTTAAATATCAGATTGTATTGATAAATTGAGATATAACTATTGGATATTTTTCCTTGATTAAGTCAGACTGTCTAGTTGATTATCTTGGAATTATATTGGAGTTAGTCCATACAGATTGTCGAGCGAAATATCGGGTGTGGTTGTTAGACCCCCTCTTTTTAACTGTAGAGGGAATTAGTAAACGTGGTACAGGTGGTGAGTGAAACATGAGTTGACGTAAGAGGTAGTGGTGGTGACTGCGAGGAGCTAGAGTCGATGAAGGTATTGAATGACTTTCTCTGCTAAAGAAATAATGAATATGTTTGGAAAAAAAATTCAAATCTGATTTCAGGATATGATAATCATCGTAAGAATTAGTTGGCACCCATCCATTTCACCAACAACAGCATTTTACTCGTTCACCATAACCATATTTGTAGATTCTCTGGACATTGGACCTATTTTCTTAATTTTCTAAAATTAAGAAACCAACATTTATTTGTCCGCGTTAAAGAATAAAACACTACAATTTTGTATTTTGGTATTTTAGTGTTATCGGTACAATTTTAATACCATGACAAAATCCTCTTTATGAAAAGCTAAAACATTTAGTTTACTCTAATATATGATATTCTACTATAAACAAAAGGGAAATCTTAATGCCACAATTCTAAAAGTGGAATACAAATTATAGAGTTATGGGAATGCAAAATCAAAAAGTAGATTTAGGAACTCTTTGAACTAAAAGTTAAAGTAAATACTCCTTCTGTTTCTGGAAAAGTGTTACTTTCACTTTTTCAATTTGGCCTATTTATAGGTTAAAATGAAAAAAATGAAAGTAACACTTTTCTAGAAACGGAAGTAGTACATAAATAAGCAAATCACGAGGTTTTTAAAGTATATCGACACTGTAAAATCACCTAGAATGTTGATTCAAATATTTATTTATAGTTGTAGCTTTGGCATGGAATTGTCAATGTTGTTTTAAAAAACTTCTTAGAATCTAGCAAGTAGGAATTAACGGTTACTCCCATACTAATTGGGTTTTAGACACTTTAATCATGTCTTTTCAAGCCTAACATCAAGAAGCCCAAACTTACACCAATTGATACGAGTTAGTCATTTTGTAAACACAAAATTGGTAAAAAGACCAAAACCCATAATTCCTGGGTGAAATAGACTGGTAAGATTGGATACTGTTCAAATAGACAGGAATCAAAAAGATATTGTTCAAATATTATGTTTGGTTATTCCACCCAGAATTTTACCTCATATTATAACAAGACTGACCTATATGCCCTCATCACTTACAAATTAACATCACCATCTATTCATCACCGTAAACAACCAATGATCACAGCGTCCCTGTTTTGCTTTGTATACTCGAGCTCAAACTATCCATTCTTTCACAACAACCCATTTATTCTTGTTTCTCTCTCGATCTCATCAGCACCATGAGACCACATCCCTGACCTTCTTCATCGATAATGGCAGCAGGCATCAACCTAACTCAGTTCCTTCATCATCAAGAACTAATGGCACAACTCAACAACTCGACTCATTTTGAGATCCATATGGATGCAGTCGATCCCACAGAGCCACTTACATTTACAGAACTCAACACCCCATTTTTTTTTTAATGTTGTTAATCGGCAGTGGAGATTGAGAGCCATTAGATAAGATTAAAAAGTAACCTTATTTTGAATTCATTTGAAATTTAATAATGGATCAACAAGTCAAATGTGTATCTCTCTTTCACACATGCTTAATTACATTTCTCACCATTGAAAATCAATTTTTATTTTTCGATTCTAATTTTAATGGTGATGGTGTAGTGTTTTCATTACAGAAGATTATGTTTTTAATGGTGGTGGTGGTGGTGGTGAAGGGATGCAGGTGATAAACGAGATGAACCCAGATTCATCCTGCTTTAGATGGGGTTGAATATGGTTTCATCTATTTTTAAGCTATGATGAAACTAGTTTCATCCTGTTATATATATAGTTGAATTTAATTTGGTTTTATCTGTGTTTAAGCCATGATGAAACTGGTTTCATCCTGTTTTAGATTGGGTTGAATTAGTTTCTTCCAAGGTTAAGCCAAGATGATATTGGTTTAATCCTGATTTAGATTGGGTTGAATTGGATTTTTCCAAGATTAAGTGAGGATGATATTGGTTTCATCCTATTTTGGATTGGGTTGAATTGGTTTTTTCTAAATTTAAGCCAGTTTCATCATGTTTTTAGATTTAGTTGAATTTGGTTTCATCTATGCTATGATGAAGCTAGTTTCATCCTGTTGATATGGTTGAATTGAAGTTGGTTTCATCTATGCTATGATGAAACTAGTTTCATCTTGTTTATATGGTTGAATTGAATCTCGTTTCATCTGTGTTTATGCTATGATGAAACTCGTTTCATCTATGCTAGGGTCCGTCTTAGATGAGGTTAAATTGGTTTCTTTCAAGTTTAAGCCAGGACGAAACTAGTTTCATCATATTTTAGTTGTATTGAAATTAACAAATTGAATTATTTACTTTCTGAAGTTACTTGCAAGAGATAATTTGAGTAGCGATGGTGGTGTTAATGGTGAAGGATATATTGAATCTTGCATGTGCATCTAGTTTGAACTTGGATAAATCCACACACATCCAAATTGTGGAAAATTTTTATGGAATTTAAAATAAAATTAAAGCTAGTTTTGTTAATCGGAATTCATGTCACTGTCGGTGAGGCTGGAAACCATGGCGGAGTTGGTCGTTTTGGTGGAAGTAACAACGAGGGAAGTTGGTGATGGTGGTAACAATAAAGAAAGTTAGTAAAGATGGTGGTGGTGATTGTAACAGTAAAGGGAATTAATAAACATGGTAGAGCCGGTGAGCGAGATAAGAGTTGAAATAGGGGGTGGTGGTGGTGACTGTGGGGAGAATTGATGAAGGTATTTGATGAGTTTCGCCGCTAAAGAGAGATTAAAATATGTTATAGAGAAAATTTTGAATATGGTTTGGGGTATAATTGTCATCATAAGAATTAGTTGGCACCCGTCCATTTCACCCAGACTAATAGTCTACTCGTCCATATGAGCGGGAAAATATTTTTTTTGGCTAAATAGCCCATTTTCTGTTTTGTAAACAAGTAAAGTAAGTCCAAAACATTTTCTTTTCACAACAAAAATACCCATCAACCATTTTAACCTCGTTAGTTTCATTCATTAGTTTCTAATCGATATCGATTGTTCGTTGGTTTCTTTTCTTCTAGGAGAACAAATCCTAAAATGTAATCTCGTCTCCATGAAAGCTCAATCAATCCCTAAATATGAATTTGACAAAGAAACACGTTAATCAAATTGATTGAACTAACGAACCCTACATTATTATTTTTTTAATAGGAAAGGAAAAAATATATTGATAAGCGAGCTTATAAATTGTTTTTATCTTGTTGAATCAATAGATTGATCCCGTCAGAAATATTTTTTAACCAACAAAAATAAATTGTTTGGGCTCTTACATACTTTGCTATAGAGTCAGCAATATGATTTGCTTCCCAATGGGCATAAGTTCAAACTCATGAATCAAAATAACTAATGATAACCGATGCATCATGGACTAAATTACTTTGTCCATTTAACTTGGTTATGGTATGACTCGGTTGTCATCGGTGTTCATAGTGTGTCAACGTGGACCACCAAGGCAATCCTGCCGGTCTCCGTACCACGACACGGCACACACGTAAGAGTTATGACTTATGAGTACTCTTGCCGACCCGACAGTTTAGATTCAAGTTCTCTCCCGCTCATTCTTCCACTCCCCTTTGTTTCTTCTCTCTCTTCAAAAACACTGTATATTTCTAGGTCATCTCTTTCATTTTCCTCCATTCTCTCTAGATATCTTCACAATGAAGAATTGCATATCACCGAACCCTAATAGTAAACTAAGATCTAAAACAAAATCATCGAAAGAAAACGTTCCACCATTATCATCTCCCTCTGTAGCCACAGCTAAAATACTTTCTTCTGTTGCTAAAATGAAAACACCTCTTCCTGTTCCTCCTAGACCACTTTCTTCTAAATCTTCTAATCCTTTAAAAAGAAAAGTGATAATGGAATGTGTTCATGAAAACAGTGTTCCTGAATCGCCTTCTGTAACTACTACTAAAACAATTTCATCTGTTGGTAAAAGGAAATGCCCTCTTCCTCCTGTACCTCCTCCCTCTTCTAATTTTTCTTGCAACTCAAAAGGAAAAGTGATAATGGAATCTGTTCCTCGGTTTTCCGATTCTGGTGTTCAGGTATGCAGCTCTTTTATCTCGTTTGCCCTAATTTCAAATTTAGGGGAATCTTGCTGTAAGAAACCCTAAATTCTATTAATCAAGATCTAATAAGCTTATATGTAGGGATATTTTGAGATTTGTTTCTATGATTTTAGTTATTTTGGTTTTTAATTTTGGTTTTTTAAATAATTATGAAGGTAATAGTTCGAATTCGTCCTCCAAATGTGGATGCGGATGATGAGATTGTAGTAGAAAAGGTGTCGGAAGAATCTTTATCTGTCCTTGATCAGACCTTCACCTTTGATTACGTTGCAGATACAAGTTCATCGCAGGTAAGAATTTCTTCAATTTTTGTAGTGTTGTTTGGGGTAATTTTGTTGTATCTTTCATTTTCTGCTTCTAATAGTATCAATTCTATCACTAATTTCTTTCAGAAAGATGTATACCAGCTAATAGGTGCTCCTTTTGTGGAGAATTGCTTGGAGGGGTTTAACAGTTCCATATTCACATATGGGCAGGTATTGGGATACTAATTGGATCTTATTAACACGAATGCAAAGAATATGTTTGTTTTTTGGGGGACAAAATATGTGCTCATGGTTGATTTTGGATCTTGCCTCTGTATGTTCTGTCAAATATGATGATAATGGTGAGCTTGATTAAGCTCGGATTCAGCTAGATTGGGGGGTGTAGGAACATATTCGGCTAGATTGGTCTTGGTGTAAACCTTAGGTACAGGAACATATTTCACGGTTGTAGGAGCTAAAAGATGTCAAAAAAACTTTGCCCAGTTCTCATGCTTCCGCTTAATGTAAATTCTTGTTATTCACGTGATGTCGCGTGATGTTAATTGAAGGAAAATATGCTGTTGTTTTCGTACTTCAACTGTGTTGATTCAACTTGTTGTGTTTCTAATAAAGTATGTGATTCTCTTTTTTGGATACGATGAGTACTGTTGCTTAGTCCAAACTCTATGGTATTGTGCAAGTAAACTGGAATCGATGGGTATAAGTTTAAAATCTTTGAGTTGTTCACATTTTTTAACCTCGCGTGTGTTAGAGGTCTCCGATGGAACAAAGTAAGGTATCTGTATAATGAAGCATTGGTATCTGAATTCACTTAATTCAACAGACTGCTAGTGGAAAAACCTATACAATGTGGGGACATTCCAACGCATTGTTGGAATACAATCCATCTGGTGCTCAACATGGTTTAGCTCCTCGTGTATTTGAGCAGCTTTTCTCACGCATGAGTGAGGTGAGTTTCATCTCTGTAATAAATAAAACCCATCAAAATTGGTTGATGTTGTTAAACGATATATTTCCTTTTACTAGGAGGAGGCGAAGCAAGCTGATAAGCAACTTAAGTATCGATGTCGCTGTTCTTTTCTTGAGGTGGGATTCCTGAATGTTTTTTGTTTAAGTTCATTTAAGCTGTTTTTTGTTTCGGTGTCTATGGTTTCTCATATATTCTTGCAACAGATTTACAATGAACAGATAACAGATCTGTTGGATCCAAGTCAAAGGAACCTCATGGTAAATATGATGTATCATCATCTGCGTATCTTTCTTTTGCTATGCTTCGGTGTTTTCTTAACATTGATGTGGTAAATATTTTCCAGATTAGAGAAGATGTAAAAGCTGGTGTCTATGTTGAGAATCTTACTGAGCATGGTGTATGTACCATGAATGATGTGAGGCTGCTTTTGATTAAGGTGTGGAAATATGAAGTCCGTCTTTAAATTTATAATGTGCTATTTTCTATGTTCATGCTACTTGTTGGTGGTACAAATAGCTATTAGTTAGTTCACATTCTTTGAAGGATGTGCGTAGAGTGTTTCTGTTCACCACATCCTAGAATTTTGAGGAAAGTGGAGTGCGTATGATGTGTATGTAGGGGATGCCTAGATGATCATCATACTAGTGTACTAACAAGAAATCCAGAAACAAACAATGAACCCTGAATTAGAATTGTCTCTACAAGGATGTAATTTCAGTAATATATAAATTGTCTCTATACAGAATTCAATTGTAATTTCCCCATCATGTAATACACAGGGACTGGCAAACAGGAGGACTGGCGCTACAAACATGAATGCAGAAAGTTCTCGTTCTCATTGTTTGTTCACTTGTACTGTGGAGTCACGATACAAGGTAATCTTTTGGTTTGGATTAATTTTATTTAATCATTCAAGATTTCCATCTAACCTAGGGTTCCGTTTATAGGGTATATCAGAAGGCTTGAGTAGTTGCAAGACAAGTAGAATAAATCTGGTTGATCTCGCTGGATCAGAAAAGCAAAAGCTTACAGGTGCTGCTGGAGAACGTTTGAAGGAATCAGGCAATATTAACAGATCCCTTTCTCAGCTTGGGTAATACTTCTTTCATCTTTTTTCATGCGTAGTCTGGTACCTCAAGATTATCCCCCGAATTAGTTCACTTAGTTGGCTAGTTAGGTCTTGCATTTTAGATTATACCCTGAATTTATTCACTTATATGGGTAGTTAGGTTCAGTTTAATATGTATTCATGCTTCACTATTTTATGTCTAGATCAAAAGTCATCTGGTTGAGTTTGACATGCATTCATGCTCATAACATCTGTAATAATGTCATGGTAGTGATTGTGTAGGTTTTGATGGCTATTTTTTAATTGAATTTTCAGGAACGTGATAAATATTCTTGCTGATGTTTCACAAACTGGGAAGCAAAGACATATCCCATACAGGGACTCCAGGCTGACTTTCTTGCTGCAGGAATCCTTGGGTGGTAACGCAAGACTAGCAATGATATGTGCTATTTCCCCCGTACAAAGGTAATTTTTTGGATGTTGCTTTACTGCGGACTATAGTAATTTCTATAATCTGGAAACTCATGTGGATGGAAATGATACAGCTGTAAGACCGAAACAGTCAGTACCCTGAGGTTTGCCCAGCGTGCAAAAGCAATTAAAAATAAGGCAACTGTTAATGAAGTAACACAAGGTGATGTGAAGGTCTTGCAGGAAATGATTCACCAGCTAAAGGTACTACCTTTGCAACTTCAAGTTAAAAATGTTTTACTTAATTTTCTCATTTGTCTCATCTCTTTTGTTCCTATTAACAGGATGAACTTCTTCGTGCGAAAGCAAATCCAGCAGCAGCAGGCACTAACGGAGGATACACAACAAGTTCGAAAGCACGCAGAAGCTTGAGCATCTTGAAAATGAGCCTCAATTATCCTTTGACATTACCTCATGTCGATGATGACGGTGATGTGGAGATGGAAATTGACGGAGAGTCAGTTGAAAAGCTCTGCACTGAGGTAGAAAATCACATCAACGAAAGAGAGGCCTCTGAAAGCTCTCAAGGAAAAGCTTTCTCCTCCAGTGATCCCATAACTGCCCGTGTTAATAAGCTCATGGAAGAAGCTGATGTTAATATGGAAGTTTGTTCAAAGGTATGGAACAAACGCCAATTGCTGATGTTTTTGTTGTTTATGTGCCAAGAGTCTTGTGTCTCATTGTACTTGTTTCACCTGCAGGCAGTAGAAAAGGTCTTAGCTGGAGCGATTAGGAGAGAAATGGCTCTTGAAGAGTTCTGCGCCAAGCAAACTGCAGAAATCTCAAAATTGGATCTTCTTGTTAGTGCTTCTATTCTTTCTCTATTTACACATATTAGCTTCTCAGAAGATGACTTCTTAAACTTTTCTCCGGGCTATTTGTTAGTACTTACGCTTTTTCTTTCTTTCTTTCTTTCTTTCCTTGCATTTATAGGTTCAACAGTATAAGGGTGAGAGAGATGTATTGGTGGCAGAGGTTCAGCATGTGAGAAACCAACTCGGCTATTACGTCGAGTCTTCTTCGTCCCCTTTACCATCTTGAAAAAGAAGTCCGATGCTACAAATGACAGATCCTTGTGAGCTGACCGCGACACCCTTATGCGTAGTTCCTGAGACAATTGAGTGAGGTCCGTGACTTAAACTGTTGAATTTTGGATGCCATTTCGGTGCATGTACAGCTTGAAGCTCCTACCGAGTTAAATAACTTCGGAATATTTGGAACTAAATTGTATAAATGTCAGAAAAAAATTTGAATTCCTGAGCTTGGATTATTATTACCAGGCTTTAGAGTGAACCTGGGAATGCGATCTAAAAGCGTGTTAGGAATACTAGAACTAGGAAGGCAGCTTCTGGTTATGCCAATCCAGGGCAGCTGCAACAGTACATGCCATAGAGACTGTTGAGGAAGTACAATCTTGACTGACATGATTTACCAAGTCACTGTGCAATTTTAATTGTTGTGAAGGATGGAGCCATTGTTCGACTCAAATACTCCTTCTCCTCTGTTTTAAAGCAAGTTAGCTTACACTGAAACAAGGTACAAAGTTGAGGAAAAGTTAGCCCCTGTACAATCCCGTCTTACATTGAAAAACGGTGCAAGGTTGATGAAAAGTAAGTTAGCTTGGTACCTTCGTTTTTGACAAAGAGAAACATTAGATGAGTTATCGAAGTCATTGAGTGAGAAGACAGAATGTACAATGTATTAAGAGTTTGTAAGATCTTGATAAAATCTTAACTGACAATGAACATCAATCCCCACATTGATGAGCTACAACAAGCTGGTAAAAGTACTAATCCAAGTAAGTCTCTAATAATTTTATCCCATGCTACTCATTTTTGCTTGAATGGCAGGCTTTTGCACTGAACTGCATGCTTTTCAACTGAATTGCATGAAATTGGAGAGAGTGCAAATTCTCGGAGTTCAATTAGGGTGCAGAGAATGGGGGAATTAGATGTGAAACCGTATGGTAACTTGGTAATGCATTGAAAGGCATTTGTAGCTCATCTTCTGCGGATCCAGTTGCCAATCTATCTGCCCTGCCTTGCAACTTTTGGGAGCAAAGGCTCGGTCACCAAGTTTAGCGTTAACTTGAAATCACCTTGGTGGATGGCAAACATCAGTGATATATCCTTCACTCTCTCTTGCAAGTAACACTAACACCAGCAGTTGAACCGTAGATTTCATGCTAGTATTTGGCAGTTATAGCTCCTATTGTTTGCAGGAATTAAGATAAATTGTTGAAAGGCTTGAAGATCTAATTGTAGAAGTCGACCGGCCATGAAAACACCTTCATCCAAAATGCATTTTCTCGCACAACCAACAAACAGTGTTCTCCAGATTATTGGTATTTGGTTTGATTGGCATGTATTCACCGAACTTATATGCCTCTTCAATAAACTCAGCTCGGCAAATTAGATCAACCATGCCGGTCAAATCTATTGGCATGTATTCAACCGCACGTACCACTACACTAGTTTGTTCAGATCCACACCTTGCATCTCAAATACAAACTGAGTCTCCAACTCTCTACAATTAGCTTCTTCAAACAAAAACAACTGAACCCTGAATCAGCAGAAACTCTAACTCCACGTATCTATCGAACAAAAACTCCATTTCCACAGCGAATCTTCAATTCTAGAAACCCTAACCCTGATTTTCACTTATTCTTTCTAAATCTGTCTCACAATTCTTCTTCTTCTTAGGTTATCATCATGAGTATCGGTGGAGTATCTGACCATCTCCTAAATGTTGAACCATCTGAGCTTCGATTTACATTCCAATTGAGAAGGAGTAGTTCCTGTGTTCTTAAATTAACTAACATAACTGATGAACACGTTGCTTTCAAATCAAAACGACGAATCCAACAAATTATTGTGTTCGTCCAGACACTGGAATTATATCGCCTGGAAAAACATGCAGCGTTACAGTTACTATTCGAGAACAGACGGAAGTACCAGAAGATATGAAATGCAAAGACAAGTTCCTCATTCAGAGCGTTCAAGTTTTTAACAATAAAAGTGGCAATCAGGTTTCTGAATTCAAGTTGAGGGCGAGTTTTATTGTTCCAGCTACTCTGCCGCCGGCATTTCAACGATCTGAGAATGGGGGTCAAGGTTCCAGTTTCTTTAAGAGAATTAGCTTATGGAGGGGAGGAGCAGCAAGAAACGCTGTATACTCTAATTCTATTCAATCCAATCAAAGGTGGTGGCAGCTGACCTACAACAGCTGCAAGATCAATGTTAACGTTCTTGTGGAATTGTCGAGGTTTAGGGAATCCCTCGACAATTTGGGCACTTAAGCAATTTCTCAGAGCTACTAATCCTACTGTGGTGTTCCTGTCTGGATGAATTACAACAATTCTTCCTCTCTTTGTAACTCGTTAAATTTTCCCAATTTCTTTGTGATGCCGGAAAATGGTAGGAGTGGTGGGCTTATGGTTCCGTTATCTGCTGATATAGATATTACGGTGGTCTCTGCCTCACAGAATATTATTCAGCTACTCATAAATGGTAACAACTATACCCCTCCTTGGAATTTATTTTGTACTTATGGTCCTCCACAGCAAAATCTGAGAAATAGTTTTTGGAGGGAGTTTTCTATGCTAACTGCTTCTATTGAGGGTTCTTGGTGTGTAATAAGTGTTCTAAATGTGATACTTTATGATTATGAGAAATGGGGTGGAAGAAATGATGATTCCAATTGCAGGGAGTTTAAACAAATGGTTCAAGATAGGAACTTCGAAAAAATGTACAAGAATGACATTCCTCCACCATTTTTTCCTGTTAATAACGTCCTGCAAGAAGACCAAAGGGATCAGCTCAATTGTATACCATCCAGTGAGGAGATAAAGTCGGCGCTTAATCATATTGGTGATCTCAGAACTCCTGGTCCTGACGGGTACCCTGCAGTTTTCTTCAAGAGATGTTGGCATCTGGTGGGCATTGAGGTTACTAATCTTATCAAGAAATGCTTCATCTCTGGAGCTCTCCCTGCAGGTATAAATCATACTAACCTAATCTTAGTTCCTAAATGCAAAAATCCTGAAACGGCTTCCGAGTATAGGCCCATTGCGTTGTGTAATGTGACATACAAAATTATAAATAAGCTGATAGCTAGAAGACTAAGACCCTTAATGGATGGGCTGATAGCTAAGAACCAGTCTGCATTTGTACCAGGTAGACAGATTCTAGACAGTATAATCACGGCTAAAGAACTAGTCCACTCCATGAAACAATCCAAATCTGTGATAGATTCGTTTGCGCTTAAACTCGATATGAGTAAGGCATATGATATGGTGGATTGGACTTTCTTGAAGCATATTCTTATGGGTATAGTTATTACAGGGTCTCTTCTTGTGTTAATTATGAATTGTGTGTATGTACGGCTTCTTTCTCTGTCTTGATCAATGGAAACCCTATGGGTTTTTTCCATGGGGTAAGAGGGATCAGACAGGGATGCCCGCTTTCTCCCTACATGTTTATTCTTATATCTCAGGGTCTTTCTTGGCTCATGGAAAACTTGAACATGTAAACCTCTACAATGGGTATAGAATTAACAAGTACGCCCCTACTGTTCTTCATCTTATGTTTGCAGACGATCTAATGTTGTTTGGAGTTCTGAATGAGAGCACTTTAACCACTGTGCAAGACATTCCCAGCATCTATACAAGTTGGTCGGGTCAAAAGACGAATTTTCAAAAGTCAGCTATTCACTTCAGCAAATGTGTAAACCCTTCAAGCAAAGAGAAACTGCGGAAAGAGAAGTATTTGGGCACTTATTTACACAAATCTGATAAGGCCTGTGATTCCTTTAAATTCCAGGAAGAGAATATGTGCTCTAAACTGGCTGGATGGAAGAGATATTTTGTAAATCATGCCGGGAGAACTACTCTGATCCAAGGAGTGCTTGCTCTAATTCCTCCATTTTACATGGCGTCTTTTCTAATCCCCAAAAAAACTATTGCTAAGCTTACAAGGATAATAAGGGGCTTTTGGTGGGGTCATAACATAGATGAAAGAAGAATACACTTGATTGCCTGGAGTATAATCAATGACACTAAGAGCAATGGGGGATTGGGACTTAAAAGTCTAGAAGATATTAATAAGGCACAGATAGCGAAGCTTATTTGGATATTTCTGAATGAACAGGATAGCTTGTGGGCTGTGATTTTGAGATCTAAATATATAAAATACAAAACCTGCAAACAGATAAGTAAGTGCACTAGCACTTGGGGTGCAATGTTATGTTTAAGAGGAATCATGAAGAATGGCTGCTGTTGGCAGATTGGCAATGGGACTGCTATCTCTACTTGGAATGACCTGTGGATACCCTCTATACAAGATTTTTAACCACTTTCGGTGGATGCTAGTGCTAGAACAGGGCTTACGGCTGACAGTTTTATTCTAAGCAACCCCAAAAGGTGGAACAGTGAAATGCTGAGCAATGTATTTACTCAATGGGAGGTGGCCCAAATCAGTAAAATCCCGCTTGCCGAAGACTTGGATGAAGATAAGTTAGTATGGACACTCACCAGCAAAGGTGAGTTCACATCCAAATCCTTCCATGTGCTGCTGGCCTCCTCAAGAGGCTCCACTTCTAGTCCTGCTAATGCTGATTTCTATTGGAGGAAGTTTTGGAGTTTAAAATCTATGCCACCGAATGTTCAAACTTTCATGTGGAGGATTATTCATAATGGTGTTGGGGTTCTAGCAAATATTGGCAGGTTCATACCGGGGTATGCTACAAAATGTGAACTCTGTGAGGGTCATGATGAAACGGTGAATCACCTCTTCTTACAGTGTACTAGCACACAGGCCCTTTTATTTGCATCGCACTTGTCCTTGCGTGCAGAGAATCTGGAGAATGCATCTATCAAATCTCTGTTTACTAGCTTTCTAATGATTAAAAGATGAGGGAGTTGCATTTGGATTCTAGCCTGTATTTTATGGTATTGGTGGAAGGCGAGAAATAAATTGGTGTTTGATGGTCAAGCCCCGCATATCAGGAAAGTTCTTGGTGAAGCTGCTTCCTTGTTCTCTAATTACTATAATGCTATGCATCAAATTAATATGGAAGAGACCCAGTCTACAGATCAGATGATGCAGGTACCTTCCAAGTGGTCTCCACCCCCAGCTAACATGATCAAGTTCAACGTTGATGCCAGCACAAAGGATAATGATAGTGCAGTGGGTATTATTGCCAGAAATGATAGAGGTGGGTTTATGGCGGGTCATTCAGTCTACTTCCAGGAAAGATCTCCACTTTGTGCCGAAGCAGTTGGTTTTATTCATGTGTTGCAATTCGCCAAGGAGAGGTGCAGATAATTGTATTGTGGAAGGTGACACACAGGTGATTGTTAACCTTATAACTCCAACTCTCAAGTCCCCCCTTGGAGAATAAGATGTCATATTGCAGAGAGCCGCAGATTATTGAAGGAATTCAGTTCGATTACAGTTACTTTTATCAACAGTAGTGGGAACAAGGTTGCCCACAATCTAGCCAACTATGCTAGAATCAAGCATGTTAGTGAAAAATGGTTGCTTTCTCCTCCCTCATGTATCCTAGCTGCTTTGGCAGCTGAGACGGTTTCTGTTTAGTTAGTCACTTTTTCTTTCCCTGTTGCCGTTTCTGTGCTTTTGGCGAGCAAAAAAAAAGGAATAAATACTTTAATGTGGCGTCTTTAACAGCCTAACTTTCAAATTACTATACTATTTCTTCGATAGAAGCCTTGGTAAAACTCAGTCGAAATTGCGTACAATGTCTCCTATTTAGAATTTTAGATTGTAAATTTGTGTCTGAACTCATCTTTTGTCTATGCAGGACCCAACACAACAAACCGAAACTGATAACTTCATGGTGCGAGAACTTGACGGAACTACCAACGAGTGGGGTTGGTGCAAGCAAAAGGTATTTGACAGAAGAAAACTGTGGTTTAGCTCTGTAACTTCATCAAAAGCATTAGTTGATGGTTCACAGCTTGGAGCCAATGCTATCCTAGCAGTGTCTCTTGCAGTTTGCAAAGCTGGAGCCAGTGTTTTGGACATTCCCCTTTACAAGGTAATTACAAGCTTGATAAATATGTATTATCATTATGTAGTCATGAATGTAAAAATGAATTTCTTCCTATTTCTGTAGCAGATCTAATATGATTTTGTTCTTTTTCTGCAGCATATTGCCAACCTTGCTGGTAACAAAAACTTGGTACTTCCAGTTCCTGCTTTCAATGTTATTAATGGAGGATCACACGCCAGAAACAAACTTGCAATGCAAGAGTTCATGATCCTTCCCGTTGGAGCCAAATCCTTCAAGGAGGCAATGAAAATGGGAGTTGAAGTATACCACAATTTGAAGGTTTGTACCAAACTATTTCATCTATTTCCCGCTTATTGAACTGATTATGTTGATGTTAGGAACTTTGGATGGTGGTACTTCATTTTTGAATATGCATATCCAAGTTGCTTTTTTATTTTGTCACGGTTTCCTATTTCTTTGTACATGTGCCTACTCTTTTTTCTGATTAAATTAACACGACTAAGAGAACAGAGAAATCTGAACTTAAATCATATGGTGGCTCATATGTCTATTTCACTTCCTAACCTGATAGACCATCTTGTTTGCAGTCCGTCATCAAGAAGAAATACGGTCAAGATGCAACCAATGTTGGTGATGAAGGTGGCTTTGCTCCCAACATCCAAGAGAACAAGGAAGGACTTGAGTTGCTTAAGACAGCCATTGCTAAAGCTGGCTACCCTAAAGAAGTTGTCATCGGAATGGATGTTGCTGCCTCTGAGTTTTACGGATCGGACAAAACCTATGATTTGTAACTTCAATGCTGATAGTATTGCATGATTGGGATAGGCATGAAGGTAATCGTCGCTTAATGAGATTCAAGAGAAGGTACATCACAAGGTTCCTTCCATGTTACCAAGAAATGGGCTCCTCTTTTGATATTTACATTTACTTTAATCTTGTTATAAAATTTGTCCTTTTTAAGAATCGGTCGCATGTTGTTGGAACTTAGAACAGATCTTACGAGTGAGCATTTGAAAGGAGTAATTATATGTTTCTTTAGAGTTGCAACTTCTTTGTTGGGCTGACCGAGCGTAGCGAGGGAGGACCTTTTTTGTTAATAGTAAGTGATCAATTTACACAAAAAAATTGGATTTGATGTTCATGGTTGGTCTTTTTCACTTGACACAATTATCCATCCCTAGTCTAATTATTGTGTATCCTATTTTTTAAGAGTATAATTGGAAAACAAACTTTATTATAACATATCAAGAAATCTGTGTCTTGGAATTTTACAAACTTTATCTCGTTGGAAAGGTCATAAAAAAAGCTACACGATGAGTATAAACAACAATATCAAATTTAGAGTTTTTACGAAAAATTCGGAGGTATTTATCATTTTAGGCACAATTTTAGAAAATTATGTGTAATGAACGCATTTAGTTTCGACTATATGATTGCATCTAAAAAAGTTGATATGTGTTTTTCTTTTGGTCATGAAGTATCTCTATGGAAATTTCATTAGGATCCCACTAATTTTCGTACTTTTGCCAATTTTATTGACAAAGAGGGGAGAATTAATGTGTACTTCACACTACAAATACATATGGTTTTCGGATCATTATGTACGGGGAAGTGGTTTTCATGTGAGATGAAGTATTGACTAAGGTGAAGTGATACATATCACCATAGTATTGTTGTTGAAGTTGTGATACAATTGAACTTTGATGCTGTGTAATAATAGTATGACATTGTATAACAATGATTGAGAGCTATTGTTTTCTCATTGTTATAGCTACGGATCTTCAACAACGATGACGCTGAATTGAGTACCTTTAGAATCATTGGAGTACTTGGAAGTGACGAAGATTTTGAGTAATGTTGATACATATCACCATAGTATTGTTGTCGAAGTTGTGATACAATTGAACTTTGATGTTGTGTAATAATACTATGACACTGTATAACAATGATTGAGAGCTATTGTTTTCTCATTGTTATAGCTACGGATCTTCAACAACGATGGCGCTGAATTGAGTACCTTTAGAATCATTGGAGTACTTGGAAGTGACGAAGATTTCGAGTAATGTTGATACATATCACCATAGTATTGTTGTCGAAGTTGTGATACAATTGAACTTTGATGCTGTGTGATAATACTATGACACTGTATAACAATGATTGAGAGCTATTGTTTTCTCATTGTTATAACTATGGATCTTCAACAACGATGACGCTGAATTGAGTACTTTAGAATCATTGGAGTACTTGGAAGTGACGAAGATTTCGAGTAATGTTGAAGAACCAAGGAGATCAAGCATTTGGATGAGAAGCTAAAAGTTTATTTATTTTGTATTCCATATGTATTGATAGTTTTGTCACTAAAATTGACAAAGGGGGAGATTGTTAAAGCATTGCTCGGTCGAACTCGTAATCATTGCTATCTCAAACTTGTTTGTCAAGTTTAGTTGCCAAAACTATAAGTATTTCTTTCTAGTCTACTTATAGCTAAGTCTCGGATTAGGATAGTAAGTGTAGTTGAGCCTTAGACTCCACGATGTTCATCGATTGAAGACGAAAAACTACTCAAGGGAACTTGTGTAACTTCATCAACAAAAGGTATGTAGAGACTTGAACTTATCTATCACTCAAAAGTCTATCTATTCTATCTCCTGTTTTGAGATAAAAATCGTATTGCTATATAGACTTCGACTATACACATTCGTTATTTAGAGCCGAGTTTATCTCGCTTATTTATTTCTCGAAATATGTGTTGGTAAGCTTTCGCTTTGGCCAAGTTCATCTTTACTCATGATGAAAGTCATGTTGATTATTTCAATAACTTGAAAATCGCTTTGATGAAAAATAGTTTGTGAAATAACAACTATATAACATCCTCTTAGAAAATTTCAATGATTGAAATAAGAGTTTAGAATATGTAACCATCTTTGGATATAAACATAGCGTGTTCTCACATTTGTGTAAAAGTCCAAAACCGGGAACCCAAAGTATGCGTACTGGTAAGCGTACCTGCGGTTGTTGGAAATCTGGGTAAGTATGCGTACCCGTAAGCATACTGGCGGAAAGTTCACGTCCGTGAATTTTTGCTGGAGTTTGAAAGTGAAAAACAAACTCAATCCGGTTACTTAAGTATGCGTACATATTTGCATACATAGGTAGGTTACTTTCTAAAATTGGTTTGTTCATGAACTAAAACATTTATATAGTAAGGAATACAATCTTTACAAACCGTGGATATAATGTTCATGAATCGATTCGAGTGAATAAAAACCAATTTTGCTTCGATTGTGTCTTGTATGCTTCTATAAGATCTAAGAAATTTAGCAACTCTCTAACTAGTTCATTTGAGTTATTTGAACTAGTTATAGTGAAGATGAATAAGGTTGATATGAAAGTGCTCATATGCTAACCATTGGTTAACTATTGTTGAACCAACTAAGCGTACACGTTTAGGTACGGTTACTCAAACCTAAATGAAGTTACATTTCATTTGTGTATAATAAGCTAAGTTCGATCTAACGGTTGAAAGATATTAGCTTGAATCTAATCAGGTTTTTATCTAACGGTGAATATTGAATGCTTTGTTACCAAGGTAACTTAGATTGCAAACCCTGATTTGGGGACTATATAAAGGAGAAATCTAGCAACTGGGAAACCTAATCCCCACACCTCATGTGTGTTATTAGTTGCATAGATAGAGTCGATTCTCCTTTAACCTTAGGTTTTTCATGAAACCTGTAGGTTAACGACTTAAAGACTTCATTGGGATTGTGAAGCCAGACCCAACTATTTAATCTGTAGTTGTGTGATTTGATCTTTCCGTTTCTATCGTGATTGAGTACAATCGTAAGATTGTCTTGAGATTTATATCTCCGATAGGCAAGATGGAAAAGTAGTCACAAACACCTTCGTCTCTTCGTTTGTGATTCCACAATATCTTGTTTTGTTAATCGATTAAGATTATTGTGAGGTGATTGATAACTCTAGGCTGTTCTTAGGGAATATAAGTCCGGGTTATCAATTGGTTCATGTTCCCCTTGATTTATCAAAAAAAAGGAACAAAAACTCGTAGGCATATCTGCGGGAGACAGATTTATCTATTCAATAGACTTTTATGTGTGATACAGATTTGTTTATCAAGTCTTCGACTTTGGGTCGTAGCAACTCTTAGTTGTGGATGAGATCATCTAAGGGTATCAAGTGTGTAGTATCCTATTGGGATCAGAGACGTAAGGAGCACAACTGTACCTTGAGTCAGTGTGAGATTGATTAGGGTTCAACTACATTCCAGACCGAAGTTAGCTTTATAGTAGGCTAGTGTCTGTAGCGGCTTAATACAGTGTGGTGTTCAAATCTGGACTAGGTCCTGAGTTTTTCTGCATTTGCGGTTTCCTCGTTAACAAAACTTCTGGTGTCTGTGTTATTTCTTTTGTGCATTATATTTTGTTATATAATTGAAATATCACAAGTTGTGCGTTGAATCGATCAATTGGTAAGTCCAACCTTTGGTTGTTGATTGAAATTGATTGATCCTTGAACATTCGTCTTTGGAACCGTTCAAGTTATTTCTCGTATATTCAATTAGGCTCGCAAATTCTTATTTGTTTGATTGCGGATTAAATTGAGAAATTGAGATATAACTCTTTGATATACTTTTGTTAAGATTGAGTCTAACTTTCTAGTTGATTCTCTTTTAAGTATATTGGAGTTAGTCCATACAGATTGCTAAGCGAAATATTAGGTGAAGTTTTTAGACCCCAGCTTTTTCACCAAGAACCGATCAAGTCGTATCCAACAAACTAGGTCAGACGTATCTACTATGACTGGTCAATGCACAACCTGTGATATTTTCAATTGTACATATAAACAATATGTTAGAGCATTGCTCGGTCGAACTCACAAGTGTTGCTATCTCAAGATTGTTGTCAAATATAGTTGTCAAAACTATATCTTGATTTCTAGTCTACAATTAGTTAAGTCTCGGTCTAGGATAGAGGTACTTGAGAAATGAACCAGTCATCATTAGCTTTCTACCGTTTGAAGGCGAAGATCAACCAAAGCTTTTGCAGAACTTCATCAACAAAAGTTAAGTGAAGACTGAACTACCTATATCTAAAGTTATATTCACTTTTCTATCCTTGAGATGTTTGTCGCATAACTAATTAGATTAGCTATCATAGACAAGAATTTCGAGTTGAAAACTAATTATTTAGTTTATAACTTTGTCTATTGCCATCGATTTCCAAACCACCTTCATCGAAATCT
Source organism: Papaver somniferum (assembly GCF_003573695.1). Classification (NCBI taxonomy): domain Eukaryota; kingdom Viridiplantae; phylum Streptophyta; class Magnoliopsida; order Ranunculales; family Papaveraceae; genus Papaver; species Papaver somniferum. The sequence continues at coordinate 199,913,414 of NC_039362.1, read as the reverse complement.
TGTTTTTGATCGTAAAGGATTATATAGGCTTAAACTGTGAGAGGCATATTGGGTTTAAAGTCTTCAATTGAGTTGAAACAACTCTTAGATGGTGTGACGTCATCTAAGGGAATCAATTGTGTGGAGTCCTACTGGGATTCAAGAAGCGTAAGAGCGCGAATTTACCTGAATCGGTGTGAGACTGAATCCAGGCTCAACTACGTTCCAGACCGAAGTTAATTGGTAGTAGGCTAGTGTCTGTAGCGGCTTAATACAGTTTGGTGTTCAATCTTGACTAGGTCCTGGGGTTTTTTGGCATTTTTGGTTTCATAGTTAATAAAAATTCTGGTGTCTGTTTTGTTTCTTTTTCCTCATTATATTGTTTATCTTTATAATTAAAATATCACAGGTTGTGCGCTAAAAAATCATGGTAGATACATCCAACCTTGTTTGTCAGATACGACTTGATTGATTCTTGTACATTGGTCTTTGTTTCCGTCCAAGTTATCCCTTTGTAATTAGGTTCACGAATTTAGTTCAGGAAACGTTCTAATTACGAGAGAGAGAGAGATAGAGAGAGGGAGATAACTCTAGACATTATTTCTTGATCGAGTTTAGCTCTCGGAGCTGTGACGAGTTTGTCCATATAGATTGCCTACGACAAAGTTGGTGTGTATTTTGGTACCCCATTATTTTCAGTGTTTATCTGATTTGTTTTCATGGTTAGAGATAAACTTTGTGCTATTACTGAGTTTTTAGTAAATAAGAGATCAATCCATCAAGAATTTGATGAATCGGTTATTCTAATTGAGATTTAAGACTTGTTTTTGATGAGGATACCATTGTAGGAATAACTCGAGGATTTCACCAGGAAAATGCATTTCCATCTTCCTTTGCAAGCATATGCTTCGCATGCATGTTTCCTTAAGTGTGCTTTCATATTTAGCTTCTCATCATTCCAACTTACCCTTGTTTTGCGAAGGGTGTACTTCCTTAAAGGCTGGTGATGATGCATTACTGGCTTTCGATTACCTTCCAGGCATAATGCATGCCTTGGACTTGGGCATACAACATTGTAATTTTATTTCTGCTGCCTTATTTCGCTTTGGAATTGCGCAGAAAACATGCACTGGTCTTGCTTGAGCCAAGGGTGTATCAGTCAGGATCATGAGCATAAAAGGAATATAAATACCCCATCAAGCATGGCAACAATCATCCATCATAATAGCGAGCCAGATGATACGAGTTACCAAAATATCGCAATCATATCCCTAATTAGATGATATGAGCGACAAAATGCTGGACCACTGATGCTGCAACTAATTGTGTCTGCATACGTACTCTAAGAAGAAGGGATAAAGAACAGAGTGTAATTCATAAGCCTTAGGGACAAGAAACTACAACCAAGTTTTATTGCAAGCCCAAAGTCCAAGCATATCCTAGTCCGCTTAGGAAAAATGGTCTTCTGCAAATGATAAGAAAGAATGTGCATCATTTTCTTTTCCTTCATTTTGTATCGTGGTGGTGCATCCTTTGTTTCTCAACTCCACAATAATGATGCTTAACAACACTCCATGATGATGCGTTCGCATCATATAGGCTTTTCTGGTTAGGTTTTGAATCTTACTAGTGCATTTACGCTATATACACCTTCAACCAACTACCCCTCCTTGTATATGTCTTATTGATATTTTTACAACTGAAAGTTGGGGACTAGTTGAATGATGAGCCATCATGGTGCAACATTTCTCTCGGCTAGTCACATACTGGAGTGATTCACTGTGATGGTGAAATATTTCCCTCGGGTACCCACCACTGGCGTGATGCACCATGATTATGTGATATTAACTCTTGGCCAATGTAACTTGCGTAATGCACCATGATGGTGCTTGGGCCAATATTCCTTTTAGCACACAACATTGTCTTGAGATGACACTTCATCTCATTCAAATGACGCATCTTTAAGCATGCGCCCTGATAAAAGTGTAAGTGTTACAGAAAGTACAACAATTGTCGAAAGAAGTTTTTGGACGTTTTGTACCTTTAGATTAACGAACCTACAAACTCAATCAAAAAAGTGTCTGCAGAATCTTTTCTAATCATAGATTTGGGTTCACGAACTTAAGTAAATTTGGGTTCAGTTTTCTTTCTCTCTCCACTAGGTTTGCGAACGCAAAACATAGATTCGTGCACTCAAACCAAGCCGAGTTCAGGAAAATTCATTTCTCTTCAAGGTTGCGTACTTAAAAATAGGTTTTTTTTTAATTATTATTATTTTTTTTTTATTTTAAAACATAGGTCCGCAGTGTAGTATGTATATATTTTAAATTTCAAATAAATTTGCGAACCTACACTTTCGAAACTCATGAGAAAATATTTACTTGATGTTAGTTTCGAAAAAGTGACAAACATGAACTTGATATCGGAACTTCACTAAAACTAAGCCGAATATCTAGTCTATGACAAGAACCATCTTCACAATTCGATTATTTACTAAAGTCTACAGTTAGCTAATTCTCGGTCTAGGATAAAGGTAGTTGACAAACAAACCAGTTGTCATTGCGCTATACCGTTTGAAGGCGAAGATCAACTGAAGCTTTTGGATAACTTCACCAACAAAGGCAAGTGAAGACTTAACCACCTATTTCTCGAGTTATATTCACTTTTCTATCCTTGATATGTTGTCGCGTAACTAATTAGACTATGATGCATAGACAAGGAGTTCGAGACGAGTTTATCTTGATAATTAGTTCTCGAAATATAATGACTAAGCTTAATGAACATTTGTTCATACTTGAAGAATTTGGGTTAAGGAAAATTTATTGTTCTGAATCAAAATCATGATTCAAGTTTTATTGTTTGAAAATAGTCTGAAATAGTGATATGTGTCATTGATGTTATTCAGGAATGTTTCGAATCGATTTGGAGAGAAATATAGAACTACTATAGATTCAGATACAAGACAATGTTATCAGTCTTACAAACTGGGAAAAATGTTAGTCTGAACCCGTATTACATGTACTCGTACACGTAGTGAAGTATCTATATATATCGACTAGCAGATTTGTGGTAAGCATATTCTTATGTGCACCATGTAAAAATATGTTCAACTCGTGAACCGGATCGGTATGCATACTCATATGCAAACCATTTAGGAACTGTGGTTACGGAACCGGGTTAGTTTACAAACTAATACACGTACCGAATATATCTGAGTTCTAGAACTCGGTTTAGTACCCAAACTACGCCAACCATAATAGTTTTGTGGACTCTGGAACTGGTCCTAGTCTTAAGGTTTCCAAACCGGTGCACATACCTAAATTGTTCTGTTAACTCCGGAACTTGGTTTGGTTAAATGTTTACAAACCGGTATATGTAACCTGACTGACGTGTGTCACGAACGCCTATGGTATTTGTAATTTGTGCATTTACTAACCATGTCGATTATCTTCAAGTTCGATTAAATTATTTCTACGAGATAATTAGCATTTAATTAATTCTCTAAAAAACACTAGACTTATTTGATCACATGATTGTGACTCAAGGTTAATTTCTTAAGAGTTCATCAAAATGAGTATTAAGCTTTTAAGTTCAAATCGGCTAGTTTCGGCTAACCATTTTGAACATAGTCTTTATACACGGTTCGGTTATGGTTTCACCTAGGCAGAGTGTATATCTTGTTTATGTAAATCAAATTCAAAGATTCATCTAATGATGGATATTGTTTGATTGGTTCCAAAGATATCTTAGATTAAACCTAAAGCAACCTATTCTTTGAATGTCTATAAAAGGGGAACTCCAAGCAACTAGGATCTTTGAACCCCGACGCTACTTTTTGGTGTGTCCTAGTTGTATCTAGAGTTGTCCTCTCTAGAAACCCTGCTAGGGTTTAACGACTACAAAGACTTCACAGGGATTCGTGAAGCCAGGTCCAATTATCTTTTATCTTGATAACTTGAGTATCATGACTTGTTCGATTGTTGATTTATCACTTGAACAAGATAGATAGAAATGACAAAGTTCTTTTCGTCTCAACTTTGTGATTCCACATGTTTTATACTTGTGAGGTGAATAATAATCTAGACTGCACTTCGGTTGCATAAGTTCGGATTTTGAGGTTAGCTAGACTTTGCCTATTGTTATCAATTTCCAAACCACCTCGATCGAAATATTATTTTTAATCGTAAAGGAAATCACTTATATAGGCTTAATCCGCGGGAGGCATATTGGGTTCGAAGTCTTTAATTGAGTTGAAACAAATCGTAGTTGGTGTGGCGTCATCTAAGGGAATCAATTGCATGGATTCATGTTGGTATTCAAGAGGCGTAATGAGTGCGACTGTACCTGAATCGGTGTGAGATTGAGTTCGGGCTCAACCACATTCCAGACCGAAGTTAATTGTTAGTAGGCCAGTGTATTAGCGTCGTAATACAGTTTGGTGCTCAATATGGACTAGATCCTTGGGTTTTTCTGCATTTGAGGTTTCCTCGTTACTTCTGGTGTCTGTGTTATTTCTTTTTCCGCATTATATTGTTTATCTTTATAATTGAATATCACATGTCATGCAAGATCCAACAGTGTCCTATTACAATTTGTTGAAAATGATGCCATGCTAGCTTATAATAAATCTGTTACTAAATTATGTTGCAGGGGGAAAGCTAACTCTACCTTCTATGTCAAATTGTGCAATATTGCGCCATCGATGACTCAAACCTGGGACCTCCTGGAACGCATCAAACCTTTAAGAAACTGAAATGTCCTTTTATTATTATTATTATTATTTGATAAAACCTTTTATTATTTGGGAACCATAAGACTATATGGTCGGTATTTTTAAGTTTTTGTACAATTTTAGTGCATAAATCGGAGTTCCAATTTTCCCACTAAAGAACTTATTTAAATCCGCTAGAAAACTAGTTTGGTTAGTTGGTTTATCTTTTTTCCAGTTGGTTCTCCCGATTCAATAGATTTAGCACGCCTTTTCTTATAAAAATGTACAAGGTTGTCAATTTTCATTGCTTCAACAGTCTGCTGGCACGATCAACTAGTTATAAATATATTGTCTCCGTCATGAAAAAATCCTATCTCACTTTTAATTTGAATGTAAATCGCTTTTATCAAATAGCGATTATCGCTTTAAAAAATAGAGGTCGCAAGGTTGACATGCAGATTTTGGGTAGGGTACTAGTTGATAAATTTCGGGTTACTAGCTAAATTTTGGCCCTAATAATTTTAGTCCTGGTAATATTTTGGGTCACCTAATCTTTTTGGTCACGTGTTAGATTCAAAGTAACCATGAAAAATTTAGATCAACATGCATACTTTAACCCCTAAGACATATTTGGGTCACATGGCCTACTTTGAGATACACTGTAAACCATTAGCTGCGAGATAAATTTCGGATCACCAATTTGTTTAACGGAAAATGGGTCATTTGTCCAAATATTTTTAAATCACGGTTCAAATGGACGAGTAAAAAATAGTTTGGGTGAAATGGCCAAAAAAAATAGTAAGGATGAAACTGGATTCATCCTAGTTTAAATTTAAAAAATAGCAAGGATGAAACTGGATACATCCTGTGTAAATTAAAAATAAGAAAAAATATTTGAAAATGGGCACGATGAAACTGGTTACATCCTGCCTATTTTTACATTTTCGTCCATTTAAAAAGTATCAAAATCTAACTGTCCATTTCATCCGAGAATTGTTAATTTTGGTCTTTTTATCCAATTTTGTGTTTGCTTAATTTGTAAATTGCAAAAAATATTTCTAGATTCCGACGATAAATTTTAACACATGAAACATCGTGATATTTTATATTCAAATCACACGCTAATAAAGTAACCACACGATAATAAAGATTAATCAAAAATTTCACGGTTAAACAAAAGGATCCTATTGCCATATGGAACTAAAACTTTCATCGATTGAAACCAAAATATGCAAATAAGAGTGAAAATCCACCTCTTGATCAAAATTTTGAAAAATTTGCTCTCACTGTACATTGTATTTTTATTAGAATCGCAGGGCCCTGAACTTGTATTGTATAATTTTTTTAAGATAGAAATTATCAATAAAATAAAAGATTGTTCATTTGTTTGGAGAAACATTTGTCACGGTTTAGATGTCCTTAGGGATATTTGTGATGTAATTATTTTGGTGAAAATAATGACATTATTTACTTATTCTCGTGTATGAAATCATATTAAAATTAATTAATTATAATTGATTAATTGTTTTAAGCAAATTTAGAAAATTTTTGAATGAAGAATAATGGTAATAAATATTATATTATACATACATAGAAACGTTTTGTGTTAATTAATACTAAATATTCTTATTAAGGACATAATAATGGTAATAATTAAGCAAGAAGTTAAAAAAATATGTAAATAAGGAAATGTAAGCAAATTTTTACTCCTTCCGTTACTTTTTAATAGGCTAGTTTTATTTTTAGAAAAATTTAAGGAAATTAAGAGAACTAATCGTTAAAAGTGGTCCTCATGACACTTGTCAATACAAGAAGTGAAGTGAAATGGTCCCCATGACACTTCTCAGCCAAAGAAGTAAAGTGAAATGGTCCCCATGACATTTGTCATCGAAAGAAGTTAATAGAAAAGTGGTCCCAGAAAATTAAAGTAACATTTGACTTTCCCAATTAAGAAACCAACCTATTTTTTTGAAACATTTATTTATAAAAACCAGCCTATTAAAAAGGAACGGAGGGAGTATTAATTAACGATTTGTTAGTACGTTATTACTATTGGTTAGATACGATTATTAGAAGTCCCGATCGAACTTGAACACAAAATCTGGTCGTCTACGATGGTATCTTGCCAGGCATATGACGGGAAAGTCGGAAGTTCGAACCTCATCACGTCCATTTTTATACTATTGTTTCTTTACAGGCCTGAGCAGGCCCAATACAGGCTCATGCTTAAGCTGGCCAGGCCTAACAGGCTATAAGGCCGAAAACTACCGCCCAGTCTGGGCCAGTATTTAGCCTGGGCCAGGCCAACTTAATACACGGGCTAGGCCAGGCTTTAACCTGTTTATACAGGCCAGGCCGGAGCAGGCTCAGGCTGGCCTGGCCTCTTTGACACCTCTAATCGCTAGTGAAGATAAATTGGTCTCTCCTCATGACAAAAATGGTTCTTTTTCTGTTAAATTTTTCTATAATTACCCATGCTAACAATCATAATCAGGTTTAGAACGTAGATCTTATCTATAAGGCCATATGGAAGTTAGATGTCATATCTATAGTTCAGCTGTTCATTTGGAAGTGTTATCAATAATGCTAGCACGCGCTGCTGTTGGTGGCCGGTCTTTTTTCAACTCCATTGTTAGATGCACGACAAGCGAAAAGAAAGGTAGGTGAGTTCGGAGTTCAGTTTCTTCTATTTTATCTAAACATTTCTTCACAATAAATCTGCGCTTGCACCCTACCACTCAAAAAATAATGATTATTGTAGCATGTGTGATAGTAACTCACAAGAAACAATATAACACTTGATTTTTCAATGTCTTTTTGCTATGGATGTTTGGTCTGCTCTTGCAGGGAGTCAACACATTATACAAGACTTAAATGGTGTTATCTCTGCTCAGGATTGGATAAGGAAGTGTGTTACTCATAAGAATCTTAGTGACCATTTGGGTGCCATCTTTACTAGTACTTGATGTATTTGGCGTGACAGGTGTTATAAAATCAGAATCCTTTATCGACATCTAGACTGGATATGCAAATGGTAACTGACTTGAATAGTATATATTTGTAACAATGATTGACTTAGCTGTTGATGTCCCTGATAGTCATATTTTTCAGCAACCAAGCTTGCGAAATATACCACTTGACTGCAGATTGTTTTATTGTGGTGCTAGCTATGATGAAACACTAACTCCTCGGGAATTGGTATTGTAATTAAAGATGTTAGAGCATTGCTTGGTTGATCCCATTAGCGTTGGTATGTCAATCTAGTTATCAAATTTAGTTACCAAAACATGGATAATTGTTCCTAGAAAAAATTTCCTTAAAACAACATAGCAAGATGTGAAAAAGCAGGGGTACAACAACCACACCCAATATTTCGCTTAGTGGTAGCTCAAGGAATGAGACCTAAAAACTACAACCTATGTTTTACCTACAAGTATACAGGGTCTTGATGAAGATAGAATGTAAACAGAGGTTTGTCCACAGGGACTTGGAGGATTTGCTAAAGTTTTCTAAATTTCTAAAGTTATCTGAATTCAAAAGAAGGTACTAAGGTTTTTGATTCCACTACTTGACCCTAGGCTAAGGAAATTATGATGCAATGTATGTCTTGTTCTTTCATGAAAGACTACAATGAGGATTCTACTAACTATCCTAACCAAATTACCCCTAGCATCAGTTGTCTTTAATCAGCACAACTAATCACAGGCATTTAGCTCCTCTAGCTAGTTTAGCTTAAGGCAATCTCTCTAGAGGATTGAATTCTTGGACAAAGACCTAGCTCCACTCCTAGTATCAGCTGTCTTCTAACAGCACAGGTGATCACAAGCAGGTATCCCAAATGGCTAAGCATTCATCCTAAGGAAATTCAGCCAATAAAAGAACATACAAATACATTAACATTCCTAGCATTTGATCAAGAGCTTCCTCTAAACCCTAGCAAGTGAATTAGAACATGGACATGATTGTAATCATGATACTAACAGGTATAAACATGCTCCACATTACACAGCATACAATTCACATTCAACTTTTATGCATAAGAGAGATTCAACATGGATAAATTGAAAATTAATTTCGAAATTAATATTGAACTGCAAATATTGCTCACTGGCTAGCCCAGAGATGCCGAATTTTACAACCCCTAACACCCTTTTATAGTTACAACAAAAAAATTCCAAAATCCCCAAATCAGTGAAATTAGGGTTTTACAAAAAATCCTTACCTAATCTCTGAAAACGATTGATAATTATCACCCATGCTTCCTTGTCGTCTGCTAATGCTACCCATGCCTTCGATTTATCCTCTAACCTCACCTATTTCATCAACTCCTAACCTAGGGTTCCTGTGAGATGAAACGATTAGGAGGTGATGTAATAAGTGGCTAGAAAAGTAGGTCTTGGTTGTTAGAAGTGATGATGGCTCGAGTGGTGGTGGTTGAGTGATTTGGGGGGAGAAGATGGTGGTGATTGAGTGATTTGGGGGAGAAGATGGTGGTGATGGAGACAGCGTCGCTGTTGCAGAAGAGGGGAAGAAGGAGATGGCTCGATGGGTTTTGGCTAGGGTGTGTTTGTTTTGGGTATAGGGTTAGGTTGTTCGAGTGTGAGGCGGGTACAACAAATCTTGATGTCTTGCGAATCTGAGCCGTGGGATAATATCTTCTGGGACGGATCTAACGGCGAGATGGAGACAGATCATGAGCGACCGTTGGATGCCTGATACAACGAAACTGACGGCTCAAGATGGAGTTAGGTGTTGTAGTGTTAGACAGGATCTTCAGACTTTGATGTAATGGCGATGCTGCGACCGTAGGATGCTGAGATGATCCAATCTGACGGCTAGAAAGGGAAACGGTTATGGATATAGGAAATGGACTTGGGTGAGGGTTTTGGGCATTGAGTATGCCAAGCCCATATCTTCTTTAAGAACAATTCTTCCTCTTCAAGCCCACTTCTAGCCTTTTGGTCTTGTGCATAACATTCTTCGCGGCTTCCTTGTGTAATTCCTCCCGGCTTTTCACTACTTTTCTGCTCTTTTCGCTCCGCTATTCATCCAAACTTTATTTATTACCTAAAAATGCAAAATTAATTAATAAAAATATTTATTCTTGAAAACAATGAAAATACAGAATATGGGATAAAATGTAGAATTAATGCACAAAAGATGAGTTAAATGCCAAGAAAAATATATAGAAATATGCACTTTTTAGCACTCATCAAATACCCCCAAACCTAAATTTTACTTGTCCTCAAGTAAAACAAAACTAAGGAAATCCTACCTATACCACTGTCGCTGGTCTCTCGAATGCATTTAGCGTATGCACTAAGCCTTTTAAACCACTAAGTGTCCCTAGTGGACGAGTGAAGTCTCGTGAAGGTTTGCTTAGAACGTACCTACAAAGTTCTAGGCCAAAATATAAGCTCATATTCCATCAAATGTGACATGTGCAAGACAGTTTAAGCTCACATCAAAATGGAGATGTCAATCTAGCTATCTAAGGCACAATCCTAGTACTGATAACAAATAAAGACATGTGATAAGATGACTCTTTACATGACTCTTATTTACATTGACTACTCTCTTTTATTTTTGGATAAGAGAGAACTATTTTCTTTACATGACACAAATGGAATTTGAATACTTGATTTTTTTTTTTTTTTGGAACAAGGAAACACTTTTGATACAAAAGGAAAAAGAAACAAAAAATTACATGACACTTCGCAAGAGGTAGCCCTTTTTGATGCACCCAGTTAAATTCGATGGTTGTTTTTCTTAATGTAACCTCCACCTTCTATCCCAACCAACCAAAGAACAAGCTAGTCAAGTTTCGTTCAGTATTCTAAAGTGATTGGCAACTAAAAAACTTCCGATAGAACACCTCAAGGATGAGGCTATACATGTATTGGTAGATCGTGCGCGTGCAAGTTTCTTATCACTATGTGAATTGTGCTAGAATCAGGGGTGCCTAAATATCTAGACTAAGACTCCTAAAAATTACATATTTGCACAAGAGTCAACATTTCAAGGTAAATGAGCTCCATTTTTATGATTTTTTTCATTTTTTCCTTTTTTATTTTGATTTTTCATTTTTTCAAAAAGAGGGAGGAGTTTTGTTTTCAATTATAGCATGTTATAAGGGTATATACTGATTATCACCCCTAAACCTAAATTAAACAGTGTCCTCAATGTTTAAATAGTGCAAAAGAAAGAACTGTACAGAAAAGGAAAAACATAAAATAAAATGGAACGTTCAACCTGGTTTATGTACAAGGGTGGACCAATCAGGACGCATAGACGGGATCCTCCAGATCGGTTGCCTCAATGTCAGGCGGAAGTGGTTCAAGGAACGGTTTCAATCGCTGCCCATTCACTTTGAAAATGTTCTTGTTGGAGACATCTTCAAGTTCCACAGCTCCATGAGGGAATACCGTGCATACTAGGAACGGGCCGGTCCATCGGGACCGCAATTTTCCTGGAAAAAGATGCAGCCGAGAGTCGTATAACAAAACTTTCTGACCCGGTGTGAATGACTTGCGCAGAATACGCTTATCATGAAACAACTTCATCTTTTGCTTATACAGCTTGGCACTGTCATAAGCCTCATTCCTTAATTCTTCTAACTCATTGAGTTGAAGTTTCCGTTGTGCACCCGCCTTGTCGAGAGAAAAGTTAAGTTTCTTGATAGCCCAGTAAGCTCGATGTTCTAATTCCACAGGAAGATGACATGGCTTTCCATACACTAGACGATAAGGGGACATGCCAATTGGTGTCTTATAAGCTGTTCTATAGGCCCACAAAGCATCATTCAATCTCAATGACCAATCTTTCCTTGACGGGTTGACCGTCTTCTCCAGAATGTGCTTAATTTCCCTATTAGAAACTTCTACTTGTCCGCTTGTCTGAGGGTGGTACGGAGTTGCAACCTTGTGGGTTATGCCATACTTGCGTACTAAAGACTCAAAGTACTTGTTACAGAAATGTGAACCACCGTCACTGATTATAGCTCTAGGGGTACCAAAACGTGAAAATATGTTCTCCTTCAGAAATGAGAGTACCACCTTGTGGTCATTCGTCTTGGTTGCAACAGCTTCAACCCACTTCGAAACGTAATCAACAACAACTAGGATGTATAATTTGCCTTCAGAAATAGGAAATGGACCCATAAAGTCAATCCCCCACACATCAAATAGCTCAACGATCAAAATCGGATTCAACGGCATCATGTTTCTCCTCGAGATACTTCCTAGTTTCTGACAGCGCTCACAAGCAATACAATACTCATGGCAGTCTCTAAACAGCGATGGCCAGTAAAACCCACACTGCAGGATCTTTGCAGCGGTCTTCTTGGCACTGAAATGCCCTCCACATGCTTGGTCATGACAGAAAGATATCACATCTTTCTGTTCCATGTCGGGTACACATCTCCTAATGATTTGGTCTCGGCAGTACTTAAACAAATATGGGTCGTCCCAAAGGAAATGTTTAACTTCAGCCAAGAACTTGGAGCGGTCTTGTCTCGACCAATGTGAGGGCATTCTACCTGTAGCAAGGTAGTTAACAATGTCGGCAAACCAAGGAAGGTTTGACACAGACATCAATTGTTCATCAGGGAATGATTCTCTAATCAGCTCAGATTCATCAATAGACTCACTAGTTAATCGGGACAAGTGATCAGCAACCACATTCTCACAACCTTTCTTATCACGGATTTCGATGTCGAATTCCTGTAATAAGAGTATCCATCGAATAAGGCGAGCTTTAGCATCCTTCTTAGAAAGAAGATACTTCAAAGCCGCATGGTCAGTGTATATGATGATCTTAGATCCTATCAAATAAGATCTAAACTTGTCTAATGCAAATACCACGGCAAGTAACTCCTTCTCGGTAGTCGAATAGTTGAGTTGAGCATCATTAAGAGTTTTACTAGCATAGTATATCACATATGGTAGTCTATCAACACGCTGTCCTAAAACAGCGCCAACGGCATAATCAGAGGCATCACACATGAGTTCGAACGGTAGTTCCCAGTTGGGTGGTTGGACAATAGGAGCTGAGGTGAGGAGAGTCTTGAGTTCTTCCCATGCCTTCACACAAGCAGCATCGAAGTTAAAGACAACATCTTTGACAAGTAGATTACACAAAGGTCTTGAGATTTGGCTAAAGTTTTTGATGAATCGCCGGTAGAACCCAGCGTGACCTAAAAATGATCGAATCCCCTTCACAGAGTGGGGTTGTGGTAAATGTTGAATGAGGTCGACTTTAGCTTTATCTACTTCAATTCCTTTTTCCGAAACGATGTGTCCTAGAACTATGCCGGAGTTTACCATGAAGTGGCATTTTTCCCAGTTTAAAATCAGATTCTTTTGCTTACATCTAGACAACACAAGGACCAGATGGTCCAAACATTCATCAAAAGAGGAACCAAACACAGAGAAATCATCCATAAAGATCTCGAGAAAACTATCTATCATGTCTGAAAAAATGCTCATCATGCAACGCTGAAAAGTGGCAGGTGCATTACACAGCCCGAAGGGCATACGTCTAAAAGCAAATGTCCCAAATGGACACGTAAATGTAGTTTTTTCCTGATCTTCCGGTGCAATGTGAATTTGGTTATAACCGGAAAAGCCATCTAGAAAACAGTAGTGACTGTGTCCAGACACACGTTCTAGCATTTGGTCTATGAAGGGAAGGGGGAAGTGATCTTTTCTTGTTACTGTGTTCAACTTCCTGTAGTCGATACATACTCGCCATCCTGTGGTTGTACGTGAAGGGACTAACTCATTCTTTTCGTTCCGAACTACAGTAATGCCTGACTTCTTAGGCACAACTTGAATGGGACTAACCCATTTACTATCTGAAATCGGATATATGATACCCGCATCAAGTAGCTTCAAGATCTCACTCTTAACAACGTCTCTCATGTTAGGATTAAGTCTCCTTTGCATTTCCCTAGATGGTTTGGCATTCTCTTCAAGATTAATGTGGTGCATGCAAATGGTGGGACTTATCCCTTTGAGATCTGAGATGGTCCATCCTAAGGCTTCTTTCTGCTCCTCAAGTACTCTAAAAGCTTGTTTTCCTGTTCTATGTTTAATCGTGAAGAAATGATAACAGGTAAAGTATCAGAAGGACCTAGAAATGCATACTTCAAAGTATCAGGTAATGGTTTCAATTCCTGTTTGGCCTTAGGAGACTCATCCGAAGATATAACAGACTTCTCAGAAAGTGGGAGTTGTTCCACTGTAGTCTGCCATTTAGTGATGTCCATTTGAGGTACAGATTCGAGCAAAGATTGGACTTCACCAATGTATTCATCATCATACAACTCCAAGTTAACATCTTCCAAACATGCTTGCAAGGGATCTTTTGACATAATGCCAGTCAATGAATCTTGTATCAAACTCTCAATCATATTGACCTCATGTACATCCTCATCATCAAGATTCACATGCTGTTGACTAACATTAAACATTCAGCTCTACAGTCATGTTTCCAAAAGACAGCTTCAACACTCCATTACGACAATTGATGATCGCATTAGACGTCGCCAAGAAAGGACGTCCTAAAATGACAGGAATGTGACTATCCGGGTTTTGTACAGGTTGAGTGTCTAAGACAATAAAGTCTACAGGAAAGTAGAACTTATCAACCTTAATCAAAACATCCTCAATTACACCTCGAGGGACTTTGACGGATCGGTCCGCCAATTGGAGAGTTATGGGTGTTGGCTTCAATTCTCCAAGACCTAACTGCGCATAAACAGAATATGGCAGGAGGTTCACACTTGCACCTAGATCTAATAAAGCTTTATTGACCATGTGGTTTCCTATAGTGCAAGAAATTGTTGGACAACCTGGGTCCCTAAACTTAGGTGGAGTTTTGTTCAGAATGATGGAACTCACCTGTTCAGCTAAGAAAGCACGTTTGTGCACATTAATCTTGCGCTTTTGAGTGCACAAGTCTTTGAGGAATTTGGCATATGCAGGGATTTGCTTAATTGCCTCAAGAAAAGGAATGTTGATGTTGACTCTTTTGAACAGTTCTAACATCTCATTGTAGTGGGTGCTTATCTGTTGGCGAACTAACCTCTGAGGATATGGAGCAACATGAGCATTAGGAGTTAGAGGGATATTCACAACAGTGGGATTGTCGGCTTCACTAATGTGCTCAGGCTCCTTTTCTAAGTTGGAGGTGTTCTTTGGTGGTGCAGGCAATGATATGTTTGGCTCAGATTCATTTGATTGTGGTATGCCTACATTGTTCTCAACAATCTTACCACTTCGGAGAGTGGTGATGGAATGGACTTGATCGGGTGAGGTTTCATTGCAAGATGATGTGCCTGCTTGAAATATCCTCTTTGGATTTTGTTGGGGCTGGCTAGGAAGTTTACCCTTTTCTCTTGTATTCAGTGCATCGCAAATTTGACCCATCTGTAGTTCTAGAGCGGAGACTCGTTGATCAGTTGCTTTCTCATTTTTCATCAGATGTTGGGTCAACTGATTGATACTCTCTTCGATGCTAGACAATTTCTTGTCAGCAGTGTATTGAGGGTACGACTGCTGTTGAGGATTTTTAGGGTATTGATAGCCTTGATTGTTTTGATAGCTTTGAGTGGGTTGAGATGGTCCTCCTTGAATGGGTCCTTTAGACCATGAAAAATTGGGGTGGTTCCTCCATCCTGGGTTGTAGGTCTGTGAATAAGGGTTATGCTCTTGTTTTTGAAACATAGCATGTGCCTGTTCCAGCCTAGATTCTTGGAATGCATGCATTTCCGGACAATCACTGACCTGATGGTCAGAACCGTTACATATATCACAGATAGCCATTTCGACATGTTCACAGAAAGCAGTGGTAGAAGGTTTTACGTTTTTCTGAAGTTCTAACGCTTCTATTCTTCTTGCTAGTGCTGCCATTTTTGCATTTCCCTCAAAATCAGACTCAATTCTATGGACCTTATCTACATGTAGTCTTTCTAGGTTCACGAATGGACTCCCACTGTTGAGTTTTTTCAGCAACTTCAATTAGGAAAGCCCAAGAGTCATCAGCACTTTTATCTGTGAAGAGTCCATTGCACATAGACTCTACAATTGTTCGGGTGGAGACATCTAAACCTTCATACAAAATTTGCACAAGTCTCCATTTTTCAAAACCATGATGGGGACACTTAAGCAACAATTCATTGAATCTCTCAAGATATCTAGCTAAGGTTTCACCTTCTAATTGTACAAAGCTGTTCAGACTTTGACGAATTGTCGCAGTCTTGTGATTAGGGAAGAACTTTTTGAAAAACTCTTTTGTGAGGTTGTCCCATGTCCTAATTGACTGTGGATGTAAGCATACAGCCATGACTTGGCCTTTTCCTTCAAAGAGAAAGGGAATAGTCTCAACTTTAGGGTTTCGTCAGACATCTGAGTGAAACGTATAGTTCCACAAATCTCCTCGAATTCTCTCACGTGATGGTAAGGGTTTTCATTTTCAATTCCTCTAAACACGGGAAGCATTTGTATTGTGCTCGATTTTAGCTCATAATGACCAGCAGCTTCTGGTAAAACAATGCACGAGCGTTGACTTGTCCTTGTGGGATACATGTAATCCTTGAGACTACGGGGTTCTTCCATTATCTCAGGTTGGTCCGGTGTGTTTTCCTCAGAAGATGTGGGTATGTCAATTGGGTCTATTGGGTTGACTCTAATTAGTCGGTTTGATTGGTCTCTAAAGGTCACAACCATATCCTAATAAGATCATTGATCGATGAAATAACATCTAACAAGCCCAAAGTCAATGAAAAAAAAACGACCTAAAATTTGGTTTGAAAGGGTTTTGGTTTCACAATGGGTTTTGGTTTATAAAATGTAGAGCCCAAATTTTTTGGTTTGAAAGGGTTAGAAACTTTGGTTTAAAATGGGTTTAGAAAATTTTTGGATTAATTGGGACAAAGCCCAACCAACTAAAAGGATTTTGGTTCTTGGGTTCTTTGAAGAATTTTGGTGAGAAAAATCTTAACTCACGGCCCAACAGAATTTTGTTGCCTCTAAGCCCAACAGAATTGTTTTTATAAGGTTAGGAGCCCAATGGATGGGATATAAACCTATAGTCCAAATTAAAGTGCAAGCCCACAAAAGAAAAAAAAATAACAAACAAATAATTACAAGCCCATAAAAGAAAGAGAAAAAGAAAAAGAAAAATAAAAATTATTACAAGCCCAAATAGAAAATAAAGAAAAAAAAAACTAAAATTATTACAAGCCCAAATATAAATACTTAAATACAAGCCCAAAGAAATTTAATGAGGCCCAGTTGGGTTAGCTCATGGGTTAGGCTTACTTGATTTTTGGAGGGAAGCCCAAATTTGGGCTTTTTATCCCTTTTGTTGCACTAGCCCAGTTGGGTTTGGATCTTCCTTAGCAACCTTAATCAACAGCTCAGCAGAATTGCACCAGCAGCTTCACAGCAGCAGCAAGCAGGAGGGAGCAGCAACAACAGCAACAGCAGCTTCACAGCAACAGCAACAGCAGCTAAACAGCAACAGCAACAGCAGGAACTTCAGCTCCACTGCAGTTCCAACAGCAACAGCAGCTTGGCAGCAGCTTTGGCTCCACAAAGCTAACAGCAACAACAGCTGCAATAACAGTCAGTGCAAGGTAGTGCAAGGCAATGCTCTTAGTGAAGCGAGAACAAGAGCAATGCAAGAGCAGGAGCAAACAAGGAAGTTGCAGGTCAGGAACAAGCAAGATTAGCAAGAAAGAAAAAAAAAGATAATAAGGAAAACACAAAACAAGCAAACCGCTACCGAGTCCCCGGCAGCGGCGCCAAAAACTTGGTAGCTCAAGGAATGAGACCTAATAACTACAACCTATGTTTTACCTACAAGTATACAGGGTCTTGATGAAGATAGAATGTAAATAGAGGTTTGTCCACAGGGACTTGGAGGATTTGCTAAAGTTTTCTAAATTTCTAAAGTTATCTGAATTCAAAAGAAGGTACTAAGGTTTTTGATTCCACTACTTGACCCTAGGCTAAGGAAATTATGATGCAATGTATGTCTTGTTCTTTCATGAAAGACTACAATGAGGATTCTACTAACTATCCTAACCAAATTACCCCTAGCATCAGTTGTCTTTAATCAGCACAACTAATCACAGGCATTTAGCTCCTCTAACTAGTTTAGCTTAAGGCAATCTCTCTAGAGGATTGAATTCTTGGACAAAGACCTAGCTCCACTCCTAGTATCAGATGTCTTCTAACAGCACAGGTGATCACAAGCAGGTAGCCCAAATGGCTAAGCATTCATCCTAAGGCAATTCAGCTCAATAAAAGAACATACAAATACATTAACATTCCTAGCATTTGATCAAGAGCTTCCTCTAAACCCTAGCAAGTGAATTAGAACATGGACATGCTTGTAATCATGATACTAACAGGTATAAACATGCTCCACATTACACAACATACAATTCATATTCAACCTTTATGCATAAGAGAGATTCAACATGGATGAATTGAAAATTAATTTCGAAATTAATATTGAACTGCAAATATTGCTCACTGGCTAGCCCAGAGATGCCGAATTTTACAACCCCTAACACCCTTTTATAGTTACAACAAAAAAATTCCAAAATCCCCAAATCAGTGAAATTAGGGTTTTACAAAAAATCCTTACCTAATCTCTGAAAACGATTGATAGCTCTCACCCATGCTTCCTTGTCGTCTGCTGATGCTACCCATGCCTTCGATTTATCCTCTAACCTCACCTATTTCATCAACTCCTAACCTAGGGTTCCTGTGAGATGAAACGATTAGGAGGTGATGTAATAAGTGGCTAGAAAAGTAGGTCTTGGTTGTTAGAAGTGATGATGGCTCGAGTGGTGGTGGTTGAGTGATTTGGGGGGAGAAGATGGTGGTGATTGAGTGATTTGGGGGAGAAGATGGTGGTGATGGAGACAGCGTCGCTGTTGCAGAAGAGGGGAAGAAGGAGATGGCTCGATGGGTTTTGGCTAGGGTGTGTTTGTTTTGGGTATAGGGTTAGGTTGTTCGAGTGTGAGGCGGGTACAACAAATCTTGATGTCTTGCGAAGCTGAGCCGTGGGATAATATCTTCTGGGACGGATCTAACGGCGAGATGGAGACAGATCATAAGCGACCGTTGGATGCCTGATACAACGAAACTGACGGCTCAAGATGGAGTTAGGTGTTGTAGTGTTAGACAGGATCTTCAGACTTTGATGTAATGGCGATGCTGCGACCGTAGGATGCTGAGATGATCCAATCTGACGGCTAGAAAGGGAAACGGGTATGGATATAGGAAATGGACTTGGGTGAGGGTTTTGGGCATTGGGTATGCCAAGCCCATATCTTCTTTAAGAACAATTCTTCCTCTTCAAGCCCACTTCTAGCCTTTTGGTCTTGTGCACAACATTCTTCGCGGCTTCCTTGTGTAATTCCTCCCGGCTTTTCACTACTTTTCTGCTCTTTTCGCTCCGCTATTCATCCAAACTTTATTTATTACCTAAAAATGCAAAATTAATTAATAAAAATATTTATTCTTGAAAACAATGAAAATACAGAATATGGGATAAAATGTAGAATTAATGCACAAAAGATGAGTTAAATGCCAAGAAAAATATATATAAATATGCACTTTTTAGCACTCATCAGTTAGTAATCTGTACGGACAAACTCCAATATACTTTCTAGCGAATAAACTAGACAGTCAGACTCAATCTAGATAAAAAGTATATCAAAGAGTTTATATCTCAATCTTTCGATTTGATCTTTACTCAAAAAAATAGAAATCTGCGAGTCTTTATCAAAAAGAGATAACTTGGATGGTACCAAAGACCAATATCCAAGTGTCAATCAATTTAAATCAACAACCAAAAGGTTGGATATTCTAATTGATTGAACAACGCACAACCTGTGATATTTCAATTATATAACAAAATATAATGCGGAAAATAAATAACACAGACACCAGAATTTTGTTAACGAGGAAACCGCAAATGCGGAAAAACCCCGGGACCTAGTCCAGATTGAACACACACTGTATTAAGCTGCTACAGACACTAGCCTACTCCAAACTAACTTCCGTATGGACTGTAGTTGAACCCCAATCAATTTCACACTGATCCAAGGTACAATTATGCTCCTATGCCTCTGATCCCAGCATGATGCTACGTACTTGATTCCCTTAGCTTATCTCACCCAAAACTAAGAGTTCCTACGACCCAAAGTCGAAGACTTTAATAAACAAATCTGTATCACACAGAAAAGTCTACGATAATAGATAAATTTGTCTCCCACGAATATACCTACGAGTTTTGTTCCGTCTTTTGATAAATCAAGGTGAACGGGAACCAATTGATAAACCGTACTTATATTCGCGAAGACCAACCTAGTAATATCAATCACCTCACAATAATCTTAATCGACGCAGCGAAAAAAGATATTGTGGAATCACAAATGATGAGATGAATTTTTTTTTTGATTACTTTTCTATCTTGCCTATCGGAGATATAAATCTCAATCCAATTATTACAATTATACTCGTAACGATATAAACAACAAGATCAGATCACACAACTACAAGAAAAGTAGTATCAGCCTGGCTTCACAATCCCAATGAAGTCTTTAAGTCGTTAAGCTGGTTTTAGAACAAAAAAACTAAAGGTTAAAGGAGAATCGACTCTAGCTTAGCACAACTAGTATCACACACGTAAGGTGTGGGGATTAGGTTTCCCAATTGCTAGAGTTCTCCCTTATATAATCTTTCAAATCAGGGTTTGCAATCAATATTAGCTTGGTAACAAAGCATTCAATATTCATTGTTAAATGAAAACCTGATTAGATTCAAGCTAATATTTCTCAACCATTAGATCAAAACTTTAGCTTGTTACACACAAATGAAATGTCCAATTTTGGGTTTATGTAACCGTTCCCAAACATTAACATTTGTTGGTTCAACAATAGTTAACCAAATGGTTAGCCATATGATCACTTTCATATCCACCATATTCTTCTTCACCATAACTAGTCCAAATGACTCAAATGAACTAGTTAGAGAGTTGTTCAATTGACTGGATCTTATGTAACTACACAAGACACAGTCGAAGCAAAAACGGTTTGATTCGCTCGAATCGGTTCATGAACTTTATAGCCACGGTTCGCAAACTCATTCCTTAGTTTATATAAACATGAGTTCAAAAATAATCGATTTTAGATATAACCTGCTCAAGTTCGCGGACTGGGTTCGCGGACTTAAGCTCACGGAAGGAGTTCATAAACTCCAGCAGAAATTCTCGGGTCGAGAACTTCCGCCAGTTCGAGGACTGAGTTCGCGGACTTGGATCACGCCGCATTCCGTTTCTCTTGATCAACAAAGTTCGCAAACTTTGGTTCGAATAAGGACTTATACATCTATGTGTTTCCACAACAATGCTTATATCCTACTAATGGTTATGTAATCTAAACTCTCATTTCAATCATTGAAACATTCTCAGAGGACGTTATATAGCCGTTATTCTCCACCATTTTTCGTCAGAGCAATTTCCAAAGTGATTGAAACATAACATGACTTTTGTCACTAGGTAAAGATGAATTTGGCTAAATCGAAAGCTTACCAACACATATTTTTAGAAATAGATAGGCGAGTTAAACTCGGCTCAAAATAGCAAATGCGTATATTGAAAGTCTATATATCAAAACGACTTTTGTCTCAAGAATAGGAGATAGAGTAAATAGACTTTTGAGTGACAGATAAGTTCAAGTCTCCACATACCTTTTAGTCGATGAAGTTCCATCAGTTGCTTGAGTAGTCCTTCGTCTTGTATGATGATTGCCATGGAGTCTTGAGCTCAATTACACTTTCTATCCTAGTCCGAGACCTTTAGTTATATAGGCTAGAAATCTAGACTTATAGTTTTGATCACTAACATTGACAAACATGCTTGAGATAGCAACGCATGCGAGTTCGACCGATCAATGCTCTAACAATATCCCCCTTTGCCAATTTTAGTGGCAAAACTACTAATACATATGGAATACAAAAAATAAATAAATTAACTTTTGTAGCTCCTATTCCACATGTCTAATCTTCAACATTACTCTAAATCTTCGTCACTTCCAAGTACTCCAATGATCCCAAAGGTTGTAAGTTTAGCGTCATCGTTGTTGAAAATCCGTAGCTATAACAACAAGAAAACAATAGTTATCAATCATTGTTATACATGTCATAGTATCATTACACAGCGTCAAAGTCCAATTGTATCACAACTTCAACAACAATACTATGGTGATATGTATCACTCCCCCTTAGTCAATACTCCATCTCACATGGAAACCACTTCCCCATACATAATGATCCGAAAACCATATGTATTTGTATTGTGAACTATAATAAAATTGGCAAAGGTACAAGAACAGGATCCTAATGAAATTTCCGAAAGAGACATTTCTTGACCAAAAGAAAGTAAAAATATATCATATTGTTTAGATGCAATCATAAAGCCGAAGCTAAATGCATTCATCAAGGAGTTTGTAAAGATACAAGATAACCCCTATAATATTCCACAGCCGCACTCCCCACAAATATTTGGCAATTAAGCGCAAGTTCAAAAAGAACTCTTCCCCATAATATGTCATTCCGAAAGAACAACAAGAGCGACCTTAATTTCGAAAGAAAAGAAGGATTTCTTTGGACATAACAAATCACATACGAGTATGAATTTGAATCCAAAGTACTCAATTAAATTAACCATAAGAGAACCCATGATTAATTTAATCGAAAATGCTCAACATAAATGAACTTATGGAGACTCAAAAATATACAATTAGATTAATCACAAGAGAATCCATAATTAATCTAATCGAGATACACAACCAAACTCATCACAAAAGTAATTAATTTAATTGGTCATACTCGACATAAGAGAATCTATGGAGCAATGACTAAGTTAATCATGAAAATAATCAACCCAGTCTAAAACGCTCAAACAAAAAAGACTTATGGAGTCATAACTAAATAACCAAACAAGATGATTAATTTAGTTCAATATGCTCGACATAAAGTACCTTACGGAACAACAACAAAGCTAATCATAAAAAATAATCAACTTGGTTATTTAGTGCTCAACATAAGACACATTAAGGAGCCTCACAGTAATACATAAAATATGGATCAGGGAAGATCAATTACTGCGGAATACACAAGGATTCATTCTATTTTTCATCACCATTTGCACAATGACAACAATAGACATAATCCTTGAACACAAAGATTTTAACCTATCTTCCATCAATAATTGACAATATAGGCTTAACTTTCGTATTTGTCAAAAGTCCATTCATTCTTTTATCAACGTATGAATATCGACTTACGAAAGACTTTACTTTTGACAAAGATATGGGATAGTCAAAGTTCACGGACGTAAATGCACATATCTCATAACAAAATTGCAATATATAAAACCATAAAGATTAATACTGCAAAAATCATCTTCCAAACAAATTTAGAATTTAAACCAATAAATCTAAAAACATGAAGATGAAAACGTTGGACATAGCTATGTGTAATCACAATAATGGCTATTCCAAACTCTAGTTATTCTTCTAACAAAAACAAGAAAATATAAGATTTACTAGGAAATAAGACCTTTGAAGAATTCTTTATCATCCCCGAACTCCTTGTCGTCAACAACCATCGGGATTAAGGTTCATTAAAGTAGGAGTTTATATCAATAAACCTTCTTGGCTGATGATGTCGAACCAGGGCCTTCTGAATCTCATGAGTCTTATACACAAAAGCTTTTATTTGTTGAATCTCCTTTTATATCTCCTTCAACTCTTCAAGAATACTAGAAAACTTCTGACAGTTTGAAGGAACGACTCTTGGCTTTCTCACATTCCTTATTTTTCTTTTCAAGGTAGGAGATAACGGAGATTTCTCATTTTCCTTCATGATTGATGGCTTAACAATCATATTAACATCTTTTTCATCAGAAGACATCATGCTTGGAGTATCCATAATGTATGGGTTTGTGAGAGGAAATCACAAATTGAACACAACAAGTAGTCTTGAGATAAAAAGAGGTTTTGAGGAAGGAAAAAGGAATTTAGGGTTTCAGAACCTTTAAACAGGTTCGTACACGTCCAACTCACAACACTATAAAGAGTAGAATTATCGATAATAACCCTCCTTTGTTGATAGACAGGGAAGAACAAAAACTAAGAAAAGAAGAAAGAAAACTTTTCCTAAAGCCTGAGAGGTATAAAATCATTGTCTCTTTTGATCAGGCACATGAGACAAGATTTCCAAAACAACACAATCAAGTTGTGTTGCGGTGAACAACTTTTCCACCATTTTCCTCTAAAGAGGGATCAACAGACCTCTGTCTATCAAAACGGTTCGACCATACTCTCTTCTCTAGTGGTCTTGGATTATCCTTGGAAACTAACTTCTTAGACAAAGATAAAATCCTACATACCTCAGCCGTCTTCTGAGCAAGTTTAAGCTTATTTGCTAATTGATTTGCTCTTCACTGAAGTTCGTTGACGTGCCTCAGTTGGTGTTTGTACTTGTAACACCTTGATAGTTCATGACCCTTTAGAGAAAAATACGAGCACGTCAAACTAGGATAATAATCAGGCTTCTGAGATGTGCATGCATCTAGACACATGGTGGAACCTGACACATTACATACAGATTTTCTAAGAAATTTGTCAATTTTTTCTTCCAGATTAGTTGGGTTCTCTTCTGAAAGAATATTGAGATTGATGTATGTATTGTTGCAGTTATCAAAATCAAGATTTTCACCAAGAAGTGCAACACTTGATTTCTCGTCTTCATTAGAATCATACTTGTTAGACATTTCATCAAGAGTTGCAGCAAGACTTTTGTTCCCAGTGTATTTTCTACGATTTGGGCACTCGTTTGCAAAATGACCAAATCCTTTACACTTAAAGCACTGAGGCATATCCTCATCATCAGTTTCACCAATATCCCTATTTTTAGGAGGAACACGATTATGAGGTTTGACTGATGCCTTAGGCTTATCTCTGGAGAACCGTTTACTTCTCTTCAGCAGAAGATCCCTAAACTGTCTTGTGATCATGGAGACTGATTTGTCAAGATCTTCATCTGATGAGTCCGTCTTAGAGTGATCATCTTCATAGATATACACTTTTTTAATTTTATCAAGTAATTTAGTGTCCTTTAGTGTTTTAACCGCAACATCCTTAGTTTTGGATGAATGTTCATGATCAAGGATCTTAAGCTTCCCAACCAATGTATTTCTAGAGAGATTATCAAGGTTATTTCCCTCAATGATGGCATGCTTCTTAGAATCGTATCTGGATGGAAGCATCTGAGAATTTTCATCACAATGTCTTTTTCAGGAATAGTCTTACCAATACAAAAGATGCATTAACAATTTCAGACACCTTGTGATTAAAATCATCAAATGTTTTTTCATCTGTCATACGAAGGTTTTCCCAATCGGAATTAAGGTTTTGAAGCCTAGATTCCTTTTCACTGGTATTACCTTCAAAAACGGTTTCTAAGATATCCCAAGCTTCTTGCGACTCAGTGCAATTTGACACATGGTGTTGAATATTTGAGGTAATGGCATGTATGATGGCATTCAAACCGTCGGAATTTTTCTTTGCAGCAAGTATCTTAGCAGGGATGTATTCACCAATAGGTTTGGGAACGTTTACATGTCCAACTGCCACGATGGGAGGATCATAGCCATTAACAACATATACCCATGATTGAAAATAACGCGCTTGAAGAAAAGCTCGCGTAGCAATTTTCCACCATAAGTAATTAGAGCTATCTAAGACTGGTGGTACGTTAATTGAGATAGCACCTCTGTCCATAGAGTCAGATCGCTACAAACACAGACTTGTAAGGTCTTAAACGTGTTTGCTTGCTCTGATACCAATTGAAAAAGCGGGGGTACAACAACCACACCCAATATTTCTCTTAGCAATCTGTATGGACAAATTCAAATATACTTTCTAGAGAATCAACTAGACAGTCAGACTCAATCTAGATAAAAAAGTATATCAAAGAGTTTATATCTCAATCTCTCGATTTGATCTTTACTCAAGCAAATAGAAATTTGCGAGTCTTTATCAAAGAGAGATAACTTGGATGGTACCAAAAACCAATATCCAAGTGTCAATCAATGTAAAACAACAACCAAAAGGTCGGATATTCTAATTGATTGAACAACGCACAACCTGTGATATTTCAATTATATAACAAAGTATTATGCGGAAAAGAAATAACACAGACACCAGAATTTTGTTAACGAGGAAAGCGCAAATGTAGAAAAACCCCGGGACCTAGTCCAGATTGCACACACACTATATTAAGCCGCTACAGACACTATCCTACTCCAAACTAACTTCGGTCTGTACTGTAGTTGAACCCAAATCAATCTCACACTGATCCAAGGTACAGTTATGCTCCTACACCTCTGATCCCAGCAGGATGTTACGTACTTGATTCCCTTAGCTGATCTCACCCACAACTAAGAGTTGCTACGATCCAAAGTCGAAGACTTTAATAAATAAATCTGTATCACACAGAAAAGTCTACGGTAATAGATAAATCCGTCTCCCACGAATATACCTATGAGTTTTTGTTCCGTCTTTTGATAAATCAAGGTGAACAGGAACGAATCAATTACCCGGACTTATATTCCCGAAGAACAGCCTAGTATTATTGATCACCTCACAATAATCTTAATCGACGCAGCGAAAAAAGATATTGCGGAATCACAAACGATGAGACGAAGATGTTTGTGACTTCTTTTCTATCTTGCCTATCGGAGATATAAAATCTCGAGCCAATTATTACAATCGTACTCGTAACGATAGAAACAACAAGATCACACAACTACGATAAAAGTAGTATCGGTCTGGATTCACAATTCCAATGAAGTCTTTAAGTCGTTAACCTGGTTTAGAAGAAGAAACCAAAGGTTAAAGGAGAATCGACTCTAGCTTAACATAACTAGTATCACACACGTAAGGTGTGGGGATTAGGTTTCCCAGTTGTTAGAGTTCTCCCTTATATAGTCTTTCAAATCAGGGTTTGCAATCAATGTTAGCTTGGTAACAAAGCATTCAATATTCATCGTTAGATGAAAACCTGATTAGATTCAAGCTAATATTTCTCAACCGTTGGATCGAAACTTTATCTTGTTACACACAAATGAAATGTCCAATTTTGGGTTTATGTAACCGTTCCCAAACATTAACATTTGTTGGTTCAACAATAGTTAACCAAATGTTTAGCCATATGATCACTTTCATATCTACCATATTCTTCTTCACCATAACTAGTCCAAATGACTCAAATGAACTAGTTAGAGAGTTGTTCAATTGCTTAGATCTTTTGTAACTACACAAGACACAATCGAAGCAAAAACGGTTTGATTCACTCGAATCGGTTCATGAACTTTATAGCCACGGTTTGCAAAAGCATTGCTTAGTTTATATAAACATGAGTTCAAGAATAATCGATTTTAGATACAACCTGCTCAAGTTCGCGGACTGGGTTCGCGGACTTAAGCTCATGGAAGGAGTTCACAAACTACAGCAGAAATTCTCGGGTCGAGAACTTCCGCCAGTTCGCGAATTTGGCTCACGCCACATTCCGTTACACTTGATCAACAAAGTTCGCAAACTTTGGTTTAAGGAATAAGGAGTTATACATATATGTGTTTTCACAACAATGCTTATATCCTACCAATGGTTATGTAATCTAAACTCTCGTTTTCATTGAAACATTCTCAGAGGACGTTATATAGCCGTTATTCACAGACCATTTTTCGTCAGGGAAATTTCCAAAGTGATTGAAACATTACATGACTTTCGTCACTAGGCAAAGATGAATTTGGCTAAAGTGAAAGCTTACCAACACATATTTCGAGAAATAGATAGGCGAGATAAACTCGGCTCGAAATAACAAATGTGTATAATGAAAGTCTATACCAAAACGACTTATGTCTCAAGAGTAGGAAATAAAGTAAATAGACTTTTGAGTGACAGATAAGTTCAAGTCTCCACATACCTTTTAGTCGATGAAAATCCACCAGTTCCTTGAGTAGTCCTTCGTCTTATATGATGATTTCCATGGAGTCTTGAGCTCAACTACACTTTTTATCCTAGTCCGAGACCTTTAGCTAAATAGGCTACCAACCAAGACTTATTGTTTTGATCACTAACATTGACAAACATGCTTGAGATAGCAACGCATGCGAGTTCGACCGAGCAATGCTCTAACAATATAAATAATAATAACCTCCACAATTTAATATTAAAGGTTTTTCTCTGTTATCTTAAGAAATTTACCTCCATATATCAATAATCGACATTATATCTAAGAAATTCAGATCTTTTTACATAAATTTTATCATTCATGTAAGTTCTTTCCCTACCATTAGATGACATATTTTTATTTGTCGAAAAGAAACTAACTTGATATATTACATTTTATTATACCTAATACTTTTTATAGTTATAGAAAACATCTAAAACTCCCTAGTAGCCTTACGAGCTCCTAGATATGTACATGTACTTGTGTATGGGACAATAAAAATGTATGTACACCATATAATACAACTATAAATACACTGAACGTACACCGAACTTAAAATTGTATATTCTCTATGTACCTATATATATTAATAACCTCTAAATATTAATAATTTAGTGAATACCAAGAGTATTAATATAGAGAGGTTCTTGTTGGATTAACTTCAACATAGAAGTCACTAACAAGCTGGTTAGGACAAGATTAGGAAATTGATGTAATCATAAGGGAATTAGAAGCCATCTAGTTCTAAGAAAAGGAAAGACATGTAATAAGGTAATAAGACTAGGAAAAGGAATTCATAGTTCTATATATATATGATCACCAAAGTTGTGGTTGATCATATGAGCAAGATTAGAGCTTGTGTTTAGTTTTGAGAGATTTTCTAAACATCAATAAAGAGAGTTGTCTTTATATAAGCTAAGTTTCATCTTGCAGTTGCCATTAATTGGTATCAGAGTCTGTTTCTGAGTCATGGAAAACGAAACCACCATTGTGGGTGCAAAACAGTTCACGCCACCATCAATACAAGTTCCAATCCTCAACGCCACAAACTACACAGTATGGGCAATGATAATGAAGGTACTGATGAAAATCTACAAGGTTTGGGAAACAATTGATCCTGGTACATTGGACCCAGACAAAAACAATGTTTCCATTGGATTACTCTTTCAAGCAATACCAGAATGTCTTGTTCTACAAGTTGGTGAACAGGAAACTTCAAAGAAAATTTGGGATGCAATAAAGGCACGTAATCTCGGAGCTGATCGAGTTAAAGAAGCCCATCTGCAAACCTTAATGTCTGAATTTGAAAGAGTGAAGATGAAAGACACTGATATTATTGATATCTTTGCAGGAAAGCTATCAGAGATAACCTCAAAAGCTGCGTCACTTGGACAATCCATTGATGAAGATAAACTGGTAAAGAAGTTTCTCAATAGTTTACCAAGATACAAGTATATTCATATCATAGATTCTCTCGAACAAGTCTTAGATTTAAAGAAGACTAGCTATGAAGATATAATTGGAAGATTGAAAGCATATGAAGAGAGAATCCTTGATGAAGAGAACAATGGAGAAACTCAAGGAAAACTCTTGTACACAAACTCTTACCAAAAAAACTCTGCGACAAGAGGAAGTGGTCGTGGAAGAGGTGGTAGAGTAAACAGAGGCCGAGGAAGGGGAGGAAGGTTTAACTCACAAGATAGAGCAACAAGTCAGAATGATCAAAACCAAGGGAAAGAAAAGAAGGATAGATCAAACATTATTTGTTACAGATGTGATAAACCATGACACTTCTCCTCTGTATGCCCTGAAAGAATACAAAAGATGGAAGAAGCAAACAAGAATGAAACAAGGGAAGCAGATACAACTCTTTTCATGCACGAAGTTGTATTCTTAAACGAAGGGAAATTAATACCAAAGAACTACGAATCAAAGGATGGAGAAGAAGGAATCTGGTATTTAGATAATGGATCCAGCAATCACATGACTGGTAAGAGACACTACTTTTTTGAACTCAATCAGAAAATCAAAGGACAAGTGAAGTTTGGGGATGGATCTTCTGTAGAAATTGAAGGGAAAGGATCAATCTATTTCAGAGCAAGACCGGAGAACAGAATCTTGTCACAAACATCTACTTCATCCCAAACTTACAAAGCAACATTCTAAGTTTAGGACAAGCTACAGAAGTTGGATGTGATGTTAGAATGCGACAAGATTATCTAACAGTTCATGACCCAAGTGGAAGACTTTTAGTTAGAGTCTCACGCTCACAGAATAGACTCTACAAAATAAGTCTCATGATTGGAATGTCATTGTGTCTGAATATGAGACTGGAAGATCATACATGAAAGTGGCATGCAAGATTAGGACACATAAGCTTTAGAACTTTAAAGGCAATGTCTCAGAACAAGATGGTTCGAGGGCTACCACAGATAAACGATGAATCAAGGATCTGCGAATCATGTTTAGTTGGGAAACAAACGCGTCAAGGTTTTCCAAAAGCAACAACATTCAGAGCCTCAAAGTCATTAGAGCTTCTTCATGCTGATTTATGTGGTCCAATTACACCATAGACCCTTGCAAATAACAAATACATATTTGTTATTATAGATGACTTCTCAAGATACATGTGGTCTATACTCTTGAAAGAAAAGAGTGAAGCATTTGACAGATTCAAAGCTTTCAGAAATCTGATAAAAAAAAGAGTTAAAAGAGGAGGTCAAAATGCTTAGAACTGATAGAGGAGGAGAGTTCACTTCCTTAGAGTTCAACAAGTTCTGTGAGTCAAATGGAATCAAAAGGCAACTCACAGCACCATATACACCACAACAAACGGAGTGGTGGAGAGGAGAAACAGGACTCTAATGGAGATGACAAGAAGTTCTTTAAAGGCTATGCAGGTACCTAATTATCTATGGGGAGAAGCTGTACGACACTCCACATACCTAATAAACAGGATACCTACGAAAGCTCTGAAAGACATGACTCCATATGAAAGTTTGCGAAAGAGAAAACCAAATATAGATCATTTAAGAGTGTTTGGTTGCAAAGCATACGCAAAAGTTGATTCTGCAACTATTAAGAAACTGGATGATCGATCTCAGACTCTTGTGCATCTAGAAATTGAGCCTGGATCCAAAGCTTACAAATTTTTCAATCCAACAACGAAAAGAGTAATAGTGAGTCGAGATGTGGTATTCGATGAAAAGGCAAACTGGAATTGGAAAGAAACTAATGATGGACCAAGTAGGGATCCAGGAATGTTTCACATGAGATGGGGTCAAGTAATTGATGAAGGCGAAGGACCCATAATCATCAATACCAATGGAAACAATGATGTTAATCAAGAAGAAGCAGAGATTGATTCAACGAGTTATAGAATAAATGTTGGATGCCTAAGATACTTGTTACACACAAGACCAGACTTGTCTTTCTCAGTGGGAGTAGCTAGTCGTTATATGCAAAGTCCACGCAAGTCTCATGGTGACATCATGAAGAAAATATTAAGATACCTAAAAGGAACAATCACGTATCGATTGAAGTATGGTCGAGGGGGATCAAAAGGAATTGTTGAGTATAGTGACAACGGTCATAATATTGACCAAGATGATGGAAAAGGTACAACTGGTCATATATTTTATCCAGGTGAAGCACCTATTACATGGTGTTCACAGAAGCAAGACACTGTAGCCCTCTCATCCTGTGAAGCTGAGTTTATGGCCGCAACAGAAGCAGCTAAACAATCAATATGGCTTCAAGAACTGTTGGGTGAAATCAAAGGAAGAGAACCTGAAAAAGTTCTCATCAAGATTGATAATAAGTCTGCAATTGCACTCACTAAAAATCCAGTGTTTCATGGGAAGACGAAACACATTCACAAAAGGTATCATTTCATACGAGAATGCATCGAGAAGGAGGTCATTAACGTTGAACACATACCAAGAACTGAGCAGAAAGCAGATATATTAACAAAGGCATTGGCTCGGATCAAGTTTGAAGAGATGAGGAAATTAATAGGAGTACAAGATTTTTCACAAGCACAGTTGAAGCTTAAGGGGGAGAATGTTGGATTAACTTCAACATAGAAGTCACTAACAAGCTGGTTAGGACAAGATTAGGAAATTGATGTAATCCTAAGGGAATTAGAAGTCATCTAGTTCTAAGAAAAAGAAAGACATGTAATAAGGTAATAGGACTAGGAAAATGAATTCATAGTTCTATATATATATATATGATCACCAAAGTTGTGGTTGATCATATGAGCAATATTAGAGCTTGTGTTTAGTTTTGAGAGATTTTCTAAACATCAATAAAGAGAGTTGTCTTTATATAAGCTAAGTTTCATCTTGCAGTTGCCATTAGTTCTACTATATCAACTACCCATACTCATCATAATAATCTAAGAAGAAGAAGAACTGTGAGGTTGATTCTTTACTTTTCCAGAAACGTTTTGCACACAACAACTATTAAAACCAACAGATCTACCTCTTGCACATTGATTCTTCAAGTTTGGAGATCTTTCTTCCAAGGATTTATCATGGCTGGAGAATTTGGACACAAACTTTTGGATTTAACAGAGAAGAAATGAAACTGAGGAAATAAAAAGTCGAAGTTACGGCTATATATGTGATTATAGAGTTTAATTGGTTATGGTTTCATATTGATTTAAGAATAGTGATTCAGTGAAAATCAGGGTCATGGTTTCTAGAATTGATTGAGAGTTTGTACGAAACTGGGGATGGATTAGTGAT
Organism: Papaver somniferum; assembly: GCF_003573695.1. NCBI lineage: Eukaryota > Viridiplantae > Streptophyta > Magnoliopsida > Ranunculales > Papaveraceae > Papaver > Papaver somniferum. The sequence goes on along the minus strand of NC_039362.1, from coordinate 199,880,871 downwards.
AGGTGTTATGTATTGAGAGCTGAGAAGAAGTTTTAGCAACTGGTTCTCAATTCACCATGAAGAATCGAAGAATTAGAGTTTTCAGAAACCAAGCTGATAATGAAAATTCAAAACAGAGAAGATGGTGATTGTAGAAGTAAGAGACGTGTATTTGGTGTTGATTAGTAATAAGATATCGTGCTTGGGTCTGAGATAATCGTTTCTTACTCAATATTCATTAAGTTATTGTATCATCAAATTTTGGGTATTGTTGTGTTCATTATTGAATTGAAGATTTGGTGGAAATGGAGTTGAGTTTCTGGTGGTGGTTTAATGATTTGCAGTTGAAGAGAATCAGTTGGAATGTGCAGTGCTACTTGAGTTGGAAACTAATTTAGATGAATGTCGTATTGAGATGCAACAATAAATGGTGTTGATCTGAACTGAACTGTTACCATTACTCATTATTGAACCTAACACTACCCAAAGAGGAAATTGTTCGGTTAATCAAAAGGGAAAGTTGATACTACTCACTAATTTAGGGTTCAGAGAAACTTCCTGGACATTTGGTTCTTGTCATCATACACCTACTCATATTTCCATTTTACTTTCAGCTTACCTACAAAAACCCTCATTGTTTGATCGAACTCATTGTATCAAAGAAAATATTATTGTCTGAGAGGTCCTTTTCTGGTGCAGGGTTTATTTGAAAATTTGGTGTCACTGGTGCATTTTCAACGATTCATTTTCTTAATTAAAAACATTTACTTACGATTAACCAGATACGAGTAAAAGTGCACACCTCAGTTTAGTAATTAAAATTAGAACTATCGAAAGTGAAACTGTGAAACCACATAGATGTAATAACAAAACTATCAGAGTTTCGGTGTTATCAATGGAAATGAAAAGTTACCATTTTAGTATAGGAATACTAATGAAAACGACAGTGGTGTAAAAGAGGTGTAATAGTATTTTTTCTATACACTTTTTACGTCCCTCTAATTTTCTTCGCATTTGGGGGGTTTCGTTTGAGTAACCTCTTGACAAGAATAAATAGTACTAGTAAGAAAGAAAAATAATAAAGAGCCACTTGCTTTTGACTAACTGAATTCTGAAATTATCTTTGGTTCTTCATCATTTTCTTGACGGAATAGGTAGCACTTGCTTTTGACTATCCGAATTCACTATTCAGCCTTCACATTATTACCCTATTAATAAGAGCAGAAAAGCCACTTTGAATCGGGAGTGCGACTTTGGGCACTCCTTTTTGCCCGGGGTGAACGTTCCCTCTCTCCTATAGGACATGCTTCTAACCATGGTTATCTGATTTGTTTATAATTTGTGGTATCGACAGTAAACATCCACATCGGAAACTGGAATCGCAATGAATAAAAATCTATCATCAAACCCGGTTCTTTCGTTCTTCTTTATCATTTAATTTTTCTTCATTTGTTTTTCCTTTGTAGCATGGAGTGAGTCTCCCCTGTCATGTGTTACTAATGCAAATAAGGTCAGAATACAATTATCTGGTTGTGGAAATAAAGTTAGAGATTCTCCTAATCATCAATAACGTTACCTGATGATCAAGATGAAGGATTTATTGAAGAGCAAGATTCATGGGTTTCTATGATTATGGATTAAGTAGTAATACAGTGATCATGAACAGAGTTATCATAATTTTGAACTTTTGATTAGTTAAATAAATGTTATCTTTCTATAATTACTAGTAAGGATACATGTGCAATGCACGTGCTTAAATTTTCACTCATCCAACAATACTAAATTTGATGTCATGCAAAAAAAATTTAAAACAAAAATTTACTATTCTTATTTGTACTCGTTACTAGATAATTGAAAGAGCTTTTCAAATATATAAATTTTACAAAAATCCGATGCATATTTTGAAAGATATTAAGTTTTTAAAAATTTTGGTATATTTTTAAAACAATGGCATTTATGTAAATATTTTAGAAATAGGAACGACTAAATAATTTAGGGAGTCTCCTACAAAAATACCGTCTTTTTTTATATCAGTAAGATTAGAGGGTTAGGAAGACTATTGGAACTAAATATGGTGAATGGGCAAGTTTTCACTTGTAAGAGGAAATGAAGCGAGGGTTGAAGAGAATGGCACTTCAAATTCAAACATTTTTATATCAATGTTCTTGGACCCAATCCCTAAACCCACTCTTCAATATTAAGAACTTCGTGTAATCAAAACATCATCGTCCTGCTGTCCAGCTTCTTCTTCCCTAGTTTTACAAATTTTCTTTCTGGTTTGTATCTAACTAATTAATTATCGGATTGTATATAAATTTAAACTGGAAATCCACTGTAGGAACTACATAAATCCCAAAATCAACAACTTTAATTGGCAATCAACAATAACAATCTAAGTTGGCAGTCCACATCTCAATATTCAGGGATATCATGGAGGATAGAATACCTTGAAGCTAACCATGGATAAGTAGATAAATAGAAGTACAAAGATGAGAGAGATGGTGGCAATAATTTCTTTTAATTCAGATATTAATTTGTCTCTCCAGTAACCCAGTTCCCAATATGTGATATTTATTTTAAAATTAAAATCATAAGAAAAGTATATACCTATGGTTTAGCTATAAAACAATAGCGATGGGAGGAATGTGCACCTCTGGTTTAGAGATGGTGCACAAAGTTGGACTTGGGTTTTCGACTATAAATTATTTTCGGTTCTTTTCATCGTTGATAAGAGCGGAAAAGCCACTTTGAATTTAGTGCTTAGAGCAGTTCCTATAGGATGAACAAACTATCAAGTTTGTTCATTTTATTCCCATTATGGACCCAACAAACATGAAAAATGGATGTTCAAATCAATAAATTTGTTGGTTTATTTATTGAGTTGGATGATGTAGCGCGTGCTTGATGATAGGCCTGGCGATTGTGCCACAGACGCGGAGTTGTAGGGAAGATCGCGCGCTGGAGTTGGAGGGAGGATCTCCATTGCTTTTCTCTCTCCCAAACCCGGTTATTATATTAGGAGTTTATTTTTTATTATTATATGAATAATCCATGAGACCCAACTCTTGTTAGTTTATATAAATAAAATCATCTGTGGGACCCAATTCTTATTAGTTTATATAAATAAAATCATTAGTGAGATCCAACTCTTATTAGTTTATATCAATAAAATCACTAGTGGGACCTTAAATATCAAATTTGTTCGTTTTTCTTGTTACCCATATTGGAGAATGTAATTTGTTCATCCACGCGGCTCAACAAAACAATAAGTTTGTTGATTTCCATAGGAATTTCCCTTACAGAGATAGCATTAGAAGGTATTTTGGCATCAACTTTGCTACACACACCGAAGAAGAGGACCGAGTAATGCACTTCGGGGAAATCTGACGGTCCTAGTATGGCTCTGAACATCGGAATATGGAGTGGGGCAGGAGTGGGCCGCACCCTCACTCTCACACGGTTCTGAGCTCGGTATTCTTTTTCGGTGATGCATCATTTTCGTTTTAGCATTGATGAGTCCTTGGTCCTCACAAATACTACTTAGCATGGTTCAAACATGAACTGGTCCTACACCTAAACTTTTCGTTCTAAAATTTGCACCTTAATTCGAAATTTGTCGTCGTCATCCAAATATGTTAAAAATTGATGGTGATGCAAAATAAGCTCATGGATTTACAATTTTTCCTAGTGCCATGCAAAATAAACTCGACAATGCTTGCAAGATGCCAATACCACTCGAGATCTACCCTTAGCATCAAAACTTTGCCAATTAACCAAGATTGGGTCTGGCAGTCAAAATGACAGAGCTGAGGAACAAAAAAATGGATTTGGTTAGAAAGCTCACTAGAAACTATTAAAAAAAATTGAAAGTTGCGGCTAGAGTTCAAGGATCCAAATCCCAAACCATCCCAGATCAACCCTTCAATACCAACATTTTCCCAGCCCCTCCCCCTCCAAAGCCTTTCCCATTTAACTCCCTCCCTATTTTATCCCAAATTAAAGCTAAAATGGATATTAAAAAATAACTAAGAAAAAGAATGAAGCATGGAAAGCTAAGGAAAAGACTCACCAGTTTGAACCTCTGACGGAACAGCCTACTGCTTCAGACACTGCTGAACCCAAAAGAAAGAAGCCCACCAACAGTATGGAAGAGGAATCTCTCAACTCCAATCATTCTGAGAAAGCCAAAATAGTCAAAGACTTGGACTCACCAATGATAAATCATCATATTGCTCCTACTCGGAATCTGGCTAATGGTACCTTGGAGGAAAACAATCTTGCTTACAAGGTACTCCTTACTATACTCATATTTATATCTATCAACACTTACCACACTTTACTTAGTAGTTTGATTAGCTTCACTACCACCACTATATTACTAAATTACACACAATACACATATCTCTTTTTTGATCACATTGCTAGAAGATCTACCTCAAAGTATCCACTAGTATCCTACTTCTGGTAATTCTTTACATCTCTTGCATGGAACTGCCAAGGTTTAGGCACAAAAGATACTAACAGATATCTAAATGACATGCTGAATAATTAAATCCTGAGATTATCTTTCTCTCTGAAACCTAACAAAAGAAAGCTCCCATCAAAAAAATCATGAGAGAAATAAATGTTAGCAACTTTTGGTTTGTTGAACCAGGAGGGCCTAGTGGAACAGCTGGTGGACTAGTATTGATTTGTAAAAGCACATTTTCTGTTGAGATCATTGATTTCTCCCTAAACCACATCAATGCTATCATTACCACTGTTCTTAGCCCCTTTTGGCTTTTTACTGGCTACTATGGTATCCCTTATGAGTTGGATAAAAAAGTGGAAACATGGAGTAGGTTGGAAAACACTGCTTTAACTAATCATCTACCTTGGATGATTATTGGGGATTCAACTTTCTTCTCCATGATTCTGAGAAATATAGTGTTAACCCAATTGACACTATTTAAGCAACTTGTTTTCAAAACAAAATTCTAGAATTGGATTTAGTGGATATTGGTTTCACAGGTTGTCCATTTACTTGGCCTAACAAAATATCTGATCCTGCTCTCATTGAACAGAGATTAGATAGGGGCCTTGCAACTGATAGCTGGTTACTCGTATATCCTAATACCATCATATCTAATATGTTGTACATAGGGTCAGACCATCATCCTATCTTATTAAATTCTAATCCTCATTGGAAAAGTGGTAGAATCCATTTCAAGTTCTTTGGCCCTTGGCTGAAACATGAAGATTGTAAGAAAATAATAGCTAAATGCTGGAACAAAGAACTTTCTGGTTCTAGTGCTTTCCTCATAGCTAGAAAACTTAAAGGTATGAAACTTCAAATGAGAATTTGGAACAAAGAGGTTTATGGTAATATCAAAACTAATGTGGAAGACTGAAAAAAAAATCATATGGATCAACTCTACAAAAATTATTTCAGAAGAGATAGAGGAGATGCCCTCATATTTGCTAGAAAAAATTTCAGGCACTGGCTAGATATTGAAGGATGCTAGAAGACTAAGAGCAGAGACCAAATGATCCAATTAGGAAACAGGAACACTGACTACTTCCACAGAGCTACTAAATGATGAACTAGGAGGAATAAAATAACTACTATTCAAAATTAAGCTGGGGAATGGATATCTGAATATCAGGAAGTTGTTGCTTGTTTCACCAACCATTTCTCCAAAATGTCTACTGATGAACCCATTATCATAAACCCAGAAATCATAAATATTATACCAACCACCATCAACCATCATGACAATATCTCCATTAATAGAACCCAGATAAGATTGAAATAGAACATTGTTTTCAGCATGGAAGGTGACAAAGCTCCAGGTCCTGATGGTTTCTCTGCAAAATTCTTTCAAGGCAATTGGGATATTTTGGGCACCGACATTGTTAAGATGGTCCAACATTTCTTCTCTTCTGGTCACATGCTCAAAGAAATGAATTCCACTTTCATCTCTCTTATACCCAAAACAGACACCCCTTCTTCCCCTAGATATTTCAGACATATTAGTCTTTGCGATACAACATATAAGATTATATCCAAACTGATTGCTCAGAGAATGAAACCTTACCTTAGCAAGATCATCTCCCCATACCAATCAGCTTTTATACCTAGTAGAAAAATCTCTGACAATATTATTATAGCTCATGAGATAATACATGCCATGAGGTTAAAAAGAGGCAAAAAAAAGGAGAAAATGGTAGTATGGGTATCAAAACTGACATGGCTAAAGCTTTTGACAGGGTGGACTGGAAATTCCTTATAGCCATTATGAAGAAAATTGGTTTTGACTCTCACTGGTGTGGTTTAATTCACCAGTGTATCTCTACTACCACCTCTGTTGTTTTAGTAAATGGTTCTCCTGATAAGGTTTTCAAATCATTCAGAGGCTTAAGACAAGGTGATCCTCTGTCACCTTATCTTTTTCTCTTCTGTATGGAATACCTTTCAAGAACTCTATTCCATGCTGAGGATTTGGGGCTAATCACTGGCATAAAAATCTGCAAAAATGCTCCATCTATCAACCACCTCTTGTTTGCTGATGATTGCATGGTTTTATGCAAAGCCAATAAGACTGAAAGCCAAACCCTAATGGATATCTTCCAAATATCTAGTGAAACCTCTGTCTAGCTAATTCACTTCAACAAGTCTGGTGTTTTCTTCAGCAATGACATTGATCCCAATCTAAGCACCATTATTAGTAACAACATGCGAGTCTAAGTTATTACATTTCATGACAAATACCTTGGTTCTCCTCTTTTTACTCATAGAAGCAAGACCTTATCCTTTAGGCCTGGAGTGGACAAACTGAAACAAATATTGATCAGCTGGAAAAATAGTCCCTTAAACCCTGTTGGCAGATTCTCCTCATAAGGTATGTCACCTCCACTACCAGCATTTACCAGATGAACTGCTTTAAATTGCCAAAGCAAATCTTCCAAGATCTCAACAAGCTACAAAGAGACTTTATCTGGGGCAAAAGTTTAGATAACCCGAAAGGTTATTATCCAAAAGCCTGGATAGTTGTATACATGCCCAGGGAATTGGGGGGTTTAGGCTTCAAGAATATGGAGTTTTTCAACAGTTCCATGATAACAAAAATAGGCTGGAGATTGGAAAGGGACAAGGACTCTCTCTAGTTTCAACTTATGGATGCTAAATATCTCATTGGTAGAAATTTCCTTAATATGGATACTAAACCAAAATATTGAGACTCTTGGATTTGGAAAGGTATTCTAGAAGGTGTAAATAATATCCAACAAACATAGTTTCTGGAGGATTGGCAATGGTAAAAAGATTAGAATCTAGGACGACATCTGGATTCCCTCAATCTCTTCTCTAATTCCTAAACCTGCTGCTTTCCCTGAAGAGATAAAGTTGGCTTAACATCTCCTCTTACCTTCTGTTGATTGGAACACAAATCTCACTACCACTTGGTTTACTACTTGCATTGCTGAATTAATCCACAACATTGTTACTCATCCTGAAGATGAAGATACAATTGTGTGGAATTTAACTGATTCTGGAAATTTCATAGTAAAATCACTCTACAAAGCTAAATGGACTATCTTTACATAAATGATACTCAGACTAGCAATTGCAAGACTCTGTGGAAAATGGACATTGCTCCAGTTATCCAAATTTTTCTTTGGAAATGTGCTCATGGGATCCTACCTACTAATGCTAAAACTGCAAGCATTCTGCACTATATTGATCTCATATGCAAATTATGTAACTTTGGAGAGGAAACTATGACACATATGTTTCTAAATTGTCTTGCTGCTACTTCAGTTTGGCAATTACTGCTTGACACCTCCCATGGAAAGTTTGATTACAATAAAAACTTCTTGGACTGGTTGAACACTTGGTTCAACTCTGAAGTAACTAGTAAGAGTAGCAGATTCTATGCAACTGCTTGCTGGTTCATTTGGAAGGACAGATGTGACTATATCTTTAGATACATTAAGCCTAATGCCAGAAATACTAATATCAGCATCACGATGTTTGCAAACATAATGAGGTTGGTAATCACAAACCCATACTGTGATTTCGAATTATTTTCAAAAACCCTATTTTTTGAATTTACGGATTTTTATCATTAACCATAATTAGGAAAAATGTGGATTAATACTAAAGATTATATGTTATAATTGATGGTTGTGTTAATAATTGATAGTGTAAATTGTATTTTGTTGCGTGTCTTTGCAGGAAACATGTGAAGAATCCAGTTAGAAATTTTAGGTTGAAATTTGTTCTACTAATAAGGTTATCTTTTTGATAATTTGGATGTGAACTGTGGTAATTTAGAGGTCTAGTTTCTGGTACTGAAGAAATGGGTATTGAAGTCTACAGAGAATTTGTGAAAAGTACTTTGGGGGTGAAATTTTTTTGATTAACTTGACAAGGTACATACTTAAGATGCCGTCGTTGATACAGTCGGGAAAGTGATGTGTATTTGATAGTGATGTTGCTGCTTGATTAACTTGAAAAGGTACATACTCAAGCTACCATCGTTGATACAGTTGGGAAACTGATGTTGTTGCTGTTGCCGTTGTATTTAATTACTGCAATCAGATTTTATCCCAATCATAGCGATGGTAAGTTGGAAACTAAACACCAAACTCTCTCCAAATCTTTTTTTTTTGTCATATTTATGGATTTTCTAGAGTTTGATTTGATGTTTAGGTCTTGCGGGGTTATTATTAAAATATGCCACTATGCTTAGGTCTGTGCGTGAAAGGATGGATTGACGTTTCTGTACTAAATGATTTAGTTAGGGGTTTTGAACAAATGAATGACATGTTTTAGAGATTAAACTAGGGGCATGTATGTTGTTGCCTGTAATATAAATGGTTTTAACTGAAACCTATAGAAATGCAAAAATTGGTACTGGAATTGTACGTCTTATTTCCTTCGTCTAATTGGAGTAGAAGACATACTAGTTTATCGCAGAAAGTGAAACGGATAAAAGAACATCATATGCATGAGATGCGAGTTTGTATTCTAAATTTTTCTCAAGCTTAGACAAATCTAATATTGTCTTTATTTTTTTAACTTCTTTAGGATTGAGTGCGCACATTTAACAACTTCATACGCGAAGGGCTAATCGAATATCTTGAAGTTAATGAACAGAACAATGCTTTGGTATGTCTATAACTTTAACATTTGCTAGTTTCTCCTTGAAAATGTTAATCCCAAGCTATCAGTAATGGCTTACTTTGGAAAAATTGTTGCTTTGATTGCTATATATGAAGGGGAACCAAAAGAACATATCACTCATAGAGAAATTGAAGCTTTCACGATCTTGGGTGTTTTTGCTGGGATAATTCCATTTCCTCACCACAATCAGTCACCAAAAAATACATATCAGGTTTGAACTTCTTTTGCAATTTCGAGCATAATATTTTCTTCATATACTTGAATTGCCTAAACTAACATGATTCATATTATTTCTGTAGTGTGCAATGCGAAAACAAGAGCTTATCTTCCTATTGAAACCAGACTCTTCATTTAGTATGTTCTTAATATCTACACTTTTTGCCAGTCGATTTTAGCTTACATGTTCAATTTCTCAAGAAATGTTCTAATTTAATACGATGGTTCTGCAGATGTTGACGGCGGTAGAAGTAGATCAAGTTGTTGTTGGTGCTGTTGTAGTGGTTTCGATGATGTTGATAGAGAGGATTCTTATGTTGATTTTGAAGATGTTGATGGAGGTGGAAATGCAGCAGGAAATGGACCAAACTGCTGCGATGGTTTTGCGGATGGAAATGGACCAAATGGTTGTTGCTGCTGCACTGTTCATGGCATTCAGAACACAACAGGTTCGCCATTTCATATCCAGGGTTTAGGTGCAGGTGGTGCCATATGTTTCTAACTGTGGTTAGCTACTTGAGTTATAAGGGAATGGTATATATGTAAAAATTTGGGACCGTTTTTTTAAAAATTGTTAGATCGGATGAAAGATGACTATTTTGTAATTGAAATTGAAAAAAATGACCATTTTGTAACCCAATTACAAAAAGTATGACCATTTTGTAAATGGCCCAAAATTAAAAGAAGTGAGACGCCATCAACACCAAGCAATTCAACGACAGCAACAACAAGTGAGACATCAGGAAATGAAAACATATCAAGAGATAAAGAATCATCACGATCTTCCATTCCTATTCCTAATACATTTGATGTTATAAGTGAAACTGTGAAAACATTTTGTATTTATTTATATGTTTGAACTTTTGATTATTTAGTGCCTTAGTGGAGCTGTGGAGGCTTGTGACGTTGTGCATCTTAGTTTTGGACATATGATTTTATTTTGCAATTACATTTTTTTTCTTAATGGGCATATATAGTTAGATCAATTTTTTTTTTATCTTGCAGGGACGAACTACAAATGATTTTGATCTGAATTCAGAACAAAATAAACATATTGATTTGGAAAATTTACCAGCAGACCCGGGACTTCGAATTGCGATGAGATCAAGTGGTGAGTTTTTGGGTTGAAAAGTATTGGTGATCTTGCTAGAAGAATGGTTCAGAAAAAAAAAAAAAAAAAAAAAAAAAAAGAAAGATCAAGTGTACCCATTGGTTTATTTGCTTTTGACGTTAGCGTTGTTCTTACCAGTTGCTACCGCTACCGTAAAAAGAGTATTTTTCGGTATGAAAATTGTGAAGACTCGGCTACGCAATCGAATGGCAGATGAGTGGATGAATGATAATTTTCTTTGTTATATTGAAAAAGACATTTTTGATGCTATTGATATCTAGGTTATCATAAGATGGTTCCATTATATGAAAAATCGTCGTGGACAGTTAACAAATGTATTAATTTAATAATGAAATTGTTAATAAAAGAAAAATAAAATAGTGATCTTTTTATATACAGTGCCTCTATCAACATAAAGTTCCGGATCCTCCACTGATTTATTTTCATAGTTTTCGTATCATGTCCAGCTTAACAAATTTGAAAACAATATTTTACGTTCAGATTGTTTTGGTAGTAATGATTGTTTAGAATCTTTTTGTATAAATTTAAAATAAAACATGTATGCATTTCTCATTCTAACCGATGAAACTCTAGTTTCTATTTAGCATCTGATTTTTAATGTGAATGTTTGTTTTGGCCGTCCGGACTAACCCAAATTAATTAAAAATATCGTCTATTTTTCAAAAGCATCTAATTAGCTTTCAATTGGTGTCACTAGTATGAATGGAACGGTGGCCACAGTATACCGTTTTTACAGACTCTGTCGAGCTATAGTAAATACGAAGTAAGGAGTCTCATTAAATTAAATGTGATTTCAATTTTTATCAGGTCAGTTCAATCCCATCATGTCAAGACTTGACAGATTCTTTATATCACCTTCTTTTGAAACTCAATTCCCATTTGCCAAATCCAGACCTACCTCGGATCATATTTCCATACTCCTAGACATCTCTTATCCCTCTTAAGGACCTAGTCCTTTTAGGTTTAAAAAACATAAGGTTTACGTAGAATGGATTCATTGACCTATTGGAAAAATTGTGGTCTTCCGTCTTTTTTTTTTTTTTACAGGTTCCTCTAGTACTATCTTTTGGTGCAAACTCAAAGCTCTCAAGAAGATAATGAAGGAATGGAATACTACTACTTTTGGCCATACAAACATAAAGCTGGAGCACAGTTTGTCAGAAATTCAATCTCTTGAGAATATTGTTGAGGATACTTTGTTATCTGATACACAACTTCAGGACAAGCTGAACTTCAAAAAGGAATTTGAACATGTCACTCAGATGGAGGAAGTCTCATGGAAAATAAAATCCAATAAAAAGTGGTTGAAAGAAGGTGACAAGAATAATTCATTCTTTATTATACAAGCTTATGCTCGGAGGAGACATAATAGAATTAGGCAGTTGTACATTGATGGTATTCTGGTTGTTGATAGATTCAAGCTACAAGAACACATTGTCAGTTTTTACGAAAATCTGCTCAAAGAAGAGGAGATTATTAGGCCCGTTCTTGAAGATATTGAGTTTGATAGCATTAACTCAATTGAGTCTGACATTCTGGATGCAAATTTCACTGAGGCTGAGGTTTTGCAGGATATTAAAGACTTAGGAAAAGACAAGGCACTTGATCCTGATGGGTTTCCCATTATGTTTTTCACATTTGTTGGAGTTTTATTAAGGAAGATATCATGGGCACTGTGAAGGAGTTCTGTGACAAGATTGTTTAGACACCAAAAACAACGTTATCTTTACCACACTTGTTCCTAAGAAAGATCATATTGAGACAGTAAAGGATTACAGACCTATTGGTCTTCTTACTAGTGTTTACAAGATTTTGGCTAAAGTTCTAGCTACCAGATTGAAATTAGTCATGAACAAACTCATATGTCATGTGCAGTGTGCTTACATAGAAGGAAGACAGATTATTGATGGTACTTTAATTGCAAATGAGTTGGTGGAGTCAAGGTTGAAATCTAGTAAACCCGGTGTAATTTTCAAGATTGATTTATAGAAGGTACTTGATAGGGCAATTGGAGTTACTTAGAGTTAATGATGAAGGAGATGGGCTTTAGTAGGAGATGGTGCAGATGGATGAGATTTTGTTACTCTACAGCCACTTTATATGTTCTTATAAATGACTCAGCATTTGGTTTCTTCAATAGTACAATAGGAGTTAGGTAGGGTTGTCCATTATTACCACTACTATTCAATATTGCAATTGAAGGCTTCTCAAGATACATAGACAGACCTGCAAATGCTAATCATTTTAGTGGCTTCTCTATGGTAGAAAATGGCACTTTTGTGAACCATTTACATTATGCAGATGATACTATTTTCTTTGTCGATAGTATAAAGGAGGAGCTCACAAATTTGTTTTCCGTAATTCATTGTTTTGACTACATTGCACGTTTAAAAGTGAATACAGAAAAAACAAGCTTAATTGCAGATGTGCCTCAAATAAATGAATGGGATGCAGAGATGGGTTGTGTGACAGATTTATTGCCATTCATGTATCTAGGTATGCCTCTTGGTGCTAAGGCCTCTTCTAAAGCTATTTGGGTTCCAATTTTAGAAAGATTTGATGCTAAACTGTCTATTTGAAATCAAATTTCACTTTCTAAAGGGGAAAACTTGCTCTTCTCAAATGTATTCTTTCATCTTTGCCTATGTATTACTCCTCTCTTTTTAAAGCTCTAAACTCTATTATTAAGAGTTTTGAGAAGAAAATTATAAACTTCTTGTGGGAGTATGGTGCTGGCAGTGGTTGTTCTCATTTGATCAATTGGGATACTGTAAATGCTAGTAAGGAAAACGGTGGTCTTAGTGTTCCAAACTTAAGAGTGATGAATCAGGCATTACTAGCAAAATGGTGTTGGAGATTTGGCATAGAAAAATCTCACATATGGTACAAGCTTATGGAGGAAAAATATGGAAGTAACTATTCACATTGGATTCTAGGTAAAATTAACACTCCACATGGTGTGTCCTGTTGGAGAGCTCTAATCTCTGCAAACTCTTCTCTTAGTCTTCACTCTGGTAATATCTGAAAAAGCGGGGGTCTAACAACACCTCCCAATATTTCGCTTAGCAATATGTATGGACAAACTCGAATATACTTTTAAGAGAATCAACAAGACTCAATCAACTAAAAGTATATCAACGAGTTTATATCTCTCTCTTGATTTGATTTACTCAAGCAAGGACTGCGAGTTCTAATCAAATACAAGGTATAACTTGGACGGTACCAAAGACAATGTCCAAGGATCAATCAATGTTAATCAACAAATTATACTAACTGATGATCTAAACGCACTACCTGTATTATTTCAATTATAAAAATAAATCAACATAATGCGGAAACTGAAATAACACAGACACCAGAAATTTTGTTAACGAGGAAACCGAAAATGCAGAAAAACCCTGGGACCTAGTCCAGATCGAATACACACTGTATTAAGCCTCTACAGACACTAGCCTACTCCAAGATAACTTTGGACTGGACTACAGTTGAACCCCAATCAGTCTCCCACTGATCCAAGGTACAGTTGTACTCCCTACGCCTCTGATCCCAGCAGGATACTGCGCACTTGATTCCCTTAGCTGAACTCACCCACAACTAAGAGTTGTTACGACCCAAAATCGCAGGCTTTGACAATAAACAAATCTGTCTCACACAGACAAGTCTATCAAAGGATCAATCTGTCTCCCACAGAAAAACCCTAAAGTTTTTATTACGTCTTTTGATAATAATCAAGGTGAACAGGAACCAATTGATAATCCGGTCTTATATTCCCGAAGAACAACCTAGATTAATCAATCACCTCAAAACAATCTTAATCGTATGGTAGCGAAACAAGATGTTGCGGAATCACAAACAATGAGACGAAGATGTTTGTGATTACTTTTTATATCTTGCCTATCGGAGATATCAATGTCAAGCCAATCAATATGATTGTACTCGTACGATAGAAGATGCAAGATCAGATCACACAACTACGATAAAAGTAGTATCGGTCTGGCTTCACAATCCCAATGAAGTCTTCAAGTCGTTTAACCTGGTTTTAGAAGAAGAAAACCAAAGGTTAAAGGAGAACCGACTCTAGCACGCAAACTAGTATCACATGTAAAGTATGGGGATTAGTTTTGCAGAGTTTCTAGATGTCCCCTTGTATAGTCTTTCAAATCAGGGTTTAACCTTGGTAACAAAGCAATCGATATCCACCGTCAGATGAAAACCTGATTTAGATTCAAGATAATATTTCTCAACCGATAGATCAAAAACTTAGCTTGTTATACACAAATGAAATGCATGATTCTAGGTTTGTTAACCGTACCCAAATGTGTATATTGGTGGTTCAACAATAGTCAACCGAAAGGTTAGCCATATGAGCATTACATATCAACCATGTTCTTCTTCACCATAACTAGTTCAAATGACTCAATTGAACTAGTTAGAGAGTTGTTCAATTGCAAGGAAATATTATGTAACTACACAAGACACAATTGAACCAAATATGATTTGATTCACTCGAATCGGTTCATGAACTTTTATAGACACGGTTTGCAAATAGCATTCTTAGTCTTTTTAAGTTTAAGTTCAGAAATCATCTTCAAATATATAACCTTCTCAAGTTCGCACACTAGGTTCGCGGACTTAAGCAACCGGGCAGAGTTTACAAACTCTAGTAGAAAATCTCGGCAAAAGACCTTCAGCCGGTTCGCGGACTGGGTTCGCGTACTGGTACACACGCAACTAGTTTGTCAACTCAAGCAGAATTTCTCTGGATGAGAAGTTCGGCAGTTCGCGGACTGGGTTCGCGGACTTGGGAACAAGCCATTCTTCCGGTTTCTCTTGATCAACAAAGTTCGAGAACTTTGGTTCAAGGAATATGACTTATACACAATTGTGTTTCCACAACATTGTTTATGTCCACCATTGGTTATGTAATCTAAACTCTCATTCCAATCATTCAAACATTCTTAGAGGACGTTATATAGTTGTTACACCATTTCTCGTCAAAGCAATTTTCAAAGTGATTGAAACATATCATGACTTTCGTCACTAGGTAAAGATAAACTTGGTCGAAGTGAAAAGCTTACCAACAAATATTTAGAGATATAGATAGGCGAGGTATACTCGGCTCGAAATACCAAATATGCATATTCATAGTTTATATATATAGCATACGACTTTTTGTCTCAAAGAGTAGGAGATAGAATAGATAGACTTTTGAGTGATAAATAAGTTCAAGTCTCCACATACCTTTTTGTCGAGAAGTTCCACCGGTTCCTTGAGTAGATCTTCGTCTTGTATGATGAATCGCCATGGAGTCCTTGAGCTCAACTGCACTTACTATCCTAGTCTGAAACTTAGTTATAGTAGACTAGAAATCAAGACGTATAGTTTTGATCACTAACATTGACAAACATGCTTGAGATAGCAACGCATGCGAGTTCGACCGAGCAATGCTCTAACAATCTCCCCCTTTATCAATTTTAGTGACAAAACTATCAATACATATGGAATACAAAAAAGATAATGAAACTTTAGTATCTCCTATTCCACATGTCTAATCTTCAACATTCCTCGAAATCTTCGTCACGTCCAAGTACTCCAGTGATCCCAAAGGTTGTATAGTTTAGCATCACCGTTGTCGAAGATCCGTAGCTATAACAATGAGAAAGCATCGGTCTCGATCATTGTTATGCAGTGTCACAGTATTATTACACAATGTCAAATTTCAATTGTATCACAACTTCAACAATAATACTATGGTGATATGTACCACTCCCCCTTAGTCAATACTCCATCTCACATGGAAACCACTCCCCCTTACACAATAATCCGAAAACCATATGTATTTGTAGTGTGAACTACATATTAATTCTCCCCCTTTTTGTCAATAAAATTGGCTAAGGTACAAGAACGGGATCATAATGAAATTTTCGTAAGAGATATTTCATGACTGAGAGAAAGAAACACACATCATCTTATTTATATGCAATCATTTAGCCGAAGCTAACAGCATTCATCAAGGAATTTAAAGATACAAGATAACCCCTCTAAAATTCCATAGCCGCACACCCCTCAAGATATGACCATTAAGCACAAGTTCAAAAGAACTCTCCCCCATTTGATGTCATTCCCGAAAGAACAACAATGAGCGACCTTAATTTCAAGAGAAAAGAAAGTTTTTTATTGGACATCAAAACCATAAGAATGATTTTTATATCCAAAACTCAACCAAATTAGTCACAAGTAACCCCATGATTAATTTAATCGGAACACATAATCAAATTAAACACAAAAAGTGATCAATTTAATTGATTGTGCTCAACATAAGTAAACTTACGGAGCAACAACTAAGTTAGCCATACAATAAAGTGATTGGCTTAATCGTTTATATACTCAACACAAGTGAAACTTATGGAGTAATAACTAAATAACCAAAAGATGATTAATTTAGTTCTAAATGCTCAATAGAAAGTACCTTACGGAACAACCAACCAAGCTAATCAAAAATTAATCAACTTAGTTGTATCGTGCTCAACATAAGACATTACAGAGCCTCACAATATTACATAAGATATGGATCCGTGAAGATCAATATTATGGAATACACAAGGATTCATCAGTTGCATAATCATATACAATAGCAATAATCCTTGGATACAAAAGATTTTAACCTATCTTCCATCAAAGATTGAAAATATAGGCTTAATTTTTGTATTTGTCAAAAGTCCATTCATCCTTAAATCAATACAAGAATATCGATCGTGAATGACTTTACTTTTGACAAAATATGGGACAACATAGTTCACGGACGTAAACACCAATATCCCATAATAAATTGCAATATAACAAATCATAAAGATTAAATACTGCAAAACATCATCCTCCAAACAGTTTTAGAATTTAAACCAAAAAAAATAAAAACATGAAGATGAAAAATAATAGCTATGTGTAGTCACAATCATCGTTATTCAAAGCACTAGTTATTCTTCCAACTAAGCAAAAAAAATACATACTAGGCAATAATGTCTTTGAGAAATTCTTTATCATTCCTGAACTCCTTGTCGTCAACAACCATTGGTACATAAGGTTCGTGAAGATAGGAGTTAATATCAACAAACCGTCTTGGCTGGTGATGTCCAACCAGGGATTTCTGAATTTCCAAAGATCTTAAAACGCAAGCCTTAATATCACGAATCTCCTTTCTTACTTCCTTCAACTCATCAAGAACATCGGAAAACTTCTGAGAGTTAGAAGGGACAGCCCTCGGCTTTCTTGTATTCCTCCTTTTTATTTTCAAGGAAGGAGTTACTGGAGATATCTCTTTTTCCTTGATTGATGGATTAACAATCATGTTGACATCCTTTCCATCCAAAGACATGATGCTTTTAGGGAACAACTATAAACAACTGATTTTTTGTGAGTGGAATTCACAATCTTAACAAGCAGTCTTAAGATATAAAGGATATCAGAGAGGAAAAAGGAATGTAGGGTTCGTAACCTTTAAACAGGTTCGTGGAAGTCCAACCCTAAACCCTATAAAGAGGAGAATTGTCGATAATAACCCTTTCTTTTATTTGACAGACATAAAAGAACAACCCTAAGAAAAAAAACTTTTCATAAATCCTGTGCGTTCACTACCTTGTCTCTTTTGATCAGGCACGTGAGACAAGATTTACCAACCAACACAATTAATTTGTGCTATGGTGAACAACAATTTGTCCACCAATTTCCTCTTGAGAGGAATCTTCTGACCTCTGTCTATCAAAACGATTTAACCATGCCTTCTTCTCTAATGGTCTTGTTTTGTCTTTGGAAACTAACTTCTTAGTCGAAGATAAAATCCTACATACCTCAGCGGTCTTCTGAGCAAGTTTAAGCTTCTTTGCTAATTGATTTGCTCTTCGTTGAAGTTTGTTGGCGTGCCTCACTTGATGTTTGTACTTGTAACATCTTGATAGTTCATGACCCTTCTGAGAACAAAACGAGCACGTCAATCTTGAATAATATTCAGGCATCTGTGGTGTGACAGCAGCTAGACACAAGGTAGATCCTGAAACATTACAAACAGAGTTTCCAAAAGATGGGTCAATTGATTCTTCCATCTTGATTGGGTTCTCTTCTTTACCGAAACCATCAAGGTTGATATATGTATTGATACAACTATCAAAATCAATGTTCTCACACAGAAGACCGACACTTGATTTCCTATCTTCATCAGAATCATAGATCTCAGACATCTCATCAAGTGTTACAGCAAGACCTTTGTTCCAGTGTATTTTCTACGATTTGGGAACTCGTTTGCAAAATGACCAAAACCTTTACACTTAAAGAACTGCGGCATATCCTCGTCATCAGCCTCGTCAGCATCTCTATTTTTAGGAGGAATGCGATTGTGAGGTTTATCTGATGACTTAGGTTTATCTCTTGAAAACCGTTTACTTCTCTTCAATAGAAGGTCCCTAAATTGTCTTGTGACCAAGGAGACTGATTTGTCAAGATCTTCATCCGAAAAATCATTCTCAGACTGATCATCCTCGGAGACATAAATACTTTTACTCTTATCAAGTAATTTAGTGTTCTTCTGTGCTTTAAAGGCAACATCCTTTCCTATTTTGGATGTATGATCATGATCAAAGATCTTTATCTTTCTAACCAATGTATTTCTGGATAGATTATCAAGGTTATTTCCCTCAACGATGGCATGCTTCTTAGACTCGTATCTAGACAACATCGATCTGAGGATTTTCATCACAATGTCCTTTTCAGAAATAGTCTTACCCAATGCAAAAGATACATTAACAATTTCAGACACCCTGTGATTAAACTCATCAAATGTATCTTCATCTGCCATACGAAGGTTCTCCCAATCAAAATTAAGGTTTTGAATCCTAGCTTCCTTTTCACTGGAGTTTCCTTCGAATACGGTTTCTAAGATATCCCAAGCATCTTTAGACCGAGTGCAATTAGAGACATGGTGATGAACATTTGGGGTAATGGCATGTATAATGGCATTCAAACCGTCGGAATTTTGCTTTGCAGCATTTATCTCAGCAGGGGTGTATTCACAAATAGGTTTCGTAATGTTTACATCTCCAACTGCCACAATGGGAGCATCATAGCCATTAACAACATACCCATGATTGAAAATCACGTGCTTGAAGAAAAGCTCGCATAGCGATTTTCCAACATAAGTAATTGGAGCGATCGAAGGCTGGTGGTACGTTCATAGAGATAACAACTATGTCCATAGAGTCAGATCGTTACAAACACAAAAAATTTTAAGGTCTTAAACGTGTTTGCCTGCTCTGATACCAATTCAAAAAGCGGGGGTATAACAACACCTCCTAATATTTTGCTTAGCAATCTGTATGGACAAACTCGAATATACTTTAAAGAGAATCAACAAGACTCAATCAATTAAAAGTATATCAACGAGTTTATATCTCTCTCTTGATTTGATTTACTCAAGCAAGGAATGCGAGTTCTAATCAAATACAAGGTATAACTTGGACGGTACCAAAGACCAATGTCCAAGGATCCATCAATGTTAATCAACAACCAAAGGTTGGATTATACTAATTGATTATCTAAACGCACTACCTGTATTATTTCAATTATAAATATAAATCAATATAATGCGGAAACTGAAATAACACAGACACCAGAAATTTTGTTAACGAGGAAACCGCAAATGCAGAAAAACCCCAGGACCTAGTCCAGATCGAATACACACTGTATTAAGCCGCTACAGACACTAGCCTACTTCAAGCTAACTTTGGAATGGACTACAGTTGAACCCTAATCAGTCTCCCGCTGATCCAAGGTACAGTTGTACTCCCTACGCCTCTGATCCCAGCAGGATACTGCGCACTTGATTCCCTTAGCTGATCTCACCCACAACTAAGAGTTGTTACGACCCAAAATCGCAGGCTTTGACAATAAACAAATCTGTCTCACATAGACAAGTCTATCAAAGGATCAATCTGTCTCCCACAGAAAAACCCTAAAGTTTTTGTTCCGTCTTTTGATAATAATCAAGGTGAACAGGAACCAATTGATAATCCGGTCTTATATTCCCGAAGAACAACCTAGATTAATCAATCACCTCACAACAATCTTAATCGTATGGTAGTGAAAAAAGATGTTGCGGAATCACAAACAATGAGACGAAGATGTTTGTGATTACTTTTTATATCTTGCCTATCAGAGATATCAATGTCAAGCCAATCAATATGATTGTACTCTTACGATAGAAGATGCAAGATCAGATCACACAACTAAGATAAAAGTAGTATCGGTCTGGCTTCACAATCCCAATGAAGTCTTCAAGTCGTTTAACCTGGTTTTAGAAGAAGAAAACCAAAGGTTAAAGGAGAACCGACTCTAGCACGCAAACTAGTATCACAGTAAGGTGTGGGGATTAGTTTTGCTGAGTTTCTAGATGTCCCCTTATATAGTCTTTCAAATCAGGGTTTTTCCTTGGTAACAAAGCAATCAATATCCACTGTTAGATGAAAACCTGATTTAGATTCAAGCTAATATTTCTCAACCGTTAGATCGAAAACTTAGCTTGTTATACGCAAATGAAATGCACGCTTCTAGGTTTGTTAACCGTACCCAAACGTGTATATTGTTGGTTCAACAACAGTCAACCAAAAGGTTAGCCATATGAGTATTTCATATCAACCATGTTCTTCTTCACTATAACTAGTTCAAATGACTCAATTGAACTAGTTAGAGGGTTGTTCAATTGCAAGGAAATCTTATGTAACTACACAAGACACAATTGAACCAAAGATGATTTGATTCACTCGAATCGGTTCATGAACTTTTATAGCCACGATTTTCAAATAGCATTCCTTAGTCTTTTTAAGTTAAGTTCAGAAATCATCTTCAGATATATAACCTTCTCAAGTTCGCACACTAGGTTCGCGGACTTAAGCAACCGGGCAGAGTTTACAAACTCCAGTAGAAAATCTCGATAAAAGACCTTCCGCCGGTTCGCGGACCGGTACACATGCAACTAGTTTGTCAACTCCAGCAGAATTTCTCGGGATGAGAAGTTCAGCAGTTCGCGGACTGGGTACGCAGACTTGGGAATAAGCCATTCTTCCGGTTTCTCTTGATCAACAAAGTTCGAAAACTGTGGTTCAAGGAATAAGACTTATACACAACTGTGTTTCCACAACAATGTTTATGTCCACCATTGGTTATGTAATCTAAACTCTCATTCCAATCATTGAAACATTCTTAGAGGACGTTATATAATTGTTACACCATTTCTCATCAAAGCAATTTTCAAAGTGATTGAAACATATCATGACTTTCGTCACTAGGTAAAGATAAACTTGGTCGAAGCGAAAAGTTTACCAACACATATTTCGAGATATAAATAGGCGAGGTATACTCGGCTCGAAATACCAAATGTGTATAATCATAGTATATATATATAGCATAGGACTTTTTGTCTCAAATAGTGGGAGATAGAATAGATAGACTTTTGAGTGACATATAAATTCAAGTCTCCACACACCTTTTTGTCGAGAAGTTCCACCGGTTCCTTGAGTAGATCTTCGTCTTGTACGATGAATCCCCATGGAGTCCTTGAGCTCAACTACACTTACTATCCTAGTCCGAGACTTAGCTATAGTAGACTAGAAATCAAGACTTATAGTTTTGATCACTAACATTGACAAACATGCTTGAGATAGCAACGCATGCGAGTTCGACCGAGCAATGCTCTAACAATCTCATTTCTTTCTGGCATGATCAATGGGTTGTTAATACTTGTCTGGATATTACTTTCAGTTCCATTTATAAGTTGGATAGATTACAGTTTGGCAGTATTGAGGAGCATATTACTTCAGATGGTTCTTGGAGTTTTGATTTCAAAAGGATACTGACTAATTCAGAAACAAATCAGTTTGTTGATCTAGTTTCTGTTATTGGGTCAAGTCCACCTGTTAGGGACGCCTTACCTGACACAAGAAGATGGGCACTTAACACCAATGGGAAATTCTTAATTAAATCATTATATGACTCTATGATTGCAGGAGAATTTTTGGAAGGGTTTCCACACAATTTTTTCTGGAAGACTGAAGTCCCACCTCAGATTAATATTTTAGTTTGGTGTGTCGTGCATGGTAAACTCAATTCTCTGGATAGGTTGAAATACAAGGGCGTTGATATTTACATCTCTTGCATCCTTTGTGGAGATAGTATTTGAAAAAGTCGGGGTCTAACAACCACACCCAATATTTCGTTCGCCAATCTGAATATACAAACTCCAATATACTTTCAAGAGAATCAACTAGACAGTCAGACTCAATCTAGAGAAAAGTATATCGAAGAGTTTATGTCTCAATTTCTCAATTCAATCTGCATCCCGCAAATAGGAATTTGCAATCCCGATTGAATAAGAGAAATAACTTGAACGGTACCAAAGACCAATGTTCAAGTGTCAATCAATTTATATCAACAACCAAAGGTTGGATTATCTAATTAATTTAGTTCATGAACAAACCGATGTTTAGAACTTTAACCACTCAAGTATGCAAACGGGTACGCATACTTAAGTAGCCGGACCAAGTTTGGGTTCACCAGTATGCAAACGGGTACGCATACTTCCAAACATAGCAGAAATTTCTGGACCCAAACCCTTCGCCAGTACGCGTACGGGTATGTGTACTTAGGTACCCAGAATTTCACAACTAACAGGTACGCATACGGGTATGCATACTATAGTTCCGGTCATGGATCACATACATGCAAGAATGCATACTATGTTCAAAATCAAATGATGGTTAAGTATTCTAAACTCTATTTCAGTCATTGAAACTTTCTTAAAGGATGACCATAGCCGTTTTCATACACTATTAGCATCAAAGAAATTTTCAAGTTATTGAAATAATCATAACGAAACATTCCAAGTCTACACCAAATGAATGTATCACACAAACCATGTAAGATGTTACTCAGTGATTTTCACATGATCAGCTTTTGACTTTCGCCAAGAATATAAGATGAACTTGGCTGAAGCGAAGCTTACCAACACATATTTCGAGAAATATGTAAGCGAGTTAAACTCAGCTCGAAATCTCAAATGTGCATAATCGAATACTATATAGTAACACGACTTTTGTCTCAATATAGAAGATAGAGTAGAAATAGACTTTCTAAGTGATAGATGAGTTTTAGTCTGCACATACCTTTTTTTTATGAAGTTCCACAAGCTCTCCTTAGTAGTTCTTCGTCTTCAATTGATGAAGGTTGTGAAGTCTAATGCTCAACTACACAATCTAACCTAGTCCGAGACATCACTATAAGTAGACTAGAAATCAAGACTTATAGTTTTGATCACTAACATTGACAAACAAGCTTGATATAGCAATGTATACGAGTTCGATCGATCATTGCTATAACAATCTCCCCCTTTGTCAACTTTAGTGACAAAACTATCAATACATAAGGATTACAAAATAAATAAACTTTGTAGCTTCCCATACAAATGCTTGATCTCCTTGGTTCTTCAATATTACTCGAAATCTTCGTCACTTCCAAGTGCTCCAATGATTTTAAATATGTTCAACTCAGCATCATAGTTGTTGAAGATCCGTAGCTATAACAATGAGAAAACAGTTACTCTCAATCATTGTTATACAATGTCATAGTATTATTACACAGCATCAAAGTTCAATTGTATCGCAACTTTGACAACAATACTATGGTGATATGTATCACTCCCTCTTAGTCAATACTTCATCTCACAATGAAAACTACTCCCCCTTACATAATGATCCGTAAAACATATGTATTTGTAGTGTGAACTACACATTAATTCTCCCCCTTTTTTTCAATAAAAACTGGCAAAGGTACGAAAATCAGTGGGATCCTAATGAAATTTCCATATATATACTTGGTAGGTTTCTAAAAAGACCTAAAAACTAATACCGCAAGTGCACGGTGTCGATTGTAGCTTGTGCAAATACGGGTCGAATCCACAGGGACTAGGGTGTGAGTTGAAGTTTCCTAAGCTAATTTTCTAAACAGTGAACTAATGAAGCAAAGAGTGACAGTGGCAGAGAGCCAAAGGCAGTGAAGATGATTAGAGCTACAGATGGTAGACTAGGAGGATACTAAGTCATTTGATTCCACATCTTGATCCTAAACTAAGGAAGTTCCTATATAAGCTATGTCTTGTTCTTTCAGGGAAGACTACAATGAGTGGTTTACTAACTAACCTTGCTAACTTACCCCTAGTATCATCTGTCTTCTTACAGCACAGCTGATCACAGGTATTTTGGCTCAACTAGTTAACTATCATTCCTAAGGAAATTCAATACAGTCCTTCAAATGGACTGATTTCTTAACCACAGTCACAACTTCACCCCTAGCATCAGCTGTCTTCTTACAGCATAGCTGATCACAGGTGAATTAGCTCAAATGGCTAATTATCAGTCCTACTTCAGTTTAAACATCACAAGAACAATAACATGTAGATTAACTATCCTAGCATGCAATCAAGAGTTTCATCTAAGCCCTAGCAAGTAAATTAGAACATACTATACATGGTGAACAAATACAAATTGAAATTTACAAAATAATTTAAATTAAGAACTAACCCTTGAGGCACTGGCTATTCCAGTCCTCTTGGGTGAAGCACTGGCTAGACCAGGCATGTCTTCAACACAACACCCACAACCCATATTTATACCCAAATTAATCAATTAGGGTTTACAGAGAAAATCCCCAAATCCCCAAATTACACAGTTGAAATTAGGGTTCGACTTTACCTAACTTGACGTGACAAATCACTCAAGAAGGTCGACCCATTTCTTCTCTGACTCTCCTGCTCTTCTCCATGCCTTTCAATTGTGTTTCTAACTCGACCTATTCTATTGATTTCTTACCTAGGGTTTCAGAGAGAAATCAGGGAAGAAATCGAGAGAATAGATGGCTAGAAGTTTAAGGGAATGATGGGTTTCGGTGAGGGATAGCCATGATGGCTTTTGGTGGTTGATTGTGGTGATTGAGGCAGTGGAGTTGGCGGAGTTGGTGGTGAAGGTAAGGCTGTTGCAGACGGAGTGGAGAAGATAGAGGTGGAGTCGATGGAATTAGGGATAGGGGTGTGTTTGGTTCCGCGGGTATAGGTGTTAGGTGTTTGGGTGTTGAGCGGTTGCATCAAGTCTCGATGATTCGCGAAGCTGAGCCATGGGATGCGGAAATGATAGATTGATCTAACGGCTACAAGTGAAGAGGCTGGTATCGACCGTCGGATGCCTGATACAACGAAACTGACGGCTCAAGGTGGAGTTAGGTGTTGTAGTGTTAGACAGGAGCTTCAGACTTTGATGTATTCGCGATGCTGCGACCATTGGTTTCAGATGTGATCCAATCTGACGGCTGACGAAGTAGACGGGTATGGATATTGGAAATGGGTTTGGGTAAGGGTTTTGGGCCTTGGGTATGCCAAGCCCATATCTTCTTTAAGAACAATTCTTTCTTGTTAAGCCCATTTCTAGCCTTTTGGTCTTGTGCACGACATTCCTCGCGGCTTCCTTGCGTAATTCCTCCCGGCTTTTCACTACTTTTCTGCTCTTTTCGCTCCGCAATTCCATCCAAGCTTTATTTAGAACCTAAAATACAAAATTAATTAAGAAAAGTATTTATTCTTGAAAACAATGAAAATACAGAATATGGGATAAAATGGAGAATTAGAGCACAAAAGATGAGTTAATTTCCAAGAAAAAGATATAGAAATATGCACTTTTTAGCACTCATCAATACTTCATGACCAAAAGAGAACAACATATCAAATTTGTTTAGATGCAATCATATAGCCGAAACTAAATGCATTCATCAAGGAGTTTATAAAGATACAAGATAACTCCTACAATATTCCATAGCCGCACTCCCCACAAAGATTTGGCAATTAAGCATAAGTTCGATTAAGAACTCTCCCCCGTAAAATGTCATTCTCGAAAGAACAACAAGAGCAATCTTACTTTCACAAGAAAAGAATGATTTCTTTGGACATTAACAAATCACATGAAACATGAATTTGTATCCAAAATACTCAATTAAATCAATCACAAGAGAACCCATGATTAATTTAATCGGAAATGCTCACCTAAGAGAACCTACGAAGCCGCACAGCAGTTACACAAAGATGTGGATCAATGAAGACCAATACTGCGGAATAAACAAAGATTCATTCTATATTTCATCATTATATGCATAGAGACATATAATATACTTAATCTTTGTAAACAAAAGTTCATCCTACCTTCCATCTATATTTGCATAATGACATAATAGGCTTAACTTTTGTTGTCAAAAGTTCATTCAATCTTTTATCAATATTTGCATAATGACATATGAAAGACTTAACTTTTGACATGTATGGGACAGTCATAGTTCACGGACGTAAATACACATATCCCATAACAAGATGCAATATATAAAACCATAAAGATTAATACTGCACAATTATCTTTCAAATAACTTTAGAATTTAAATAAATAAATCTAAAAACATTGCAATATGAAAATTGTTGGAAATAACTATGTGTACTCAGAATAATGGCTATTCCAAACACTAGTTATCCTTCTTAAAACATAAGAATAAATTCTCATAAGAAGTTTTCTAGACATCGTAGAGCTTTCTGAGAGAATCTACTGAGAATTCCTTCTCATTGTTAAAAAACCCATTGATTATGGGATCATTCAATTCCTCCAGATCTTCAGAAAAACACTAAGTTCTCTTTTTAGTCCACACAGAGTGTTCTTTGTTAGAGACAACATGTGTTCATAGTGAGCTATCTTTTCTAAAGACAAAATGATTTGAGATTTTTAATCATTTCTTTTGTTGATGAAATCCTTCACTATACCTTTAAAGTTATAATCAAAATGACAAACAGACAAGAGGCAGTTAGAGGAAGAACCTTCATCATTTGTATATCTTTCCTTCTTCTTCCTTGAGGAAAGGATTCCTTCACAAAGATACACATTAACTGTTTCAACTGCATCCCTTTTTGTGGTACCTCTAGTTACAGGAGCCATGAAATTGTATGTTTCAAAGATAAGAGAAGTGAAAGGAAGTTTGATCACAAATGAATATAAATAGACCTACGGACACCCAAACCCTAGAAGAACTTTGAATAAGTCTTGTATGGTTCATGATCCATTATATATTTTAACAAGAAGGTATTTTCTTAACAAAAAATAAAATAATTAATTAGCAATTATACAAAACTTGAGCAACCTTGATGCAATCCTCATTTTCTCAAGTTAAAACTGAGCATGCAGACGCCACTAGTATTAGATAGTGATGGAGTGAGCCGAATGCTCACATATTTTATCACGTAGTAACTCATCAAGGTTTGTTGTATAAACAGACTTCTTACCTCATCTGAATCTGGTTCTTTTAGATTTCTTCTTGTTATCAAGAGAACTTTGTTGATTACTCAAGGCCAGACTCATCATTTGCATGTCATTTGAAGTTTGGAAATCCTTTTGTTGTTCCTCTTGAATTTCCAACACTTAGTTTGAACATGATTTGTAATTCCACAAAACAAACAAATCAAGGATGATTCATTGTCTTGCTTATTTGCCTCCCGTTTATCACAACATTCAATATCAGTTATTCCAAACCCGGTTGGAGCAAAAGAGTTGTTCGTGCTCACAGTTTTGCTTTTGAACCCTATCTTATTCGTGTTTCCAAAGGACTTCTGACCGAATAACATTGCTGAGATTTTGTCAGAACTTCCAGACAGCCTTTGCAGGTCACACTTAAGGGTATTAATCTTTTTTTCCTTCAGATATAGGGTCGTGGTGAATTCATCATTAAAACAATGTATCTCAAGATCTTTCACCTGAAGTGATGATTCAAGTTTTCCCAACGAAGCCTTTAGTTGGAGGTTTTCTTGGTGAATTTCTTTGCACTTATTCAAGAATTCAACAATCTCAGTGTCACACTCAAACTCTGAATCAAAATTTGAGTAGGGAGAAGTTTCTGTTGCGAGAGCCTAAAATTCATTGAACACATTGGAAGTACGCAAGATATTGACAACCTGGGATGATTTTTTTTGTATTGAATCAGCAGAAGCACTAACCGGAGAGTGACCTTTCTCACAACCTTTGCTTCTTATTAACAAATCCTTGATCTTTTGTGTAATCAGTGATTTATCAAAATCAACATGATTGGAACAACATTCACCATCCCAAGACAAGTTAGAGGCTTTGCTTGTATTGGTTACAACATTGAATGCAGAAGTTCTGACTGTGTTCTGATCAAAATCAAGCAGTTTTAACTTTCCAACAAGAGTATTTCTGGAAGAGTATCAAGGTTATTTCCTTCAACAATGGAATGCTTCTTAGAATCGTATTTGGCTGGCAACGGTCTGAGAATTTTTATCACAATGTCCTTTTCAGGAATAGTCTTACCCAATGCAAAAGATGCATTAACAATTTCAGACACTTTGTGATTAAACTCATCAAATGAATCCTCATCAGCCATACGAAGGTTTTCCCAGTCAGAACATAGGTTTTGAAGCCTAGCTTATTTCTCATAGGAATTTCCTTCGAATACAGTTTCTAAGGTATCCCACGCATATTTAGACCGAGTGCACGTAGTCACATGGTACTGAAGATCTGGGGTAATGGCATGTATGATAGCATTTAAACAGTCAGAATTTTGCTTTGTAGTGAGAAACTCGTTAGGTTCATATGTACCAATATCCTTAGAAATAGATACTCCGTCTACTGTAACCATTTGAGGATCATAGCCATTAACAACATAAACCCATGTTTGAAAATCACGCGCTTGAAGAAAGACACGCATAGCAATTTTCCACCATGAGTAATTTGAGCCGTCGAAGACTGGTGGTACGTTTATATAGATAACACCTCTGTCCATATAGCCAGATCGCTACAAACACAGACTTATGGAGTCGTAACTGTGTTTACCTGCTCTGATACAAATTCAAAAAGGGGGGGGGTACAACAACCACACCCAATATTTCGTTTAGGCAATCTGTATGGACAACTCCAATATAATTCCAAGAGAATCAACTAGACAGTCAGACTCAATCAATGAAAATATATCCAAGAGTTGTATCCCTGTTTTCCAATTCAATCCACAATCAAACAAATAGAAATTTTCAAGCCTTATTGAATATAAGAAATAACTTGGACAGTATCAAAAACAAATATCTAAGTGTAAATGAATTTAATCAACAACCAAAGGATGGATTCACAATTGATTGAACTTACGCACAACCTGTGATATTTCTGTTATATAACAAAATATAATGCGGAAAACAAATAACACAGGCACCATAAAATTTATTAACGAGGAAACCTCAAATAAAGAAAAACCCGGGACCTAGTCCAGATTTGAACCACACTGTATTAAGCCGCTACAGACACTACCAATCTCATACTGATCAAGGTACAGTTGCGCTCCTTACATATCTGAATCCCAGCAGGACTCTACACACTTGATTCCCTTAGTTGATCTCACCCACAACTAAGAGTTGATATGACCAAAAGTCGAAGACTTGATAAATCAATATGTCTCACATAGAAAAGTCTATTGTATAGATAAATATATCTCCCACATATAAACCTATGATTTTTGTTCCATCTTTTGATAAATCAAGGTGAACAAGGACCAATTGATATACCGGACTTATATACCCGAAAAACAACCTAGAAATATCAATCACCTCACAATAATATTAATCGTATGGTAGCAAAATAAGATATTGTGGAATCACAAACGATTAGACGAAGATGTTTGTGACTACTTTTTATCTTGCCTATCAGAGATTAAATCTCGAGCCAATCTCATAGAAGATAATACTCAATACGATAGAAACAACAAGATCAGATCATGCAACTACAGAGAAAATAGTCGCGTCTGGCTTTACAATCCCAATGAAGTCTTCAAGTCGTTAACCTACAGGGTTTCTTGAAAAACCTAAGGCTAAAGGAGAATCGACTCTAATTGCAACTAGTATCACACAGAAGGTGTGGGGATTAGGTTTCCCAGTTGCCAGAGTTCTCCTTTATATAGTCTTCAAATCAGGGTTTGCAATCAATGTTACCTTGGAAAAAAAGCATTCAATATTCATCGTTAGATGAAAACATGATTAGACTCAAGCTAATATCTTTCGACCGTTAGATCGAACTTAGCTTGTTACACAAAAATGAAATGTGCATTCGTTTAGATATGAGTAGCCGTACCTAAACGTGTACACCTTGTTCGCTAAACAATAATTAACCGAAGTTAGCCATATGAACACTTTCATATCAACCTCATTCATCTTAACCATATCTAGTTCAAATGACTCAAATGAAACTTCTCATAGAAGTATACAAGACATAATTGAAGCAAAATCGATTTTGATTCACTCGAATCAAGTCATGAACATTGTAGCCACGGTTTGCAAAAGATTGCACTCCTTATTATATAAATATATTAGTTCATGAACAAACCGATTTTAGAACATCATCCACTTAGGTATGCATATAGGTACGCGTACCTAAGTATCCGGACTAAGTTTGGGTTTCACCAGTACGCGAAGTGGTGCGCATTTACGTGTCTATTTTAATCTCAATTTTCTATTTTGTTGGTACCCATTTTTGTATTTACTATGGCTTTTTATGTCATTGTAGGTGTTTTTGGAGAAATAAAAATTTTAGGAAAATTCGGCTCGAAAAGTTGTTAAAGGCATCTCGGAGGACATTTGCTAAACGAGCCCCTGCTTTGGATAAGGGTACCTCAATTACTAAGGGGCACCTCAACTGATAAGGGACACCCTCGTCACTATTTACATCCGACAGCTAAAGATACCCCAGCTGACTGGATAAGGGGCGACCTTCTTCACCATTTCAAAACTGGATTTTGGCGGGAATTTTGTGCAGTGACTGGCAGCAATTAGGGTTTGAGAATTGGACGAGTTTTAAGGAGATTCAATCACTGAAACTCTTTGGGATTACTCTATTGAGCAAGACAGGAATGGTAAGGGTGTTGGAATCAGCCCGAATTGGCTGGATAATTCGATTTAGAATATCAGGGAAAGATGGGTTTTTCTCTGTTTTTTTAGTTTAAAATAGAGAATGATTTGAGAGAGATTATTTCGGTGATTTGGATCAAAGTGATCATGTTACGACAAAATAGGATGGGTATATGGGTTAGAACCGAATAACAAGGGTTGAATCATGGATTTTGAAAAAACAGAGTAACCCGAGTTCTGTGTGAGTGATACGATAGTTTGCGTGTGCCTCCTGCGTGTTTAACCGCTCCTGGGATATTTACTGAGTGTTTTTGGAGTGTTTCAACATGATAAAATTGCGTGAGGAGCTAAATCTGGGAAGAAAATATTCCCGAGAATATATTCTTTAACTGCCGAATAATGGAGGATTTGTTGGAGTTATGGAGGAGTATTCTCAGTGATTTGAAGTTATATAAGTTGTGGCGGAATAGTATTTGAGTCATCGAGAGTTGGGAGAGGCTACAGAGAAGAATAGGAAGCTGCGGAGAAGCTTAAGCTGAAGAACAATAAGCCGACAAGAATTATCGCTCTTGACTGTCACAAATTCAATACATAAATGGCAGCTCTTCTGCGACACCACCTAACAATAGTTCTTCGCAACAGTTGTAACAGTGAGTTTGTAATGCCCAGCAAGCGTTGCAAACTCCTTTCTTATATTATTTTTCTCCCTTTTCTTCTTTGTAAACACCAATTGAGCTAGAAAAATATATTTTGAGCGTGTTTTTCACTATGTGGAGCTAAACCTTTCACTGGGACGATGGAGGAAACCTAAATTCATCATGTGGTAAATTATTTTAATTCTTTATATGACTATTTGCATTAAATTAAAATTAGAAAAAGATTTTTCTTAATTAATTGTCATTTCGTTTGATGGTTTATGCTTAGAATTGATATGTCATGCTTAAGTTTTACAATTAATATTTTAAGAATCTACCTTAGGCAAAGAAATAGAGTCAAAATTCTTATTAAATGATCTATAATGGTTTAGAATAAATAGGTGAATCGCATGAATTTGAATATTTGGTGGAATCCTAGTCCTAGTACCTCTCGAAACATTGTTATTATTTTGTATATATTTTCTAGTGTTATAATTTAAATCTAAAAATCAATTTCATCAAGTCCGAGTGAACGACAACTTTATTTACCACTATCTAAAATTCGATCACGCCGAAGCGGACTTGTGTATAGATTTGTTTTTATGTTTTATTTTTATTATTTTTTTTCTTTTTTACGCGTTTTGGTATTTCTTGTTTGCTTTCAAATTTGGAGCTGAGCTAAATAAAAAGTGAGAAAGTGCTGAAAAGAAAAACGAAGCCAAAAAAGGAAACAAAAGAGGAATCCAAAAAGAGTGAAGAGAAGATTTTGTATATAATTATTTTATTTTATTTTTAAAAACTGTAAATAGGTTTTATTTTTTGGACTTTATTTTTGAGACACTGGACATTTTTATTATTTTTTTTAAAACCCTAAGGAAGTGTTATTTTAAATAAAACTGCTGCAGGGAAGGACGAAGTTACGATACTGTCTCGGCTCCTCAGGTTCGTACACTGACATAGGAGTCGGTGGCCTGAGTCGACTTCAACGGTTCATCGCCCGTCTGGTACGGGAGGTAAGAATCTATCCACCCACGAATCCCCTGTCAGTGGGTTTATTTTTGAAAATGTCTAACTTTTATTATTACAATAGCCAATACAACGAATATCCGACTGATTTTCAAAATGGACATTACTTTGACCATAATATGAATAGTGGTTGGGAACATCATGCTTTTGAAGGTTATGGTCCATACCATGGTGAGCCCAATTAGTATCCATATGCCTACCGGTCATACGAGCAACATTCTTGTAATTCCTCTCCTCTAGATGAGGCACGTATGATACTTGAGTCAACGCGTAAGTTACTTGAGTCGACGCATAAGTTAGCGGACACAAATGAGCTAGTTATGGATGAAAGAACTGTAACAATTAGTGAAACTTCATTAGAAGATACCCTCAGGAAGTTAGCTGAGTCAACATGTAAGTTAACTGAGTCAACACGTGAATTTCTGAGTCGACATGTAGGCTTGAGTTAGAAACAGAAGAAAGAATTGCTCAAATTACACTGAATTGCCAATACATTGCTTCAAAAATCACCCTTGAAAATGAGGAAAATTTCTATTTACATAATCAAGATGACGAGGATAGAATTGGAAGAAATACTTTAGATAAGGTTCGACCATCTTCATATTACTATGATGATGAGGATAGTACTAATGATGATGAGGATAGTGTTGATGAAGAATCATACATATGTAGGAACAGTGATCAGGAAATGGTTACTCCAGTTGAGCTTCATAAGGATAGTATTATTTCTGGTCCAAATACCGATAATTTTAATGATTATTCACCTATTCAAAAGGATGTGGATTTGACTAGAGATACCACCATTTTAGACGATGTAGTTCATGATCCTTTAGCCTGCAGTGTGTTGGATAATCCATTATTTGATGTGCTTATTAGTGAATCAGAGGAAGTAACTATGATTAACACCTTATTTAATGAGCCTTTACTAGAAAATTTTGCTGATAATCCTTTATATGATTGTGATGATGGTTTAGAGGAAAGAGTTTACCCTGAGAATATTGTTTTAGAGTCTAGTGATTTAGAAACATTAGACTTAGAAAAATAAAATGAACTCGTAGAGATGAGTGAGGATGAACCTGACTTAGAAGAGTCAATTGACCATTTCCAGGAATCTAATGACCTAGAAATTGGGGAAGTTGTGACTAGTCTTTCTAGATACCCTGAAAACTCTAAGTTTGGGGGTGATTATCATTCTCCATGTGCTTTAACTCTTAGAAAGGTCCCTCACTTGGGACTTGACATATGTGCCTCAACCATTTTACAAGATTATCTTCATACACGTTTTCCTGAACCTAATGATGTCCAGAAAGAAGTTCAGTTGTTAGAAACCCATCCTCCGGTTGATGTGGTTAGCCCCAGGCTACGATACCTCGATTGACTTTGTTTTCCCACCAAAAACTTTTTCTTCAATTGTGGGAACTTATGAAATTTAAATATGTCAAATATTATTTTTTAAGACTAAACCTAATTACTTTAGGAGATTAGGGTCGAAACATTTGTTTAAGATTGACCACCACTTTCATTGTGGTCAATTGTGTAAGTAAAAACTGATTGACTTTAAGGATCCGCAACTATTTAGGTTATTATTATGTGCTTATAAGTTTTTACTTGAGTTTTTCCAGACTCTAGAACCTGAACATTCAGATCTAACTTATGAGGAACCCATGAAAATATTTTATCTAGACCCAGTTATAGAACCTGAACCACAACTAGATGTAGTTGTCTTAAACAGGAAACTAGACAAGAGTGTGCTTTATTCGTTAATTTTCTTGGCATGTTGCAAATTCCTTTTACTTGCGATAGCCCTATTTGGTTTTGGTGATCCGCAGTTATTACGGCTATTACTTTATGATTCGATAAGGTGACTAATCCTTTCTTAGTCTGGATGAAGACTTTAAACTTAGCACTTTTTGGGAGGTAACCCATGCTCATGCAACACGGTAATATCTTTCCTTACGCTTTCTTCAAGTGGTAACAGTTTCTCATTGTTCATGCTTTTAATTTCATCTTTAGAACATTGAGGACAATGTTAAGTTTGGGGGTATGGGAGAAACTTTTTAGTTGCAGTATAAATAAATAAACTCCATAGCCTAGAAATTTATGCTTATTAAGGTTGGCACTAACCAATCTAAGTGGATGGGAACATCTTGGTTGTAGGAGTTGAGGAACCAATCTGATTAGATGGAAACATCTATAGAGTCTATTTATAAAAGCATCATCATCACTTCCATATGCTCTGCATCTTGCCATGCAATTTTCTACACATACATCTACAAATAACAGCAGTAACCCTTTTATGCATCCTATAGAATCACCACCAGTGCTATTACTTGCAACTGCAATGTTTCAGTCACCACCTGAGCCTTTGCAACTCACCCACTTCTAAGTCCAGCCTGCAATTTGACATAGCTGCAACTCCATCTGAAGTGCACTTCAATCTTCAACTCAGTTCAACAGCAGTTACACAATTTGCAAACCCTTCATTCCCTGTAGCTCATTACCATCAACACATCTAAGTTTGTAGCTTCAGTCTCCACTGCAATGAACTGCAGATTCAGTACTACCATCAACTGCTCATTGCAGTCATCTATCAGCTTCAGTTGCTTCTTGCAATGCCTCAAATTCACTACCAAAGCAAACCCATATCACCAATTCCCTAACTGGTTCTCACCATCAACACATCATCATCTTCTCAAAATTACAATTCAGAAACCCTAATTCCAACGATTCTTCTCAAACCCTAACTTCATTTCTTCTTTTAGTTCTTCACAAACCTTTGTCTCTACAGTTTCTAGCAAATCCATATGAATTCTGCCATCAATTCCATTTTCTCAGATTCAATATTTAACAGCAATAACTCCAATTTCTTCTTGATTTCGATTTCAAATCAAGTAACCCATCTTCTCTTCAATTTCAGATCCACCACCAACCCTTAATTCTTCATCACCAGAAAACCCTATGTCTAACATGTTGTTGTTCTCAAACTCAACCCTGTAATAACCCCATCTGCCTCCTTCATCGATCTGTAATAGCAGCAGAGAGACAGGGATAAGAAGAGAAAGAATTGGGGAAGAAATGGATCCCTTCTTCTCGAGTCTCGACCTAACCAGGTCTAACTGAGCGGGAGTCTATTTTCACCCAAACTATACTTGGGTACGGACAATGACATCCCCAGCTAGCTTAAGAGATGCCATGAGTAACTAATTGGGTGCTTTAAACACTTGAGTGGGTTGTCCCTTATCCTTGACTGGGCTCCAGATAGTATCTGCCTCTACAGCGACAATTCTGCATTCCTTGCTCCAAATCAAAGCTTTCTCCTTTTCTTTCGAATTCTTCCACCAACAACAGCCGTCTCTTACTTCTCATATCCACTTCTTCTCTACAATTTCTCTTCATCACTAAAGCGGTCGTGCTTTTCAGACATAAATTTGCATCACTAAAGCTGACATGCTTTTCAGACAAAAATTAAGAAATAGAAGCAAATAATGAGAAATAGTTTGTCTCCAACAACATTTGCATCTTTTTGCCTTGTTCTTCTTCTTTTGTTCCAAATGACTCCAAAGTACCTAAATACTCAAAAACAAATATAAGATACATAATTTACAAGAAAAATTAGCAAAGAAAGCATAAATACTAGATATAAAATTAGGTGTTTTAGACACCTATCATTCGGGTTTCATAAGTTCGGATTTTTAGGATAGCTAGACTTCTGTCAAATTGCTATCGATTTCCATCACCTTGATCATACGTCTCGATCATAATCAGGAAATCAATTTTATAGGCTTAATCTTTGGAAGGCATATTTGGCCGAAAGTCTTAATTGAGTTGAAGCAACTCTTAGTTGGTGTGACGTCATCTAAGGGAATAAATTGCGCGGAGTCCTGCTGGGATTCAAGAGGCGTAAGGAGTGCGACTGTACCTTAATCGGTGGGATATCTTTTACGGATCAACTACATTCAGGTCCAAAGTTAATTGGTAGTAGGCTAGTGTCTGTAGCGGCTTAATACAGTTTGGTGTTCAAGCCAGACTAGGTCCCGCAGTTTTTCTGCATTTGCGGTTTACTCGTTAACAAAATTTTTGGGAATCTGTGTTATTTCTTTTCCCGCATTACATTGTTTATCTTTATATTTAAAATATCACAAGTTGTGCGTTGATCAATCATAGTAGAGACATCCGACTTATTATTTTTTTTGGATACAACTTGATTTATTCTTGTATATTGGTCTTTAATACCGTCCAAGTTATCTCCTTGTGATTAGGTTCATGGATTCGATTATGTAAACGTTCTAATCGCAAGAGATAAAGATCTAACTCTAAGATACTATTCCTTCATTGAGTTCAAAGTTGTATTGAGTTTTTCCATACAAATTTCCTAAGAAAAAAGTGGTGGTGTATTTTGGTACCCCGCATTTTCAAATACCTACTAATATTCTACTTGTATGTCTACGGCTTGTGTAATTTTTATGAATTAAGCATTGCCCTTGGATAAAAAATGCATCGATATCGAAGGAACTTAAAGTATCTCCTCACCCATTCCAAATATGTGTTTGTGATTAAAAATCGGCTTATGATTCAAACTTTATACTCAAAAAATTTCCGCCAACTCAAAATCTAGCACTAGGATCAAGAATGTATTTTGTGAGCCGGACAACAATACGAACATGAGTCACCTCAGTTTTTTGGATCTCACTCGTCGGTTGATCTGCCTCGAGTCAGATATTATATGTTATACATTTTCATTATTCTGTCGAGGTTTGACTTCGCTCATAAAGTTAACCTAAAGATATTGGAGTAAGGTGCAAAATTATGTATGACTAGTAAGACATATATCTAACTAGAGTCAAAAGTTCTTCTAAAATATAATAATTTTTGAGAAATATGAAAAATTAGATTCGGATTTGAGTTAGAAAAATTAATCAAGTTGTCAAAAGATAACGGTTACCCAAAATTGAGTTTCATTTTAAAATTCTCCTAGGCGTAAAAGTATAAAGAAAAAAAAGGTATCCAGTTTTGAGGCATACCGATTCTTTTTAGGCTTACCTTATGGTGCAAAAATAGGGTCAGTATATAAAAACCACCATCACCTCTTATATATCCTTTATTAATAATGGCATATCTACCATACTTCATTAGTTTTAATGTTAATGATTTTTTTTGATAGGAAAGAAGATAATTT
The DNA here is from genome assembly GCF_003573695.1 of Papaver somniferum. Taxonomy (NCBI): domain Eukaryota; kingdom Viridiplantae; phylum Streptophyta; class Magnoliopsida; order Ranunculales; family Papaveraceae; genus Papaver; species Papaver somniferum. Next base: position 199,842,528 of record NC_039362.1, on the reverse strand, counting down.
AAGAACTTAACTATATACACATAAGAGGAGTATTTCATGAGATCTTCAAACTCGTGAGCGGAGACTCAATCCGCTGACCTCCTACTTGAGAGTCAGGCTCCTGACCGACTGGGCTAATCCCTGATGGTTAATGTTAATGATTAATTAGTAGTATTAATTATTGATTAAAGTTAAGTTGTTAGTTTTATATTAGTAGAGAAATCAGATCTTTATGAGAGAGTTCAGTTTTTTGAGAGCAAGAAGAAGTGAAAAAAACCCTATATTTTTGAGATTATTGCAATTCAAGATGGGGATTCAAATGATGAAGGAGAATCTTCATCTCGTAAACAAAATAAAATACATGGGTATGTTTAGTGTCCTTTTTATAGGTTGAATTCCTAAAAAACCTGAATTTTCACATGCAAGTTCAGCGAACCAGAGGGAGATTCGGCTGATAATTGGTATGATACATATTACATAGATGAACAGTTCAGCTCAAAATCTAGCAAAGTTGCATCAGCCGAAAATAGTGTTTCCCTAAATCATATACTAGGTTCGGCTCAAAATTGATATTCTAAGATCAACCGAACTGATCTTCTGAAAATTTAAAAACGAAGAACAAGGTTATGTTTGTATGATAATTTCGTGACTTTTTGAGCCGAAACTACCTCTTTAAACCCTAATTTGATCTTTACAATTTTGTTCTATTGATCAAACAAAATAAAATCAATCAAAAACAAGATGAATTTGTTAAAAATAACTTCTACTATACATCTGAGAGCAATCTGGATTTGGATTTCTCACTTTAACGTCGCTCACTTCGATTTGTGCTTCCTTTGCTTGTTTACTTGTTTGATTGAATTAGAGTCAAAGATGTTTGAGTTTAAAGGTTATTTTGATTTTTGATTTTAAGTTTTTAAGGATGACAACACTTTAGTAATTAAATCGTTTAAAGATTATATAGGTAAGTACATATTTATAAGATTGGATTGGTATGAATAAGATTAGGTTGTTGAGGATCTGCAGTTTCTGAATTGTCGGTATCAGGGTCTGCGTCTCTTAATATCTTTCTTTTGCTTGACTCTTCACCGTCTACTGTTTCATTAGGTTCAGACGAAGAAGACAAGGCATTACTTTTATTAAGGCACCTGTCTTCTTCTGCTAAGGCAGCCATGAGTGCCTGACCACCACATAAAATTCCTCTGGTGTATAGGCTGCCACTTTGAGCTGATTTGCAATTTTTTCACAGGCTGAGTCAACATGATCCACCACAAAACATTCCTTCCAAATTTTACGGGGCTGTTTTTCAAAGTGATACCTAGCCCAGTGTATTTTGTTAGATCTAGCAGTATATAACCAACCTCCTATCTTTAATGGTTTTTTGAGATCCACTTCAACCCATATGGTGATGAGTTTGGTGCCACATGGTCTACAGTTTTCTGGTTCCACAACCACTTTTTTTCCTATATCATTACAAATGTCATCAATGACTTGGACATTTAGGTGTTCCATAAGTAAATTTCTTAGTTGAATACGCCATATCTGACTTGAAAAAAATATGATGCTCGACTTCTTTCTGGTTGTCATACTTCTGAACAGCAAGAATATTAAGATTCTTCAGATTTTAGCTTGAAAACAAAGGTATTTGGACCCATAGAGTTGATCTGAATAGGCTTGTGTCTTTTCCGCATTGTAAGGACCTCATTTTTGATATCCGAAAATTCAACTGTTTGTATTGGATTTTTGATATAGAGTTTACCAAGTAAACTTGCAGACCAGTCATCAGCAGCAGCGTTGACAATTTGGGAGGATGTGATGGATCTTGCAATAGCTCCTTGAGAGACAGCTAGTTTCATTCTAGCAAGTAGTTTTAACATATTATCATTGGAAGATGAAGCCATATGTTGAATTACAGAAGGGAAAGATGATAGAGGCTTGCGCTGAGTAGAGTAGTCAAAGGTAATACTCTTAGTGAGACAAGGGTTCATATACAACTCATATAAGTATAATCCTCTGTAATTAGACACTAAGAGAGTATTTTCTTTCCTTAATATTTGATAAAATTCGGGATATAACATATATTTCGAGACTGCATATTTTTGGCTCTCGTCAAGGTCATGTTTAAGGTGGAAATGATTAAGATAGTGGCTGGAGTTACGAACCTTCCGTTTTTTACTTTTTTGAAATTCAAACTTAATAAAGGAGAGGGCTAGATTGACGCCTGAATCCATGAAAAAACTGTAACCGTTTTTGAGACCAGAGGAGATGAAGGGAAGTGTGAAACGGATCATGATACGAAGGTGAATCGATGTGATAAAGAAGATGAAACGCAGGACCAAGGACAATCACAAACTGAGCACTGACTGGGGAGATAATTCCTTCACGGTGAAAATGCACGACTGCTAAAGAAGAAGCACAACCGCTACAGACTTTGATCACACACTGCTCTTAGAACCAGAACTGGGAATCTCAAAAGGGAGACAAGCATACTGCAAACACAGGGAAGAGAAGTTAGCTATCCATAGACGAAATAACCATAAAAGAATAAAAAGAGAGAGGATTAAAATTTAATGAAAAATAGGACAAACTAGTTGCTAATGATAAGAACAAGAAACCATTTTGAATAAGTTGATTTTTTATTTTATTTTTAATGGAGAATTGGAAGTTGATCTAGTAGCTCTGATCAGATCATCGAGTTTTTGGCTTCCCCACGTTGAGAGACTATAACCTGGACATAGGAAGAACTTGTTTAGCTTTCGCCTTAGATTGTAGTGGTTTAAGTCTAGTGGGCACTTTAGATGATAATTTGTTTTCTACCGATATATGATGTTGTTGACAGTGATCATACTTTATTTAGTTTTGGTGACGTCCGTGAACTTGGGATACGGGTTTGTTTAGAGGAAATGATGATTTAAAAAATGACGTCCATGTAAGTCTTATAAACCTTCTAGCGGTTTAAGACAAGGGAATTCTTTGTCTCCGTACCTTTTTATCCTATGTATCAAAGCTTTCACTAGGTACCTAACTTATGCTGAAAATTTTAAACTGATTCATGGTATTAAGGTAACTAAAGAGGCCGCTAGCATCAATCATCTGCTTTTCGTAGATGACTGTCTTATTTTTGTCAAAGCTTCCCATAAAGAAGCTGATATTCTCATGAACTTGATACGTGATTTCAGTCTATGTTCGGGTCAAGTCATTAATACACAAAAATATAGTTGTTTTTTTCAGTAAAAATGTCCATCCAGACCTTGCAGTCTCTCTTATCAGATCTTTTACTGTTAAAAAGATTGCTCTTAATGAAAAACATTTAGGTATGCCTCTTTTCATTACTAGGTCTCATTCTGATTCTTTCGATCACGTGAATGAGTAATTTGATAAGAGGGTGGCTAAGTGGAAAGGTAAACAGATGAACCAATCTGGTAAATCTGTTTTGGTTCAACATGTGTTAAAAGCTTCTCCTATTTGTCATATGAATACCTTCATTATCCCTGATAACATTCTCCAACAAATGGAGAGTTCCCAAAGGGATTTTTGGTGGGGTAAAACTAGAGCTGGTGGTCTTTACCTTGCTAATTGGAATAAAATTTGTTCCCACAAACTGCAAGGTGGTCTTGGCTTTAAAAATTTAAAACAGGTCCATTTGTCTTTGTTGAGTAAAACTGCTTGGAAATTGGTCTACTCTCCCAATGAGTTGGTTACCAAAATCCTTTGATGCAAATATTTCAAACATGGTCGTATTTTTGATTATAACAAAAAGCAAGACTCTTCTTGGGTATGGAAGAGTATTTGCTCAGGGCTCGACTTTATTTTTGAAAACTCTTATTGGGAAATTAGAAATGGTCAGAATATCCTAGCTTTCAGGGATAACTGGATCCCTAATCCTGTTTACCTTTTACATGTTGTTGCGCCTAATCCTGATTATAGAGTGTCTGAATTTATTGATCATGATACAAAGACCTGGAAACCTGATTTAGTTAATGCATTTTTTACTCCAATTAATGCCCAGTCTATCCTTAGCACTAGGATACCCATTACATGACAAGATAGACTAATCTGGCCATTTATTAAGAATGGCCAGTTCTCAGTGAAATCTCCATATAAAGTTATTTCTGGTCAGCTTGTATACATGCAAAACCCTAATTCTGTAGACCCAACTTATAAATCCTTGTGGAAGTTAAAAGTTCTTCCTAAAGTTCAACTATTCATCTGGAAATGTCATGAAGGAATTCTACCTGCTAAGGCTACTGTATTTAGATTTAGCCATGGTAGAGCTAAGAAGTGTGATATGTGCAACTTAAATACTTATGAATCTGCAGAACGTCTTATCCTCCATTGTCCTTTTGCTTAAGAAGTTTGGTCTCTTACTCCCTATAGAGATCAAACTTTCAGGATTCAACCTTGAACATTAGCATGGTATATTGGGTCTCAAAGTGGTTAAATGATGTTACATTAAAAGATAAAGTTGTTAGTTTGTTCACAATAGCCTGGTGTATCTGGAGGGATAGATGATCTTTTATATTTCAGGATACAGCTCTGAATCATCATTCTACTTTCAGAATTGCCATGAAACTAGTGATAGAAAGTGAACAGTATTTGAATAGTGAGGAAACCTAGCCAGTTTTAGCTTCTACTCCACCAACTGGATTGGATTTTGCAGCTTTTGATAGGAATTTACCCAAGGATTGTATTATTGTATACTCTGATGCATCTTTTGATAGGAATACTAACTTTTCAGGTATTGGTCTTATCATGAATGATAATGCAGGTAGTTATCTTGTGTGCAAAACCATTTCAGGCATAACCAGAAACGCAGAGGAAGCTGAAAGTTTAGCGATTCTAGAGGTTGTTCTATGGGCAAGGGAGAAAGGAAAAGATAAAGTCTGTCTCATTATTGATGCAAAATTAGTATTAGATTACTTAAACAATAATAACAACCAAATATGTTGGTTTAACAACTCTATTCTTGACAACTGTAAGTCTGTCATAAGTTCTTTTAGTTTTATCAGATTTGAATTTCTAAACAGAAGCTCCACAAATATGGCTGATATTGCGGCCAAATATTGTAGAACTTCTAGAGGCAATGGTGAATGGTTTGGTTATACCCGAAACTTTCTCACTATGCAGATGTAATTCCTCATCTGAATTAGTGAAATTCTTTTACCTATCAAAAAATAAATAAAAATGCATATTTTTTAGACACCCTTTATAAGCCCATCCTAGATGGGATAATGAATTATTATGCCTCAAAATAGCCTCGCGTTTTTAGGGACCAACCAAAAGGAATTAGGGGCCAACAATAAGACAAAATAGGATCGCCAAAACCTAAATTGAAGCTAGCCCTTATCTCGCGTATTTTGTAATGGCAAAATTTCCCTTCAACAATCGATAGTTAATACTACAATCGGTAGTTTAGCTACGATCGGTAGTAAGTGTGTTACCTTAACCTCCGAATATACTCAATTTTTCGAATTTTGGTACTACCATAATCGGTAGTAAATTTAACTTCCGAATGTATATTGGTCCCAAAATGAGATTTTGAAAAAATTCTAAAATTTTCCAACTTTGGTACTACCATAATCGGTAGTTAAATGTGTTACTTTAACCTCCGAATATACTCAATTTTCGAATTCTAGTACTACCATAATCAGTAGTAAATTTAACTTCCGAATGTATATTGGCCCAAAAAAGAGATTTTGCCAAAATCATAAAATTTTTGAACTGTAGTACTACCATAATCGGTAGTAAAATGTGTTACTTTAACTTCCGAATATAACCAACTTTCGAATTTTAGTACTACCATAATCGGTAGTAAATTTAACTTCTGAATGTATATTGATCCCAAAATGTGATTTTGCCAAATTCCTAAAATTTTCGAAATTTGGTACAACCATAATCGGTTGTAAAGTGTGTTACTTTAACCTCCGAATATACTCAATTTTCGAATGTTGGTACGACCATAATCGGTAATAAATTGTGTTAATAAGTGATGCTTATTATCTACCGATTGTGTTCACGGCCCCAAATTCAAAATTTCAAAACTTAATAAAATTTCGAAGTTTTCTACTTTCACAATCGGTAGTTAATCGTTTTCATTATCTACCGATTATACGTAACTTTTAGTACAGAGATATTGAATTTTGAATCACGAATAATCGGTAGATACGATCAATTTACCTGCCGATTATGGTTGATGCTACTGTAAATTCAAGAACATCAACCATAATCGGTAGGTAAAATAGATTTTTATCTACCGATTATGTTTCTGCTACTGTAAATCCAAGAAAATTTTCTGATCAAAATTTTGATTTCAAGTAATCAAATCCTAATTTTGAATCACAACTACTATCATCCATTCGTTTTGTTTGTTTAACTCATTTTTTCCTCTTGATGTTCTAAGTTTCAACTTTAAGGATAATGGATTTTGGGTTTTAATTTTAAGCAATTAATCATAACATTTGTTTGATCGACGATCTTTGTTTTCGATCAAAATTATAATGATGAAAAAAATTTGATGACTAGAAAAGAGAAGAAGAGGAGGATATAAAATCAAAGGATATATGTTTAGATTTGGTATAAAGGTGAGGGATAATATAGACAATTCTTTATATTTAAGGCACCCCTTAACCCCTTTAATGGATGGGAATAAAAAGATGACCCCTAATTCTTTTTGAGTGGCCCCTAAAAATGCTAGGCAAAATAGGATTCAAGAAAAGAGAAACTTTGAAGGCCCAAAAACGTTTAGTTTAGTTTTCTACACAATCTCAAAGGAGAACAGAACAAAGAGAATTTGATGATCATCAATGGCAATGGAGAAAGAAAAACTGATCGGCGGTGGAGGATCACAAACATCATTAATACAACTCATTCATGATCATAATCTCACTACTATCAGAGCCCGTGAATTTACCGGTAAGTTTTATTTTGGTTATTACTTCCAGTTTAGGCCTTTTCTTATCAATCAAGAAGCCTAGAATTTGAGACTTCAATTTCTTTTTTGTTTAGATAAACCAAAGAAGGATGCGTTGAGGAAACATATGTAAATCAGAAAGGAAGTAAAAATGAGATTAGAGCATTAACAGCTCCAACAATAAGATTTACTAAACAAACTGATCAATGGATTACTGCTTCTCATGCTATTAATTCTGCTTTAAAGGTAATAAACACTGAGTATCAATTTTCTGGAAATTATTTTCATTTTTTGTTCTCAATTGCTTAATTTGATTGGCATGATGAACAAGTGAAGATAGTGTTTTAATACGCAACACATTGTGAATTGATTATCAATCTATTTTGTATATTGATAGTGTTGACACACATTACTGTGATTTGTGAGGATACTGCTATCTTTGTGCATGGAGGATTTAAAAATGCATTTTTGCACCAGCACTAGGCTAAACAAAGAGTGAGATTAAGCTTGTTTAGTACGACCCACTTTGTCTAGTCGCACTTTCCCGGTGTCTTTGGGCTTGTATGTTTCCTTTTGTTTGCCTAGAGCTATTTAAGAGGCTGGTGCAAACAAGGTTTACCGTGAATTGGTCAGACAGATAAAACCAGTATGTAACAGTAAATTGGGATCGTATCTCTTGTTTGCTTAGCGTTGGTTGAGTTGCAGGTGCAAACACCGTTGGCATGAATAGTCTTACCCGTCTTACTTTGAGAGAGTGGGTGCTTTAGTAGTATTCTGACATTTAGACCACTTCTCCAATTCTAAGCTAGTTGATGTCTGTAGTGCAAGTGGATCGCAATATGTTAGCAATCTGCAGCCGTATAATAGGGTCACGGTTCTATGGCAGTGAATCGGCGTCGTTGGTAGCTAAAGAAGTAGAATGTTTTAAACATCCAAGCATCTTATTATTTTATTATGTGATCTTCATATTGCCCAAGGAGAAATTAATTTTTAGTTTCCAGTTTCCATAGACTTGCTAAGAGTCAATACTTGTTAAAATATGATACAAGCTTGCAATTTTACATTGTACCCTACTTATTCTTATGTTTTTCTCCAAATATTGTCGTGCTTCGTCAATCTTGTTGTTTTCTTTGTATAAACTGACATGGTTTATGTTTGATTCTGATGTACAGGAGATTGGAGACTTTGAAAACTGGATGAGGGTTGCAAAATCATAAACGCAGTTATCGGCGAAATCATCTTTCTTTGGTGAGTTCAATTTATTCTGTCATTCGATTTAGTAAAGCTGGTTCTTGTAGGTACACATTTCATCTTCCGCCACGTGTCCACAAAGACACACGTGGAGGACATGCGGCTGAGAGCATCAAGATATGATATCACACGTGGACAGCTAAGAGACGCGCCTTGTCAAGATAGCATCGCCACCCACCAGATCCAACGGTAGAGGATCGAGGAGACAGAAACACTAGAACACTGTGAAGCACTGGAGGATAACCCAAGAGTCACTTTATCCTATCCCCAGAAAGATCTAAGATCTACGGCTGGGGATAGTCTAACTGACGCAGACAAGACAGGGGCAGAGGACAACTGTCTGCCGCGGACAGACATCTCAACTACCCGCATTAAATACCCTCAAACATCATACGTGTCAGTCAGCTCGTGGAGGAAGCGCAGATAGCACTGCATATTCAAACGGAACACGCAGAGAGAACCGAGAACACGAAGACCTCTGCGTAAGAGGCACAAGACACAAGAGGATAAGGTTATAACGGGCTTCAGAAGTGGACTCCACGTAACCACCCTATAAATACCCCTCTCTCCCAAGTGAAGAGGGGGATCGGAGAACATTTAGGGGAGAATAGGAGAGAGACAGAGAGAGATAGAGAAAGTGTAAGTGAAACCCCTCCTGCTACGCAGGCCTACGTTGATCTCAAAGTCATTCGACTATTTCTGTAACCATCGTACACATAATGAAAAACCCAAATCCGCAGACAGAGATCTGAGTGCTGAATCACATAAGTTAATCGTCTCATCTATATTCATGCATTTATATTTTGCATCTTCGATTCGATACTTATGGTACATCATGTCCGTATGTTTTATACTTCATCCATTATTTATCTTATTATGCGAGTTAAGAAAAATGATTGTAGTTGATGAGACGAGGAAGAGTTTTAGGACTCTGAGTCAAGGAATCAACATAACCGATTCACCCCCCTCAGGCGCAGCCTATTTACTATATTGTCGTGAGTCTGCGCGCATTATTTGTGAACACGCAGATGACAATGATCTTTGTGTTCACAATCTGGCGCTAGAAACAGGGATCTTCATCCCGGTAAAAGATTTATCTTCTCCTGTGATTTGTTTCAGGCTTCGTTCTCTGAAAATAACGATGCATAGAACACTACGTTTTTTTCCGTGCATTTTTTTTTTAAGTTTTCAAAAACCAAAGTTATGAACAGATATACGTTTACCTAAGTAGATCTGATTTTCCGTGCATTTCCTAAGTTTTCACATCTTTGAAAATCAAAACTATGAACAGATCCACGTTTATCTAAGTAGATCTGATTTTCCATGCATTTTCTAAGTTTTCACATCTTTGAAAATCAAAACTTCGAACAGATATGCGGTCATCTAAATAGATGGGCGCCTTATGTATTTTCAAGATTTTACACCTTTGAGAACTCAAAATGCTAATAGATATCACGTGGGGCCCATTGTCTTCGTGATTTTTTCTCTCTCTTTCAGGAAAACATTAAAAGACGGAGAAAAACAAAGATGTCGGGAAGGCAAAAGCCTCGTCAAAAGAGACGCCAAGGACAACCACAGTTGTAACCAAGAGTAAGCAGAGAGGTGAAAAGCTAAAGGCAGCGGATAGGGTACAGGATAATGCAGAAAGCACGGCCCCCATCAATGCCAACATCATCGCAGCAAACGCATTAATATCCGCGGCAACCAAAGCTGGAGCTTCAATAGCTGGCGGATCCAAAGTTGGAGCTCCCAGAGTAACCAATGCTCGACTACAGGAACATCAGAAAGTCGTATCAGAGTCAGGAATACAACAACCCCTCTATGGGATGACCTTAACCAACGAACAGAACATACCCTTTCCAGCCAAACAACCGCTTCTAATAGCAGGTCAACCCGCACAACAACCGTCGGGATCCCAAGGTACACGGTTATACCCACCAGAACCAGTGATACAGATCGTAGATGAGGAACAAACCATAGCCGCTGGTGAACAATTGCGGGAAGGAACACCAAATCAAGGGTCAAACCATTCCGCTCAGATGATGGCCGAGCTGACAGGATTAAGGAAGAACCAGAAGGCATACGCAGATGCTGTGGAGATATTAGCACAAGAGAACCAAACGCTCAAGGAAAGAATCATTCATAGCGCAGAGGTAGAAAACCAACGCGACGAAGCTAACTCCAAGGCCCTAGCACCTAATCAAGACAGAATAATGGTGGTCACAAACAACCCACTTCCATTGAGTCGAAGAGGAGCAAGGAGCAGCCAGAGATCAGACCCTGATTACAATCCTGAGAACTCGGACTACTACGACGGTACCACCCTCCTACGAGCGAAATCTACCATTCATGAAGAACACCAAGTCGCAATAGAAAATCTGCGTGCTGAGATGCTGGCAGAAATCAAGGAGCTAAAGACTAGGAAGGGAGACGGAAGACTAGAACAAGTGATGAAGGAAGTAAACACTACCCCGCTGACGCAACACTTGGCCAGGGCTTCCATACCGCAGAAGTGTTCGGTTCCCGCCTTCGATTGCTATGACGGGTCAACTGATCCTGCGGCTCATCTTCGATATTATAATCGAATGATGGCCCGGTGGGATAAAGAAGACTCCATACTATGCAGATACTTCCCATCAAGTTTAAAAGTGTCCGCATTGTCATGGTTTGACAACTTGCCATCAAACTCCATCGACTCCTACGACCAACTCACAGAAAAATTTCTAGCAACATACATGTAAAACAAGGTTGTCAATACTGGCATGGACAAGCTATTCTCGCTGGAGATGAAATACAAAGAGACCATCAGAGAATATACTGATAGATGGTATAAGATTTTCCAAGCTATTGGCAACGTAGATCCCGTGGTTAGTATCAACTGCTACAAATGGGGGATGGACAGGATGAGTCCTTTGTTTGTCGAGATCCACGGAACCATCCCAACCACCGAAGGAGATCTCCGGATAATCATAGAAAAGCATGCAAGGTTAGAAGAAATTCAGCGTGAAAATCCCAGAGCTCATACTCAACGTCCCACACGCACAAATTCCATGGATCAAGCCAGCGTGTCCAAAAGAGGAATCACAGAAGAGCGTCCCAACGAGGAAAGGAAATAACGAAGGGATGATAGACGAAAAGATGATCGAAAATTTGAAGATCAAGTCTATACCAAGCTGAATACCAGTTATTCGCGCATCCTGAGAGAGATCAAGGGGAGAGAGAACCTCGATTGGCCATGGTCCAAGGGAAAGCAGCCTCCTAGATCAGAAAAATCCAAGGAATACTGTGAATACCACTGTTTCAACGGTCATCAAACAGAAAAGTGCAAAAATATCAAGATAATGATTCAAAAACTAATCGACGCAGGAGACCTGAAGCAATATATACAGAAGACTGATAATGAAGATAGAACCAAGAGAGGAAAGCAGGTTCAATTACCAGAAGGCAACCGCACCCTCAACACGATTTCATGTTCAGAGGTTCAAGGACCATCCCTAACCGCCCAGATTGGGAAGAGATTGAGAAAACAATTCGAAGATTATTGTGAGCTTTATAAGATCGATGGGAAAGAGGTAAACGAGCACGAACAATGGATGGACGCGCCCATGACCTTCGATGCGGACGATGTGGAAGAAGACATGGAAGACCATAATGATCCTCTAGTCCTCACACTCCCAATAGCAGGGTGCAATGTCAAGAAAATTCTCATCGACGGAGGAAGCTCGGTCAACGTCCTGTTCTATGACACGTTCAAGCGTATGGAACTCAACGACGAGCAACTGTTGTCATCTTACTACACCATCTACGGATTCAACGGCGCAGCTACAAAGCCCCTAGGGGACATTGTCTTGCAAGTGGACGCGCGGCCCATGAAAGTGGACACTCGATTCAGCGTCATAGACGCACCTTCACCCTACAATGCCATCATCGGAAGAAAATGGGTTCACAAGCTCAAGGGAGTAGCTGCAACCTACCATCAATATCTCAGATTCCCAACACCTCTGGGGGTCATGGAAATTAAAGGAGACCAAGTAACTGCGCGGGAATGTCAGACCTTACAGAATCAGATCAATAATGAGCAGGAAGAGAAGCACCAGTCCCGAAGAGCCAAAAATAAGGAAATAACCATAGATACATATCTGGAAGAAATCTCCGGAAAAAGCCTTCTGAACGTAAGCACCACTGGCAGCGCAGAAGCAAGCACCTCCGCGAAAAAGAAGACGGAGAGCCACCAAATAGCAATCAAAGAATGTTCCTCTCTTGGGGGAACCAAAACCCACGTTTACACCTGTCGAAGCAGCTAAAGAAGTCAACATAGGTACTGAGGGAAACCCGAAGATATCAGAATAGGCACCTTGATGGATGAAGAAAGAGAAGCCGCGCTAATCAAACTTCTAAAGGAATACGCGGACATCTTTGCTTGGAAATTGGGGGACATGCCGGGAATTGACCCAAAGTTAGTTCATCACGAACTTCGAATAAAACCAGGTACCCCCCCTTTTAGGCAGAAGGTGCGCAAAGTAGCTCCAGAATACCATCGAGCAGTTGAAGTGGAACTCCGCAAACTACTGGACGCAGGATTCATCAAAGAAGTTAAGTACCCAACATGGATCTCTAACATGGTCATCGTACCGAAGAAAAATGGCGGAGTAAGGATATGCATCGACTTCACCAACCTCAATAAGGCTTGCCCTAAAGATAGCTATCCACTGCCAAGCATTGACCAACTTGTCGAGGCAGTTGAAGGATACGAAGAAATGTCATTCATGGATGGATACTCTGGATACAATCAATTATTCCTAGCAGAAGAAGATCAGCAACATACAACATTCTATACACCACACGGCCTCTATTGCTATGTAAGAATGCCCTTTGGACTGCGAAACGCAGGGGAAACCTACCAAAGAATGGTGGATGCAATTTTCAAACCATGGATTGGAAGTACGCTGGAAGTATATGTGGATGATATGCTCGTAAAAGCAAGCTGCGCAAAGATCATCACCAAGACCTAAAAGATATTTTCCAAGCAATGAGAGCACAACATGAAGGTAAACCCAGAGAAGTGCACTTTTGGTGTCACTTCCGGAAAGTTCCTCGGATATTTGGTGACGAAGAGGGGCATTGAAGTCGATCCCGCTAAAATTGAAGCCATCGTAAGAATGCCATCCCCAAAGAATTTAAAAGAGGTTCAGAAACTCAATGGTTCGCTGGCTGCGCTGGGGAGGTTCATATCCAGGTCCTCGGATAGATGTAAGCACTTTTTAACATTCTCAAAAAGGAAGCAAATTCGAATGGACGGCAGAGTGCGAGGAAGCTTTTCGAAATATCAAAGAATACCTGGCTGAGATCCCTATACTAAAAAACCAGACCCTGATGAAGTGTTGGCACTATACATAGCAGCAACAAGAAGATGCAGTCAGCGCAGTTGGTTAAAACCAACACGAAGATAGAGCAGCCCATCTATTACATCAGCAAGACTCTGAACGCAGCAGAAAGGAACTACACGAAGATCGAGCAGCTCATCTTGGCATTAGTATGGGCAACCCTGAAACTCAGAACTTACTTTTTGACTCACTACGTCCGCGTCCCATGCAAAGCTCCGCTAGAAGCAGTCCTTAAAAACGCAGGAAAGTAGGCAGAATTGCAAAATGGAATACTCACCTAGATCAATTCAATATCATCCATGAGCTACAACACTCTCAGAAGTCACAAGTATTAGCAGATTTCCTAGCAGACTTACCATTGGATAACTGCGAAGAAGTCATCATCGAAGGACGAAAGGCAGCAGGACTACCAGAAATGGACGAAGGTAAAGACCCTATAGACATCTTGGAACCAAAAAATCCTAGGCAATGGGAAGTCTTCGTAGATGGGTCGAAAAATAAAGAAGGGGCGGGATAGGCATCGTAATCACCACCCCAACAGGAGACAGGATCATACATGCTTTCAGGTTAGAATTCAAGGGGCATACCAACAACATAGTTGAATATGAAGCAGTGGTGCATGCCCTTCAGTTGATAATAGAAATGGGCATAACTGACGTGCGTCTGACAAGCGATTCACAGCTGGTCATCCGACAAATAGGGTTGCAATATAATGTTTATGACAGAACATTGTCAGCATACATGGAATTGGTGCAAACACTGGCATCACAAATCCCAAACATCAAATTCCGACACCTGGCAAGGAAGGAACTCAGGCACGCGGATGCCCTGGCCTACATATCATCGATGCTCAGAAACGAGGACGTCAAAGCAATCAAAGTAACCAGGATTTACGAGCCTTCAATTGATATTCAAGAACTCTGCGCTGCACAAGAGGAACCACGCAGAAGAAGATATTGCAGATGATGACGTGGGAGAATTCATCGCGGATGATTTCCAAGAAGACGACATCATGCTAAGGCATCAAGATGAAGACTTCAGCAAAGAAGAAGATTGGAGATCTGAGATTCATCTTTTCCTAAAAGAAAGAATACTACCCTCGGATCTAAAGCAAGCCAGAAAAATACAGTCAAAGGCAGGAAGATATGATCTGAGAAAGAATTTTGTACAAAAAATCTTTTCTCGGACCATTATTACGTTGCCTATCCAGATCCGAAGGACATTTGATTTTGAAAGACATACACCGCGGCGACGCAGGCAATCACAGCGGAATGAGATCCCTAGCAGATAAGGCGAAAACTCAAGGATATTACTGGCCAACAATGATACGAGACGCTGCAAGAATGTCACGAAGATGCGAAGAATGCCAGCGTTTCGCCAAAAAAATCCACGCACCCGCAACAATGTTGAACCCAGTAGACAGCCCTTGGCCATTCTCAAAATGGGGCATAGACATCGTGGGTCCCCTAATCGAAGGATCAGGGAAGAGAAGATTTTGATAGTGGCCACGGACTATTTCAGCAAATGGGTAGAGGCTAAAGCCCTGGCAAGGATCGAGACGCAGATGTCTTCACATTCATTTTCAAAACATCATTTGCAGGTTTGGCATACCAGCTGAGATTGTATCTGACAATGGCAAGCAATTCCAGGGAAAAACATCGACTTACTCTTCGATACTTTCAAAATTCGACAGAACAAGTCAACACCAATTTATCCTTAAAGCAATGGTCAGGTAGAATCTACAAACAAAACCCTCGCACTCATCCTCAAAAAGCAGTTAGACGAATACAAGAACCGTTGGTGCGAGCAACTACACAACGTTTTGTGGGCTTATAGGACAACTCGAAGATCAGCCACGGGAGAATCCCCATTCTTACTCACCTATGGAGCCAAAGCTATTATCCCAACAGAAATAATCATGCCAACTACGAAGACTGAAGCATGGGAGAAGAACCTCACAACAGACATGATGTTGGAAAGGTCGGATGATCTAGAAGAGAAGAGGGAGGCAGCACTACAAAAAATGGAAAACTATCAAAGAAAACTAGCAAGGGAGTACAATAAGAGGGTTGATTAAAGATTTAATGTGGGTTGTAGTTGTAAGGTTCAAACTCTCGGACTTGTGAAGGTGAAGGATTTTTAGATTTAAAAATAAAAATATATACAAAAAAATATTAACAATATGGGCAAGAGTACTGGGACTAAAGATTCGGCCATTTTTCATTTTCAAGTGGTTCAGAATTTAATTCTAGGCGATTATAGTTCAAAACAAAACAAATATTAACTCTAGTTTATTGCCAAGATAGATTTTATAAAATATTACTTGTATTTCTTAAGCATTGCATATCAAAAATCCCTAGGACTAAGCATACTCCATCAAATGAAATCACAAGTAATTAATTTAAAATCTTATTTCAATTAAAATTGGTGCAAAAAGTAAACAAAGAATTAATTTAAATTACCACATGGATGAAACACGTCCTCCTCCGTCGTCCCAGTGTTGGGTTTAGCTCATCATGTTGGAAAACCTCTCAAAGAATTTCATTGATGCTCAAAAGTGTTTTACAATGAAGAGAAAGATAAGTAAATAGTATTAAACAGGATTCTGCGACCCACAAAAGGCGTCCAAAATAAACGACACAGAAGAGGTGCTATTGTTACTGAATCTCTAAGACCCACACCTACGACCCACGACTGTGAGTCTCTTTCACTATTGATAAACGACTGTTGCTGCGAGTCCGTTCTTCGTGTTCTTCGTGTTCATCAGCAGCAGCAGCAGAAACCGAGTTTGGGAAAACTCGAATTTCTTCTTCTCTGGACCTCCTTTCGACCCCAAACTCTCGACAGACCCTCTGTATAACATTAGGAACATATTTATACGTAATTGAACCATTGAATCTCCTCCATTAATCCAAAAAATCTTCCCATTACTCGGCAGTGAATGAAAATATTCCCGATATTTTTTTCTTTAATTCCCTGATTTGTTACAGATTGTTCCATGTTTTATCTCTTCTCACGCGCCATCCTTGAGCTGTAGGGATTGTTTCCAGCCAATAAAATCAACCCATGCACGTCTCTTCCATCCAAGAATTCCAAGAATATAATATTTTTCTTATTTTAGAATATCTTCCCTGATTTGATTACCACCGGTTATCTAACCAATTTTGACCGAATCCAACACCCATACCAGCTCTATATAGGCCCTAGGAACAAACCCATTTAATTTGGGTCGTTGAATCTCACTGGAACACCTTCAAATCCTCAACCCTAGTCACGGCAGTTCAAGAACAATTTTTCCCGCCAAAACTGTTCTTGATGTTTTCATCACCTGGTGATTATCCAGCCAATTTTGATCAAAACCAACACCCATACCAGCTCTGTTAGGTCAATTAGAAGAAACCCATTAAATTTCAGCGATTGAATCTCACTGGAACACCTTCAAATCTTCAACCCTAATTTTGTTACCATTTTTCCCTCCAAAATTTGAAATTCAAAAAGGTTGAAGATGATATGCCCCTATCCTGAACTGGGGTGCGAATAGCATATGCCTTGGGGGTGACCTGGGGGTGCCCCTTAGTAATTAGGTTACCCCTTATCCAAAAGTGAGAGTCCGAATAACACTTGTCCTCCGGGTGCCAAAATCAACTTTTCGAGCCGAATTTTCCAAAAATGTTTATTTCCTAAAAATACATAAAAACACAATATTAGTACAAAAATAGAGTTCCAACAATACGGACATTGAGGACAAATTAGACACAAAAATGTGTCTATCAAGGGTTAAGCTTAGAAATTTCGTAGAAGGTCAATATGTGCTGAGGACCATTCCCCAATACCAACGAGAAAAGAAGTGGGGAAAATTAGCACCAACATGGGGGGGACCCTTCGTCATACATGATGTTGCAGGAAATGGATCTTATTATCTACGCAACCTAAAAGGGGAGATCCTCAGACACCCATGGAATGCAAAATATCTCAAGCCATACTACCCGTAGAAAGCAACGCAGACCTGCATCTGCGTGAAGAGCACCAGAAGAAGAAAACAACGCTCGAGATCGACATGTTTCTATCTCTGAGAGAGGAGTAGCAAACCTCAACCTATCAATCAAGCAAACTTTTGGCAAAAAATATTCAAAATACATGGAGCAACATAGTAACAAGACGACCGTGTGTAAATACAACACCTCACGAGAACCCTACACCTGTAAATACAGAGAAATGACCTCCGCGTCAATACTTCATTCTCCTATTTTTTGCTATTTACTACCTCAGAGGTTCCATCAATGGAATTCTTCTAAATGTAACTCAACAAACTAAATAGACACTTTAACCCTCTTTCACCTGTGGACGTAGACACTCTGTTGTCGAACCACGTAAATACTTGTGTTAATTGTTGTTTTGTTTTACTTGGGGAAAGTAGTCACCTACAATCTCTTGGGACTCCCCTATCAGCGTCTATAAGTGTAGGACCATGCGGAAGGCATACAGCAGAAAGAGATACCCAACCAATCTTATGGCAGCGGGTTGACGGAATGAATGTACATTCCAAACAACTCATATCCTAGAACGCTGCCCCGACCCCACCGTCTGGGAATCCTCTGGCCCAGGATTATCCAGCGGGGTGACAGGTCTCAGGACGTTCACGAAGATACACATATCTTCGGGTTCGCACTCAAACACTTCGCTATCCTTGATTACATTCAGTTATATTCCAAATTAACCGTAACAATACTTAAAAGGAAATCGGACAACACAGATAAAAATTAAAACGATGATCAATTCATTAAAAGTTGATTACATGCTTGGCAATGATATGCGGGAACAAGAAAATACAAAAGAAATCTCATGAAGCCTTATAATCAACGAAGATCAACTTTCTACAATAATCTACTTGGATAGTTCAACCCCACCAGCAGGTTTAGCAGTCTTCCCCTTTTGCGACGAATGTACGCTCCCACCCGAGGAAGGCCCTGAATAACCAGACATAGGAGGCGGGGGTTTCTCACGGCGCGGATAGTCCTTGATAAGGCCATGCTCGGTCTTAAGATCATACTCGATGTTGTCCAGAATCTTGTTAGTCTCTTCCACTAGTTGACAGCGAGCCTTGTACGTAATAACAGTATTCATCATCTCAGCCTTCGACAACAACGAGGAAAGGCGACTCACTTCCTTCGAAGCGACTTGGGAAGCCTCGTCCCTTGCTGTAGATAAACCTTTGTGATGACTAATCTGGCTTTCCTGATGCACTAATTTAGATTGAGCCTTCACAAGCTCTTCATTTGCAGTGCGAAGCTGTCCCTTGAGCTCTGCAAAGAAAAGAAAAATGCAGATGGTTAGGTCCAGGAAATTACAGAATCACACTCGATAATATAGCATATACCTTCGACTCTCGCCGAAGCTATTTCATATTCGTTAACAACAATATCACGGGCTTCATCAAGAAAGTCATACTCATCTGACAACTTCTTATAATCCGCTTGAAGGGTTGAAAGAGCGTACTGACTCGCATCTAATCCTACCTGTTTCATTGAATCCAAATGACGAAGATGGTTGACTTCGTTGTTTAATTCCTCCAGACCCTTGTTGAGCCGATACATATTTACTTCAAGATTCCTCTCAGACTCAGCTTGGCGTACCACATCGTCCCTAGACGCAGCTAAAGCTTTGCTAAGAGCGCCAGACTCAGCCCTAGCGTCATCTCTCTCCCTAGCAAGACGCTGAATGTAATCTCTAACATCAGAAGACTGAGAAGAACGAGCTTGACGCAATTCTTCTTCTAAGAGATTGATTCTAGCTTCTAAATATGAGACCTGTTCCCGGGATTCACGAAGATTACCATGCGTCCACAACAACACTCCATTAAACAAACGACGATCATTGTTATATTTGTTCTGCATATCAACCATTTGGACTCGTCTTCCCCGCCACTCCTATGCTAGAGAATTATGTTCATCAGCACGAGCATTCCACTTATCAGCCTCGCTCTTTATCTTCTCTACCAACTCTGTGATGTGAGATTTTTGACGTTGCCGCTCATTCCGAAGCCATACTAACTCGGGAACTCCACTCCCTGAAGATAGGTTGGGGGAGGGAGACTCATACAGAACACTAATAACAGTAAAGGACAACAGCAAGGAAGAGAAAACAGATAATCGAACTTGTAACATCCGAAGAATTCTTCTTAGCCTCTTCCAACTCACTACGAGCCATAGCAAGTTCCAAGCGAAGCTTATCCTCCTCCTTGCCTTGTTGCTCCTTATCCTTGAGGAGACTCTTTAGCTCACTTATCTCCCTATCCCTATCAGAGATAACAGTCTCAGCCGCGGTAAGCTCCTCTTCCCGAAGACGAAGCTTAGCTTCCAACTTGAGGGATTTGGCCTTAAAAAACTGGTACAACATGTGGTTGCAATGCTCACTCCTCGTCATCTGTGAATCAGAAATTAGAACACCCAGACTCTAAAATTGCTAAATATTGATACAAGGCGAAATGATTAAGAGAACTCACTTCTAACATCCGCTGCTGGGGATATCCATACTGATACCCATCAGCCAAGGTCATCATGTCAGCAACAGTCGAGGGAGCGTCGATCACTAGAGCAGCCTCCAAGGCCCGAAGATTCTTATCCCAAGCTTCTGCGACCTGATCCTCGGGAGACAATTGCATCATCTTACGGGTATAGGCATCAGATTTCTTCTCACCCTCCACCACAGGAGCTGGATTGGGTACGAACATCAAATTCTTCTTTTTGAACCAAGCTAAGATGGCATCATCAGCTTCAAGGATCAATGACTGAGGAAAATCATCTCCAGAAGACCCAACCGAGGCCCCACCCATGTCTGTGAACTTAGCGCCCGAAGAGTTCGGGGCTATTCCCGCATCCAAATCTGGAAGATCTCTAGCACCGCTCCCCTCTGGAATATCACTAGCATTCACGACTCCCTTTCCCTTTCCATCTGCCTTGCTAGAGTTACCAAGCACATCCCAATCATTTGGGGAAAGCAGGTTGAACTCAGAAGCCAGGCCCAGGGCAGCGTTTATATCGAAACTATCCCCCGCAGAGTAAATCCGGCCAAAGGAAAACTCCTGGGACGCAGCGGGAATTTCACCACCAACACCCTGATCACCAAGGGCAATGTTATCATCATCAGCATCGCTGCCATCCGCGAGATTAGCTTCGGCACCAGCACCATTGCCACCTGTGGGATTAATTTCACCACCAATACCACTGCCACCAGCGGTAGTATTCTCTTCAACAAATTCTTCATCATCATGGCCTGGGGGGGATGTATCAGTACGCTCCTCCCTATCAGACATATCTTCATTCTATCCAAGCTCAGTCACAGGACTATTAACTTCTTCATGAACCTCCGCCTCCTCGATTGTTGCGGTGGTGGACTGCTTGGGATTTATCCTCCTCTTCTTCGTCGCCTAAAAAGACAAGGCATATAGAAATAAAAATCCCTGGCTTTGAAAAGAATTAAAAATGCCTCAACTAAAGAAGGACAAGGCATATGGAAATCTTACCTTGACAACCGCAGTATTCTTCGTCTGAAGATCAGCATCGGAACTCTCTTCGTCATCTCCATCAACAACATCGAGGGCATATTGGAAATTCGTGCCCTCAAAATTCAAATGCCAAGGACGGAAATTCCCATAACGAGCAGGAGGAGCCTCACGTATATGGCTATCTGCGGTAGGACGCCATCCTTGCGGACCTGGAACCCACCCCCAAGCCCAGGGACCAACAACCTCAATAACGGTCGCGTGCCACTCATAATCATGATCACGCTTGATCCGCTCACGAGTAGGAAACACCATTTTGTTAGTAGAATTCTCTGTACCCAGGACGTACTTCACCTTAGCACCACTTACTTCACTCAGAAGACGAATTTCACCACGCGGAGCGGCAATATTACGAAGACTCACACTCCACGATTTACGATTCCTACTGTTAACATAGTCACCAAAAGACTTGTTAAAATTCTCAGGCGTATACGACTCCCTTTCTTCAGGTTTGGGAACATAAATGGTCATCATTGTCTCTCCTTTTCTCCGAAGATAACACTCCCTCAATGCACGAAGATAATTCCCGTGAAGTTGGGAGATAGAGCGATAGTGAGTGTTCTTCGAAGAGCCCTCTCGACCATCCAGCACATCATAATAAAATGAATCCCCAGACTTGTACAAAGGCAACATAAGATCCGCTTCAAAGGCCCCCACCGTGGTCAGCAGATGAAATTCATCAAACTTATACGTCGATATCATCTCATAAGTAATATCATCATCAACAGCGTAAAAACGAACATCGAATAGCTGAAGACCATGCTTTTCCTTAAAAACCTCCAGATCAATATGTTTGAAGGTCACTTTCTTCTCCCCAACAACGACGCTGCGTATTTTTTGAGAAATATCTTCCTCCTCCGCGGGATCAGGCGCAGAATCCTTCGAAGGATTTTTATCGGAAGCTTTTCTCTTAGGAGGAACCTTAGATGCCTTAGTCTTCGAAACCACTTATTTCGAAGACCTCCCCTCGGGTTGAGACACTGGAGGGGGAGGTAAAGGATGTTGCTGAGACACGGAAGGAGGCGCGCCATTAACCGAAGAGGCGGGACATACCGCGTTTTCTTGGGATCATCACGCGGATTAACAAAGGGGCGAGAAATAGCATATCGGGAACCAGGAGCCTCTTTTGGCCGGTCCCCTTTCTGCGTGTTCCCTCTCTGCGACTCGCCCTTCTTAGAAGATGAGTGCCTCTGACCAGAAGAAGATGAAACCTTATGAACCCGGGCATCACCTTGGGAAGACTTAGACAAACCTCCACCAGGCGGAGAAACATCAGGATCTCTACACGGACTCGGCGGTGGAGTTTGATAAGAAACCCGCGGACGATCAGCCATGTCTGCGAAATACACAAACAAGTTTCAGATTTCCGCGGAGACAAAAAGAAAATCAAAGAACCCAATTTCATCCAGTTCTTCATAATCATAAACCAGATGGAAAATAAGAACAAACCCTAAATAAAAAGGGGAAATAACAAATAGGGGCAAGCATACACAAAGGAAGATATCATTACTGTTTGTAATGACTAACAGGGGCAATCATACACATATCTATATATATGTTCTTCATCACAAACACATACAACAACAACAGAAAACGAATATATTTTTCATCAAAAGATAATCAAACACAGTAGAACCACTTACCTATAAATGAAAAATCAGGGTCGTGAAGAAAGCCTCGACGAACAACAGCAGCAGCAGAAATCTTCGAGGAACAACAACAACAACAACAACAAAGACAAAAACAACATTAGCAGCAACAACAATTAATAACAAGGAAACAAAAGCAGAGAACAAAAAATAAAAGTTCTGGTGAAAGAGAAGGAAATTTATGACTAGAGAATTTTCACATTCCTTCTCATATACATATACAAAGAGAAATAAAACCGCCCCACTACCCAAGAAGAAGTTATTGTAAATAGTGGGGAACGTTCCCTAAAATCTAGGAAAATAATAAAGAGAAGATGAAGAGAGTAACACGTTTTTTCTTCCCACTTCGACTAACCCCCCAGTAGGATGAAAATGGGCAAATTGTAGGTACACATTTCATCTTCCGCCACGTGTCGACAAAGACACACGTGGAGGACATGCGGCTGAGAGCATCAAGATATGATATCACACGTGGACAGCCAAGAGACGCGCTTTGTCAAGATAGCGTCGCCACCCACCAGATCCAACGGTAGAGGATCGAGGAGACAGAAACACTAGAACACTGCGAAGCACTGGAGGATAACCCAAGAGTCACTTTATCCTATCCCCAGAAAGATCTAAGATCTACGGTTGGGGATAGTCTAACTGACGCAGACAAGGCATGGGCAGAGGACAGTTGTCTGTCGCGGACAGACATCTCAACCACCCGCATTAAATACCCTCAAACAGCATATGTGTCAGTCAGCCTGTGGAGGAAGCGCAGATAGCACTGCATATTCAAACGGAACACGCATAGAGAACCGAGAACACGAAGACCTCTGCGTAAGCGGCACAAGACACAAGAGGATAAGTTTATAACGGGCTTCAGAAGTGGACCCCACGTAACCATCCTATAAATACCCCTCTCTCCCAAGTGAAGAGGGGGATCGGAGAACACTTAGAGGAGAATAGGAGAGAGACAGAGAGAGATAGAGAAAGTGTAAGTGAAACCCCTCCTGCTGCGCAGGCCTACGTTAATCTCAAATTCATTCGACTATTTCTGTAACCATCGTACACATAATGAAAAACCCAAAACCGCAGACAGAGATCTGAGTGCTGAATCACATAAGTTAATCGTCTCATCTATATTCATGCATTTATATTTTGCATCTTCGATTCGATACTTATGGTACATTATGTTCGTACGTTTTATACTTCATCCATTATTTATCTTATTATGCGAGTTAAGAAAAATGATTGCAGTTGATGAGACGAGGAAGAGTTTTAAGACTCTGAGCCAAGGAATCAACATAACCGATTCATCCCTCTCAGGCGCATCCTATTTGCTATATTGTCGTGAGTCTGCGCGCATTATTTGTGAACACGCAGAAGACAATGATCTTTGTGTTCACAGTTCTATTATTATGGAACTTGAGAGAGAACTCAAAACTGTCCTCCAATTCTCTATAGGTAGTTCGTTTATTAAATCCCACAAATTTTTAACCCAATTATTTATTTATTTATTGGGATTTGATTTTTGTTGATTATGGGAGTAACACTATCAGCTTTTGTAATTTGTGTTGTTAGAGGTCCAATGAAGCTCTTCGTTATGATTTTCATGTTATCGTGTATCTTATAAAGAATTATAATTGAATAGGAAAGTAGGGGTATATGGAGATAGTGGGTTGGAATTAGGCGATTGATTAATCGCTATGGTGGTGTTGTTGCCTCATCCGAATACAAATTTCTTGATCTTAAAACCATTTCCCCGATTAAAATTTAGAATTTGCTAAAATTAGCATATTTGAGCTGAGCTTGCAAAAGAAACTCTGGTGGTAAAATTGCTATCCTGTCGTACGCGCTTCTCTGTTTGCAATCTAGGAATGACCCAACCACGGGTGACTACTTGACTACTGAACGCTGCGTCTAAACACCTCTCTCGCGACAAAATTTAGAATCCAACAGGATTAGTGTCCTTTAGCTTGCAAAAGAATCCCAGGTGGTGAAAATCGAATTCTGGCGCGGTATGCTATTTGTTTTTATCTTACCTTGATTAGTGATGCATAATGGTATTTCAAACATACCATTTATGCCCTTTTATTTCCCAATTACTATTTTATCCTCTTCTTCCCTTATTTCTCATCTTTGTCCTTTTCGTTTACTACTTATTGTTTAAACCCTAGCTCTACTAGTTTCAAGTTTGGTTTTGTTTAGAAAAGTGGTGTAAGAACCATAAAATCCTTCCTAGAGAAGAGCCTCCAACACTTTGATATTTCTAATTTTTAATTGGGTAGAAATTTCAATTTGTAAGAGAAGCATCTATTATCTTCTAGTTTCCAATCTTAGAATTGGGTAGAAATTTGAAGATTATTAGAGAAGAACCTCAAATCTTTGTATCTTCCTTGTTCCAAGGGTAGAAGAAGCATCATTTGAAGGTTGGTTACTTTTATTTCATGGTGTTTTGTTATAATTTAACATCCAAATTCAATTATAAGTATTACTTTACATTAGTTGGTATCAAGAGCTTTGGTTTCTTTTTTGGGGGAAATTGTGGAGAAGATTTTAAATATTAGCTTTGGGGTTTGAATCTTTTTGTGTGATATTGTCAAATTGGGTTCATTCTCCTTGTGATTTCATTATGGCTCCAAGGAAAAGAGTTAATCAAGGTGAAATTTCTGTGAAAGAAGAATTAGAGGTCTTTAAACATGAAGTGTTTGATGAAATGCAACAAAGAATGGATACAAAATTTGAAGAATTTTTTTTTAAAGATTTGGTAACTTAAATATCCATCAAGATCAATATAGAACTCAACATCATCATTATGAAGAAGAAGTAACGGATGAGGAAACCACTTCTTTTGATAATCATGTTCATCAACAAGGGAGACGCCAAATGTTTGAAGAAAGACCGACATACCACAATGTTACTACTTCAAACCGATGGGAAGGTGGACTCAAAGTTGATATTCCGGAATTCCATGGGGGTTTAGCTCCGGAAGAATTTGTTGATTGGTTAGCAACGGTTGAAGAAATCTTGGATTTCAAGGAAGTGCCCGAAAATAAGAAAGTTGGGTTGGTTGCAACAAGACTTCGAGGAAGAGCCGGCGCTTGGTGGCAACAACTTAAACAAATGAGGTTGAGAAGAGGTTAAGATAAAATTGAATCTTGGGAGAAGCTTAAGAAACATATGAGGCTTGTATTTCTACCCCATAATTACACAAGACTTATCTATCAACAACTTCAAAATCTTAAGCAAGGGTCCAAGTCAATTAATGACTACACCAAAGAGTTTTATTAATTGGTTGCAAGGAGCGATATTAACGAAACGGAAGAACAACTTGTAGCAAGGTATATAGGAGGTTTGAGAATGCAATATCAAGACACTTTAAACTTATTTGATATTTATTCGGTGTCGGAAGCATATCAAAGGGCATTATCTCTGGAGAAGCAATACGCAAGGAGAGTTTCACATACCAATTGGAGTACTCACACTCAAGGAGGTGTTAAAATACTACTTCTCCAATTCCAAC
The DNA here is from genome assembly GCF_003573695.1 of Papaver somniferum. Classification (NCBI taxonomy): domain Eukaryota; kingdom Viridiplantae; phylum Streptophyta; class Magnoliopsida; order Ranunculales; family Papaveraceae; genus Papaver; species Papaver somniferum. The sequence goes on along the minus strand of NC_039362.1, from coordinate 199,816,286 downwards.
TCATCGAGCTCCAACTACTAACGTTTCATCAAAATCCAATACTTCTCAACAAGTCTTTCAAGGTAAATGTAACAAGTGTGGAGATGAAGGACACAAAACATATGATCGTAGGAAGAGTGATCGTCCGAGGAAGAACTTCCTTGTTCAAGGTGATGATGAAGGTGATGCATATTTGGATCTTTTGGAGCCATCAATATTTGATAAAGAACCCGACAAAGAAGTGAAAGAAGAGTTTCTCACCGGTGACCAAGGACCATGTTTGGTTGTGTTGCGTAACTATTTTACTCCAAAACTCGATGAGGGTGATCGATGGCTACGCCAAAATATTTTTCAAACCACTTGCACAATTGGTGGGAAAGTTTGCAAGCTTGTAATTGATTCGGGGAGTTGTGAAAATAACGTTTCCGAAGAAGTGGTTTGAAAGTTGAAGTTAGAGACAAAGGAGCATCCTTCTCCATATTCTTTATCATGGCTTAACCAAGGAAGCGAGGTAAAAGTCACTAAACGTTGTCTCATTAATTTTTCTATTGGTAACAAATATGTAGACAAAGTTTGGTGTGATGTTGTTTTGATGGATGCATGTCATTTACTTCTTGGGCGCCCTTGGCAATATGATCGGTTTGTGAATCATGATGGGAGAACAAATAACTATTCGTTCATGTCGAGCAATAAGAAGTTGACTCTTGTACCCAATCGTGAGCTTATGCCTAAGCCAAAAAATGGTGATGGTAAAAATCTACTTACTTATCAAAAGTTCATAGAAGAGTTGGATGATTCAGAGGTTTTATATATACTTCATGTTAAAGAATCTCCATCGTATGATTCCATGCCACCGCTAGTCAAGCCAATTATATAAGAATTTCAAGATGTTTTTCCTACCGACTTACCGGATGTATTACCACCATTACGAGATGTGCAACACCAAATTGATCTAGTACCCGGTTCAAGTCTTCCCAACAAATCCCACTATCGGATGAGTCCCAAAGAACATGAAGAATTACGTCGCCAAGTTGAAGAGCTTATATCCAAAGGTTTTATAAGACCGAGTCTTAGACCTTGTGCGGTGCCGGCCTTGTTAGTACCAAAGAAAGATGGTTCATGGAGTATGTGTGTGGATAGTAGGGCAATCAATAGAATCACATTGAAGTACCGATTTCCAATTCCTCGTTTGAATGACTTACTTGATCAATTAAATGGAGCATGTGTTTTTAGCAAACTTGATTTTAAAAATGGATATTATCAAATTCGTATCAAGGTGGGAGATGAATGGAAGACCACTTTCAAGACTAGAGACGGTTTGTATGAATGGATGGTTATGCCATTTGGGCTATCAAATGCTCCAAGTACATTTATGCGAGTAATGAATCAAGCACTTCGGCCGTTGATTGGGAAGTGTGTGGTTGTTTAATTTGATGACATACTTGTTTATAGTCCCAATATGGAATCTCATATACGTCACCTCCGTGAGGTTCTCATGATTTTGCGGACACAATATGCTACCTTGAAGAAGTGTGCATTCATGACCGATAAAGTTTTGTTTCTTGGTTATGTGGTTAGTAAGGATGGGATTTCGGTAAATGAAGATAAAGTGGAATGCATAAGGAATTGGCCCAAGCCAAAAACTTTGTTTGATATTCGAAGTTTTCATGGGTTAGCTTCTTTTTATCGTCGGTTCATTGCAAACTTTAGCGGAATCATGGCTCCAATAACTGAATGCATGAAGGGTGGAAAGTATTCATGGACTCAAGAAGCGGACGAAGCCTTTGAATTGATGAAAATAAAGTTAAGTACATCTCCAATCTTAATATTACCAAATTTTGATAAACCATTTGAACTTCATTGTGATGCTTCTAAACTATGCATTGGGGAGGTTCTTAGTCAAGAAGGGAAACCGGTGGCATTTTATAGTGAAAAGTTGAATGGGGCAAGACTTGCATATAGCACTTACGATGTTGAGTTTTATGCCATTGTTCAAGCACTCAATCATTGGAGGCACTATCTTATTCACAATGAGTTCATTTTATTTTCGGACCACATGGCATTAAAGCACATCAATTCTCAAGACAAGCTTTCTAATATGCACGGTAAATGGGCTTCTTATTTGCAACAATTTACTTTTTCCATCAAGCACAAGTCGGGTGTACAAAACAAGGTAGCGGATGCCTTGAGTCGACGTACTTCTCTTCTTACACAAATGAGGGCTTGTATTTTGGGATTCAATGATATTCGGGAGCTCTTAAAGAATGATACTTATTTTGGTCCTCTTATGGTTGATGAAAGGTCACTCCAAAATGGTGATTATGTTATTTTCGATGGGTACCTTTACCGGAAGAATTGTCTTTATATTCCGCAATCAAGCTTGAGATTGAAAATTATTAAGGAGCTTCACGATTAGTCCCCATATGGGGACTAATCGTACTTGGAACTTGGTTTCTAGCTCATACTTTTGGTTGGGAATGTGGAAGGAGATTTATCGATATGTGAAGAGATGTCATATATGTCAAGTTTTAATGGAACGTCCACTAATGCGGGATTATACATGCCACTTCCTATTCCTTCTCGTCCATGGGAAGATTTGAGCATGGATTTCATCTTGGGATTAACGTGTACTCAAAGAGGTATGGATTCAATATTTGTAGTGGTAGATCGTTTTTCCAAAATGTCTCATTTCATTGCTTGTAAAAAGACAACAGATGCGGTCATGGTAGCTCAACTCTTTTTTAAAGAGATTTATCGTTTACATGGTATTCCTTCTTCCATCGTCTCGGATAGAGATAGTCGTTTTGTGGGGAATTTTTGGCGTACTTTATGGAAGTTGGTCAAGACTAATTTAAGTTTTAGCACCGTTTATCACCCTCAAACGGATGGGCAAACCGAAGTGGTAAACCGTTCCCTAGGTAATCTTATTCGTTGTTTGGTTGAGGAGAATTTGAAGACATGGGATCAAGTTTTATGCAAGGCGGAATTTTCTTATAACCATGCGGTGAACTGGAGTAGTGGTTATTCACCATTCATGGTGGTGTACGGGTTCAATCCAAGAGTACCACTTAACTTGTCCTTAATAACGGATTTGAAAAGGCCAAATGCTAAGGCGGAAGACTTTGTTTCTCAACTTCACCTTATCCATGAAAGCACCCGAAAGCATTTAGAAGCTTCATCAAGGAAATACAAGAACAAGGTTGATCAAAGACGACGCGTTGTTGAGTTTGAAGTGGGAGATCTTCTTTATGCGGTTCTTACTAAGGAACGTTTTCCCGTGGGTGAGTACAACAAGCTCAAGGCAAGGAAGATTGGAACATTTCCAATTGGAGAAAAGATAAATGATAATGCTTATCGACTCAACTTACCAATCTCAATTCGTACTCCCGACGTCTTTAATATTAAGCACTTGGTTCCATATTGGGGTGACAATGCTATGGATGAAGAGATGGACAATTCGAGGGCGAATTTCACTTAAGGAGGGAAGGATGATGCATAATGGTATGCAAACATACCATTTATGCCATTTTATTTCATAATTACTATTTTATCCTCTTCTTCCCTTATTTCTCATCTTTGTCCTTTTTGTTTACTACTTATTGTTTAAACCCTAGCTCTACTAGTTTCAAGTTTGGTTTTGTTTAGAAAAGTTGTGTAAGAACCATAAAATCCTTCCTAGAGAAGAGCCTCTAACACTTTGATATTTCCAATTTGCAATTGGGTAGAAATTTCAATTTGTAAGAGAAGCATCTATTATCTTCTAGTTTCCAATCTTAGAATTGGGTAGAAATTTGAAGATTATTAGAGAAGAACCTCAAATCTTTGTATCTTCCTTGCTCCAAGGGTAGAAGAAGCATCATTTGAAGGTTGGTTACTTTTATTTCATGGTGTTTTGTTATAATTTAACATCCAATTTCAATTATAAGTATTACTTTACATTAATTAGTTTAGGAATGACTTGAAATTGTGTCTTGTAGACTCAAGTACCTTTGCTTTTTAGTTGATCAGATGTGTAATAATTGTGGTCGATCAGATGTGTAATAATTGTGGAACATTGTCAGTATCGCGCTGAAGGAACAACTTTAAATTGTGTCCTGTATCCTGAACTACCTTTGCTCTTTAGTCGATCAGATGTGTAGTAATTGTGATACATTATCAGTATCGCATTGAAGGAATGATATGTTGAGTAATTGACAGATGATGCTTTACTGACATAAGTCAGAATAACTAGTGCATTCTAAAATTTTAGTGCAAATAGAGAGCTGCTTATCTTTTCTGTGTATGTCATTATATCGAAATGGTTGCCCTATCCATATATTGAGTCATGGGGTGCGACTTCCATCTCTCTAAGAGCTGGATGTGACATGTTCATGCAATAGGTAACCGGAACTTCAGCTTTGGAATATGAGTACTTTGATGCTGCAAAGTTAATTGAACGCGTAGATAAATTCAGTGAGAAATCTCTCAAGGTATAAAACTTTTTATAGTTTGTGAAGAAATCAACATATGGTTGGATGTTATATTTTTAAACTATACTTGCTCTTTCAGGCACAAAGAACCATTGCTATGCTTACTCAAGACTTTATCTTTGATAGGTGTTCAATCTTAGTGAATGTATATGTAAGGACCCTCAACCACGTCAACGTTATTAGACCGGTCAAGTGACGAATTAGCTGATAATAATTCGATAGTTTAACACGAAGGTTAATTAATAGGAATTAATCCAACAACGTTTTAGATACAAAACTAGTACCGTTGAATAGATATCGAAAAGTTATGCAGAATGGACTATTCGAACGTGTCATTCGGATGTCGAACGAAGAAGAAATCATCTGAATTGTCTGAAGGGTAAAAGAGTCTTTTTGACAGCTAACCGACCTGAGTTCCCCTTAGCGAAGCGAGTGTGGGAAATAGTATTCTCCATGGCCTTATCTTCACCAAATACCCGATCGAAGAATTCATTCTTCTTCTATCTCTTCTTCCCTGTTCTTTCTCTTCTTCTCTCTGTTGATCTCGATTTCGAGATTTTGAGCGTGAATTTGTGTGAGAAATTTATCTTAAGCTTGTTGTATGTTGAACTGAGGGAGAAGGTGACGTTGCTGCTGCTGATTGGATTTTGGAAGATATAGAAAATTAGAGTTTGAGATATGAATGAGCTAGGGTTTCGTTTGAGTATCAAAGAAGAATTAGAAGATGTTGATGAAGAAGATGATGATTGCGAAAATAGAACATGGGTTTGTTATTAATTGAAGAACTAGCTGTTGAATTAGGGTCTCTCAGATGATTATTTGGAAGTTTGATTAGAGGCGAATAAGATGAAATTGGATATAGGTTTAGCCTGAATTAGAGTTTGAAATTAAAGAATAGATTGAAATTAGTAGTTAGGGTTCGGTTCTGTTTTAATGAAGATTTGAGAATTGAGTTAGGTTTTGATTGAGAACTGCTAGTAATGAAGATTAAGGCTGCTGTTAGTTCGAGATGGGTTGTTGAGTTCAGTTAACGGAAGAAGAAATTGATTTCCAATTGCGTGACAGAGAATTTAGTTGAGGTAATGTTCTTCTCATTTACTTGAGCAGAGTTATTCATATCCAGTTTTGAGTATTTGATGGTTAATGAAAATTGAAGTTGTATTTTAAGTTTGTATTTGATTTGCAAGGTATATGTGTGTGCTATATGAGATAAAATGGAGTTATTATTGATCTGAGTTACATGTGGTGTATGAGTTTAAGAAAAGAAGAGAATTTGTGTCTGAGATTTGGTGGATACTGAATTGAGTATCTAGTGGTGGATTTCTGAGTTTTAGTTGAAGTTAACTCAACTGAAGCGATGAATATTGATGTTTGTAGGTCAAACTGTAAATTGTATGTTTAGAGATGAATATTGATGTTACAGGTGATGCTGCTTTTAGAAATAGGTGAGGTTGTTGTTGCAGGAAAGGTGTTCGTGGAATATTGTATTGGTGTTTGTTGAGCTGAGGTGTAGAGTTACTTGAAGTTGGATATGAGGTGGTTGTGATTTTGGTGGAGAAGCTGAGTAGAGTTATGGGTGAAGGTGGTGATTACGGAAGTAAAGTTGTTGCAGAATATTTGGTTGAGATAGAGCTGAGCATTGAGTTGTTGCTGGTGGTGTTGAGTTGGGAAAGTTGGGTATGGATTCTAATAGTGTGATTGCTGGTGATGCTGGAGTGGTTAAGAATGGATATGGTGATGTTGTTTTGGTGAATTCAGAGCGTAGATTGTAGTTGCTGTCAAAGCTGCAATGGCAGGTAATAAGAGTCCATTTTTGTAAATGAGACACAAAGTTTATTTTAAATGTATGAATTGAAGTTAAATTGTTTTAAGAAGAAGATGTTATTGTTTGAAGTAGTGTTAGGTTGTTGGCTGTAGACTTGGCTTGTTTTATGTTGCACAATGATTGTGCATTAGTGTGCCTTGGCCTGAGCAATGGCTCTGGCATGTGCAAGGGTTAGGCCTTATGCCTTTCAGCCTAGTCAGATCTGAATCTAGCTGACTCAGTCTATCTGACTGAGTCAAATCGTTTTGAATAGGTATTGACTCAGTTGACCGATTCGTGTTTGACCATTGACCCTAGACATTGACCTCTGACTGACGTTGACTGTTAGAGACCTGTTGACCGTTAGATTGACCCAGTCGGGTAAGGCCTTGTGTAGTGGGCCGTGCCGGATAAGGCACATGTGCTTGGGTTTAGGGCCAGCAATCTTAATTAGATGTTTTGGACCTCTTGTGGTCCGAATTAGACTTTAACTTCTTCTACAAAGTTATAGATGTCCATAAGACTTAGCTATTAGACTATAAAACCAACCTAATTGAATTAGTAAACCTTAGATGTGCTAAAGATAGATAATAAAAGGTATAAAAACGTAAATGGGCTTAGGACTATTAGTTAGATTTGTATAATTCTTATGTGAGCCATTTTGGTCAGAATCTTAGAGTTCTTGTGTGATTAACAGTTAGTTATTAACAACGATCGATTCAAAGGATGAACCAGTGGATCTCGAGGTAGGCGTGGCTTGTCATCAAAAGAGGTGGGAATGCATTTAACTCTTTTGTGATTATTGTTGTTTTCTTTTACCAAAATTTATGTTTAACAAGCTCATGCATTATCTGGTTATGCATTATATGCATTGTTTATTTTTTTAAATTCCAAAAGTTCTTTTATTTCTTTCAATCTTTCCATTGTTTGGAAAGAAATTGTTATGCTTTATTTGTCTTAATAAATTGTTTGGGAAATGAGAATTTCCATATGTGGTATATAGGATGTGTTCCTTCACCCCCTTCTTTATATTTACGAGATAATTATTAAGCGTGGAACGGGCGTGCATTATTACCATATTAGGCGTGGAATGGCGTCAATATTAGTGAAGGAATCTGTTCGTATACATGATTGTTTATTTTAGTGACTTGCTCACTGTTTAATGCTTCGGAAACATGTAATGTTTTTCCAAACCTTGCATATGATTAGTTAGAAGTTAAATGTTAATTATTCCCACTTTCAGTTTCAGAGACAGAGCAGAGTTGCGCAGCGAAAGCTCCGAGAAGTTGACTTCTTTAGTTGGTTATAATCTGTTATGCTTATTATGTTGTATATTCTATTTGTAAACCAAATGACTATTGTATATGTATCATTTGAGAGAAGATCGTGTATATATATTTCTGAGCGGGGTTAAATTGGGTTAAGATTTATAGCAAATTCCTTAATCGAGTGTTTATGTAAATAATTTAGTTTTATTGCCTCTGTATTTAGTTAATCTCTTGAATTAATCAGCTGCTAGCTTAGGGGCGCTACAATATATTCTAGAATTGTAGTGGAACTTTTGAAGTTTGCTGCACAAAATAAGAAACTGTTTCGAGTTTTATGCACATGTTAGTTATTCAATCTTGCACTTGATCACCGTAATGTTGGGTGCATCAGTTAGGTGCAATATGTTAACATAATATCAGGGAAGCTGGTAGACTTGGAGGTCTGTTAATTTTGTGCTCCACTTGCAGTGTGTCATCTTTACCTGTTTATAAAGTCTGAAACTACTGACAACTATTAATAATCCTAATTTTGTTAAATTTAAATGTGCAGAGGGAAGACCCGACGGAAAAGGCTTGCGGTTCTTAAATGAGCGGGCGAAACTGGATGTTCCTGTAAAGCTTCTTATTGGCTCTATAGTGGCATACATCATGGATGAGGTAGGCATGGTATATGAGGTAGGCATGGTATTTGTTGGGACTGATGGAGAGGTAGAAAATGACAACATGACGGGAACATACCAAATTCCATTGGTGGCTCACAGAATGAACAAGCCAGTGTATGTTGTTGTTGAAAGTTACAAGGTATGCTGAAGTGAACATCTAATTATGTAGTTTGATGAATGAAATTCTATTTGTCCATCCATCACTTGCACTACTACAACCACATCAATGCATCATCATGTATTAAAAGAACTAGGAGAAATCTGGTTTGGAAAAACTTTTATCTTCACGGCAATTATCACATCATGTATGCATTGTAGTCTAGCTTCTCTTACTATGGTACCGTACATCAGTTAGTAAGAGTTCTAGTGTTCTACCATTTCAACATCTCAACTCTTTATTTTCTTTCTGCAGTTTGCACGTCTCTATCCTTTGGACCAGAAAGATCTCACCCCTGCTTTACTCGATCCCCATTGATTTTGGGTTCCCATTCTTATCTGGGATGGAAGTCGCGCAGGTACACCATCTTTGTAACAAATATCAACGAAAACATCACGAACGATATCATGTCGAAACTTAGGACCTACATCTTTAGCACAATGAAGCACAGGATCCCCAAAGATGTCCATGGATTTGTTGCAACTTGGGCATAAGCCATTCTCAACAAACAGTGGGATACCGAGGCGATAACAAAACACAGCTCTGAATTGTCTAGGTCCAACGAACTGATTAAGCCCACTAATGGGTATGGCCAATAAATAGTCTTGTGCATGCTTGACATGATTGCACTTCCACAAAATAGAATCTCCTACAGACATAGAAAACTGGTAGGGGATTTGCTTCTTAACTGCATCAAAGTAAGTGACTGCCAAGGAATGCAGAGAAGGGGGGGAAGTAACGTCGACACAGTAAGTGGAAGGTAGTCCACATACCTGAATAAAATTCTGAAGAGAAAATTGATAAGAAGGACCCTTGTCTATTGAGAATGAATCACCAAGAAACACCTTCTGCACCGAAGTAGTCTGACTCTGAGAAGCGAGATAACAATATGTACCGGTATCAGCCATGGTGTAAATGCCGAGTCCACCATACTTGATAGGCAAGGTAGCTAATCGTTGTTGTAAAGGACCAAACCCCGCACCATCGCCAGTAATTAGAAGTCTCAAGTACTTAAGTAAATGATCATCGAAAAGGGCAGTGGCTGATTGCAAGGCTTCAGGATTGGTAGTATGCATTACAAAATATAATCTCGAAACGCCAGTGCAATTGCGAAGTAATAACATCTCACTTTGGGGGTCTTTGAGTATTTTGATTGCCGCCATTAGTTGAACAGTGTTATTATTCACCCTGCTCAACAACATATCGCTAATAAAGTTCATATCCAAACTCACTGGTCCACCCAAAATTTTAATGCCATTAGAAGGTCTACCAATATCAGCAGGAAAAACACCATCAGCTATACTTCTGGGATCAATAGAAGGACAAAAAACTTTTGTATTCTTTATATTAAGATGTAAACCCCTGCACGGTCCTTTTATTTCGACTATATTCAAAGCCTTGGCTACCTCCAACGTATCACCAGTAAGTGTACCGTCATCAAGGTATCAAGCGTGCAATTCGAGTTTGCATTGAGATGCAATAGTCTTCACCAGGGGGTGAAGTGCCAATGCAAATAACAAGGGACCGAGAGGGTCCTCTTATTGTACTCCAAGTGCGGAAAATAAAATATAATGGTCATAATAGAGTTTAGCAAGCCGCATGTAACCTACCCAGCGGTAAATACCTGGACAATGAAGACGAACTTCCTTGATGAGATGAGATCTACTCACCATGTTGAAAGCATTGGAGAAGTCAATGAGAAGCATTGACATTTGGTCTGAGTTACCTTTCAACTCCAGTAGGCGATTTACAGCATGTAAAATACCTTTTCCACCAGTAGGCACACCAACCCCGAATTGGTAGTCACCTAAATAAGACGACATATCTTTGACAACAGAGAAGGCAACCACCTTCGACACCAACCTACGTCAAACCGTAACAACTGCAATTGGCCTAATACCACCACCCGGTTTAAGTAATGGAGTTAAGGGCACACTGGAAATGAACTCACCCAACTCCGCAGGGCATTTACCAGACAACCGAAAATTGACAACTCCCGTAATGGAAGCGAGTAAATCATCTGCTACAGCTGCTACCGTCCCACTCATCACATCTACCATATGCTGCTCGCGTAAACCATCTCGGCTTCATGATGTGCCTTTTGGAAAACTCTTGATAGCCCCCAAAACTGCATGGGGGTCCACTGTGATAGGGTAGAACATTTCTCCAACTCCGAGAACATCTGGAGGAGGCGCTGATGGGTGCTTGTCTTGGAAATCATGGTATGTAACCTCAATGCACGCTGCCACTCCCGATGAGGACAACACACGAATAGCAGCAGCGAAGTGGCCGCAGCTTATCTTCTTCCGACATGCCATCAAGTTAGTTGCTCCCTGCTTCTTCAAATCTTCCTTTTTAGGCCCAATAAGAACAGTTTGTTGAATAAACTTACTCACCAGTACAAATATCGATCATACCATCTTAGGTGGTTACTTAGGATCGGTTGCACTAATAAAAGTCATACCAATACATAAGTCAGACACTGTGAATAGTTTTACCAAGATACATAATAAATTATGATGGGTTGTACTAATCACACATATTGGTAATCCAAATATATGCAATGAATAACAATACTAATAAGCCTAGCGTTTTCCCTTTCGATTCATAAACAAGTTCATGAATGTACTTCCTTTAAACGAATGTAAACATTATTTCCTAGGACGAAATCTTCATCCATACCTGTAATCACAATAGCACTCATACGATTATGTCGATGTCTTATGTACGAAGTTCAAAAGATAAGCGTTATACTTTTTTTTTTGGTAAAGGCGTTATACTTCGTATTGTAATTCCTTAACACTATGTATACTAGAGTATAATCATTCACAGCTTCAAAGTTATGTTTTCATACGTTAGGAATGAAACCGTTCAAGTTAAAATATTACTAACCTCAAAAGGAAGGATGATGCCGTCGATGTAGCTCTTTACTTCTTTACATTCTTCAACTCTTCGAGTAATACTTGTATGTCTCATAATCCTAATCTTTCTAGCTTAACATATACGAAGTTGTCTCTAGTACACAATCAAGCGACTCTTTAATTGAGTTTTGATTCACTAAAATATGACAACCAAACTTGACATACCAACGCTTGGTGGGCTCAACCGAGCTATGCTCTAACACGCATAGCAATCTGTATGGACTAACTCTAATATACTTTCAAGAGAATCTACTAGACAGTTAGACTCAATCTTAAGAAAAGTATATCAAAGAGATATATCTCAATCTCTCAATTCAGTCCGCAATCAAACAAATAAGAATTTGCGAGCCTAATTGAATATAAGAGAAATAACTTGAACGGTACCAAAGACCAATGTTCAAGGATCAATCAATTTCAATCAACAACCAAAGGTTGGATTTACCAATTGATCGATTCAATGCACAACCTGTGATATTTCAATTATATAACAAAATATAATGCGGAAAAGAAATAACACAGATACCAGAAGTTTTGTTAACGAGGAAACCGCAAATGCAGAAAACTCCCGGGACCTAGTCTAGATTTGAATATCACACTATATTAAGCCGCTACAGACACTAGCCTACTACAAAGCTAACTTCGGTCTGGAATGTGGTTGAGCCCTAATCAATCTCACACTGATCAAGGTACAATCGCGTTCATTATGTCTCTGATCCCAACAGGATACTACACACTTGATTCCCTTAGCTGATCCCACCCACAACCAAGAGTTGCTACGACCCAAAGTCGAAGACTTGATAAACAAATTTGTATCACACAGAAAAGTCTATTGAATAGATAAATCTGCCTCCCACGGATATACCTACGAGTTTTTGTTCAATCTTTTGATAAATCAAGGTGAACAGGAACCAATTGATAACCCAGACTTATATTCCTGAAGAACAGCCTAGTATTATCAATCACCTCACAATAATCTTAATTGATTAGCGAAACAAGATATTGTGGAATCACAAACGATGAGACGAAGGTGTTTGCGACTACTTTTCAATCTTGCCTATATCGAAGATATAAATCTCAAGACAATCTTGCGATTGTGCTCAATCACGATAGAAAACAACAAGATCAGATCACGCAACTACAGAGAAAATAGTTGGGTCTGGCTTCACAATCCCAATGAAGTCGTTAACCTACATGGTTTTATGAAAAACCTAAGGTTAAAGGAGAATCAACTCTAGCTTATATAACTAATATCACACAGGAGGTGTGGGGATTATGTTTCCCAGTTGCTAGAGTTCTCCTTTATATAGATTTCAAATCAGGGTTTGCAATCTAGGTTACCTTGGTAATAAAGCATTCAATATTCACCGTTAGATGAAAACCTGATTAGATTCAAGCTAATATATTTCAAGCGTTAGATCGAACTTAGCTTGTTATACACAAATGAAATGTATCTTCATTTAGGTTTGAGTAACCGTACCTAAACGTGTACACTTAGTCGGTTCAACAATAGCTAACCAATGGTTAGCCATATGAGCACTTTCATATCAACCTTATTCATCTTTACAATAACTAGTTCAAATGACTCAAATGAAATTAGTTAGAGAGTTGTCCAGTTGCTTAGATCACATAAAAGTATACAAGACACAATCGAAGCAAAATCGATTTTGATTCACTCGAATCAATTCATGAACATTATAGCCACGGTTTGCAAAGATTGCATTCCTTATTATATAAATGTTTTAGTTCATGAACAAACCGATTTTAGAAAGTAACCTGCTTAGTATGCAAACGGGTACGCATACTTAAGTAGCCGGATTGAGTTTGTTTTTTATTTCAAAACTCCAGCATAAATTCATGGACGTGAAACTTCCGCCAGTATGCGTACGGGTACGCATACTTACCCGGATTTCCAACAACCACCAGTACGCGTACGGGTACACATACTTTAGGTTCCCGGTTTTGGACTTTTACACAAATGTGAGAACACACTATGTTTATATCCAAACACGGTTACTTGTTCTAAACTCTCATTTCAATCATTGAAACTTTCTTAGAGGATGTTAAAATAGTTGTTATCCACAAACTATTGGCATCAAAGGGATTTTCAAGTAATTCAAGTAATCAACATGACTTTCGTCACGAGTAAAGATGAACTTGGCTAAAGCAAAAGCTTACAAAATTCGAGAAATAGATAAGCGAGATAAACTCGGCTCGAAATAGAAAATGTGTATAATTGAAGTCTATATAACAATACGACTGTTGTCTCAAATAAGAGATAGAGTAGATAGACTTTTGAGTGATAGATAAGTTCAAGTCTCCACATACCTTTTGTTGATGAAGTTCCACAAGTTCCCTTGAGTAGTTCTTCGTCTTCATTCGATGAACGTCGTGGAATCTAAAGCTCAACTACACTTACTATCTTAATCCGAGACTTAGCTATAAGTAGACTAGAAATCAAGACTTATAGTTTTGGCAACTAAACTTGACAAACAAGATTGAAATAGCAACGCTTGTGAGTTCGACCGAGCGATGCTCTAACAACTCTAACCTAGTCCGAGAGTTGACTTTAATAGATTAGAAATCAAGATATAGTTTTGTTGCATCTAACATGGCAACATACTTGAGATAACAAAACTTGCGAGCTCGACCGAGTAGTGCTCTAGTATTACTTATATATGCTTTATAGAAGCCGATCTTTGCCCTTTACCTAGACTCTCGTTACTTCCTTTGTTACAAAAACATCCAAATCTCTTCCTAGCCTTTTTCCTATAGAAGCATTCTCTTTAGATAAGAATTTAACAACATCCTGAATGTTGTTTCCACTTTATTGATTTTGCTCTGAATGTTGCACTTAGTTACACCTCATCTCCATTTGCCTTGATCACTTTCCCGGGAGCCTATCTAGTCTTCAATTTTATAGACGAATTCTTATCGGAGTGATCAAAAACTAAACAACTAACACATTGATATCCTTTTATTGGTACTCAACACTGTCAACAGGGAGATCCATTGATATATTTCCATCAGTTGTTATAGGAATGCTGAAAGGATAGGTGAAATGAACATTTATCTATACACATATTCCAGCATAAGCTAGCCTAGTTTGCTTGACAGTGCAGTCATCACCTAGTAGGGGATTGACCTAGATAACTAGCAATCTAACTTAAACCATCTAAATCCCAGTGTGAAGTGGAACACCACAAATTAATACCCAATTTGACATTGGTGTAATGTGAGTGAGTGATTTTTCAATAAGCCGAGTCCAATATATCAGATAAAAGAGTTTTTTGAAATATGAAAGGATTCGCAATCTAATACTAACTTATCTCCTTTTTGAATTCACGTAAGCTAATCAAGCCACACCTAAATTTCAAAAAATAAAATTTATTTTTCAGAGAATTTGAGTTTTAGGTAAACTGAACTCCCCACAATTTAAACTCACTCAAGAACAAACACAATGTGAAGGGAATAATTTCAAAATTTTGGGATGGGGCAAAAAGAAAAAGAACCACATGAGAGGATATCCCACGACTTTCGATGCTGTTCAAAATATTTCACTCTCCGACCACAATCCGTATGAAGCCTTCTAAATCAATATCAATCGTTGATAACAACAAAAAAAGACTCAGATTTTCCTCATCCGTATGACACCTTTTGAACCAATAAAACAGCAAGGAACTAATCCGAATGAAACCTTTTAATTCATCATCAGCCGTCGATAAAATTTCCACAATCTCCCCTTCTCCTCTATAAATCCCATTCCCAAAATCACTAGTCCTCACAAATCAATTTCTCCAAGCCCTAGTAATCAGAAATCTCTGTAATTTCCATCTTTATCTTCACTAATGGCTCGTACTAAGCAAACCGCTCGGAAATCCACCGGAGGAAAAGCTCCAAGGAAGCAATTAGCAACAAAAGCAGCACGAAAATCGGCACCAGCAACCGGAGGAGTGAAGAAACCACACAGATTCAGGCCAGGAACTGTTGCTCTTCGAGAAATCAGAAAGTATCAAAAGAGTACTGAACTCCTGATCCGTAAACTTCCATTTCAGCGATTAGTTCGTGAAATCGCTCAAGATTTCAAAACTGATTTAAGGTTTCAGAGTTCGGCAGTTGCAGCATTACAAGAAGCAGCTGAAGCTTATCTTGTTGGTTTGTTTGAAGATACTAATCTATGTGCGATTCACGCTAAAAGGGTTACTATTATGCCTAAAGATATTCAACTTGCAAGGAGAATCAGAGGTGAACGTGCTTGATTATGAGGGATTTAAGATCTAATTTCTGTCGGGGGTTTCTTGTGTAAATGTGATTTAGGTTCTAGGGTTTTAAGATCTATGTGTTTTTGTGTTTGGCATGTTTGACTGTGTGTTCTGATTTCATTCATCTAAGGGAATATAATCACAGTTTTGGAATTTTATGTTTTGCCGATCTGGTTAAGATATTTTTCTGAAACTCAAATTTTCGATTGAATTTTATGCTTGACATGTTAGACCTGTTGGCTGTTGCTGCAATTCCTTCCAATTCGAGTGTTAGTTACCACGGATTTGTTCTAAAGCATTTGAGGCAGCTCATGTTAACCTTCAACATTGATTACCATAGAAATTGGGTTCAGAAATTGGTTTTAAAAACCCAATTGAAAGTGATATACATCAACAGAACCTGATTAGTTAAGATGATGTTATTTGGTAGATTTAAAAAAACTAGATGTGCAGTTGTTTGAGGAATTGCATTTGCAGGTGCAGGGCTGAAGTTATTTGGCAAATCAGCTGAGGTTTGAGTCCTAGGACTAGCAACCGTACAACATCGGCAGACTATGAAATTAAAATAAAAATAGAATGGTATTACAACTTGTATAGAGAATTCGAGACAATTTCTCATTTGCTGCAAATTCAAGTGTAGATTATGTTACTACACTTTTTTGTAGGTAGATGGATACCAGATATTTTCATGGAGAAATTGAGAATTGTATTAACAGAGGCAATTCAGATCTCAGGCAGGAGAAGAACCAAGGTATGTTCAGGTTCACTAGTTGCATCTTTCTGTATTACATTGGTATTGATATGCAACTTGGAATAGATTTACATAGATTTTGGTGAAAAAGTTGTAAACATGAATCTGGTATCTTGAGGAACCTGCACAGGCCATGTTGTTCTCATATAATAAGGCCTAAGCTTGCTCTTTAGACTGTGATTTAGAAGCTGCAACCATAACGTAGTTAAAGTCTGCATAGTATATGAGAATGCTAACTCCTGTTTGAAGATCAAATACTTGAAATCTCACTCTTCATTTAACGACTGACGAGTAGTTAGAAGAACTAGAAAGATGCAGCTTTGTTAAGTTTAATATTTGGTGGAGAATGCTGACTGCTGCTGAGTAGACCATAACTTCACCCTCAATGATGTTGACTACGTCTTTTGGCTTTTGCTTTTTGTCTTGGAAAACCAATTAGCATCTTGCCTCCATATATTCCATGTTACAATACCACATACTACTGCCCATTCAATTGCTTGTGCGTTTACTTTCCAGTAAAATCTATTTTTGTTGCTTTTTCCATTTTTTGACTTACTCCATTAAATCTAACCTTGAGCCTGATCTTAGAATCACACATTGGAGAGAAATGTCAAGGATTGATCTCTTCCACCCTTTATGCTTTCCAGCAAGAATCTTATTAAACTCACTTCTCATTGCTCATGTAAAGCCCGCACGAACATAGTAGTGCAGGATAAGTTCAGTCCTGGTGTGGATGTGCTTTTTAATTTTCAATCCCAATTTACAGCACTAAACTCACAGGTAAAATAAACATTAAGACAACCATGAAAACAAAATAAGGCTTGATTGACATCCTCAAGTGTGAGGTGAGCCACCCGTCTTAAGGATCACAGCAACTGAGTTAGAAACACACCTCTACAAGTAAATCAGTCACAAAAATGAGCAGATTTGGAAGTTCACTAATAGTTCCTTCTGTTCAAGAGTTGGCTAAAAGAGAGATCACTGAAATCCCAGACCGATATATCCGTACAACTTGCAGTAGTATTAGTATTGATCATGATATTAATCACAGTGACTCTGCTGCCCATTCAATACCTGTCACCAACATTGAGAGACTTCTTTCTGGAGAGTCAATATTGGCTGAAAATGAATTACAGAAACTTCACTCTGCCTGCAAAGACCGAGGCTTTTTTCAGGTAATACTGTTGGCAGATTCATGTACTTACTTATAGAATATAACTTCCATAGTATCATGAAACCACCGTAGATCTGGCGTATAGAGATGCACACATTGTAAAACTGCCAAGTGAAGGAATACACATCTTCGTAAGCTGTTTTTTTTTATATTCTATGTTGTTGTTTTCTGATCATGAAGTTAGCTCCTCAACAGTTGAGAAAATAAAGTTGGAAACACACAACTTCTTTGAACTCCCAGTAGAGGAAAAAGAAGCTATGGCAGAAACCAGGGGACTTCGGAGGATTTGGGCAGGTCTTTGTTGTTTCAGATAAGCAGAAACTTGATTGGTCTGACATGTTCGGTATAACCATGTTACCAACTATAATGAGAAAGCCTCATTTATTCACAGGAATCCCGTTATCATTAAGGTATAAACAGTTTGATCTTTGTAACTTGCCATTCGATCATATAAGCAAGGGTGAATCTGCAATGGCCTGCTTGTGCCACAGTTGAGGTTGTTCTAGTTTGTCCGACCTTAATTCTATCTGTTTGTGTTTCTTTTTGGGTTGCAGGGAGGCTTTGGAAGAGTACGCTCTAGGATTAAAAAAGCTGACCATAAATATATTAGAACAAATGGATTCTAATGAGATGAGAGAATTATTCAGTGAATGTTGTCAAGCTATGCGAATGAATTACTATCCCCCTTGTCCTAAAGCTGAGCAGGTCCTAGGTTTCTCACCACACTCGGATGCGGATGCTTTGATGATTCTACTTCAGCTTAATGAAACAGAAGGCCTTCAGATCCGGAAAGATGGGAAATGGCTTCCAGTAAAACCCATCCACAATGCTTTTGTAGTCAACATCCGTGAGGTAACCCAACACTATCACTAGTGGACCTTTTTTATTTGCATGAATTTGGTTTGCAAGCATAATGTGTTTGATTTCTCATATCTGTTGGTCTGGCAGAGTGTGAGCAATGGTGTTTATCGCAGTATCGAACACAGGGCAGTTGTGAATTCAACAAAAGAGAGGCTTTCCGTTGGTAAATCCACTACATGAACCAGGATGGTTCCGAAGAGAGTCAGTGGAGACGTACTTCAAGAATTTCTTTGCACGGAAACTTGATGGAAAGTCCTACCTAGATTCCAGTTGATTGTTATCAATGTTTCTTGGTATTTGCACTGCATATATCCATTTGTTTTCTACTACTGAATATCTAGTCTCTCAATGTATCTGTTTCCATCTTCATGTTACCAGATGCTATCGAGAATATAAATAACACTTCTAGTACTCGGCATACTGACACTTCTAATTATGGCTGACATGGAAGAAGCAATTCAATCTCTATGCCAATTAGCGACTTTAATATGAACTTTGAGATTGAAGTATACAGCTGAAGTGGCCTAAAGTGCAATGCTGCAAGCTGGCCAAAACAAGACTACCAGTTTTGTAACTTGGAATCCAAATTTACAACATGTTTTTTTTTAACAGACAGAACTAGTGCATTTTCTCTATATGTACATGATTAAGAAATTTCTAATCTGACATTTCAGCGAACACGATCAAGGATTTTCTCAAGAATGATCAACAAAATTGCACCCCGAAACTGAGGCTTTAAGCTTCAGATAGGCAGGCAACGCAAAAAAAAAAAAAACTGCTCTCTCAACTTCCTTATGAAATGTATACAAATTTTACTGGAGATTTAAGGAAGAAATCTCATTTGGAGGTAAGCAGCAGCTGATATTGTTGCTATAGCAAGCTGCAAGGAGAAACCTACTGGGGAACATCAGAAATATTGTTCAGGTATTCAAGGACTGTGAAGCTCAAAATCGAATTTCCAAATCCACAAGGAGAAACCTACTGGGAAACACAAATTTCATACTAACTCATAGATCCCAGGGAAATGAACACAAAATAAGAATTGCTTTTACAAGCACATGTATCCGGCAGTGTTTGAACTCAGTTGTGGATGGATTCCAGATACATATATCACTCTTATTAAGTTCTAAACAGACCAAACCATTACAAGAGCTAATAATTTCAAGTCAACTAATGGATTTTGATACTCGAATGGATAATCAATTCCAACAGCTTCATAATCAGACAATAATAAAGAGTTACTTCTACTAGCTATGGAATTCATTGATATTTAACCAAGAGACTGAAGTTATATAGAATGATTGAGATGCATTTGAGTGAAGTTTGGGCTTTGTGATAAACTGCACATGCTTTTGCTAACAAATCTGAATCTTGAGATAGCTTTCTCCGGAGTATATCCAGTAGGTAAAATGATCGCTTGTTAACCAAATTTGAATGGCTCATTTTTGTGTGTGTTTCTTTTCCATAATTCTACTGGATTTCATACTAGTACTAGTAGGAGTTTTATCTTGCTTATGTTGCAGTGAGTATATAATGTCAGCCAGGTACTACTATTTGAATTATGTTTTGGCCAGTTTAAGAATCTTTTTCCTAATCGTTTTTACTTCGCTCTCTTTGGCATGGGTAATAAATAGTGAGTGAATCACCACTAGGCAAAGACAGAACCCTCCATAACAGTTACAGCTTTGTGCTCCAATATGGCGCACCAAGGCACAGTGTGCACTCCCACTAACAGGATCCTGAATGATTGCATGCCATAAGCCAGTAAACAAGACTACAAGAGCGAGGAATAAAATGATTAGTCGGTAGCTTAAGGTTTGGACAGAAGAAGCTAGAAAATAAAACCGAATTCAGACCCATGGGGATGGAACACTTCCAGTTATGATGACTCCTTGAGTTGATGTGTATGCCTCCTCTGACCAACCAATACCTCCATGTCTTGTAACTTTATATTAACTACATTGACAACCGTAGATGAAATGAAAGAAGCCATTAAATCTTGCACTTCCATTCATCCCTAACCACTTTTGATGCATTTTCTACCTAACCATCACACACTGTTCATGTGATCCAACAAACTTGTCTTTTTTCCTTTGATCAACCAGCTGTAGGAGGTCGAGACCATGGAAGTTGTACATACTTATAAACTTGTCAAGTAATCTTTGTTGGGTCTCATTTTGAAAATAACAAGTAACATTTGAGTGAACCTAACCTAATTGTTGTTGACAATATAGTCCTACTAGTGAGCGATATATGTAGGTTACTGTCTTTGTATCATCTATGGATCCAACTTTATGGTAGTGCTTTTTTCCTTCCTAATTATTGTTCACTCTGTGTTTTTAGTGACTTGAACTTGTTTCATTTCGTTTATTGGAATCAAAATAAGCAATTGCAGAAAATGTACATGTACACTTAGGACTGTGCTTGGTTAGGGTTAGTAGCCAGCACGGTGGAACAGTACATGTGCACTTAGGACTGTGCTTGGGTTTCAAACGTTGTAGCTTAAGTGAACTCAAATGTCCTACATCATCGATGTAAAAATAAGTAAAGCTAAAGTCCTTTTATTCGAGGTCACGAGCACGGTGGAACAGGCTAACCCTTCGTGCCACATCCAGATCCTGTACATGTACACTTAGGACTGTGCTTGGGTTTCAAATGTTCTAGCTTAAGTGAACTCAAAGCTAAAGTCCCTTTTCTAGATTTCTCGGGGACCATAAGAAAAGAAAAATTCCCACCTTTTGTTTCCTTCAAGTAACCGTTTCTTCTTTCTTTCAATGGGAGAGTTGTTTGTTTATCGATTTTTAAGTCCTTTCAGTCAAAGGGTTCTTCTTACATTGCAAGAGAAGAAAATTCCTCTTTCTAACAAAAACCCAAATGGTATGATGTATTCTAAATGTTTGCGGTTTGAACTGAACTAAAACTGAAATAAGGGTGTGTAATGTACCAATTGTTGATTATGTTTTTGGTGATTAATCCAAATGGGTACCAGTAGTCAAATTTTATGGTAAATAAAATGGGTACCTGATTCTGATGTTATTACTCAAATTCTTTGAGAAGAATTACCCAAAACCCATCTCTGTTATTCCGCCTCAATACGCCTCACTGTAATCTCTCTGATGTTCATTTAATAGCTTAGTCTGTATGTTTTGATTATGAATTGTTGATCAGCCCCATTGTTACTTGAAAATGGAATTATGATTTTCGTGATTCTCATTGTATGTATCCTGCATATTCAGAACTATTCATTTGTCTTGATCAGAAGAACTATTCATTTGTCATGTAAGTCATTTACATGGACTAAATTCTGGAATCTGCCATGAAGGATTAATGTATGTTTGGTTGTTATCTCATTGTCATGAACTTATCAGAAACCTTCTTAGTCAGTTGTTGTGTCTTGGTTTAAGTTAGTGGAAGCATCAAACTAAGCAGTTGTTTTCTATAGCAAATGCTGTTCACATGTGCATATTGCCGATGGAGAATATAAAAATGCAATTGAAAGTGGTAGTCGAAATGAATCACCTCATTGTTCAGAAACTATCCATGCCAAACCTGATGGTAAGTGAATCACCTCATTTTTCTTGTGGTCAAAGGAGTTCAGTAAAAATAGTCATTATTCAGAAACTTGTTACCTGGATCTGCAAGCTTTCTCAAATGTTGGGAGAGTTCTATTTATCTTGTTAATGTCCATAAGCATGAAATTCACAATGGGCAGCTGAGCTTTAGGGGAAACGTGTACTTGAGGTAAGTTCAGTTAATAGGTGCTTATACGTTAGTCATTTTCTGGCAGGTTTATGATTATTGATTAGCTCCAGTAACAGTACTTCCATCACCTAGGACCAATAGGTGTTTTGATGTTGCTTAGAATTTGATTTATGAATACAGATATGGTGAAATTATTACATTTGTAAATGAATGACCCCTGTTTAAATTCATCAGTTTCTCAACTAGGTGTCGTGTACTGTGGAAATGATCTACCTGTATGTTGACTGTTACAGCACAATTGCGGCTACGGACTATCGGGGATCTTAGCTTCCTTAAAGGGAGTTTCAGAGGTGCGTTTTCAGGATCCGAATGCGGAAACAGTAAGATGTTCAACCATACATGAGTGTGCTTGCAATCTCATCCTTTATTTTCTTGCAAATCTAATTACAGGCTACCATAATCTAATTTCAATGGGCTTGATGTACACTGTAGTGATTTATTTTGTATATACTTGGGGGTTGAATTTATCAATCAGGCACCAGTTTCTGTGATAACTAACATTATTTATGTTTCCATTCCGTCATTAACTACACCCAACCTAATTGTTGCTACTTTTCCACCTCCGTGGGAAGGACAGTGAGCCAGTTACCTTGCAGGCTACAACCAGGATTCAGACCAATGATTCTGTTGTTGAGTAGGATTTTGACATCTTGAGTTTGCACTTAAAGTGTGGTTAGTCGCACACTTAATGCCTACTTCCACAGCTGCATCAATTTTCCATTTGTTTTATTCTGATCCAGTTAGATCTCAAGGTGCATCTTTTCAGTCTGATGATAACAATGGCATTGAAATATATTTAAGCTTTATTCAGTACCCAACACTAGCTCAGTTGCATTAACTCCGTAAACAGTCATTACTACTAATAGTCTAAAATGGTTATTGATGTCTCATTCTTTGTTTCTCACTAGCATTTTTAATTTCCCCATACTTGGCATCTTGAGAGATCCTAGTGAATATTGCTCAGTTAATGCTTTGCTCGTTTTTTGTCAACTGACAGCTCTCATGTGAAATATCTTTTGTAGCTCTCCGAAGAGATACAGAACAACAGCTTTTCACTATTTTAGAACCTTAGGTCATCAATGGCTTGCATATAAAACCTCTGGTACATCTGGTAAAGTATCCTTAACTCACAGTGTCATCAGCTGGACATGCTTTGCTTGCTTTCATACATGGTCAGCTTCCAGGGGAAAAAGCTTTTGAAGCTGTCGGAGGAGATACCCAATAATAGCCTTTCCCTGTTTTAAACCCATAAGTCATTTTGGCATATATAGCCTCTGGTGCTTCTGGTCACTGTAGTAATACTGTCATTTCTTGATGTTGTCAAAGAATAATAGGGTCTCTAGGGATGAAGATTCTGATGTTGACTATTTCCTAAGAAGTGAAGCAAGTCTGTGTTTGATAATCTCCCTGCTAGGATTCAATTGGCTTTACATGATCTAAATCAAGTTCAAATTGAGTTTGACAATGACCCATCTTATTTTTCTAGAAAAAATTCTAGTGTTTTATGTTTTAACTGCTATGACCAAGACAATGCAGCTGGTATACAGGTCAATGTAACCTTTCCCAGCAACTCCAACCATGATATGTAAAAATGTACAAAACCAGTAGTAACTCTACCGTGTACATTGTTTCTTCCTATGCCGGTAAAAGAGAGATGTCCAGTAGCGGATCGGTAATGAAGCAACTCCAACAATGCTGAATTCCCTCATCTACAAACTCCCATAGTACAGGTATGTTTTTTTCGGATTTCACGTCTGAATTCACTTCTTGGACTTCATAATTTGTGTTCTCACTTTTATCTCCCTCCTGGTCTCAACAGATTAAGGACGACCGGAATCAGTAAAAAAGATTTTAAGCTTACACACCACTGGATGGTAGTGTAGGGGATTACAAACCAAAACCTCCAAGGAACAGGTCCAAGGAAAGACGGATTTTTTTCCTTTGACATAAAAGCGGTGAGGTGTGAAATGATTAATGAAGGTGAAAGCCCAATTCATGATAAAAGGTGATGAATGAAAGCCCAATTATCAGCTTTAACATATTTATCTTTCTTCTTCGGCTCATCAAAAAGAATGGAAAACCACGGTTGTAACGGACGAGTACTGTTGGTACTATCTCAATTCTCAAAATTAATCATGGTAGTTTAGTTTTCATTTACAAGACGAACAAAAGACATGAAAAGTTATATATGGATTCTAGACCATGGTTAGTCACTGATATGACATTACGGAGTTTATTATTTTAACCGAGAGGTGTCCAATTCTCCGCCTTCTAAGATTTGGTTAGTCTTTGATCAATTTGTAAATATGTGTCAAGGCCAAGGAAGAAAGGGGTGAAGTTCTTGGATAGATTAACCATAACCAGACCCGAACCCTCGAAAATCTTCCTTTTCCTTCTACACCGATTTAGGGAAAACTTTTGCTAGCAGCACCACGGCCAAGCATTTGGGATTTCATGACATCACAACCCATGATTTAACTACACAGTACAACTATCTTAAAAAAACTATCAAAGGTGTAAGATCCTCGGAAAATTTAAAAAACGGGGATACCGATTTTGGTCAAGAACCGGTGATGATCAGTACCAATGAAATCAAAGAAAAAAATATATTCCGAGATACCATTAACCTAAAACTTGGTTTAGTTTCTCGTGAACTTTTAATTTGGTGATCGAAATTTTAAAATCAATAATACAGTGATGAATTTGTTTTTATCCTAACTAGGCACAATTGTTTAAAAATCAATATACATTGTCCTATCTCAATAGTTATGGTTCCTGATTGCAGTAATCAGAACAAACAATCAGCATATAGTAAAACTCACAAAGATATATGGTCTCTACCTGCTATTAATACCTATAAAATAAACTGTGATGCCTCTTGGATATCTGAATTAGCTAACTTGTTTTGGTTCATCTTACGCAACTGGACAGGACATTCAAAGCAGCAACAATGGGATGCAACATGACCTTCTCATCAGAAGAGGGCAGAAGCTAGCTCTCCTCAATACAACTCAATGGGCAGTCACAAACAACATACAACAATTGGTGATTGAATGAGACAACCAGGCAACAATCAAGTATCTTCAAGGAAGAGAATCAACAGCCAATGGCAATGTATAACCATCTTAGTGAAGTTAAATTATTAGCTAAGAATTTAGTCTCTTTTCTAGGTTTTCAGTATGTAGATATGAGAGCGACAAAGGTGGCAGACGTGTAGCAAAGAAGGGAAGAAGTTCTGATAATACAACTTCCTGGAATGAAAACCTCCTAGCCATTAATTCCTTCAATTGCTTTTGACACTGTCAAAGCATATGAATCCTGTAAACTTAAACAACATTCTCCTATAACTGCTTTGTGATGTTAATCTTAGAAATTCAGCCATTAGAAGAGTCATTCCTCATGAATGGTCTCTGAAGAAGTCTGAGCATACGAGTTAACGGGATGCCTTTCAATATAAGTCGTTATTTTCAAAAATAAAATAAAAATAGTATCGTTCCTTTGGATTTCTTTATAAAAGTCAAACTCAAATATCGCCTTTGTCTCATTAACCAGATCAACACTTTTCAATTATTTTAGGTGCCTCAATATTATTATTTCTTTATAAAAATACATAACATTCTTAATCTGCCATCGTTTTGATTATGGGAACGAATATCTTCATTCGCGTCATCACTTCTGATAACTGAAAAATATTTAGTGGGAACGAGTGAGCACATCATCCCAAAGGGTGCTCAATGAATCACTTAATATAAATTGAAAGAAACAAGAAGAAACTAATCTTTCAGTAGTGTATGCATCATGAATCAAGTGTCACTCTAACCTCGCCAAATCATTGCAGAAGACGACGCGAGAGCAACTCTAATCAATAATATTAACATCGTCCACACAGAGTGCCCATACAAACCATGATTCAGAATACTACCATCAAAATCAGAAAGTTGGACAAAAAAGTATAATATGCACACGAGTGATTTCCCTCAAATAAAATAGTATATGTAATATCAAGACGGATGACGTACCACCCTACTAGATACTATTGCCGACGGATGGCGTACCGCTCTACTATCTTAATAAGCAATAATATTAAAACGGATGGGGGTACCGCTCTACTAAATGAAATAGTTATAATGATATTACAGACGGATGGAGTACCGCCTACTAAAATAATATTCAACTGGATGGCGTACAGACATACTCAACTTAGCTGAGAGCCGTGGGGAAAAAACAGACACTCCTCGCAGGGAAATCTCATAATGCATATCACAAACAAACACATCGTAACAACATCTTACATGCAAATATAACATACATTGCATACAAAAGTATCACATAAGTAATACATCAAAGTATACATAATCATGCACACAGATAGTAAAGTCTCATCATGCTCGCAGATAAAGAAAAACTTAATGATTACAAGAAGGTTGCAGAGTTTCCACCTCCTTTGATGACAAGCCTCGCATACCGTGAGATCCATAACCCACTAGTACATTTTTTAGATCGATCGTTGTTAGTAAAGATCAACTGTTAGTCACACAAGCACTCTAAGAAATTAGCCAGAAGGCTCATACAGGACTCATAACATCATTTTATACAAGTCTCTAGTTAAAGATTAAGTGACTATTCTAAGCCCATTTATGGTTATACACCTCTTCATTATCTATCTTTAGCACATCTAAGGGTTTAATAATTTAATTGGTTTGGTAATATAGTCCATTCGATAAGTCTAGTGAATATCTACAACTTTGTAGAAGGAACCAAATGCTAATTCGGACCATTAGGGGTCCAATTCATGAAGATAAAAAAACTAACTCTTAGCCCAAGTCCATCAAACCGGCCCAATAATCTAAGACCCAGTCCATTCGGGTCAACTAACAGTCGAAGAGGTCCATTAACGGTCAACGTCCAAGGTCATGTCAACATTCAAATGAGTCAAAGTATGGTCAACTGAGTCAAGTCGGGGGCAACTCAGAGTGTCAACTCAATCAGATGGCCAAGTCAGGTGAGTCGAATCATTCAGACATCTGACTGGTATAAAGATTCTGATACATGCCATTGCACATGCCAAACATACTAATTCACAATCATGGCGCAACACAAAACATGCCAAGACTTCAACAAAAATGCATTTCTAACTTCAATTACAACCCTACAGCTTCACCTACAAACTATTTCAGTACTGACACCATCTCTTTGATAACGTTCAATAAATCGAATGTTTACATTGTATGCAGACGGTTTGTAATCAAGATTGATTATTAGAAAAAGATTGAATTACAGAGAGTTGCAGTCAAGTTTATATACTCTAACCGATTGAACAAAGACCGACACTCTCATGTGTGGGAAACACACTTACACAACCTGACCATCTCTCACTACAGACCTCTACAAACTTGACCTGAACTATCTATGCTATTATCCCCCCTCAAGGTCAAGGTGGATGGCAAAGAAACCTTGAACTTGCAGACCTGACCTGAAGATACAATAATTACTGAGTACTAGAAATCAGACAATATAACTCTCTCCAGCACCACAAGATACAACAAATACCAGCAGTAGAAACACCCAAGTTTGTAACGAAAAACCCAAGTTTGTAAAGATGAAATGCCATATTGGGAGATGGTAGTGGCAGGCCTGGAAAAGGGTATAAAAATTATCCCCGGCCAAAAACTTGGTGGGCCCGGAGATATGTATAAAATTAAGCGCAATAAAAACGGGGGCCTACAGTAATACCGCAAGTGCACGGTCGTCGGTTGTAGCTCGTGCAAGTACGGGTCGATCCACAGAGATCGGGTGTGTTTGGAAGTGTTTTAGCTAATTGGGTTCCTAAATTGCTATTGGGCTATGAAGCCTTTTGGCTTAAATTGGGCTTTGAGTACTAATGGGTTTGAATGCCCTTTGAATGAATTGGGCTTAGTGGGTTTGTTAACAATAAAATGAACTGAGCTTGGGCTCAGTTATCTTTGAAGTGTAAATGGGCTTTGGCCTTACAGGGAACTGAACTTGGGCTCAACAGTTCACTTGTGAATTGGGCTCAGTGTCTTTTGTTGTGAACTGGGCTTTGGATTCAGTCAAGGTTCTGGGCCTTTGGGATGAAATGTATTGGGCTTGGCTATTGAACTAGGCCTTTGGGCTTCACTGAATTGGACTTTGGCTTTGTAACTTATGAGCTTTGGAACAGCAGCAGACAACAGCAACAGCAGCAGTGCAGCAGAAGCACAAGGCAGTAAAGAGGAAGGAAAACAGCAGCACTGCAAGTGAAGCAACAGCAGCAGGAGAAGTGCTGCAGGGCAAGTGCAAGAGAAGAGGAGTGGCAGCAACAGCTGCAGCAGTGCAGCAGCAGCAGCTGCAAGGGAAGGAAAGCAGCAGCACTGCAAGTGTAAGGGAAGGCAATGCAGCACAAGTGCTGCACAGCAGCTGCAGGGCAGTGGAATAAGAGAAATGCAACAGAGTTGCAGCAAGCCAAAAGAAGTAGCAGCAATAGAAGTAAATCAGCAAATAAAATGAACATGGAAGTAAAACAGTGACAGAAACAAAGAACAAAGCAACTACAAGCATAAAACAGTGCAAGATGAACCAAGGCCTAAGCCAAGGGCAGGGGTGATAAAGAAACTGAAATGAAGCAATACTAAGGCAAGAATACAGGCATTCCTATAGAATGGGAAGAGAACTAGCTTGCTATGAGCACTAGTTTCTCCCAATGCTCAATCAACAGTGCAACCTAAGCATACACAAAGAATGGCAAGAAAATCAGCTTGCTATGAGCACTGATTTCTTCCATTGCACAATCACATCAATGCTTCACAGATATCTAGCCTAGCATTCCATCAAACTAACAGCAAATTACACATAACAGTAAACATTACATGGCAGTGAGCAACAACACATGTTAACAGAACACAAGTAACAGGAGACAAACAATTTTTACAACATAACAGGAGCATCCTAAGCATAACAGGAGACAAACAATTTTAACAGGAGCATCCTAAGCATAACAATTAACATTAACATGACATGAGATTGAAAAGTAAAACAACTGAAATTGAAATTGCAAGTGGAGCATGAACATCAAACAAAGCAGCAAATTGAACTAAAAAAAACAACATTAACAGAACATGAACTGAAATTGAAAAGTGAACTGAAATTAACAGGACATGAAAGTCCTGGATGCTGGCTATTCCAAGCATACATAACAATTAACACAAACATTAACAATAAACACAAACATAACAATTAACAGGACATGAAAGTCCTGGATGCTGGCTATTCCAAGCATAGTTTCTACACCAATCCCACACCCATATTTATAGTCCACAATACAATTTCCCTAAATTACAAAATTAGGGTTCTTCCCCAAAAATCAGTTGAATTAGGTTTACCTAATTTCTTTGAAATTGATCCTTGAAATCGTCGACCCATGCTTTGTAATTGCTCCCTGACCTCTTCTCATGCGCCAATTGCAACTCTAGGTTACCTAATTTATCAGTCTTTCACGCCTAGGGTTTCAGGCAGAGAAGCGTGAAAAAGTGAGAAAATAGGGAACTAGAGGGCTAGGGGGGAGATGGGTTTTGGTTGTTGGGTGATAGGGTGATGATGGTGGAGGTGTGGTGGTGGCAGTGAGTTGGTGGCAGAGGTGGAGAAGGTGGTGGCGACATGGTGTCTCTGCAGAGGGAGGGGATGGAAGAGGGGCTCGACTGTTTGGGAGAAGGGGGGTGTTTGGTTAGCTGGTATAGGTTCGGTTGCTAGGGTGTTAGGCGGCTTCATCGATTATTGATGTTCTGTGACTCTGAGCTGCGAGATGCGAAGCTGGTAGGTGGATCGGATGGCTATCCCTGAAGAGGCTGGTAGCGACCGTCGGATGCTTTGATACAACAAAATCAACGGCGAAGATCGAGGTTAGGTGTTGTAGTGTTAACCGGAAGTATCGATATTTGATGAACAGGCAGAGAAGAGACCGTAGGATCTAAATATGATCTAATCTGAAGGCTTGGAATTTAGGCACTATGGTGTTTTGCAGGAGCTTCAGATTTTGATGCGCGATGAAGGAGCGACCATCGGATGCTTCTGAGAACTGATCTGATGGCTGAGAACGGAGGTGCTTTTGTGTGTAGAAAATGAGGTTGTGCGCACCATTCTTCGCGGTTTCCTTGCGTGATTTCTCCCGGCTTTTCACTACTTTTCTGCTCTTTTTGCCCCGCGACTCATCCGAACTTTATTTATTACCTAAAAATGCAAAATTAATTAATAAAAATATTTATTCTTGAAAACAATGAAAATACAGAATATGGGATAAAATGTAGAATTAATGCACAAAAGATGAGTTAAATGCCAACAAAAAGGGATAAATATATACAATATTTGGCACTCATCAAATACCCCCAAACCTGAATTTTACTTGTCCTCAAGTAAAACAAAACTAAGGAAATCCTAACTATACCACTGTCGCTGGTCTCTCGAATGCATTTAGCGTATGCACTAAGCCTTTTAAACCACTAAGTGTCCCTAGTGGACGAGTTGAGGTCTCGTGAAGGTTTGCTTAGAACGTACCTACAAAGTTCTAGGTCAAAATATAAGCTCAGATTCCATCAAATGTGACATGTGCAAAACAGTTTAAGCTCACAGCAAAATGGAGATGTCAATCTAGCTATCAAAGGCACAATCCTAGCACTGATAACAAATAAGGACATGTGATAAGAGTGTAAAGTGTATCTACACATGTGTAAAGAAAGATCTGAAGTCATGACTACTAATCACCAAGAGATAGTTTCTCAGGCTAAGAACTGAGGTCGAAATCTAGCTAGCTGTCCGGACTTTACGAGAATTGTGAATGAGTTAGAGGTATTTCACAATTACTCGCGTTGTACATCAATGGCATACACCCTCCTTGCTTATTACAACGAACAACAAAAGATGACTATTTACATGACTCTTATTTACATTGACTATTCTCTTTTTATTTTTGGAACAAGAGATGATGGAATTGATAAATACTTGATTTTTTTTGTATTTTTCTGATATCTTTTTTCTCTTTTTTTTTTTTTTTTCTGAATATATACATCTTTTTTTTTTTTTTTTTTTTTTTTTTAAGGAAACACTTTTGATACAAAACAAAAAGAAACAAAAGATTACATGACACTTTGCAAGAGGTAGCCCTTTTTGATGCACCCAGTTAAATTCGATGGTTGTCTTTCTTAATGTAACCTCCACCTTCTATCCCAACCAACCAAAGAACAAGCTAGTCAAGTTTCGTTCAGTATTCTAAAGTGATTGGCAATCGTAACTTCCTATCAAACACCTTGAAGATCGAGGCCATACATGTATTGGTAGATCGTGCGCGTGCAAATTTCTTATCACTATGTGAATTGTGCTAGAATCAGGGTGCCTAAATATCTAGACTAAGACTCCTAATAAAATACATATTTGCACAAGAGTCAACATTTCAAGGTAAATGAGCTCCATTTTTATGATTTTTTTTAATTTTTTAATTTTTTTCAATTTTGATTTTTCAATTTTTTTTGGAATTTTTCAATTTTTTCAAAAGAAGAAGGAGTTCGTTTTCAATTATAGCATATTATCGTGGTATCTACTCTATACCCCCAAACCTAAACTAAACATTGTCCTCAATGTTTCAAAATATGGAAAGAATTAAAATGCAACATATGGAAAGGGACATGCTGAGTAGAGTAAAAGGAGAGAGAATACCCGATTTCGGCGAAAGCAGAATTAAAACTCCGTTATTCAAGGCAAAACTCCAACATATTCGGAGTCACAATGGATGAGCACAAAATATATACAAAAGGAATTTTAACTAAGAAAATTTGGTTTTTAATGGGATTGGACTTTTTGGGAAAAATTTGGTTTTGTCGGGAGACATTTGGAAAACTTTGGTTTTTATGGGAGAAATTTTTGGTTTTTGAAATTGGGAGCAAAAGAAAATTTTGGTGTATTTTTTTTTTTTTTTTTTAAGAAAGAAAGAAAATAAAGAAAATAAAATTTGGTTTTTGAAATGGGAGCACGCCCACTGTTGGTCCTCTAATGGAATGGAAGCTGCGGCCTACGAAAATCCAAGTTTTAATTTTGAAAGTTTAATTTGGCCCAGTTGGTTAAGGCCCGACGTTTGTTTTAAAACTTTGGTTTCGAGGTCCACTCTTGAGTGGAAGCAAGTCCACAATCAGTTATAAGCTCAGCTGGGTTTAAACCCAGAGTCCAAAATACAAGTCCAATGGAAGAATTTAAACAAGCCCACACAAAATAAATACAAGCCTACAAATTAAACAAACAAGCCCACAAATAAATTATTACAAACCCAAAATAGAAAAATAAAAAGCCCAAAAAATTGGGTTAATTATTACAAGCCCACAATTAAAGAAATTTGGAAGCCCACAGGTTGGGTTCTCTCAATGAATGGGTTTAGGCTTACCTTTTTAGCACAGCCCAGCTGCTCTGATATTGTTGCAAAAACCCAGTTGGGTTTTGGTTCTTTTCCTTGGTGGCGTCCCAGCAGAGGAAAAACAGGTTCAGAATCAGCAGGTCCAACAGCAAATGAAATGAAGCAGATGCAGAAGCAAATGCTATGAAATGAAATGCAAAATAGCTAAAGAAAAACACAGATAAAACACAGCACCAATCCCCGGCAGCGGCGCCAAAAACTTGGCAGGCCTGGAAAAGGGTATAAAAATTATCCCCGGCCAAAAACTTGGTGGGCCCGGAGATATGTATAAAATTAAGCGCAATAAAAACGGGGGCCTACAGTAATACCGCAAGTGCACGGTCGTCGGTTGTAGCTCGTGCAAGTACGGGTCGATCCACAGAGATCGGGTGTGTTTGGAAGTGTTTTAGCTAATTGGGTTCCTAAATTGCTATTGGGCTATGAAGCCTTTTGGCTTAAATTGGGCTTTGAGTACTAATGGGTTTGAATGCCCTTTGAATGAATTGGGCTTAGTGGGTTTGTTAACAATAAAATGAACTGAGCTTGGGCTCAGTTATCTTTGAAGTGTAAATGGGCTTTGGCCTTACAGGGAACTGAACTTGGGCTCAACAGTTCACTTGTGAATTGGGCTCAGTGTCTTTTGTTGTGAACTGGGCTTTGGATTCAGTCAAGGTTCTGGGCCTTTGGGATGAAATGTATTGGGCTTGGCTATTGAACTAGGCCTTTGGGCTTCACTGAATTGGACTTTGGCTTTGTAACTTATGAGCTTTGGAACAGCAGCAGACAACAGCAACAGCAGCAGTGCAGCAGAAGCACAAGGCAGTAAAGAGGAAGGAAAACAGCAGCACTGCAAGTGAAGCAACAGCAGCAGGAGAAGTGCTGCAGGGCAAGTGCAAGAGAAGTGGAGTGGCAGCAACAGCTGCAGCAGTGCAGCAGCAGCAGCTGCAAGGGAAGGAAAGCAGCAGCACTGCAAGTGTAAGGGAAGGCAATGCAGCACAAGTGCTGCACAGCAGCTGCAGGGCAGTGGAATAAGAGAAATGCAACAGAGTTGCAGCAAGCCAAAAGAAGTAGCAGCAATAGAAGTAAATCAGCAAATAAAATGAACATGGAAGTAAAACAGTGACAGAAACAAAGAACAAAGCAACTACAAGCATAAAACAGTGCAAGATGAACCAAGGCCTAAGCCAAGGGCAGGGGTGATAAAGAAACTGAAATGAAGCAATACTAAGGCAAGAATACAGGCATTCCTATAGAATGGGAAGAGAACTAGCTTGCTATGAGCACTAGTTTCTCCCAATGCTCAATCAACAGTGCAACCTAAGCATACACAAAGAATGGCAAGAAAATCAGCTTGCTATGAGCACTGATTTCTTCCATTGCACAATCACATCAATGCTTCACAGATATCTAGCCTAGCATTCCATCAAACTAACAGCAAATTACACATAACAGTAAACATTACATGGCAGTGAGCAACAACACATGTTAACAGAACACAAGTAACAGGAGACAAACAATTTTTACAACATAACAGGAGCATCCTAAGCATAACAGGAGACAAACAATTTTAACAGGAGCATCCTAAGCATAACAATTAACATTAACAGGACATGAGATTGAAAAGTAAACAACTGAAATTGAAATTGCAAGTGGAGCATGAACATCAAACAAAGCAGCAAATTGAACTAAAAAAAACAACATTAACAGAACATGAACTGAAATTGAAAAGTGAACTGAAATTAACAGGACATGAAAGTCCTGGATGCTGGCTATTCCAAGCATACATAACAATTAACACAAACATTAACAATAAACACAAACATAACATTTAACAGGACATGAAAGTCCTGGATGTTGGCTAGTCCAAACATAGTTTCTACACCAATCCCACACCCATATTTATAGTCCACAATACAATTTCCCTAAATTACAAAATTAGGGTTCTTCCCCAAAAATCAGTTGAATTAGGTTTACCTAATTTCTTTGAAATTGATCCTTGAAATCGTCGACCCATGCTTTGTAATTGCTCCCTGACCTCTTCTCATGCGCCAATTGCAACTCTAGGTTACCTAATTTATCAGTCTTTCACGCCTAGGGTTTCAGGCAGAGAAGCGTGAAAAAGTGAGAAAATAGGGAACTAGAGGGCTAGGGGGGAGATGGGTTTTGGTTGTTGGGTGATAGGGTGATGATGGTGGAGGTGTGGTGGTGGCAGTGAGTTGGTGGCAGAGGTGGAGAAGGTGGTGGCGACATGGTGTCTCTGCAGAGGGAGGGGATGGAAGAGGGGCTCGACTGTTTGGGAGAAGGGGGTGTTTGGTTAGCTGGTATGGGTTCGGTTGCTAGGGTGTTAGGCGGCTTCATCGATTCTTGATGTTCTGTGACTCTGAGCTGCGAGATGCGAAGCTGGTAGGTGGATCGGATGGCTATCCCTGAAGAGGCTGGTAGCGACCGTCGGATGCTTTGATACAACAAAATCAACGGCGAAGATCGAGGTTAGGTGTTGTAGTGTTAACCGGAAGTATCGATATTTGATGAACAGGCAGAGAAGCGACCGTAGGATCTAAATATGATCTAATCTGAAGGCTTGGAATTTAGGCACTATGGTGTTTTGCAGGAGCTTCAGATTTTGATGCGCGATGAAGGAGCGACCATCGGATGCTTCTGAGAACTGATCTGATGGCTGAGAACGGAGGTGCTTTTGTGTGTAGAAAATGAGGTTGTGCGCACCATTCTTCGCGGTTTCCTTGCGTGATTTCTCCCGGCTTTTCACTACTTTTCTGCTCTTTTTGCCCCGCGACTCATCCGAACTTTATTTATTACCTAAAAATGCAAAATTAATTAATAAAAATATTTATTCTTGAAAACAATGAAAATACAGAATATGGGATAAAATGTAGAATTAATGCACAAAAGATGAGTTAAATGCCAACAAAAAGGGATAAATATATACAATATTTGGCACTCATCAGGTAGTTGTTGTTGGCGATATAGGATGTACCATAACGCATAACATGACAATGGTGCAGGAAAATAAGAGGGGAATCAAAGAATAATGTGTACTTGTTGCAGTAGTAGGAGAGAGTCCTTGATGCAGTTCATAACATAATTTCGTGTAGGAAAGTATAAGCATGTATTTTTCATGTTGCTTTTTTAGTAGAGTTAATGGACAAGTAGGTGTAGATGCTAATGTAATAGGCATGTGCAGTAGGCATAGGAAGCAGATTTGGTGAACAAAAAATATACAATGCAATGGACGAAGAACCTGAACTTACGCCTGATGAATTAGTTGTAGGGGGATACTAGTAAAACAATTGTAATTTCTAACTGATAAGAACCTGCAATGCCCATGAGTCTTCCAGTCCACATATTCACTAGCCGATGCAGCACATAGTTGCACAAAAAGCTGCAGGAAGTAGCATAACAAAGCAGCAGCTGCTAGCCATGAGAAGTATATGAAAAAATCCGGTGCAGGGATAACAACTGAGTTTGTCACCAGATGTATAAATACACTACCAGAAGTTACCAACAAAGCCAATCATAACATCTCAGCCTCAGTCCGAGCTCTAACAAAGCCAATCATAGAAATGCAATATTGAACCAATAAACTGTAGAGTATAACAAGCAACATCAGCAGGACAACTTAAAAAAATGAACACCAACTGACCAATTTAACATTATCACCATTTGTAGAAATGCACAATTTGAAATCCAGGCCACATAAAAACTATTTTCACTTAATTGCTTGAGCTTGTAAGCTGCATTCTCATACAGATACATTGCCAACACCACTAACTTGCATACATCAATGACATTATAAGTAGTTGAGAGCAGCAGACTGAATGAGTTTATTGAAAGCACTTAAAGTACCCATATTATTTGCAATCGAAAAAAGAAGGAAACCGGCAAACAAGAGATAGTCTGGCATTATTCAGAAACATGAAAAATAATAGAAAGGATAACTAAACCAGGCTACATTAGAATTGAATATAGATTCATCAAAGAGAACATCAGCTTGTACTTATGTAACTCCTCAATTTCAATCCCAGAACATCATATCCAGTTTCATCATTTGAACTCGCAAGCTAACGCACTCATAAAAAGAGGAATGTACCAAAGCCAATACCAACGGGATGAACTGATAACAAGCAAATTAAGCACATATAATGCAGCAAACTCTCATTCCATACACACATCAATACACATCTGTGATTCAAGAGGAGATTTTCCTCACTTTCAAGTGGAACAACTTTAAGCTTCTCTCTTATCTAGACAAGGTGTAGAGGAGATAGGCATGCTCAGACTCAAAATCTCCAGGTATCAGCACAAGTAGGACTTGATAAAAAAAAAACTAGATGTCACAATTCTAGTTATGATGAAAACAGCTTTTGAAGACAGAATTGTGTGTTGTTGATCTAGTGATGTAGAAGCTGAACACATGATGTTAAAACTAAAGTAATCTAAAGATAGCAATGGAGATCACCAGCAGAGACTCAGATGCTAGTTGATGAGGTAAGAAATTTCAATCCACACACCAACAGGAAATTGAAACAACCAAGAGCTCAAACCCTAACACCGAATTTTAGAGCTAAAATCATGCTTAATCCTCTTGATGACGTTGCAATACTAGCATCAGGATCAAATACAACTTCACACTTATTAACCATCAACAATCGCAATTTGCATACTAGTTCCAGAAAAAAACTCGGTAACAACAGTGATGAATTTAGAATAACTCAAACCTGTTAATTCGTCCACTCCAACTCCAATACGAAATTCAAACTCAGAAACATCATATGAAACGCAAGATTTTCAACACATAGGTGAGGACTTCCTTGAAGTAAGATATGAGACCAAAAACTTCCCAATATTCTGCTGAATCCAATCGGTGGAATGCCTTTAAGTTTTCGCCCTAACTAGACCTTGGTGTAGCGATCTAGAACACGCTCACACTATCTCGGCATCAGGATTCAAGATCAGCAAATATTGATGAAGAAATTAGCTGCAAAAGTAAGATAATTATGATGGAAATCTTTGGTTGAAGATGAAATTGGAAGATGTTGTGGGTAGAAATCTAGATCTGAGTTTTAATTCTGCGTAAAATGGAGAACAATTGGTTTATTTTGGATAAAGAACAATCGAGTTGATGATGAGCAGCAGCAGAAGAGTGAAATTTCAAGTTGAATTAGTGGAAAAATTGGATCGATACCCCTGAGAAATTGATTTCTCAGGTCTGATACCATGATAACATTCAATAAATCGAATGTTTACATTGTATGCAGATGGTTTGTAATCAAGATTGATTATTAGAAAAAGATGAATTACAGAGAGTTGTAGTCGAGTTTATATACTCTAACCGATTGAACAAAGACCGACACTCTCACGTGTGCGAAAGACACTTACACATCCTGACCAGCTCTCACTACAGACCTCTGCATACCTGACCTGAACTATCTATGCTATGACTCTTCATTTCAACTCAGGTTCAAAATTACTCTCTACACAACTCCATTCCACCGACAACACCACAACCACTGAAAAATTGATTTTCTCATATCTCTGGCAGCAACTCATACTTAACAACTCCACATATAACTTCCACCAGCCACTGATATCCCCTGCAACTTCAACATCACCACTATAACTTGTATCTCGGTACAATCATCTACATCTGCAAATCAATTTCAACTCTCCACAACAGTTACTCATTCTTCTTGATGCAACTCATATATTCCCTAATCCATTCATCTAATCTCAACAATAACTCTCTCACTGTATTAATTAACCCCTTCAAATCCAAACTCATCTCCATGTCAACTCCAAATGATAATTCATACTACAACAAGCAACTCCAACATCATGCAATCACCATTACAGTTCTACTCCCCCTACAAAGTCTCAGTCTCATTTCCATGCTTCTCAAGTCAACAGTCTTGTAATTCAAATCCAATAACTAATAATAGCTTCACCTGCTACATGAGTTTCATCAGCAACAGTTCTCTTGATTACATCTCTATTGAAATCCCTAATTCTAAATTTCTTTCTTGAAGAGTCTAAATCAATGACCCAATTTCAATCACTAACTCTAGCTTGAAACAACATCAACTCTTCTTCAAATCACCATCGTTCAATTAATTTTCTTCATTTAATCAACATTACCCAATCCTAACCTAGGATTCACTATCTTTCTTAGGAAACTAAAATTAAGCTCTATACAATCATCTACAACACAATTAAGATCAAACCCACCTATAATCTATCAAGTCATAACACTTTCATAAAGAAAATTCAATAAATTAGGAACCCTAATTTTAATCACTAATTTACCTTTTCCGTTTGAGGTTGAATTCGTTTCTCGAATCCACACCTCTACCAAAAATCAAATCTTAAAGTTTTCCCCTAAGTTTCTCTTCAATTTCATGTCCTTAGAATCTTCTCCCAGAATCGCCAGAGAGAAACGGAGAATAACGGAAGAAGAAGAAAAGAAAAGAAAAGAAAAAACAAGAATGAAAAAGAAAGGAAGAGAAAGTGAGTTTATCTTCTCGGTTAGGTCTAGATAAGACCAAAGGGAATTTATGGGACACCCGATGAATTGGATAAGGGCAGCCCAAGTCGGTCTAATGAAAAAAAGATTATTTTTCGTTTCTCACTATTCCGATGGTTTCTTCTTCGTCTGGTATCCGAATGACATGTTCGAGTAGTCCATCTCGCATAACTTTTCGATACCTATCTAACGATATTAGTTCGGTATCTAGATTATTGTTAGATTAATTTCTATTAATTAAAATTTACATTAACTAATTGAGTCATCAACGGTTAAATCGTATCTTGACTGGTCTAATAGCGTTGACGAGCTTGAGGGTCCTTAAAATTATAACATTAAATCCAACCAACTTGCACCATGTACAACTTAGGAGAGGTATAGTCAGGAGGATGATCATGCCACTCCTGATTGGCATTATTTGTTCTAGCTAGAGTATCTTTTGACATGTTGAAGTTTCCATGTACATGTTTACAAAATATTTTCTAAAACTTCTTTTATTTTCATTTTTACAAAATATTTTCTAGTGGCCATTACCAATATTGCTAGGACACGGCTTTTTAGATGAGTTGGCTTAAGTTTATGTCCACTCGAGGATGAACTACGGTCTGTGCTTGATCCCTTTAGAGTATGGAAGAGTACGTAGGAAGCCGCAATGAGTTGCAGCATTGCCGGTCTAGAACTTTGTCGCTCATATCATCTATTTGAGAGATGGTTGCGACACATTGACCTCTCATATCATATGGCTCGGTATTGCGATGCATGAGATGATTGTGGCCAAACTTGATGAGGTGAGTTGCATTCCATTCCTTGGATGCTCATACTGCCTATCAAGCTACAAGGAGTTGGCATATGTACCAATTATGAGTTTGGCATGGCCACGAAAGTAAGCTACATCGATATGAAAGTTAGCGAAGCTTGCATAAACCTAAGAAAAGTACGGCATTACCCTGATTGTTGCATCATTATCACGAGAAAGAAAAGTTCATGCTCTCAGCAGTGCCGAAACTAAGTGAAGAGGGGTACTAGGCCTGCTATGACCTATGCATAAGTTCAAGTCATGTCTTATGCCTAGACAAGACTCGTAAGTATGACTATTACTCAGCTAGATAAAAAATTCATTGATGAATATCCTACGTTGAGGAAAGGATTTATACCCGTGTTCTATGGTAAGTTGGAAAGGTGTGGAAGCTAAGTTAGTTGCATCATGCTCTACGAGCATGCTTGCAAGGATTTATACCCTTCTTCTCATTCTTCAGAGTAATACTTGTATGTCTCAACATTCCTAGATTTTCTAGTCTAACCTAAACGAAGTTGACTCAAGCATTTAATCAAGCGACTCTAGATGAGTTTTGATACTAAAATATGACAACCAAACTTGACATACCAACGCTTGGTGAGTTCGACCGAGCTATGCTCTAACAATATGCTTAAGCTTAAGGCATGTTTTATTCCTAGAAAAGACTCAAGAGCCAGTGATGCATGAAATCATGCATCGGCACTAGCCTCAATGGCTTTAAACCCTTCACGGAACAAGGGTAAGTTGGAACGATGTGGATGCTAAGTTATATGCATCATGCTCCACGAGCATGCTTACAAGGCATTTGCCTAGTTTTAAGGCCCGGATTGTAGCATCAGAGTGGTGCATCGGGGGAGTTATGGCCTGCGCCCAGGGGCGCTACGTGTAATTTTCAGGTTCATCCCAATAATAATCCAAACAAAGCAAAAGAAAAGAGTTTTGAATATCAATCTTGTGGAATCACAAGGTCTAAGAGGAAGAATACTTTATGATTTCTATATGCAGTATCTTGTTTCCAATCTATAGTTCGAGAAGTACAACAATCACTAAGAACTAGATCCAGATAAAAAATCTATCATGTAAAAGATAGCCTGACTGGGCTTCACGAATCCTTTTGAATATTTTCAAATTCGTACCCTAACACAGTTTCACCAGAGGAAGCCTTGGTTTTTAGAGAAAGAATCTAACCCAACTAGGACACAGAAGTGCCATGATTGATATTATAGTGTTTCGGGAAACCTCTATATATATTTATGAACAAGGCTTGGTAGCTTACAAATAAATATAAGTTTGATAACTTGTTTCCATGTTTATGAATTACTTTTTACCAACGATCTTAAGTTTTCCATATAGATTAAGCATGTGGGAAGTTTTCCATGCATCCCGAAGAAGAAATGTGCATCCGTATGTTATCCAAAAAACAAGTTTGCACCAAGTGTTTTGCCAAAGAATAACGGTTAAGTTGTTTCGGAACCGACAAACATAATTTGGAGTTCACTTGGTTTCTGCATACACATAAATAAAAAGGAACTATCTAGCACGATTGTCAAAGTATATAAGTGATGTAAGCTTTATTATTTCGTTTTTTTCATAATGTGGCCGGCCAAAAGCAGTAGTAATGTGATTATTTATTTATTTTTTGAAATTTACGTGGAATTTCATTGAGCCTGGTTAACAGCATGTCATCATCATATAGGGAATATTACCTTGGGTTTTGTTTAAGACAACCCCTTCAATCATGTTAAGCCCGGTGTTTTATATCTCTGTGAATGTGAGCCCTAGAGCCATCATATCATTGGGATCACTTAATGTGAGCCCGGAGTTTTATATCTTTGTGAATGTGAGCCCGATGTTTTTTCATTTCAAGTTGCAATTTTTAATGGAGTACTGAAACTCAGTTCAAATTTTTTCTTTGAATTTTGCATGCTTTATACACGTTATGATAATTGGTTCCTTTTATGTGTACAATCAATTTTATGTGGTCATATGCGGATCGGTACAATAGAGTCGTTCATATGGACCAGTCTTACCCAATTACTATGTTCTACTAGTACTCTCCAGAAGCACTGATCACTAATCATATATATACTCTTATTACTGTCTTCCACGTCTTCTTCTTGGTAACTGGTGTGATGATTAGAAGCACACAAAACACTTGCAAGTATACAAGGTCAAGATTTGTAATAAAAGGGGGAGTAGGGGTTTGTCCACAGGGAGAGGAGCATATAAGAAGTTTTCCTAGCTAAAGTGTGTAGTGAGCTAAGGGCAGGCAAGGTAAATGGCATACAGACAAGAATGCAAGGTAAGTAAAGAAAAACAGACAATAACCAAGGCTTGGAAGATAAAGCAGCAAAGAAACAGCCAAGAAAAGCAGCAAATAACCAAGGCTTGGCAGCCAAGGGCAGGGTGAGTTCAGTGCACTGACTTCAGTGCACAGTAGCTACAAAGTGCAAGAAAATGAAAGGCAAGAAAAGTAACTGAAGAAAATGACTGATCAGGAAGCAAACTTAGAACTGAAAATGTAAATTACTAAGAGGGAATTGGTGGGTAAGCCAAGGCTTATGATCCACCTTGTGTCCTAATCAAGTGGCATGTTTCTAGGTTATGTTCATTCCTAAGCATACAACTAGAAATGGAAGAACACCAACTTGCTCACTAGTCTACCCCTAGCATTGGCTGTCTTTTGACAGTACAACCAATCACAGGCTCTATGAGCATTGGCATCTCTCATTTGCACAATCAAAAACATACAGGGAAGAACTATCCTAGCTCATTTACACTTGACAGTGCACAAGGCTTCACTGAGCCTTGGCCTGAAGCTGATTAGCTCATGCTAACCATGTATAAAACATTCACATTCATCATATGATATAAATTAGACACAATCAGCAACATATCAAATAACTAAAACATATGCAATACTCCACTGTTAACTGACAAGCACTGAAATTTTAAGTTCATAAAAATTTGTCTCAAATTCTCTACTGGCTAGTCCAGAGAGGTATACAGTGTCTTTCACACACTCCACATACTACTAATTTATACCCAATTACACATTTAGGGTTTTCCCCCAATTTTCCCCCAAAATCAGTAGAACT
Organism: Papaver somniferum; assembly: GCF_003573695.1. Classification (NCBI taxonomy): domain Eukaryota; kingdom Viridiplantae; phylum Streptophyta; class Magnoliopsida; order Ranunculales; family Papaveraceae; genus Papaver; species Papaver somniferum. The sequence continues at coordinate 199,773,358 of NC_039362.1, read as the reverse complement.
AGGGTTTGGTGAAATTGATTTACCTACTGTTGATGAGATACTCGCTCCATCTCGTCGACCCACTCTTCTCCTGCTTCTTCTCGTTCCTCTCATGCTTCAATTGTTGCTTTAATCATCACTTATATCCCCAATTTCTCACCTAGGGTTTCAGTGAGCAGAGAGATGAGAAATTGGAGAAATTAGTGATGCTAAAGAGATGGTACGTGATGGTGATGATGGGCTTAGGTAGAGTAGAGTCGGGGAGAAAATAGTGGAGTGATTTGGGGTGAGGTGGTGATGATGGAGACGGACATGGTGGTGGTACGGAGTATGGTGGTTCTGCAGAGGGGGGTGATGGAGGAGATGGGTTCGATGGAGAAAGGGGAAGGGTGTGTTTGTTTGAGGTCTAGGGTGTTCGGCACTTGGGTGTGAGGCGAGTGTATCGAGTTTGATGATCTGCGACGCTGAGCCGTGGGATAGGGAGATGAAAGATCAATCGGACGGTGAGATGAAGTGAAGCTTGTAGCGACCGCTGGATTATATAATACAACAAAATCAACGACGCCAGATGGAGTTAGGTGTTGTAGTGTTAGGCGGAGATATCAAACTTCGATGCACAGCAAGGGAGCGACCGTCGGATGCTTCTGAGAACTGATCTGACGGCTGAAGACGCAAGCGGGTATGGATTTGGGTTTTAGGCTTTTGGGTATAGAATATGGGTTTGGGAAATGAGTTTGGGCTTGGAAAACCTTGAGCCCACTTCTTCTTTAAGAACAACTTTCTTCTTCTTGAGCCCATTTCCAGCTTTTTGGACGTGCGCTCCATTCTTTGCGGCTTCCTTGCGTGATTTCTCCCGGCTTTTCACTACTTTTCCGCTCTTTTCGCTCCGCGACTCATCCGAACTTTATTTATTACCTAAAAATGCAAAATTAATTAATAAAAATATTTATTCTTGAAAACAATGAAAATACAGAATATGGGATAAAATGTAGAATTAATGCATAAAAGATGAGTTAAATGCCAAAGAAAAAGGGATAAATATATACAATATTTGGCACTCATCAAATACCCCCAAACCTGAATTTTACTTGTCCTCAAGTAAAACAAAACTAAGGAAATCCTAACTATACCACTGTCGCTGGTCTCTCGAATGCATTTAGCGTATGCACTAAGCCTTTTAAACCACTAAGTGTCCCTAGTGGACGAGTTGAAGTCTCGTGAAGGTTTGCTTAGAACGTACCTACAAAGTTCTAGGTCAAAATATAAGCTCAGATTCCATCAAACGTGACATGTGCAAAACAGTTAAGCTCACAGCAAAATGGAGATGTCAATCTAGCTATCGAAGGCACAATCCTAGCACTGATAACAAAAAAAGACATGTGATAAGAGTGTAAAGTGTATCTACACATGTGTAAGAAAGATCTGAAGTTATACTACTAATCACCAAGAGATAGTTTCTCAGGCTAAGAACTGAGGTCGAAATCTAGCTAGCTGTCCGGACTTTACGAGAATTGTGAATGAGTTGGAGGTATTTCACAATTACTCGCGTTGTACATCAATGGCATACACCCTCCTTGCTTATTACACAAAACAACAAAATGACTCTTTACATGACTCTTATTTACATTGACTATTCTCTTTTTATTTTTGGAACAAGAGATGATGGAATTGATAAATACTTGATTTTTTTGTATTTTTCTGTATTTTTTTTTTTTTTTTTTTTTTTTTTTTTTCTGAATATATACATCGTTTTTTTTTTTTTTTTTTTTTTTTTTTTTTTAACTGAAAGGAAACACTTTTGATACAATACAAAAGGAAACAAAAATTACATGACACTTTGCAAGAGGTAGCCCTTTTTGATGCACCCAGTTAAATTCGATGGTTGTCTTTCTTAATGTAACCTCCACCTTCTATCCCAACCAACCAAAGAACAAGCTAGTCAAGTTTCGTTCAGTATTCTAAAGTGATTGGCAATCGTAACTTCCTATCAAACCCTTGAAGATCGAGGCCATACATGTATTGGTAGATCGTGCGCGTGCAAATTTCTTATCACTATGTGAATTGTGCTAGAATCAGGGTGCCTAAATATCTAGACTAAGACTCCTAATAAAAATACATATTTGCACAAGAGTCAACATTTCAAGGTAAATGAGCTCCATTTTTATGATTTTTTTCATTTTTTAATTTTTTTTAATTTTGATTTTTCAATTTTTTTGGAATTTTTCAATTTTTTCAAAAAGAAGAAGGAGTTCGTTTTCAATTATGGCAAATTATCATGGTATCTACTCTATACCCCCAAACCTAAACTAAACATTGTCCTCAATGTTTCAAATATGGAAAGAATTATAAAACAATATATGAAGAGGAACATGCTGAGTAGAGTAAAAGGAGAGAGAATACCCGATTGTACGGTGGTAGCTCGATTAAAACTCCGTTATTCAAGGCAAAAATCCATCATATTAGCAGTCACAATGGATGAGCACAAAATATACACAAAGGAAATTTAACTAACACATTATCTACAAGAAAATTTGGTTTTTAATGGGATTGGACTTTTTGGAAAAAATTTGGTTTTGTTGGGAAAAAGAACATTTTGGTTTTGATGGGAAAACGAAAAATTTTGGTTTTTAGGGAAATTTGGAAAACTTTTGGTTATTTAGGGAAAGAGTGGACCAGTTTAGTCCACATAGACTGGGTCCTCCAGGTTGGTTGTTTCAATGTCGGGTGGAAATGGCTCAAGGAATGGCTTTAATCTCTGCCCGTTGACTTTGAAAACGTTCTTGTTGGAGACATCCTCCAGCTCTACAGCTCCATGAGGAAAAACTGTGCGTACTAGGTACGGACCCTTCCATCTGGAACGCAGTTTTCCTGGAAAAAGATGTAATCGGGAGTCATACAGCAAGACTTTCTGACCAGGAGTGAAGGATTTGCGCAGAATACGCTTGTCATGAAACATCTTCATCTTCTGCTTGTACAGCTTGGCACTGTCATAAGCCTCATTTCTCAATTCTTCCAACTCGTTGAGTTGAAGTTTCCTTTGAATTCCAGCTTCGTCCAGAGAAAAGTTCAGCTCTTTGATTGCCCAGTAGGCACGATGTTCTAATTCCACAGGTAGATGGCACGGCTTTCCATACACTAGACGATAGGGGGACATGCCAATTGGTGTCTTATAAGCTGTTCTATAGGCCCACAAAGCATCATTCAATCTCAATGACCAATCTTTCCTGGACGGGTTGACCGTCTTCTCCAGAATGTGCTTAATTTCCCTATTAGACACTTCCACTTGTCCACTAGTCTGAGGGTGGTACGGAGTAGCAACCTTGTGAGTTATGCCATACTTGCGTACTAAAGACTCAAAGTACTTGTTACGAAAATGTGAACCGCCGTCACTGATGATAGCTCTAGGGGTACCAAAACGTGAAAATGTTTCCTTTAGAAATGAAAGTACCACCTTGTGGTCATTTGTTCTGGTTGCTATGGCTTCTACCCACTTAGAAACGTAATCAACTGCGACTAGGATGTACAACTTGCTGTCAGACATGGGAAATGGACCCATGAAGTCTATCCCCCAAACATCAAAAATCTCCACAATCAAAATGGGGTTCAATGGCATCATGTTTCTCCTCGAAATGCTTCCTAGCTTTTGACAGCGTTCACAAGCAACACAATAATCATGGCAATCCTTGAACAATGATGGCCAATAGAATCCACACTGCAAGATCTTTGCAGCGGTTTTCTTGGCACTGAAATGGCCTCCACATGCTTGGTCATGACAGAAAGATATCACATCTTTCTGTTCAGTGTTGGGGACATCTCCTAATGATTTGGTCTGGACAGTACTTAAACAAATATGGGTCATCCCAAAGGAAATGTTTGACTTCAGCCAGGAATTTAGAGCGGTCTTGTCTCGACCAACGTGAGGGCATCCTACCTGTAGCGAGGTAGTTAACAATATCAGCAAACCAAGGAAGGTCTGAGATAGACATCAGCTGTTCATCTGGGAATGATTCTCTAATCAGCTCACATTCATCAATCTAAAGTTAATCTAGACAAATGATCAGCAACCACATTCTCACAACCTTTCTTATCACGGATTTCGAGATCGAATTCCTGTAATAAGAGTATCCATCGAATAAGGCGAGCTTTAGCATCCTTCTTGGAAAGAAGATACTTCAAAGCCGCATGGTCTGTGTATATGATGATCTTAGACCCTATCAGATAAGATCTAAACTTGTCTAATGCGAAAACGACGGCAAGCAATTCCTTCTCGGTAGTTGAATAATTGAGTTGGGCATCATTAAGGGTTTTGCTAGCATAGTATATCACATATGGTAGTCTATCAACTCGCTGTCCTAAAACAGCACCAACAGCATAATCAGAGGCATCACACATAAGTTCGAACGGAAGCTTCCAATCGGGTGGTCGGACTATAGGAGCGGTGGTGAGAAGGGTTTTTAATTCCTCCCATGCCTTCACACAAGCAGCATCGAAATTGAAGGCAACATCTTTGGAGAGAAGACTGCACAGAGGTCTGGAGATTTTGCTGAAATCTTTGATGAATCGCCGGTAAAAACCAGCATGACCTAGAAATGATCTGATCTCCTTCACAGAGCAAGGTTGTGGTAGATGTTGAATGAGGTCAACTTTAGCTTTATCCACTTCAATTCCTTTTCTGAGATGATGTGTCCTAGAACTATTCCTGAATTCACCATAAAATGGCATTTTTCCCAATTTAGAACAAGGTTCTTTTCTTTACATCTGGATATCACGAGGGCAAGATTCTTCAAACATTCGTCAAACGAGGAACCAAAAACAGAGAAATCATCCATAAAGATCTCGAGAAAACTATCTATCATGTCAGAAAAAATGCTCATCATGCAACGCTGAAAAGTAGCAGGTGCATTACACAACCCGAAGGGCATACGTCTATAAGCAAACGTCCCAAATGGACACGTGAATGTAGTTTTTTCCTGATCTTCCGGAGCAATGTGAATTTGGTTATAACCGGAAAAGCCATCTAGAAAACAGTAGTGACTGTGTCCAGACACACGTTCTAGCATTTGGTCAATGAAAGGGAGCGGGAAGTGATCCTTCCTTGTTACTGTGTTCAACTTCCTGTAGTCGATGCATACTCGCCATCCTGTGGTTGTACGAGTAGGGACTAATTCATTCTTGTCGTTCTGAACACAGTAATGCCTGACTTCTTAGGCACAACTTGAATGGGACTAACCCATTTGCTATCGGGAATTGGGTATATGATACCCGCATCAAGTAGTTTCAGGATCTCTCCTTTGACTACATCTCTCATGTTAGGATTAAGTCTCCTTTGCATTTCCCTCGATGGTTTGGCATTCTCTTCAAGGTTAATGTGGTGCATGCAAATGGTGGGACTAATTCCTTTGAGATCTGAGATGGTCCATCCTAAGGCCTCTTTGTGTTCCTTAAGTACTTCTAAAAGCTTACTTTCCTGTTCCGTGTCTAAACATGATGAAATAATGACAGGTAAAGTATCAGAAGAACCTAGGAATGCGTACTTCAACGTACTAGGCAATGTTTTCAATTCAAGCTTGGGTGGCTCAACAATGGATGGAATAAGCTTGGAATCAGAGAGTAGGGGTGTTCCACTTCATATTTCCTTTCAGTGACGTCCATTTGAGGTACAGATTCGAGCAGAGATAGGACGTCACTACAGTATGCATCATCATAGAATCAGGGTTAAAGTTCTCCATACATGCTTGAAAGGGGTCGACGGATAGAATGTTAGTCAACGAATCTTGCATTAATCCTTCAATCATATTAACTTCATGCACATCATCATCATCAAGATTCACAGGTTGTTGACTAATATCGAACACATTCAATTCTACCGTCATGTTACCAAAAGACAGTTTTAACACTCCATTCCGACAGTTGATGATCGCGTTGGACGTAGCCAAGAAAGGACGTCCTAAGATGACAGGAATGTGACAGTCTGGGTTTTGTACAGGTTGAGTGTCTAAGACAATGAAGTCTACGGGAAAATAGAATTTGTCAACCTTGATCAAAACATCTTCGACCACTCCACGAGGAATCTTGACAGATCGGTCTGCCAGTTGTAGAGTGATAGATGTTGGTTTCAACTCCCCAAGACCTAACTGCTCATAAACAGAATATGGCAGTAGGTTAACACTTGCACCTAGGTCTAATAACGCTTTATTGACCGTGTGTTCTCCTATAGTGCAAGAAATTGTTGGACATCCTGGATCCCTAAACTTGGGTGGAGTTTTGTTCAGAATGATGGAACTCACCTGCTCAGCTAAGAAAGCACGTTTTTGCACATTGAGCTTGCGCTTTTGAGTACACAAGTCTTTGAGGAATTTGGCATAAGCAGGGATTTGCTTGATTGCTTCAAGAAAAGGAATGTTGATGTTGATCTCTTGAACAGATCTAACAGCTTATTGTAATGGGTACTTTTCTGTTGATAGATCAATCTTTGAGGAAATGGGCAACAGGAAGATGAGTTGGCAAAGGGACATTCACAGCAGTAGAATTGTCAGATTTTCCAACTTGCTCAGATTCTTTGGTTTTCTGGGGTTGTGGAGACAACGTGGAATTTGTATCAGATCATTAGGTTCGCCCACGTTGTTCTCGATGACTTTACCACTTCGGAGGGTGGTAATGGCATGGATTTGATCAGGTGAGGTTTCAGTGCAGGATGTTGTGCCTGTTTGAAATATCCTCTTTGGATTTTGTTGGGGTTGGCTCGGAAGTTTACCCTTTTCTCTCTCACATATTTGATCCATCTTTTGATCTAGATTTTTCTGACTTTGCATCAAACTCTGGAACATTTCCTCTAGGTGGATAATCTCTTGTCTATTTGTTGAGGATATGATTGTTGTTGAGAGTTTGATTGTTGTGAGGGTTTCTCGGGTGTTGATAACCTTGATTGTTCTGATATCCCTGATTGTTTTGATAGCTCTGATTGGGTTGAGATGGTCCTCCTTGAGTGGGTCCTTTTGACCATGAAAAGTTAGGGTGGTTTCTCCATCCTGGATTGTAGGTCTGTGAATAAGGGTTATGCTCTGGTTTTTGAAACATGGCATGTGCCTGTTCAAGCCTAGACTCCTGGACTGCAAGCAAATCTGGACAATTTTGGAATTGATGGTTGGGGTCGTTACAAGCAGCACAAACAGATGAAGCGACATGTTCTCGGAGAGTAGTGGTGGAAGGTTTTGAATTTTTATGTAGTTCTAACTCTTCTAATCTCCTAACTATTGATGCCATGTTTGCTCTACCCTCAAAATCCGCTTCAATCCTAAAAGCCTTTGCTTCGGATGTAGTCTTTCTGGTTTCACGGATGGATTCCCACTGTTGCGTCTTTTCAGCTACTTCAATCAAGAAGTCCCAAGACGCGTCAGCAGTTTTATCTACGAATAGACCATTACACATCGACTCAACCGTTGTTCGGGTGGACACATCTAGACCTTCATACAAAATTTGCACAAGTCTCCATTTTTCAAAACCATGATGGGGACATTGGAGCAATAATTCATTGAATCTCTCCAGGTATCTAGCTAAGGTCTCACCTTCTAATTGCACAAAGCTATTCAGACTTTGACGAATTGTCGCAGTCTTGTGGTTCGGGAAAAACTTTTTGAAAAACTCCTTTGTGAGGTCATCCCATGTCATGATGGATTGAGGCTGTAAAGCATAGAGCCAGGCCTTTGCCTTATCTTTCAGGGAGAAAGGAAAAAGCCTTAACTTCAGGGTTTCGTCGGTCATTTGAGTGAAACGCAGAGTTCCACAAATTTCCTCGAATTCTCTCACGTGGTGGTACGGGTTTTCATTCTCAACACCTCTAAAAATAGGAAGCATCTGTATTGTGCTAGATTTCAGCTCATAATGGCCATTAGCCTCGGCAGCAAAATACAAGAAGGTTGACTGGCTCTAGTTGGGTACATATAATCCTTGAGGGTACGTGGTTCTCCCATTGTTTCTGGTTGATCTGGACTGTCTCCCTCAGAACTTAGAATTTCGATAGGTTCGTCTGGGTTAATTCTAACAAGTCTGTTTGTCTGGTCTCTGTAGGTCACAATCATGTCCTAGTAGGTACCTTAACTAACATGTTGGTCAGACAGAGCAATCGGAAACAATTTGGCCCAAGGGTTATGAAGATTTGGTTTTGAATGGGTTTTGGTTTAAAGAAGGGGTTTTTTTTTTTGGTTTAAAATTTTGGGTTTTGAAAATTTTTGAACTAAACCTAGCATAAATTATCACAACTCATAAAAGAAAATAAAAACAATAATAATAATTAAAACAAACCCATAAAAGAAAAAAAAAAAAAAAAAAAAAGAAAAAAAAAAAAAAAAATATTACAATCCCAAATAAAAAAAGAAAAAGAAAATAAAAATTATTACAATCCCAAATAAATAATTAAATAAATTATTACAAGCCCAAATTTGAATTTAAATGAGGCCCAAGTGGGTTAACTCATGGGTTAGGCTTACTTGTTTTTGGAGGGAAGCCCAAAAATAGGCTTTTAGTCCCCTTTTAGTTGCACAGCCCAGTTGGGCTTTAGGATCGTCCTAAGCTCACTCAGTCCAAGCCCAGCAGCAACAGGTGGAGCAGAGCCCAGCAGCAGCAACGAAGCCCAGCTCACAGAAGACCACGAGCCCAGCAACAAAAGGAGGCAGAGCCCAGCAGCACTTGGTGAAGCCCAATTCAGAAAAGTACAAGCCCACTAGAAGAGGAGAGCCCAGCAGCTTCACTTCAGTTGGCAGCCCAGCAGCTTCACTTGGCAGCAGCAGTTGCTTTGGTTCACCAGCAGCACACAGCAACAGCAGCAGCAGACTTTGGCTTGGCAGCAACAGCACAGCACAGCTTGGCAGAGAAGGCACCAGCACCAGCAGCAACAGCACAGCAGCAACAGCAGCAGCAGGCTTTGCAGCAGGCTTGGCAGCAACAACAAATAATGCACAGCTCCAGCAGCAGTTAGCAAGTGAACAAGATAGCAATGAACACACACAACTATGCAAGCACAACAAGGCCACAACAGCTATGAAAACTTCAAAATATGGCAGCCAGCTCCCCGGCAGCGGCGCCAAAAACTTGGTGTGATGATTAGAAGCACACAAAACACTTGCAAGTATACAAGGTCAAGATTTGTAATAAAAGGGTGAGTAGGGGTTTGTCCACAGGAGAGGAGCATATAAAGTTTTTCCTAGCTAAAGTGTGTAGTGAGCTAAGGCAGGCAAGTAAATGGCATACAACAAGAATGCAAGGTAAGTAAAGAAAAACAGACAATAACCAAGGCTTGGAAGATAAAGCAGCAAAGAAACGCAGAAAGCAGCAAATAACCAAGGCTTGGCAGCCAAGGGCAGGGTGAGTTCAGTGCACTGACTTCAGTGCACAATAGCTACAAGTGCAAGAAAATAAAGGCAAGAAAAGTAACTGAAAAATACTGATCAGGAAGCAAACAGACTGAAATTAATTGACTGAAGAGGGAATTGGTGGGTAAGCCAAGGCTTATGATCCACCTTGTGTCCTAATCAAGTGACATGTTTCTAGGTTATGTTCATTCCTAAGCATACAACTAGAAATGGAAGAACACCAAATTGCTCACTAGTCTACCCCTAGCATTGGCTGTCTTTTGACAGTACAGCCAATCACAGGCTCTATGAGCATTGGCATCTCTCATTTGCACAATCAAAACACAGGAAGAACTATCCTAGCTCATTCACACTTGACAGTGCACAAGGCTTCACTGAGCCTTGGCCTGAAGCTGATTAGCTCATGCTAACCATGTATAAAACATTCACATTCATCATAGATATAAATTACACAATAGCAACATATCAGATAACTAAAACATAAGCAATCAACTGTAACTGACAAGCACTGAAATTTTAAGTTCATAAAAATTGTCAAATTCTCTACTGGCTAGTCCAGAGAGGTATACAGTGTCCTTCACACTCCACATACTACTAATTTATACCCAATTACACATTTAGGGTTTTCCCCCAATTTTCCCCCAAAATCAGTAGAACTAGGGTTTGGTGAAATTGATTTACCTACTGTTGATGAGATACTCGCTCCATCTCGTCGACCCACTCTTCTCCTGCTTCTTCTCGTTCCTCTCATGCTTCAATTGTTGCTTTAATCATCACTTATATCCCCAATTTCTCACCTAGGGTTTCAGTGAGCAGAGAGATGAGAAATTGGAGAAATTAGTGATGCTAAAGAGATGGTACGTGATGGTGATGATGGGCTTAGGTAGAGTAGAGTCGGGGAGAAAATAGTGGAGTGATTTGGGGTGAGGTGGTGATGATGGAGACGGACATGGTGGTGGTACGGAGTATGGTGGTTCTGCAGAGGGGGGTGATGGAGGAGATGGGTTCGATGGAGAAAGGGGAAGGGGGCGTTTGTTTGAGGTCTAGGGTGTTCGGCACTTGGGTGTGAGGCGAGTGTATCGAGTTTGATGATCTGCGACGCTGAGCCGTGGGATAGGGAGATGAAAGATCAATCGGACGGTGAGATGAAGTGAAGCTTGTAGCGACCGCTGGATTATATAATACAACAAAATCAACGACGCCAGATGGAGTTAGGTGTTGTAGTGTTAGGCGGAGATATCAAACTTCTATGCACAGCAAGGGAGCGACCGTCGGATTCAACTACCATCTAATCTGAAGGCTTGGAATTTCAACGTTGTGGTGCTTGGCAGAGACTTCAGATTTTGATGCTCTATGAAGGAGCGACCATCGGATGCTTCTGAGAACTGATCTGATGGCTGAGAAAGGAGGCGCTTTTGTGTGTAGAAAATGAGGTTGTGCGCACCATTCTTCGCGGCTTCCTTGCGTAATTTCTCCCGGCTTTTCACTGCTTTTCCGCTCTTTTCGCTCCGCGACTCATCCGAACTTTATTTATTACCTAAAAATGCAAAATTAATTAATAAAAATATTTATTCTTGAAAACAATGAAAATACAGAATATGGGATAAAATGTAGAATTAATGCATAAAAGATGAGTTAAATGCCAACAAAAAGGGATAAATATATACAATATTTGGCACTCATCAGTAACTTGAATTTCTTTCCCTCACTTGTTAAGTTTTTATTGTAGCCTTTGATGACAATCTAAAGAAAGTCCATATAAACTTAGGAAGGGACAGTCTGGTGCTTTAGTTGACGAATCTACTTGGGATGAAGCTCGCCAGGTTGTAAGTGAAGGATCTCATCTGGAATTACATTCCACATGTTTCTAACTGTTACTACATCCTCATCCATATACATGTACTGTAAGTTCATATGCCGATTTTTTTACTTGTGGTGAATCATTTAATATTATAAAAAATGAAGATGAACAAGAATCTGTGAAAGAGATATTAGAGGTGTTGGAGTTGGGGAAGAAGGTGGAAAAGGAGTTGACGGTAAACCACAACAAAGATAGACTATCTTGGGCAGCGGAAGATGGTGGATTTTTTTTTTTAAAGTTTACCAAAAAAATTTATAATAACATTATATGCGAAAAAACATTTAAGCGAAAAAAAATAAATAATCACGTTGTACTAGAAAAATTATATGTAATAAGATTTAATTACAAATTTTGTTTTTAATATGTTGCGTATAGTAAGTACATTAATGAAGATAATTGAAGGCATTATCGAGTATTGTTTTTTTTTCTTTTTACTATTTATTTTGTAACTAATATTTATATAGTAACACATTTTCAGCAATAGCTACTTCTTTGTATTGTAGTATACAAAATTTATTTAATTAAATTGTTCATTGAGGATAATTGCAATAATTGATCTTCATGAATAAATCTACTACGTATTGTTTTTCATGATATTTATATTTTATCATTTTTTCATTGTGGCCAATCTCATGATAATCTTCAAAAGTTATGCTTATAACTCTCATGTTCTTGCTTGAATAAGTAAAGATGAATACTTTTGACGACTGATCCTTGTCTTATATCTTCTTGTGAGATCTTTTAAAATCCGAGAAAATCATTTTTCTAGTAAAAACATCGCCTTTTTTGTTCTATTTTGAGAATAACATCAAATGGTGGTGAGTTCTTAATTGAATAAAAGCTTAATTGACATATCTTTGGGGGAGTGCGTTTGTGGAATTTAGGAAAGAAAAGTCTTTTTAATCTCTTTAAGATGAAAGAAACTAAGTTGTGAAACTTAGTGGAATCAACATTGACGACATAATAGAATTCTTTGTGTCAATTGTTCTCCTAATGACTTAATTTACGAGGAAGCCAATTCTCATCACCTTTGTCAACTTTGTGACAAATAGGGTGAGCAAAAATAATAGTTGCTATTAGTGACATATGGCTTTGCGAAACATTATCTTAAGGGGGAGTTAATTAATATGTTTGCTCATCGTCCCATCTAGCAAAAGTTGACATGTAAAGGCTAAGAGGGAGTACATATCAAAATAATAAGTAGTATCACTATATGTTTGAAAAAGTATATTGTGCTTAAAAATGACAAACGATACTACTCATTGGGATAACAACTATACGCGAAATGAAAGTCATCCATGCAAATTTTTAAGGGTAGGGATATCAAAGTTGTTATCTATCGCTGCCGAATCTTGAATTACTTGTACCCAACGAGCACATGTAAAACCCGTAGAAGAATAAAGTTGAACTTTCAAGAAATCAAGAAAGCATCATGTCGTTTGTACCGAAAGTTAACCTTGTAAAAGTCCATATGTATTTCAAAAGTTTTGTTATTAAAATTGATAAAAATGAGATATTATTAGAGAGAAATGCTTGGTTGAACCTCCACGCAATGATATGGAAATTATGTTGTCAAATTTAGACGCCAAAACTATTTATCGATTTATAACCTACTTAAGTTAGCTTCGGTCTAGATTAGAGTAGGTAATAAACTCTTAGGTTCGTCCCAATTACTCGTGAAAATTTAAGATTGAAGATTACATGAAGAAATTCATCACAGGTTAGTAAAAAGTATTGCTTTTTGTTTCAGACTGTTTTCCCTTTTATCTATCTATCATAGAAAAATCAAAGACTTTATTAATTAATCGAATTGCAAAAAGATGGTTCTTGTCATGGATTAGATGTTTGGCTAAAGTTTAGTGAAGTTTTGATGTCAAGTTCATGTATGTCACTTTTTCGTAACTAACATCAAGTAAATATTCTCTCATGAGTTTTGAAAGTATAGGTTCACAAATCTATTTGAAATTTATACATATTAGATTGCGAACCTATGTTCTAAGTTCGCAAAACTTGAAGACAAAGAAATTTTCCCGCACTCGGTTTGGTTGGAGTTCGCGAACCTATTGGAGAGGGAAAGATTCCTAAACCCAAACTTACTTAAGTTCGCGAACCTAGTTTTTGAGTTTGCGAACCTTGATTAGAAAAGATTCTCCTGACACTTTTCCAATTGATTTCGTCAATATAAAATCTTAGGTTCGTAAATCTAAAGGTACAAAATGTCCAAAAACTTGTTTCGAAAATTGTTGTACTTTCTGTAACACTTGCACTTTTAGTATGGCGCATGCTCAAAGATACGTCATTTGAATGGGATATGAAGTGTTATCTCAAGATAATGTTGTGTGCTATGGCCAATATCGCTTCATCATGATGCATTGTGCAGGTTACATGGGCCATCACAACGGGAAAGTAAGACGAATCCTGAATAATTCACAGAATAAACTTCTTCTAATCGAATCGCGCTTTATCAAATATAATGATTCGATAGACCAAATCCCCTAAACAACTCATGCAAATAGACATGGATGCAAACACTAATAGAGTTAGGAACCATTCATTATCTCTGAAACAACAAATTGCGTTCTGCTCCCGCAAAAACAATGAGTTGGGGGCTTCTTAACTCGTCCAAGTGCAAACAGGAGACCTCAACCTTCTTGCATAAAGTCAACATCGGTAGAATTGGAATGCTGAGCAATTGGGTTGGGGTATATTGAGATCTATAAAAAGATGTTTTGTACAAAAAGAAAAGAAAAGGAATATCACAAACCATTTGATCTTGGATAGGAAAACATGAAAAATTTGTGTGTAATTCATTCACAAAGAAGAAAGGACGGGTTTTTTTATCCGAGATCAAAAAAATACCAATTGGGCCCACTGAAATGAGTTTTTTCCGCTTCATGCTCACCCACGGGGGTCGCTGGGAGCATATGATAATTATTCTATTTCGATGGGCTAAACGACCGTCTGACTACAACCAACAAACAAGAATGAGGAAATGAAAACTATACAAATTTTTAGGGTTACACAGACTCGAACAATAGACCTTCTCGGTAAAACAGATCAAACTTTTTATTATCGAAATTATTCGAACTGTTCCAAAGACCCAACATGCATTATTTTTTTTTTGCATTGGGCACTTTCGTCAACTGATAAAATATCAGATAGCCTGCCATACTTTTTCTTAGCAGAAAGATAACGAGATGGCTCAACTTGCTCTGATTCATTATTTAGATTATGATCCAGGAGCAATACCAAAGTGTTTCAAAGAAGAGTTAGATTGACGTAGGTATGCCTCTGGCCTAGATCAACTTAAGTTAAATGGACTCTCTATTGCTCTGCTCAATGAGTCAAATATGAAACTTCATACATCTTAAAGTTCACAGTACGAAAAGATATTTTTTTGAGGTCCTTATACTCATTATAGTTAGCACTGAATGGTCTATGTATTCACCTTATCAATTATCGAATCAATGATGGGTTCTTTTTGGAGCTTAAATTGGCAGCCAAAGCCAACCGAACCAAATATTTGTCAGACTATTGTTCCCTCGAATATATAGAGTAAGACACTGATTTATCAATAAGATCAATTTTGTTGATTGCATGATGGACTCCCTTGAAAAACATTGGCGCGCGTGTAAACGAGTTGCTCTACCAACTGAGCTACAGCCCTTGTGATAGATAGTTAATGGAAATAATTTCTTGTCAAGATGAATCTTCTAACATGATAGCTTCTGATTCGTTTCCTGTCAAGTATTGGTATTGCTTAGAAATAAGATTGCATCTATAATTCATCGATATGGCAAGCCCCTTTATTTCTCTTTGTGATGATAAATGACCTACTTAACTCAGTGGTTAGAGTATTGCTTTCATACGGCGGGAGTCATTGGTTCAAATCCAATAGTAGGTAGAACTTATTAGATACCGGAGTAATTAGTATCTAATAAGTTTTTCTAACCACCCTCTCTTTTATTTTAGTTGCATAAGAAATACTGTTACAGTTGATTCGACTCAATCCGCAGAACCAAAATATGGAGTATAAACAGAATTTCCTTTTTTATTTGGGCCCACCTATTTTTTTTTATGAAATTTCATTGATATCCTCTGCTCGCATCCTACATCGTCTGACGGCTAGATTATCTTCAATTGTTTGTCTCTTGCCCTCAGCCCGACTTAAGTTAGCTTCAGCTATTTCAAGAGCTTTCTGAGCTTCTTGTGGGTCAATGTCACTACCCTTCTTTGCACCATTTACTAAGATGGAAATCTCATTATTTCCTACTAATATCGCATTATCATGGTGCATCACATTAGTGGTGGCTTATCGAGTAAAATGTTGTACCATCATGGCGTATCACTCCAGTGGGTGACTGGCAAAGAGCATTGTTGCACCATGATGGCGCATCAAATTGGATTTTGCACCACCATGACGCATTACTCAGGATTTTTAGCAAAACGACCATGAATAGAGAAGCAAGCATGTCCACTGGTCCCCAAGTTTTAGTTGTAAAATGTCAATAAGACATATATAGGGAAGGGTAGTTGGTTGAAGGTGCAGATAGCATAGATGCACTAGTAAGATTAAAATCTTGGACGGTAAAACCTATATGATGCGAAATCATCATTATGGCGCGTTATTTACTCGATAGATCTTTTTGATGCTCAGGCATCATTCTTGCGGTGTTGAGAAACTAAATAAGGGTAATTTTGGCAATAAGCAAAATATATGGATAAGGGATTTTTATGATTACTATATGATAACCCGTTTTTGTCATAGGTATGTCCTAAAACATGGTTCTTATCTTATGCTTGGGAAATTTCAACTTTTCGCGGTTAGGGTGGTGGAGGTGGACTAGGTGGTCGCACTTGGCCCGGGCTATGATTGGAGCTCGTAGGCGTCTTTTTTTAATAGTTTTGACAAGATTTTTTGGATTTCAGGAGTCTTAGACCCCTTTTTTCTTTCTGCTGAATAAGATGGTGAATATGTGAACTCTTTTTCATGATTTATGAAGGGGGATACCAGTCCTACTAAGTGTTGATACCGTTTCATATAGGACAAAAAAATCCCACTGATCCTGGCCGTTGGATCAATGAAATGGTATCAGCACTTAGTAAGACTGGTATCCCCTTTATAAATCGTGCTCTTTTTCACCCATAATAGACATTGAGGGGTTATATTTGGCCAATAATCCTTTTATTCCACTAGAAATTTTCAGACAAAATAAAAGAAAATGCTAGGCATGTGCACATTTTTAATCGTGCAAGTAGACGTAGCCCAGTGAATTTTTAAATTTTTTTTGGCCAAATATATGCTAATTTTACCTTTGTTTAGGAAGAGTCTCCGAAATAATCACCGACCGATATAGGCGAAAAACTCCCGAAAAAACTTACTCATGTTGTTACATATACTAGTATTCGAAGGTTTTCTACCCTCTCGAGACATAACTGTATGTTTAGAATCGTCCATAAATATATTATCCAAAGTAAATATCTCACAAGTTTGATAAACATAAAATATATCCAAAGATCTTTCACGGAATATTTACATATTTTGCGTAGGAAAATGACATTATCCGGGCAGGCTGGTGAAACCCAAAGACAAATATCTAACTTATAATTTATCCCACACCAAGTATCAAACGAACACCGAGTAAACGGAAATAAAATATAATAAAACATCCTTGATCTCTTTCTATAGCCAAGTGATGCGATGCCATATGCGTGGACAGAAGAAATGGATCCTTGGGGAACGATTGGAAGAGTGAGAAGTAAGTGCAGTTTGGTTACTCTAATAGTGACAATTTTCACCTTTTAGATAATATAAGGCCTGAAAATCATACGTACAAAATGTATTGATGGGAATGTCGAGTCGGCTTGAAAATGAATAGCAGGGTAAAAGAAAGAGGGATTAATCGAGGATATGAAAAGTAATTGGAGGTTACTGTTTATGTTTCCATACCGATTTTGATTGCCGACATGTACTATAAATTATCCGTTCAAATGAAAACAGCAGTTCTAGCTGTAATATAGATGATGGCCCCAGTACCATTAGAATTAGAGCCCGGTACATATAGAAGTGTAAAAAAGGTCCCACTCTTTCATTTCCAGATTTTCATTTTGTTTCACACAATCTCTATCACGGCACACATTCTTGTTGGGTTACATGACAATGATGACATAGTTGCATCCAAATTGGGTTGCCATGTTCAGGTACTAGTCTAAAATAATATACAAGAAACTCTCACGCATTCTTGTTGCGTGCTGGTGTGTGATATTGATAACATGATGACAAAGTTTTTCTTTTCTCTGTCCGCAGGAGTCGAAATTTTATGTGCACTCCTTATTCGATAACTACCATTGGATGCTAAAGAAAATTTCATACTACGTCGTTGCAAAACTGTAAAACTTTTATGTAACCGAGTCGGACTATAAAGTACCAGCTGAATATCCTCAACTTCTTTACTGATGTCATGTCAATAAAAAGAAAAACGATATGCATCCACCTAATACATATTTGTCGTTGTGTGGCTTGTGCCACCTTTCTGCAAGTAAAATTTCATTTTGAAAAATTCGGAAAGAAAAGAGATTCCCTCTCCGCAAGGTTGTGGCTCTCTTCTGATCATCCTCTCTATATAAGGTCCTACTTTTCAGTTTTTCAGACTCTTCTCACTATCTCTCTCTAAATGAAGCATTTTGTGAGGATTTTTTTAGGGAATAACTGACAATCGCGGAATAACGGATCTTGAGATATTATGATGAATAATAAGTAAACCAAGCACAAACAACTATGAAAATATGAGAAAGATAAATCAAATCACAAGACACAAGATTTATAGTGGTTCGACCAATACATACAACTTGTATATATTGTCTACGTCCACTTTGAGCCGCGCCAACTCAAATCCACTATGAAAAAAAAAAGAGGTTACAACGTCGTGTGAATCCCAGCAAACCCTTGGTTACACCGCAACAATTACCAGAGATGATAACCTTGTCTCTTGTTCCTCACCAATATGCTATCACAACGAAACCCTAGGTTTAGCCCTAAAAGCTATACAAGAAATCTCTCACCGATCTCTTAATCGTTTTCTACACAATGTACAAATTCTACAAGGCCTAATTACCTATTTATATAGGTTACAAACTTGACCACCAAGAATTCTAACCGGTTTAGGAAATCCCTTCCCTAAATAACCACGCCTAATTTTAGAAAATAATTAATTAGTCTTCAATAACTAACACATCCCTTTAAATTGTTTCCACAAGCGACGTGGATGGGTAAAGTGGGGAAGATTAGAGCAGTTGAATGATTGAACTTTTAGCCATTCATATGTATGCGTTGACCGGCAAACCAAAGCCACGCGGATTAAAGTGATATTGAATAGCCAGCGGCTTAAGGGAATATGAGCCGTTGTGCTATTGGTGCTGGTGACCGGGAAAGAACTACACATATTACGAAGAAACACGTGGCTCTCTGTAGATCGCAATGTGCAAGCTAATTTGTTCATTTTGTGATCCATATTTCATGTTTGTTAAATAAATGACCCTGGTAGACTGGAATTTGATGGGTGTGAAATCATGTTACAGTGACCATTTTGGGCACAATAATGAAGAAGTCAGCTGAGTGGAGAAATATCACTTCAAGTATGCGGTGGGATCCACAAAATCAAATTCGTCTCCTGGTCCTGGGTTAGAACAAAGGTTTGTTTTTGAATTTAATGACGCTGACTCTCCGGGACCACATTTATGAGACAAAACAGGTTTGTTTTTTAATTGTTTATTTAACGACGCTTTTCTCCGCGTATTGTGTTTTGTTACCGAATGAGGTGAAGCGGCCGGCATGTAGCTCACTCTCTTTTCTTCTACTCGCGACAATTTTGATTATGCACGGAGGAATTGCCTCTTTAACGTTTTGGATTATACGGGATAACTTCAATTTTATCCCCAACGTAAATCCCTCCCCCTAAATCACGATTCATAAGATAATGAAACATAAAAGAACCTAGTTTAATTGGCGACCATAACTTTTAATTGGGGGACATGGAATTTTGTTTGCCTCCAAATTTTTTAGGGGTGTAAAAATCGGAAGATGAATATACAATTTTATCCTTGATTAATATTTTTTTTTCAAGTAACGACCCTTCACCGATATTAACGACAGTTTAGGGTCGTCATATACATCATGATCAAAATAATAACGACTCTAAACTGTCATACACTAACGACTCTTTTTAGAGATTAACGACAGTCTATAACGACATTTCTAAAACATTAACGACTGTTTAAGTCGTCAAATGCGTAACCAAAACAGTAACGACCCTTCCAAAGGGTTGTCAGGGAATTGATCATTTTTATGATGACCCAAAACTGTGTACACTTCCGCCATTAATGAATCTTCGACAGTTTAGAGTCGTCACTTAAACAATCTAAACATTAACGACTGTTGAGGGTCGTCAATGAAATTTTTTAATACCTTGACGATTTTTCATACTATCTGGGCAAAAAGAAATAAAAAATTTTAGACTAAACATTGCAGACAAAAAATCTGGAAAAAAATTAAACTCTAATTAATTAAGATTATCACTAATTAAGTAAGATTATCACTAATTAATTAAATTTTAACACTAATCATTTAGGGGCATTTTAGTCATTTAAAAAATATTTTTATAAGGGGTGACCCAAATTAGGTTCTGGTGACCTTTTTTGTCCTCTAATACATGGCCCCAATTAATTCTGTTGGCCCCAAATTAAGCTATCTAAAAGAAACATAAAATTATAACCCAGTGACGGGTTGTATATTTTAAGCAATAGACTGGTTTTGATTGTAAATCATTTTATAATAATAATAATTGCATTTATTAATAAACGTTATGATTAGTTATTTAGGTAAGATGGTAAAATCCAAAGAGAAATGTCTTGAGTTAAATAGTAATTTATTTCAACATGAAGTACTAAACGAACACAAAGTAAAGCGGGAAAAAAATACTAAACATAGTTGAGCTCCTTGTATAGCTCACTGGTGCAATACCACATTCGTGGAGTGAAGAGATGAAGCTTTGGGGAATGAATAGAAAAGTGGGATAATGACAATTATCAGAGACAATAAGGCTTGAATCACACGTATAGACGATGTATCGGCGGGAATATCAAGTCGGCTAAAAAGCAAAAGATAGGGATCCGCATATAGAGAGCCGACAAGGTTCCCTCTCCGGCGAAAGGTAGCATTATTTATTTGTCCTCTCTCATCCTCTATATAAAAGGTCCCACCGTCCATTTCCAGATTTTCATTTCTTCGCTCACACACTCTTGTTGAGTTATGACACATAATTAGCGATAAGTGTAAATTGATCGAAGCTGCTGGCTAAGCCGTACACAGTCTTGATTTTACATTCTCTCTCAGTCTTTAACTGTTTCTTTGCCGCCGAAGAGTCTGGATAAATTTTTGATAGGAGATGATAAACTGACTAACATGTTGCCCTGAAAATCATTACGATAGGAGATCGGACGGACAAAAACAAGCCTCTCAGCATTGGGATTAGTAAGGTTTAATGGGTCCCACTATTGTGTGGTGCGGGATTAAATTCGGGAGCATTCTTTGATCAACATATCATTTTCAATTTTTTACACGAGCAAATATGGATAGGGGATTGGGGAACGAATAGAAGTTCGACACTTGTCCCTCTTTTCCTTACCATTTTTATATGAAAATTTATACGCAACAACGCGAGGGCTTCATGGTGAAAGGTTATGAAAAGAAAGTGTATCAACTGATTAAAATCTTTGTATGGTTTGAAATAAGCACCTGAACTCACTTCGAGCATACGCACAAATTAATGTATTAAAAATAATTTGTTAAACCCGTCATTCTACCCACGTCAAGTTATTTCACAGAATTATTTTAATTCAGTTCTTTTACTTATTATTTTTTATACATCCACCGTGTTGTTCATTGTCACGAGATTCCAACAAAAATATCCCAACTTCCTTGGTGATGTGATCTAATACATCTTTGAGCAACAAAGGACTTGTACAATTTACTTGTACCATGACAAATTTCTCCATATAAAGCACACTCCACAACATGGATCACACGTATTGAATGTATCTTACCTTTCTATATAGAGGTCCTACAACTTTTGGGTCTTTATTTCCATACTCTTCTTTGTTGGTTTGACATTCTCTCTCTAAATGAGTTAGGATGATGGTTGTGGTGAAACCATGATTCAATGGCCATTTTGGGCAAAAGGTCAGTTTGAGTATCAATTCAAGAAGTATGTGGTGGGATCCACAGAATCAAATTTTGTTTCGTGTGTCACAACAACAAACAAGCATATGGTATTATGGTGTGTTGAATTTAATGAAGGTGACATCATTCCCTCATTGGGATCTGGTGTATTTCTTTTCCTACTGTTATGGGACCACATTTAGTATAGACGAGTTCCTTTTTTTTTTTTGAATTTCTCGTTCTTTCCCACGTAAAGAGATTCTTACGGAATGAGGTGGCCGGCCAGCATGTAGCTCACTCTCTTCCTTCCATTCGCAATAATTTTGGTTGTGCACGGAGGAGCTGCAAGTAAACTTATCGTAATTATTTCCCGAGTGAATATTTCCTTTCTTTTTCGTCAGGGACGGGCTTAGCAAGGGGCTAAAATAAGCTATAGTCCGTCCCTAGTTTGATAATAAGAAAATTTAGTAGGTACATTTAGTAAATTTTTGTTAGCCCATCAGGTTGATGCTGCTGATACTGATTATCTTATGAATTTAACCCTCTATCTATTTAAAAAAACTCGCGGCCTTCGACTGGCATGTTCCGTATATAAAGTTAGTGTTACCCTAAGTTATATCTAGAGTCTGACTCTTTTTTTCGCGAAGAAAGATGTTCATTTCAAAACAAAGATTATAAAGTTGTGTGAAAATCTGGTCCGATACCCGACCATTCAACGGTTTCATAATTTCTCTTACAGTGTTTAGCTGCTTTTATCCACCAGGGAGATATAAATTCCATTAACATTCTCTAATTTATGTCCCTATCTTTGCAAAATAAGATAGTGGAAATTTTTTTTTTCCTGGTTGTTGCCAATAATCCATTTATGCTCAATAAATTGGTTTTGGTCGTAAATAATCTTGTAATACAAAAAAAAAAAAAAAAATTGTAATACAAAAGGTTATACTCTGACAGTAAATATTACCTTTTATACTAGTAATTTTCAGAAGATATTAAAGAGAATGCTAGCAATGTGCATTTTTTTAATCGTGCAGGTATTCCGAAAAGTTTACTTGTACTATGACTAATTTCTTCTTATAAAGCACGCTCCGCAACATTGATCACACGGTAAAAAAATGTATGTTTCCTCATCAGTAAAATCTATTCGTTACAATATGTCCTATTATAATTATCCTACTACACAGAGATATCATCAATCTCACATTTTCAATGGCCACTTTAGTTTTGGACCCATATGCTTTTAAAGAAAAATGAATAAAGATACAGTACTCTAATGAAAATGCCAAAAGATACACATCCACATCAGATATCACGCAAACATCTTTGGGTCCCACCTTTCTGATTTTGAAAAAAGAAAGAGATTATCAAACCCAGTCTCTTCTCCGGCGAGTTGTTTCTTTTTCTCTCATCTCTATATAAAGGTCTTACCCATAATTCTTCATTTCCAGATTCTTCATTACTGGCTTCGCATTCTCTCTCTCACTGTCTCTGTCTCTAACTGTTTCTCTCACCAAAGAATCTTCTGATACACGCTTTCAAACTGGTGAGTGTTTCGTTAAAGAAACTCTGCAATTTCTTGATGATGATCTTCAATAAGTCCATGTTTAGATTTCTAAGAAGTTCCAAGTATCAATTTGTTAATGTTCTAAGTTCTATTTAGTTTAAGTTCTCTGTAGATTGTCTTTTGATTTGATCTCTTAGTGATTCGTTACTAGTCTTGACTAGTACTGCTATTGTTTCAATCTGTGGCGGTTCGGTAAAAATTCATGAAAATTTAGGGTTTATATACGTTCTAATTCATTATATGATCTGTTTTTTTTTGAGAACCTCTGTAATTATTGATGCTTATGATTTGTCGAATCTCTGCGATTTCTTGATGATGATCTTCAATTAATCCATGTTTAGATTTGTTATCAGTTCTAACTATCGGTTTGTTAATGTTCTAAGTTTAATGTAGTTTAATTCCTCCGTAGATTGCCTTTTGATTTGATATCTTACTGACTTGTTAGTATATTAGGCTCATTGTGATTGTGAATCTCTGCAATTTCTTGATCTTCAAGTGTTCCATGTTTAGTCTAA
The DNA here is from genome assembly GCF_003573695.1 of Papaver somniferum. Classification (NCBI taxonomy): domain Eukaryota; kingdom Viridiplantae; phylum Streptophyta; class Magnoliopsida; order Ranunculales; family Papaveraceae; genus Papaver; species Papaver somniferum. The sequence goes on along the minus strand of NC_039362.1, from coordinate 199,749,855 downwards.
GTTCGATGTAGTTAATAATCTGTTGTGATTTGACCAGATTCATCTGCATACTAAGGCTTCATTGATGACAGTGTTGTTGTTTCAATATAAGGCGGTTACTGTAAAACTTAGGGTTTCTAGTCTTCCAGCTATATTCAAGTTGGTTTTATACTTTGATTTCGTATTTTAAAGAATTCGATCATGTTTTGTCTTGTTACTGATTTCTGAAACCTCAGCTTTCTTGATGAAGGAATCATTTGATTTTGTAGTAATTAAGCTTTTGAAATTGATGTTCTGATTACCTCATTTGTATGCAGATATCAATCAAGATGCAGAAAAAAGATTCAGACGAAGTACAGCATCACTATTCAGACGCATCAACAGGTTGTACATCATCGTCATCAGGAAGTTATGGTATTAGAAGATTCGGTTCTCAAATTTCTCTAGTTATCCCGCCAAAATCACCAGTTTATCTTAGTCGTCCTTCATCATCATCTTCTTCTAATGAAGAAAACAATCAAATTAAGACCGAGAATCTACTTTATTTACCTATCCCAGTTTACAGTATGATCAATTGATGAATCAGTACAGCTTTTGTTGTGGTTATCTCAAGGATTGGTCAAAAGAAGTGGATGTTTTAAGTCAAGAAAATGCTGCTCTCCGATTGGTTAGTCAATATCTAATGGAACAAATAGGTTTATCAAGTGATATTTCAGTTAATCATGAGAAGAATCAAAGCTCTGATTATGTTTCTTCTAAAGTTCCATCAGTTTCTATTAACGCAGATTTCGGTAAGCTCACCATTGAAGATAATGGAGGCAGTTGTGGATCTAATACTAATACCAGCCGAGTTTCGAGTCATGAAAACCGAGTTATTCCGAGTTGTGAAGCTCCGGTGACGTCTCCGACCAGTGTATTCGGGAGATTTGATAAAGAAGACAGTAAAATTACAGCAGAGAATCGTCGGTATGAAAAATTAATGGATCAGTTCAGATTATGTTGTGATTCTCTTGATAATTTGGCAAAACAAGTTGATATGTTAAGTCAAGAAAAAGCGTCTCTCCTATTGGTTAACAAAGATCTCACCACGCAATTAAATCAATCAACTGCAAACCGCCGCTCTGCTTACATGTCTTCTGAATTTCCGTCTCTTTCTTTCGTCAGCAGTTTTCTTACTCACAGCATAGGCGATAACGGAGGCAGTACTGGTGGTGGGTCAAATTCTGAGATTAGCAGCCGAGTTATACCGAGTCGTGAGGCTCCAGTTGCGAGTCCAGCCAGTGAGAAACTAGAGAGTGTTTCGTTGCCAGAGAACATCAACCCACCATCCCTACTTATTCGTTTGGGCCATGGCTCAACTGGTCTGGCTTTTATGAATCCTGAGATCATTGTAATGGCTGCTGATGGGTTTGAAACAGGAACAGAATACTGGGTTGGTCCAGATAATGTCATGCATGTCCATCAATACCAAATATTGGATAGCGAGAAGGTTTTTTCTTTAGGGGAAGGTCCGAATCGCATTATTGCTGTATGTGCCGGATATACTTGGTGGTACAGAGACAGAATCATTCCGATATTGAGGGAAAGGATTCAATTGGGCGAAAATCTGTCGATGGAAGAGTGCGCAAGATTCTCTCACGAGTACATGTTAACGGATCCCCCACATGAAGATTTAGCACCTGATGTGGATATTCACCACGAACACGCAGAGATTTTGTTCGGAGGATTTATAGACGCGACGGGTGATATCACACGTCCCGTGAATCAATGGCCTTCATCACCTTCTTTATTTTATGCGGATCATTTGGCCTTTTATGAGATTAACTCTCACACTAGACAGTTTACTCGACAAGAATTGCAAAATAGAGAGTACTGGAATTTTTGCACTATTGGCAGCGGAGGGGGTGCAGCTTTAGGTATCCTTGATACATGTGAAGAGTACTTAGTGATAGAAGGAGTTTCCTGGAGGAGTCAATATCTACGTGCTTTATTTGCTATGCGAGAAGCTATTTCTGAAGATGAAGACACTGATGGACGAGTTTCCATCACCATGATCACGAGGACTGGTGAGTATAGACATGATCACTATGAGTCGGAAACGGAAGGTGAAATGGGGGTTTTAAGACTTGCTATCAGACAATTGTTAATTGAGAGCATTCAGGACGGGTCAGTGAGAATCTTGAGCTCTAGATTGAAGAACAAAATCAACAGGAGGATACTTAAATGGACAAACAAAAAGGGGAGGCCAATCAAGATCAAAAGATACATGAAAAGGACCGTCATCCTTGGGATGCATTAGGAAGGAAGGATATACCATTTCTTATGTTGTTAGCTCCGCTGTTATTTTTCATTGAGAAATGGTTATTGCTGACTATATCTAGGTATATGAATACAATGAGCTGTTGTCAGTAAACCTAATATGTGAGAGATTTTTCTGATTCTTAAATTGCGCTTCATGAAATTGATCCATTTTTCTATCCAGAATTTCCAATTTACTGATGTAAATTTGATTATGGTTTTAGTTTTTTTTTTTTTTTGACCATGTCTTACTGTGTAGACCTTTGCCTCAAGATATTGGTATATGTACACTTGAGTTTTATATAGTCTAGGAAACAACACCATTTAGAGGGATTGAGTGGAGGTTCTTTCCTTATGTGTATTCCCGTGCCAGACATGAGAAATCTTGGAATGCAATTGCTACTTGTATTATTAAAACCTCACAGCTTAATTGAATAGCTATAGCAGATGCCTCTCTGTAGTGGAGCCGTAAATTGGGTGTTGATAAACTTGTTAGCACCATATTAGTACTAACCTACCAAGACAAAACAGCAAATATCTATATTTACAACTTTCAATGGGATGCCAGCACCTTATGTAGTATCCTTGACTAATTCTGATAAGATGAGCACCTTATGCTTTTAGGGGCCTATACCATTTGATTCTCGAGTCTTAAGTAGAGGTATATACCATTTGCTCTGAGCCAGAGGCGCATGCTTCTATGTTTGTGTACTACTTTGGCTTACAAATACTTGCAGGATTATCCTTGCAAAGTGCCAGTTCGCATGTCTAAATCAAATGAATACTAGCAGATTTGCAGGTTCTTTCTAAAGTTATATTACTTCATTTTTATGATTGATTGTTGGCACAATGGTTACAAACGGAGTATTGCGTAGCTCCGTTTACATTTGCTGCCTTTTGTTTTTTGAAGCCTGTATCAGTTTTGCATCAAGATCTAAGTAGTAGGCTTATCAATCTTACCGACTTATTAGTTTAAATTGCGGATTGTGTAATGAAAGCTCAATGACAGTATCTTGCGGATTCTGCTGGAAACTTGGACAGGTTAAAATGCATACTTCAGAAACTTGGATATGGCTCCTCTCATTCTGATGAGTTTACTTGATAACATTTGCTGACTATCAAATTTAGCACAATTTGCCACAGCATGCAGGATAGCAATTTGTCAAACCCGGTTGCAGTATTCAACTGCTTTGTTTTGTTAGTGTGAGAATTCCTGGAGAAAACTGTAGAGTCTTTGATCTGCAAAAAGGTCGTAGTGCTTTTCCTTGGCATAATGCAATTCCGCTGTACTGTTTCTACTGTTCTCCAAGCTGGTGTTTTCCGAGGCCAATAGAAAGACTGATAGTACAATTGGATGTCGCACTCTCGCTGGGGTCACGTTCTTGCACATGAGACGACAATATGGCGAAGACTTGGGTTCTTCCTTGGTACGATCCACTGGAAACAATTTAAATCATTTGCTAAGATTTGAATCTGGTTCTAAACTACCGAGTTGGCGCCTTACTGCATTTTTTCTTATGGAAACCACAGCGAAAAGGGTTTCTGTTGTTATCTACTTGGAGCAACTCCTACAAAGCGGGGAGAGTGGTACATCTAAAGCTCTCATTTGGTCAGAAGTGAACAACAAAGAAAATTTTAGAGCTGTAACCGAAGTAAAGTCATCTCAGTACCCAGAACAAAAAGTAAGTCATTTCCTTAAACCGAGTCAGAGAACAAACCCACATAAGTACACAAAATCCATTCTACAAACTGAATCAAATTAGAGATCAAGAAAAAAAAAACTGTGATAACTGATTGCACCCATTGTACATAGCAGTGAAAGTACACTACAAAAAGCATCACAGATCGTCTAGTAGAACAAAAACCCATAATTCTTGTGAATAACCATCAAGCAAGCGTCAAGAGAAAGAGACCTTGATCCCTTAGCTTCAGCAGCAGAAACAATAAATGAATAATTCCTCAATAAATATTAATGTCCTATACGTATATAATTGAGTTTGCCCCACCCTCCTTTCGGCTCTGAGAACTCTCTCTCTTTCTTAGAAAGCTCCTTACATTCCCTCAGCCTCCTTCTACACTCTAGCATAAACTCTCTCTCTTTCTCAGAAAGCTCCTTACATTCCTTCGGCCTCCTTTTACACTGTAGCATAAACACAATGTCTAACCAATCAGATTCGACTTCCTTGTATCGAAAAGTAGACCGGACAATGATCTCTGAAACACATAAATAGACTACATTCTAAAATGAGCGAGCAGCTATACATGGGAACAGTATGTTTTATCCTAGAAGATTGAGATGAATTATGGTAAGCGTTGTATTAGCCCATGTCTTCTTACCTGGTACTCTTTACAGATCCGATTTCCAGTATTCTTCTTCTTCTCGGCAAACACCACACCACGTCGTTGTGTAATCGTCTGCTGCCTCCTAGCAGGATCAACCTTGGTTTTGGAACAAATACAAGTAAGTTGAGATGCGGACAAATGAAAAATTTCAACCTTGCAAGTCAAAAATTAAACCATAAATTCAGGATTAGGAGATAACCTTGTTGAGAGAATCCTTCAGTTCACCTACTGATTCCATGCCTTGTCCAGTACAGTCGCCTGAATCCTTCAGTTCACTTACTTGTTTCCACACGCGCATGAAAACTTTATCGCAAAGAGAAATTTTATGCTGAAATGAGCAACTAGCAATCCCTTCTCTACGTTGATCTCCCTTCCTTATAAGTTCACTAACGAGCTTCTTTTTAGCAGCCTGCCCAATCAAACACAATTGGTAAACCAAAGAAACAAGCTTCACAGAAATGCTATATCCCCTAACACAACAAAAGATTTCAACACCAACGTGTGTGCAACTTGGTCATTCACTGGGAGAACAAATCTTGCCGACTTTATAGAAAACTAATGAAGGTCTGGAAACACACGAGTTAGTTGTGGACCACATGGAAAGGATCCAACAATTTAACTTCCCATAAGAACGGTCACAGAAAATTTGTTCATCCATACACTACAGCATCACAAAAGCAAATGGATCACAAGCTGTTGTTGTAGAATCCAGAGTCCAGACACCCGATAAAGCACATAAATAAAAATACGAAAGAGCAAACACAGCCCGCCGAAATTAGTTTTGGCACAAGGCAACAATACCTTTTCAACGTTCCCCCGAACTCTTGCAGTCTGAATTGCTGCATCTTTAAACCAATCAATTTCAAGATCTGACGTAAACATGTCTTTGATGGGAGCAGTTTTCTTGAAGGTCTGGAGAGGAGTCCCAACTTGATTGCACTTCTTCAAAATCTTTGCAACTATCTCTGCAGCCTGGGTAAAGTCAAGTATGACACCCATTGCTGAAATCCGAAATGCAGCCTGGGGAATCAAATACAAGTCGATCAATAAACAAAATAGAACTCAAACATACAAGCAAATCAACAACAGTGGTGTAGCATCCCATTCTCACATCCTTACATTTAGAAAATTAAGGGATAGCCTCTTCTACAGAAGAAAGAAAAATGTATTACACTTGCTACATTAACCGAAAAACAGCAGATGACGGGCATAAAATGTGAGTATTAGGCGCAGTGATGTATTCATGAAATGTAAGATACCATCTGAACAAGACAAGTCTCAGGGAGTACAGTAATTAGTTTTTTTCTTAGTTTTCGCCAGGTACTCGCAGGAAATCAAGGATACACGGTACGAACTTACACGCACATTTATTTCATCTTATATAGACGAATACCCCTCTTTGTTGCAATTGCAATTAATCAAGTACTGAAATACCATAGTGATGATAAGTCAAAAGTTCAAGTAGAATACATCAGACCTTATTGCCTGCCAGATTGTGTACAGCAACAAAACCAGTATCTAGAGGTGCAAGAGGACCCCAAAACATTGCAAGACAATCTGTGTGCTCGGGAGTGGAATCTATTCGATGCAAACGATTGCCACCGTCTTCCTGGGCATAAATGGGTCTGGTCTGGTAACGTCTCCAACCAGCTGAAACAATGATTGGGTCTCTTGTCTTCAATAATTTCCTATGCCAGCTATGTCGCTTAAGCCTCGCCTAAAAGTACAAGAAAAACATATTCAAAAATCGAAGCATACACTTTCTTTGAGAGGTTTCGTATTAAAAATAAAATAAAATAAAATAAAATAAAGAGAGAACTAAAAATCTGGGTATCCCTCATTTTCATGATCCTTCACATAAGGGTTATTACTCAAGTTTTAGGTTCTAGTTTTTGGTTCACATACATTAATATATTAAATCGATTCAACCTCGGAATGAGACTAACTCCGCCTGTGTAGTTTTTTGGCACAGCCTGTCGTAAGCCAGGATAAAGGAGGAATGTCCATGTTGGGCGCGAGCCCACAGTAAAACCCCAGACATTCCCCTACGAGAATAGGGTCGTGGTCAGCTTGGCGAGCCAGCGATACACCAATAGAAGGCAAGAGCAGTACCAAGATGGGTGCTTGGGAACTCCTCGTGTATCTTTGTTTGGTTGAAAACAAGCCATTCCCTTAAGAAAGGGCGGGAGCAGTACCTATGGGTGACTGTTTCGGACGTCTCCCCTTTCCAGCCTACCCCAATTTGTTTGGGACTAAAGGCTTGGAAGAAGAAGAAACCTCCAGAGGAGATTGAGTTGACATTTTCACAAGTCATGGACGTACTAGTTAAAAAATTCTGAATATGCATCCTAGCACACATCCTAGAAAGTGGAAGAGTGCTATGATGCGGACTGACAATTGCCTAACGACAATACATTCAAAAGTTAGTGTGATACCTGCATATATCCAACATTCTCATCTTCGAGACTGATACCTCCGACGAGAATAGGGCAATTGGGATCAATATTTTTAGTCATCTCAAAAGGGACATCATGAACCTCCAACTTTAAATAAGTTCCTGCTCTGAAACCCTCAATCTCCGATCGGGTTACCTCATCATTATCGTTGCGTTCATCTACATATTCTGCATCCTTGTCATAGAGAAGACCCCAAAGACCAGACATTGGTGCATAAAAGAGTCTTTCCTTGTCATTCACTCCCTTCATTTTGGCAGCAATTGGTAAAGAGCAGGGATCAGCTAAGCTTGTAATACCATATACAGGAAAATCACCAGCACCAGCAATATGCACCTGGTATTATACACCTTAAATCAGTACTTACAGTAGTGGAAGAAAAAGTGAAAACAATATGTTGGATATACAGAACAATGGGCCGGAAACTAATAAAGCATAATTTACTGTGTTTACTGCTCATAAAAGCAAGCATATGTTTGCAACAACGAATAACGCAAAAATTCCTTTTTTCATATAGTATAAGACTCCTAAAAGGCCTTCGGGATATGAAAATTATTCAATTAACATCTACGGGGCATGACTCCAAGTGGGCTCAACATCGAATTTTCTTTAAGCTACATTTATGAAGGGTAATAGTACAACATTGCTTAGATCCCCAAAATAAACAACAGCTACAATATGGAAGGGCCATTCCACTCATTGCCTATAGGATTTGAGTTGGATGCCCACAGACTTTTAACAACATTATTGTAAGTCTAGATCTTTTATATGGGGCTCATAACACAACAATTCTCGTTCTTTGATATGCTCTTATTAAGAAAATCGACAACCAAATCAAACATAATACAGTATGATATTTCACAAGGTGGCCAAACAAGAATATGTTCCTAGAAGTCTAGAGTTCTGAAACTAATAGAATCAAAGCACGTTTGACGTGCACCAATAAAAGATACCAAGTATTCAGAGAGAGTGAGAGAGAGAGAGAGAGAGAGTCAAAACAACCTAGCTAGAGAAAGTACCTTAGTTCCTCTCTTAAAATTACTGCCTCGGAGATAACCGTACATAACTATGTTTCTATCACATTTATTGTCAATCTGCACTCTTTCCGGAGAAGTAACATCTTCAAAATGATCGACTAGCACATAAGGATGTGCAGTTTGCCAGGACAAAGGATTGAATTTCATAACTGATATGAACATTGCTAGATTGTGAATTTCATCGTCCATGTACCTGTTAATTATAAACGAATAAGAAACAACAATGGATAAGCGGCAATCCTTAATTGAGACTTGCAGATTTTTTTCTACTAATAAGTCCATTAAATTAAAAATTAGCAACAAATATACATTAAATGCATGAATCATATGACCCTAGTAATCTAAACAAAAACTTACATTCCATTGTCAAGACGTGATAAGTAGAATAGTTCTGCTCCGCCGTATATTTCGTTCCGGAACTGACGACTGAGGCGCTGCTTGGTTACCTTTAGTTGTCCATCACATTTGATCTTATCAAGATGTGAGAGGACACCAATAACATTTGGAAAGCCGTGAACTTGTAGAAGGTTAAAGAACTCAAATGTTTCCTGAAATCAATAAAGGCATTTTGCAAGAAGAAAGAAAGGCCTCAAAACCACCATATTTTCAAAATGAACATCTTTGAAGACATAATAACTAAAATATTTTATCTGCATTCTTTTGAAAATGAACAGAGACTGAGAGTCTGTGACTTGTTCTTAGGCATCACACAGCAGGCATACAAATACAATCACAAATTCCAATTCGCCTTGTTTCATGTATCGGTGAATAATTGTCGACGCAGTGCAGTTGTATCATGCCGCTATACATTAAAAGAAGAGGAAAATTACGGGTGAACATCATATATCATAATAGATATGTGAGAAGCTGTGTAACGACGAGTGGACTACATTTTGCTGTTAAAAGAATTACCCCGTAGGGACACGTATGAACTCTACTCTGGTACTCGTTCCCAACACAGCAGCATAAAATTTTAACATTTCTGCAACTTTTTCTATAAAGCATGAAATGAAAAGAAGCGGGAATGAACGAGAAGAAGAAGACACATGATTGTTTATTTTTTCAAAGTATAGCGTGTCATGCTTATTTGATCAAAATGTAACTCATGTGTAGTGGTTATGTATGTCTAACTTAGTGGATGATGTATGCACACTTGGCCTCTGATATCGTCGAAGAACCAGTACTAATACTCATACCCATATCGTTGTTATACATGTGAGGAATAGAGACACTCTAAACTTGGTAATGATTTTCCCCTAGTCAAAGAAAAGCCCAGGGCAGTGTCATTGGAATAAATTCAAAAGGTTGTACAAGAAAGTTCATGATGGCACATTAGAAAGCTTTTTCACAATTAATCATGTGCATGAAACATGTTTCTGGTATAAACTGTAAATCCAGTAAGGCAGGAATCAGAACAGTCATTCTTGTACTAATTAAAACAAAATCAACACAAACTTTCTATTGTCACTTACCATTTCAAACCCATAACTTGCATCAATACAAAATAACACCAAATCAGCGTATTTTGCAGCATCTATCATGCCATTAACATCATTTGGGCACTCCACAAACTGCAGCCGCCTATGCTTACCTATCAAAAATACAACAAAACAAGATTATCACATGGGCATGAAGGGTTTAGAACAACTAAGACCACATAATGCAAACAACAAGTACCTGATACCACAGTAATAGGGCCTCGAACGTTATCTAGATGGTGCATAGTGAAAAACTTCACTAGAGATTTAATCAGCATGGATTTCCCAACCTACAATCGTGTATTAAAAAGGGTCATAATCTCCTAATTGATTAGAAATAAGATAATCGACAAAATTATAAACAAAACATAAACCTCAATTTAGATTAAAAGCAAAGAAAATAATAATACCTTGGGAGGTCCTTGAACTAGAACAACGTATGGAACTGGTTCTTCTTCTTCGAGATCATGTTGCAATTGTACCTCTTTTTGATCAGTGGTTGCTGCTTGTGACTGCGTTTCGACTGTCATCACTCTTTTTGTCATAAATTATCAAACTGTTATTATAATCCCAATGACGAACAAATCTACCCTCGTACCGATTACTAATTGAACTAAAAGAAGAAGAATCGATCCCCATCTCAACCCTAGATTACACCAGCAGAACTAATTTGCCCAGAGGTTTTTCTATTTTAACTCGGTGGAATCTGTGCCCCCGTGGTTGAGACTGAAGGAAGTGAGAACTGATAATGCGGTGCCCTACTTTAATAACCTAGTATAATTGGGGCCCCCAAAAAACAATTAGGGGCCTCCCACTAGAGGACAAAAAAAGGTCATTAAAACTCAAATTGAGTCACCCCTTAACCAAAATATTTTTAAATGGCTAAACTGTCCCTGAATGATTAGTATTAAAATTTAATTAAGTTAAGTTAAGTTAATTAGTGTGGTTAGATTATGTTAGATTAAACTCAGATTTTAGAATCAATTTTTTTTTATTTGTTGTTGTTCGAGTTGAGAAGAAGAAGAGGAGGTTTTAGAGGAAATTTAGGATTTTTAGAAGTGATGTTGGGGAAAGTTCAAGCAACAAAGATGATTGTGTTGATGGTAAGATTATCTTAAATTCTCACATGAATTGGATGTATGTCACAACATAGAGAAAGAGTCGTCCATGTCGAGGGATGTATACCCAACGACTCTAGAAAGTCGTCAATGTAAATTTGATGTGTCCCATTTTTTGTTCACATGTGATGGCACTGTTACGGGGAGACCAATCCACTTGCGAATTAGTTCGAAAATGTCCAAAGAAGCCTTAAAGAAGCCAACACTAGAAGAACTTGGGAAACCATAAGGTATTTGGATACACCTCTTATTGTTTTTGTCTTAGGGATGTCTAACTGACTTAATATTCCCTCCGTTATTTTTTAATAGGCCAGTTTTTATAAATAAATATTTCAAAAAAATATGCCAATTTTCTAATTGGGAAACTCAAATTTTACTTTAATTTTTTGGGACCACTTTTCTTTTAACTTCTTTTGATGACAAGTGTTATGTGGACCATTTCATTTATTTCTTTGTCTGACAAGTGTCATGGGGACCATTTCACTTTACTTCTTTTATTGACAAGTGTCTAGAGGACCACTTTCAATAATTAGTTCTCTTAATTTCCTTAATTTTCTCAAAAAAAAAGAAACTGGCCTATTAAAAAGTAACGGAGGAAATAGTTGATATCTATAGTGTGGTTTTCAAATATTTTTTGGGTCTATCACGCACTTTATGTGATTGGGGGTTATGTGGTGTCAATGCAATTTTAGATTTTGATGTTTTAGGTTTCTTGGGAATTGGGATTAATTTTTGATAGCAGCATAGGAGCGTATTGGTGATGCTTTGGAAATGGGGGTTTCTTATGGTTTACAGTACATGTTTTGGGATAATTCTTAAAGGCTTTTGTTAAACATGCGCTAAGAGTTAAATCTCATGGATTTGTATAACAGTGTAGATTGTACACGAGGAAAGTGGCCTAAATTATGTAAATAATACTAAATAATTCATAATTTCTGTTAAATCAACTTTTTTTGTCTAGAAAATCAAAGATTGGATAAATGGTGTTCACTAGGAAGCAAGCAATTGCAAATGGAAAGACCAAATTGAATGTTTTATTCCCCTGCTTGCAAAAAGTGATACTTTCATCTTTTCAATTTGATCTTTGCTTCTATTTGCAATTGCTTGAGTGATTTTGTTTGAAAGTAACAACACATTGACAACGAAGAGAAGACGTGGTGTACCATATATGATCAACATCATCAAAGAAGTTAAAAAACTCATCTTCAAATGAGACTCTCATCTAAATTGGTTTCAATAAGTTACTTTTAAAGAGTTAGTTAATTATGAATGGGGCGCGTTCGGGTGACAGGGCTTTATCTCACAGAGTCTCACGGGGTGACGGTGGTCGTTGGATCCTGATGTCTAAACGGACGAGATTATTTTGTAATTATCTGGGTAATCCGGGTTGCCCATGACCCACGTGAAAAAAATTTGTACGATTTCTTTCTTTGTCATCGCTTTTCTAATCATTTGCTAGAGAAGTCTCAATTCAGAAGAAATTGATATTGGTGTTTCCGATTAAATGACTGAAAAATTGAATCAAGATTAATTCCAGAAGCATGAATCCTGTAAACATAATACTCGATCAAATCACTCATACACTCATTGGAATGAATGAGTGGTTGAAAGTGGACACTCCTCTGCCAGAGCATTATGTTCATCGGCACGAGCATTCCACTTATCAGCCTCGCTCTTTATCTTCTCTACCAATTCTGAGATGCGAGATTTTTGACGTTGCCGCTCATTCCGAAGCCATACTAACTCGGGAACTCCACCCACTGAAGATAGGGTGGGGGAGGGAGACTCAGACAGAACACTAATTACAGTAAAGGACAACAATAAGGAAGAGAAAACATATAATCGAACCTGTAACATCCGAAGAATTCTTCTTAGCCTCTTCCAACTCACTACGAGCCATAGCAAGTTCCAAGCGAAGCTTCTCCTCCTCCTTACCTTGTTGCTCCTTATCCTTGAGGAGACTCTTCAACGCACCTATCTCCCTATCTCTATCAGAGATAACAGCCTCAGCCGCGGTAAGCTCCTCTTCCCGAAGACGAAGCTTAGCTTCCAACTTGAGGGATTTGGCCTTAAAAAACTGGTATAACATGTGGTTGCAATGCTCACTCCTCATCATCTGCGAATCAGAAATTAGAACACCCAGACTCTAAAATTGCTAAATAACGATACAAGGCGAAATGATAAGAAAACTCACTTCTAACATCCGCTGCTGGGGATATCCATACTGATACCCATCAGCCAAGGCCATCATGTCAGCAACAGTCGAGGGAGCGTCGATCACTAGAGCAGCCTCCAAGGCCCAAATATTCTTATCCCACGCTTCTGCGACCTGGTCCTCAGGAGACAATTGCATCATCTTATGGGTATAGGCATCAGATTTCTTCTCACCCTCCATCACAGGAGCTGGATTGGGTACGAACATCAAATTCTTCTTTTTGAACCAAGCTAAGATGGCGTAATCACCCTCAAGGATCAACAACTGAGGAAAATCATCTCCAGAAGACCCAACCGAGGCCCCACCCATGTCTGTGAACTTAACGCCCGAAGAGTTCGAGGCTACTCCCGCATCCAAATCTGGAAGATCTCTAGCACCACTCCCCTCTGGAATATCACTAGCATTCACGACTCCCTTGCCCTTTCCATACGACTTGCTAGAGTTACCAAGCACATCCCAATCATCGTTTGGGGAAAGTAGGTTGAACTCAGAAGCCAGAACCAGGGCAGCGTTTATATCAAAACCATCCCCCGCATAGTAAATCCGGCCAAAGGAAAACTCCTGGGACGCAGCGGGAATTTCACCACCAACACCCTTATTACCAAGAGAAATGTTATCATCACCAACATCGCTGCAACCCGGGGGATTATCTTCGGCACCAGCACCATAGCCACCTGCGGGATTAATTTCACCACCAATACCGCTGCCACCAGCGGTAGTATTCCCTTCAACAAATTCTTCATCATCATGACCTGGAAGGGATGTATCAGTACGCTCCTCCCTATCAGACATATCTTCATCCCCTCCAAGCTCGGTCACAGGACTGTTAACTTCTTCATGAACCTCCGCCTCCTCGATTTTTGCGGTGGTGGACTGCTTGGGATTTATCCTCCTCTTCTTCATCGCCTAAAAAGACAAGGCATATAAGAATAAAAATCCCTGGCTTTGAAAAGAATTAAAATTGCCTCAACTAAAGAAGGACAAGGCATATGGAAATCTTACCTTGATAACCGCAGTATTCTTCGTCTGAAGATCAGCATCGGAACTCTCTTCGTCATCTCCATCAACAACATCGAGGGAATATTGGAAATTCATGCCCTCAAAATTCAAATTCCAAGGACAGAAATTCCCATAACGAGCAGGAGGAGCCTCACGTATCTGGCTATCTGCGGTAGGACGCCATCCTTGCGGACCTGGAACTTATAGAAAACTAATGAAGGTCTGGAAACACACGAGTTAGTTGTGGACCACATGGAAAGGATCCAACAATTTAACTTCCCATAAGAACGGTCACAGAAAATTTGTTCATCCATACACTACAGCATCACAAAAGCAAATGGATCACAAGCTGTTGTTGTAGAATCCAGAGTCCAGACACCCGATAAAGCACATAAATAAAAATACGAAAGAGCAAACACAGCCCGCCGAAATTAGTTTTGGCACAAGGCAACAATACCTTTTCAACGTTCCCCCGAACTCTTGCAGTCTGAATTGCTGCATCTTTAAACCAATCAATTTCAAGATCTGACGTAAACATGTCTTTGATGGGAGCAGTTTTCTTGAAGGTCTGGAGAGGAGTCCCAACTTGATTGCACTTCTTCAAAATCTTTGCAACTATCTCTGCAGCCTGGGTAAAGTCAAGTATGACACCCATTGCTGAAATCCGAAATGCAGCCTGGGGAATCAAATACAAGTCGATCAATAAACAAAATAGAACTCAAACATACAAGCAAATCAACAACAGTGGTGTAGCATCCCATTCTCACATCCTTACATTTAGAAAATTAAGGGATAGCCTCTTCTACAGAAGAAAGAAAAATGTATTACACTTGCTACATTAACCGAAAAACAGCAGATGACGGGCATAAAATGTGAGTATTAGGCGCAGTGATGTATTCATGAAATGTAAGATACCATCTGAACAAGACAAGTCTCAGGGAGTACAGTAATTAGTTTTTTTCTTAGTTTTCGCCAGGTACTCGCAGGAAATCAAGGATACACGGTACGAACTTACACGCACATTTATTTCATCTTATATAGACGAATACCCCTCTTTGTTGCAATTGCAATTAATCAAGTACTGAAATACCATAGTGATGATAAGTCAAAAGTTCAAGTAGAATACATCAGACCTTATTGCCTGCCAGATTGTGTACAGCAACAAAACCAGTATCTAGAGGTGCAAGAGGACCCCAAAACATTGCAAGACAATCTGTGTGCTCGGGAGTGGAATCTATTCGATGCAAACGATTGCCACCGTCTTCCTGGGCATAAATGGGTCTGGTCTGGTAACGTCTCCAACCAGCTGAAACAATGATTGGGTCTCTTGTCTTCAATAATTTCCTATGCCAGCTATGTCGCTTAAGCCTCGCCTAAAAGTACAAGAAAAACATATTCAAAAATCGAAGCATACACTTTCTTTGAGAGGTTTCGTATTAAAAATAAAATAAAATAAAATAAAATAAAGAGAGAACTAAAAATCTGGGTATCCCTCATTTTCATGATCCTTCACATAAGGGTTATTACTCAAGTTTTAGGTTCTAGTTTTTGGTTCACATACATTAATATATTAAATCGATTCAACCTCGGAATGAGACTAACTCCGCCTGTGTAGTTTTTTGGCACAGCCTGTCGTAAGCCAGGATAAAGGAGGAATGTCCATGTTGGGCGCGAGCCCACAGTAAAACCCCAGACATTCCCCTACGAGAATAGGGTCGTGGTCAGCTTGGCGAGCCAGCGATACACCAATAGAAGGCAAGAGCAGTACCAAGATGGGTGCTTGGGAACTCCTCGTGTATCTTTGTTTGGTTGAAAACAAGCCATTCCCTTAAGAAAGGGCGGGAGCAGTACCTATGGGTGACTGTTTCGGACGTCTCCCCTTTCTAGCCTACCCCAATTTGTTTGGGACTAAAGGCTTGGAAGAAGAAGAAACCTCCAGAGGAGATTGAGTTGACATTTTCACAAGTCATGGACGTACTAGTTAAAAAATTCTGAATATGCATCCTAGCACACATCCTAGAAAGTGGAAGAGTGCTATGATGCGGACTGACAATTG
Source organism: Papaver somniferum (assembly GCF_003573695.1). Classification (NCBI taxonomy): domain Eukaryota; kingdom Viridiplantae; phylum Streptophyta; class Magnoliopsida; order Ranunculales; family Papaveraceae; genus Papaver; species Papaver somniferum. The sequence continues at coordinate 199,733,879 of NC_039362.1, read as the reverse complement.
CCTAACGACAATACATTCAAAAGTTAGTGTGATACCTGCATATATCCAACATTCTCATCTTCGAGACTGATACCTCCGACGAGAATAGGGCAATTGGGATCAATATTTTTAGTCATCTCAAAAGGGACATCATGAACCTCCAACTTTAAATAAGTTCCTGCTCTGAAACCCTCAATCTCCGATCGGGTTACCTCATCATTATCGTTGCGTTCATCTACATATTCTGCATCCTTGTCATAGAGAAGACCCCAAAGACCAGACATTGGTGCATAAAAGAGTCTTTCCTTGTCATTCACTCCCTTCATTTTGGCAGCAATTGGTAAAGAGCAGGGATCAGCTAAGCTTGTAATACCATATACAGGAAAATCACCAGCACCAGCAATATGCACCTGGTATTATACACCTTAAATCAGTACTTACAGTAGTGGAAGAAAAAGTGAAAACAATATGTTGGATATACAGAACAATGGGCCGGAAACTAATAAAGCATAATTTACTGTGTTTACTGCTCATAAAAGCAAGCATATGTTTGCAACAACGAATAACGCAAAAATTCCTTTTTTCATATAGTATAAGACTCCTAAAAGGCCTTCGGGATATGAAAATTATTCAATTAACATCTACGGGGCATGACTCCAAGTGGGCTCAACATCGAATTTTCTTTAAGCTACATTTATGAAGGGTAATAGTACAACATTGCTTAGATCCCCAAAATAAACAACAGCTACAATATGGAAGGGCCATTCCACTCATTGCCTATAGGATTTGAGTTGGATGCCCACAGACTTTTAACAACATTATTGTAAGTCTAGATCTTTTATATGGGGCTCATAACACAACAATTCTCGTTCTTTGATATGCTCTTATTAAGAAAATCGACAACCAAATCAAACATAATACAGTATGATATTTCACAAGGTGGCCAAACAAGAATATGTTCCTAGAAGTCTAGAGTTCTGAAACTAATAGAATCAAAGCACGTTTGACGTGCACCAATAAAAGATACCAAGTATTCAGAGAGAGTGAGAGAGAGAGAGAGAGAGAGTCAAAACAACCTAGCTAGAGAAAGTACCTTAGTTCCTCTCTTAAAATTACTGCCTCGGAGATAACCGTACATAACTATGTTTCTATCACATTTATTGTCAATCTGCACTCTTTCCGGAGAAGTAACATCTTCAAAATGATCGACTAGCACATAAGGATGTGCAGTTTGCCAGGACAAAGGATTGAATTTCATAACTGATATGAACATTGCTAGATTGTGAATTTCATCGTCCATGTACCTGTTAATTATAAACGAATAAGAAACAACAATGGATAAGCGGCAATCCTTAATTGAGACTTGCAGATTTTTTTCTACTAATAAGTCCATTAAATTAAAAATTAGCAACAAATATACATTAAATGCATGAATCATATGACCCTAGTAATCTAAACAAAAACTTACATTCCATTGTCAAGACGTGATAAGTAGAATAGTTCTGCTCCGCCGTATATTTCGTTCCGGAACTGACGACTGAGGCGCTGCTTGGTTACCTTTAGTTGTCCATCACATTTGATCTTATCAAGATGTGAGAGGACACCAATAACATTTGGAAAGCCGTGAACTTGTAGAAGGTTAAAGAACTCAAATGTTTCCTGAAATCAATAAAGGCATTTTGCAAGAAGAAAGAAAGGCCTCAAAACCACCATATTTTCAAAATGAACATCTTTGAAGACATAATAACTAAAATATTTTATCTGCATTCTTTTGAAAATGAACAGAGACTGAGAGTCTGTGACTTGTTCTTAGGCATCACACAGCAGGCATACAAATACAATCACAAATTCCAATTCGCCTTGTTTCCTGTATCGGTGAATAATTGTCGACGCAGTGCAGTTGTATCATGCCGCTATACATTAAAAGAAGAGGAAAATTATGGGTGAACATCATATATCATAATAGATATGTGAGAAGCTGTGTAACGACGAGTGGACTACATTTTGCTGTTAAAAGAATTACCCCGTAGGGACACGTATGAACTCTACTCTGGTACTCGTTCCCAACACAGCAGCATAAAATTTTAACATTTCTGCAACTTTTTCTATAAAGCATCAAATGATAAAAGAAGCGGGAATGAACGAGAAGAAGAAGACACATGATTGTTTATTTTTTCAAAGTATAGTGTGTCATGCTTATTTGATCAAAATGTAACTCATGTGTAGTGGTTATGTATGTCTAACTTAGTGGATGATGTATGCACACTTGGCCTCTGATATCGTCGAAGAACCAGTACTAATACTCATACCCATATCGTTGTTATACATGTGAGGAATAGAGACACTCTAAACTTGGTAATGATTTTCCCCTAGTCAAAGAAAAGCCCAGGGCAGTGTCATTGGAATAAATTCAAAAGGTTGTACAAGAAAGTTCATGATGGCACATTAGAAAGCTTTTTCACAATTAATCATGTGCATGAAACATGTTTCTGGTATAAACTGTAAATCCAGTAAGGCAGGAATCAGAACAGTCATTCTTGTACTAATTAAAACAAAATCAACACAAACTTTCTATTGTCACTTACCATTTCAAACCCATAACTTGCATCAATACAAAATAACACCAAATCAGCGTATTTTGCAGCATCTATCATGCCATTAACATCATTTGGGCACTCCACAAACTGCAGCCGCCTATGCTTACCTATCAAAAATACAACAAAACAAGATTATCACATGGGCATGAAGGGTTTAGAACAACTAAGACCACATAATGCAAACAACAAGTACCTGATACCACAGTAATAGGGCCTCGAACGTTATCTAGATGGTGCATAGTGAAAAACTTCACTAGAGATTTAATCAGCATGGATTTCCCAACCTACAATCGTGTATTAAAAAGGGTCATAATCTCCTAATTGATTAGAAATAAGATAATCGACAAAATTATAAACAAAACATAAACCTCAATTTAGATTAAAAGCAAAGAAAATAATAATACCTTGGGAGGTCCTTGAACTAGAACAACGTATGGAACTGGTTCTTCTTCTTCGAGATCATGTTGCAATTGTACCTCTTTTTGATCAGTGGTTGCTGCTTGTGACTGCGTTTCGACTGTCATCACTCTTTTTGTCATAAATTATCAAACTGTTATTATAATCCCAGACGAACAAATCTACCCTCGTACCGATTACTAATTGAACTAAAAGAAGAAGAATCGATCCCCATCTCAACCCTAGATTACACCAGCAGAACTAATTTGCCCAGAGGTTTTTCTATTTTAACTCGGTGGAATCTGTGCCCCCGTGGTTGAGACTGAAGGAAGTGAGAACTGATAATGCGGTGCCCTACTTTAATAACCTAGTATAATTGGGGCCCCCAAAAAACAATTAGGGGCCTCCCACTAGAGGACAAAAAAAGGTCATTAAAACTCAAATTGAGTCACCCCTTAACCAAAATATTTTTAAATGGCTAAACTGTCCCTGAATGATTAGTATTAAAATTTAATTAAGTTAAGTTAAGTTAATTAGTGTGGTTAGATTATGTTAGATTAAACTCAGATTTTAGAATCAATTTTTTTTTATTTGTTGTTGTTCGAGTTGAGAAGAAGAAGAGGAGGTTTTAGAGGAAATTTAGGATTTTTAGAAGTGATGTTGGGGAAAGTTCAAGCAACAAAGATGATTGTGTTGATGGTAAGATTATCTTAAATTCTCACATGAATTGGATGTATGTCACAACATAGAGAAAGAGTCGTCCATGTCGAGGGATGTATACCCAACGACTCTAGAAAGTCGTCAATGTAAATTTGATGTGTCCCATTTTTTGTTCACATGTGATGGCACTGTTACGGGGAGACCAATCCACTTGCGAATTAGTTCGAAAATGTCCAAAGAAGCCTTAAAGAAGCCAACACTAGAAGAACTTGGGAAACCATAAGGTATTTGGATACACCTCTTATTGTTTTTGTCTTAGGGATGTCTAACTGACTTAATATTCCCTCCGTTATTTTTTAATAGGCCAGTTTTTATAAATAAATATTTCAAAAAAATATGCCAATTTTCTAATTGGGAAACTCAAATTTTACTTTAATTTTTTGGGACCACTTTTCTTTTAACTTCTTTTGATGACAAGTGTTATGTGGACCATTTCATTTATTTCTTTGTCTGACAAGTGTCATGGAGACCATTTCACTTTACTTCTTTTATTGACAAGTGTCTAGAGGACCACTTTCAATAATTAGTTCTCTTAATTTCCTTAATTTTCTCAAAAAAAAAAGAAACTGGCCTATTAAAAAGTAACGGAGGAAATAGTTGATATCTATAGTGTGGTTTTCAAATATTTTTTGGGTCTATCACGCACTTTATGTGATTGGGGGTTATGTGGTGTCAATGCAATTTTAGATTTTGATGTTTTAGGTTTCTTGGGAATTGGGATTAATTTTTGATAGCAGCATAGGAGCGTATTGGTGATGCTTTGGAAATGGGGGTTTCTTATGGTTTACAGTACATGTTTTGGGATAATTCTTAAAGGCTTTTGTTAAACATGCGCTAAGAGTTAAATCTCATGGATTTGTATAACAGTGTAGATTGGACACGAGGAAAGTGGCCTAAATTATTTAAATAATACTAAATAATTCATAATTTCTGTTAAATCAACATTTTTGTCTAGAAAATCAAAGATTGGATAAATGGTGTTCAATAGGAAGCAAGCAATTGCAAATGGAAAGACCAAATTGAATGTTTTACTCCCCTGCTTGCAAAAAGTGATACTTTCATCTTTTCAATTTGATCTTTGCTTCTATTTGCAATTGTTTAAGTGATTTTGTTTGAAAGTAACAACACATTGACAACGAAGAGAAGACGTGGTGTACCATATATGATCAACATCATCAAAGAAGTTAAAAAACTCATCTTCAAATGAGACTCTCATCTAAATTGGTTTCAATAAGTTACTTTTAAAGAGTTAGTTAATTATGAATGGGGCGCGTTCGGGTGACAGGGCTTTATCTCACAGAGTCTCACGGGGTGACGGTGGTCGTTGGATCCTGATGTCTAAACGGACGAGATTATTTTGTAATTATCTGGGTAATCCGGGTTGCCCATGACCCACGTGAAAAAAATTGTACGATTTCTTTCTTTGTCATCGCTTTTCTAATCATTTGCTAGAGAAGTCTCAATTCAGAAGAAATTGATATTGGTGTTTCCGATTAAATGACTGAAAAATTGAATCAAGATTAATTCCAGAAGCATGAATCCTGTAAACATAATACTCGATCAAATCACTCATACACTCATTGGAATGAATGAGTGGTTGAAAGTGGACACTCCTCTGCCAGAGCATTATGTTCATCGGCACGAGCATTCCACTTATCAGCCTCGCTCTTTATCTTCTCTACCAATTCTGAGATGCGAGATTTTTGACGTTGCCGCTCATTCCGAAGCCATACTAACTCGGGAACTCCACCCACTGAAGATAGGGTGGGGGGGGACTCAGACAGAACACTAATTACAGTAAAGGACAACAGCAAGGAAGAGAAAACAGATAATCGAACCTGTAACATCCGAAGAATTCTTCTTAGCCTCTTCCAACTCACTACGAGCCATAGCAAGTTCCAAGCGAATCTTCTCCTCCTCCTTGCCTTGTTTCTCCTTAGCCTTGAGGAGACTCTTCAACTCACCTATCTCCCTATCCTTAACAGAGATAACAGCCTCAGCCGCGGTAAACTCCTCTTCCCGAAGACGAAGCTTAGCTTCCAACTTGAGGGATTTGGCCTTAAAAAACTGGTATAACATGTGGTTGCAATTCTCACTCCTCATCATCTGCGAATCAGAAATTAGAACACCCAGACTCTAAAATTGCTAAATATCGATACAAGGCAAAATGATAAGAAAACTCACTTCTAACATCCGCTGCTGGGATATCCATACTGATACCCATCAGCCAAGGCCATCATGTCAGCAACAGTCGAGGGAGCGTCGATCACTAGAGCAGCCTCCAAGGCCCGAAGATTCTTATCCCACGCTTCGGCGACTTGGTCCTCGGGAGACAATTGCATCATCTTACGGGTATAGGCATCAGATTTCTTCTCACCCTCTACCACAGGAGCTGGATTGGGTACGAACATCAAATTCTTCTTTTTGAACCAAGCTAAGATGGCTTCATTCACCCTCAAGGATCAATGAATGAGGAAAATCATCTCCAGAAGACCCAACCGAGGCCCCACCCATGTCTGTGAACTTAGCGCCCGAAGAGTTCGAGGCTACTCCCGCATCCAAATCTGGAAGATATCTAGCACCACACCCCTCTGGAATATCACTAGCATTCACGACTCCCTTTCCCTTTCCATCCGACTTGCTAGAGTTACCAAGCACATCCCAATCATCGTTTGGGGAAAGTAGGTTGAACTCAGAAGCCAGTCCCAGGGCAGCGTTTATATCAAAACCATCCCCCGCAGAGTAAATCCGGCCAAAGGAAAACTCCTGGGACGCAGCGGGAATTTCACCACCAACACCCTTATCACCAAGAGCAATGTTATCATCACCAGCATCGCTGTAACCCGTGGGATTATCTTCGGCACCAGCACATGGCTACCTGCGGGATTAATTTCACCACCAATACCGCTGCCACCAGCGGTAGTATTCCCTTCAACAAATTCTTCATCATCATGACCTGGAGGGGATGTATTAGTACGCTCCTCCCTATCAGACATATCTTCATCCCCTCCAAGCTCAGTCACAGGACTGTTAACTTCTTCACGAACCTCCGCCTCCTCGATTGTTGCGGTGGTGGACTGCTTGGGATTTATCCTCCTCTTCTTCGTCGCCTAAAAAGACAAGGCATATAAGAATAAAAATCCCTGGCTTTGAAAAGAATTAAAATTTCCTCAACTAAAGAAGGACAAGGCATATGGAAATCTTACCTTGACAACCGCAGTATTTTTCGTCTGAAGATCAGTATCGGAACTCTCTTCGTCACCTCCGTCAACAACATCGAGGGCATATTGGAAATTCATGCCCTCAAAATTCAAATGCCAAGGACGGAAATTCCCATAACGAGCAGGAGGAGCCTCACGTATCTGGCTATCTGCGGTAGGATGCCATCCTTGCGGACCTGGAACCCACCCCCAAGCCCAGGGACCAACAACCTCAATAACAGTCGCGTGCCACTCATAGTCATGATCACGCTTGATCCGCTCACGAGTAGGAAACATCAATTTGTTAGTATAATTCTCTGTACCCGGGACGTACTTCACCTTAGCACCACTTACATCACTTAGAAGACGGATCTCACCAAGCGGAGCGGAAATATTACGAAGACTCACACTCCACGGTTTACGATTCCTACTGTTAACATAGTCACCAAAAGACTTGTTAAAATTCTCAAGTGTATACCACTCCCTTTCTTCAGGTTTGGGAACATAAAGGGTCATCATTGTCTCTCCTTTGCTCCGAATATAACACTCCCTCAGTGCACGAAGATAATTCCCATGAAGTTGGGAAATAGAGCGACAGTGAGTGTTCTTCGAAGAGCCCTCTCGACCAGCCAGCACATCATAATAAAAGGAATCCCCAGACTTGTACAAAGGCAACATAAGACCCGCTTCAAAGGCCCCCACCGTGGTCAGCAGATGAAATTCATCAAACTTATACGTCGATATCATCGAATAGCTGAAGACCATGCTTTTCCTTAAAAACCTCCAGATCAATATGTTTGAAGGTCACTTTCTTCTCCCCAACAACGACGCTGCGTATTTCCTGAGAAATATCTTCCTCCTCCGCGGGATCAGGCGCATAACCCTTCGAAGGATTTCTATCGAAAGCTTTTCTCTAGGAGGAACCTTAGATGCATCAGTCTTCGAAACCACTTCTTTCGAAGACCTCCCCTTGGGTTGAGACACTGGAGGGGGAGGTAGAGGATGTTGCTGAGACGCGGAAGGAGGCGCCACTAACCGAAGAGGCGGTACATCCCGCGTTTTCTTGGGATCATCACGCGTATTAACAAAGGGACGAGAAATAGCATACCGGGAACCAGGAGCTTCTTTTGGCCGGTCCCCTTTCTGTGTATTCCCTCTCTGCGACTCACCCTTCTTAGAAGATGAGTACCTCTGACCAGAAGAAGACGAAACCCTATGAACCCGTGCATCACCTTGGGAAGACTTAGACGCCTCCACCAGGCGGAGAAACATCAGGATCTCTACGCGGAGGAGATCTACGCGGACTCGGTGGTGGAGTTTGATAAGAAACCCGCGGACTGTCAACCATGTCTGCGTAGTACACAAACAAGTTTCAGATTTCCGCGAAGACAAAACGAAAATCAAAAAACTCAATTTCATCCAGTTCTTCATAATCATGAACCAGATGGAAAATAAGAACAAACCCTAAATGAAAAGGGGAAATAACAAATAGGGGCAAGCATACACGAAGGAAGAAATCATTACTGTTTGTAATAACAAATAGGGGCAATCATACACACATATATATATATATTCTTCATCACAAACACATATAAGCAACAACAGAAAACGAATATATTTTTCATCAAAAGATAATCAAACACAGTAAAACCACTTACCTATAAACGAAAAATCAGGAAGAAAGCCTCGACGAACAACAGCAGCAGCAGAAAGCCTCGACGAACAAGAGCAGCAGTAGAAAGCTTCGAGGAACAATAACAACAGCAGCAGAAAGCTTCGAGGAACAACAACAGCAGCAGCAGAAAGCTTTGAGGAACAACAGTAGCAGCATCAGCAATTAATAACAAGGATACAAAAGCAGAGAAAAAAAAAATAAAAGCTCTGAGGAAAGAGAAGGAATGAAATTTATGACTAGAGAATTTTCACATTCCTTCTCATATATATATGCAAAGAGAAATAAAACCTCCCCACTACCCAAGAAGAAGTTATTGCAAATAGTGGGGAACGTGCCCTAAAATCTAGGAAAATAATAAAGAGAAGATGAAGAGAGTAACATGTTTTTCCCCACTACCCAAGAAGAAGTTATTGCAAATAGTGGGGAATGTGCCCTAAAATCTAAGAAAATAATAAAGAGAAGATGAAGAGAGTAACACGTTTTTTCTTCCCACTTCGACTAACCTCCCAGTAGGAGGAAAAGGGGAAAATTGTAGGTCCACATTTCATCTTCTGCCACGTGTCCACAAAGACACGCGTGGAGGACATGCGGCTGAGACCATCAAGATATGATATCACACGTGGACAGCCAAGAGTCACTTTATCCTATCCCCAGAAAGATCTAAGATCTACGGATGGGGATAGTCCGATTGACGCAGACAAGACAGGGGCAGAGGACAGTTGTCTACCGCGGACAGACATCTCAACTACCCGCATTAAATACCCTCAAACAGCATACGTGTCAGTCATCCTGTGGAGGAAGCGCAGATAGCACTGCATATTCAAACAGAACACGCAGAGAGAGCCGAGAACACGAAGACTTCTACGTAAGCGGCACAAGACACAAGAGGATAAGGTTATAACGGGCTTCAGAAGTGGACCCCACTTAACCACCCTATAAATACCCCTCCCTCCCAAGTGAAGAGGGGGATCCGAGAATATTGAGAGGAGAATATGAGAGAGACAGAGAGAGAGAGAGAGAGAGTAAGTGAAATTCCTCATGTTACGCAGGCTTATGTTGATCTCAAAGTCATTCGACTATTTCTGTAACCATCGTACATATAATGAAAAACCCAAACCCGCAGACAGAGATCTGAGTGCTGAATCATATAAGTTAATCGTTTCATCTATATTCATGCATTTATACTTTACATATTCGATTCGATATTTATGGTACATCATGTTCGTACGTTTTATACTTCATCCATTATTCATCTTATTATGCGAGCTAAGAACAATGATTGTAGTTGATGAGACGAGGAAGAGTTTTAGGACTCTGAGTCAAGGATTCAACATAACCGACTCATCCCCCTCAGGCGCAGCCTATTTACTATATTGTCATGGGTCTGCGCGCATTATTTGTGAACACTCAAATGACAATGATCTTTGTGTTCACAGTATAATTGAGACCAAGTAACTAAACCTATAGTTCACCTAATTTCTTCAGTATCCCTGCACTTCCGACATTCAATAAGTGCACGCACTCGAACAATTCCTTTGGTTCGTATTCCGAATAGTAAAGGAACAACAAATATGTTCGGTAACAACTATATTCAATATCAGTGACATGAGTTAGACGAAAGCTCTTCTGTTTAATCCAATAAAATCCTTTGTCGGGTTTAGATCTATCTATCCAACAACTACCAAAGTAACAGAGTTTAGATTTTGCAATCAAATATAGGATCTACCAAGATACTATATAGTGATGCCGATATACGCAAGTAATCAATCAAATCTATCAAGGATAAACCAATTATAATTGGATCCCACCCGATCAAGTTTTGTGCACACCAAAGATTATGAAACCAATAATAAATCTTCTTTGTCTTCAAATCTTCTTAAATCTTCAATAAACACCTTCACACCATAACTTGAAACTCTTGTGATCAATCACGCACAGAACGGAGTCTGTTAACAAAGGATTATCACAAGACATCTTTATATCTACAAACAGTTTCAAATATCCCGTCGACACTTCGATCTAGTTTAAGTGAATCTTATATCAGAAGAGAAGATTCTCAAGAATAAACAAACTAGGTGCAACCAAAGTTCAACACATGTTAGTCAATCAAATCAAATCGAAATTAATATTACTGCAATTATCTAGTTTCCCACCAACGGTACTCGTAGAGCTTCTTGATCCCACAGAAGTCTTTAAACGAGCGGTCGTAAGAGATTTCGCCTAATTAGGGTACTTTCCTCTCCGAATAGACGGCTCCACCAGTAACAACACAACAAGGTAGTTTTACTGGCTCTTAAGATAGTTTGCTCGAAATGAAAACTTGGGTATATAAGACCAAGCTTGGACACCAAGTAATTTCCAAAACCGAACATTCTCATGATATGCAATAAATTCCCAAAATCGGTTTTCATAATTCCTAGAAACACTCTGTCGAAAAATAACTGAAATCCTACTAGAAAATTTCCAATTAGTAAATGCACATTACCAATTTTTATTTTCCAGAGATGTGCATTTTAATTGCTGGTAATTAAAAGCATATAAAATTAACAACCTTAATTAAAAGATTCTCAACAATATTTCGGTTTGGGATCTCCTTGAGTTATTAAGAAATATCTTTGTACAATAAAAGATAAGATTTACTGAACATGTTCAAAGTATGTCGACATCTTATTTCTTTGTAAATCCTTTTTCATATTTACAATCTTGGAACCTATTATACCACACTTCCAAACAAGTTTAGAACTGGTTCATCTGATTCCCAATAACTATGTGATTGATCAAATATCAATATACTAATCATGGGTTTACGGTTATACCAAACACAAGGATCGGTTCTACCTTAATATGGTTAGTGGGACCGGCGGACAAATGAAAAATTTCAACCTTGCAAGTCAAAAATTAAACCATAAATTCAGGATTAGGAGATAACCTTGTTGAGAGAATCCTTCAGTTCACCTACTGATTCCATGCCTTGTCCAGTACAGTCGCCTGAATCCTTCAGTTCACTTACTTGTTTCCACACGCGCATGAAAACTTTATCGCAAAGAGAAATTTTATGCTGAAATGAGCAACTAGCAATCCCTTCTCTACGTTGATCTCCCTTCCTTATAAGTTCACTAACGAGCTTCTTTTTAGCAGCCTGCCCAATCAAACACAATTGGTAAACCAAAGAAACAAGCTTCACAGAAATGCTATATCCCCTAACACAACAAAAGATTTCAACACCAACGTGTGTGCAACTTGGTCATTCACTGGGAGAACAAATCTTGCCGACTTTATAGAAAACTAATGAAGGTCTGGAAACACACGAGTTAGTTGTGGACCACATGGAAAGGATCCAACAATTTAACTTCCCATAAGAACGGTCACAGAAAATTTGTTCATCCATACACTACAGCATCACAAAAGCAAATGGATCACAAGCTGTTGTTGTAGAATCCAGAGTCCAGACACCCGATAAAGCACATAAATAAAAATACGAAAGAGCAAACACAGCCCGCCGAAATTAGTTTTGGCACAAGGCAACAATACCTTTTCAACGTTCCCCCGAACTCTTGCAGTCTGAATTGCTGCATCTTTAAACCAATCAATTTCAAGATCTGACGTAAACATGTCTTTGATGGGAGCAGTTTTCTTGAAGGTCTGGAGAGGAGTCCCAACTTGATTGCACTTCTTCAAAATCTTTGCAACTATCTCTGCAGCCTGGGTAAAGTCAAGTATGACACCCATTGCTGAAATCCGAAATGCAGCCTGGGGAATCAAATACAAGTCGATCAATAAACAAAATAGAACTCAAACATACAAGCAAATCAACAACAGTGGTGTAGCATCCCATTCTCACATCCTTACATTTAGAAAATTAAGGGATAGCCTCTTCTACAGAAGAAAGAAAAATGTATTACACTTGCTACATTAACCGAAAAACAGCAGATGACGGGCATAAAATGTGAGTATTAGGCGCAGTGATGTATTCATGAAATGTAAGATACCATCTGAACAAGACAAGTCTCAGGGAGTACAGTAATTAGTTTTTTTCTTAGTTTTCGCCAGGTACTCGCAGGAAATCAAGGATACACGGTACGAACTTACACGCACATTTATTTCATCTTATATAGACGAATACCCCTCTATGTTGCAATTGCAATTAATCAAGTACTGAAATACCATAGTGATGATAAGTCAAAAGTTCAAGTAGAATACATCAGACCTTATTGCCTGCCAGATTGTGTACAGCAACAAAACCAGTATCTAGAGGTGCAAGAGGACCCCAAAACATTGCAAGACAATCTGTGTGCTCGGGAGTGGAATCTATTCGATGCAAACGATTGCCACCGTCTTCCTGGGCATAAATGGGTCTGGTCTGGTAACGTCTCCAACCAGCTGAAACAATGATTGGGTCTCTTGTCTTCAATAATTTCCTATGCCAGCTATGTCGCTTAAGCCTCGCCTAAAAGTACAAGAAAAACATATTCAAAAATCGAAGCATACACTTTCTTTGAGAGGTTTCGTATTAAAAATAAAATAAAATAAAATAAAATAAAGAGAGAACTAAAAATCTGGGTATCCCTCATTTTCATGATCCTTCACATAAGGGTTATTACTCAAGTTTTAGGTTCTAGTTTTTGGTTCACATACATTAATATATTAAATCGATTCAACCTCGGAATGAGACTAACTCCGCCTGTGTAGTTTTTTGGCACAGCCTGTCGTAAGCCAGGATAAAGGAGGAATGTCCATGTTGGGCGCGAGCCCACAGTAAAACCCCAGACATTCCCCTACGAGAATAGGGTCGTGGTCAGCTTGGCGAGCCAGCGATACACCAATAGAAGGCAAGAGCAGTACCAAGATGGGTGCTTGGGAACTCCTCGTGTATCTTTGTTTGGTTGAAAACAAGCCATTCCCTTAAGAAAGGGCGGGAGCAGTACCTATGGGTGACTGTTTCGGACGTCTCCCCTTTCCAGCCTACCCCAATTTGTTTGGGACTAAAGGCTTGGAAGAAGAAGAAACCTCCAGAGGAGATTGAGTTGACATTTTCACAAGTCATGGACGTACTAGTTAAAAAATTCTGAATATGCATCCTAGCACACATCCTAGAAAGTGGAAGAGTGCTATGATGCGGACTGACAATTGCCTAACGACAATACATTCAAAAGTTAGTGTGATACCTGCATATATCCAACATTCTCATCTTCGAGACTGATACCTCCGACGAGAATAGGGCAATTGGGATCAATATTTTTAGTCATCTCAAAAGGGACATCATGAACCTCCAACTTTAAATAAGTTCCTGCTCTGAAACCCTCAATCTCCGATCGGGTTACCTCATCATTATCGTTGCGTTCATCTACATATTCTGCATCCTTGTCATAGAGAAGACCCCAAAGACCAGACATTGGTGCATAAAAGAGTCTTTCCTTGTCATTCACTCCCTTCATTTTGGCAGCAATTGGTAAAGAGCAGGGATCAGCTAAGCTTGTAATACCATATACAGGAAAATCACCAGCACCAGCAATATGCACCTGGTATTATACACCTTAAATCAGTACTTACAGTAGTGGAAGAAAAAGTGAAAACAATATGTTGGATATACAGAACAATGGGCCGGAAACTAATAAAGCATAATTTACTGTGTTTACTGCTCATAAAAGCAAGCATATGTTTGCAACAACGAATAACGCAAAAATTCCTTTTTTCATATAGTATAAGACTCCTAAAAGGCCTTCGGGATATGAAAATTATTCAATTAACATCTACGGGGCATGACTCCAAGTGGGCTCAACATCGAATTTTCTTTAAGCTACATTTATGAAGGGTAATAGTACAACATTGCTTAGATCCCCAAAATAAACAACAGCTACAATATGGAAGGGCCATTCCACTCATTGCCTATAGGATTTGAGTTGGATGCCCACAGACTTTTAACAACATTATTGTAAGTCTAGATCTTTTATATGGGGCTCATAACACAACAATTCTCGTTCTTTGATATGCTCTTATTAAGAAAATCGACAACCAAATCAAACATAATACAGTATGATATTTCACAAGGTGGCCAAACAAGAATATGTTCCTAGAAGTCTAGAGTTCTGAAACTAATAGAATCAAAGCACGTTTGACGTGCACCAATAAAAGATACCAAGTATTCAGAGAGAGTGAGAGAGAGAGAGAGAGAGAGTCAAAACAACCTAGCTAGAGAAAGTACCTTAGTTCCTCTCTTAAAATTACTGCCTCGGAGATAACCGTACATAACTATGTTTCTATCACATTTATTGTCAATCTGCACTCTTTCCGGAGAAGTAACATCTTCAAAATGATCGACTAGCACATAAGGATGTGCAGTTTGCCAGGACAAAGGATTGAATTTCATAACTGATATGAACATTGCTAGATTGTGAATTTCATCGTCCATGTACCTGTTAATTATAAACGAATAAGAAACAACAATGGATAAGCGGCAATCCTTAATTGAGACTTGCAGATTTTTTTCTACTAATAAGTCCATTAAATTAAAAATTAGCAACAAATATACATTAAATGCATGAATCATATGACCCTAGTAATCTAAACAAAAACTTACATTCCATTGTCAAGACGTGATAAGTAGAATAGTTCTGCTCCGCCGTATATTTCGTTCCGGAACTGACGACTGAGGCGCTGCTTGGTTACCTTTAGTTGTCCATCACATTTGATCTTATCAAGATGTGAGAGGACACCAATAACATTTGGAAAGCCGTGAACTTGTAGAAGGTTAAAGAACTCAAATGTTTCCTGAAATCAATAAAGGCATTTTGCAAGAAGAAAGAAAGGCCTCAAAACCACCATATTTTCAAAATGAACATCTTTGAAGACATAATAACTAAAATATTTTATCTGCATTCTTTTGAAAATGAACAGAGACTGAGAGTCTGTGACTTGTTCTTAGGCATCACACAGCAGGCATACAAATACAATCACAAATTCCAATTCGCCTTGTTTCATGTATCGGTGAATAATTGTCGACGCAGTGCAGTTGTATCATGCCGCTATACATTAAAAGAAGAGGAAAATTACGGGTGAACATCATATATCATAATAGATATGTGAGAAGCTGTGTAACGACGAGTGGACTACATTTTGCTGTTAAAAGAATTACCCCGTAGGGACACGTATGAACTCTACTCTGGTACTCGTTCCCAACACAGCAGCATAAAATTTTAACATTTCTGCAACTTTTTCTATAAAGCATGAAATGATAAAAGAAGCGGGAATGAACGAGAAGAAGAAGACACATGATTGTTTATTTTTTCAAAGTATAGCGTGTCATGCTTATTTGATCAAAATGTAACTCATGTGTAGTGGTTATGTATGTCTAACTTAGTGGATGATGTATGCACACTTGGCCTCTGATATCGTCGAAGAACCAGTACTAATACTCATACCCATATCGTTGTTATACATGTGAGGAATAGAGACACTCTAAACTTGGTAATGATTTTCCCCTAGTCAAAGAAAAGCCCAGGGCAGTGTCATTGGAATAAATTCAAAAGGTTGTACAAGAAAGTTCATGATGGCACATTAGAAAGCTTTTTCACAATTAATCATGTGCATGAAACATGTTTCTGGTATAAACTGTAAATCCAGTAAGGCAGGAATCAGAACAGTCATTCTTGTACTAATTAAAACAAAATCAACACAAACTTTCTATTGTCACTTACCATTTCAAACCCATAACTTGCATCAATACAAAATAACACCAAATCAGCGTATTTTGCAGCATCTATCATGCCATTAACATCATTTGGGCACTCCACAAACTGCAGCCGCCTATGCTTACCTATCAAAAATACAACAAAACAAGATTATCACATGGGCATGAAGGGTTTAGAACAACTAAGACCACATAATGCAAACAACAAGTACCTGATACCACAGTAATAGGGCCTCGAACGTTATCTAGATGGTGCATAGTGAAAAACTTCACTAGAGATTTAATCAGCATGGATTTCCCAACCTACAATCGTGTATTAAAAAGGGTCATAATCTCCTAATTGATTAGAAATAAGATAATCGACAAAATTATAAACAAAACATAAACCTCAATTTAGATTAAAAGCAAAGAAAATAATAATACCTTGGGAGGTCCTTGAACTAGAACAACGTATGGAACTGGTTCTTCTTCTTCGAGATCATGTTGCAATTGTACCTCTTTTTGATCAGTGGTTGCTGCTTGTGACTGTGCGTTTCGACTGTCATCACTCTTTTTGTCATAAATTATCAAACTGTTATTATAATCCCAATGACGAACAAATCTACCCTCGTACCGATTACTAATTGAACTAAAAGAAGAAGAATCGATCCCCATCTCAACCCTAGATTACACCAGCAGAACTAATTTGCCCAGAGGTTTTTCTATTTTAACTCGGTGGAATCTGTGCCCCCGTGGTTGAGACTGAAGGAAGTGAGAACTGATAATGCGGTGCCCTACTTTAATAACCTAGTATAATTGGGGCCCCCAAAAAACAATTAGGGGCCTCCCACTAGAGGACAAAAAAAGGTCATTAAAACTCAAATTGAGTCACCCCTTAACCAAAATATTTTTAAATGGCTAAACTGTCCCTGAATGATTAGTATTAAAATTTAATTAAGTTAAGTTAAGTTAATTAGTGTGGTTAGATTATGTTAGATTAAACTCAGATTTTAGAATCAATTTTTTTTTATTTGTTGTTGTTCGAGTTGAGAAGAAGAAGAGGAGGTTTTAGAGGAAATTTAGGATTTTTAGAAGTGATGTTGGGGAAAGTTCAAGCAACAAAGATGATTGTGTTGATGGTAAGATTATCTTAAATTCTCCCATGAATTGGATGTATGTCACAACATAGAGAAAGAGTCGTCCATGTCGAGGGATGTATACCCAACGACTCTAGAAAGTCGTCAATGTAAATTTGATGTGTCCCATTTTTTGTTCACATGTGATGGCACTGTTACGGGGAGACCAATCCACTTGCGAATTAGTTCGAAAATGTCCAAAGAAGCCTTAAAGAAGCCAACACTAGAAGAACTTGGGAAACCATAAGGTATTTGGATACACCTCTTATTGTTTTTGTCTTAGGGATGTCTAACTGACTTAATATTCCCTCCGTTATTTTTTAATAGGCCAGTTTTTATAAATAAATATTTCAAAAAAATATGCCAATTTTCTAATTGGGAAACTCAAATTTTACTTTAATTTTTTGGGACCACTTTTCTTTTAACTTCTTTTGATGACAAGTGTTATGTGGACCATTTCATTTATTTCTTTGTCTGACAAGTGTCATGGGGACCATTTCACTTTACTTCTTTTATTGACAAGTGTCTAGAGGACCACTTTCAATAATTAGTTCTCTTAATTTCCTTAATTTTCTCAAAAAAAAAGAAACTGGCCTATTAAAAAGTAACGGAGGAAATAGTTGATATCTATAGTGTGGTTTTCAAATATTTTTTGGGTCTATCACGCACTTTATGTGATTGGGGGTTATGTGGTGTCAATGCAATTTTAGATTTTGATGTTTTAGGTTTCTTGGGAATTGGGATTAATTTTTGATAGCAGCATAGGAGCGTATTGGTGATGCTTTGGAAATGGGGGTTTCTCATGGTTTACAGTACATGTTTTGGGATAATTCTTAAAGGCTTTTGTTAAACATGCGCTAAGAGTTAAATCTCATGGATTTGTATAACAGTGTAGATTGGACACGAGGAAAGTGGCCTAAATTATTTAAATAATACTAAATAATTCATAATTTCTGTTAAATCAACATTTTTGTCTAGAAAATCAAAGATTGGATAAATGGTGTTCAATAGGAAGCAAGCAATTGCAAATGGAAAGACCAAATTGAATGTTTTACTCCCCTGCTTGCAAAAAGTGATACTTTCATCTTTTCAATTTGATCTTTGCTTCTATTTGCAATTGCTTAAGTGATTTTGTTTGAAAGTAACAACACATTGACAACGAAGAGAAGACGTGGTGTACCATATATGATCAACATCATCAAAGAAGTTAAAAAACTCATCTTCAAATGAGACTCTCATCTAAATTGGTTTCAATAAGTTACTTTTAAAGAGTTAGTTAATTATGAATGGGGCGCGTTCGGGTGACAGGGCTTTATCTCACAGAGTCTCACGGGGTGACGGTGGTCGTTGGATCCTGATGTCTAAACGGACGAGATTATTTTGTAATTATCTGGGTAATCCGGGTTGCCCATGACCCACGTGAAAAAAATTGTACGATTTCTTTCTTTGTCATCGCTTTTCTAATCATTTGCTAGAGAAGTCTCAATTCAGAAGAAATTGATATTGGTGTTTCCGATTAAATGACTGAAAAATTGAATCAAGATTAATTCCAGAAGCATGAATCCTGTAAACATAATACTCGATCAAATCACTCATACACTCATTGGAATGAATGAGTGGTTGAAAGTGGACACTCCTCTGCCAGAGCATTATGTTCATCGGCACGAGCATTCCACTTATCAGCCTCGCTCTTTATCTTCTCTACCAATTCTGAGATGCGAGATTTTTGACGTTGTCGCTCATTCCGAAGCCATACTAACTCGGGAACTCCACCCACTGAAGATAGGGTGGGGGGGGACTCAGACAGAACACTAATTACAGTAAAGGACAACAGCAAGGAAGAGAAAACAGATAATCGAACCTGTAACATCCGAAGAATTCTTCTTAGCCTCTTCCAACTCACTACGAGCCATAGCAAGTTCCAAGCGAATCTTCTCCTCCTCCTTGCCTTGTTTCTCCTTAGCCTTGAGGAGACTCTTCAACTCACCTATCTCCCTATCCCTAACAGAGATAACAGCCTCAGCCGCGGTAAACTCCTCTTCCCGAAGACGAAGCTTAGCTTCCAACTTGAGGGATTTGGCCTTAAAAAACTGGTATAACATGTGGTTGCAATTCTCACTCCTCATCATCTGCGAATCAGAAATTAGAACACCCAGACTCTAAAATTGCTAAATATCGATACAAGGCAAAATGATAAGAAAACTCACTTCTAACATCCGCTGCTGGGATATCCATACTGATACCCATCAGCCAAGGCCATCATGTCAGCAACAGTCGAGGGAGCGTCGATCACTAGAGCAGCCTCCAAGGCCCGAAGATTCTTATCCCACGCTTCGGCGACTTGGTCCTCGGGAGACAATTGCATCATCTTACGGGTATAGGCATCAGATTTCTTCTCACCCTCTACCACAGGAGCTGGATTGGGTACGAACATCAAATTCTTCTTTTTGAACCAAGCTAAGATGGCTTCATCACCCTCAAGGATCAATGAATGAGGAAAATCATCTCCAGAAGACCCAACTGAGGCCCCACCCATGTCTGTGAACTTAGCGCCCGAAGAGTTCGAGGCTACTCCCGCATCCAAATCTGGAAGATATCTAGCACCACACCCCTCTGGAATATCACTAGCATTCACGACTCCCTTTCCCTTTCCATCCGACTTGCTAGAGTTACCAAGCACATCCCAATCATCGTTTGGGGAAAGTAGGTTGAACTCAGAAGCCAGTCCCAGGGCAGCGTTTATATCAAAACCATCCCCCGCAGAGTAAATCCGGCCAAAGGAAAACTCCTGGGACGCAGCGGGAATTTCACCACCAACACCCTTATCACCAAGAGCAATGTTATCATCACCAGCATCGATGTAACCCGTGGGATTATCTTCGGCACCAGCACATGGCTACCTGCGGGATTAATTTCACCACCAATACCGCTGCCACCAGCGGTAGTATTCCCTTCAACAAATTCTTCATCATCATGACCTGGAGGGGATGTATTAGTACGCTCCTCCCTATCAGACATATCTTCATCCCCTCCAAGCTCAGTCACAGGACTGTTAACTTCTTCACGAACCTCCGCCTCCTCGATTGTTGCGGTGGTGGACTGCTTGGGATTTATCCTCCTCTTCTTCGTCGCCTAAAAAGACAAGGCATATAAGAATAAAAATCCCTGGCTTTGAAAAGAATTAAAATTTCCTCAACTAAAGAAGGACAAGGCATATGGAAATCTTACCTTGACAACCGCAGTATTTTTCGTCTGAAGATCAGTATCGGAACTCTCTTCGTCACCTCCGTCAACAACATCGAGGGCATATTGGAAATTCATGCCCTCAAAATTCAAATGCCAAGGACGGAAATTCCCATAACGAGCAGGAGGAGCCTCACGTATCTGGCTATCTGCGGTGGGATGCCATCCTTGCGGACCTGGAACCCACCCCCAAGCCCAGGGACCAACAACCTCAATAACAGTCGCGTGCCACTCATAGTCATGATCACGCTTGATCCGCTCACGAGTAGGAAACATCAATTTGTTAGTATAATTCTCTGTACCCGGGACGTACTTCACCTTAGCACCACTTACATCACTTAGAAGACGGATCTCACCAAGCGGAGCGGAAATATTACGAAGACTCACACTCCACGGTTTACGATTCCTACTGTTAACATAGTCACCAAAAGACATGTTAAAATTCTCAAGCGTATACCACTCCCTTTCTTCGGGTTTGGGAACATAAAGGGTCATCATTGTCTCTCCTTTGCTCCGAAGATAACACTCCCTCAGTGCACGAAGATAATTCCCATGAAGTTGGGAAATAGAGCGACAGTGAGTGTTCTTCGAAGAGCCCTCTCGACCAGCCAGCACATCATAATAAAAGGAATCCCCAGACTTGTACAAAGGCAACATAAGACCCGCTTCAAAGGCCCCCGCCGTGGTCAGCAGATGAAATTCATCAAACTTATACGTCGATATCATCGAATAGCTGAAGACCATGCTTTTCCTTAAAAACCTCCAGATCAATATGTTTGAAGGTCACTTTCTTCTCCCCAACAACGACGCTGCGTATTTCCTGAGAAATATCTTCCTCCTCCACGGGATCAGGCGCATAACCCTTCGAAGGATTTCTATCGAAAGCTTTTCTCTAGGAGGAACCTTAGATGCATCAGTCTTCGAAACCACTTCTTTCGAAGACCTCCCCTTGGGTTGAGACACTGGAGGGGGAGGTAGAGGATGTTGCTGAGACGCGGAAGGAGGCGCCACTAACCGAAGAGGCGGTACATCCCGCGTTTTCTTGGGATCATCACGCGTATTAACAAAGGGACGAGAAATAGCATACCGGGAACCAGGAGCTTCTTTTGGCCGGTCCCCTTTCTGCGTATTCCCTCTCTGCGACTCACCCTTCTTAGAAGATGAGTACCTCTGACCAGAAGAAGACGAAACCCTATGAACCCGGGCATCACCTTGGGAAGACTTAGACGAACCTCCACCAGGCGGAGAAACATCAGGATCTCTACGCGGAGGAGATCTACGCGGACTCGGTGGTGGAGTTTGATAAGAAACCCGCGGAATGTCAACCATGTCTGCGTAGTACACAAACAAGTTTCAGATTTCCGCGAAGACAAAACGAAAATCAAAAAACTCAATTTCATCCAGTTCTTCATAATCATGAACCAGATGGAAAATAAGAACAAACCCTAAATGAAAAGGGGAAATAACAAATAGGGGCAAGCATACACGAAGGAAGAAATCATTACTGTTTGTAATAACAAATAGGGGCAATCATACACACATATATATATATGTTCTTCATCACAAACACATATAAGCAACAACAGAAAACGAATATATTTTTCATCAAAAGATAATCAAACACAGTAAAACCACTTACCTATAAACGAAAAATCAGGAAGAAAGCCTCGACGAACAACAGCAGCAGCAGAAAGCCTCGACGAACAAGAGCAGCAGTAGAAAGCTTCGAGGAACAACAACAACAGCAGCAGAAAGCTTCGAGGAACAACAACAGCAGCAGCAGAAAGCTTTGAGGAACAACAGTAGCAGCATCAGCAATTAATAACAAGGATACAAAAGCAGAGAAAAAAAATAAAAGCTCTGAGGAAAGAGAAGGAATGAAATTTATGACTAGAGAATTTTCACATTCCTTCTCATATATATATGCAAAGAGAAATAAAACCTCCCCACTACCCAAGAAGAAGTTATTGCAAATAGTGGGGAACGTGCCCTAAAATCTAGGAAAATAATAAAGAGAAGATGAAGAGAGTAACATGTTTTTCCCCACTACCCAAGAAGAAGTTATTGCAAATAGTGGGGAATGTGCCCTAAAATCTAGGAAAATAATAAAGAGAAGATGAAGAGAGTAACACGTTTTTTCTTCCCACTTCGACTAACCTCCCAGTAGGAGGAAAAGGGGAAAATCGTAGGTCCACATTTCATCTTCTGCCACGTGTCCACAAAGACACGCGTGGAGGACATGCGGCTGAGACCATCAAGATATGATATCACACGTGGACAGCCAAGAGTCACTTTATCCTATCCCCAGAAAGATCTAAGATCTACGGCTGGGGATAGTTCGATTGACGCAGACAAGACAGGGGCAGAGGACAGTTGTCTACCGCGGACAGACATCTCAACTACCCGCATTAAATAACCTCAAACAGCATACGTGTCAGTCAGCCTGTGGAGGAAGCGCAGATAGCACTGCATATTCAAACAGAACACGCAGAGAGAGCCGAGAACACGAAGACTTCTACGTAAGCGGCACAAGACACAAGAGGATAAGGTTATAACGGGCTTCAGAAGTGGACCCCACTTAACCACCCTATAAATACCCCTCTCTCCCAAGTGAAGAGGGGGATCCGAGAATATTGAGAGGAGAATATGAGAGAGACAAAGAGAGAGAGAGAGAGTGTAAGTGAAATTCCTCATGTTACGCAGGCTTATGTTGATCTCAAAGTCATTCGACTATTTCTGTAACCATCGTACATATAATGAAAAACCCAAACCCGCAGACAGAGATCTGAGTGCTGAATCATATAAGTTAATCGTTTCATCTATATTCATGCATTTATACTTTACATATTCGATTCGATATTTATGGTACATCATGTTCGTACGTTTTATACTTCATCCATTATTCATCTTATTATGCGAGCTAAGAACAATGATTGTAGTTGATGAGACGAGGAAGAGTTTTAGGACTCTGAGTCAAGGATTCAACATAACCGACTCATCCCCCTCAGGCGCAGCCTATTTACTATATTGTCATGGGTCTGCGCGCATTATTTGTGAACACTCAGATGACAATGATCTTTGTGTTCACAGTATAATTGAGACCAAGTAACTAAACCTATAGTTCACCTAATTTCTTCAGTATCCCTGCACTTCCGACATTCAATAAGTGCACGCACTCGAACAATTCCTTTGGTTCGTATTCCGAATAGTAAAGGAACAACAAATATGTTCGGTAACAACTATATTCAATATCAGTGATATGAGTTAGACAAAAGCTCTTCTGTTTAATCCAATAAAATCCTTTGTCGGGTTTAGATCTATCTATCCAACAACTACCAAAGTAACAGAGTTTAGATTTTGCAATCAAATATAGGATCTACCAAGATACTATATAGTGATGCCGATATACGCAAGTAATCAATCAAATCTATCAAGGATAAACCAATTATAATTGGATCCCACCCGATCAAGTTTTGTGCACACCAAAGATTATGAAACCAATAATAAATCTTCTTTGTCTTCAAATCTTCTTAAATCTTCAATAAACACCTTCACACCATAACTTGAAACTCTTGTGATCAATCACGCACAGAACGGAGTCTGTTAACAAAGGATTATCACAAGACATCTTTAGATCTACAAACAGTTTCAAATATCCCGTCGACACTTCGATCTAGTTTAAGTGAATCTTATATCAGAAGAGAAGATTCTCAAGAATAAACAAACTAGGTGCAACCAAAGTTCAACACCTGTTAGTCAATCAAATCAAATCGAAATTAATATTACTGCAATTATCTAGTTTCCCACCAACGGTACTCGTAGAGCTTCTTGATCCCACAGAAGTCTTTAAACGAGCGGTCGTAAGAGATTTCGCCTAATTAGGGTACTTTCCTCTCCGAATAGACGGCTCCACCAGTAACAACACAACAAGGTAGTTTTACTGGCTCTTAAGATAGTTTGCTCGAAATGAAAACTTGGGTATATAAGACCAAGTTTGGACACCAAGTAATTTCCAAAACCGAACATTCTCATGATATGCAATAAATTCCCAAAATCGGTTTTCATAATTCCTAGAAACACTCTGTCGAAAAATAACTGAAATCCTACTAGAAAATTTCCAATTAGTAAATGCACATTACCAATTTTTATTTTCCAGAGATGTGCATTTTAATTGCTGGTAATTAAAAGCATATAAAATTAACAACCTTAATTAAAAGATTCTCAACATATTTCGGTTTGGGATCTCCTTGAGTTATTAAGAAATATCTTT
Source organism: Papaver somniferum (assembly GCF_003573695.1). Classification (NCBI taxonomy): domain Eukaryota; kingdom Viridiplantae; phylum Streptophyta; class Magnoliopsida; order Ranunculales; family Papaveraceae; genus Papaver; species Papaver somniferum. The sequence continues at coordinate 199,708,997 of NC_039362.1, read as the reverse complement.
GTACAATAAAAGATAAGATTTACTGAACATGTTCAAAGTATGTCGACATCTTATTTCTTTGTAAATCCTTTTTCATATTTACAATCTTGGAACCTATTATACCACACTTCCAAACAAGTTTAGAACTGGTTCATCTGATTCCCAATAACTATGTGATTGATCAAATATCAATATACTAATCATGGGTTTACGGTTATACCAAACACAAGGATCGGTTCTACCTTAATATGGTTAGTGGGACCGGTTACGTCAGCTACCCGAATCGGTTACGTCAATTACCAGGACCGGTTACCACATTCTCATTGTATTACTTGTAATCGGTCTCACCAGTTACCAGGACCGGTTACACCAATTACCGGGACCGGTTACACCAATTACAAGGATCAATTACACACTCTTATGTTATCGGTCATGTAGCGCCCCCTAAGCTAGCAGCTGACTAATCCAATAGATTAGCTATAAAATGAGGCACTAACGATCTAAAATAACTATTTAAACTTTAAGAAAGAAGTTCTAAACAAATATTAACTTGAATCTAAACCCTCTCTGAAATAAATACAAGGACTCCTCTCAAGTGATACATATTTAATAATGAGTTGATTTACAAATAGAATATATATACAAAATAAACATAGCGGAAGCTAACCAACTAAGGAAACCAACTCCTCAAGCTTTCATCGCCACGTGCACATCTTGATCTGTCTCTGAAACTGAAAGTGGGAATCGGTGAGCACATCATCCCTAAAAGGGGTGCCCCGTAGAAATAACAACTAACTTTCAAGTAATCACTAAAATGATTTAAAAACAATGCAGGTTTTACTGAAAACCGTTAGAAAAAACGGAAGACAGAATAAAGCATATTAAGATAATAAATTGTACTGAAAATATAAAGTTCTACCAACCAATTATTCGGCACACATTCACAACATAAATATTAGTTAAGCGACGCAGTCCTTCGGAGTACTAAGGCGTGACTCTTGCGGATTCTTCAATGAGCATTAAAGCGCCCTGAGGTTTGCGGCCCCGCAGTCATATAAGATTTGTACCTTACCAGTACCTCAATATACGCACACTCTACATATCAAGTATCGAAAGAGAACTAATGATGACAACATTAAATCCGACAGAAGAACTTAATCATAGAGATCCCTGTACATCTCGAAAATCAAGTCCAACAATCAAATATAAGATTCTCAACATCATTCACTCCATATACCAAAACACAATATAATATCTTTTGAAAGTAATTTAAAAGAAACAGTAAACATCCACGTATGAGACATGTATTGCCCGTACATAAATAGGGAAAATAATATTCGGTGACACGAGTACACACCTAGATAGTTTATTAGTTGGCGATAATTTTCATCCCTTTAGCGCATAAATATAGACATAACTTTTGGCAACCACATCACACACCAATCAAAAGGAACCTTCTCCCTTTCATGCTAACAATAAATAAAGATTGTAACCACTTTCCAGTCAATGGAAAGAATTACTTTTGAAAATAAGTAGATACTCCCAAAACACGGATATCAGTTGTTTCTAAAGATCCAAGCCGAAAGTTACTAGATTTGCATGCCTCGGCTGAGTTGTGGTGAGAGACTGTCTGCGAATCGGCTCCCAAACTCAGATTTTTTCTTCATCGTTTTTCGAGGTTTGACATCAAATCTTGATCCAAAAATCTCTTCGTTGAGCATTTATTTCACAATGATTATCTTGTATTGATATGGATACTGGTAATAAGATGAATTTAGACGGCGAGAATAAATCTTCTGAGACATATCAATCGGTAGTGGATCTGTCAAAATCTTATGAAGCTCAAATATCGATTAACTTGATAGATTCTCAAACAAATACAAGGTATGATCTGTGGAAACATTCATTAATTGGGCGCCTTGATTTACAGAGTATTAAATTTGTAGAAGCTTCAGCTTTATTATTGAAACAATAGAAGTTGACAGGTAAATGTCAATTAATTCCTTTAGGTAAAGGTTTTTTCACAATCAAACTAGAAAATGCAGTGGATAAAAATTACATTAAATCTGGTAAATGGGAAGTTAAGGAACAATTCTTAAGTCTAAGAAATTGGATTCTCAATTTTAGACCTGAAAACCAGAGAACATCTAAAGCTATGGTGTGGGTTCATTTTCCAGGTTTGAGTTTAGAATATTGGGATGAAGAAACCTTATTCAAGTTAAGCAGAGCTCTGGGTGTTCCAGTTAAGGTGGATGATGCTACCTTAAATTATCAAAGCGGGTACTATGCAAGAGTTTTGGTAGAGATTGATTTAGCAAAAACAATACCAAATAAGCTTTGGATTATTACCAAGTATGGATGTTTCTCTCGAAGTGTTGTTCTAACTAATTTACCTAAATTTTGTTGGAAATGTAAAATTGTTGGTCATCAGCATTCTGAATGCATAATTAAAACTCAAACAGAGAAGCCTATTGAGCAAGGTCCTTCTACTGAGAAGCAACCAGAAGTTCCTCAAGCTCCAACTCCAGAGAAGGTTCATGAGGTGGTAATGGAACCATTTGATATAGCTCCAACTCCAGAGAAGGTTCATGAGGTGGTACATGTTTCAAATGTTGATATTTCATCATCAAGTAATATATCAAGTACAATTAAAATTTCTAAAGGAAAATTCAGTCCATTATAAGATGATTCTGCTGTTAAAGATGTGGAACTAAGTCCTTATAAAACTCTGAAAGTAGCAGAAGATAATGCTTTGGATAATAGTGTGGTTAAATATGTTAATGGTATTGATGGCTCTGTATATGAATAAAGGGTACCATCTACTTCTTGATCAAGAGTATTTCAAAGACCTTCAGTTCCAAAATCTCCCACAATCAATAATGAAGAAGCTGCAAAGGAGGTAACTACTAAACCACAACCTAAATGGAATTTTAAAAAGAATCCATGGAAGGGAGGCACTTCAGGCCTTCATCCTAAAGAATGAAAGTCCTATTTTGGAATTTAAGGGGCCTTAGAAGAGCCAAGTCCCAAAATAAATTATGGTCTCTTATTAATCAGTTTAATCCTTCAGTGGTATGGGTTGCCGAACCTAAAGTAATTTTTTCTTCTTCCTTTTGCAATAAATTAAACTTGCATGGTATGCAAAGCATGGTAACTCATAATTCAGTCTCAGATAAAAAAGGTAATATATGGTTATTTTGGAATAAAAATTTACCTACTCCTATAGTAGTCTCAATGTCAAGTCAGATGATTACAGTGGATATAGCTGGTGTTCTTATTTCTGGTATTCATGCTCATGTGGGGGTGGTTCAAAGAAGATAGTTATGGTCAGAAATGGAAGTAGTAAGTGGTTTAAATAAGCCATGGCTTGCTATTGGTGACTTTAATGCCATTACTTCAGCTGAGGAAAAAGTTGGTGGTAAAAATCCAAATAGAGGTGCAATGATGGATTTCAACAAATTTTTTAGATACTTGTGGTTTAATACAAGCTCCTAAAACTGGTCTTATGCATTCATGGTCCAATTGTCAGCATGGCAACAAAAGGATATTGTGCAATCTCGACAGGGTTGTTTTCAATCACTTATGGTTACAAAAATTTGAAGGATGGGGTTATAAAGTTGGTATCAGAGTGGCATCTGATCATGCACCTTTGATGGGTGGATGTGCTCATATTCCTAAGCCATATAATGCTCCTACGAAATTCCAAAAAATGTGGTTATCACATCCAAATTTTATGGAGGTAGTATGTAATAGTTGTTCTGAAAAAGTGGAAGGTAGCCCTGCTTTTATCTTTCAGCATAAACTTAAAAAGCTTAAAAATATCCTAAGAGAATGGAATTGGAATGTGTTTGGTAACATAAATGTTCAGGTTAAATATGTTGAAGCTAAAGTTCAAGATGCTATGGTGAAGTCTGATAATGATCCCTTTGATGAAATGGCTCTTAATAATTTGGTAGAATCTCTATAATTCTAAAGAAGTTCAATTGCACACTTTTATGAATCAAAAATCAAGAACAAAGTGGATTAAAGAAGGTGCAGCAAATACTGGATTTCTTCATGATAATCTTAAAATTAGAAAAACAAGAAATACTATTAGTGAATTGGAAGATGTCAATGGTGAAATTATTTCTGATCATAAAAAAATAGTTGAAGAACTTGTAACTTATTTTGAGAAGAAATTTAAATATCAGGAAGTTGAACAGAATGATCACATCTTAAAAGTTATTCCAAAGGTGTTAACAAATGAAGATCAGGAAATGATTGAAGCTACTCCAAATGCAGATGAAATCAAAGAAACTATATTTGCTATGGACCAAGACAGTGCTCCAGGTCCAGTTGGTTTTTCTGGTTGTTTCTACAGAGCATGTTGGGATATCATAAATCAAGACTTAGTTGCAGCTATTCAGTTTTGCTGGGAAAAAAAGTTCATTCCTAAAGGGCTTAACTCTAACTTCTTAGTACTCCTTCCTAAATCTGCTGGTGCTAGAAGCCCTAATCAATTTAGGCCAATTGGTCTGAGTAATGTCATATTCAAGTTTTTCACTAAAATACTTGCTACAAGGATTGGAAAATTGATGAATAAACTAGTTTCCCCTCAACAAGTGGCTTATGTGAAAGGTAGATGCATTCAAGATCATATTTTGCTTGCTTCTGAATTAGTTAACGAAATGCCAAAGAAGAGAAGATGTGGCAATGTAGCTCTTAAATTAGATATTTCCCAGGCCTATGATTCTGTCAGCTGGGGGTTCTTATTTCAAGTCCTGCAAAAGTTTGGTTTTTCAAAGAATTGGTGTGACTGGCTTCATATCTTATTCAAATCAGCTAAAATTTCTGTGATGGTAAATGGTGGACCTTGTGGTTTCTTTTCAGTTGGAAGAGGACTTAGACAGGGTGATCCATTGTCTCCTATTCTATTTGTACTTATGGAAGAGGTTTTGAGCAGGGGCATTACTCAAATGGTAAATGAAGGATTAATAATGCCAATGGTTGAAAGAAAAGGTACACATCCAACTCATCTTTTCTTTGCAGATGATGTTTTCATTTTATGTAATGGAGCAAAAAAGAGCATTCTAAATCTCATAAATTACTTGAAGAATATCAGAAATGCTAAGGGCAAGTTATCAATAAACACAAAAGTAAAATGTTCATTGATGGTGCATCAGAATTAAGAAAACTTCAAATTAAAGATATGATTCAAATGGAGATAAGTAGCTTCCCTGATAAATATCTTGGAGTGATACTTACTATTGATAGAGTGAAAGTATCTACTGTTTGGCATATGGTTGTGATGATGCAAAAGAAGCTTGCTGCTTGGAAGGGTAAGTTGCTATCTTTTCAAGAAAGATTGGTGTTAATAAAATCAGTATTATGTAGTATTACAGTCTACAATATGGCAGTATACAGATGGCCATCATCTGTTATTAAAACATGTGAAAAAATCATAAGAAATTTCCTCTGGTCTGGTGATGGTGAAATAAGGCAGTATAAAAAAAATTCTTAGAGAAAAGTTTGCACTCCATTGAGTGAAGGGGGTCTTGGTATTCCAAGATTAGAGGTAATCAATAAAGCCTTTCTTATGAAAATGATGTGGAAAATTAATAATTTAACAGATGATTGGGCAAAAAAATTTCAAGCAAAATACAAAGATAAGAATGGTCAATGGAGCACAAAATGACAAAAATCCTCTGTATGGCCTGGTCTGAGGTGGGCTTGGGATGCACTTAAAGAAGACATTAGATGGAATGTTGGTAATGGTGCAAGAATATCTGTCTGGTTTGATTTATGGATTGGTGATTGCAGGCTCATTGACAAAATTGGGAATAATGCTTATATATCTGAAAACACCAACTTGAAAGTATCTGACATCTTGATAAATGGTGAATGGATCTTAAATAATGAACTTCAACAATTGCTACACAATATTCAGATGTCAGAAGTTCATGGAGGTGAAGATGAGTTGATATGGACAGTAACTTAAAAGGAAAATTCTAAATCCCTGAAGCAGTTAATAAACTGAGACATAAAGAAACTTTAGTAAACTGGCAGATGTATATATGGAATTATTTCCTTCATCCTTCAGTGGCCAGTAATGTATGGAAGCTTATCCAAAGAGTATACACTGATGACACTGTTATGGTTAAAAATGGATATGATATGGTCTCCAGATGTTGCATCTGTGAAACTGATCAAGATGGTATGCATCATTTGTTATGGGAATGCAGCTTCAGTGTGAAAATATGGAGATGGATATGTAGTATATTTGAATTTAAAACACCTAAATCTTTTGCAGAAGCTTGGAAGTGTGCAACAAATAAAAGCCTTCTGTTTAAACAGGTTTGGATCACTACAACTTGTGTTATTCTGAAAGAATTGTGGTTTCAGAAAAATAAGAGATTTTTTAAGAACATCAAGCCAAATCTGCAGAGTTTTAAGTGCAGAATTTTAAAATTAATTCAAGAAGGTGGTATGATAATTACTGGGACCAAATGGTGTCATAACTATGATCAAGACATAATTTCAAGATTTCATCTAGGTATCAGAAGGTCCTGATTTCAGTGTATTGTAAAGTGTAATTGGTTTCCAATTGAGCAAAACTTCATAATGTTGTGTTGTGATGGTTCTTCCTTTGGAAATCTTGGGAATGCAGGTTTTGGTGTTGTGGTTAGAGATTCTCAATGTCAGGTAGTTGGAACTTTAGAATGAGGTATTGGTATTGCAACCAATTACTTGGCAGAAGCTTATGGTGTTTTGTGTGCCTTGGAACTGGCAGTGCAATGGAGTATGTTTAAAGTCATTGTAGTGTCTGATTCCAAAACTGTACTAGCTGATTATGCTCAGGGAGAGATTCCTTGGTTTCTACAAGGTAGGTGGAACAATGCTATGAAGAAAATTTCTGAAATCAGATTTCAACATTGCTAAAGAGAAGTTAATTTCTCTGCAGACTGCACAGCTAAAAGAGGTGCATCACTTGTTGCTGGCACAAGACAACTTCATATGGGCAGGCCTCACTGGCTTCCAAGGATGGAAATGCCTGATGTTGACTACTACAGATTTAGTTGAGCTGAAAAAATTTATAAAATTTTTGAGTGTAATTTTTGTTATGCTTTTTAGAGAGTTATGTTTAGTGCCTGTTATTTGATTGTGAAAACTTAAATTGTAATCATCTTCAATTTTTAATAAAAAATATATGATTCAGGGAAAAAAAAAGATCCAAGCCCATCCCAAGATGTAAAAGAAAACTGCTTTGTATTACACACAGATAATACATGCGTACACTATCATATAGTAACAAAGATATGCATGAATTTCACAAAAGATAGGTTTGTAAAACAATAATGAACACAAGAGAGTTCGTTATCGATTCCCACCTCTTCTAATGAAAAGCCTCGCATACCTTGAGATGTTCAATCCACTTGATCATCCTTTGAATCGTTCGTTGTTAATACAGAGTAATTGTTAATTACACAAGCACTCTAAATGTTAGCCAAAAGGCTCACACAAGGCTCATAATATAATCTCATACAATTGTCTAGGTTAAGTGAACTATCTAATTGTTCTAAGCCCATCTATGGTTCTACATCTTTTCATTATATATCTTTAGCGTAGGTAAGATCTACCAATTGAATTAGGTTGATTCTATAGTCCACTCGATATGTCTTACGAATATCCATAACTTTGTAGAAGAAATCCAAGTCTAATTCAAACCATAAGTGGTCCAATTCATCAAATAGGGACACTAGTTTTAAGCCCAAGTCCATTACTTCGGCCCATTAATCTATGGATCTGTCCAACAGAGTCGACCAACGGTCGAAAACAGTCAAAGGGTCAATTAATGGTAAACATCAGTCAAGTTTAAGGTCAATAGAGTCAAAGTCTAGTCAAAAGGTCAAGTCAACTTAGTCAAATAGAAAATGGGTAAGCTAACTCGGTCAGCAAGACTGATTCAGATAAAACATGCCAAGAGCAAAGCATAATGCAACACAGAACAACTAAACTCAAATAATATATTTCTAACTCTCATTGCAAATGAATACATTTTAATGATCTCTTCTCTGCCTTGCAATTCTAACACTTCCAATTACAACACTAGAATCCATTTGTATTATTTACACCTGCAATTACTTTTCATTTCATTACTCCTACACCAACTCAGTCCACAACACCTGCAGTCACAAACCCACAAGCAATACTATATCCAACTACAATTCAACTTCAATCATAACAACTCCAGCTTCCCAGAAATCACTACCAACATCAGTTTACTACACCTGCAATATTCCACAATCCACTATCTAACTCAACCAATTTCTTCAACAACATCAGTTCTCATTGTGAGGTCATTAATTCTCTGAATCCTTGCAACTAATTCTAATTAGCTCATGTCTGCATCTGAAATTGATGAACACAATCCAACCTTACCAATTCTTACATCTTCCAGCCTCCATAAATCATTCATCTAAACTCAGTTCAATCTTCTTATTTGTAATTTTACACAATCACCTTTACAATTCTGCCTCCAAGTTAACCATTACTCAAATTACTAACCTCTGCAACCTCTGCATCTTCAGAATCCCTTGTTAATAAAAACACCAGGCCCATCTTTTCCTTGTAATGCATATACATCTCAACTCTCCAAACTCATATTCGTAAACAAGCCACCAGCAATTGCAGTTTCATTTACTAACAATATCCCAACTAGTTACAACTGTAACTCAATTCCAAATTCAACAACTCCCTGCAACTTAACAATGGCCACAGAACCACTACTAAGTAACTCAACTCCACCTGCAGCACAGATCAACTACACAAATCATCAATATCATCAACTTCTTCATGTTCATCACTTCAAGCTCCATTCCCCAACAACACCAATATACACAGCAACCTCAACATCCAAAAATTACTACTCAATTCATCAGTAACAATTCCATAACCCCTGTAATTCAAAATTACCCTTCAACTGCCCTGTCAAAAAAAAACTCATCATCACCTTAAATCAAAGTTTAAGAATACCCCATTCAATTAACACCCATAAGCAGTACCCATCCAAACATAACCATCTTATTCCTTCTACTGCCATAAACTCGCCTGAGATTCCAAATCTTTAATTAAGATGCCAAAGCACACAAACCTCCTTCACCTGAGTCCAAAACTTTCACCACAGACTCATCTTCTTCATCCATAACCCGAACAAAGGAACCTAGGTCTGAAATTATAGAAACCCTAATTCCAAATTGGGGAAGAACATGGTAAACCCTAATTTCTCTATGAATCAAAATTAAACTCAATAAAACATCTGAACTTTAATTAACAACAAACCCAAAACTATTATCAATTAAACCACATCAAAAATCAGGAAGCAATTTCAATCAATTCGATACCCTAAATAAAGTTTTGTTTTACCTTATTTCGATTCAACACCAAAGAAGCTTCACCTCTTTAATTCAACAACAACCCTTCTCTTCCTCATACACTAACAACCCAAATCACCTCTCAAATTCAAATCAAACCCTAATTTAATCTCCTCGGATTTATCACGAACCTATAACAGTCTTCAATTTCTCTTCTTTATAAAACAGAACATCCGCAACACCATCACCTTCATCTTCTATCAATCAAGCTAACAAGGTTTAACTCAATTCTTTTGAATTGAGATCGACAGAGAAGAAAGAGAGAACTGAGAAGAACAGAGAAGAAGAAAGAAGAAGAAAGAGAAAGAAAATAAGAGAATGAATTCTCTTCGACACGTTGGGTGGTCATTAGGGCTGCACAGGAACCGTCCCATCCCATGGAACCGTACCGGAACCGCAGGAACCGTACCGGTACAGTCCCGGAACCGTGATCATACGGGACAGGTACAAGTACCAAAAACTGGTACCGTGCCTAGAGTAGGTACAAGTAACGGTTCTAGGCTATTCCCGTCCCGTAGTACCGAGGATCTGTATCCGTTGATTTTAGGATTAAATCCTGGCCGTTGATATTAGGGGTTATACCCTTTTCTTAGTCTCCATCGTATTCTCGGACATTCTCCTCGTTTCCTTCTCCTTCTTCCTTACTCCCTCTCTCTTTTTTCAGTTTCCTCTCAGAGAAGAGAAGATGCCAAACTTTTAGTTTTGATTTCCTTTCCATCATCATCATCTGTATAAGACGTCAGTATCCATTTACGTAAATGGATCTGCTCTGAAGAACTGTTTTTCTTTTGTATCAACAAAGAGGTGAAGAATATGAAGATCGTTTAATCCTCTTTGTTCTTTGGTCTCTGTGTATTATTTTTTTGGGGTTTATGTACTCTGAAGAACAAGGTTCATGTTCTAATAGATTTCGTTTTGAATAATACTGCAGTTGGAAGTAGAGAACGGAGATTTGAGGTCATCTACTCATCTGTCAGTGATAATTCTTCAGTTGCTACTGAAAATCGAGGTAAGATCATCTTTAATCTCTAGTTTTATGTTTTGGGTTCAATTTTGGTTTTTATTTATTCTCGATTTTGATTTTGATTTTGTATGGAACTAAGAAATCATGATAAGCTTCAGTTCTCTTCATCTTTCTATTTTTTTATTAAAATAAACTTATACCCAATCTCAAATTGTTTTCCAGATTAGCCTTTTCTCCCACTCTTTGTTATTAAAAATGAATTCGGAGTTTCTGATCTAGTTTGGGACAGATTTATGATATTTTGAGGATTGTTGTTTTCTGTTCACAATGTTGTATTATTGGATAGTTTGTTACAAATTGAATTAGTTAACTGAGGTTATATGTGATTATGATGTTTATTGATAGGAAGTCTTTATGATAAATTATGTTTGGGTATGAATGAATTGAATTTTTTGTGAGAAACATATCTCAATTTCAGGCATTGCCATAAGTAAGTCCTTGTTATAATCTAAGGATGTGTAATTTCTTTTGAAATTGAAAGAATGATCTGCAACATGGTTATGTGAAATTGGTTTTGAAATCCATTGATCTTGATCTTTTAGCTGATTATGTACCAGATGATAACTCTAAGGATGAGGAAGGTAATATAAACTTTTCTTAGTTTGATTATGATTTATTTGAATCAGTGGTTCATTGACATATATATATATATATATATATAAATTGTTGTTGCAGAGATCTTGGGTGTGGTTCAACTGTCATAGGTCTTGGATGCTTGATGTTTGGAGTTGCAGGTCTTGGATGCTTGGTGTTTGGAGTCGCAGCAAACTTATAGAAGGGGTCAATTACCAAAGCCGAAATATTGTTTTTTGCTTTACTTTTTGTTTTTTCTATTTGAAGTTTTAAACAACGTTGTTGAATTTAGAAGTTTAAAGATTTTTGTTAATGTATGAATTCAGGTCTTAAGACTCTTAAAAGTTAAAGTTTTTAAGCTTAGAACTTTCAAGTATTTTTGCTTTTTATTTTTTTTTACATAAGTAGATATGCTACGGGTAAAGAACCGGACCCGTCCCGTCCCGTCCCGTACTACACAGGTACAAGGTACAAAGTACAGGTACCGGCCATAAGGAGGTACAGGTACTGAGTTAGACAAAAACCCGTACCGTCCCGTCCCATGTGCATCCCTAGTGGTGATAAGGCAAAGGAAAAATACTAAAGGCACCCAGATAAAAGATAAGGACAACCAGGTCGGTCTAAGGATACTTATCCGATGATATCTTGTTGGTCCGGTATTCGAACGACACGTTCGAGTATTTTATTTCGCATAACTTTTCGAGACCTATTCATAGATACTAGATTCATATCTAAATTATTATTAGATTAATTTCTATTGATTAATGTTCGTGTTAAACTAGTTGATTCATTAGCGGCTAAACGTGTCTTGACTGGTCTAATCGCGTTGACGAGTTTGAGGCTCGTTACATTCTCCCCACCTTGTATCATTTTCTTCCTCGAAAAAAGATCCACCATATAGTCTTAAAAACTTCCCACCTTATAGAGAATTACTATCTCTCGACTAAATGCAAGTACTGCTCATACTTACAATCGTGTGAAAACTAACTCATTTCAAATGAGTTCGAAACAACAAGAAATGAAACAGAAGCCTATGAGGTTTTCTACAACTAGAATCTATAATTTGTAGCTCTATATTCAAAAGACTAATTTTCTATTTCATAATATGGTCGTCTCTAAGCTCACTATGTTGAATTAATCTCTAACAAATAAGTATGTCTAAGTTCTCCGCGCTAAAATTTATAGTCTAATATTTAATAATTTATTAAGTTGATGTAGTTTATCCATAAATTAATCTTACACTTTTCAATTAATAATTTAAATTTTAAATTTTTATATATATATAAAATTTTTATTAATTTTAAATTATCATTTTATCAAAGTTAAATCATTTTAAATTATTATACAAATTTATCCATTTATCTACTCATTTTATTCTAACATATACTAATACTTTCTCATTAAATACATTTTACATATTATTTCCACTTTCACATATTCAATTTTATTTTATTTTATTTGTTATATTTTTATCTATATAACTAATCCAAATTTTATTCGACGTAAATCTGTATTATCTAATATTCTAATTTTACTGATATACAATATATAAATTTTCCA